>NC_047036.1:118687318-121087318 GCF_011762595.2 Tursiops truncatus | reverse complement strand
AGTTTTTTTTTTTTTTCCCTACGTTGTGTTGGCTAATGAGTGTAATACAACATCAGAATTATGGAAGAGGCAACAATGCAATCAACCTAGGTGTCAGAATCATATGGGCTTGCTCCATCAATCTTTGGATATAAGAGTTTGGTTAAATCACTTATCTAAGTGAAAGGTTTGTCATCTGGGAGGGGATCAAGATGATGGAGTAAGAGAACCTGGAGCTTACTTACCCCCACAAACACTTCAAAAATACATGTATATGAGAGGCAAATCTCACTGAAAACTAACTGGAAACTGGCAGAAAGACTTCTGTACAACAAAGGCAATAAGAAAGATACACACTAATTGGGTAGGACAGGAAGAAGAGGGACCAGGTCAGGACCTGTGCCTGAGAGAGGACTCAGAGGAAAAGGGAGATTGCAGGGGTGGACACCCACACTGGGGAAAGAGGGGGTTGAGCCACAGAGTGGCCATCCTCGTCATGGGGTCCTATGTGCAGGAGACAAGTCCCCTTGGCTGGTTGGAAGACCACTGGGAGAGATAGAACGTCTGGAGAAGCCTGGACTCCACTCAGGACGAGCACATGTGTACTGGCTTGCCCCCAGGCAGGGAGGAGAGAGGTCTGCTCCAGCGGCTGCCAGGTTTCCCACAGCCACCTTCCCCTGCACCCTAGACTGAGCTGAGCGAATGCTCTGACCTTGCTCACTCCATACCACAGTGCAGCACTGGACCTGGGGCAGCCATGACCTGGGAAAAGACTTGACTGGAGATGCAGAGGTGACCCGATCCTGGGGCGGAGTCCGAGTGGGGCAGTGGTGGCCGTTGCTGGTGCTTTCTCAAGCAGCGCCCTAGAGGCTACCTAGATTTCTGACGATACACATTCTGCCATAGCTCATCCCCGATACACGAATAGAAACTGTTCTGCAGGGGAGGAAGCCCTCCCTCCCCTGCAGAACCGTTTCACAACAGAGTGGGAGTTGGCAGAGGCTGGGGATAGTCATGAGCTGTGAGAGACAAAGGGGTCTTGCTCCTGAGGCAGGGCTGAGAGAGGTCGTCTCTAGCGGCTGCCCGGTCTCCTGAGACTGGCTCACCATGCGCCCCAGCTAAACTTGAGCAAATGCTCTGGATAGGCTCACTCCATGCCGTAGTATAGCAATGGATCCAGGCCAGCCAGGTCCAGGGAAAAGGCTTGACCTTGGGATGCAGAGGTGACTCAGTTCCAGGGCAGAGCCCAGCTGGAGCAGCAGTGGCCATTGTTGTCAGTAATTCAAGCAGCGCCCCAGAGGCAGCCCAGATTTCTGATGGCAGCTACTGGCCACGGGTCACACCCCTCCCTATACACACAGAGAAACCACACAGGACCCACCTTCCCTGAGGAACAGTTCCACAACAGGGCAGGAGCTGGCAGAGGCTGGGGGCAGCAATCAGCTGTAAGAGACAAAGGGGTCTTGCCCCCAAGGCAGGACAGAGAGGTCTGCCCTAGTAGCTGCTGGGTTTCCCATGACCGCCACTGCATGATCTAGCCCAAGCTGAGCGAATGCTCCAGCCTGCTCAGTCCACACTGCAGTGCAGCACTAGATCTGGGGCAGCCATGATCATTGAAAAGACTCAACAGTGGGCTGTGTCTGAGTAGAGCTACAGATGCCTACACAGGCAGCACATCTGATTTCTGTATGCACATGGGCCCACTTGCTTCATCACTCCACTCCTCTGGGGTAAAGTCCTGGTGTGAGGAGCAAAAAAACACACACTTAAAGGGAACAGAGCCAGCTTGAGTGCAACCCTCAGGGCTTCTGCTCTAACCACTTGGGATCAGACCCCAACCCTGAAAGGGCAGTGATAGCCACTGAGCAGTAAGGAAGTCCTATCTCACACCCATTACTAGCTCTAGCCTCTCCATCTCCAGCCCCACTTCTTGCCAAGGTGATAATTGCTAACACAACCTGAGGAAAGATGTGGCTAGTGACTACATCAAATCCAGCCCTCCCACCAAAGGCTGTGTGCATAGAAATGCTCCCTCTTAAGGAGGGACGCTTAAGGATGCTCTGAGACTGTAATACGTAATTGTTGCACCTAAATCCATTGACGCAGAGAAAGTTAAGTGGAAAGGCAAAGGAACTACTCCCAATTGAAAGAGCAAGAGAAAATACATGAAAGAATAAATAATGAAACAGAAATAAACAACTGCCAGATAAAGAATTTTTTTAAATTGGTAACAAAAATGGTAATTGAACTAGGGGAAAGAATTGATCTAAAAACTGAATATTTTAACAAGGAAGTAGAAGATATTCAAAGACCCAATAAAAAATAAAAAATTCAATATCTAAAATTAAAAGAAAAATATACGCAATAAAAAGTAAAAAATTCAATATCTAAAATTAAAAGAAAAATATACTAAAAAATTCAATACCTAAAATTAAAAGAAAAATATACTAGAAGGGATGGAGAGCAGACTAAGTGATACAGAAGAATGCATAAGTGATCTGGAGATAGAATAATGGAAACCATCCATCAGAATAGCAGACTGAAAGACAAATTAAGAAAAAAAAAGAAAGTAACATACAAGATCTATGGAACAACATTAAATGTGCCAATATTTTCATTACAGGAGTTCCAGAAGGAGAAGAAAGAGAGAAGGGTATTGAAAATGTATCTGAAGAAATCATGGCCGAAAACTTCCCAAACCTAAAGAAAGAAACAGATATCCAGGTAGGGGAAGCACAGAGGGATCCCAAAAGATGAACCCAAACACACCTATAATAAGACATATCATAATTAAATGGCAAACATTATATATAAAGAGAGAATTTTAAAGGTTGCAAGAGAAAAACAAAGAGTCATATGCAAGGGAATCCCCATAAGGCTATCAGTTGATTTCTCTACAGAAACATTGCATCCCAGAAGGGAGTGACATGATATATTCAAAGTGCTTAAAGGGAAAAAGAAACAAGCTTGGATACTCTACCCAGCAGATTATCATTTAGAAGAGAAGGAGAGGTAAAGAACTCCTCAGGCAAGCAAAAAACTAAAATAACTCATCAATACTAAACCTACCCAAAAATAAATTTTGCAGGATCTTCATTAAATGGAAAAGAAGAATCTACAGGAAAAGAAAAATACAACTAGGAAAGGCAAATATATATTAAAAATTGAGGATCAACCACTTAAATAAGCCAGTACATAGATTATAAAACAAAAAATTATAGAAGTAACTATAAGCACAATAAACAGTAAAGGGATAGGCATAAAGATGTAAAACATGACATCAAAACTACAAATGTGGGGTAGGGGAGAAAAAAGTAGATCACTTAGAATGTCTTTGAACTTAAAATGACTATCAGCTTAAATCACGTAGATATAATTATGCGTCAACATATATGAACCCCATGGTAGCCACAAATCAAAAACCTATAATGGATACACAAAAATCAAAAAGAAAGGAACCCATGCATACTACTAAAGAAAATCATCAAAACTCAATGGGAGAAACAAAAAGAAGAAGAAATGAACAGAGGAGAGCTTCAAAAACAGCTGGAAACAAGTAACAGAATGGCAATAAGTACACACCTAGCAATAATTACTTTAAATGTCAATGGACTAAATGCTCTGATCAAAAGACACAGGGTAGCTGATTAGATAAAAACAAAAAAACAAACAAAAAAACCCAGACCCTTAAATATGCTGCCTATAAGAGACTCACTTCAGTGCTAAACACACTAAGACTGAAAGTGAGAGGATGGAAAAAGATATATTATTCAAACAGAAAGGACAAGAAAGCTGGGATGGGGATACTTATATTAGATGTAATAGACTTTAACACAAAGGCTGTAACAAAAGACAAAGAAGGGGGACTTTGCTGGTAGTGCAGTGGTTAAGAATCCGCCTGCCAATGCAGGGGACACAGGTTCATGCCCTCGTCCAGGAAGATCCCACATGCCACGGAGCAACTAACCCCATGCACCGCAACTACTGAGCCTGCACTCTAGACTCCGTGTGCCACAACTACTGAAGCCCGCTTGCCTAGAGCCCATGTTCCACAACAAAACAAGCCACCACAATGAGAAGCCCATGCACTGCAACAGAGTAGCCCCTGCTCGCCACAACTAGAGAAAGCCTGTGTGCAGCAACGAAGACCCCACGCAGCCAAAAATAAATAAAATTAATTAATTAATTAATTTTAAAAAAAGACAAAGGAGGACATTATATAATGATAAAGGGATCCATACAAGAAGAATATATTATACTCGTTAACATATATACACCCAACACAGGAACATCTAAATAGATAAAGCAAATACTAACAGACATAATGGGAGAAATTGACAATAATACAATAATACAATAATAGTAGAAGATTTTAACACTCCACTGGCAGCAATGGAAATACCATCTAGACAGAATATCAATAAGGTAACAGTAGTCTTAAATGATGCAACAGACTGGTTGGACTTAACTGATATCTACAGGACATTACATCCAAAAACAGCAGAATACACATTCTTTTCAAGTGCACATGTAACATTCTCCAGCACAGATCACATCTAGGTCACAAAACAAACCTCAACAAATTCAAGAGGATAGAAATTATATCAAGCATTTTGTCCAACAAGGGTATGAAACTACAAATCAACTACAGGAAAAAAAAATGGGAAAAGCAAAAACACGTGGAGACTAAATAACATGCTAAAAAACACAAAACAAACAAAAAAACAATGGGTCAATGATGAAATCAAAGAGGAAATCTGAAAATATACCAAGACAAATCAAAATGGAAACACAAATTTCCAAAAAAATCTATGGAATGCAGCAAAAGCAGTTCTAAGAGGGAAGTTCATAGCAATACAGGCCTTCCTCAAGAAATAAAGAAATTTTCAAATAAACAACTTAACCTACCATCTAAATGAATTAGAAAAAGAAGAACGAACAAAGCCCAAGTTCAGCAAAGCCCAAGATCAGAGAAGAAATAAATAAAAATAGAGATTAAAGAAAAACAATAGAAAAGGTCAATGAAACTAAGAGCTGTTTTTCTTGAAAAGATAAACAAAATTGATAAAATTTTAGCCAGGCTCACCAATAAGGAAAAAGACAGGATCCAAATAAACAAAATAGGAGATGAAAGAGGAGAAATAACAACAGATCCCACAGAGATACCAAAAAATCATAAGAGAATCCTGTGAACAGTTATGTGCCAAAAAAGTAGATAACTTAGAAGAAACGGGCAAATTTCTAGTAACATACAATCTTCCAAACTGAATGAGAAAGAAACAGAGAATCTAAACAGACTGATCACTAGTAGTGAAGCTGAATGTGCAATTAAAAATCCCCACCAAGCAAAAGTCCAGGACTGGATGGCTTCACAGGGGAATTCTACCAAACATACAAAAAAGAATGAATACCAATTCTTTTCGAACTATTCCAAAAAATTAAAGAAGAGGGAATACTCCCAAATTAAATTGATTAAACCCCATTACCTTGATAACAAAAGCAGACAAAAACATTACAAAAAAAGAAAATTATAGGCTAATATCTTTGATGAATATAGATGTAAAAATCCTCAACAAAATATTATCAAACCAAATCCAACAATACTAATAAAGAATCATGCACCACGATCAAGTTGGATTTATTTCAGTGTCACAAGGATTGTTCAACATACACAAATCAATGTGATACAGCACATTAACAAAAAGAAGGATAAAAGTCACATGATTATTTCAATAAATGCACAAAAAACATTTGACAAAATTCAAAAGCCATTAATGACAAACTCTCTCATCAAAGTGGGTATAGATGGAACATATCTAACATAATAAAGGCCATTTACAACAAATGCACAGCCAAAATAATACTCAATGGTGACAAGCTGAAAGCCTTCTCACTAAACTCAGGAAAAAGGCAAGAACGCCCAGTCTTACTGCTTCTATTTCACACAGTATTGAAAGTCAGAACCACAATAATTAGACAAGGAAAAGAAATAAAATGTATCCAAACTGGAAAGGAGTTGTTAAAACTGTCTCTATTTGCAGATGACATGACACTCTATATATCCTCAAGTCGCAAATGAAAAACTATTAGAACTAATAAATGAATTCAGCAAGGTTGCAGGATACAAGATTAATATATAGAAACCTGTTGTGTTCCTATACACTAAAAATGAATTATCATAAAAAGAAATTAAAAATCATTTCCATTTAAAATCATATCAAAAAAATTAAATGCCCATGAATAAACTTATCCAAGGATTTGAAAAACCTATACTCTGGAAACTATAATACATTGATGAAGGAAACTGATAAAGATTCAATGAAATGGAAGGACAGCCCATGCTCTTAGATTAGAAGAATTAATATAGTTAAAATGGCCATCCTACGCAAAGCAATCTACAGATTCAATGCAATCCCTATCAAAATACTCATGATATTTTTAACAGAACCAGAACAAATAATCCTAAAATTCACATGGAACCACAAAACACCCAGAATTACCAAAGCAATCTTGAGAAAAAAGAACAAAGCTGGAGGTAGCATGCTCCCAGATTCAGACAATACTACAAGGCTACAGTAATCCAACCAGCATGGTATTGGCACAAAAACAGACACACAGTTCAATGGAACAGAATAGAGAGCCCAGAAATAAACCTGCACACCTATGGTTAATTAATATACCACAAAAGAGACAAGAATATTCAATGGAGAAAAGACAGTCTCTTCATTAAGTGGTGTTGGGAAAACTGGGCAACTACATGTAAAACAATGAGATTAGAACATTACCTCATACCATATATAAAAATAAACTCAAAATGACTTAAATACCTAATGTAAGACCTGAAATTATAAAACTGGAAGAGAACATATGCAGAGCACTTTTTCACATAAATTGTAGCAATGTTTTTTTTTTTAGATATCTTTCTTAAGGCAAAAGAAATAAAAGCAAAAACACACAAATGGGTCCTAATTAAACTTAAGAGCTTTTGCACAGCAAAGGAAACCATCAGGAAAACAAAAAGACAACCTATGGAGTGGGATAAAATATTTGCAAATGATATGTCCAACAAGGGGTTTATAACCAGGGGTTATAAACATCTTATACAATTCCATATCAACAAAACAAAACAAACAAACCAAACAAAAAGTGGGAAGGGGCTTCCCTAGTGGCGCAAGTGGTTGAGAGTCCACCTGCCGATGCAGGGGACACGGTCCGGGAAGATCCCACATGCCACGGAGCGGCTAGGCCCGTGAGCCATGGCCGCTGAGCCTGCGCGTCCAGAGCCTGTGCTCCGCAACGGCAGAGGCCACAACAGTGAGAGGCCCGTGTACCACACACACACAAAAATAAAAGTGGGAAGAAGTTCTAAATAGATATTTTTCCAAAGAAGACATACAGATGGCTAACAGGCACATATAAAGATGTTCAACCTCACTAATTATTAGAGGAGTGCAAATCAAAATAATCATGAGATATCACCTCACACCTGTCTTCAGAATGGCTGTCATCAGAAAGTCTACAAGTAGCTGTTTGCAGGAATTTGTGCACTGACTATGGAAAACAATATGGAGGTGCCTCAAACAACTAAAAATAGAGGTACCACATGATCCAGGAATTCCACTCCTGAGTACGTATCCGGAAAAAATGAAAACACTAATTTGAAAAGGTACACGTGCTCCAATTAGCAGGACTATTTACAATAGCTAAGATATAGAAGCAACCCAAACGCCCATCAACAGACAAATGGATAAAGAAGCTATGGTATATATGCACAATGGAATATTACTCAGACGTTAAAAAAAAAAAGGAATTCTGCCATTTACAGCAATGTGGAGGAACCTACAGAATGTTATGCTTAGTGACATAAGTAGACAAAGACACATACTTGTATGTGGAGTCTAAAAAAATAACACAAATGAGTACATATGCAAAACAGAAACAGATTCATAGATACACGAAACAAACTAGTGGTTACCAAAAGGAAGAGGAAATGGGTTGGTATATTAAGGGTATGGGATTAAGAAATACAAACTACTCTGTATAAAACAGATAAGCAACAAGGATATATTGTACAGCACAGGGAATTATAACCATTATCTTGTAATAACTTTTAATGGAGTATAATCTGTAAAAAATACTGAATCACTATGCTGTACATCTGAAACCAACATAATATTGTAAATCAACCAAACTTCAATAGAAACTTGTCACCTGGAATAGGAGAGTCTATAGTTACTCCTGGTCATTTTGCAAGTTAATTCTGATAACACTCAAGGCGGTTGGCATTCAGCAATCTTTTGTTCCCCTAAATAGTGCTTTAACTTATTTTGCCATTTACAAAAGTTTATTAAGCATATGCAATGTCATTGTACTTGGTATACATCCATGAACAAAACAAACTAAGATACCTGTTTACATGGGGATTGCATTCTAGCAAAGTTTTTATTATTGTGCCAATTAAAAAAAATACACTAAAGTAAAAGAAATAGCACAATGATCTCTGATGTACTAAGTATTCATCTTCAATATTTATCAACGCTTGCTAATCTTAATTCCCATATTCCTCATAGGTTTGTTTTACTGAAATATTTTAAACTAATCTCAGGCATCATTCATTTCATCTGTAAATTTTTCAGTTGCCCAAATACACTATATATATATTATATATATGTATATATACGCCTATATATATATATACATATACAAAGTATAACCAAATATACAATAATTCCATAAATCATGATATATTCAGTTCATTTTCAAAATTCCACAAGTGTTCTCAAAAATGCTTTTTTAGTCATTGGCTTATTCGATTCAGGTTC
Source organism: Tursiops truncatus (assembly GCF_011762595.2). Taxonomy (NCBI): domain Eukaryota; kingdom Metazoa; phylum Chordata; class Mammalia; order Artiodactyla; family Delphinidae; genus Tursiops; species Tursiops truncatus. The sequence continues at coordinate 121,078,517 of NC_047036.1, read as the reverse complement.
TAAACAACTGATATACTGTATCTTATTGTTATGTCCCTTAAGTCTTTCTCATTTTATAATACCTACCTCTCCCTTTTCTAAAGCCATTGATTTGTTGGAGAAACTGGTTTTTGTCCTGTAGTGTGTTTCATATACTGCATTTGGCCTGGGTTATTAGCTATTGTGGCACCTGCCTGGCATGATGTAGCCTGAGTCCACCTAAAGAGGTCAAAATGTGAAGTTGGGAAATCAAATTGTTTCTAATCATCATTATATGTCGATGATTCACAAATCTTATCTCCCGCTCAGACCTCTCCACTGAACTTGAGACCCCTGTATTCTACTGCTTACTGAAATCTTCCCCTCTTTTACATGTCCAAAGCGGAGCCTGATTTTTCACTTTCTCTTTGAAAGCTCATATTGCAAAGTTCCCCTATTCAGTAAATGCAACTCCATCTTCCCAGTCTTTCTGGCCAAAACCTTACAGTCAGCCTTGACTACTCTCTTTCACCCAAATCCTACATATTTTCCTGAAACAAAACCTGTTTATTCCACTTTCAGATCTATACAGAATTTGCACACATCATTCCACCCCCACTGCCATCAGTGTGATTCAAACCATCACCCTTTATCTCCTGGATTACTGGAATAGTCTCAGCTGGTCTTCTTGCTTCTGCCCTTTCCCCCAAGTTCTAGTCTCAACACAGCTATAAGAATTATCTTGTTAAAATCTAATCAGGTCACTCTGCTCAACACCTTGCATTAGCTTCTCATCTCATTCAACATAAAAGCCAATGTTTTTACTATGAAGTACTAAGAACTACAAGTCTTATGTTATCTGGCATCCCATTAACTTTCTGACCTTATATCATGTTCTATTGCCTTTTGTCTATTTTATTTCTTGAGCTACTCTGCTTTTCTTGCTGTTCCTTCAACATACCAGGCATATTCCCTCGTGAACTTGCTATTCCCTATTCCTAGAATGCTATTTCTCAGCTCCTTTACTGGTAATCCTCACTAAAATATCAACCTCTTCAGTATTTCATATCTCCTTCACTGCCTGATTTTTTTTCTCTTTAGCATTATCACTCTATAACTGCTTTAGACTGAATATTTGTGTCCTCCTGAAATTCATATGTTGAAACCTAATGCCCAATGTGATGGTATTAGAAGGTGGGGTCTTTGGGAGATGCTCAGGTCATGAGGGTGGAGTCTTCATGATGGGATTAGTGCCCTTATAAAAGAGACATCAGCGAGATCCCTTGATCCTTTTGCCATGTGAAGATACAGCGAGAAGACAGCCATTTGTGAACCAGTATCTCACCAGACACTAAATTCGCCAGTGCCTTGTTCGTAAACTTTGCATCCTCCGGAACAGTGAGATATAAATTTCTATTGTTTATGAGCCACCAGTCTATGGTATTCTTTTATAGCATCCCAAACAGACTAAGACAATAACTTATCTTGTTTATTATCACTCCCACTAGAATGAAAGCATCATGAGGGTAGAATTTGTCTGTTTTATTTACTAGCATATTCTCAAGCACTAAGAACAGAACCACTCAACAATTCAATAAGCAGCTGTCGAGTAAATGAGCCATAAGTGTCATCATCATCAGTATCGTCTTCAATGTCTTCCATGCATGTGGGTATTTCCTTTGATTTCTAGCTGTGCGGTGCCTCCCTCCTTATTTATATATCTGCTTCTTCTTTATTTTCCATTTTATCCTTTTCATGAACAGATTGACAAAAATCCTAAAGTGCTTCTGTATCCTCAGTTTTTTCTACCCTCAGTGGTCAGTGGTACGATGGCAGTAGCTCTAATTACCTCACTAGAAAATTATTTCTTTAGTGTGCAGAACTGCTTCTGTTTCTGGTCCTCCAGGCACAGAGACATCAAGAAAACAAACTTAATTAGGCATTTCAGTCTAGATGATTCCTTGACAAAATCAAGCCAGAGGATTTCCATTTTACCCTGAAGGTGGGTAGAGCCTGTTTCTGTGGGAAGTGATTCAGAGATGCCCTAGTAGAAAATGATGCTAATCAAGCTATCACTGAAAGGCAATTCAGCCATGAAATGGGTGTTCTGCCCTTTTGTCTAGAGTGAAGGCTGCTAACATTCTGTTGATGATTCCCTACCTTCCTTATAGAGGACCAGCTCTGCCTTAACCCCAAGGATTTTCTTCTCCCAGTCTTCTGGGCTTTCACCTTGGCAGGAGCTAATAAACAAGAAAAATGTACTTTAGAATATGTGTAGAATAGTGGTTCTCAACTGGGGCCAATTTTGTCTCCAAAAGTAAATTTGCCAACGTCTGGAGAATTTTTGGTTGTTGCAACTGGGACCATGTTACTGGCATCTAGTGCATGGTGACCAGGGCTATTGCTAAACATCCTACAATGCCCAGGATAAAACTCCACAACAAAAAATTATCTGGTCCAAAAAATCAGTTGTGGCTCGGTTGAGAAATGCTGATGTAGAAGAATAATATCTTAGGGCTACAAGTATTACTCATATCATGTGACTTAAAAGCAACATAAAAGAATAAGAATCGCCACTATCTTCACTTGATTTCACTTCCTGGTTCTTCTTTTTCCTCTTTCAGCAAACTTTATGAGGCTTCTTGGCTGTTCCTCCTTACCTTCCAGCCCTCTTCAAGTTGCCATGCCTCAGGGCTCAATTCTGAATCTTTTTGCTCTGCATACTCACTCTCTAGTTGACCTCATCCAGTCTCTGACTTTAAACAGCACTGACATGTTAACGATTCCTAAATTCACACCACTCCAGATCTAGAACTTCAGACTTGTATATCCAACTGCCCACTTGACTTCTCTATCATACGCCTATCAGATATTTCAAACCTAATATGCATAAAATTAAACTTCTAATTCTCTCCTACTTCCCAAATCTGCTCCACCCACTGTCACTCAGTTAATGGTCAGGTCGAAAATATTGCAGTCATATTTCATCTTTCCTTTTCTCATGTCCACATTCCATCTGCCAACAAAAATTGATGGCTTCAATTTCAAAATATATCTAGAATCGGATCAATTCCTGTTATTTCCACTGACCCATTGTCTTAGTACATTTGAGCTGCTATAACAAGACACTGCAGACTGGGTAGCTAACAAGAAACAGGAATTTATTCCTCTCGGTTCTGGAAGCAAGAATTGTGAGATCAGGGTTCCAGTCTGGTCAGGTGAGTCCCCTCTTCTGGGTTGCACACTTTTCACTGCATCCTCCCATGGTGGGAGGGGCTAGGGAGCTCTGTGGTATCTCCTTCATGAAGCACGAATTCCATTCATGAGGGAGCTACCTCATGATATAATCACCTCGCAAAGGACCCATCTTCTAACACTATCACACTGAGATGCAGGATTTCAAGATGTGGATTTGGATGAAACATAAACATTTAGTTCACAAGACCCAGGTTCAAGCCCCCCTCATGTGGTACCAGGCTTACTGAAATAGCCTCCACACTGCTTTGAAACACTGGCTTGTCTACTGAGATCAGGAGGGCTAAATATCTCTCAGTGTTCAAAAATACATGAAAGCATGTTTGTGAACTTACACAAGTAAGTCATATACAAATATGTTTTATACAAATAAGACACAATTACTATTGCTAATTATATTAGTTTTCTTTTACTGTGTGGGCAAGGAATGCTGCCTGCCATTGCAGTAAATAAAACACGTTGCATGCCATTCCAGTAAACAAGGATCAAGCCATCAGCCACCTCAGCTGCAACCCCACCCTCACCCCGATAGTGAGCCTTCAGGAAAATTCAGGCTAGAGAAAAATAGGAAGCATTGTGTGCTTTGGATACTGGCTGGAGTTAGCTAAGATGCATATCTAAAGAATAATTTCAATGAACCTAGACTCTTATCTTCCGGTACATAGAAAAGCACTAAAGTCATTAACCTGAGATGTCCGTTTCTGTGATTAGGAGTAATCTTTTGATGTTCAAGTACATTTTTTTTTTCCAGCAAAAAGCTCCTATATATCCTGGCTTCTTCCTTACCTTTTTGGAACAGTTCCTCAGAGCTATCTGAGAAGCTGCCTCTTGGGCTACAGTCCTCAGAAAGGTCTCCGAATAAAACTTGAATGACAATTTTAGGTTGCACGTTTTACTTCAGTCAATAGCTGGTGTAACAAATTCGCACAAACTGAGTGGCTTACACAACACGAATTTACTTTCTTATAACTCTGTAGGTCAGAAGTCCAACACAGACCTCACTGGACTAAAATCAAGGTGTCCACAGAGCTGTATCCCTTTTTGGAGGCTCTAAGGGAGAATTTGTTGCCTGTCCTTTTCCAGATTCTGGAGGCATTCTCCATTCCTCCGTCTGTGGTTTCCTTCCTCCATTTTCAAAGCCAGCAGCAGCGAGTCTAGTCTTTCACACATCCCATTACTCTGATCTCGACTTCTATTTCCTTTCTCTACTTTTCAGGACCCTTGTGATTACACTGGGCCCACCTAGATGACCCAGGAAAAATTCCTTATCAACTGATTAGCAATCTTAACTCCATATGCATCCTTACCACACTAATCAGAGTTTTTCTAGGCCAGCACTGAAGTATTGATACGTATTGCTTGACTGCTCCAATTTAATTTAATTAGAACTAACACTGGACATTATATATTTATAAAATAAAACAACAAAAGAGAATATTTTATCATAAACAGAATACTGACATTTAAGCCATATAGTCTTTCATGGGAATGTGTCTTCATTAAAAAAAAAATAATCAAGTCAAAGGAAAAAACATTATTTTGAGATGAAATATCTTCCAAAATCAACTTTTCAGGGTAACGTTAATGTAGAAAAATGAGTAATATATGACCTGACTTCTTCTTTGATCAATTTGTCTGCTTCTCCATATATTCAGTTATTTAGATAGACGTAATGACAATAATTAGCTGAGTGCCTGGTCTGTGCCAAGCTCAGTTTTAAGTGTTTCAATGTATGATGCATTTAAGTTCACATGGCATTTTGAGAGAGGTGTTACTCCCTTCTTACAAATAATAGAATTGAAGTTTAGAGTGACTTGCCTACCATAATAAGAGACAGAGTGGGCATTTGAATTGAAACAGGAAAGCCTGAGAGGTTTAAGTGACTTTCCGTTGGGAATTCAGAAAGACAGTAGCAGAAACACATCTGGAATTCACAAGTATCAAATTCAATCCAGTCATTTTGTCACTAATCAGGCAAAAAAGATTGAGATTATGCTGATTAAGCTTTTTTTTTAAAGAAAGATTTTTCTTTTTTTCTCTTCTGCCTGGGAGAACAAGGAGTTGGGAAAAGCCAATTTTCAGTCGGCATGTTCTTCATTTGGAGAGAGCATCCAATTCCAGGAATATTTTTGCCAGCAATAAATTCACTTTAACTGGGAAAAGTACAGAGGATTATCTTAAGTGCCTGCAGAGCAGAAATGACAAGTCAGAGGAACTATCCGTTACGTTCACTGGTAATTGGATACAAAGTGCTGACCCTAAAAGATTGTGCTCCAATAATGCAATTATTTGCCAAAAATCTTAATAAAATAGTACATTTCTTTTCCTCATGCTTTTCACAGGCAAGCCACTTTAAAAATCCCAAGCAAAGTCAAATGCAACAATCCAGAATACTTGCTTTTGGTTACACACCTGATCTCTGATCTTTCTATGCTAGGCTGATGAATATTAACGGTGCTGTCAGGACCAAAACATTGCTAAATGTGACACCATGAATCATCTCCATTAGTAAATGTAGTGTCAGGTTCTCATATATTTCAGTCTATTTTAAATCCACACTCCATTATTTCATGCTATGCTTGAATGAATCCTGGTGGTTTGATATAGGAAGTGGGTCAGCAGTGAAACCAACTTGTCATGAATGTCTGAACTCCCAAGAGCGTCTTGGAGGCTGGACTCCCAGTTTCAGCCTGCATCACCTTACTTGTTTCCCCAACTGCTAGACTGATGGGACCCCTTCTCTTTCTCCACAGAAAAATCATTTTATCTTTTAAAACTTATTTTACCACTGGAGGGTGTGAGGATTGGCTAAGACTGCACATGTCTACTTCACTGGTTCTACCATCCAGGTAGGGAGGGGCTGGGTGTCCATTTCCGCCCCTAAACCAGAATGACAGCATGACCTTTTACTCCAAAAGTTCATTTCTCCTTTAAAGACCCTGATTTACACAACCAAGTTTCCTTGCCTTTTATACTTAAAGGTTGAGCTCTATCAGGGGGCCCTAACTGTAAACAGCTTCAGGGCTCTCCAGAAATTATATGCAAAATTTTATGTGTATAAGGGGGAAATATGCATTTTTCAGGGAGAAGAATTCAGCAGATTTTAAAAGCTGAGACAAAACCGAACCAAAATAAAGAAAACAGACAAAAAGTCCTCTGACCCCAATAGCTTAAAAACAACCTGGAAAGAGAACTGATAAAGTCTTTTCTTTCTCTAAAATTGAAATGTTAATTCTAATGAGCTGATGTTGCAGTTCTGCTTTGACAGGTACGGATGGATATTGGTGCTTGTTCATGTCAGAAACGATATAAAAGAGGCTATATATAAATAAGTAAATACACAAATAAACAGAAAAGCAAACAAATAGATAAATTAGGTGCTTGTGATGGGCAATTAAGGGGAAAAAAAATCCTGCAATTCACAAAGTATTATGAAAGCAAAAGGGCTGCCCGCATCTACATTTTATGCTGTCAAAGGCCATGCAAAAGCACCACCTGCAAAAGCTTTTGCCATAATTAATCATAGCAGTTTCCTTCCTTCTCTACTATTTCCTTTTATGTACAGATATCACTGAAAATACAGCAAGGTAAGAGCTTCTATCAGGCTAAGCACAGAATGCTTCAAGCAATTACGAGAAGCACCTAACCTAGTTTAAGGAGTGGATGGATGTGGGAAGGCTTTTCAGAGGAGTTGAAATCTAAGTGTCATGCTCAACTGTAGGGTCAGAACTGGCTAGGCAAAGAATAGATGTTACAGCTAGGGAGGAAGAATATCCCCTGGCAAAAAAGAATAGGATATTCCAAAGCCCAGGGACCACACAGAACATGTTATCTTTGACAAACAGAAAGAAGTTCCAAACGGCTGGAAATTAGAATGGTAGGTCTTGGGCCTTCTATGATCACACTGTCCAAGTAGCCCACCCTCAATCACCAGTGAATTTTCATGTCAAATTCCTTTGTATCATGTGTTGCCATCTGAAATTCCTTTATTCAGTCATCCATTCAACAAATATCAACTGAGCACCTCCTATATTAAGGTCCCATTCTTTTTTTTTTTAATTTTTATTGGAGTATAGTTGATTTATAATGTTGGGTTAGTTTCTGCTGTATAGTAAAGTGAATCAGTTATACATATACATATATCCACTCTTTTTTTAGATTCTTTTCCCATATAGGTCATTACAGAATACTGGGTAGAGTTCCCTGTGCTATACAGTAGGTCCTTATTAGTTATCTATTTTATATATGGTAGTGTGTATATGTAAGGCCCCATTTTTTTTTGTTGGGGATAGAGCAGGGAACAGGACAGATCATATTCTGCTCACATAGAGCTTAGCATCCACTTTATTTACTCATTTATCTAGTCATCTTTTTCCCTCAGATCCAATAAACTGTCCATTCTGTGAAGGCAGGGATCTTCCATGTCTTCTGTATTATTCTCAGCTCAGTAAGTAGGACAGTGCTGAGAATGCAAGTGTTTAAATGTTTTCTGAATGAATTAATTATGAAGGGTGTAGTGAGAGATGAGTTTGGAGAAGTGACTGGAATTCAGCATGTGAAGCTCCTGATAAGCCATGGTAGGAAGACTGAATTTTATTTTATATGCAATGTGGATATTTTAAGGAAGAATACATCTTCCAGATACATTCCTTCCGGGCTATGCTAGAAAGACCACTCTGACTATATTACTATATTATGGGTTGGTATGGGAAGATTATAGACAGAATAACTGTTTTACATCCTTGCTTCCTCCATGAAACACACTGTTCTTTGTATTCCAGGCCACCATTATCACCTGATTTTGCTCCTGAGTTACAACTCCCGCTGCTTTCTCCCCCTGGTCCTCTTAACTTTGGAACCCTCCCACCCCCTGCCTTGGATGGTGTTGGACTTCTCCATCTCACTTCTTACCTAGTTTACCTCATTTCATCCCTTGGTTTTAAACATGATTTATATGCTGACAATTCCAAATATTTATCACCAGAGGGACCTCTTCTTTGAATCCTAGATGTACCTTATGGATTTCACATTAGCTGTTCCTCTGTCTGGAATGTTCCTTCCAGTAAGTTCATATAATTTCTTGTCTCATCTTCTTAAAATCTTGGTTTAAATGCTGCTTTCTTGGTGAGGTTTTCTCTGATTTCTCAGATTAAAATGGAAACCTCCTCTTCATTACTCCCTATATTTTCACTGCTTTTATTTTGACCCATGTAATTTATTATCTTCTGAAACACTATATGATATACTTATTTATTTTGTTTATTGTCATCTTCCCCCACCTATAATGTAAGTTCCTGGAGGGAAGGAATTTTTAACTATTTTGCACATACAGACACACATACAGACACATACTGATGTACACAAACATGAATAGTAGTGTTATTAGGTGAGCATTATTCATTAATAATCTGCAACAAAATGAATACCAAAATAATGAAATTGTGGTAGTTATAAATTACCGAGCACTACAGTGTGCCAAGGAAGAAGCCAGACTCTCAAGACGAAAGGATGAATGTCACCACTCTTGATGTAACAGACTTTAATGTGTCTCTGTGTATGTATATACATTCATTCTAACAGCACACAGTAAAATAGGTGCTTGATAAACCTTTCTGACTGACCTATGACTCAAAATATGCTTTTACTATTTTTTGAATTGGACTATACACAAGGAAACTCAGAAAGTAAGTCACTCTAGGTTTTATATAGAAAAAACCTTAAAGGGATAGGGGAGTCTGTGTGTGTGTGTGTGTGCGTGTGTGTGTGTGTAGATGTAAGTACACAGAATTCCTACATTAAGTGTAGTAAAAAAAAGAAAAAGGAGCTTTAATTTCACTCTTTCACTTTTTGGATAGTTTTGCATGGTGGTTAAGCATTACAAAGTCTGGGTTTTAGAATGTATATATATATGTGTAACTGAATCACTTTGCTGTACAGCACAAATTAACACAGTGCTGTAAATCAACTACTTCAATTAAATCAACTACTTCAATTAAAAAAATATTGATAGAAAGTCCAAGTTTCTATTCTAGCTCGACAGCTGTGTGAACTAGGGCAGGTAACTTGACCTTTCTGAACTTCATATTTATTATTTGTAAAACTGAAATAACATCAGTTACTGGATGTTTTATGGAGGGGGCAGATAGTAAGGACTAAGTGGGATAATATCTGTTAAGCCCTTAGAGTGACTGGTGCCTAGTGAATATTCAGTTTTCTGACATTCAACAAATACCAGATGTGTATCTACTAAATATTTGGCACTATCTTTAATTCTGCATATACAGTGATACAGAACAGGCATGTTCCCTGAATTTATTACTGTTATCAGTGTCATTATGAGCAGGTACAAGCTTCTCATTAACCTCTGACTTTTATCTTTCCTTTCCTTTTCCACTCTGACAATTCAATCCAACTCAAGAAGTTGAATTTATAGAGCAAATCTGCTGTGCTACTCTAGTTGGAAACAAATTCAGTATGGTTTGGCCACAGTCTATATCCATGTTCACTTGGCTGAGAATCATGTCCTAGTGGGACACTGTCAGTGACCTGGAGCCTTCATATGGTGACAACATTACCAGGGTCTCTAAAAAGGAGGATAACATGGGAGCCGTTTTTATGAATTGAGTTCAGTTTCCTGAAGAATTCTTCCTTATTTTACAATCTTGTGAAAGTAAAAGAAGGACAATATTCCAGTCCCCGGGGAGGTACCTTCTTCATCTCTGAGATAACATACTCTGTAATGAAGAGCCTTTGTAAGGGCAGGAGATTAGGCTGGGTTGACTTGAAGGAGGTGGAGCTCTGCTCTTCTCTCACATCACTGCCAGGCTTAACACTATTACAATTATGAACTGGCTTGCTGACTAACAGAATCAAAGTGGCTGAAAACAAGAAAACAAATGAACAAACGTGTTCTGCCAAGGAATAAAATACTGAATTTTAAAACTCGACACTCAAGAAAGGCCTTCAAGATCATATGGCTTTAGTTTAAGATAATAAACTTATGCTTCCTTAATTCCATCCTAGCCTGGGTTATCTCCCTAAGTCCTTCCTAGGAGAAAAATATTGACTATATATATATATATATATATATATATATATATATACACACATCATATATATATATATATATATATATATATATGATAGAAGACTTGCATGCAGAATTTATAAATAGCTCTTACAACTCAATAAGACAAACAACCCGATTTTAAAAAATGGACAAAGGATTTGAATAGACACTCCGTGACAGAAGATATATGAATGCCAATTAAGCACATGGAAAGATGTTCAACATCCTTACCTAGGAAAGGAATGCAAATTAAAACCTCAATGAGATACCACTGCACACCATTAGAGTAGCTAAATGAGCTAAATGACAGTGATAATAAATGACAAGTGATAATACTGAGTGAAGGTGAAGATTTAGAGCAACTGGAATTCTCATACATAGCTGGTAGAAATGTAAAGTGGTCTCATCACTTTGTTTTTAACAAAGGTAAATATGAACCTGTCATATGAACTAGCATGTTAATACCTGACATTTCCAGAAGAGAAATGCAAATGTATCTGTACATTGGTATCATTGGGAGCTTGTTAGGAATGGAGAATCTCATGCACCATCCCAGACTGAGGGAATCCAAAGATACACTTTTAAAACATCATTATGGAGTTTGTGTGCACATTACAGTTTGAGAAGTACTGTCCTGAAGGGTATCAGGCTCTCTCAGGGGAAGATATTTCTTTCACAGTCTTCAAGTAAGAATTCTCAAATTTTCATGTTTCAGTCACTCAAATCACCTCTGATAGGTAAATGACATAACTTAAACTAGCGGGCCATGGATGTCATTTAGAATCACAGCCAGAAATCTTTTCAATCCCATGTCATTTTGAGGGTTGATAGAAGGAAATTGGGTATCATTGTCAGGTACCCAAACTCATGAGCAGAATACTATCGAGACATATATATAGCAATGGTGGTAAGCCTAATAGCAGATTATACTAACAATAAGTTTTACAATTGCTAATAGCATTTTCTATCTGCCTGGCACTGTTGTAAGTGTATGAGTGTATAAGAACACATGTAACAATTTATATCTGACCACATCCCCTAGGAGGTCAGTATTATCATTATTCTCAGTAGCCTGAAAGACGGAATAATTTTCTCTTTTTTTAATGATTAGTTTTTTTTAAACATCTATAGTGGAGTATAATTGCTTTACATCGTTGTGTTAGTTGCTGCTATATAACAAACTGAATCAGCAATATGTATATATATACATATATCTCCATATCCCCTCCCTCTTGCATCTCCCTCCTACCCTCCCTATCCCACCCTTTTAGGTGGTCAAAAAGCACTAAGCTGACCTCCCTATGCTATGCGGTTGCTCCCCACTAGCTATCTATTTTACATTTGGGAGTGTATATATATCCATGCCACAAACTCACTTCATCCCAGCTTACCCTTCCCCTCCCCGTGTCCTCAAGTCCATTCTCTCTGTCTGTGTCTTTATTCCCGTCCTGTCCCTACGTTTTGCAGAACTTTTTTTTTTTTTTTCAGATTCCATATCTATGTTTTAGCATACGGTATTTGTTTTTCTCTTTCTGACTTACTTCTCTCTGGATGACAGACACTAGGTCTATCCCCCTCACTACAGAAAACTCAATTTTGTTTCTTTCTATGGCTGAGTAATATTCCCTTGTATATATGTGCCACATCTTTATACATTCATCTGTTGGTGGACACTCAGGTTGCTTCCATGTCCTGGCTATTGTAAACAGTGCTGCAATGAACATTGTGGTACATGAATTATGGTTTTCTCAGGGTTATATGCCAAGTAGTGGGATTGCTGGGTCATATGGTAGTTCTATTTATAGTTTTTTATGGAACTTCCATAATGTTCTCTATAGTGGCTGTATCAATTTACACTCCAACCAACAGTGCAAGAGGGTTTCCTTTTCTCCACACCCTCTCCAGCATTTACTGTTTGTAGATTTTTTGATGATGACCATTCTGACTGGTGTGAGGTGATACCTCATTGTAATTTTGATTTGCATTTCTGTAATGATTAGTGTCGTTGAGCATCCTTTCATGTGTTTGCTGGAAATCTGTATATCTTCTTTGGAGAAATGTCTATTTAGGTCTTCTGCCCATTTTTGGATTGGGATGTTTGTTTTTTTGATATTGAGCTGCATGAACTGTTTGTATATTTTGGAAATTAATCCCTTGTCAGTTGCTTCATTTGCAAATATTTTTTCCCATTCTGACGGTTGTCTTTTCATTTCATTTATGGTTTTCTCTGCTGTGCAAAAGCTTTTAAGATTAATTAGGTCTAATTTGTTTACTTTTGTTTTTATTTTAATTACTCTAAGAGGTGGGTCATAAAAGATCTTGCTATGATTTATGTCAAACAGAGTTTTCCCTATGTTTTTCTCGAAGAGATTTCTAGTATCCAGTCTTACGTTTAGGTCTTTAATCCATCTAGAGTTTATTTTTGTGTATGGTGTTAGGGAGTATTCTTACTTCATTCTTTTACATGCAGCTGTCCAGTTATCCCACTTATTGAAGAGGCTGTTTTTTCTCCATTGTATAGTCTTCCCTCCTTTGTCATAGATTAGGTGACCATAGGTGCATGGGGTGATCTCTGGGCTTTCTATCCTGTTCCATTCATCTGTATTTCTGTTTTTGTGCCAGTACCATACTGTCTTGATTACTGTAGCTTTGTAGTGTAGTCTGAAGTCTGGGAGCCTGATTCTTCCAGCTCCGTTCCTCTTTCTCAAGATTGCTTTGGCTATTAGGGGTCTTTTGTGTTTCCATACAAATTGAGAAATTTTTTGTTCTTGCACTGTGAAAAATACCATTGGAAGTTTGATAGGGATTGCATTGAATCTGTAGATTGCTTTAGGTAGTCATTTTCACAATGTTGATTCTTCCAAACCAAGAACATGGTATATCTCTCCATCTATTTGTATCATCTTTAATTTCTATCATCAGCGTCTTATAGTTTTCTGTATACAGGTCTTTTGTCTCCTTAGGTTGGTTTATTCCTAGGTATATTATTCTTTCTGTTGCAATGGCAAAAGTGAGTGTTTCCTTAATTTGTCTTTCAGATTTTTCATCATCAGTGCATAGGAATGCAAGAGATTTCTGTGCATTAATTTTGTATCGTGCTACTTTACCAAATTCATTGATTACCTCTAGTAGTTTTCTGGTAGCATCTTTAGGATACTCTATGTATGGTATCACGTCATCTGCAAACATTGACAGTTTTACTTCTTCTTTTATGATTTGGATTCCTTCTATTTCTTTTTCTTCTATGATTGCTGTGGCTAAAACTTCCAAAAATGTGCTGAATAATAGTGGTGAGAGTGGACAACCTTGTCTTGTTCCTGATCTTAGTGGAAATGGTTTCGGTTTTTCACCACTGAGAATGATGTTGGCTGTGGGTTTGTCATACATGGCCTTTCTTATGTTGAGGTAAGTTCCCTCTATGCCTACTTTCTGCAGGATTTTTATCATAAATGGGTGTTTAATTTTGTCGAAAGCTTTCTCTGTATCTATTGAGATGATCATATGGTTTTTCTCCTTCAATTTGTTAATATGGTGTATCCCATTGATTGATGTGTGTTTATTGAAGAATCCTCACGTTCCTGGGATAAACCCCACTTGATCATGGTGTGTGATCCTTTTAATGTGCTGTTGGATTCTGTTTGCTAGTATTTTGTTGAGGGTTTTTGCATCTATGTTCATCAGTGTTATTGGCCTGTAGTTTTCTCTCTTTGTGACATCTTTGTCTGGTTTTGGTATCAGGGCGATGGTGGCCTTGTAGAATGAGTTTGGGAGTGTTCCTCCCTCTGCTATATTTTGGAAGAGTTTGAGAAGGATAGGTGTTAGCTCTTCTCTAAGTGTTTGATAGAATTCGCCTGTGAAGCCATCTGGTCCTGGGCTTTTGTTTGCTGGAAGATTTTTAATCACAGTCTCAATTTCAGTGCTTGTGATTGGTCAGTTCATATTTTCTATGTCTTCCTGTTTCAGTCTCGGAAGGTTGTGCATTTCTAAGAATTTGTCCATTTCTTGCAGGTTGTCCACTTTATTAGCATATAGTGGTTTGTAGTAACCTCTCATGATCCTTTGTATTTCTGCAGTGTCAGTTGTTACTTCTCCTTTTTCATTTCTAATTCTATTGATTTGAGCCTTCTCGCTTTTTTTCTTGATGAGTGTGGCTAATGTTTATCAATTTTGTTTATCTTCTCAAAGCACCAGCTTTTAGTTTTATTTATCTTTGCTATCATTTCCTTCATTTCTTTTTCATTTATTTCTGCTCTGATTTTAATGATTTCTTTCCTTTTGCTAACTTTGGGGTTCTGTTGGTTCTTCTTTCTCTAACTGCTTTAGGTGTAAGGTTAGGTAGTTTATTTGAAATTTTTCTTGTTTCTTGAGGTAGGCTTGTATTGCTAAAAACTTCTAACTTGGAACTGCTTTTGCTGCATCCCATAGGTTTTCTGTCATAATATTTTCACTGTCATTTGCTTCTAGGTATTTTTTGAGTTCCTCTTTGATTTCCTCAGTGATCTCTAGGTTATTTAGTAATGTATTGTTTAGCCTACATGTGTTTGTATTTTTTACAGGTTTTTTCCCTGTAATTGATATCTAATCTCATAGGATTGTGGTATGAAAAGACACTTGATACATTTCAATTTTCTTAAATTTATCAAGGCTTCATTTGTGACAAAAGATATGATCTGTCCTGGAGAATGTTCCATGAGTGCTTCGGAAGAAAGTGTACTCTGTTCTTTTTGGATGGAATGTCCGATAAATATCAATGAAGTCCATCTTGTTTAATGTCTCATTTAGAGCTTGTGTTTCCTTATTTTTTTTTCATTTTGGATGATCTGTCCATTGGTGGAAGTGGGGTGTTAAAGTCCTCTACTATTATTGTGTTACCGTTGATTTCCTCTTTTATTGCTGTTAGCATTTGCCTTATGTATTGAGGTGCTCCTCTGTTGGGTGCATAAATATTTTCAATTGTTATATCTTCTTCTTGGATTGATCCCTTGCTCATTATGTAGTGTCCTTCTTTGTCTTTTGTAATAGTCTGTATTTTAAAGTCTATTTTGTCTGATATGAGAATTGTTTCTCCACTTTCTTTTGATTTCCATTTGCATGGAATATCTTTTTCCATCCCCTCACTTTCAGTCTGTATGTGTCGCTAGGTCTGAAGTGGGTATCTTGTAGACTGCATATATACAGGTCTTGTTATTGTATCCATTCAGCCAGTCTGTCTTTTGGTTGGAGCATTTAATCCATTTACACTTAAGGTAATTATCGATATGTATATTCCTATTGTCATTTTCTTAATTGTTTTTGGTTTCTTATTGTAGGTCTTTTCCTTCTCTTGTGTTTCCTGCCTAGGGAAGTTCCTTTAGCATTTGTTGTAAAGCTGGTTTGGTGGTGCTGAATTCTCTTAGCTTTTGCTTGTCTATAAAGGTTTCAATTTTCCATCAAATCTGAAAGAGATCCTTGCTGGGTAATCTTGTTTGTAGGTTTTACCCTTTCATCACTTTAAATATATCCTGCCACTCCCTCTGGCTTGCAGAGTTTCTGCTGAAAGATCAGCTGTAAACCTTATGGGAATTCCCTTGTATGTTATTTGCTGCTTTTCCCTTGCTGCTTTTAATATTTTTGCTTTGTATTTAATTTTTGATAGTTTGATTAATATGTTGTCTTGGCATGTTTCTCCTTGGATTTATTCTGTATGGGACTCTCTGTGCTTCCTGGGTTTGATTGACTATTTCTTGTCCCATGTTAGGGAAGTTTTCAACTATAATGTCATCAAATATTTTCTCAGTCCCTTTTTGTTATCCTCTTCTTCTGGGAACCCTATAATTTGAATGTTGTTGCATTTAATGTTGTCCCAGAGGTCTCTGAGACTGTCCTCAATTCTTTTCATTCTTTTTTCTTTGTTCTGCTCTGCGGTAGTTATCTCCACCATTTTATCTTCCAGGTCACTTATCTGTTCTTCTGCCTCAGTTATTCTGCTACTGATTCCTTCTAGAGAATTTTTAATTTCATTTAGTGTGTTGTTCTTCATTCTTTGTTTGCTCTTTAGTTCTTCTAGATCCTTGTTAAACGTTTCTTGTAATTTCTCCATTCTATTTCCACGATTTTGGATCATCTTTACTATCAGTACTCTGAATTCTTTTTCAGGTAGACTGCCTATTTCCCCTTCACTTTTTTGGTCTGGTGGGTTTTTATACTGCTCCTTTATCTGCTGTGTATTTCTCTGTCTTCTCATTCTACTTGACAAACTGTGTTTGGGGTCTCCTTTTCAGAGGCTGCTGGTTCGTAGCTCCCATTGTTTTTCGTGTCTGCCCCCAGTGGGTTAGGTTTGTTCAGTGGGTTGTGTAGGCTTCCTCGTGGAAGGGACTTGTGCCTGTATTCTGGTGGACGAGGCTGGATCTTGTCTTTCTGGTGGGCAGAACCTTGTCCGGTCGTGTGTTTTGGGGTGTCTGTGAACTTAGTATGATTTGAGGCAGCCTCTCTGCTAATGGGTGGGGTTGTGTTCCTGTCTTGCTAGTTTTTTGGCATGGGGCATCCAGCACTGTAGCTTGCTGGTTGCTGAGTGGAGCTGGGTTTTAAAGCTGAGATGGAGATCTCTGGGAGAGCTCTCACCAACTGATATTACATGGGGCCGGGACTTCTCTGGTAGTCAAGTGTCCTGATCTCAGCTCTCCCACCTCAGGGGCTCAGGCCTGACATGTGGCTGGAGCCCTAAGACCCTGTCAGCCACACTGCTCAGAAGAAAAGGGAGAGAAAAAATGAAAGAAAAACACTAATAAAATAAATTTATTAAAATAAATTTTTTTAAAAATTATCAAAATATAAACCTGAAAAAGTAAAAAAAAAAAAAAAAAAAAGAAGAGAGCAACAAAAGCAGTAAACAAATCCACCAATGATAAGTGCTAAAAACTAAACTAAGATAAACATATAAATCAGAAACTAGTCAGTCACATACTGCAAACCCCAAGTCTACAGATGCTCCCAAGGTCCGCCACCTGAATTCTGGGATGATTCGTTGTCTATTCAGGCATTCCACAGATGCATGGTACATCAAGTTCATTGTGGAGATTTAATCCGCTGCTTCTCAGGCTGCAAGGAGAAATTTCTCTTTCTCTTCCTTTTTCGCACAGCTCCTGCTGTTCAGGTTTGGATTTGGCCCCGCCTCTCCATGTAGGTCGCTGGAGGGCGTCTGTTCTTCACCCAAACAGGAGGGGGTTAAAGGAGCAGCTGATTAGGGGGCTCTGGCTCACTCAGGGCAGGGGGAGGGAGGGGTACAGAGTGCGGGGTGAGCCTGTGGTGGCAGAGGCCAGCGTGACATTACGACAGCCCAGGGCACGCCGTGTGTTCTCCCGGGGAAGTTGTCCCTGGATCACAGGACCCTGGCAGTGGTGGGCTGCACAGGCTCCCGAGTGGGGAGGAGTGGATAGTGAGCTGTGCTTGCACACAGGATTCTTGGTGGCTGCAGCATCAGCCTTAGGTTTCATGCCCGTCTCTGGTGTCCGCGCTGATAGTTGCAGCTCACGCCCGTCTCGGGAGCTCATTTAGGTGGTGCTCTGAACCTCCTCTCCTCACATAGCCTGAAACAATGGTCTCTTGACTCTTAGGCAGCTCCAGACTTTTTCCTGGACTCCCTCCCAGCTAGCTATGTCACACTATCCCCCTTCAGGCTGTGTTCACGCAGCCAACCCCAGTCCTCTCCCTGGGATCTGACCTCCGAATCCTTGATTCTCCGCTCCCAGCCCCCAACCGCCCCAGCAGGTGAGCAGACATGCCTCTCAGGCTGGTGAGTGCTGGTCGGCACTGATCCTCTGTGCAGGAATCTCTCCCCTTTGCCCTCTGCACCCCTGTTGCTCTTCTCTCCTCCGTGGCTCTGAAGCTTCCCCGTCCCCCCATGAAGGGGCTTCCTCGTGTGTGGAAACTTTTCCTCCTTCACAGCTACCTCCCAGAGGTGCAGGTCCCATCCTTATTCTTTTTTGTCTCTGTTTTTCCTTTTTTCTTTTGGCCTACCCAGGTATGTGGGGAGTTTCTTGCTTTTGGGGAAGTCTGAGGTCTTCTGCCAGCCTTCAGTAAGTGTTCTGTGGGCGTTTTTCCATATGTAGATGTATTTTTGATGTATTTGTAGGAAGGAAGGTGATCTACTCGTCTTACTCCTCTGCCATCTTGAAGGTCCTCTCAGGAATAATTTTCACAGAATCCATTACCGAGGAAAAAAATAGTTAAACAAAAAAAGGAACTAAAGTATTCAAATTTTTTCTGGACAAGTAGATTAGAATGCAATAAAGACTTAACTGTAAATAAAGTAAAATCCAAACCATAAAACTGTCTTGAAAGAAAGGGAGTTTGTTTTACAGTTTAATTGATTTGAAGGTAGAAATTGCTGAGTGGGTTCTGATTAGCTTTCTGAAGATGCAAGCAATTGGCAACAATCATACCGATTACAAGCCATTTAGGCAACCTCAATTAAATTAGTGGTAATTCTAAACTACTTCATCTTGCATAGAGATTGGTTTAATTTTTATGTAAATTCAAATTCTGGCTGTGCAAATCCTAATTGTCTAACAACAAATCAAGCTAGATTATTTTCAATTATCTTTGTGGAAATCTGAAAGCTGCATTCAAAGCTGTGGTAGGAGTACACAGAGACCAGTATCATCCCTGCAAGAAAATCTTATAAAGAAGACTCAAAGATCAAGCCCATTTTGTTGACTTAACGTGACAAATAGGCAGGCTGAATGAAATTAGAAAGTGACAGATTGAAGATCAGCAGCATTCAAGGGTACCATAGAAAAGAAAATGCACTGGACCAGGAGTTTATAGCTCTGACTTAATTCTGATTCTGCCATCTACTTACTGTGTAATCTTGAGAAAGTCTCTTTCTATTAGTTAGCTATTACTGTGTGATAAAAAAAAAAGCCACACACTTTCAATGGATTAAAACAACAAGCATTTATTTCTTACTTAAGAACCTGCAGGTTGGCTGGGGTTTGGCTGATCTTGGCTGACCTCACCTGGGCTTGGCTCCAAGCTATCATCTGAGTCCAGGTCTGCTCCACATGTCACTCATCCTCCTTGGGCAGGCATTACCTAAGGCATGTCCTACCCATGGCTAAAGGCAGGAATGCAAAAGGGCAAGTTCAACCATGCCAGTACATTTCAAGTCCTGGTGTCATGTCTATCTGCCAAATAACTGGCCAAAGCAAAGTGCAAACCAAGCTTAAATTGAAGGGGGAGGGAAGTCTACTTCATCACTAGGAGGCCATGACTAGGTGTGGATGACCAATAACTCAAGCTGTCATATTCTTCCCCTTTTCTTGAGCTTCCATATCCATAAACCAAGAAGGGTGGATTTCGTAACTATCCGGACACTTACAGTTCTTAACATCATTCTGCAAATGTAGAAGCAATTCCATGAGATTCTATAGTACTATTGATAAACTACTGCCCTGCAGGCTGGATTCAAACATGGTTCAGCTTGTTTGCAGACAATTTTAAAATAATCTTAATTGGTTGAAATTATTTTTAAAACCAGCATATTTCACACAAAAATCCAGAATTGAGATGTTTCTTGTAGGCCTATAATATTTGGCAATGGTGATACTGACTAACAGCTGCCTCCTTTCCAAAGGGCATGCCTCTCCAGATCATCACTGCCCCCCAACCTGTCCTCTACAGACACACTCCATCGTCTCTTATTTATATTACTTGCTCTAACCCTATGGTCATTTTGTGTTTCTATCTCAGGATTTCAAGTTTGAGCTCTTGCTCTCCTTCTATCACCAGCTACTCACATGCCTAGATAAGTCATTTAACATACCTGGATTATATTTTTCTCATTTGCAAACAGAGAAGGGGAATTCTGGAAGTAAGACTTAAAGTAGGGGCTTTCCTGCTCTACTAGTCAAAGACTATAATATATGTGAAGATATGTCATGAGGAAAGGAAAATGATTTATTTCTAGAAGTGACTGAGTGGCTTTTCGAACGAAGATATGCAGACCGAGTTCTGGAAATTGAAAGCCAGCAGGGCAATCAGGAGTGGTGCTTTCACTGTGGGTCTCAAAGGAGCCCAAGAGAGAGAAGGGCAAATTAGAGAAAAACAGAAATTGTTGAGTTGGGCTGAATATCAGCAAGGTTTTCCTAATAGGCAAGTCTTTAAACTGGCATGCTTTCCCAGGAGAAGTGGCAGAAAGTTCTTTAAAATAGGGCTGAACAAAGCATTTCAATAACCCACTGTAAACAAAATTCTCACTTAAACCAGGGTTATTGACTCAAGGATAGGTTGTTTCTTTCAGTCATTTTGTAAGTTGATTTAGGCTAAAATTGAAGAAATAATGAAAAAGATCACATCCTGGGATGGGGCTGGGAGACTGATAAATCCATTCTACACTCACATACATTCTTCAGACCTATTAGTTTAATGCAGGTGGTTAAGACATCTCCAAAACGATGATCTATTTTGCACCAGCGATGTGTGTTAAATGCACATGTACAAAGCATGAATGTAGACATACTGTTTTGTACATTGTTATGAATGTAAGGTCTCAGGCTGTCACCCAGTTTCCCCTATAGAAGGCAGAGATTTTTGTTTTTTTCCTTATCTGCTGCACATATTTTTTGGAGGTATTTTGGGATAATATTGCTTGTTATTCAATTATTTAAGACACAGTGTTTGCTGACAACTCAATATTCTATTTTTTCCCTCTCTTCTCTTTGAATAGGAAAGCGCAAAATGGGTAAAGGGAAATAACTGGCTTGGCTTGGGAATGGGTGAAGAAAACAAACAAACTAAAAGCAGGGAAGCAAAGCCCCCCATCGCCACCACCCCTGCCCATCTCATCAGCCGAAGTATTAAGGGTGACCAAGGAAAAAGCTTACAGAAACACTTTGAAGCGCTATCGCAAATACATGCTCTCCTAGAGGATTAACATAATGAGAGCAAGCAGGACCCTGGAATCAGCTCATTGTCATAAAGGGCAAATTTGATTAGAGGCATACAAGAATGTGACCTGATTACATTTATAATAATCCGTTATCCAAAGCTGTACCATATTCATTTATTGAACAAACATTTACTATGCATCAGAGTTATTCTCCTAAAAACTGAAAAGATAGCAAAGGTTGTTTTCTATGCACCCCCATCTCTCCCAGTCCGTTTCTAGCACTTTAAATGAACTAACTCCTCTGGCATTTTTGTGCTGCCAGGTAATCATCTGACATTCATGAAAGTTATCTGATAAATGTGTTAAGGATTAAACAAATTCCACCTTGTGGATCTAGAGAAGGAACTGATGAAAACAATGATGTGACTCATTAATGAGGACTATAATGGAGAGAATCCAGGTGGGAGGAAGAGGACTATTTCACAGGCGGAGAGTACTTCCGAAGTTTCAAGTCTTCTCTACAGAAAGGTTATCAAAGAATCAGTCCAGGGAATTCATAGAAAAAGGAGACACAAACCACCAAAAAGTGTAAGAAAAGAGGTACACCTCACAAATCTTCCAGAAAGTACAAAATAACAAAACACAATTTTAATTTAGTTAATTGGAGAAAACACTATGAAGCATATGAGGAGCTGGGAGGAAATACGTCCTACCA
Organism: Tursiops truncatus; assembly: GCF_011762595.2. Taxonomy (NCBI): domain Eukaryota; kingdom Metazoa; phylum Chordata; class Mammalia; order Artiodactyla; family Delphinidae; genus Tursiops; species Tursiops truncatus. The sequence continues at coordinate 121,056,653 of NC_047036.1, read as the reverse complement.
CACATGCTGGTAGACCGTAGATTAGTTCACCACTTTGGAGGCAATTTGGTCGCATGTATTATAATGTTAAATGCCTATTTCCCAGGATCTAACAGTTTGACATCCCAGAATCTACTCCAGAGACACTGATTGGCCCTTAATAGAAGCATGATCAAGCACTTTATATTAGCAAAAATTTGGAAACAACTTAAATATCCATCAATAAGGGAATAGTTCAATTTGGATATCTGTATGTAATCTCCAATTTAAAAATATTTTAAACTAATTTAAATGTATAACAACAAATAAACATGCATGCATATAATAAGCAAATCACCATACAGATCAAACAAAATGTGGCTCTAGGCAAAATTCAGCCCAAGGACCCCCAATATACAACCTCTGCTTCAATAATCATTCAGATCTTTTATACTCTTTAATTCAAATTGTACCTTCTAAAGTGAGTAATACTAAGTAATATAAATTTTTTGAGTATCTGTTAGGTGTAAGTTACTATGTCTAGTGTTTTATAAATATATTTTCTTTTCCTTGCAGAAACCATGCACAACAGCTACTTTTCCAATGGTACAGTTGGGGATTGTTTGGGAATTTCCATTCACAAAGGACAAGCTTTGTCACCAGTCTAATCTTGAAATAGTCTCAGCCAGAGTGGGGCTGAGTTTATGTCCCCAGAGAACAGGATCCACTTTAAATAACTTTACAACTGAGCAAATCCAGAAAGATGCTAAAGCCATGTATGTGGCTTCTTTCGTTGCGCACACGAAGACTGTGCCTGGGGGAAATGTTAGGTGCATCTCTTATTGGTTGACAAAGATGGCCTTAACATTCCCCTCAGCTTCATCAAACTCGGACAGGCTTTTTCTTTTCTTGACTCTAGGCACTGACCTCCCTTTTCTTGAATAATTTTTTTAAAGAAAAGTTGTAATTAGAAATTCTTTCTCTGCTCCTTCCAGATACAAGTCTTTCTAAAAGCCTCTTGCCACTGGAGACTGTCTTTCTCAAAGACTTGAGAGGCTTTGAGATGTAAACTTTAAGGGAGATAGCACCCCTGTCTCCTAGATTGCATGGTAGGGCAGGAGCCTAACTTTGGTGTACCACTTGTTCCAAGTTGTAAAACTACCTCTTGTCATGCAGATACAAGAAAGTTTACTTTTCCTCCTGGTAAGACCAGTTAGCAAAACCAGATGGCCTATAACTAGCCCCCATCTCTCCCTCACCCACCGCCTTCCCCAGCTCTTAAAAACTCTCTGGTCATTTGCTTCAGTAAAGTTGATTTCAGACTCATTTCTGGCCTCTCTCCCCTACTGTAATCTTCTTCAAAAAAGCTGCCCTTGGGGGCTTCCCTGGTGGCGCAGTGGTTGAGAATCTGCCTGCCTATGTAGGGGACACGGGTTCGAGCCCTGGTCTAGGAGGATCCCACATGCCGCGGAGCGACTAGGCCCATGAGCCACAACTACTGAGCTTGTGCATCTGGAGCCTGTGCTCCGCAACGGGAGGGGCCGCGACAGTGAGAGGCCCGCGCACTGCGATGAAGAGTGGCCATGCTCGGCGCAACTGGAGAAAGCCCTCGTACAGAAACAAGACCCAACACAGCCAAAAATAAATCAATAAATTAAAAAAAAAAAGCTGCCCTTGCCTGTTTAAGTTTGGTGCAGTATTTTCTTTGACATGATCTATTTTGTATTTTTCAAGTGACTGGGGAAAGCTGAGGGACGTATCAAGGAAAAGCGCTTAAGGGAAAAGGATAGAAGAATTTATTCAATATACAGAAGGCAGCAGCCCCTCGTACCTCTTGTGTCAAGAAAACAAACAAACTTCCCGAAACATATATTAAAGCCAAGTCTGGCAGGTTATATCAAAAGCCACCTTACATTTATTTAGCATTTAATATTATTTAGGTACTTTTGCATTTCGCTGGTCTTTGTTTGACTGTCCAAGTATCACCCATTTTATAAAATCTCTCTTCCAGTTAAGACGTGTTCTTTGAAAGTGACAGAAGAGCTAACTCAAATGGGCTTAAGCATAAACGGAGTTTGTTGTATCAATAATTTAAAAGTGTAGGAGTATTCAGGCTGCTGGGATCTAGGTGCTCAACAATATCTTCAGTGGTTGTTCTCTCTGTTTAGGCCCTGACTTCCTTCCTGCCTCCATTTTTAAGCTGCAGCTCCCTTTGAGGCTACAGTTGCTGCCAACTTCAGGGTTATAGCATATCCAGTGGAAGAAGAGGACGCTTCTCATGTAGTTCCATCCAAAGATTTAGAATTGGCTTATAATTAAACAACCTGGTATCATTTGATCTTCTCTGACCTTGTCAATGAAGAATACAAATGTTGGAAATGGCCTGACCTGAGTCAAATGCTACTCCACTAAAGTCACAAGCATTAAAAGTGAGGAAGAGTAGGTCTGCGTCTTTATTCCAGGAATAAATTCCTGGAATAAAGACGCAGACCTACTAGAGAATGGACTTGAGGACACGGGGAGGGGGAAGGGTAGGATGTGACAAAGTGAGAGAGTGGCATGGACATATATACGCTACCAAATGTAAAATAGATAGCTAGTGGGAAGCAGCCCCATAGCACAGAGAGATCAGCTCGGTGCTTTGTGACCACCTAGAGGGGTGGGATAGGGAGGGTGGGAGGGAGGGAGACGCAAGAGGGAAGAGATATGGGAACATACGTATATGTATAATTGATTCACTTTGTTATAAAGCAGAAACTAACACACTATTGTAAAGCAATTATACTCCAATAAAGATGTTAAAAAATAATAATAAAATAAAATAAAAATAAAAAAAGTGAGGAAGAGAATTCTTCCAGAAGAAAAGCAGGGTATTTTGCCCAACAAAAAAGAAATGAAAACTATACTCATCAGGTTACACCAACAAATTTCCACTGCAGATGGTTACAGTCAACTCCACTGATGAACAAAATGTTCTGCTTCCACTCAATGAACATGATATTTTAACTGTACTTCCTTCAAAACATGTGGCTTCATATTACAACTCATTGTGGCTTCCTCAAAACAAAATAAGTTTTATCTTTTTATCCCCAACTCCTGCTACATGTTTGCAGTAGGCAAAGGGTAAATGGACCTTGATAAGTTTCTCAATCTTCCTAAGCCCCAATATTTTCATCCTCCCTGAGAGCAATCATATTCATTTCCATTCAAATATTGATTTATTCATTCAAAACTATTTATTATTTCCAATAACTAAAACTACAACCATGACACCACTAGCAACTAACATTTATTGAGTGTTTACTATGTGTCAGTCAGGATTTGAATTACCTTCTAGCCCCTCTTCTCTCTCCCACTTTATTGCCTATAATACAAAATTGCCTATAATTTCCCTCTTGCTTTTATACTCTTGCTACGCTGGCTTTCTTGTTGTCCCCAGGCAACCAAAGCTCATTCCTATGGCAGAGGCTTACTGAACCCTCTCACCAGAGCATTCTCCCCTCAGTTTTGCACATGGATACATAGTTCCTTTTTGCCGTTCAAATATCGGCCTGAGGATTAGGTCTACAGAGAGGCCATGGTGAACACTCAGTGTACATTATCACCTACTTGAACCCACTTACTCTTCACACATTAACCTTTTTCTTCTTCTTCCTCCTCTTTTTCTTTTCAGTTTCACTTACCACTTCTTAACTTCTCTTGTGAACTTGGTTCTTTTTTCCCCTTTGTTCACCCTCTCCTTGTAATATAAATTCATGAGAGCAAGGATCTCATCTGTCTTGTTTACAGCCATATCCCTAGTACCTAGAAACATGCTTGGCACGTAGCTGCCAACACTCTGTTTTACAAATGCATCTCTTTTAACCCTCATAATGATTCTATAAGGTAGGTACTATTAACCATCCCAACTTTATAGAAGAGAAAACTAAAGCCAGAAAGCTAAGTGCCTTGCCCTAAGTCACACAGTTAGTAAGTGTCAAAGCTAATATTTGAACTGGGGAATTCTGACTCTGGCCCTCAGCTTCGAAGCCAGGGTCATAAACGTCTGTGGCCAGACTCTGTGCAGAGTGCTTAGCATAGAGGGGTGAACAAAGCAGACAGTGCCCCGTCATTCATGAGCTTACAATCTGGAGGTATCTAGACTTCAACAAGTAATCCAACAAATAACTATAAAATTGCAATTGGATAATAAGTGGGGGAAGGAAAAGCACAGGATTCAATGAGGAACACATAAAAACAAGACCTAATCTATGAGGGAGTCAGGGAATTTAAGACTTTAAGGGTGAGTAGCTTTCAGGCAGGGGGAAGAAAGTGAAAAGGCAGACTACAGATGAGTGGAATGGCACTGGGAAATCCCTGAGGCATTTACCTAGTTCCAGGCAGGAGATAAGAACTGGGGATACAACTGGGGATACCGTTTTCACCCTTGAGGTACGTTAGTTGATTACGTGAAAAAAGAAAACAGATATCAACAGGTATATGAAGCATGATATTAGGAGGACACTTCAAAAGGCCTTTCAATTTTTAAAAGATCAAATAGTCCATAAATAATTGGAAAATAGAGAAATAAAACAATTAATTAGGTCAATTTATAGTTATATATTGAATTTCTCTAGCTACAAACTCAGAATAGACCCTCTTTTAAGGATCCACTGAATATTTGCAAAACATTGCCTTGTATTATTCCAGAACCATACTTTCAGGCAATAAATCAAGAACCAAGTAATGTTACAGTCAACATTCTCCATAATCAATGTCATAAAGCTATAAACTAGTAACACCAGCATAAACAAGTCAATTCAAATAACTTGGAAATTAGAATAATAATAGCTCACATTTACTGAATGTTTACTACATACCTTCAGAGTGCTGAGATTTGCCTTAACCAGCTCATTTAATCTGCACAAAATCTTTATAGATATTGCTATTGTTACCATTTCACAAGTGAATAAGTTTATAACAAGAGAGAGATGATGTAACATGAGCCCAGTTATTCAGCTAGTAACTTATATATGAGGGATTTAAACCTAGCAGCCTAATTACAATATGTGTGTGTGTGTGTGTGTGTGTGTGTGTGTGTGTGTGTGTGTAGCCACTTTGCTATTCTGTCTCTCCAAAGTAGCTTTGGGATTAAAGAAGGAATTTAGGCCACAATGGTATTTAGAGGAGAAAATAATGATAATATAAGCAAAGTAAGAAAAGCAAGAATAATTACTTATGAGCAAAACATGTTGATAATTCTTGAAGGCATATAAGGGGTACATAAGGGTTTATTGTGCTGCTTGTCTATTTATGTATCTATTTGAAAGTTTCCATGATATAAAGTTGTAAATAAAAGAGCAGAGATTAATCAACTAAAAATTATCACTCTTAGCACCAACGATACTTCAAGCTTAACTTTCTCATTGTTCACTCCTTTTTATTATGAATATTTTTATTATCCAAATCTCTTGTGTAAATAGTTACTCTTTATTAAATACTTACTACTACTGATTCCATATATTATTGTATTTAATTCTCATGACAACATTATGGAATACATATTACTGTCTCCATTTCACAGATGATGGAAAGGGGGCTCAAAAAGTTTCAGGAACTTGCCTAAAAGGCCTCAGTTAGGAATGGAAAAATAGAAATTTGAGCCTGAATTTTTTTTTTTTATCCTGAAGTCTTTACTCTGTATACTATACCACATGACCACAATTATGGAATTATAAACCTTTCGATAGTAGGGCACTTTTTTTTTTTTTTTTTTTGCGGTACGCGGGCCTCTCACTGTTGTGGCCTCTCCCATTGCGGAGCACAGGCTCCGGACGCGCAGGCTCGGTGGCATGGCTCACGGGCCTAGCTGCTCCGCGGCATGTGGGATCCTCCCGGACCGGGGCACGAACCCGTGTCCCCTGCATCGGCAGGCGGACTCTCAACCACTGCGCCACCAGGGAAGCCCCAATAGGCACTTTTAAAACTTATTTTTTAAAAATTCCTATAGCATCTAGCTGGCTTTTCATGAATACATACTTCTTGATAGGAATGAGGGAGAGGAAAAATGAAGAAGAGCAGAGTATCTTACTTTACCTTTATATAAACAGTATCAGTAAAAATTTAATCTTTTTTCCAAGATAAACAATTAGTTAATTTGCCCAGAGTTGAACAGTTTATTTTTGATGGGTTTAAAACTTTAGTCCCGTTATTTCAAATTATGTGCAATATCTGGAAGGAACTGTTTCATTCATTGAATGTGACTGCATGATGGCAGCAAAATGACTCTGATCACAATAGAAAACTCTGTAAGATTTCAAGTTTATGATTTTTAAAATTTCTATTAATGTTTCATATTAATCTGAAAAAGTTTTGATTCTCTACTTATTTGTCCTCCCTAGTGCTGAGTCATCTGAAAAACATAGAGTTCGCCCAAGTAACTGATAAAAACTTTATAAGGAAAAACCATTAAGGAATGACCTTAGAGACATTCTTCTAAAGAATTTTAAAACACTGGTAATTCACACATCATCTTACCCACAGCCAGAGCAAGAATGACTTTGTCCAAATTTTTAGCTGATTTTTCTGCTAGACTATGTTGATGAAATTCATATCATTTGCAAGTTTGGAAAAACAACTTGAAAATCAGACTGTTAATAAGGTATGATTGGTTCAGAGCAGATCTCCATGGGTATCTAGTGCGTACTGGTGTCTTTTCTGTACACTCACAAGCCTAGCAGTAAATAAGCTACTTGTGACTTTTTCTTTGTGATCGGAATCAGGTTTGTTTGTTTATAAATTTTGAAATTTTTTTTTTAAAAGAAAACTGGCACAATATTAATCTACATTCAAATTCTGATAACTTGTCTATTTTGTAATATTTCTAATGCATTCTGAAATGTATTTCAGTATTTGTGAGAATTAAAGAAAACAAAGCCACCTATCAAAATAGAATTCATTTTTCCTTGCAACCTTCTCATACCATATTCATCTTATGAGTATCATAAAGACTGACTAGAGTCACGTTTTTGCCTTAAATTCCAAAAATATATGCCTTGAATGCTTCCATTTTTCCTACATCCACTGTCATGTCTACTTCATCTGATGGTAAATGTCATTGAAATATCTCATTTTGACACATTTCTCTCTTTCAAGATATATCCTGCAAATATGTGCTTAAACTTTTGCTGTGATGTGGGCAAAGAACACTCTGGCCTTTAAGATATGTACTAGCATTTAAGTGGCTTTAAGATGTTTTAAATGCTATCTGTTCATTATTAATATAAAAAGAATTATAATACCAACCCAGCTAAAAATCCTTTACTAATTCTGTTTAAAGATTAGAAACATTGGCAACCATTCTCTAGCACGTAGCGTCTATTTATTTGTGATTGCTAGAAATTTGAAACAGTCTTAATGTCCAGCACTATAATGTTTAAAATTATAGTTTATTAAAGTAGTGGAACACTGTGTAGAATTTAAGAATAATGAGTTCGCTGTATAAAAATCTCTAGCTCATATTGTTGAACCAAATTGAATCAGGTGAAGATTAAAAATACATATTTACATGCCTGTATGTATATATGTGAGTATACATTTAAATATATCTGAAAGAATAACCCCAAATCATGGGGGTATAAAATTACGAGAAGGGTTTGCTTTCTACCATATTAACTTTTTGTCATTCTACATTTTACCACAAGCATATATTAACCTTATAATTAGAAAACAATATAATTGACTTTTCCTACTTTGGGAAAATGTTATAGATTATTTTTGAATAATTTCACTTCCTACTGAAAGTGTTCTGTTTTCATAGATAATTTGGTATTGTTGACACCGCAGAATTATTTTCTTCTCACAGAAGGACTTTACAAGCCTACGATAATGATAATGGCAAAGAAAATCAACAATTGTAATACTTGATTGACTTATTATATGCTAAGCCCTCTGTAAATTATCACATTCAATGCAAAGCATGTTACTTTAGGGAAAATGTTATTATCCATATTTTACAAATAGGGCACAGCTGAGATTCAAACCTTAATCTATCTGATGTCAAAGCTCATGGCCTCACCTCTACTATCCTATTAAATCAAGTCCAATATAAAGTTAACAAGTGCCAAACCAAGAAAAATTTTCCAGAACTCAAGTAAATTTCTTTTACTTCTTTTGGATAAACTTGGTAGAGTTACCAAATAGTCAGAATGAGAAGCGTGCTTAATAGAGAAGGGATAAGAATTCCTGTTTGTTCAGGTCTGCAGCCGTCAGATCTGTTTTCTTGATGGAAATGATGAAGCTACAGAGCATCATATCTGCACAAGGCATCCCATTCTCCTCCCAGGGGCCTGGGGATGCTGAACTGTACTGCACTGTCACATTCTCAGACCAGACCACCCTTTGACTTTCACTCTCTTTAGGAACACCGAAGTCCTTAAGGAAGTCCATTTTCTGTAACCGGTTGGGAGCCTCTAAAGAAAGGTTTGATTTTAAGCAGCTAAGTCATGAGTCTTCTCCTTGACCCCCAATTCCAATATAGCTTATTTATGTAGACAATGCCAAGTTGAAAAGGAGTCTGCCTAGGCATACAGCCATTTAGAATGAATGGTGGAGCCCAGGTTAGTTTACAGGGCTCTGGAATGTAAGGAAATGTGGATGAGTACCACCTGACAACCTTCGAATGAAGCTCTCCCAGATTGGTCTATTTTAATGTCTAGTATTTCTATAGTAGATCTTCTCGGTTACTCCTTATACTCCTTTGAGTTGGGAATCACAATATTTGTCAAGTATGAAGACAGAGTCTTTCTAAAGCTTGGCAAAATGAGACACAGTGTCTAAAAGTGCCAAGAATGTGCTGCAATGACAATTGCATTCTGACTGATAGTACTATTCTTTTGCCAATATATTGTTTATAGTAAAGAGAATATCTTCTCTATACAAGTGGTCCAAAAAATATTTCCCCTGTATAGTTCCTCTCTAAAAACCACATTCCTTGCTACTCTTCTGAATGCCTTCAGCAGAGAGAGAAATGAGAAATTTAGTATCACATAGTGCTTTACATCAGAATTTTAAGCTCCTATGATTGGTCACTTTGGGGTTTGCTCTCTGAAATATTGAGTATCTTTGTTACCAACTGAGCATTCCTTATATAAGTGTAGTCTACATAGACTGGTTAGTTTAGATTCAAAGTCAGACTTTACTGGTCTCTTTGTAACTCTCCTTTGGTCATTTTACTGACTATATCCCAAGGATGATGAGTTAAAATAGAAAATGGTTTAAGAACTTCTTTAAGTTGTCTAGTTAGAAAGGTATTCAGTCATAAAAACATGTACATGGAAATTTGCAGAATATCTGCTTATGAAAGCTGTATTCCTCTGTCCATTAATATTCATCATTTCTTTGAAATAAGCTTAGTGTTTGTTTTTCAAGTATGGTATGACAAAATTCCTTCTATTGGGCCTCAGTCCTCCAACTGGTCTAAAAAAGACTAAAGGGTTACATGTTTGTACTGAAGAAACACAAGACAATTCTAAATATTTTCCTAGATTAGACACTTGCACATTGATGATTTCTAAGATGCAAACAACAAAAATAAAACTGGCTGACAATGAGACTTTGATTATAAATAACTATTGTTTAAGTTGTCTAGCTTATTCTCAGTCTAACAATTTTGAAAAAGCAAAAATGCATGCGTGGGAAGTTATAAGCTATTCTACACTTCTCAGGAGACAATCTTATAAATACACGCTTGGTGCACTTCTTTGAAAACTACCCAGAGTGGAAATAAATAGTATAACTTACGTGGCTCTTGAATGCAAATAAGCACGTTGGTTTAATTTTTAAAACAAATAAAAGAGATTGAAATTGGATAATGTATCACTGGAAAAGCTGTCTAACCTCTGAGAAGATGTGTGTGTGTGTATTTCTTTGTGTGTGTTTGTGTGTGCATGCACAGCATATGAGTAAGGGTAGGGGGGTACAACAAAAGTGTAGGTGTATATGTGCCTCTACACACGTAAGCATCAGAATTATGCTTTTGAGAACTTCAACATAAAGACTTTTCCTGTACTTGGACAGCTATGCATTAAAGTGTGAGAAGTGTTTTTTAATATTTTTAAAGATCTGAGATTTGCTTATTTTGCAAGTAAGAGTTTGTTGTGATGCATAAAGCTCTTTTAATCCCATGCAAAGTTGGTCAATAAAGAAATAACTATCTCTCTTATCACCCGTCTCTTAAACAAGTGAAAATTAAGGCAATTAGAAGTTGATTAATTTGCCAGTAGTCAATTTCCAACTAAAGTTTCTTCACCACTCAGAATAGTTGTATAAAAACACTGTATTTAGTCAAATAATTCAGACTGGGGTTTGGTTTGGGGCGGGAGGTGCAGGGAAATGAAGTAGGTTACACTTTAACAAGCTATTGAACTGAAGTGGCTAAATGTCTTCTCTTTAAATCTTAACACTTTCTAGGAATAAAATTCTCAGCTCACAGCTGCCCACCAAGGAGTTATTTCACACCTCTAGTTCTCAGCATCAGGAACTCCCTCCCCAAAGCCTCCATGGTTCCTGAGGTCTGAGCTGGTTGCCTGACCTGACATTTAAGGTCAGCTCTATGGTACCTTGAAAGCCTTCCCGTGGAGGCTTTCAAGAAAAAGCATTCTGACAGAAACATGTAAGAGGGGACTTTTCACATCTTGCACCTAAGATCAATTTCACCGAATTCTTTATGTTCGTTCCCTTTGGACCCTGGAGATAAATTTATCCATTCTACAGCAGCAAGACATTTCACACCTGCTATATGCTTGGCATTTATAGAATATTTACTGGGTGGTTCTGGTTACTCTGCTGCGTAGCAAACAACCCTAAAACTGAGTGTCTGAAAACAACCATGTATTATTATCTCTCACAGTCCTGAGAGCTGACTAAGCTCAGCTGGGCAGTTCTCACCAAAGGTCTCTCACAAGGTTGCAGTCACATAGCAGCGGGGGCTGGAGCCACCGCGAGGCTCATCTAGGCTGGGATCCAAGAAGGATTCTTCCCTCACAGATCTGCCCCCCCAGGGTTCCTTGTCCTCCTTCCTTCTCTCCACATGGTCTCACCTCTTCTATGGGCCTCTCCACATGGCTTGGTCTTCTGACACCATGGTGATCTTAGGATAGTCACACTTCTTCCACGGTGTTTGACTTCCAAGAGAAAAGAATGAAAACTGCTGGGCCAGTTGAAAGTTCCCCTCAAAACTGGCACAGTGTCGATTTGGCTGTATTCTATCATTAAAAGGAGTCCCAGGGTCTGCTCAGATTCAAGGGTGCAGAGTGGTAGACTCTGTTTTTTTGTGGGGGAGTGACAAAACCACACTGCCGAAGAGTGTTGGGATGGGAGCTATTGCAATTATCTTTGGAAAATGCAATATGCCACATTTGGTGTCTCAGGCATGGAGAACAACAGTTCTACTCTATTCATATTCCAGATTGTGTTTTCAAATCCTTAAAGCCTTTGGGAATGGTGTTGCTTCTCTGTTTCTGCCATTTCCCCTCCCTGTTTCTCTTCCACCAAAATTTATTGAGTTTCCACAAAGGGACAGTCTCTCTGTTACAGTCACATCCTTGAATTCAGATAATGGTCTCAGTCACACTTTGTTGTACTAAAAAATTCTATTTTAATGTATCCCTACTCTTTTTTTTTAGAAAAAGGAGAAAACATTATGGTGAATATGGAAGAGAATAAATAATACAGGAATAACCCAGCCATGTTAAGGAGCTAGTCCCTGCTCCTGGTAATGTTGGCTACATGAATGCTAAGAAGCAACCATTGGTCTATTTATTTATTAATGGCTCTGATACTGCTTAGGACTGGAAACACATTGGAGGACAAAACAGACATGGTACATGTGATAGGTTGAGTTACTTCCCCCCCCAATTTATATGGTGAAGTCCTAATCCTCAGTCCATCAGAATGTGACCTTATTTGGAAATAGGGTCATTGCATATGTAATTAGTTAAGATGAGGTCATAAGGATGAGCCTTAACCCAAGATGACAGGTATCCCTATACTATAAAGAGGAGAAATGTGGACACAGACAGATATGCACAGAGGGAAGATGATGTGAAGAGACACGGAGAAGACGGCCGACTACAGGCCAAGGAGCAAGGCCTAGAACAGATTCTTCCTTCACAGTCCTCAAAAGGAACCAACCCTGCCGACACCTGGATTTCAGACTTCTAGCCTCCAGAACGGTGAGACAGTACATTTCTGTTGTTTAAGCCACTGATTTTGTGGTACCCCTAGTAAACTAACATAGTCCCTATGCATAGAGCTTATCAGCCAGACATTAATCAAATAATTCCAAATAAGAGGGATATAATTATAAAATTGAACTAAGGAATATGAAGCAAAGCAATACAATTCTGTGAGAGCAGAGACTAAAGGAATCTCTCCTAGGCTGGTGGGTCACAGAAAGTGTCCATAAGAAAATGATGCTTGAGGTGAGCAATGACGAGTGATGATGAGTAAAGAGGATGAAAAGGAAGACAAGCACGTCCCAAGTCGGGGGGAGGCTGTGGGGTGGGGACAGCATGTGAAAAGGCCTTTGTCAGCTGACACGAAATGCAACTGAGAAACCGAAACAAAGGAAGTGTGCTTTTAGCACAGGGAATGGGAGGGGCAGTAGTGCAAAATGAGGCTGGTAAACTAGGCAGAACACCACACCTTTGCAGGCCTTGTTCAAGACATCTTTCAGTATCACGATCACTGAGAACCCCTTAAAGAGTTATAAGCTGCAGGTGAGATAATCATATTTGAGTTGTAAAAAGACTACTCTCACTCTTTTTGGGAGAACATGTTGGAAAGTGCTCAGACCAGGGACAGGGGAGGAAGATCTGGACTCAAGGAGACTGAGTGCAACGGCGTGTAGGGAGCAGGCTCAGATAGGTGGAAGAGAAGGCCAGCTGAATCCAGAAAAGGGTCAGGGAAGTAGAAAAGGATACCTGTGAGACATATTTAGGAAGAGAAGAGGATGAGATTTGCTGATGGAAGAGATATGGGAACATATGTATATGTATAACTGATGCACTTTATTATAAAGCAGAAACTAACACACCATTGTAAAGCAATTATACTCCAATAAAGATGTAAAAAAAAATCAATATACATGATTATGATGAGAAAATCAGAAAATATAATAAAAAAGTAGAACAATAAAAAAAAAAAAGATTTGCTGATGGGAGGATTAGAGGTGACCGTGGCTACTTCTTTTTGCCTTCACTCAGGGTAGCTAGAAGAAGATCCATTCTGAGGGAGATGTTTATGGATTTCAGACTGCTCATGTTTTATGGGCATTGCGGAGCTGCAAGCTGAGAAATCAAGAAGGCAATTGAATGTACAGGGAGCTCAAAAAGTGAAGTCTGAGACATAAATTTGAGGGTCTTTAGCAAATAAATGGTGATTACAGCTTTGCATGTGGTTGAGATTGCTACAAAAAAGGGTACGAAGTAGGGAGAGACAAAGGCCTGGAATGGAGAGCTAATTAACTACATTTATTTGATTTTTTTAATTTTCCTATTATTTTTATAAGGAAATGATACTAGAGTTTGTAGCCAATTTCTCTTGACAAATCACTTTTTTAAAACATTGAGGCCTGTGAAACAAACCACACATCTCCAAGTTACAGTACAACCTTGGGCAATTGTTAATCATATGTGTTTTCATTAAAAAAAAAAAAAGCAATTGCAGTTTGGTTTTTTCACTTCAGATTACAGAAGGGGAAAATTTTTTTCTTAAGTATTTTAGATAAGAAGAAAGCAAGAATTGATCTTGCTTTTCATAGCTTAAAAAAAAAAAAGCAGGTGGTTTTGTATCTTTAAAAACAACCTACTGTCCATAGGGAGAAAGAGGCCTTATCTGATTACAACAATGATTGGATTTTTTTGTACATACTGACATTTGGTACAGGCACTATCTTTGAATCATTCCAATTCTAGCACCATCACATTATTTGTACGTGTTTATTGCCTCTGTTAAAATAGAAAGATACATGCATGTGCTGTTTCCTTTATAAAGGAAACCCACTGGGTTGTGTCATTGCGTTGGCCCTTAGAAATTGTTAAATTATGTCTTTGTTAGTGTGGAGAGAAAATATATAAGCATGCTTACTTCACCACCCTCTTATGGTTCTCTTATCAAGCTTTCAGATGTTCATAGCTGTTAACTCTAGCTATGAAATGGGCATAGCTGGAAACAAAATAGGGGACTAGAATAATTTTTCAAAAGAGTAAGCAATGATATCCCATCATTGGGCTGGGTTGTTCATACATTTAAGTGAAATATGTGCTGCAATTCTGTATGTGTACTCCATTGCTTTTAATAATGATACCAGTGATAGTGAGAGTAGGGGAAAGTGCTGAGTCTCCTTAAATTTGATAATAACTCTCTGTAACTTTATTAATATATCATTATAGCTCAAAATTTGCATACAGTTTGATCCAGCAATTTTATTTCTAGAACTTTAAGAAATTAATCATGAAACTCTGAAACGTTTAATCCACAAGAATATTAATCTCTATTTGGCTCTGAGAAGCAAAAACTTAGAACCATAGAACACAGGTTAAAAATGGTAAGGTCCATCTATATGATGAAATAACTTGCAGCTATTAAAATCAGGATGTCAAAATATAATGAAATGGAAATAGTCACTATATAAGAACATTTTGTAAATACATATATGGAATACCACTTCTGTGCATGCATGTGAAAATGACTATTAAAAAAGTTTGAAATTGTATGCACTGAATACTTAATAAGACAATTCTTAAGTCTGAGTGTTAAATATACAGGTGATACATTTTCATTTTTGTGGCTTTTTTGTATATTCCAATTTTTTCTCAATGAATGTGACTTTTCCATAGATATAGCAAAGAACTAATTTAAAAATATGATTACAGTAACGAAAGAGATACCTATTCCTTTGTCCCTCATCTACTTGCTAATATGTGGCATCCTAAAACTAGGGATTTATTTCTCTTCAATCCTGCAAAAATATTTCCTTGAGAAGAGAATTTACAAAGCAATAATAGTCATTTACATTTCAGTTTAAATAAGCTCATTGGCTCCTTCCAGAAACCTAAGTTTTATGGGTACAAATGAGGCTGCATCACAGGACAACAGGACCCCCAAGAGGAAGGTGAGTTCACTCCCGAAGGCTTACCCTACCTGTGGGAACCTGTGTCTTTTCACATTTTACCAATCTAAGGAGAAGTTGATGTAATTTAGTAATCTTAGAACTCTGCTCAAGGTCTTGGCATTTAACACTTTTAACAATGGATAAAAATGTTTGCAGTTTATTATTTGTTTTTAATCAGATTCAGATGGACGCTTTATCACCTACTACCCTAAATGTGTAATAATAAATACGGATCTAAGATCCATTCCTATATTGCCTAGGCTCTGGCATGTTAATTCTGTTTGTCTTCATTATATGTTTAAAATAACTTGGACTATTCTGAATCTCTTCCTTCTTCTTAGAGTTTTTCACCATTTATTCATTTCCATTGGGAAAATTCATTTTTGAGTAGGATGTCATTCAAACAACCTAAATGTTAGGTTTAGACAGCAGATTAAACTAGAATTAGGCTACATCATTCAAAAACACCCTATTCCTTCTAATACTTTTATTACCACTAATGCTACTATGAAGGAGAAAGCATTTATTGATCTTCTATGATTCAGGTACTTTACCTAATTAGATTACATATTAAATAGTTCACATATATTTATATAAATTAATGTAATTATATAAGCAACCCTTTAAGGTCAGTGATTTATTCTTGTGTGATAGATGAGAAAACTGAAATTTAAAGATTCCAAACAACTTGTCCAACATCACACAGCTAGGAAGTACCAAATTGGATTCAAACCTTGTTCTCATTCAACTCTAAGTTTCCACTTTCATCCAGTGTGCTATGCTAACTATCTAGATTTTTAGAAGAAAAAAAACAGCGACCCTCCACACCACTACTAACATTGGAATCACTACCACTATCACCACCAACTAGAATGTGATGTTGAGGGCCATTTTCAATAATAGGACGCATCACTGTAGCCAAGCTAACTGTTTGCCACTCTCAATACATTTTAATGACAACAGCTTAAAGTCAGTCACAGAGCGTGAGGTTCCTAGCCGACCTGTGCTCTCTAAAGCACTCACGTAGCCCAAAAACCTCTTCGAATTCTCTGACAGCCATCTCCATGTTTCTTGACATATCTGTCACGTCACACTTGAGTTTATTTCCACTATCTATCCTCAGAATCTTTGCAATCAAGTTATTTTAGACAATTGATGACAAACTACCACTCAAGTCACCATTTTGGATGAGTTGAGGCACTTATTTATTTTATCTCTTGGTAGACTTTTTCAGCAGCCTGTAAGTTGATACATATAAATGACAACCTGGGTTGAGTATATTTTCACTGCACTTGACAAGCTCACTGGACCGAAAGACCTCTAGCCCAGGTGGGAATAAGCATGCTGAAAGGTCTAAATTACTTAAACATATTTCCTCTCAATCAGAAATTTGAGTTCTCACCAGGCTTGTTGAATGCAATTGGCCATTTTAGTTAAGGCCCATTGGAAGGAAAGGGAAAGTAACATTTTAAAGAATAGATGAATAATCTCATTGATATCATACCTGTTCCCTCAGACAGGCATTCTCTATTATAGATTTGGTGGGACTGAGAAAGAAGCAATAAGGAGACTAGGGTATAGCCAAAGAAAAAATATAGTTTTATGCACAGTATGTTATATATTTACATATACATATTATATTTTTGTACGTATGTGTGTGTGTATATATATATATGTATGTATATATGAAATTGGGAAATGACTTAGTTGCTCTCTCAAAATACCAATAATACCATGCACTGCTTAAGGAATATTTAAAAGCATAAAGTATATGACCAGCACTTTATTAATAACCACAGCCAACATTTATTAAGCACTTACTATGTACCAGACACATTGTGCTACACAGATGCACACCACTATATGTGTATAACTCTCACAATAGCCCAGTGAGTTCCCATTTCACAGGTAGGATAACTGACACTCAGAGAGGGCTAAATAATGAACTCATTCAAATGTACATTGTTAGTAAGTGGCAAAGCCGAGATTATACATACAGGTCTTTTGGCTCTGCAGTGATGATGCTAATCTATATACTATACATTCTCTCTAATGATCCCTGACAGATACCAGAATTTCTCAAGTTGTGGCCTGATGCTATCTCTATCAGATTTACCTGGTATGTGCTAAAACACAATTTCTTTGCTCTTTTATTCACTTTCCAAATTAGAATCTCTGGAAAGCAGGTCCCAAAGATCTACATTTTTTATTTGCTCCAAGAGTGACTTTTCAAAAATGCCAGTATTTGAGATCAAGTGTGGCTAACAGGAGGCTCATGACTGTGAGAATAATACAGTAGAAAGACCGTGGTATCAGAAGTCAGATGACCTGCGTCTTAATTCCACCCTGCAAGTAATAAGTTCTGTGACTCTGGACAAGTTACTTCACCTTTCTGGGCCTGTATTATCCCATCTGTAAAGCGGTGATATTAGATCAGATGCCTACTATAACATTTTGCAAATACTTTAAACAGACCCCCACAATATGGGAAATATTCGTTCTATTAGGCTCTGCATTGATCAGTCTACTCATAAGTCCTGTTTGCAGGGCTGGCCACTGTATTTCAGAGAGACTTTCACTCTCTGGAGTAGAGTCAAGACTGGCCAGCACCACAGCCAGGCAAGAGCATGTGGGTCCTTCCCTGGCCTTCAACACTCTTCTAGGTTTAATTAAAGATGGGTGAGTGAGGGCTGCCATTCCAAACATGCCAGGGTTGACGCACAGAAGTAGATTTCTTCGGACCAGCAGCATATTTTCATGGAAAACAAGTGATATTTTCTATTTGAGAAAGCAGGGACTTTTAGAACTCACAGCAACAGCTCCCTAATCTATTTGAGCTAAGAGGTAATCATTTCCAACCTCCGAAACCATTCCTGCAAATCCAACAGCATGCATGTCATTTGTGGCTCACACAAATGTACTGGCCTTTAAAAGAGAAGTAAATATGTCCTCAGTGGCTGCTTTGTATTGGCAATTAACTGATCTGCTGCCAGAAGCTGGCTTCTGCATATGCAAATGCACGTTCAGCAGCACACCGTAGAATGCAGGGACACATTTCATTTTGCATGCATATTTTGGGAGCCTGGAAGAAAACGTGGTCTTTATTTTAATCTGCAGTGGCTTGTCCAGTGTTTTCCATACAAACATGTTTACTAGATCGGTGTTTGATATTTAGGTCCCAAAATAAACAGTAAATGAATATTGATGTATGTTGAATGCAATCAGAGAAAAGAGCCAATAGACTGTCAGAGTGCATACTCCTACACCCCACCTGTAACAATTAGGATAACAGGACTACACTGCCCCTAGCAAGGCACAGAATCGTTCATTCAACAAACAGCTATCATTGCACATTACGTATGCACCACTGAAATAAACAATGGAGGCTTTTTTTTTTAATTTCAAGGAGGAAAAATTACCCGAAAGTAGAGAATAATGGTTTAAGAGCGTTTATTCAATAAATATTTATTGAGTACATACTTCATGTGTATGAGATACTGATAGAGGCACTGAAGCTTCAAGCAATGAATTTTTTTTTAAAAAGTGTTAAAAATTATTTCTCTTGCAGAGTTCATGTTTAGTCTGAGGAAGACAAAGATTAAATGAATATGAAGTATGATAGACAGTGATGAGTACTATGAAAGAAAGAAAGAGAGAGAAAAAGAAAGAAAGGAAGGGAGAAGGGAACAGAGGTACTGGTGAAAGGTGATTGACTTAAATAAGGTCAGGAAAGTCCAACCGAGAAGATACAATCTGAATGTAGATTTGATGAAGATAAAGAAGTGAGCCATGGGGGTATCAGTGCAAAGAGCGTTGTAGGCAGAGAAAATTTTAAGTGCAGTATTTCTGAAGCAGGTGAATGCCCAGTAAGTTAGAAGAATGGATGGCTAACATAGAGGAAACAAATGTTAAGAAAGGAGTCAGAGAGATAAGAGGATGCCCGATCATCTAAGCCTTTGTAAACCATAAAAAGTTTGACTTTGACTCTGACTGAGATAGGAAGCCATTGGGATTTGAGCAGAGGATGACATCACTGAACTTGTATTTTAAAAGAAAGACATTAGCCATTGAGCTGAAAGTAGACTATAGCAGACAAGAGCAGAAGAAGGAAGTCTGGTGGGTTGGGTTTTGCTATTAACAAGTTTATGAATGATGGAGGCATGGATCAGAGTAGTAGTGGTGAAGTTTGTGGTAACCGGCTGGATTTTGAAAGTCTGTGGAGCTAATATGATTCCTTGGACCATCTAATTTTCATTTTGAAATATCATATACATGTCGAAAAGTATGAAAAACATCAATGTAAAATTTACCAAATAATGTAAAGCAAACACCAAGTATCCCCCAGCCAGGTTAAGAAATAGAACGTTGCCAGCACTCCAGATACTCCACAGAGTTAGCACATTGGAAGAAAGACTGGATGTGCTAAGTAGAAGCATGGAAGATAAAAAAAAAAGAGCCAAATCAAACTTATAAAGATGAGAATTACAAGAGCTTAAATAAAAAATTCACTAGATAGGATGAACAGCAGAATAGACATTGCAGAATAAAAGATTAATGAACTTTCCAGATGATGTCTTTCATGAAAAGGGATAGAACTACGTTCTTGAGAAATATGATGGACATCTTCCAATAGAAATAAAAACTGCTCCTGCAGGCTCTGTCATTCTCAGAGAAAGTTTCTCTTCACAGTAGAAAACTCAGATTCACAGTGTTACTTGCTAACAAACTGGATTGAGACTATTCTTGTTCAGTCCTAATATCCAATAACAGTGGTCACAAATGCTAGAGAGCAGAAGAAAATATTGGCCAAATATTTATTAGAAATTTCCAATAACCTAGATGGTCCTGTATGTAAGTTACATGATTTTGGCTACAGAGGAGTCTCTTTTTAAGAGACTGCTGGCATTGGAGCCTCTGCTGACTTGGTTAATTTCAAAGGCAAAGATAGAGTAGCAGGGATTGGTTTAATTACAAATACTATGGAGGGGGGACCTTCAAGATGGCACAGGAGTAAGACGTGGAGATCACTATCTTCCCCACAAATATATCAAAATTACATCTACATGGGGAACAACTCCTACAGAACACCTACTGAATGCTGGCAGAAGACCTCAGATTTCCCAAAAAAGCAACAAACTCCCCACATACCTGGGTAGGGCAAAAGAAAAAAGGAAACACAGAGACAAAAGAATAGGGATGGGACCTGCACCTCTGGGAGGGAGCTGTGAAGGAGGAAAAGTTTCCACACACTAGGAAGCCCCTTCACTGGCAGAGATGGGGCTGGGTGGGGAGGGGAAGCTTCGGAGGCACGGAGGAGAGCACAGCAACAGGGGTGCAGAGGGCAAAGCGGAGAGATTCCCACAAAGAGGATCAGTGCCAACCAGCACTCACCAGCCCAAGGGGCTTGTCTGCTCACCCGCCAGGGCGGGCGGGGGCTGGGAGCTGAGGCTCAGGTTTCAGAGGTCGGATTCCAGGGAAAGGTCTGGGGTTGGCTGCATGAACACAGTCTAAAGGGGGCTAGTGTGCCACGGCTAGCCAGGAGGGAGTCCAGGAAAAAGTCTGGAACTCCCTAAGAGACAAGAGAACATTGTTCCGGAGTGCTAGAGGAGAGGAGATTCAGAGCCCCCCCTAAATGAGCTCCAGAAACGGGCGTGAGCCGCGGCTATCAGCACAGACACCAGAGACGGGCATGAACAGCTAAATCTGCTGCTGCAGCCACCAAGAAGCCTGTGTACAAGCACAGGTCACTATCAATACCTCCCCACCAGGGAGCCTGTGCAGCCCACCACTGCCAGGGTCCCGTGATCCATGGACAACTTCCCTGGGAGAACACAAGGCACGCCTCAGGCTGTTGCAATATCACGTCAGCCTCTGCCACTGCAGGCTCGCCCCGCATTCTGTATCCCTCCTTCCCCAAGCCTGAGTGAGCCAGAGCCCCCTAAGGAGCTGCTCCTTTAACCCCCTCCTGTCTGGGCAAAGAAGAAACCCCAGAGGGTGACCTACATGCAGAGGCGGGGCCAAATCCAAAGCTGAACCCCAGGAGCTGTGCGAACAAAGAAGAGAAAGGGAAATCTCTCCCAGCAGCCTCAGGAGCAGCGGATTAAATCTCCACAATCAACCTGATGTACCCTGCATCTGTGGAATAACTGAATAGACAAGGAATCGTCCCAAAATTGAGGTGGTGGACTTTGGGAGCAAATGTAGACTTGGGGGTTGCTTTCTGCATCTAATTTGTTTCTGCTTTTATGTTTATCTTAGTTTAGTATTTAGAGCTTATTATCACTGGTACATTTATTGATTTCGTTGCTCTCTTTCTTTTTTTAAATATATCTATATTTTTTTTTCTTTCATTTTTCACCTTTTGTGTGTGTATGTGTATGCTTCTTTGTGTGATTTTGTCTGTATACCTTTGCTTTTACCAATTACCTAGGGTTCTATCTTTTCTTTTTTTTTTTGGCATAGTTTTTAGTGCTTGTGTCACTGGTGAATTTGCTTTTTGGATTGGTTGCTCTCTTTTCTTTCCTTTTTTTCTATTACCTTTTAATTTTTTTATTTTTAATATTCTTAATTTTAATAACTTTTATTTTATTTCATTTTACTTTTCTTCTTTTTTCTTTCTTTCTTTTTTTTTCCATTTCATTCTCAGCTGTGTGGCTCACAAGGTCTTGGTGCACCAGCCAGGTGTCAGGCCTGAGCCTCTGAGATGGGAGAGCTGAGTTCAGGACATTGCTCCACCAGAGACTTCCTGGCCCCATGTAGTATCAAACGGCAAAAGCTCTCCCAAGATCTCCATCTCAGGGAAAAGACCCAGCTCCACTCAATGAGCAGCAAGCTACAGTGCTGGACACCGTAGGTCAAACAACTAGCAAGACAGGAACACAACTGCACCCATTAGCAGAGAGGCTGCCTAAAATCACAATAAGGCCACAGACACCCCAAAACACACCATGGGATGTGGTCCTGCCCACTAGAAACCCAAGATCCACCCTCATCGACCAGAACACAGGCACTAGTCCCATCCACCAGGAAGCCAACACAACCCACTGAACCAAACTTAGCCACTGGGGGCAGACACCTAAAACAACTGGAAAAGCTGAGGTTGAGGAAGATGGCAGAAGAGTAAGATGCGGAGATCACCATCCTCCCCACAGATACATCAGAAATACATCTACACGTGGAACAACTCCTACAGAACACCTACTGAATGCTGGCAGAAGACCTCAGACCTCCCAAAAGGCAAGAAACTCCCAACGTACCTGGGTAGGGCAAAAGAAAAAAGAATAAATAGAGACAAAAGGATAGGGATGGGACCTGCACCAGGGGGAGGGAGCTGCGAAGGAGGAAAGGTTTCCACACACTAGGAAGCCCCTTCATGGGCAGAGACGGCGGGTGGAGGAAGGGGGAAGCTTCGGAGGCACGGAGGAGAGCGCAGCAACAGGGGTGCAGAGGTCAAAGCAGAGAGATTCCCGCACAGAAGATCGCTGCCGACCAGCACTCACCAGCCCGAGAGGCTTGTCTGCTCACCCGCCAGGGTGGGTGGGGGCTGGGAGCTGAGGCTCAGGCTTCAGAGGTCGGATCACAGGGAGAGGACTGGGGTTGGTGGCGTGAACACAGCCTGAAGGGTTCAGTGCGCCACGGCTAGCCGGGAGGGAGTCCGGGAAAAGGTCTGGACCTGCCGAAGAGGCAAGAGACTTTTTGTTCCCTCTTTGTTTCCTGGTGCACAAGGAGAGGGGATTAAGAGTGCTGCTTAAAGGAGCTCCAGAGATGGGTGCAATCTGCAGCTATCAGCGCAGACCCCAGAGACGGGCATGAGACGCTAAGGCTGCTCCTGCAGCCACCAAGAAGCATGTGTGCAAACACAGGTCACTATCCACACCTCCCCTCCCAGGAGCCTGTGCAGCCCATCACTGCCAGGGTCCCGTGATCCAGGGACAACTTCCCCGGGAAAACGCACAGCACGCCTCAGGCTGCTGCAACGTCATGCGGGCCTCTGCCGCCACATTCTCACCCCACATCTGTACTCCTCCCTCCCCACGGCCTGAGTGAGCCAGAGCCCCCAAATCAGCTGCTCATTTAACCCCGTCCTGTCTGAGCAAAGAACAGATGCCCTCAGGCGACCTACACGCAGAGGCGGGGCCAAATCCAAAGCTGAACCCCAGGAGACGTGCGAACAAAGAAGAGAAAGGGAAATCCCTCCCAGCAGCCTCAGGAGCAGCAGATTAAATCTCCACAATCAACTTGATGTACTCTGCATCTGTGGAATACATGAATAGACGACGAATCAGCCCAAATAGAGGAGATGGACTTTGGGAGAAAGACATATTACTTTTTCCCCTTTTGCTCTATTCGTGAGTGTGTATGGTATGCTTCTGTGAGAGATTTTGTCTGTATAGCTTTGCATTCACCATTTGTCCTAGGGTTCTGTCATCCGTGTTTTTTTTTTTACTCAAAAAATTTTTTTCTTAATAATTATTTTTTATTTTAGTAACTTTATTTTATTTTATCCTCTTTCTTTCTTTCCTTCTATTTTTTCTCCCTTTTATTCTGAGCTGTGCGGATGAAAGGCTCCTGATGCTCCAGCCAGGAGCCAGTGTTGTGCCTCTGAGGTGGGAGAGCCAACATCAGGACACTGTTCGACAAGATACCTCCAAGCTCAATGTAATATCAAACGGTGAAAATCTCCCGGAGATCACCACGCAACACCAAGACCCTGCTTCTCTCAACGACCAGCAAGCTACAGTGCTGGACACCCTATGCCAAACAACTAGCAAGACAGGAACACAACCCAACCCATTAGGAGAGAGGCTGCCTAAAACCATAATAAGGCCACAGACACCCCAAGACACACCACCAGACGTGGACCAGCCAACCAGAAAGACAAGATCCACCCTCATCCACCAGAACACAGGCACTAGTTCCATTCACCAGGAAGCCTACACAACCCAGTGAACCAACCTTAGCCACTGGGTACAGACACCAAAAACAACGGGAACTACGAACCTGCAGCATGCAAAAAGGAGACCCCAAACACAGTAAGATAAGCAAAATGAGAAGACAGAAAAACACACAACAGATGAAGGATCAAGGTAAAAACCCACCAGACCTAACAAATGAAGAGGAAATAGGCAGTCTACCTGAAAAAGAATTCAGAATAATGAGAGAAAAGAAAATCCAAAATCTTGGAAACAGAATACAGAAAACACAAGAAACATTTAACAAGGACCTAGAAGAACTAAAGAGGAAACAAGCAACAATGAACAACACAATAAATGAAAACAAAAATACTCTAGAAGGGATCAATAACAGAATAACTAAGGCAGAAGAACGGATAAGTGACTGGGAAGATAAAATAGTGGAAATAACTACTGCAGAGCAGAATAAAGAAAAACGAATGAAAAGAACGGAGGACAATCTCAGAGACCTCTGGGACAACATTAAATGCACCAATATTTAAATTATAGTGATCTCAGAAGAAGAGGAGAAAAAGAAAGGGACTGAGAAAATATCTGAAGACATTATAGTTGAAAACTTCCCTAATATGGGAAAGGAAATAGTCAATCAAGTCCAGGAAGCACAGAGAGTCCTATACAGGATAAATCCAAGGAGAAACACACCAAGACACATATTAATCGGACTATCAAAAATTAAATTCAAAGAAAACATATTAAAAGCAGCAAGGGAAAAACAACAAATAACACACAAGGGAATTCCCATAAGGTTAACAGCTAATCTGACAGCAGAAACTCTGCAAGCCAGAAGGGACTGGCAGGACATATTTAAAGTGATGAAGGAGAAAAACCTACAACCAAGATTACTCCACCCAGCAAGGATCTCATTCAGATTTGATGGAGAAATTAAAACCTTTACAGACAAGCAAAAGCTGAGAGAGTTCAGCACCACCAAACCCACTGTACAACAAATGCTAAAGGAACTTTTCTAGGCAAGAAACACAAGAGAAGGGAAAGACATACAATAACAAACCTCAAACAATTAACAAAATGGGAATAGGAACATACATATCGATAATTATCTTAAATGTAAATGGTTTAAATGCTCCCAGCAAAAGACACAGACTGGCTGAATGGATACAAAAACAAGACCCATATATATGCTGTCTACAAGAGACTGACTTCAGACCAGGGACACATACAGAGTGAAAGTGAGGGAATGGAAAAAGATATTCCATGCAAATGGGAATCAAAAGTAAGCTGGTGTAGCAATCCTCATATCAGACAAAATAGACTTTAAAAAAAGACTATTACAAGAGATAAAGAAAGATATTACATAATGATCATGGGATCAATCCAAAAAGAAGATATAACAATTGTAAATATTTATGCACCCAACATAGGAGCACCTCAATACATAAGGCAAATACTAACAGCCATAAAAGGGGAAATCGACAGTAACACACATAGTAGGGGACTTTAACACCTCACTTTCACCAATGGACAGATCATCCGAAATGAAACTAAATAAGGAAACACAAGCTTTAAATGATACATTAAACAAGACGGACGTCATTGATATTTATAGGACATTCCATCCAAAAAGAACAGAATACACATTTTTCTCAAGTGCTCATGAAACATTCTCCAGGATAGATCATATCTTGGGTCACAAATCAAGCATTGGTAAATTTAAGAAAACTGAAAACGTATCAAGTATCTTTTTCGACCACAATGCTATGAGAATAGATATCAATTACAGGAAAAGATCTGTAAAAAATGCAAACACATGGAGGCTAAACAATACATTACTTAATAACCAAGTGATCACTGAAGAAATCAAAGAGGAAATCAAAAATACCTAGAAACAAATGACAATGGAGACACCACGACCCAAAAACCTATGGGATGCAGCAAAAGCAGTTCTAAGAGGGAAGTTTATAGCAATAAATCCTACCTGAAGAAACAGGAAACATCTCACATAAACAACATAACTTTGCACCTAAAGCAATTAGAGAAAGAAAAAATTTAAAAAACCCAAAGTTAACAGAAGGAAAGAAATCATAAAGATCAGATCACAAACAAATGAAAAAGAAAGGAAGGAAATGATAGCAAAGATCAATAAAACTAAAAGCTGGTTCTTTGAGAAGATAAACAAAATTGATAAACCATTAGCCAGATTCATGAAGAACAAAAGGGAGAAGACTCAAATCAATAGAATTAGAAATGAAAAAGGAGAAGTAATAACTGACACTGCAGAAATACAAAGGATCATGAGAGATTACTATAAGCAACTCTATGCCAATAAAATGGACAACCTAGAAGAAAGGGACAAATTCTTAGAAATGCACAATCTTCCAAGACTGAACCAGGAAGAAACAGAAAATATGAAAAGACCAATCACAAGCACTGAAATTGAAACTGTGATTAAAAGTCTTCCAACAAACAAAAGCCCAGGGCCGGATGGCTTCACAGGCGAATTCTATCAAACATTTAGAGAAGAGTTAACACCTATTCTTCTCAAACTCTTCCAAAATATAGCAGAGGGAGGAAGACTCCCAAACTCATTCTACAAGGCCACCATCACCTTGATACCAAAACCAAACAAAGATGTCACAAAGAAAGCAAGCTACAGACCAATATCACTGATGAACATAGATGCAAAAATCCTCAAGAAAATACTAGCAAACAGAATCCAACAACACATTAAAAGGATCATTCAACATGATCAAGTGGGGTTTATTCCAGGAATGCAAGGATTCTTCAATATATGCAAACCAATCAACATGATACACCATATTAACAAATTGAAGGAGAAAAACCTATGATCATCTCAATAGATGCAGAGAAAGCTTTCGACAAAATTCAACACCCATTTATGATAAAAACCCTGCAGAAGTAGGCATAGAGGGAACTTACCTCAACATAATAAAGGCCATATATGACAACCCACAGCCATTATCATCCTCAATGGTGAAAAAGTGTAACCATTTTCACTAAGATAAGGAACAAGGCAAGGTTGCCAACTCTCACCACTAGTATTCAACATAGTTTTGGAAGTTTTAGCCACAGCAATCAGAGAAGAAAAAGAAATAAAAGGAATCCAAATCGGAAAAGAAGAAGTAAAGCTGTCACTGTTTGCAGATGACATGATACTATACATAGAGAATCCTAAAGATGCTAACAGAAAACTACTAGAGCTAATCAATGAATGTGGTAAAGTAGCAGGATACAAAATTAATGCACAGAAATCTCTTGCATTCCTATACACTAATGATGAAAAATCTGAAAGTGAAATTAAGAAAACATTCCCAGTTACCATTGCAACAAAAACAATAAAACCTAGGAATAAACCAACCTAAGGAGACAAAAGACCTGTATGCAGAAAACTATAAGGCACTGATGAAAGAAATTAAAGATGATACAAATAGATGGAGAGATATACCATGTTCTTGGATTGGAAGAATCAACATTGTGAAAATGACTCTACTACCCAAAGCAATCTACAGATTCAATGCAATCCCTATCAAACAACCACTGGCATTTTTCACAGAAACTAGAACAAAAAATTTCACAATTTGTATGGAAACACAAAAGACCCTGAATAGCGAAAGCAATCTTGAGAAAGAAAAATGGAGCTACAGGAATCAGGCTCCCTGACTTCAGACTATACTACAAAGCTACGGTAATCAAGACAGTATTGTACTGGCACAGAAACAGAAATATTGATCAGTGGATCAGGGTAGAAAGCCCAGAGATAAACTCACGCACATATGGTCACCTTATCTTTGATAAAGGAGGCAAGAATATACAGTGGAGAAGACAGCCTCTTCAATGAGTGGTGCTGGGAAAACTGGACAGGTACATGTAAAAGAATGAAATTAGAACACTCCCTAACACCATAAACAAAAATAAACTCAAAATGGATTAAAGACCTAAACGTAAGGCGAAACACTATCAAACTCTTAGAGGAAAACATAGGGAGAACGCTCTATGACATAAATCACAGCAAGATCCTTTTTTACCCACCTCCAAGAGAAATGGAAACAAAAATAAACAAATGGGACCTCATGAAACTTCAAAGCTTCTGCACAGCAAAGGAAACCATAAACAAGACGAAAAGACAACCCTCATAATGGGAGAAAATATTTGCAAATGAATCAACTGACAAAGGATTAATCTCCAAATTTATAAGCAGCTTATGCAGCTCAATAACAAAAAAACAAACAACCCAATCCAAAAATGGGCAGATGACCTAAATAGACATTTCTCCAAAGAAGATATACAGATTGTCAACAAACACATAAAAGAATGCTCAACATCACTAATCATTAGAGAAATGCAAATCAAAACTACAATAAGGTTATCATCTCACACCGGTCAGAATGGCCATCATCAAAAAATATACAAACAATAAATGCTGGAGAGGGTGTGGAGAAAAGGGAACACTCTTGCACTGTTGGTGGGAATGTAAATTGATACAGCCACTATGGAGAACAGTATGGAGATTCCTTTAAAAACTAAAAATAGAACTACCATATGACCCAGCAATCCCACTACTGGGCATATACCCTGAGAAAACCATAATTCAAAAAGAGTCTTGTACCAAAATCTTCATTGCAGCTCTATTTACAATAGCCAGGACATGGAAGCAACCTAAGTGTCCACTGACATATGAATGGGTAAAGAAGATGTGGCATGTATGTACAATGGAATATTACTCAGCCATAAAAAGAAATGTAATTGAGTTATTTGTTTTGAGGTGAATGGACCTAGAGACTGTCATACAGAGTGAAGTTAAGTCAGAAAGAAAAAAAAAAACCCATATGCTAACACATATATATTGAATCTAAAAAAAAAAAAAGGTTCTGAAGAACCTAGGGGCAGGACAGGAATAAGGACACAGACGTAGAGAATGGACTTGAGGTAATGGAGAGGGGAAATGGTAAGCTGGGATGAAGTGAGAGAGTTGCATGGACATATATACACCACCAAATGTAAAATAGTCAGCTAATGGGAAGCAGCTGCACAGCATAGGGAGCTCAGCTCATTGCTTTGTGTCCACCTAGAGGGATGGGATATGGAGGATGGGAGGGAGAGGCAAGAGGGAGGAGATATGGGGATATATGTATATGTATATCTGATTCACTTTGTTATAAAGCAGAAACTAACACAGCATTGTAAAGTAATTATTCTCCAATAAAGATGTTTAAAAAGAAAATGCTATGGAACAAAAGATCCTGTTCTAGTGTATTCTGTTCTAGTGGCAGAACACAGTACCGTAACAGCTTGAGGTGAAGACCATAAAAAAGATGTTTCTGAACATAAAGAAACAGTTTTTTATCAGCGCCTGGATTTGTAGTCTGCAATAACTGTAACATTTATAATGTGTGAGAGATAATAGAGGGTAAGGATCTAAGACGTTTAATGTTTCCAAAGTATGCAGAGGCACCACTAATAATCATAGCTGTTTCTTGAAATCTTAATACTGTATTAAAGACTATGATATTTTAGGTACGAATTTCCCTGCTACTGAGAACTCAATGAGCTGCAAGTTGCTGCCCCCTTACCCTAGAGTTAGTCAAGGGGATGTTGCAGATGTAACACCTTTAAAGAGACTGTGGAAGGTGTGAAGCAAAAAACAAAAATGGAGCGTAGAAAATGTTTCTTTTGGTTCTGGTGGAAGCTTTGCTACAGCAATTAACAAGGCATCTCTTGAACGTTTCCGTCAAGTATAGTCATGTTGTAATTACTGGCCTTGGGATTAATGTCTTTAAGGACTTTGTTGCTGATCCCAACAAAAGGCCCAGGTAGGGCTGATTACCTTTACATAGGATACCAGCAGGGAATTTTGTTGCATTTGAAAAATACTTTGAAGAATAAGGTCATGATTTTCTCCAGACAGTGTTCAAGAATGGGATGACAGGGCTTCCCTGGTGGCACAGTGGTTGAGAGTCCGCCTGCCGATGCAGGGGACACGGGTTTGTGCACTGGTCCGGGAAGATCCCACATGCCGCGGAGCGGCTGGGCCCATGAGCCATGGCCACTGAGCCTGCACGTCTGGAACCTGTGCTCCGCAATGGGAGAGGCCACAACAGTGAGAGGGCTGCATACCGCAAAAAAAAAAAAAGAATGGGATGATGACAAAAAGCTATTTATTTGATGTAGTAAGAAAAAATGCAAAACTGGATATGGAACGTCTCCAGCTGGATATGGCAGAATCTTAATAGGCTTTGTTTTATGACTGGATATGTGTGTGTGAGTATATACACACGCATGCATGCATAGATCTCTGTGTGAATATGTAATGCACCATGTTTTTCATACAGGCATATGGTGGTTCTTTGTGTTTTATGGTACATTTCAGTGAAATTATTTGCTGGTTTATGAATATACTGCCCTTTCATTTTTTTTTCTTTTTTTCCCCAATGTTTAGGTGATCTCAAAGTAGGAAATACATTTAATCATGTAAAAGATTAATGCTAAAATAAGCTTTTTGGGCCTTTTGCCAGTAGATAGTAATTCAGTCTGGTATTGATCTTTTCACGAGTAACAGAACTGAGAAATTTTATATATAACTGAAGATCATAAAATAGATTTGCATAAAATTATCATGATTGCTTCATGTTTATATTTAACTTATAATTTTGTATAAACAAGATTGTGTAGGGCTTCCCTGGTGGCGCAGTGGTTGAGAGTCCGCCTGCTGATGCAGGGGACACGGGTTCATGCCCCAGTCCAGGAAGATCCCACATGCCGCGGAGCGGCTGGGCCTGTAGCCATGGCTGCTGAGCCTGCGCTCCGCAACAGGAGAGGCCACAACAGTGAGAGGCCTGCGTACCGCAAAAAAAAAAAAGATTGTGTAAGATATATTTAAAGTTTTAATGATTTAACAATCTTTCCAACTTTTCATGATTTTTTGGAATGTAGACTTTTAAGAAAATGAAATTACACTCCCTTTTCTCCACTAATCAGCAAATAAAATATGGCCTTAACAAAGTTGTTTGTGTCATTATAGAGTTTGAAAATTATGTCACGATATACCCTATAGAATTACTAACCTCAATGCCCCTTGTAGAGTATATATTAATCATTCTACATTAAAGAAAATAATGGTTGTTAATGGAATGCCAAGGCACTATACAGTGATTATACTGTATACACTATACAGTGATTATACATGTTAGTTGTGGTATCATAGCAGTGAAATGTCAAATTTGAAAGGCCTGTACTACAATTTTACATGAAAGAAACTACTCGTGGCTCTAATATGCACCTTGTGAGTTTAAGGAGATAATGTTTTTTAGAGAGAAACTCTGCTTCCACTATAGATTAGGTACATAACTATGAACTTTGACAAAAGTGGAAGGAGTGCATTCTAAAGTAATTGCACTTCTGAATTTATTTTTCATATCCTATATTTGATATGACTAAATGAATTACTGGAACGATTAGTAAGTGTACTTAATTTAAATGTTTTGATCCTGTTATACTTTTCATTAAGTTTAAAAAAAGTTAAATTAGATACAAAATTGTAAAAAAAAAAAAAAGATTAGTGAGCTTGAAGGTGTAGCAATAGAAATTATTCAAAATAAAATAGAGAAAAGTACTGGGAAAAAAATGAAAGCATCAGTGAGCAGTGAGACAACTTGATGTGGCTTCATCTATAAACATTTAGAATTACTCTCCCCAGAGGAGAAGAAAGGGGGAAATATACATATATTTAAAAAAATTGGCTGAGAATCTTGTAAAGTTCATGACAACTATACACCCACAGATTCGAAAAGCTCAACAAACCCCAAGCATGAGAAACATGAAAGAACCTGTCTTTGTTCCCCTGTATATACCATGTCTATTTGCATTGGCTGATTTGAAGATTTTCTTTCTTCACTAGTTTCAAGCAATTTGATTAAAATGTACCTTGGTTTAGGTTCTTTTATATTTCTTGTTTGTTATAAGTATTTCACATAATGAGTTTTTATTGTGATTGTTATAGGTAAAATTTTGTCCCCCCAGAATAGACACTTTGAAGTCCTAACCCTCAGTAATTCAGAATGTGACCTTATTTGGAAATAAGACCTTTACAGAGGTAATAATTAAAATGAGGTGGGCCCTAATCCAATATGACTGATATCTTTGTAAAGAGGAGAAATCTGGACACAGAGACAAGTATGCACAGAGGGAAGACAATGTGAAGACATACAGGGAGAACACCATGGGATACAGAGGATTGGAGTGGCGCATCTATAAGCCAAGGATTGTCAAAGACGGCCAGAAAACCATCAAAAGGTAGGAAGGGCAAGGAAGGATTCTCCTACGTGTTTCAGGGGACGCATGGCCTTGCTGACACCTCTTCATTCTTAATAGCCTCCAGGCATTTAGAGTATGAGAGATCCTGTAAGTGCTCTGAAAGAGCACTTAGTGAGACCAAAGAGTGAGACCAAAGATGGTTCTTAGTGAGACCAAAGAGTGAGACCAAAGAGTGAGACCAAAGATGGTTCTTCAGGCAGCCCCCAGGAAAGTTGGACCATTGGATGTTCTCTCCAATTCTTGCTGTTGTTGTTTTTTGCGGTACGCGGGCCTCTCACTGTTGTGGCCTCTCCTGTTGCGGAGTACAGGCTCCGGACGTGCAGGCTCAGCGGCCATGGCTCACGGGCCTAGCCGCTCCGCAGCATGTGGGATCCTCCCGGACCGGGGCATGAACCCGTGTCCCCTGCATCGGCAGGCAGACTCTCAACCACTGCGCCATCAGGGAAGCCCTCTCTCCAATTCTTTACCTCTCCAGGGAGAAGCTGGGAACTGAGGCCTTTCACCTATTTTCTCTGTGCTAAACCAGGAGAAGGGCTGCAGTGATGAGCTACATACTAGATCAAACCACTGTCTTTGTTCTTACTAGTCCTCAGGTGGCTAGAATATGCTGGGTTCTGTTAGCACACTGAGACAAACAAGACAAAAGCCAGTCCTTGAGCAGCTCTTCTAAAAGTTGGTGCATTTGCCATGTGGTCCAACTCTCTTTCCCTCCCCAGGGAGAAGCTGAGAGCTGGAGTTTTTCATGCCTTCACTTTGTGTTAAGCCAGGAAGAGGGGTTATGCAGAGTGCCAGCCCAAACCACCATCTTGGTTTCCTTCTGGTGTCTAGAGGACCTCAGGTCCCAGAAGTGTTACATGACCAGCGAAACAGAAGCTAGTCCTTTGGGGAGCTCCTAGAAAAGTTGAAGCAATGGACTGCAGTCTAACTCTTTCCTTCTCCAGTGAGAAGCTAGGAGCAGCAGTGTTTCCTTCTGATCGTACGGCACTATACCAGAGGTAGGGATTCTGGCAAGAAGGTGTCTTGAATTTCCCTACTGGTTTCAATGTGTCTGGTTTCACACTTGCCCAAAGTGTAGGAGCCTCTCAACTAGCTTCTGGATGTCTCACCAAGGGAATTTTTCTCTGAATTGTTGTTGAATCAGTATGTTTATGGGTGAAGGGGAGTCCAAAGCTTCTTACTTATTCTGCCATCTAGCTGACATCATCCTGCAAGAGCCAACTAGCTCTTAAGCAGGTCTACTTCACCACATAGAGTTTCTAAAAATACTTAAGGAAACTATGCAATGTTCTAAATATCCCGAGGAAGTATTCACAGGAGTATTGGAGTATAGATGATTATTGCCAGTTTGATTCCATTTATTCTCCCTAAGGAGGAGGCAGTGATGTGCTGATGTGTGTGCATTCTTCCCAAGTTCACTTTCAGTGACATCATATTGATAGTTTGAAATCAGTCATGATGCGGACATGACACCATGGAAATTGGCAAATGCTATAGATCAGGGATTTTTTTCTTTTGGAAAATCAGCTGTTAAAGATTTACCAGTACAACATCTGGAGGATTATGAGTCTAAAACACTATGCACTGTGGATGTTGAGATAGAATTTGGTTTGGGTCCCAGGGAGACAGACTGAGATGAAGATTTTTATGTGGACGTTCTATTAACCATGTCTTTAAATTTTTGTATTTTGATGCTTTGACATCTGGAGCCTTGCCAACACCGGAGGGGCCACCCAATTCTTAAAGATAGTAAACAATTTGCTCACCAGTATGCTTTTAAATGCAAACCTAACGATCCAGAACCCATAACCCCAGCCACGTGTCTTAACCACCCCAGGGTCAGGCACCAGACAACTAAGGTCAGCCTCTAGGCCCCAGAGCCCAGTGGAATTATCACAAGATAGCCAATACTAAGCCTGTAGGTAACGAACTATCTTTCCAATGGCAATCAATTCCTGATTGTTGGCCTTACCATACATAAATCATAATAAAACCTATCTTAAAACAGCAGTTCTTTGGGAGTTCCTTGGTGGCCTAGTGGTTAGGTTTCCAGGCTTTCACTGCCGTGGCCCTGGGTTCAATCCCTGGTTGGGGAACTGAGATTCCGCAAGTCGCACGGTGTGGCAAAACACACACACACACAAACAACAACAAAACAGCAGTTCTTTGAGGAATGCTCTCAAGATAAACACATTTGAAGAAGAGATGGAAAT
The DNA here is from genome assembly GCF_011762595.2 of Tursiops truncatus. Taxonomy (NCBI): domain Eukaryota; kingdom Metazoa; phylum Chordata; class Mammalia; order Artiodactyla; family Delphinidae; genus Tursiops; species Tursiops truncatus. The sequence continues at coordinate 121,022,073 of NC_047036.1, read as the reverse complement.
AGAGTTGGGAAGAGAGAAGATTTACCTAAGATTTAGTCTCAAGAAAGGCCTCAATCAACCCCACAGAAATGGGAAGAAGTGTGATGACCCTTCCATGTGATTCCCTTTGAGTCAAGGGGCCCAGCTTTCATAACCGTGTATTGATCAGGGTAGGGTGTATCCAGACCCTAGATAGAGGGCTTATCCTTGGGCTTTGAAGAAACTCTTTGGCTGAGAGCATTACCCAGAGAGGGGTTCTGCTAAGTGCTGTTAGCCACCATATTCTCAGCAGCTGCGGGAAGCTCTTTAGTTCTGAGAGAGGGCTGGGGACATGAACCCCTGCACGTACTACAAAACAGGAAGATAAACTCAACTACCAAACGCTGTCTACCTTAGATGATTCATGGGCTTTCTGATGGAGTCAACATCATTGAGGAGAATAAATGCTGTAGTTGAAAAGGTACTAAAAATTCATGTTAAGAGTCAGGTATGTCCTTTCAACCTTGGCAGAAAAATAAATGTAAAATAAATTAGCCATTTACAACTTTGCAAAACCTAACATGCTGTGAAGATTTATCAGCTGGACCATGAAAAAAAAATGACTCTATTCAACAAAGCAATTAAAAAATGAAAACTGCTGCAACTGAAGTCCAAATAAAATAAGCTTCAAGAGTAGAAGAAATGTGGAAATAAAAATTTGTTGGATCTCTCTCTCTCTCTCCCCCTCTCCCCTTTATTTGGTTTTAGAATTTCATACAATTTTATAAAGCTGGTGGCTGCCAGAACAGGATAGGGCAATTGGCAAGGGCTGAGAAATCGCCTCACCCCCAAGAACAGTGAACACAAGGGCATGTAGCCAGTGTGGACTCTGAGTGGCAGCCGGGTGATTCTAAGGAAATTTTCTATTTGTTCCTAGTTGTCTTCTCTCTAGTAACTAGAGAATAAAGATTGTACAATCCACACTTACCATTCTTTCATTATTCTAATAACCCATGATAAAAATATTTTAAAATGTTAAAAAGATATCATAGTTGAGCCCCAAAGTTCTATGGATTACTCTGTCAAATGAATGGGAAACAGGCAAATGAGAATGGGCTTTATTCAAAGAAAGTCAGCAAATTTATATAGAAAAGGCAAACACCCAGAGATTTCATAAGAGTTCAAAGAAAGTACTGCAGAGAAGGAGACGGAGCCAGTCAAGGGGGCAGCAAGAAGTGAAGACACTTCACCATGAAGAGGTGAGTATGATGTGGAGTTTTCTCTAGAGACACGGCTTCTTTAAAACATGTTGTTTTCGTACAGTGGCTTAGTTGCTTCTTACTGCTTTCCTTCCACACTATTTCAAATATCTGTATACCTACAGGGTCCCTTACTTGGTTCTGGACAATCCAGCATATATTTATTGTTCTAGTCTTATCCTTGAAGCAGGTGAGGATACAAGATTCACTATTCAAGACAGCTAACATATTTTGAGCATTTCCTATAAACCAGGCTTTACATAAATCTCTTTAAACACTCACCACAGTCCTTTGATGATGAGCTTACTATTATTTCCATTTATGGATGAAAAAGGTGAAGTTCAGGAACATTAAGTAATGTGCCCAAGGGTATGAGTCTGTAAGCTGGTAAAAAAAGATCAGAAGCATAGACAATTTGACTGCAGAGTTTGAACTTTAAATCATTTTGCTGTCTATTGTCTAGCCTACAAGGAGAGATTCATTATTACTAATAGAATCCAGGAAGAAGGAGAAATTGATTTTGTCCTTGAAGAATTAGTTGGAATTAGGGAGTTAAAAATGGTAGTTTTATGGAGGGAGAAATGTTTGTACAAAGATACAGATTCAGAATATTGTAGGACATCTTTGGAGAACACAAGATGATACTGTATCAGGAATTAGTAGAAGATAGGTTAGAGCAAATTATTCAAGCTTAAGATAGTCACCTTTCCCTTTGTTTAGTTACTGGATTTTCTAACCGGAGAAAAGCACTTGGCTTGTAGCCCTTAAGCATGTCCCTAAGAGAAGAGTTGTTTCAGAGGAGATAAGAAATAAGGTAAATTATTCCCTGAGAAATTACTAATCCATAAGGTTATCTCTCCTCACCTGAATCTCCCAAATTATTCTCAGGCATGCTGGTGCCACTCTGCAGAGTCAGGAAGCAGTTTCTCTATCACCCTAGCCAATCTCTGACTTAATTACCCACCCAAAGCATACAATGGATAAAAAAGGCTGGGGGTCATTTTGAGTGGGGGTAACTAGCTAGCCTGAGTCATACAAAGGGACTTTTGGAGTCTTGACCAGGGTCAGGAAGTAGATCAGGATATCATTCTGCTAGTGGAGACCTAACTTTTTTTTTTTTTTGGCCATGCCCCACAGCTTGTGTGATCCTAGTTCCCCATAAGGGACTGAACCCGGCCCCAGCAGTGAAAGCAGTCAGTCCTAACCACTGGACTGCCAGGGAAATCCCAAGATCTGACTTATGATTTCCTTTCTGAGCTGACTTCTGGAGGATCACATATCCATAGAACAGACCATGCAACAGGGAGAGAGAAAAGGGAACATTTGAGGGAGCTCAAAATTCAGACTAGAAAGTAGCAGAATGAATTTTACTCCATACAGAGCCTTTGCTATACTTTATATCCTCAGAAAAAATACAAAATAATCAAGTCTAATGCCCTCTGTCTCTCTAACAGTTAAAATGGTTAAAATTGTTCTCAGCAAACCACAAAGAGCAACTTAGAGGAGAAGTGAAAAAGACATTTTTTTGGTGCTTCTCCATCATTTGTCTCCCCAACAGCACCAGTTCTTGTTTTATTTTAACATCTTTATTGGAGTATAATTCCTTTACAATGATGTGTTAGTTTCTGCTTTATAACAAAGTGAATCAGCTATACACATACATATATCCCAATATCTCCTCCCTCTTGTGTCTCCCTACCACCCTCCCTATCCCACCCCTCTAGGTGGTCACAAAGCACCAAGCTGATCTCCCTGTGCTATGCGGCTGCTTCCCACTAGCTATCTATTTTACGTTTGGTAGTGTATATATGTCCATGCCACTCTCTCACTTCGTCCCAGCTTACCCTCACCCCTCCCCGTGTCCTCAAGTCCATTATCTGTCTGTGTCTTTATTCCTGCCCTGCCCCTAGGTTCTTCAGAACAATTTTTGCTTTCTGCTTTTTGTTTTTAATTCCATAAATGTATGTTAGCATACGGTATTCGTTTTTCTTTTTCTGACTAACTTCAGTCTGTATGACAGACTCATCCATCTCACTACAAATAACTCAATTTCGTTTCTTTTTATGGCCGAGTAATATTCCATTGTATATATGTGCCATATCTTCTTTATCCATTCATCTGTCAATGGGCACTTAGGTTGCTTCCGTGTCCTGGCTATTGTAACTAGTGCTGCAATGAACATTGTGGTACATGACTCTTTTTGAATTATGGTTTTCTCAGGGTGTATGAGTAGTGGGAGTGCTGGGTCGAATGGTAGTTCTATTTTTAGTTTTTTAAGGAACCTCCATACTGTTGCCCATAGGGGCTGTATCAATTTACATTCCCACCAACAGTGCAAGACTGTTTTTCTTTTCTCCACACCCCCTCCAGCATTTATGCTTTGTAGATTTTTTGATGATGGCCATTCTGACTGGTGTGATGTGATACCACATTGTAGTTTTGATTTGCATTTCTCTAATGATTAGTGATGTTGAGCATCCTTTCATGTCTTTGTTGTCAATCAGTATATCTTTCTGGACAAGTGTCTGTTTAGATCTTCTGCCCATTTTTGGATTGGGTTGTTTGTTTTTTTATATTGAGCTGCCTGTAAGTTCTGGAGAGTAATCCTTTGTCAGTTGCTTCATTTGCAAATATTTTCTCCTATTCTGTGGGTTGTGTTTTCATCTTGTATACAGTTTCCTTTGCTGTGCAAGGCTTTTAAGTTTCATTAGGTCCCATTTGTTTATTTTTCTCTTTATTTCCATTTCTCTAGGAGGTGGGTAAAAAAGGATCTTGCTGTGATTTATGTCATAGAGTGTTCCGCCTATGTTTTCCTCTAAGAGTTTTATAGTGTCTGGCCTTCACATTTATGTCTTTAATCCATTTTGAGTTTATTTTTGTGTATGGTGTTAGGGAGTGTTCCAATTTCATTCTTTTACATGTAACTGTCCAGTTTTCCCAGCACCACTTATTGAAGAGGCTGTCTTTTCTCAATTGTATATTCTTGCTTCCTTTATTAAAAATAAGGTTACCATAGGTGCGTGGGTTTATCTCTGGGCTTTCTATACTGTTCCATTGATCTATATTTCTGTTTTCGTGCCGGTACCATACTGTCTTGATTACTATAGCTTTGTAGTATACTCTTAAGTCCAGGAGTCTGATTCCTCCAGCTCCATTTTTCTATCTCAAGAGTGTTTTGGCTATTCGGAGTCTTTTGCGTTTCCATACAAATTGTGGAATTTTTTGTTCTAGTTCTGTGAAAAATGCCAGTGGTTGTTTGATAGGGATTGCATTGAATCTGTAGAGTGCTTTGGGTTGTATAGTAATTATGAAAATGATGATTCTTCCAATCCAAGAACATGTTATATCTCTCCATCTGTTTGTATCATCTTTAATTTCTTTTATCAGTATCGTATAGTTTTCTGCATGCAGGTCTTTTTTCTCCTTAGGTAGGTTTATTCCTAGGTATTTTATTCTATTTGTTGCAATGGAAAATGGAAGAGTTTCCTTAATTTCTCTTTCAGATTTTCCATCATTAGTGTATAGGAATGCAAGAGATTTCTGTGCATTAGTTTTGTATCGTACTACTTTACCAATTTTATTGATTAGCTCTAGTAGTTTTCTGGTAGCATCTTTAGGATTCTCTATGTATAGTATCATGCCATCTGCAAACAGTGACAGCTTTACTTCTTCTTTTACGATTTGGATTCCTTTCATTTCTTTTATTCTCTGATTACTGTGGCTAAAACTTTCAAAACTATGTTGAATAATAGTGGTGAGAGTGGACAACCTTGTCTGGTTCCTGATCCTAGAGGAAATGTTTTCTGTTTTTCACCATTGAGAATGATGTTGGCTCTGGGTTTGTCCTATATGGCCTTTATTATGTTGAGGTAAGTTCCCTCTATGCCTACTTTCTGCAGGGCTTTTATCATAAATGGTGTTGAATTTTGTCAAAAGCTTTTTCTACATCTATTGAGATAACCATATGGTTTCTCTCCTTTAATTTGTTAATATGGTTTACCACATTGATTGATTTGCATATATTGAAGAAGTCCTGCCTTCTGGGATAAACCTCACTTGATCATGGTGTACGATCCTCTTAATGTGCCGTTGGATTCTGTTTGCTAGTATTTTGTTGAGGATTTTTGCATCTATGTTCATCAGTGATATTGGCCTGATATTGGCCTGTGACATCTTTGTCTGGTTTTGTTATCAGGGTGATGGTGGCCTCGTAGAATGAGTTTGGGAGTGTTCCCCCCTCTGCTATATTTTGGAAGAGTTTGAGAAGGATAGGTTAGCTCTTCTCTAAATGCTTGATAGAATTCAACTGTGAAGCCATCTGGTCCTGGGTTTTTGTTTGTTGGAAGATTTTTGATCACAGTCTCAAATTCAGTGCTTGTGATTGGTCTATTTATATTTTCTGTTTCTTCCCAGTTCAGTCTCAGAATGTTGTGTTTTTCTAAGAATTTGTCCATTTCTTCCAGGTTGTCTGTTTTATTGGCGTATAGTTGCTTGTAGTAATCTCTCATGATCCTTTGTATTTCTGCACTGTCAGTTGCTACTTCTCCTTTTTCATTCTAATTCTATTGATTGGAATCATCTCCCTTTTTTTCTTGATGAGTGTGGCTAATGGTTTATCAATTTTGTTTATGTTCTCAAAGAACCAGCTTTAGTTTTATTTTTCTTTGCTGTCATTTCCTTCATTTCTTTTTCATTTATTTCTAATCTGATCTTTATAAGGTCTTTCCTTCTGCTGATTTGGGTTTTTTTTGTTCTTCTTTCTCTAATTGCTTTGAGTGTTAGGTTAGGTTGTTTATTTGAGATGTTTTTTGTTTCTTGAGGTAGGATTGTATTGCTATGAAGTTCCCTCTTAAAACTGCTTTTGTTGCATCCCACAGGTTTTGGGTTGTCATGTTTTCATTGTCATTTGTTTCTACGAATTTTTTGATTTCCTCTTTGATTTCTTCAGTGATCTCTTTTTTTTATTCAGTAATGTACTGTTTAGCCTCCCATGTGTTTGTATTTTTTACAGATTTTTTCCTGTAACTGATAACTAATCTCATAGTGTTGTGGTCGGAAAAGGTACTTGATACGATTTCAATTTTCTTAAATTTACCAAGGCTTGATTTGTGACCCAAGATATGATCTATCCTGGAGAACGTTCCGTGAGTGCTGGAGAAGAAAGTGTATTCTATTGTTTTTGGATGGAGTGTCCGATAAATATCAATTAAGTCCATCTTGTTTAGTGTATCATTTAAAGCTTGTGTTTCCTTATTTATTTTCATTTTGGATGATCTGTCCATTGGTGAAAGTGGGGTGTTAATGTCCCCTCTATGATTGTGTTACTGTCAATTTCCCCTTTTATGGCTGTTAGCATTTGCCTTATGTACTGAGGCGCTCCTATGTTGGGTGCATAAATATTTACAATTGTTATATCTTCTTCTTGGATCAATCCCTTGATCATTATGTAGTGTCCTTTTTTGTCTCTTGTAATAGTCTTTATTTTAAAGTCTATTTTCTCTGATATGAGAATTGCTACTCCAGCTTTCTCTTGATTTCCATTTGCAAGGAATATCTTTTTCCATCCCCTCACTTTCAGTCTGTATGTGTCCCTAGGTCTGAAGTGGGTATCTTGTAGACAGCATATATATGGGTCTTGTTTTTGTATCCATTCAGGCAGTCTATGTCTTTCGGTTGGAGCATTTAATCCATTTACATTAAAGGTAGTTATCGATATGTATGTTCCTATTACCATTTTCTTAATTGTTTTCTGTTTGTTTTTGTAGGTCTTTCCCTTCTCTTGTGTTTCCTGCCTAGAGAAGTTCCTTTGGCATTTGTTGTAAAGCTTGTTTGGTGGTGTGGAATTCTCTTAGCTTTTGCTTGCCTGTAAAGCTTTTAATTTCTCTGTCAAATCTGAATGAGGGCCTTGCTGGGTAGAATAATCTTGTTTGTAGGCTTTTCGCTTTCACCACTTTAAATATGTCCTGCCACTCCCTTCTGGCTTGCAGAGTTTCTACTGAAAGTTCAGTTGTTAACCTTATGGGGATTCCCTTGTATGTTATTTTTTGTCTTTCCCTTGCTGCATTTAATATTTTTTCTTTGTATTTAATTTTTGAGAGTTTAATATGTGTCTTGGTGTGTTTCTCCTTGTATTTATCCTGTATGGGACTCTGAGCTTCCTGGACTTGATTGACTATTTCCTTTCCCATATTAGGGAAGTTTTCAACTATACCCTCTTCAAATATTTTCTCAGTGCGTTTCTTTTTCTCTTCCTCTTCTGGGACCCCTATAATTCAAATGTTGGTGCGTTTCATGTCGTCCCAGAGGTCTCTAAGACTGTCCTCAATTCTTTTTTCTTTATTCTGCTCTGTGGTAATTATATCCACTATTTTATCTTCCAGGTCACTTATCTGTTTTTCTGCCTCAGTTATTCTGCTATTGATTCCTTCTAGAGAATTTTTAATTTCATTTATTTTGTGGTTCATCATTGTTTGTTTGCTCTTTATTTCTTCTAGGTCCTTGTTAAACGTTTCTCATATTTTCTCCATTCTATTTCCACGATTTTGGATTACCTTTATTATCATTACTCTGAATTCTTTTTCAGGTAGACTGCCTATTTCCTCTTCATTTGTTTGGTTTGGTGGGTTTTTACCTTGCTCCTTCATCTGCTGCGTGTTTCTCTGTCTTCTCATTTTTCTTAACTTACTGTGTTTGGGGGTATCCTTTTCGCACACTGCAGGTTCGTAGCTCTGGTTGTTTTGGTGTCTGCCCCCAGTGGCTAAGTTTGGTTCAGTGGGTTGTGTAGGCTTCCTGGTGGAGGGGATTAGTTCCTGTGTTCTGGTAGATGAGGCTGGATCTTGTCTTTCTGGTGGGCCCGACCATGTCTCGTGTTGTGTTTTGGGGTGTCTGTGACCTTAGTTTGATTTTAGGCAGCCTCTCTGCTAATGAGTGGGGTTGTGTTCCTATCTTGCTCATTGTTTGGCATAGGGTGTCCAGCACTGTGGCTTGCTGGTTGTTGAGTGAAGCTTGTTCTTGGCATTGAGATGGTGATATCTGGGAGAGCTTTCGCTGTTTGATATTACATGGAGCCGAGAGGTCTCTGGTGGACCAATGTCCTGAACTCAGCTCTCCCACCTCAGAGGCACAGGCCTGACACCCAGTCAGAGCACCAAAACCCTGTCACCCACATGGCTTTACAGGTCAATGTGTTTTCATTTTTTCCTCATGTAAATCCTCCTCTAAGCAAGATGAACGTCTGCCAGCAGACAGTTTTTGGACTCTAAATGCAGCTCATCCCTGGTTCTCCAGCTTCCCAGTCGGCCTTGCTGAATTTGGATTTACCAAGACTCTGCAATTCCACTGCCAATTTTTTTTTTTTTTTTTTAGTAAATCTCTCTCCTCTCCCGTCCTCCCCTCACCTCTGGTCTTCTCTCTCTACTTTTCTCCTGCTTCCACCTCCCCTTGTCCTTCTCACACCAGTTTTATAGTTGTTTACTCTTTTCCTGTTTTCAGCCATGGGGCTTGAATGAAACTGACATCATTCTTAAGGCAATCGTTCTATGGCAATCCACTGGTCACACTAATTGTTTAATGGATTAGTATGGAACACCCTCAAAACAATTACCAAAGAAACACTAATTTCTAGAAGAAAACATAGGAAAAAACCTTTTTGACTTTGGTCTTTGAGATGACTTTTTGGATATGACACCAAAAGCAACAAAAGCAAAAATAAAGTGGTACTACATTGAACTAAAAAGCTTCCAGCAGCAAAAGAACTAATCAATAAAATGAAAAGGCAATCTACAGAATGAGTGAAAATATTTGCAAATCATATCTCTGATAAGGTTTCAATATCCAAAATATACAAGGAACTTATACAACTCAATATTGAAAAACCAACTAATCTAATTAAAAAATGGGCAAAGAATCTGAATAGACATTTTCCCAAAGTATACAACTGGCCAACAGGCACATGAGAAGGTGCTCAACATCACTAATCATCAGGGAAATGCAAGTCAAAACTACAATGAGATACACATCACACATAGCAGAATGATTATTATCAAAAAATAAGATCTAATAAATGTTGGTGAGGATGTGGAGAAAAGAAAATCCTTGTGCACTGTTGGTGGGGGTGTAAATTGATACAACCATTATGGAAATAGGATGGAGTTTCCTCAAAAATTATAAACAGAACTACCATATGATCCAACAATTCCAATTCTAAGTATATATCCAAAGGAAATGAAATCACTATCTCAAAGAGATAGCTTACCCTCATGTTCACTGAAGTATCATTTACAATAGCAAGATATGGAAACAACCTAAGTGTCCATCAACACATGAATGGGTATGTGATACACACACATACATACACAAACAGAAATATTCAGCCATAAACATGAAGAAATTCCTGCTATTTGTGACAATATGAATAAACATGGAGGACATTATAATCTCACTTATATGTGGCATCAAAGAAACTGAACTTATAGAAACAGAGAGTAGATTGGTGGCTGCTAGAGATGGGAGGTGAGGATGGGGTAGAGAAGGAAAATGGGTAAATGTGGTCAAAGCATACAAATTATTAGTTATAAGATGAATAAATTCTTATAAGGTACAGCATGGTGACTACAGTTACTTGACTACTTGAAAGTTCCCAGGAGAGTAGATCTTAAAATTTCTCAACACACACACACAAAAGGTAATTATGTGAGATGACAGATGTGTTAACAAACCTTATTATGGTAAATATATCTTATATCTCTATATATCACATTGCACATCTTAAACTTATACAGTGTTATACTTCAGATATATCTCAATAAAGCTGAAGAAGAATAATAAAGAAGAAACACTGAGAATTCTGGGAAAGGAAAATTTCTTCTCTGTCACTTAGGGGTTACAAAAGACAAGCTTCTCTATATTCCTCAGGGTTTAGTGGAAGAATAATGGAAGGTTTGACACTGCTACTGTTCTTTTCCTACCACATTGATAAAGCCATGTTAGAGAGAACATAGTTGAGATATGGTAGTAAAGTCTGAGTTTGGAATCAAGCAATACCTAAAACCAGCTTGTAAGTTTTTCAATTAGGTGTGCAAATAAAGACTTTTTAAAAGGCTCATTGGGTACATTTTTCTGTCTTTTGCCATGGTAAGTGACCATGGTAGGCCCCAGCCTGGTCTGCCATATTCAGCCCTTCCCAGGCCTTGTGAGAAACTTACGGCATCTGTTTACAGTCTGTTACAACGTAATTGAATCAATGTCAAAAATATGCTTGTGGCTCCGAACAAAACTTTACCAAGAACCCAACTGTTACATCTAATTAATATCGTGCAAAAGGTGAGTTACAAAATAAGGTAATCATGACTGAATTTCAGGGATGTGTGACCATGAGTTTAAGAGGCTTGGTAAGTCCCTCTTAGAGCCTCCTTTGACCTGGCAACACTTCACCCTAGACTGGAAGAATATCAAGAGCATCTTCCATGAGGAACTGGGAAGCTCCAAAAACCTTTCCTACTCGTTGCCCTGATGTTCTATGCCACGCTCTGGTGAGAATGCGTCGTCTTAAGTTATCACAATAAACCATAAGTTCTATTTGATTTGTGTATCAGAGGGATCATTTGGAACCAGGGTCTAAAGCACTCAACTGTGAGATGCACTCAAGTGATTCAGGATACGTAGGTCCAAGAGGAAGGCACATAGATTAAAAATACTTTTACTGATTGTTTAACTGTGTTGCCTAAATGTCAACTCAGGTCACAAAGACAGAACTGCCATACCAGGTAAATTCTCATGGGGAATCAGCTCAACTGTCCTTTTTAAAAATCGGAGCTCCTTTGGCATCCATGGATGTGGTCTGTGTTTTCCCTGGCCTGCTAACTGCACCAGGGAGTATGAGTCCTCTCCTTTGTTCACACGTCACAGAAAAGGGGGATTTGAGGAGATGTGTTCATATTGATTCCTTCCAAGGCAACCCCCTTTCTGACCTGTAGTTCATCACTTGTACCCATGAACCACCCTAATGTCTTCTCACCTTTCCTTTTAACTTCTTGCTCTTATGTAGCCTCTGCTTTTGCTTAGTTCTAGAGCTCAAAAGGATTTCCCTCTCCTTAGGCTCTTCGTAATACCTGGACTATTCTCTACATTCCATACCTTGTTAAATCTTCCTTATTTCTTTTTGTCTGCATTAAAATGACATATCCTCAGCTAGATCAGCTATCCCCACAATAATCAATCATTGCACCCTATACTTTCTATTCAGAGGCCATATCATATTTTGTGTTTATTTATACATACACAGATATAATTGTGTGATGCCTTGCCTATGACGCTAAAATAAGCTTATCAAGGGCAAGAACTTCATATATTTATTTATTTTTATGTCCCCAGTGCTTAGCATGGTGCCTGGCACTTAGTAGACATTGAGTAAAAGACTTGTTTTCAATGAAATGACTACATATTTCCTATATTCTGAAATATATGAAATAACTCTCTCTATATTCCTTACATACTCTAGAGGAAGGCAGGATTAAGAACAATGTGAATATCAACTAGAGTTTTAATAGCCGTTGAGTGCACACTTTTCACAGACATTCTGGGTACACCCAGCAGCCTCACTTTTTTCCACTTGCATTCTGGCCACCCAGCCTGCAGAGCTCTGAAAGAGGCTGCTGGGGCAGAATGGGAGGATCTACCAACCCATGAGCCCTGCCCTTGGCCTTTCTGCTGTTGCTTTCTGAAGCTGACTAATGTGCTCAGGGTAAATGAATTATTCTCCTCCTGTCCGAGCACTTTTAGAAAGAACAGCTGCAAAGCCTGATGAGTCCTGGAAGATCAAAACAAACCAGGATACTGTTGTCAGCTTGTCAGGCCCCATTGCAGAGCTTCCTAAATGCTGGCAGCTTTGGCATTTGATTACTTTCACACAACCCCCGAGGAAGCATTATCTCAGATGTTATTTTAAAAACAAATTCTTTTAAATAAAACTTGCTGGCTTCAGCCCTTCTCTTCCTTGCCTTTCATTATGAATAAATCCAGTCAGTCTTTGGCTAACCTATCCCTCACTGTTCTGGTCAAATGCCACCACTGGTTCCAAAAGAACGACTCTCAAATACTGCTACTGATAGACAAGTCTGAACAGAAACTGCCCTTTTTCTTCTTTCTTCCCTCGGGAGCAATAAATCATCTAATCATCCCAGGTGATTGCCACAGACAGTCCACTTAGAGCAGTATTTCATGATTTAACAGGTATAATGTTTTTTCAACAGACCATTTCTAACCATTCTCCCTGCATTCCCGGGACAACTCAACTTTTTTTCAAAGCACCTAAGGGCCCACTGAATAAACGTCTTAGGAATATGGTCTGTGACATGTTGTGGATATTTTCCCCAGTCTCTCCTTTGCAGGAAGAGTAAAGAAAATAGCCACACTGGACGTGAACCAGAACTGCTGACTGAGGCGCAATCTGCAAATGAGACAACCTGTGGTTTTAGGAAGAAATCATGGCTGCTCTCATTTTTTTTGCCCTTTAATTTTCACAATATCTGCTAAGTGAAATTTGACTTTAGATTAAAAAAGAGGCTTAAATGGATTTGTCCTTGAATCTCAGCTATTTAAAAATATCTTACTATGTCCATTGACTTTAAGGAAAAGTAATTTCTGCAATTTAGCATGAGGGGATTTTACTTTTACTTTTCTAATAAATTACACAAACAGCTTAAAGTATGCTAGGGAGGCTTTACATGAGGAGTATACTCAATAGGCATGCACAACAAAATGTATTCTGCTGTTTGCCTAATCTTCTGGTTTTATGTTAAAACCTTTAATTTAATTTTCCCATTAATATCCAAAGCTCAACTAGGCACAAAATAACAGTATTAAGGGTGACTTTTACGGTATTTAAATTCCATTTACACTCCTCTTTTGCCCATTCATATTAAGGAAAAATTTTCAAATTAAGTAAAATACAACATTTAGGCATAAATGAGACAGGAGACCAAAACCAAAGCAGTGTCACCTGTTCCAGACGCCAACATTCTATTAGCACATTGCAATTTATCCTCACTGATTTTGGAGACGAGGGAATTGAATGTTGCAAAGGAAATTGTCATCACATGTGCCAAAGAAGGCTTCTTCCAATTTATTACATTTGTGCCAGGCTCCCCTTTTTGCACTGTCTTAAATTTCATTCTATGAACTAAAAAAATCTTTGTCAGTGTGAAGGTCGTTAATTTTAATTAAATGGAAATCATTTTTTTACACTTGCAAGAAAACGAGGATTCGTCTCAACAACTTTCATTAAATAAATAGAGCAAATTAAGATTTATAATGTATCTCTAGATGGATCTAAAACGGTCTCATCAAAAGCCTATTAGTTGACAAGGAGCGAAGTGTCTCAGTGGGTTATGGTAACAAATGAACCCAGAATGCAGAAAACAGGATCTGTTTGCTAAACTACTGTCTGCAGTTGATTTTACCTCAACGTTATATTACACTTCCATTGTAACATTATAGTAGGGAGGTAAAGACAACATCAACTTTATAGCCTTTGTTAAAATAACTAATTTATTGCAATCACAACCTGTATTTCTATAGCTTTTGGCAGCTTATAAAGCACTTTTACATGCTACCTATTTTTGAGTGGTTTATTAGAAGTAGTCTATGCTTTAAACATAAAAGTGCTGGATCACAATTCTATCTTAAACACTTACTAGCTCCCACAACAGGAAAACAACTTCAACTCTCTGAACCTCAGCTGTCTTACCTTTGAAGTGAGGATAATAATTCAAATCTTGCAGGGATATTGTGAGATGAATAGAAATAATATATGGAAAACGTATGAGCCAGAACCTGGCTCATAATAAAGTGCTAAATAAATACAATCAGCTAATATCCTTCCTGTAACTAACTTTCCAGGGCTACCTAGCCTTAAGAGTCTGAGGTCACGCAGTCGATTAATTGGGGAGCTGATGCTGGAATTCTTGTTCATTCCTCTTTTAGTACCCCTTGGCTCCTCGTTCTATACTACTCTCGAATATATGCACAAGGAAAACTATTTGACAAATGGGATTTTATTAATTACTGAAACTCTTCAACTCTTCTCCCTTTTGCAGAGAATTAGCAGTACTATCACAAACAAACAAACAAAAAAGCATAATGAACATGTTATTTTACCATGAACATAAAAATTGCTCATTTATAATTCAGTATTTCTAAAACACTTGATATTTACAGGGCAATAGAGAAGATTCCAGAGTAAGTTATATGAGACTTCTCTTTTCTGGTCTAATTTTTCTAAAAGTGAAAAGAAGTCAAGATTTGAAAAGGTTAAGTCAGTTACCCAAGACTGTAATGGAAAAATCTGTTTCCAGGTCTATACATATGAAAAGATAGCTTTCTGTATCCAACTTTTTGCTCTGGATTGTTTTAAATGACTACTTTGCAGAATTAAAATAGGGTGAAAATGTTACTGAGAATATAAATATCAGAAGTAGGTAGGATGTATTTGGTTTGGCAAACTCTTCCTTCTCTTCCCCTCCCTCTCTCCCTCCTCCCTCCCTCCCTCCTTCCTTCTTTCCTGTTTTATTCATCATGGGGAACCAATTTTCATGACAGGGCTCACAGACACTGCTGGTTCAGCCTTCTCTCCCAGGGCTTTAAATGTGAACTGTCTTTTGGTCATCTGATCAAAAGGCACATGAAAAAATGCACAACACTGCTAATTATTAGAGAAATGCAAATCAAAACAATAATGAGGTATCACTTCACACCAGTCAGAATGGCCATCATTAAGAAGTCTACAAATAATAAATGATGGAAAGGGTGTGGAAAAAGAGACACCCCCCCCATACTTCTGGTAGGAATTTAAGTTGGGGCAGCCACTATGGAGAACAGTATGGAGGTTCCTTAAAAAACTAAAAATAGAACTACCATATGATCCAGCAATCCCACTCCTGGGCATATAACTGGAGAAAACCATAATTCAACAAGATAGATGTACCTCAATGTTCATTGCAGCACTATTTACAATAGCCAAGACATGGAAGCAACCTAAATATCCATGATGAATGGATAAAGAAGATGTGGTACATTTATACAATAAAATATTAGCCATAAAAAAAGAATGAAATAATTGCATTTGCAGCAACATGGATGGACCTAGAGATTATCATACTAAGTGATGTAAGCCAGTCAGAGAAAGACAAATGTCATATGCTATCATATGTGGAATCTAAAAAAAAATACAAATGAACTTATATACAAAACAGAAATAGGTCCACAGACATAGAAAACAAACTTATGGTTACAAAAGGGGGAAGGGGCAGGGAGGGATAAATTAGGAGATTGGGAGTAACATATACATACCACTATATATAAAATAGATAACCAATAAGGATCTACTGTATAGCACAGGGAACTATACTCAGTATTTTGTAATAACCTACAAGAGAAAAGAATCTGAAAAAAATATATATATATAAATGCATAATTGAATCACTTTGCTGTACACCTGAAACTAACACAACATTGTAAGCCAACTATACTTCAATTAAAAAAAAGAAGTGGACTGTCTTTAATGCTTTCTCCTGAATTTCTCCTCTTATTACTCCTAACTCTTTTCCTAGGTGTTACCACTCATGAGCTTGGCTTCATTTCTAAGGACATTTCTCACATAGATGTCTCCAGAAGAGTCCCTTTCTATAGGTTACATCCCATCCATCCAACTTCCTATCCACCATCAGCACTGGGTGTCACCCAGTTACTTCTCATGCATCACATCTCAACTTGACTTCATGATCGTCCCCCACAAAATTGGCTCCCCTCCTTTCCTAACTCATGAGTACTACTCTGTATTAAAAAAAAAAAAATCTGCTCTCATTTGTAATACCAATATTTATAGCTGACTGGGACCACATTTTATTTCTGGGCCCAGATATATTTCTCAGTAGCTACTAGATTCAGCATATTATAATGTTTGAAAGCAGGGACTTTGGGAAATGGAAAAATATCCCATGCTTTTGAATTGGAAGAATTAATATTGTTAAAATGGCCATACTACACAAAGCAATCTAAGATTTAATGCAATCCCTATCAAATTATCCATGACATTTTTCACAGAACTAGAACATATAATCCTAAATTTCTATGGAACCATAAAAGACCCAGAATTGACAAAAGAGTCCTGAGGAAAAAGAACAAAGCAGGAGGCAAAACCCTCCCAGACTTCAGAAAATTCTACAAAGCTACAGTAATCAAAACAGCATAGAACTGGCACAAAAACAGATATACAGATCAATGGAACAGAATAGAGAGCCCAGAAATAAACCCACACACCTACAGTCAATTAATCTTTGACAAAGGAGGCAAGAATGTACAATGGAGAAAAGACAGTCTCTTCAACAAGTAGTGTTGGGAAAGCTGGACAGCCACATGTAAATCAACAAAGTTAGAATACACCCTCACACCATACACAAAAATAAACTCAAAATGGCTTAAAGACAAATATAAGACAAGACACTATAAAACTCCTACAACAGAACATAAGCAAAACATTCTCTGACATAAATTGTACCAATGTTTTCTTAGGTCAGTCTCCCAAAGCAATAGAAATAAAAGCAAAAGTAAACAAATGGGACCTAATCAAGCATTTGCACAGCAAAGGAAACCATAAACAAATCAAAAAAACAACCTACAGACTGGGAGAAAATATTTGCAAATGATGTGACTGATAAGGGCTTAATTTCCAAAATATACAAACAGCTTATACAATTTAGTAACAGAAAAACAAATAACCAAATTGAAAAATGGGCAGAAGACCCAAATAAACATTTCGCCAAAGAAAACATACAGATGGCAAGAGGCATGTGAAAAGGTGCCCATCACCACTAATTATTAGAGAAATGCAAATCAAATCTACAATGAGGTACCACATAACAGTGGTCAGGATGACCATTATTAAAAATTCTACAAATAATAAATGTTGGAGAGGGTGTGGCGAAAAGGGAACCCTCTTACACACTGTTGGTGGGAATGTAAATTGGTTCAGGCACCATGGAAAACAGTATGAAGGTTTTCAAAAAACTAAAAAGAAAGTTGCCATATGATCCAGCAATTCCACTCCTGAGCATATACCCAGACAAAACTATAATTTGGAAAGATACCATGACATGGAAACAACTTAAATGTCCATTGGCAGATGAATGGATAAAGAAAACATGGTATATTTATACAATGGAATATTACTAAGCAATTAAAAAGAATTAAATAATGCTATTTGCAGCAACATGGCTGGACCTAGAGGTTATCATACTAAGTGAAGTCAGAAAGAAAAATACAAATACCATATGATATCACTTATATGTGGAATGTAAAATACGACACAAATGAACATATCTACAAAACAGAAACAGACTCACAGACATAGATAACAGACTTGTGGTCGCCAAGGGGGAGGGATAGTTGGGGAGGGAAGTATTGGGAGTCTGAGATTAGTAGATACAAACTATTATATACATATATTATATAATATAATATATATATTAGGACAGATAAACAACAAGGTCCTATCGTATAGCACAGGAACTATAATCAATATCCTGTGCAAACCATAATGGAAAAGAATATGAAAAAGAAAATATACATGTATAATTGAGTCACTCTGCTGTACAGCAGAAATTAACACAACATTGTAAATTAACTATACCTCAATAAAATTAAAAAGAAAGAAAGCAGGGACTTTGTCATCTGACTGCCCAAGTTCAAATACCCACTACTGCTTATCAGACATATAAGATTAGGCAAGCTAGTTAATCTCTTTGAGTTTCAGCTTGTAAGAATATAAAACTGGGAGAATAATGTGACTTTTCTTGAGTTATCATAGTGATAACTAAATAAGTCAATTCATATAAAGCATCTTACCTCTGTGCTGAGCACATACTAAGTATTCAGTACATACACCTCTTTACTAATTTCAGAAAGGTGTGGGGCTGTGTCTAGCTTTTGCACTTAGGAGCAGTCAGACGTTGAAAACATTACCTGATCATTCTTTTTTCTTTATTTTAAAAATAGAATTTGAAAAGAGAATCCACCTAATAGGGCTGTTGTGATGACTAAAATGACATCATACTGGAACATGGCAAGGTTTTACCACCTATCAGTATGGTCTTCCACATTTCACTGCTTAAAGAAAGCTCAGTTTGTGAGTTTAATGAAAGGAATTAAAATGTTACTAGTGAAAGAGCAACATTAACAAGTTCAGCTACTATAATCTCTTTTACAAAATATTTGAGGAATTCTGCAAGCAAAATGAAAAATTAGATTATGAAATGAATCCAGTACACTATCATATTAAATGATATTTAAGGTAGAAGTGGAAGTGTTTTAAAATTCAATACTCAGGCATAACTGATTTATTAAGTTCTAGTTGAGACCCCAATTTTTTTTTTTTTTACCATTACTTTTGAAGCTAGTATGCCTGAAGATTTTGGTTTTTAGGCACATTTTGGGTTCATACACTGGAGTTAAAAGTGGCTGAGCTTCTATTTACAATAGTCAAGGCATTTACAATAGCCAATAGCAACGTAAGTGTCCATCGACAGATGAATGGATCAAGAACATGTGGCACATATATACAATGGAATATTACTCAGCCATGAAAAGAAACGCAATTGAGTTATTTGTAGTGAGGTGGATGGACCTAGAGACTGTTATACAGAGTGAAGTAAATCAAAAAGAGAAAAACAAATACTGTATGCTAACACATATATATGGAATCTAAAAAAAAAAAAGGTTCTGAAGAACCTAGGGGCAGGACAGGAATAAAGACACAGACATAGAGAATGGACTTGAGGACACGGGGAGGGGTAAGGGTAAGCTGGGATGAAGTGAGAGAGTGGCATGGACATATATACACTACCAAATGTAAAATCAATAACTAGTGGGAAGCAGCCACATAGCACAGGGAGATCAGCTTGGTGCTGTGTGTCCACCTAGAGGGATGGGATAGGGAGGGTGGGAGGGAGACGCAAGAGGGAGGAGATATGGGGATATATGTATATGTATAACTGATTCACTATGTTATAAAGCAGAAATTAACACACCATTGTAAGGCAATTATACTCCAATAAAGATGTTAAAAAAAAAAGTGGCTGAGCTTCAGTGGATGAAAGGGTATTTCATCATAGCATCTTCTATAAAGTGTGTTTTGGAACTTTTGGGCCTTTGTAAATATGAAAGTTAAGGAATGATAGATATCTCATTGTAGTTTTAAGTTTCAATTTTATCTCATTGTGTACGAGGTTGAAATTTTTTCTTATGTTTAAAAAACTTATATTTTTTATGTAATTGGCTGATTTGAGGGTCTGTCTCACAAACTCTACAGTAAACACCTTAAGGGAAAGGGCTGTGTTTTATGCGTCTCAGTTTCCCCAGTGGCTAGCATAATCCCTGGGCATATAATATGTTTAAATGATGTATTAAATAAAGGAACGAGTGAGTGACCGTAGGAAAAAAAAGTGGCTGAGCTTTATTGATCTTCTTGGTTTGTAAATGTTCATCTCTGGCTCTTACATGTGTAAACTCCAGGTTAGATTTGTTTGGAATAAAAACTAACATGAACTGTGATGTGAGATCCAAAAAGCTAGACAATTTATTTGTTTCTTTACTGCTGAAATCTGTGTCTAGAATTCTGGCACGTAGGAGGTACTTAATAAATATGTGTTAAGTGAAAGGATTTATGGAGTGTATCCTGCCTTCTAGGTCTATAAAACCCATGATCACAGCTTACTATAATAAGGGATTTAAATCTAACCTGAGCCAAACAGGGTCTCCCTATTTGAACACATACATATGCACAAACACATGAGCACACACATACATTATAAAACCACCAAAAGGAGAACAGCTAATGTGGGCTTTTGTGCTATTGCTTTATAACGCAGTCCCAACTTCCCTCTCTCTGTTGAGCAGTGTCTTGCGCAAAGTTGATGCTCACATAGTATTTATCAAACAACTGGAGGAATGAAAACTAGGCATCAAAACTCACTACATCCTAAAGCATTCACCAAGGCCATATAGGCAAGGGGACTTTTCTTAGGAACTGTAAAAAGCAGTTCAAACCCCCTCTTTAAGAATTTTTAAATTAAAATTTTCACAAGGACACAAGTTGAGAGACAGCAGTACACACTTCATAGGTTGGCTTTAAGACATAATTGCTATTTGATCACTTAACGCCTCTGTTGCTTAATCTTTAGATGGGAGAGCAATACCTACACAGTTCCCACAAGTGAAATAAATGCTAAGGGACAAAGAAGGGTAAAATAAAGCCTCGTGTGTAAATAAGCTTTTAGGAAGAGCTATTTTCTTCTTACGTAGGACATTTTTCATCTATATTTTAAATAATAAACTAAAGCCATTAAGTATGTGAGGGTTTCTGTTCCCCCCCAGATTATAGCATTCAGCAGGCAGAGGACATGGCTCTCTGGTAGTTCTAAGGAGACAATGGTTTTGGAACCTGTGGGTTGGAGAGGTCCTGGGTAAACAACTCAGTTAGTAGAAGGACATGGGCTTCCTGGTTTAGAAAGAACCTAGAGAAGCGACTAATTTCTCCCCAGCATGATACCATATGCATATCCTAAATAAAATAAATCAAATTGTGTCAAATAGATGGACAGTATAAATGATCTAGGTTAGTGACTGGAGTTAGCCCCTGCTCTTTCCTCATGGCTCTGATCTCCCCTTATTTCAACACTGAAATTTAAAAAATTGGCTTCTGCTCTGATGTGAATTTCCTTTTTTCATCAACATTGCCCCTAACTTCTTTTATGTAGTCAATAGATAACAAAAACAATATGACCACACAATTCAGTTTTCACAATTAAGTATACATTCATGGTGAACTTCTCACACAGTTTTCCAAAATGTGTGTGTGTGTGCGTGTGCATGCACGTGTGTGTATTAACAGTTTAAATTATTTTAAACAATAAATAGAAATTAAGAGTTATTTTGATGTCTTCCCCTTCCCTCCTTTCTTTTGTTTCTATAATGTCAAAAACAAAAATAAAACGAAATATAACCTAGTTTAATCAATTTTGTGAAGAGAAATTGTCTAAGCTGTTGCTTGAATTGGAAATAAAATCCAGTGGTTTTGTTTCTTTTATCAATGTTTGCTTTGGAGTTTTAAATATACAGCTTCTATGTTGGTGAGAAGCAACACAGTATGTTGCCTTGTGGAACAGATAGAAAATTACACTTTAAATAAATAACCTGATCTTCTTGAGTAGTTCACTTTTATGTCAGAAGTTTTCTGTATTACAGCATCTATTTCAGGAAGATGAAAAAGAACCTGTTGTCACCTTTGCTGCATATCACATCACAAGATAATTTTGATTTTATCCCTTTCCTATAGGAGCACTCCTAACTCTGAATTAGAAAGGTAGATCAGGCACCCTACTGATCAGAAATTTACCTATGAGCAGAGCCAATGAGTGTGATGGTCTCATGGTTTGAGAAGAATTTTTGCTTTACATAATAATGCATATCCCTCTGCTTATACCCTGTGGTATATATGTTGCTAGACACTGTGTTTCCTTTTCTAATAACATCATTTTCCTGTTAACTTTACGTGGAAAGCAATAATAAGTTACATTCTAAACACTATACATGTGTGAATTCATTTAGTCCTCATAAAACCCCATGATATGAGTAGAATTATTAGCCTTACGTTAAAGATAAATAAATTAATCCAAGATGTATTAAATAACTTACTGGTGAGAGTTGGCTAAGGAATGGCAGAACCACCATTTAAATCTGGGCTGTCCAGCTTTAGAGACACACATTTTAAATATCATGGTCAGGGAAGACCATATTGGTCAGGGAAGACCATATTGAGAAACTGACTTTTGAACGAAAACTTAAATGATGTAAAAAAGTGAAGCATGCAGATATCTTAGGAAATGGCATTCCAGGCAGAGGGGACAGCAAGTACAAGGACCCTGAGGCATGGGTGTGCTTATGTGAGAGAGAAAGGAGTGTGGGATGACTTCAAGTATTTGTGCCTGATAACTGGAAGAATAGCTCTTATCTAACATGGGGAAGATTTGGGTGATACAGTTTTGGTGGGACAATTAGGAGTTCAGTTTTGAATAGGTTAAGTTTGAGAAGTTTATTAGATTTTCAAGAGGAGACGTCAAATAGCCAGTTAGGTAACCAAGCCTAGGTTCAGAAGAGATAATGAACGTGGGTGTGGTCAGGTTTATGGAGGCACTTACGTCCATGAGATGCACAGAGAACACCAAAGGAGGAAACGAAGATGAGAAAGTGGTCCAAGAGCTAAGCCCTCCAACATTTAGAGCCAAAAGATGAGGAGTTACCATGAAAGAAACTGAGGTGGAATGGCCAGTGAGGCCAGAGGAAAACCAGATGACTGTGGAGTCCTAGAAGCCAAGTAAAAAAAACCCTTTCAATGAGGAGGAGGTCATCAGATTTGTCAAACGGTGCAGGTAAGTCAGGTAGATGAGGAATGGGAATCGCGCATTGAATATATCAATGTGGTTGACATTAGTTACCTTGACAAGAGAATTTTCATTATAACGATCAAAGCAAAAATTTAATTAGAGTGGATTTATGAATGACTAAGAATTTTCCCCAAATCATACAACTAGGATTTGTCAAAGAACAAGTAATTTTTCTTATCCTTACGGATTACATTAAACAATGTGTGGTTCTACGGAAATAAACATTTTTAATAATGAATAATTTCTGAATACAATATAGAATTCAGTTAAAAAAAGTGAGGATAGTGAAAAATGTGTAAAGAAATACTGAGTAAAAAGATGTAATAGAGAAGCGCATCTTGAAAGGATGGAATGAATACACGAATATGATTGAGTCATATTTGGAAATACCAAACTCACTTCAACACGACTTAGGAAAGAAAGTGGGGGAGATTTATTGGTTAACATAGCTGAAAAGTTCAGACAGAGCTGAGTCAGGTGCTCCATGCCATAGTCTGAACTGAGTCAAGCTGCATTTCCAGCACTGCTGTCCTTTGGCTTCGCCTTCAGGCAAGCTCCCCAGTCACGCTGGTCACCAAGGGCTCCAGGCTTTTACCCTCATTGTCTAGCAATCCCTGTGGAAAGGGCTTCTCTTCCTTATTAGTTCCTGTAAACTGTGTGTATTGGTGTGATTAGATTGGCTTGTGCTACATACAGGTCAATAACCATTGACCGTGGCCATGGATTAGCTACGTTTAGGTCTCATCTCCGTCCCTTGGAGGTGGCTTAGTGAAGTCGGCTATTTCCAAACCAAGGTGTTAGCAATTAAGTAGAGAATTAGCCAGGGGAAAATTAAGGCTCTAATACAATAAAAATGAGGGAATGGATATTGGATGGCTTAAAAAAAGATGTCCATATGGGAGAGAAGGACGATGACTTGAAAGAAAGAAGAATGGAGACGAGTAGTTATGTAGCATTTACTGTGTACTTTACCTAGGCTTGTTCACATTTTCTCAATAAATACGCAGGACCACTTCAAGAGGTAAGTGCTTATGTTGGGGAAAGCTGCAAAAAGGGAGAGGATCCCTACTAGTTATTTTAGGTAAAACTAAATTTGCCTCTAGTCCTAAAGTAAGAGCTAATATTTCAAACCTTAGAATATTTGTATTCATAACCATACACTGAAAAAACACACGTATGGCTCATCTATTTAGCATTATAATCAACAGTCATGAAAATAAATAAGTAAGTACAAGTACTAAATGTAATAGAACGGTGTAGTCATATAGTCTGGTACAGGTCTAGAGGTTCTCTAGTTCAATTTCCCCATCCAGTGAAACTCTCAGCAACTGACGGTGAGCAAAGAGTGGCCACATAGGTGTGAGGAGTGGTGGGTGATGGGAGAGCTCTAACGTGGGGTGCGCTAGTGGGGCAACTAAATCTTACACAGTTTTCCAAACAGTCGTCTCAATTCAGCCTCACCTCTCTCCATTTACCTTAGAATTACACAACAGTCCCAAATCCTGAACCTTTCTGAGGTTCGGTGGCTAACTCTGGCTAGTTGCTAATTGGCTATTTCACTTTATGCAGGTCAATTTCAGCTTCATTTGCTCTTCGAGTCTGTTGCCATTCTTCCATCCATTTCCTTCCTTTGTATGCTACGCTATCTCTCATCTGGGGTCTTCTCTCTCATTCTTTTTCTTTGTAGACTTATATCTCTATTTTTTTCACTGTCATTTTTTTCCACTGGTGTTTTTGAGAAATAACAAACATAAACATGTACATTCAGTCTACTTCATTGGACCAGAGGTCTTTTCATCCATTTCTATATCATCTATTTACATGTGTAATAAATGATAATGTTAGGCATGCTATTATATCCCTGTCAATACTCTAAAGTCCCACCTCTCAATTTCAATAAATCCTCTCATACCCAACTTCTGCCATATTTCAAACCCTATGAACACCCATATATTTGAACACATTCCTTGGTCTAAGTCCTACCCCCCCATTTATCTGATAATCCTGTTTTTAGGTTGGTTCCAACTCTGAAGTATCACTAGTATCAAACAGAATTTGTATTCTGATGACATTGCAGTTAAGATGGCAGGAAACATGGCAATGTTTAGATTAGTATTTTTAACTGTTGTCACCTATGTTTTCAAGCACTTAGATAATGTGATTGATCAAAAATCAATTGTTCTCGTTCTACCTGGAGTCTTCTAACCTACTATTGCAAAGTTACATCCACAGTTGCCACATCTATGTAAAGCACAAATTAGACATAATGAAAGATCACGAAGACTGGAATAAAGTACTGAGATGAAAATGCCGTCATCTCTCCATGAGGCTTTAGTATCTCAAGAAGAGTATACATTTGGGAAAGAAGAACACTGAATCGGAGAAGCAGAGAAAATTCAGCTCCAAGCAGACTATTTCTTTTATATGTCAGTGAATACTTGGTAGTTGGTTTGCTTTGTTTTATAGCTTTCTTTGTCTCTATAAAGTATCTTGACATACTGCCTAAGACCTCTGGCGTGTTATCTATTCCATATTTTTAGAGTAAGTGAGATGCCATTTTGAGAGGCACTGAGGCATCACTGTTAAATTACACCCACTGTATGTGCCGACAGCCATGGAGTGAGCTCACTCCTACTTACTCGTTCAGCTTTAATTTATGTCTAGCTTAGGAGAGCAGTGGTGATCACCATGATATTATATCCTTGATATTTAGATACATGAACGTTCTTCCTTATAAGTCTAATTACTACTCCATACCTTCAGGTCAACAGTTTTACTGGGAATTTAGGTATTCTATTCAAATGAAGAATATGCTGTAACCTGGAACACAGGTTAACCCCTTAGCATGTTGACTGGTATAGAGTTGCTCAGTAACTGTCAATCACTTCACCTCATTGAACATTCATTGCCTGTTCCCAAAATAAGACATTTGTCCTAAACACCGTTGTCCAAGATATTAAGGTCAGGGCTCTAGCATCAGCCTACTTGTGCCTTTCTCAGAGAAATTTCCTCTGGTCACTGCCTCTAGAGTTACCCTCTTCCTCTTTCACAGCACCGATTTTATTATTTTTTTGTACTTATCAAGGCTTGATATCTTCTTGATTATTAATGTGCTCATATACTAGAAAGAGCTAATTCTATTTTATCCTGTGTTTTGCCTCTAGTGCCTAGAAGAGTGCCTGGAATATAGTTGGCATACGCACGTCTCCATATTACTCAGAGAACAGGGCCTTGTGTTCACTGTGGTAGCTTGAACTCCTCACACACGGTATGGCCTTCATTTGTAGTCAGTTAATGCATAAATGGCTTTCCTCTGCAGTTTAATGCCTGACCGCATCAGATTTTTTAAAGTATCAATAAAATTCCCCATTCCTGATATTTATCCAAGACAAATAAAAACTTACATTCACACACACACACAAACGAATGTTCTTAGAGGCTTTACTCAAAAGAGATGAACACTGGAAAAAAAAAAATTCTGGTGAATGGAAAAAGAAAATGTGGCACATCCATTCAACAGCATACTATTCATCAACGAAAAGGAACAGATATGAAAACACACAACAACACAGATGCATCTTAAATTCATAATGCTAAGTGAAAGAAGTCAGACTCAAAAGGCTACATACTCTATGATTCCTTTGATATGACATTCTGGAAAAGGTAACCCTAGAAAGACAAAACAGATGAAGCCACGGGGATGGGGGAGAGGTTTACATACCTCTGGCATGCCGCTGGTTTATACACCAGCAGCAGTATAAGGGAATTTTAAGGAGTGATGGAAGTTTCACATCATGCTTGTAGTAGTGGCCACATGACCGTATGTGCCTGTCCAAACTCACAGAACTCTACTCCAAAAACAGTGAATACTGCTTTATGCAAAGTATACCTCAATTTTTTAAAAAGTAAAATACATGAGACATTATATCCACTATACGTCAAAGAATTAGTGAGCTGTTCTACAGATGTCTAGCTGTTTTCCTCTGAGTGACACTGCGAAAATGTCATATCACTTTACTCCTCCAACCTCTTCCCAGCTCAGTTTTCACAGTGATCTACAAGGCTCTACCTGAAAGGCTAACCCATCACTTTGCTGACCTCATCTTCTACCCGCCTCTTCCTCTCTCACTCTGCTGCAGCTAGAGAAGCCACCCTACTGATCTTCAGACACATCAAGCGCATGAGGCCTCTGAAGCTGTTATTCTCTGCCAGGATGTTCACCCAAGCCCCCCATATTCACCTGCCTTGTTCCTTTACTTCCTTCAGCTCTCTCTGCAAAATCATCTGATCAGAGATGTTTTCCTTGGCCTTTCTATAGACGTAGTACCTCCACCCTTCTATACTGCTTTTCTTTTCTCTACAGAAAATTTTATTTTACTTTTTCTTTTTTTTTTTTTTTTACGGTACGCGGGCCTCGCACTGTTGTGGCCTCTCCAGTTGTGGAGCACAGGCTCAGCGGCCATGGCTCACGGGCCCAGCTGCTCCGCAGCATGTGGGATCTTCCCGGACCGGGGCACGAACCCGTCCCCTGCATCGGCAGGCGGACTCTCAACCACTGCGCCACCAGGGAAGCCCTATTTTACTTTTTTAATCTGCATGCCATCATTAGGATATGTTTCATCAAGTTTGAGATTACGATTTTTTTTTAAATTGAAGTATAGTTGATTTACCATGTTGTGTTAGTTTCTGGTGTACAGCAGGGATTATGTTTTATTCACTATTGTTTCTCCTTTTTTTTTTTTTTTTTTGCGGTACACGGGCCTCTCACTGCTGTGGCCTCTCCCGTTGCGGAGCACAGGCTCCGGACGCGCAGGCTCAGCGGCCATGGCTCACGGGCCCAGCCGCTCCGCGGCATGTGGGATCTTCCCGGACCGAGGCACAAACCCGTTTCCCCTGCATCGGCAGGCGGACGCTCAACCACTGCGCCACCAGGGAAGCCCTGTTTCTCCATATTTTAGATAGTTCCCAGTTTTAGTAAGTGTTAATAAACAAAAAAATAAAGGAACTAATTAATCAACATATATGTTTTGGCAGAGACTGGCTAGATGCTGATAAAACCCATTTTCTCTTCCTGAGCGCACAGCTAATCCTCATTTCCCAAACTTCCTTTCATACAGAGATAAAATGACTAGCTTTCATCAATGGAATGTAAAGGGAAGAGATACTTTGCTGTTTGGTCCAAGAAGCTATGATCAATTTACCTTCCCTTTGATCTCTTCCTTCCCTTTTCCCTCTCCCTGCCAAATGGATGATAACCTATGTGATGTCAAATTTGTGAAGCCACTTACTGAAGGTGGAAGAGGCACAGCATGGAAAGAATCCATGTCACTGAAGGCTATGTAGCAGAACCACCCTCATTCCCTCCACGCACACCAGACTCTAACACTAATGAGAGATAACCCTTTATTGTATAAATCCACCATGCTTTTGAGTTGTTTGGTACAGCAGCTATTGTTACTTACTCTGACTAAAACATATGAATTTAGGATCAAAAGATGTTTCTAATCTGAGGTTTGCTATACCTGGCCCTAATTTATGCTAGGAAACTAGTTCCAGAACTTGTACAGTGAGGATAGTGAACACGAACCACTTCATAGGATGAAAGTGCTCTACAAATCAAAAAAGCAGCATGGAAAATAATTTATATATTTTTAAAGAATTTCACAAATGCAAGTTTTATAAAGTGCAACTTCTCTTACCTTGCTGATTCAGGTTCTATTTTCCCAAACAGTCCTTTACTGACTTCCCTTCATGTTTATTCCCTCAATATTTAACATTTACGTAATTAGTACATTCTCTGTGCCAAGCACAGTACTGAACAAGAAGAACAATACCTGCCTTCACAGGAAATGAGTGGAGAAAACAGCAATGAAACAATCAATCGTGGTGTGAAAAGTACCTTCAGGGAAGGGTATACAGAGTGTTACGGGAACACACGGTAGGAAAGCCTGCCCTACACTTGAGACATTAGGGATGGTGTCCCAGAGGAAGTAACATTAAGTTGATACTTCAATTATTAGGATAAATTTGGGAGGTAAACTGAACTGTGGGATTTGAGGGAGAGTGTTCTTTAGAGTACGTGGCAGTATTAAGGAATTTAAGAAGTTAGAGTGAATAGAAGTTCACATGCTTGCAGAAAACTGGCAAGAGATATGCGTTGAGTGTGAGAACGAGACCAGGTTCTGAAGAGCTCTAAAGATTATGTAGGGTGTTTGTTTCCTATTAAAGGGAAGCGGAAACTACTAAAAGTTTTAAAAGTAGAATAGTATGATTATATTTGCTTTTTAGAAACAGTGATCAGGATGAATTATAGATAATAGATAATGGATTAGGGTTCATTTCCCTAATGAATCTGGAGATGATTTAATACTGAAGGCTGTTATTACCATGTTCAAGACAAAATAAGATGGAAATTCCAACTAGGGAGATTTAAATTGGTATTGTCAGGACATTGCTATTCTAATTAGTTATATGACTGAAACAAGAAGCGGCACGGATTACTCCTAGTTTTCTAATTTGGGCAAATTCTACAACTCTAAGGAATTCTTCAACGTCTTCTCCTTGGTTATCACTTTGTTTCTCTATGCGTTTTCTCCTTTAACATCACTGTCTCTAAGTGAGTCAGTTCTACCTCACTAACTCTACACTCAGACAAGATCATCATCATCTCTCTATATATAGCTATACATTTATTCTCTCTCTTTCCCCCTTCCCTTCCCCCACTCTCTTTTATATTTTTATAAATTTTCCTCTTGACTTATTGTTTTGTGTGAGGCATCCAATAAAACGTGGATGTAAGTAATGAGTATTGGCCACCTTGCTTGTTTTCACCAAGTATAATATTAAAGTCTGTTTTTTTGCATTGTCCTTTTCAAATTGTGGAAGTTCTTTCTATACCTAATTATCTGAGGTTTTCAAAAAATAACAATGGCTTAAATTTTCTTCAAAGCTTTTTCTCTATTATCCTCTTAATATAGTCAATTACATTGATTGATATTTGTATGTTAAACCAACCCTGCATTTTGGGGATAATGTTTCTTGGTCATGGTATAATATCCTCTACATGTACTGATGAACTTGAGTTGCTAATATTTTTTAAAGTATTTCTGCATCTATGTTTATGAGTGATATTGATCTTAAGTTTTTTATCCTCCCACCATAAACAACTAGAAAAATGGACAACATATATGAAATAACTGTGCTAAAAAATTATGTTATCAGAAACTCCCTGAAAGAAGGCAAACACGTAA
Organism: Tursiops truncatus; assembly: GCF_011762595.2. Lineage (NCBI taxonomy): Eukaryota > Metazoa > Chordata > Mammalia > Artiodactyla > Delphinidae > Tursiops > Tursiops truncatus. The sequence goes on along the minus strand of NC_047036.1, from coordinate 120,992,112 downwards.
AGGACACCCTTTGAGCAAGTCAGATTTCTGCTTGGAAGCACTTTCCTGACCCTTGTGTAGGGAGAGGAATCTTAAGCCGAGCAGGGATATCTTGCTGAGTGAAGGACAAAAAGGCAAAACTTCAGAGAGGCTGAGGCTCCAAGGAGGAGATAACTATAAAAGGAAAGAACTGCATAACTCGGCATAGGAATGAATACCCTTGTGTCTTTTTCTGAATACGAAGACATGCAAGTCTAAAGTCCAGCTGAAAAATTGTTTTATGGATACGCTCTGCATTCCTCTGCTTAAATAAGTGTTTGGCATAATGGTGATTCAACCCTGAGTTATAACTACTTGACCCAAAATGATGAGTTGAAGAGTATAAAATCATTTCAATTTGTTGACTGTTTTCATATGGTCAGCGAGTTTATTTTTCCACTGAATTGGTGGTTTCCTTTGTTCTGGAAGCAACAGAAGATTGGCCTCCAAAAACATGTTGTTTCAGCCGGTGGAAAGATGAAGTGATTAGGCATGGTAGGGTACTTTTCCATTTTTAATTTCAGTGATGATTGCTAGCAGAAGGCAAGCAATATGTAGCCTCCACCTCAGGTGTGCAAGCATATTGCAATTAAAGAAAGCTGCTCTTCGTCACCCAGGGGGAATGTGATTGATCAAAGTGTCAAATGATTTACTTCCAATGTAAACTACAATTTGCTGCCCAAAATACTACAATTTATTTAGTAAAAAGGTGGTATCATTAAAACCCTGACACATATTATTCACAAACTGTGGTCTAAGGAAATGTGAATGACATAATTATTCTCCAACAAGTAAACACACTCAGTGGCTTCCCCACATTCATTCTTATTATAAATAATTGTTCCCATCAGCGTTGTCCAAACGCTGTGCGAAGGCTTGGGTAAAGATGCAATTTAAAGCAATGTAAATAAGATTATTTTTTATACTCAGTGAAATAAATCCAAGTCAGGCAAGTAAGGGGCTCACAGCAAAGCAACAGAGATGCAGATAGCAAGCCAACTTGAAAATTCTAAAACCAAATTAGGGTGACAGGAAGAAGAGTATAATCTGGAGGCAAGTCTCTCTAATGATCATTATTGTCACCAATACTTAATATTGAGCAACAGTAAACAATAACCCAAGATTATAGTTAATTGGTTTGGAATCAATCCCAAGATGTGGGACTTCCTTGACTGCACAGAGTAGAAAAATAATAATCATGTAAGAAGGACCAGAGTGGGCTCCTTATATTGGCACCGTGTTTGATATCTTTTTCACACTGCATTTAATATCTAGTGTATCATTTTACCTTCACATTGACAGTATAATATTGTTTAAGAGCTTATGCTCCGGGGGCAGAATGCTTTGAGTTCTAGTGCTGACTCAAATATAACCTCTGTAAGCCTCAATTTTATCAGCTGTGAAGTGTGGGCTAATTAAAGGGCCTACTTCTTAGGGCTGTGGAAGTTTAGATAAGGTTCTTGGAGCTGGCTGGTGATGGAATCAGGATGCGAAACACGCAGCTGGCTTCTAGAGTCTGCATTATAACCACCACACAGACCGCTACTCTCCCTTTTCAGGGTTTTGTGATACTTTAGCAAAACCATGCACATGGGGCACTTAGTCTACCGTTTGCAGTGCAGTATTCAATGACCAATAGCTAGGAGGAGGGGCAGGGGTTAGAAGAAATGGAGGTGGAAGAGATTGCCGCTATAACTAGATTAAGGCAGTGGTTTATAAAATTTTTACTGTAGAGGGTCAGATAAGTATTTTAGGTTTTACAGAATATACATTCTGTCTCAAGTACTCAATTCCACCATTGTAGCTAGAAAGCAGCCACACAAAATACATAAATGAATCGGCATGTCCCAATAAAATTTTACTTACAAAACGTGTTGGGCTGGGTTTGTCTCCCGGGCCATAGTTTGGCATCTGGATCCGAGAATCAGATTTGAATGCAGTCTTTCCTGTGTGTTTTCGGCTTTACTGAGGTGTAGTGGCCAAATAGTGAATGCAGTCTTTTGAGGAAGTCCAGCATTCTTTTCACTCTTTCCCAGCTGCCTCCCTCTGGCCTACTGTATCATTGAGAACAATGAGGGAATGAGACCCTATGATCTCTAGGCTGTTTCTAGAACTGATGGTCTAAGATTATTTGGTACCGTCCCAGTGTATAACCTGAAGATGATTTAGTGACTGTCAACCAGAAAAAAACGAAAACAATTAAATACTAATTCCAGGTGCGGTGGGCATGGCTAGACCATGGCAAAACTATGCCTGTAGCCCTTCATTCTCTGCTCAAATCAGAATTATGTTATGTTCAAGGGGAAAATACATATTTGTACCTGGAATGCTTCATACGTTTCAGCCCCTGGCTGGCAGGTGATGATTGCAGCTAAGATGTCCTGTTTGCCTGTGAAGGCCCCAGCATATGCCCATTGTGTCTGTTTAATTATTATTAGCACTCTCTTTCACTCTTCTAAAAGTGTCCCAGTTTGGATGAAAAATTACACGGCCACCCTCTTGACAGAAGATAAACCCCAATTCTATAGATTTCTAATTTCTTTGGAAGCTACAAAATTCCCTCCAATAAGAGATAGAAGACAATTCCCATTTAATATTCCCTCTGTTTTAAGAAACATTTATTGAGTACCTAATAGATACCCTGTACTGTGGAAGACATTAAAAGACAAAATGCTCCATCAGAAGTTTTCATTTTGAGAGAGATTGTCTGTGAAGGTTTATAGGAACTTATCCTCTGACGGAAATCTTTAAATTCCATAGGCACCAGCTGTCTTTTCATTGAGTCCCTCCACTGTTACATGTTCCACATGAACCAAAGCTAGGGTACACAGTTTTACCCCCATCACCAGCATCACATGCTTGCTGTGTGCTAAGTGAGCCCTAAATAAATACTTGTGGAATGAATAACTCAGTACTAGTCAAAGGTTTCCTCATTAAGCTTCGATTTTTTTTTTGTTCCCACCTTACACTGAGAAAGGGAAGTGAATTATCACACAGAATTTAAAAGCCTTCTATGAATAGCTGCAAATATTTGTCTTCATACTTTACACCAATTATTTATTCAGAGCATACTATATGCCAGGCCCTAAATTAAACTTTTATATACTGTATAGGACTTAATTCTCACAATCACCCTATGAGGTAGGAGCTATTATTTCCTCTATTTTGTGGAAAATAAAGCTACAGCTCAAAGAATTTAGGGAATTTACATAACGCAACATAGCTAGTAAGCAATGGAAGCAGGATTCCGTTTCACTTTAGATTCCCATGAAGACTGAAATATTATGAAAGCTGTTAACCAGAGTACAACATAGATTTATAAAAATTCAATGACAGCCTTGGCTAAACTGCTTGGTACAACAGTACCAGTATCACTACTACAAATATTGCATATACCATACTTATATTTTAAAAAAATTGTTTTTCATCTGAAATTCAAGTTTAACAGGGTGTGCTGTATTTGTATTTGCTAAATCTGGCAACATTATCTGCTATGCTTGCTACGTAGGCTCTCTGTACTAGGACAGCATGAAGAAGCCCTAGTGCAGTTCACAACCCAGTTGTTCTACATTCCATCCCTGATTCCAGGGTCCTGGGTATATGTGGACATAGAAAATATTCCTAGGGCAATTATGACAATGTACAAGGAGGGTACTGTTTATCTTCCATCCCAGATCTCGTGGTGTGAATTGTCTGATTTCAGCCAGTAAGTACCCAAATGTCCATTGAGCAGTCAACCCTATATCAAACCTGTTCTGCCACTGCACAGATTAATCCCTGAGAGGAGTTCTTGAGTTCTCTTTTTATGGTGATGAGGTATAGTCTAAAGTCCAGTTGTACAAGTGAACTACCATATAAATTACAGCAATAGCCACAAGTAGGTAGGATGGGAACCAGCTGGGAGCCTAGTGTATCCGGCTACTGTGAAACCTACAAAGAAAGCCCAAGATTGATTCTTCGCTTGAAGAGCCTGCCATCTACTTGCGGCGAAATTGCTAACACCTAGAAATAAGTTAAAGCAATTAAGTACAAAACTCCTTACACAGAGAATGATTAAGTTTTGAGTCACCAAGCTTCTAACTCCAACTTACTAAAAGTACCCCAAAGTTGTTTTGAAAATCACCCAATCTCCATATTAAACCAGATATTTTTAAAAAATCAATGGTGGTAAAACTCATGCTCTTGCAGCTAAATGATTTGCTCTAAGAAAGACACATGACCCTATTAGAAACAATGAGATAAGAGACATGTATTTCTGGAGAGAAAATGATCTGGCCTATCCTACAGAAACAATAATAAGAAATCTTCCTTCTTCTGTGAATTTAGGGGTGTGGGTGCTTTGAATGTGTGGTTCCATTTTGCTACCATAAGGAAAGAGGCTGGAACCTCCAGGGGCCATTTTTGTGAGGTCTGAGAGTAAAGCTGAGACTGCAGAAGACAGAGAAGAGTCACTTACAGTGTAGCCAGGCTTTGGGTGGTATAATTTGAACTTGCAGATCAAGCTCCAGTCAAAGCCTCTAGATTTTTTTTTCCTACATGAGTCAACACGTTTTCTTTGTTGGTTAAACCAGTTTAAGGTGGGTTATATTTTATCACTTGCAAAACAAAGACTCTGACAGATATATCTTTTTTTCTATATATATATATTTTTTTTAAATTAATTAATTTATTTTTGGCTGTGTTGGGGCTTCGTTTCTGTGCGAGGGCTTTCTCCAGTTGCGGCGAGCGGGGGCCACTCTTCAACGCGGTGCGCGGGCCTCTCACTATCGCGGCCTCTCGTTGCGGAGCACAGGCTCCAGACACGCAGGCTCAGTAGTTATGGCTCACGGGCCCAATTGCTCCGCGGCATGTGGGATCCTCCCAGACCAGGGCTCGAACCCGTGTCCCCTGCATTGGCAGGCAGACTCGCAACCACTGCGCCACCAGGGAAGCCCTGACACATATATCTTGTATCCATTTATTTGCGTTTCAACTTGCACGCTCTATAAAATGCACAAGAAGGTCTACTAAAAGGTCTACACAGAATACAAAAATGAAACCTATATTAGAACTGCATGATAAAGAAAAGGGGTGTGTGTGTGTGTGTGTGTGTATAGAAGTAGAAATATTTGGATATAAAATGGAGCCAGAAATGAAGCTCAGAAACTAATACAACATTGTAAATCAACTATACCCCAATAAAAAAAAAGTTGATACAAGAACAAAACAGAAATGAAGCTCAGGGCTTCCCTGGTAGAGCGGTGGTTGAGAGTCCGCCTGCCGATGCAGGGGACACGGGTTCGTGCCCCGGTCCGGGAGGATCCCGCATGCCGCGGAGTGGCTGGGCCTGTGGGCCATGGCCGCTGAGCCTGCGCGTCCGGAGCCTGTGCTCCGCAACCGGAGAGGCCACAACAGTGCGAGGCCCGTGTACCGCCAAAAAAACAAAAACAAACAAACAAAAAAAAGAAATGAAGCTCAGACAGAAATGCCTACTGTGAAGTCTTTACCCTTGCTCTGCATAGACTAGAAATTTGTTATAAACTTCCTAGCATTTAATTCATAGGAAACAGCCTGTTTACCCAGTTCACAGTGGAATTCCAAAGAATTGCTCAGGAGAACCATAAGTTATAAAATCTAAAAGTGGAGGTTAAAAGAGAGGAGACATCACTTTAGAGTGGAACAGTTAAAGAAAGTATCCTATAGGAGGGCAGACTTGAGCCATGAGAGATGGGGTAGATGTGTATGGAGGAGAATGAACATCCCAGGAAGGGGAAACAGCGTGAGCAAGTTTATACTTGAAGTGCACTTGTGTAGAGGACTGTGAGGAGATCGGTATGGATAAAGTTGAGAGCTTATGGTGAGATGGAATCAATGAATATCTTAGAACACAGGATGAAAATGTGCAGCAGTATGCAAATAAAAATTGCTATTAAGAGTAATGTTATCTCAAGCTTATCAAGTACTTAAACCTCCTGGATTTCAAAATATATCCATGCCCGCAATTTCGGTTTGGTGAAACATGGAAACAGTCTAACATAAATCTTGGCAAAAAATAAAACTGAGAATAAACTCCCTTGCAAAAAATAAACACCACATTGAGCTTAACCCTCCTGTTGTGTAAATTAGTCCTCAGAAGTTACCTAGGTAACTTTCACTCCCTAACCCAGAGAGCTAAATTCTTAATAAAATAATTCTCATTTACACCCTGTCAAAATTATAAACCAGAAGTTTCAGTATTGTTTTCTTAATCTGGTAGGATGTAGAGTAGAAAAATAGTAATAGCATTACATGCTCAGACATGATAAACTCTTATGGTCGTCATTCTAACCGGAGTGCACTGTTAACTGGCCATGTCACATACTTAAATTACAATAGCTATACAGCATTCAAAAATCATGAATTATTATTGGACAGTGTGTAAAAGGCACCCAATGAACACTTGTGGATTTCATTTATATTTTGACACAACTATCATACTAGCTCTGTGACCTTGAGCAAGTGAATTAACCTCTCTGAGCCTTGGGTCCCTCGTTTGCAAAACAGGTGCAATAATAACTGCCTATTAGGGTTTATAAGAATTAAGCAAGAACTACATATAGTTAAGTGCCTAGCAGGAGTCACTATCATTTGGGCAATTACTAATGGCCAAAATCCTAAGGATGTTATAAGAATTAATTCTCATTAGAACCCAACAGAGGTTTTTCCTTCTATACAGATGAATAAACTCAGACAAAAAGAGATTTTATCAACTTACCCTATACTATTATTTTTTAAAAACCCACATGATATATATTATTTCTCTATTTAATAGATCCACTAGCTTGCCAAATTAATAAAACTTATTTTACCATTATTTCTAAGGAAACAGGAAAGATTTTACACTAAAATAAAATCACTGGTCCTCTGAGAGCTCTCTGAAGTAGCTGAGGTCAAATATTATTGTTTTTTACAGACAGGTATAGGCAAGTGACAGTGAAATGCATTATACTAAATCAATGGTTTATCACAGGATAAATTATCTTTAATCATTACCTTTCTCAGTGATTCTCAAATTTTAGTACACATTTCCAAGAATTACCTGAATAACTTGTTAAAAATACAGATCACGGGGCCTAATCCTCAGGGATTCTGCACTGGAGAGAGGTCCAAGTCCATTTTAACCGGCACTATTGTAAATTCTGACTTAAGCTGTGCACTAGACACATTTTTATGAAAACTTGATCTGGAGATCCATAACCCCTTGAAGTCAGGGCCTATACATGCATGCATAACAAAAGGACTGACTGGAAGGAAAAAAAATAAAAAGAAAGGGGTGGAGGGTCTACTTATTCTGTGCCTCCACAGCAACAGCATACGTTTTTCTAGCGAGAATCCATGATTCCCTCACTCTCGGTTCATGGTTCTGCAGAGCACTCCACCCCACCGCACCTCCAGAGTGATCATGTGTTTTAAGTCCAAACCAATCAGTGCACCAGAATACTGCTGTTTGCTATGATTCGTTCAAGCTGGTCGAAGCAGGTCCAGTCAGACAAATTTACAGAACTACCAACACAAGGAGAAAAAAAGGTCTGTCTCCCGCTGCAGTGAGAGTCTTAAGGTACTACAGATATCATGCCGCTTCTTAGAAACTCAGATAAAACTAACAGGCAGGATTCAAGCCCTGAAGATAATCGTTGCATTCTGAAGCCAGCCTTGTGAGCTAGTAAATTCACAGTTTGATTTGAGACAGTTTTCCTTGTAACCCATAGAAACAGATGATTTTCACAAAAGTTTTGGACAGGACAGACAGAAATTCACCGGGTGGCAACTTTTAAAGAGACCTCCTAAAATTGCCTTAAAAGTGCCTTCCTAGGTCTTACAAAATGCTCATAGTAACTCAGAATTTTTTTAAAAATTATGATTGTAACTTCCTGAATACTTACTATATTAGACATTATGCTAAGCACTACACCATTGGATCCTCAGAGCCACTTTCCATGGTACACACTAGTATTACCCCAATTTTGCATATAAAAATATGCTCAGAAAATAAAGTACCTTGAGGAATTCACTTTTCTGGAATTAAACTTCACTCCTTTATACTACATTAAACCCACCTTTCAATTACTTGTGATTGGCAGGTCATTCGTATCTGTTTCTTGCTGTTTTCTAGTGGTTTAACATGTTTTGTGAGAAACCTAGAGTTTTCTTTTGGATCTTGTTGCCTGCAGAGTGGAGGGGATGCAAGAGAATGGTCGTGGGGAGAAAGGGGATGCCTAATCTACACATTTCAAATAGCATCAACCCTTCAGCTTCTGTTTGCTGACTGAATTGATGCTCTTCCTTCTTTTGTTCGATTCCTTTGTTATCACCAGCCGAGTACATGTTTGGATTTACATCGAAAACTCCATTCAACTAGACAGCAAACTTGCAAGCCAACAGATCTCATGATTAGGGCAGGCTGATCTGATACAGAGGGACATGGCTTGCTGATTCTCTGGGCGCATAATGCAACAACTGTTTGTGATAATGCTTCCTACTTCTTGCAGCAGAATCACTTGCTACTAAAACTTGCTACAATCTGCTAGTTTTAGCCTGCATTTAGGTTGTTAAAAAGGGTACTCTTTTTCTAAATCACCTGGGAATTGTTTTGGACTAATCAGCATTCTTAATGTCGTCTTCAAATACGACAGAACCTTAGAATGAGTGTTCAAATGTTTTAGATCATGAAAGTAAGGATGATGGTAAATACTTAAATGGCAAGCATTTGCTTGTATATTTTACATGTATTATCTCATTTATAACAGACCAACAGGAAAGATACTATTCCTGCTCCCGTTTGATGGTTCAGGAAATAGAGGCTCAGAGTGGTTTAGTGATTTGCCAATACTCATAGACCCAGTGAGTTGTGAAGCTTGCATCAAATACATGTCTGTTTGACTCTTAAACTCTTTTTCCCCCAAAATGGTCTGTATCATTTCATTTATTTATTAACTGAGGTAAAATTGATATATAACATTATATTAGTTTCAGGTATACAATGCAATAATTTAATACTTGTATACACTACAAAGTGAGCACTACAGCAAGTCTAGTTACCACCAATCACTATACAGTTGACCCCCTTCACTCATTTCACCTATCCCCTAGTACCCTTCTCCTCTGCTAACCACCAATCTGTTCTCTGTATCTATGAGTTTCGTTTTGTTTTATTTGTTCAATTGTTTTGTTTTTTAGATTCCACATGTAAGTGATCAAGTGGCATTTGCCTCTTTCTGTCTGACATTTCATTTAGCATAATACCGTGAAGGTCCATTCACATTGTTGCAAATGGGAAGATTTTCTTCTTCTTTTAAGACTGAGTAGTAGTCCCTTGTAAATACGTATACCACATCTTCTTTATCCATTCATCTATCAACTACACTTAGGTTGTTTCCATACCTTGGCTATTATAAATAATGCTGCAATAAACATGGGATGCAGATACCATATCAAGACAGTAATTTCATTTCCCTCAGGTATATACTTAGAAGTGGAATACCTGGGTCATATGGTAGTTCTATTTTCAATTTTTTGAGAAACCTCCATACATTTTCCATAGTAGCTGCATCAATTTACAATCCCACCAACAGGGTATGATGGTTCTCTTTTCTTCACATCCTCTCCAAGATTTATTTCTGTCTTTTTAATAATAGCCATTCTAACAGGTGTGTGAGGTGATAACTTACTGTGGTTTGATTTTCGTTCCCCTGATGATTAGTGATGCTGAGAACCGTTTCGTGTACCTGCTGGCCATCTGTATATCTTCTTTGGAAAAACATCTGTTCAGATACTTTGCCCATTTTTTTGTTTGGATTGTTTGTGTTTTTGCTATTGAGTTAAATGTCTGAGTCCCTTGTATATTTTGGACATTAACTCCTTAGAGATGTATAATTGGAAGTATTTTCTCACATTCAGTAGGTTGCTTTTTTTATTTTTGATGGTTTCCTTTGCTGCACAGTGGCTTTTTAGTTTGATGTAGTTCCACTTATTTATTTTTGCTTTTCTTGTCTTTGCTTTTGAAGTTAGATCCAAAAATTCAATGCCAAGACCAATGTTGAGGAGCTTACAGCCTATCTTTTCTCCTAGGAAATTTTTATGGAATCAGGTCTTACATTCAAGTATGTCATCCATTTTAATACTTATTTATTTATTCATTTTCACTTTGAGTTGTGTATGGTGATACACAAGATAGTGGTCCAGTTTTCTCAACACCATTTATTGAAGATATTCTCCTTACCCCATTGTGTATTCTTAGCTCATTTGTTGAATATCAATTGACTATATATGTAGGTTTATATCTGGGCTCTCTATTCTGTTCCATTGATTTATGTGTCTATTTTTATGCCAATACCACACTGTTTTGATTACTCTAGCTTTGTAGTATAATTTGTAATCAGGGAGTGGAATACATCTGGTTTTGTTCTTCTTTCTCAAGATTGCTTTGGCTATTCATGGTCTTTTGTGGTTCCATACAAATTTTAGAATTATTTTTTCTACTTTTCTGAAAAATGCCACTGGAATTATGATGTGGATTGCCTTGAATGTGTAGATCTATTTGTGTAGTACAGACATTTTATCAATTTTAATTATTTTAATCCACAAGCATAATATCTTTCCATTTATTTGTGTCATTGTCAGCTTCATTCATCAGTGTCTTACAGTTTTCAGAATATAGTTCTTTCCCCTCATTGATTAAATTTATACTTAGGTATTTTTTCTTTTAAATGCAGTTTGCAAATGTGAATGTTATTTTTTTTTCTAATAATTCATTATTATTGTATAGCAACACAACAGATTTCTGTACATTGATTTTGTATCCTGTAACTTTACTGAGTTAATTTATTAGTCCCTTTGCTATCTTCACTCTTTAAATTTCTTTTTTCTTTTCGCTGCTGTTTGGGTAAGGTCCACTGCCCAGGGTTCCAGGTTGCTGATCCATTCTTCTGTTTCATCTAGTCTGCTGTTGAACCTCTCTAGTGGATTTTTCAGTTCAGTTACTGTATTCTTCAGTTCTGTGACTTCTGTTTGATATTTTCTTAGATTTTCTCTCTTTGTTGAAGTTCTCATTGTGTTCATCCATCCTTCTCCTGAGTTCGCTGAGCATTTTTATGACCATGACTTTGAACTCTTTATCAGTACATTACTTATCTCTGTTTCATTAAGGTCTTTTTCTGAGGTATTTGTCTTGTTCTTTTGGGTGGAACATATTCCTGTTTCCTCATTTTGCTTGACTCTATATAATAGAAGTTATATAATAATAGAGTTTGTTTATATTATAATATATATAATAGAGTTTGTTTCTCATAGGTGGGACCGCTAGCCTCTCCCAGTCTTGAAGGAGTAACCTTGCGTAGGAGGTGAACTTTATTGTTCAACCTTGCCCTAGCTCTCAGCTGTCTCTCCAACCCTTGCCATTGTATAAGTAGCATCATTTATTCTTGATAGGTCCCTGTTGTTAAGAGTGTGTCAAGCCCCGTCAGTGTTCCAGTGTAAGGGATCTCAGGCAGCACCTAGTTTCAAGTTGACTGGAAGCCAGCTTCTCAGGCAGCAACTTTTAAAGGATGCAAACACATATGGTCCTGGGGACTGCAAGTGTAAACCCTGCTGACCACCAGACCAGGAGATCTGGAAGTGTTCGCTAGGTTTCAGGTGCAAAAATCAGTGTTTCAGTTGAGTGTATAAGTTCCTTTGTGGGAAGTAGCAGAGAGCTGTGATGAGGCCAAGGGATTGTGGAAGGATGGTGTCTCCTGCTTACATCCTGAGAGTGCCTCTGTAGCCTCTAGATGTGCTGTGAACCTGAAGTCTGTCCCTCAGGCTGAAGCTCCAGGACAAGTAAATGGGCCTTTTTCACAGGCAGACTGAGGACAGAGGGTGTGTTTTAGTCTGCTTTCTGTTCAGTACCCTGGGTATGGTAGCCTTCCCAGGACTGTCTTTCCAATTGTTACAGTCCTGTAGAGCCCAGGAACACATGCTCCTCTGGCCACTAGGGCCAGGTGATTAAGCATTGTCCCTTGTGTGGGCTGCACTCACATGCCAGCTTTAGTGATGCTGCAAGAAAGTGCTGAGGGCAAGGCGTGTCCACAGCTCTAGCAATGCAGGTAAAGAACAGTAGGTTGGTTTCTGCTGTATAACAAAGTGAATCAGCTATACATATACATATATCGCCATATCTCCTCCCTCTTGCGTCTCCCTCCCACCCTCCCTATCCCACCCTTCTAGGTGGTCACAAAGCACTGAGCTGATCTCCCCGTGCTATGTGGCTGCTTCCCACTAGCTATCGATTTTACATTTGGTAGTGTATGTATGTCCATGCCACTCTCTCACTTCATCCCAGCTTACCCTTCCCCCTCCCCGTTTTCTCAAGTCCATTCTCTACGTCTGCGTCTTTATTCCTGTCCTGCCCCTAGGTTCTTCAGAACCTTTTTTTTTTTTTAGGTTCCATATATATGTGTCAGCATATGGTATTTGTTTTTCTTTCTGACTTCACTGTGTATGACAGTCTCTAGGTCCATGCACCTCACTACAAATAACTCAACTTCATTAACACACCATTGTAAAGCAATTATACTCGAATAAAGATGTTAAAAAAAACAAAATAAAATAGATAACCAACAAGGACCTACTGTATAGCACAGGCTCAATACTCTGTAATAACCTAACTGGGAAAAGAATTTTAAAAGGAATAGATACAGGTATATGTATAACTGAATCACTTTGCTGTACACTTGAAACTAACACAGCATTGTTAATCAACTATACTCCAACATAAAATAAAACTTATAAAAATAATAAATAAATTTAAAGTTTTCCTTTATTAAAAAAAAAAGTGGGGGTGGAACACGTCTGTGGCATTAGCAAGGCTGGGAAAGAGTGCTAGGGTTGGGACGTGCCCACCACTTTAGTGAGGAGGCATGGGTTAAGCAGTGGGAGTGAGACACACCCATGGTTTTAAGGAAGCCAGGAAAGAGCACCGGGGACAGGGTGCATCTGTGGCTTGAGTGACATATGAGAAAATCACGGGTGGTGGCTTTAGCGCAATGCTTTATCCAGGCTGTGTCCACACGTACCCACCAGCATTAGCAAGGTATAGGGAGAGTACAAAAATGGTGCTCACCAGCACCTCCATCCCTGAAGAAAGTCCCGACTTGTCCCTGACCCTCTGGCAAATGCTTTAAGATTAGCAAATGAATGTCCTTCCCATATAGTACAGGCACTTCCCTAGCTGCTGCCTTTGCACTGAATCCCAGGATGAGTGAGATCATCTGTAAGCCCCTCAGAAGGAGTATCTCAGATTCCCACAGCCCCTGGGTCCCCTAGATAAAAGCCCCATTGGTTTCCAAAGCCAGACATTTTGGGGCCCTCATCTCTCCAGTGCAGGTCACAAGGGTTGGGGTGCACAATGTGGGGCCCAAACCTGTCACTCTCAGGGAGTACCTCAAGACCTGTGAGATCCCTTTCTATTGTGGGCTGCCATGCTGGGGGTGGGGTTTTTGGTGAGACTGCATCTCTGCCCCTCCTCCCTGTCTTGGTGTGGCCATTTTATCCTTCGTGTGGAGGAGCTGTTCAGCAGCTAGTTATCAGTTCTCTCTGAGTGGTAACTCTTCCATACGTAGCTGTAGGTTTGCTGTGTCCATTGGAGGTGGCTAGTTCAAGGTCTTTTACACTGCTATCTTGGACAGTCCCCTGACCCTTAAACTCTTAATTATTATACTTGATCATCTAGTCCAGTGATTCTCAAAATTTAGTGCAAATCAGAAACACCTAAAGGGGCTGTTAAAACACAAATTGCTGGGCCCCACCAGAGTTTCTGATGCAGTAGATGTGGGGTATGCGGTGATAATCTGCATTTCAAACAAGTTCCCAGGTGGAGCTGAGGTTGCCTGAGTTCCAGGCTTTGAGAACTGTCGATCTAGTTCAACTGCTTCACTTTAGAGTTGTAGAACCAAAACTCAGAGAAGGAAAGGACCTGATCAAGATCACAACATGGATTAATGGCCAAGGAAAAATTTGAATCTAGGTCTTCTGTACCCAAGCAAATGACCCCTTAACCGTGAGGAAGCACGTGTCCTCTCTCCCAGTTATATTTGCAATAAAGAGACATAAAGTTGCAAATAATAACTCCTTTGACATATCCTGATGCACTAAGTTGACAGGTATTCATGAATTAAAGTTAATTAATTTTCTTGATTTTTAAATTCCTGTAAATTTGGGGTAGCTAATTCCTGCTTTGCAGCTCTGTCATAAGGATTGGATATAATAGAAATTTCCCCTACTGAAGTATAAGCTTCATGAAGTTGAGTATTTTGCTTATCTTTATTTCCTGCTACATTCCTACATCCGGAAACACTGTCTCACATAAATTAGTTATTTATAAAAATTCTTGAATAAATAAAAATAAATACTTGGTACATTGTCAGAAATGAATAAATGGTGGCTTTATCGCTGTTTTAATATCATCACCACCACCACCATCATCACTAACGCCAATTTACACTTTTCTGATTCACTTCTATCGTATTTTCTCCCTTTCAGATTTTTTTTTTACGTCCTCTTTACCTGTGCCAAGCTCCATCATATTTTCTGGTAATGATGTTTCTATTTTATGGCTTCTGAAAAACAGGCCAGATGTTAATTTTTTTGTTGTTGTTACTCTTTCAGCAAATTCACCCCATTGTCACCGATACCCTTTTTTCAAATGGAGAGCTCTAAATTCCTGTAAACATTCTGCCTTGACTGTCTTTTAAATCTCTTCCAACTGTCAGCTTTGAAGGGAGGATGACCATTGGTCATTTGGGACATATTTTAACCCTTTAGATAACAGTGCAACATCTTCGGCGGCAGTGTTGGAAGGGCATCCCCCGTTGTCCCATACGGAGTTCTCTCTTGCCTCAGTAAACAGTCAGGCAAACAGGAAAGAGACTTTGCTGAATTTATTCTGTAGTACATCCTTTGTGCCTAAGATGGCCTGGCATTAGCGTCCACGATACTTGTGAAAGGAAGCATCCGTGTGCACTGATGTAAGATATCGCTTTGAGCAGTGAACAGTTTTTGGACGCAGTGAAAACAGTGAAAGAGTGAGAAAAATGTCTTGCTAGCTACAGACCCTGGCTGCATTGCAGATTCATTAGGAGAGCATATTAAAAACCCTGAGGCACAGACACCTTTCACAACTGTTCACATCAGACTCTCTAAGGGTTGGGTTACAGGCATCTGCAGTTGGGAAGACCTCACTGGTTACCTAATTCCCTCCAAGGACCAGAGCAGAGTGTCTCAGAAGTATTTCATGGATCCTCAACACCGTGAAAAAAGTAAAGTCAAAGTAGCAGGATTTGCATAACCTAAATTTGATCCTTTAATTAGGACTGTCCTTTATTCTGAAAGCAGCCATTCTCCTTTGCAGTACTTAAGAAAATCATTAACCGTCATTAGGTAAATAAAATGCCGCTACAGCTCAGCTTGGAGCAGGCTATATATCCTGAGAGGAAGCAAGATTGTAATCGAAGTCTGTAAATTAGACTATCTGCCCTTATGGCTTCAATCTGGGCTCACATTTGAAATCAGTGCTCTTTCTTGTTTTTAACACAGGCATGTGACAATCTACGTAGGCACTGCCTGTATCTCTTGGTCAACCATCAAGAGGTTGTCTCTTCCAGTCTGTTTCAGCTAGTCTGGAAGAAGGACGTCTACTGCTTTAGGGGTCCACCCAGGTTTCCCAACATGAATTTCACGTGTTGACACTCAGCCTATACTTCAAATCAGATGGTCTAGACATATACTCTTAATACTCTGAAAAGCCATATGATAACTTATCTGAACTGCATTAAGAGATAGATATATCTAAGAACAACTTAATTTTATTTACATAGATTATGTTCCTCCCGCTTGTTTCAGCTTCAACATATTCTGTTTTTAAGTGACAGTAATAACGATTCTAGCTCTAAAAATTATACATTTATGTGATAAAATTAAAAAATGTTGGTAATGCTCTTTGTGAGAGACTCATTCATTTATGTAATTTTAGTTGTACTGGTTTGTGTAATCCAAGTCTGGGGATACCACACTCTGTGATAGAAAGTATTCAGAACATGTTAACTCTCAATCCTTACTGTTTTGCCAGTAATCCACAATGACTATTTACTATTAATTTCAGAAAAGGATAACCACCCCTCACATACCCAGTTTCCATTTTATACAGTTCTGAGGATTTAAACCAGTTCCATTATAATTGAGTTTGGGTATCAAACAACTGACACATATGTGCTTTGTGAAAAGGACAGTCTTGCTGCACCTTGAAGAGCTCCTTAAAATGAACTCTTTCCCCCATAACTTCCCAAAGCACCTGATCAGTCCCCTTGACTGGCATTTATCACTTGCGTTCTTGAGTTATCATATACAAGCAGATCCTTGTCATCCTTGTGAATTTAACATTTCCAATTTCAGCTCTTCCTATTGGACCCTGAGGGGGCCATAATTTGAATACTTTGTCATATTGTTGTGGTATGAATTTAAACAACACTCACTTTGAGCTGGTGTAAAAAACTGAATGACTCAGCCAGTGCATCACTCTGGATAATCGCCCAGCATCTCCCCTTAATATAGCCCTTGTTTGCCATTTGTAGGAGATCAAAATTCATATCTTTGTTGAAACAACTAAGAGTATTTTAGTGAAAAATAAGATAGTAATTAATTGGTGATATAAGCCTGTTTGTAGAAAATGTTTGATAGAAGTGAGATTTAGAAAAGATAATAACAAGAGGAATACTGGGTGCTTACTATCTGCCTGGCACATTAAAAATAGCGTTATATTCATGATCTCTTCAGGTCCTCACAACCCCACAGTTTAGTTATATTGTCAAATCCCTTCTGCAGAAGAAAATGAAGCTTAGAGGGTTTGGTTTAAAGTCACACAGGCAGAGTCGAGATAAGTAATATGTTGTGCTCAACTCCTAAACATGTACTTTTTTTCTCCTTTTTAAAAAAAATTAGATATAATTCATATACAACATTATATTAGTTTCAGGTGTACAAAATAATGATTTGACATTTGTATGTTTTTCAAAATGATCACTACAGTAAGTCTAGTTAACACCCATCACTATACATAGATACACAAGTTTTTTCTTGTGATAACAACTTTTAACAACTACTCTTTGGACGTTCAGATATACAATACAGTATTATTAACTATAGTTGCAATGTTGTACCTTACTTTATAGCTGGAAGTTTATACTTTTTAATGCTCTTCACTCATTTCTCCCACCTCCCACCTCCCACCTCTGGCAATTACCAATCTCTGTATTGTATGGTTCTCTGTATCCATCATCTCGTTCTTTGTTTGGTTTTTACTTAGTTATAATTGACATGTATTAGTTTCAGGTGTACAACATACTGATTAGGTATTTGTATATGTTGTGAAATGACCACCACAGCAAGCCTAGTTAACATTGTCACCACACATAGTTATTTTTTCTTGTAATGAGAACTTTTAAACATGTACTTTTTAATTCCTACTGGTCTCTATTCTACCCACCTCCTCCTCAGAACCCCACACGATTTTTCACATCCCTTCTATGCTCTAAGTTCTATCTGGCCAGGTGTTTAACTTTACTCGTCTATTTCTTGGAGGACCTAAACCAGAACTTTTGCTATAATAGGATTTGTTGAATACAGATAGATAAGTGAATAGAAGAATGAATGATGCATTTGCTAATTACATTCACTTGCCTTCTCTTCATCAGCAAAAACTGAATGCGAACGAATACCCTTCCATGTGCATTTACTCCATATTCTCCAGTAATGCTACAGAAATTCTGAATGATGAATGAAGAGAAATTTCTCTGTATTTAAGGGGCTCCCAGGTCAAAGAAAGTAATAAAATGTTTCCTTTACTAAACACATTAAACACTCTGAATCAACCTCTATAGCTCATCCAATGGTGTCCCAATGTCATTTATGGATTTTTAAGGAAGTCCTGACTTGAAACCAGAAAGTACCAGGGAGGTTCTGCCTACCTTACTTTGAGAGAAAGGAAACAATACTTCTTATTCTCTTGTGATACAGTGAAAGACCCTAAAATAATTTGCAGTTAATTTCTCCATCTCTGTATTAGTCAAGATTCTCCAAAGAAACAGAACCAATAGAATATTTATATAAACATATTTAAGAGGAGATTTATTATAGAGATTGGCTCACCTAATTTTTTTTTATGGAGGCTGAGAAGTCCAATGATCTGCCGTCTGCAACCTGAAGAACTAGGTAAGCTGGTGGTGTAATTTACTCTGGGTCTGAATCCTAAAAACCAGGGGAGTTGGTGGTATAGGTCCAAGTCCAAAGGCCAGAGAGCCAGGAGCACTGATGTCTAAGGACAGAAGAAGATGAATGTCTCAGTTTAAGCAGAAAAGGCAAATGAACCCTTCCTCTGACGTTCTGTTCTATTCAGGCCCTCAGTGGATTGTATGATGCCCACCCACATTGATGGGGATGATCTTCTTTACTCAGTTTACTGATTCAAATGCTAATCTCTTCAAAGGTAGCCTCATGGATACACACAGAAATGTTTTCCCAGCTATTTGGGCACCCCTTAGCTCAGACAAGTTGACACCTAAAATTAACCATTACAATCCTCATATACTGCCATGAAACTAATTAGATAATTATATAGTTTGAGATATAATAAATGGTAAGAAGTACAAAGACTGAGGGCTATGACAGTACATAGTAGGCAGATATACCCTATTTGGGAGGCGCATGGGAAGGCCTCCCTTAGGAAATGATATACGAGCTAGAACTGAAAGAGGAGGCAGATAGCTAAATTAGAACGTGCATTCAATATGCATGACAGTTGAGTCCTTGAAACAGGGATAAGTGCCCAAGGCAGAGGGAACAGCATGTTTAGAGCAGAACGGATCAGTAAGCAGCTGAAAAGTTAAAAAAAAAATGTGGATGAATTTTGATGATTGAAATCCTGAAGAAATCTGAATAAGATCTGCAGTATGGTTAGGAGTGTTGTAGCAACATCAGTTTTCCGGTTTTGATAAAGTCTTATAATTATGAAATATGTTATCATTAAAGGACCTGGGGAAGCATTCGTGGGAACCTTCTATACTATTTTTTCAACCTCTTGTGAGTCTAAAATGATTTCAAAATAAAACATTTTTAAAAAGAGCATTTGGAAAATGACCACTGGATATCAGCTTGAAATTGACACTTCAAGTTCGTGGGTATAAATAAAACTATAGATATGTCTTGACATTCTTAAACTTATCCAGTGTGTTCTTTTGACATGTGGAGTGTTATATTGCCTTAATTTATTAGTGGTGCTTCACACGTGACATAATCTCCCCCAGACATTGGTGATAGTCGTCTTAAAAGCAAACTGTAATCAAGATTCTGGGCAGAGCAAGGTGAGAATTAGCTGTCTACTTCTCTATTTATCTGTAACTGTCAGCACTCTGCTATGGAATATACGATAGGTAGGACTCTGTGACTCCATGTACAGGCATTAGCTGAGAATTGAGGCTCAGGGAAAGTCTAACTGAATCATAATACATGACAATGTAAGTAGAATGTGCTCATGGAAGGTCAAAAGACGTTAACACATACAATATGGTGTAACAGCTACGATGACAGTCATGATTACCTCTAGAAAAGACTTTTCATCAGTCTAGTGCTGGTTACAGCAAATAAGACACGGAACCAAGGAAAACCAGACAGTAAGTAAGCCATACAAATCACTGGAGTTCATCTAGGATTGACTTATTGTCAATTGCACAACTGTCACTCCTCTGAAATAAATGTGGCACTGAGCATTCATATCCAATTATGTCATTCTTCTGCTCAAAATTCTGCCCCTGTTCCCCATTGCTCACTGGAATAAATATACTTTCCTCTGAAAGATGTTCAGGTCCTCCATGATTTGGCCCTTGTCTAGTTTTCTCACCTCATTGCTTTTTCTTACATTCTAATGTTACCAAGTTCTTTTACTGATTTTCAAGGACCCTACACTCCTTCACGCCTCTAAGCAACTGATTGTGTTTTTTTAACCTTCGTGTCTTAATTCAAACCCTACTATGTCTGTGAAGCTTCTTTCAGCTTGTCCAAACTTAGGTATATCATCCTTCTATTTTCATTAATCTTATAAGCAGCTGTATTTTAGCAAGTGTCATTTTGGACTGTAATGTGTTTCTTCACATGTCTGTCTTTCCACGAAGCTGCAGGTTCCTTGAGCACAAAGTTCTTCCTCTCAGGTGTCTTCAAGGCCTACAAGACTGCCTGACATAGTGTAGGTATTGATTAAATTGTGATGAATGAATATAAACAAAATGTACTGAGTGCTACTTGCCTTAATTAAAAGGAAAGACATGTTATAATGGTTTCCAATAAGAATCATCAATATTAGTACAAAGGAATTTATGTCATGGCTCTGAAGCATCAATAAGAGAGGTGAGATTGTGGTTAGCAAAAATGGACTTGCCTATCGTAATATCCCATACATGCTGGTTAGCGAAACCACACTGTTAAAAAAATATACCTCAAAATGCAAGAAGCACAATCAGAATTCTTATGATACCTATACAACACAAAATTATTTTTTAATAAAATAGATCATTCCTTTTAACGTGGCCTACTTGGTGCGATGGATTTTGGTTTCCCATTTTAATAAATTTATTCTTGATTATTTTTCATCACTTTATGAAACCTTTTGGTGAAAGGACAATAATTCCAGGTGAAAAAGGCCAATGCTTAAAATCCTTTTATGGAAACTCAGGTAAATTTATTGCCTTTTTCAGTTCATAAGTGCACTATACTCCAGTTTTAGAAAAGGACTAGGAAGGAACAAATATACAAAGGTGATGTGTAAGAAGAAGCTATAACCTTGTATGATATCAGGTTTGCAAAAATATCCCAGGTGTATATATGTATATGCATAGCTGATTCACTTTGTTATAAAGCAGAAACTAACACACCATTGTAAAGCAATTATACTCAATAAAGATGTTAAAAAAAATCCCAAGTACTACAAAATATTTTATTCCAAAATATTCCAAAATAAATATGTATTCCAAACATTCCAAAGTATTCCAATATATTCCATAGAAAACAAAAAAGGGAAAGGGAAATTAAAGAAGAGAAAGATCGGTAAGCTGAACACTGATAATACCGAAGGGTTAAATTGAGTTTACTGACAAACGCTTTTTTTTTAACATCTTTATTGGAATATAATTGCTTTAAAATCTTGTGTTAGTTTCTGCTGTATAACAAAGTGAATCAGAAAAATAGGATTCAAATGGATATTTTTTGAAATTTATAGTCTGATGTAATTAAATAGACATTTGTGTCAATTACACAGCAGATACTTTATTAACCACTGGGATACCATAGTCAATAAAACATAAATCCTGCCTCTAAGAGGCCCAGTCTAGAAGGAAGCACAACAGTACGAAGCCCACATTATGGAGTTCTATGGACTTGAATTTGGATGCCGTGTCAAGTTATTAGCTATGTGACTTGGGCTAGTTAAGCTCCCTCGGTCTTCATTCATTTGCCTGTAGAAAGCAGATAATAATAGTAAATCACAAAGTTGTTGTGAAGATTACATAAGAAAATTCCTGTGCTCCGAAATGCCTGGCTGAAAGTGAAAACACATATATTTTAGCTGAGAAAGTTAAATAGTCATTTTCCTAATTTATGTGTGTGTAGGCCCTAGGTCTAAAAGGAATAATGGTAGTCCATAGTAATATAAAAATTACAATTCAGGGGCTTCCCTGGTGGCGCAGTGGTTGAGAGTCCGCCTGCCGATGCAGGGGACACGGGTTCGTGCCCCGGTCCGGGAGGATCCCACATGCCGCGGAGCACCTGGGCCCGTGAGCCATGGCCGCTGGGCCTGCGCGTCCGGAGCCTGTGCTCCGCAGCGGGAGAGGCCACAACGGTGAGAGGCCCGCGTACCGCAAAAAAAAAAAAAAAAAAAAAAAAAAAATTACAATTCAGCATATCCTCAATTTCCAATATAAGTTTTAACAATCACTGAACAATTGTAACTGATTACTGAAGAAGAAAAGGTGAAGTAAAGACTCTGTGTGATAAAATAGATAACTAATAAGAACCTGCTGTATAAAAAAAATTTAATTTAATTTAATTTAAAAGAAAAGACTCTATATGGTCTCCATGAGAGGTAGATACAAAGAAATAGCTTTCAGTGCAATTTCAGGAAAACTCCACATTCATCACAATTTTCTATCCAAAAAGGGAATGAGCTGCTTCATGAGTTAATGTAGTCTCTGCAACCCAATATATCAAACACCATTGAAGAACAATTTGAGATTGTAGAGAGATTAAGGTAAGTAATAATTTAGGAATAATTAGTAATAAGCAATTGATCCAACCAGATGCTAGGAAAAGCTTCCAACATTGTATCCATGGCCTGACCCTCCATTTATCTTGCCACAGACAGAAGGCCATAATCAAGTTCTGGCTATCGTTTTACCAATCAAACTGATTGTGTTCTGGTTGATTCTGAGCAAGTTTTAGAGTAACATACTAACCACGCTGTGAAACGATTGATTTTCCAACGATTGGCCAGCATTTTGCTTTTCTGGTCCCACACAGTGGAATCAACAAAATCAAAACAATTACAAATTATCGGTGAAAAGGCTGTGCACTATTATGCCACACTGAGTTTTCCCTTTTATTGGGATTTATTCTTTAAGTTCTGAAAACAATGTATTTGTTCGCATTATTGAGGACATTCATCAGCACCTATTTTGCACTGTTGCTAGAGTAGAATCATTAGTGGAAAGGATCTTCAGTGCTTACGCCTAAAGGTAGTCACGGAAAGCTATCATTTGGAATTGAAGGTAATGGAGTTTAGAATCAGAAAGACTGAGAGCTCCAGCTTTGTCCAGTATGGCCTTGGGGACAGGTAACCTATGACTCTGCTTCCTTATTGGCTAAGAGTGGCATAGACATATATACACTACCAAATGTAAAATAGACAGCTAGTGGGAAGCAGCCGCACAGCACAGGGAGATCGGTTAGGTGCTTTGTGACCATCTAGAGGGGTGGGATAGGGAGGGTGGGAGGGAGACGCAAGAGGGAGGGGATATGGGGATATGTGTATATGTATAGCTGGTTCACTTTGTTATACACTTTGTTATACACCATTGTAAAGCAATTATACTCCAATGAAGATGTTAAAAAAAAAAAGAAAAAAAAACTTGTTGCACAGGAAATATATGGGCTTAAAAAGAAATAGTAT
Organism: Tursiops truncatus; assembly: GCF_011762595.2. NCBI lineage: Eukaryota > Metazoa > Chordata > Mammalia > Artiodactyla > Delphinidae > Tursiops > Tursiops truncatus. Next base: position 120,968,840 of record NC_047036.1, on the reverse strand, counting down.
TTTACCATGCCTAGAATGGTACTTAACACCTTTAATATTAAGTGATGAAAAATAGTAAATTTCCTTTTATTAATGTGTCCCCTTATTTCAACTCCATCTATTAACACTTATATGCTTTGGAGAGGACTAGAGACAGCTGGATAAATTAAGAAATTACTTACTTTAAGTCCCTTCTTTATAGAGGAGAAAATTGAAGCCCAAGTTCTCACAGCTAAGGGAAGCACTAAACGAGAGAAAATAATGCATTCCCCATCTCCTGTTTCCGAGTCCAGTGCTCATTCTATAATACAGATTATTTCTGGCAATGTCACATATTTGAAAGAAATAATTCTCTTGTCTTGAGAAAATTAAGTACAGCATAAAGCAGTAAAAAGATTATGAGCTTTGGAGTCAGAGAGTTCTCTGTTTGACTCTGAGGTTTGCCACCTGGGTGCCCTGGCCAAAGCACAACCTTTGTGACCCTTTGTTTTCTCATCTAAATTTGTGGGTAATCACGTGTAGCTCATGGAGCTTGTGTAAAAATTTGAAGTAAAGCATATAATGTCCTTAGAACAGCATTTGCCACTTTAAGAAATCTCGCTAAATATTAGCAAATGATAATAATAAGAACAACGGGAAAAGGTTTAGGTATCTTAACAGGCTCAAGGAGGAGACAGGACAGGAAGTCCTGTTGGTTGTCCCCAAGTGCCACCAATGCGATGGTCACTCTCTGAACAGGAATTCACTACGACAACAGGAAGACACCAGTGTGTTGTGTTTTTCTCCTCATCCAATAGTTACAGAAAAAAAAACACATTTTTAACCTCTCCCTTCAGATTTGCCAAGCTCTGTTTCCTTTTCCACTCCTAATAAATATTCTCTTCAGGGAATGCCCATGTACTGCCTGCAACATAACAACCGTTTCTGGCCCTACTTTGTTTCTGAGGCACATGGGTACTGCAGAGCACTGCACACCCAGAGCTGAGACATCCATCAAAATCTCTTTTCAGTGACTGTCACTGTCTCCAAAGTCTGTTTGCTGTTCTTGTTCTGGTGAATTAACTTACACCCATGGCTAAGCCTAATCCTGCCAAGTTCTTCAAGGAATTCAGAGCTCCGTGAATTTAGCTCTCTAATCTCTGTACATCATAATGCTACATGCAACCAGATACAGTGTGCACAATTTTACAGTATATTCCATTTGATTGCTTCTTCTTCAGTTGCTTTGCTATCCTCCATTTCCACAAGGATGCTCTGACTTGTGGTTTTAGTTCATGTCGGTATTTCCTTGTTTGCTAAATATTGCTGTTGGATAAGCTGGCTATAGAGGGATTTCTTTATAGAAAAAAATCCTTGAGTTTTATGATACATGGAAAGATAAATTTCCATAGGGATTTTAAAAGATGCCTCCAAAAGAAGTTAAAACTTTTAGTTTGGATATTAAAAACAACTTACTCATTTGTATTGTGCCCATAACACTCTGCTTGTCAAGAGTATTTATAGCCATTTCAGAAAGTTCTATAACTCTGATAGCTTGTGTCTGCTACTTTCTCGTTTTACCCTTCTCTCATTTATAAATTGTCTAATTTCACATTTCTTCTTGTTCACCCTTGATACAGACTGAAGTATGTCGACACTTTATGGACAAAGTCATGATGAGGAGTTCGGTTTTACATTTAGACAGACCTAGTTTGAATTTCAGTTCCTCCATTTACCTTGTGACCTTGTGCAAATGGCTTAGTCTGGCTTCAGTTTCCTTATCTGTGAAATGGAACTATAATAATCATACCTACTTGTCAGGTTATGAGGATTAAATGATGCATACGAAATGCATGTAAAAAGACTCTGTACAATGCCCTTCATGGAGTAATCTTCACTAGTAATTTTTTAAAAGACTAAAACACTTAGACCAATGGGGTTAACATGTGATAGGACTCTAGGAATCCTAGTTACTTTTTTTAATCATTATTATCATCACTATCACCTATTTATGCACTTTACATATATCATCTCAATTTTCGCAACAACTCTAAAAGTTAGAATTACATCCTTTCTACAATTGAGGTAATTAAGGCTCAGAGAATTTTAGTAACTTCCCAAGATTGCTCAGTTAATAGGTGAGGGGAGATTTAAACTAGGTTCTCTTAACAGTTTGGGTTCCTAATCACTAACTTTTTCAGTTTGACAATTTAAACATGCATCAAAAGGGTAGTCCATGGATATGTTTTGTTGGTCTGATATGGATTTTTTTTTAATAGTCTCACATTGAAAACTTAGGGAAAAATCAGAACATCTAGCCTCTTTGGGTTACAGTCCTATTTGGAGACAATTATCTAAAACTCATTGTCACTGTGACTTGCAACTAGACATACATCTCAAGTTCTTATCACTCCGCATTGCTTCACTTCCTTCCATCATCTGCTTGGCCTCTGCTGTCATGTAACTTTTATATCTCACTTGAGGATATGTAAGGTATATAATGTGTATTATTTTCTTAGTCTATCAGAACAATCTTAACCTTATGCATACTGAATAAATATTAAACCAGGGACACTACAGGCATCACCTGCATTTCAATAACAGAAAAGATTAATTATCATTATTTCATGTATTGATTAAATACTCATATATTGCCCTACTCAATCTCTCATGGTATGTGGTAATTCTGGTTCACACAGAAATATTAAAATGCACTGTCCCCTAAAAGAGAAATAACAGATCAATGGAACAGGACAGAAAGTCCAGAGATAAACCCACGCACCTATGGCCACTTAATCTATGACAAAGGAGGCAAGGATATACAATGGAGAAAAGACAGTCTCTTTAATAAGTGGTGCTGGGAAAACTGGACAGCTGCATGTAAAAGAATGAAATTAGAACACTCCCTAACACCATACACAAAAATAAACTCAAAATAGATTAAAGACCTAAATGTAAGGCTGGATGCTGTACAAACTCTTAGAGGAAAATATAGGCAGTATGGCAGTACATTCTTTGACATAGATCACAGCAAGATTTTTTTTGACCCACTGCCTAGGGTAATGAAAATAAAAACAAAAATAAACGAATGGGACCAAATTAAACTTAAAAGCTTTTGCACAGCAGGAAACCACAAACAAAATGAAAAGACAGCCCTCAGAATGGGAGAAAATGTTTGCAAACAAAGCAACTGACAAGGGATAAATCTCTAAAACATACAAACAGCTCATGCAGCTCAATATCAAAAAAGCAAACAACCCAATCAAAAAATGGGCAGAAGACCTAAATAGACATTTCACCAAAGAAGACATACAGATGGCTAAAAAGCACATGAAAAGATGTTCAACGTCACTGATTATTAGAGAAATGCAAATCAAAACTACAATGAGGTATCTCACCTCACACTGGTCAGAATGGCCATCATCGTGAAATCTACAAACAATAAATACTGGAGAGGGTGTGTAGTAAAGGGAACCCTTCTACACTATTGGTGGGAATGTAAACTGGTACAGCCACTATGGAGAACAATATAGAGGTTCCTTAAAAAACTAAAAATAGAGCTATCGTATGACGTAGCAATCCCACTCCTCAGAATATATCTAGAGAAAACCCTAACTCGAAAGAATTCATGCAAGCCAATGTTCATTGCAGCACTACTTACAATAGCCAGGACATGGAAGCAACCTAAATGTCCATCAACAGAGGAATGGATACAGAAGATGTGGTACATATATACAATGAACTATTACTCAGCCATAAAAAGGAAAGAAATAGTGCCATTTGCAGACGTGGACTGTCATACAGAGTGAAGTAAGAAAGGGAAAAACAAATAATATCACTTATATGTGGAATCTAGAAAAATGGTACAGACGAACTTATCTGCAAAGCAGAAACAGAGTCACAGATGTAGAGAACAAACTTAACGGTTACCAAGGGGGGAAGGGGGGTGGGATGAATTGGGAGATTAGGATTGCCATATATACCCTATTACGTATAAAATAGATAACTAATGAGAACCTACCATACAGCACAGGGCAACTCTACTCAATGATCTAAGGTGACCTAAATGGGAAGGAAATCTAAAAAAGAGTGTATATATGTATACATATAACTGATTCACTTTGCTGTATGGCAGAAATTAACATTGTAAAGCAACTATACTCCAATAAAAAATATAATCAACAAGGACCTACTGTATAGCACAAGGAACTCTCCTCAGTACTCTGTAATAACTTATAAGGAAAAAGAATCTGAAAAAGAATAGATACACGTATATGTATAACTGAATCATTTTGCTGTACACCTGAAACACAATGCTGTAAATCAACTATATTCCAATATAAAATTAAATTTTTTTAAATAAATATTTTTTAAAAGGTAAAAAAAGTAAAATGCACTTCCCCATGGACATTGCTGTCTCACTGTTTTAATCCATTGTTTGGACGGATCCAACTCTCCTGGGGGAGGGAAACCTCAGGGAGTACAGTCTAAGACTGTGCCATCTCAGCAGAAATTACACAAGGCACTGGGACAACGTGTCTTCTCATTTTCTCAGTCCATGGTTCCTTACCAGCACTAATGCCAGAAATAGAGTGGGTAAAACAATATGGATATGCAAATAAACTATTTTCCACCTATATCGACTTGACAACTTAACATTATCTGTCAGGAGAAGGAACACAGCAGAACCTGGAGGTTCTCCTGAGCATGGAAGTATAAGTTAATTATTTTATACATAAATTGCAAGCTTTATGAATTAATTTATTGTCTAAAACCCGATCTTCTCCAAACGCTTCCCTAGACCTCACCCAAAATACAGCTGGACCTGTCATTATTGTTTATTTTGTTTGAATCAATTTTTCTCATTATAATGCATTATTCTAGATGCGGTTTTGACAGACCTTTCAAATCTCAAACTCCACCAGATTACTTCGATGTCCCTGGCTCTCCCCGATTTTGTATGAAAAGAAAGCAAGCCACTCCAATGTTCTGCCTGTTTTCTTTCTTTGTTCTCTCTCTCTCTTTCCTAACAGAGTCAGGTTAATCTCCTTATTTTTCCTCAAATGCACTAATTTAAATCCTTTGTATTTCTAGCTATCTTTGATGCTATTTCTTCCTCCATGACATTCAAGTCCACTTCTGAATTTCCATTTCTAATTAGTATTCTCTACTTACACCTATATGGCAATAATAAATATTTTGTTTTCTCCCTTATGCAGTCCCTAGCTATATCAGCAAAAGAGATGATGAATGGATGGACAGACATAGATAAGAGTTATAAATAGATGATAGACTGATCAATAGATAGAAATAATATTAAGCAAAAAGTCCCATTCTGAGAGAGAAGATGGGAAGATGTTTATGTGTCCACTCTAAAAAAAAAATTCATCCCTTGGTCAATCAGCAAATCTCGTTGTTCTACTTTCAAAATATATTCAGAATTCAGCCACTTTGTTCACTACTATCACCTCCATGATGGTTCAGGCCATGAACATCTTTCATCAGGATTATTGCAATATCCTTCCGGCTATTATTCTGGTTCTGCTCTTGCACCCTACTTGTCTATTCTAAGCAGGGTGATCTTGATAAAACATAAGATTTTTAGATTAATTTTTCAGATTATGTCAATCGTCCCTTGGAAACCCTCTAATGAAATATTATCTTACTCATAGTAAAAATTAAACCCTTATTATGACCTATAAAGGCCAACATAATCACCCTCCTGCCCCCACTTTACCTCTCTGACTTCATTCCCCCCCCCCCGCAACTCTTCTATTTGTTCACCGATCCAGGCACACTGGCTCCCTAGCTGTTCCCATGCACTTGGCCTGGAGCTGCTGCAGGGCCTCTGAACTTGACATTTCCTCCACCATGAACTCTCCCCTATTATATATATAAATTGTGTCCCTCTCACTTCATTTAGCATTTTACTGCAACACACACATACACACACACACACACACACACACACACAAACAAAACCTCTCTGAGAAGCCTTACTTAGCTATCTTTCTAAACTATCAACCACGCTACCCCCAACAGTTCATATTCCACACCCCTGCTTGATTTTTCTCCTAAACTCTTCTCACTATTTCACAAATGTATTTTACTTACTTGTCTTATTTATTATCTGTGCCCTTCAATAAGCTCCATGAGGGCAGGGATATTTTTGTTGTTGTTAATTGCATTCCTTGGCCCCTAGAACAGCACCTGAACTAAAACACTTGTCAAATGAATGAGTAAATGATAAGTGAGATAATACATGCCGAGCCCTGAAAGCAGTGCAAGACACTGATCCACATATCTTCTTGGTTTAGACAGAACAGAAAGGAGGACTAGAACAACTCTTTCTCCTTACTCCATATCTCCAAAGATCCATGACTCCACAATATCTTCAGAGAATATAGCTGAAACCTAACTACTAAACTTTCTTTCTCAAGTCTGTTTTGGAAAGGCATGTCATTCATTGCATCATGGGAGATCTTCTGTCGAAAGCCAAGTGCTTAATGGCTCATTTTTTCTCCCAGCATGAAATGAAAACTAAAATAAATCAAAGCAGCAACCTAACAGTCCAGAACAGCCCTAGAAAAAAGTGTAAATAAATGTGCTCAATGATAAAAGAAAAAAAAATTCAGGGTAGAAAAACACATTTCAATTCCTTCTTCCTAGGGATTTTGTGTAAGCAAAACCAAAGCAAACTTTGTACAAATTTTGTTTCAGGATGCTTCTTTATTTATTACTCATAGCTGCCAAAAAGTTAAATAAGTATTTACCAAACTTTGTAAGCCCTGAAAAATCAACTGTTTTCGTTCACTAACATGTCAAAAAAGTCAAGACATCAGCAGAGAACAAGTAAAGTTTAGACACAAAGCAATGTATCCCACAGTGCCTTTTAGCTTTTTCTATGTTGACTGGGACCAGAGACCAGTGATGAACAAGGCCCCATGTTTGACAGATATAATGAAGTTTGAATGAATTAACAGAAGTTCTCTTGCATCACACTACAAGTGCCGTTTGGTTTTCTTACATGCATCAGAACGGATTTGTGTAAATTGGTACTTTTTGTAGCTGTGAATACCGGGATGACCTTTTCCATATCAGTATACCATCAGGTCACCAAACTCTCAGTATTTCCTTTAAGAAACACAGTCACTGTCCTTCTGCAGCCCACATCCAATGAAATACATGAGGAAATCAAATGGAATTGTAAATTCCCTGGGTTGGTAACACTCATGGACATTTGTTGTGCTTTGCCTCCCAGCTTCCATTACCCCCTTCCTCTGCTGATGTACTCTAATACTCTTTGGGGAAACTTAGCTTCTCCTTCAGTGTGGTCTTGATAACTTTGTTACCGAACCAAACTTGGGTTCGCTTGCCCGTGTGCAGTAAAGCCAATCTACTGACACTATGTTGTGACGAAGAAAGTTGCAGCATTTGGTGTTTGGGCACCAAACAAGGAGTCCATGCAGCTAGTGCTTAAATGGCCCAAACTCCCCAAAGGCTTTCAGGGAAAGGTTTTCAAAGACAGGGTGACGGAGGGGGTTTGTGGGTTGTGTGATCAGCTCCTAGACATTCTTATGATTGGTTGATGATGAGGTAACTGGGAGTCAACATTATCAACCTTCTAGTTCCAACCGGTCTGGGGTCTACGTGCTTGTGGGCAGCATACAGTTAACTTCTTCCACCTAGTGGGGGTTTCAGTATCTGCAAAACAGCTCAAAGGGCGTGGTTCAGAATATTATCTATAGTCCTTGAAGAGGAACTAAAGGTTCTTGACTTTGTTTAGCGGCTAAACCATTATTATTTTATCTCGCTTGACAGTTTTCCTTTCCTTCTGCATTTTCTCACTTCTCCGCTTAACTTTACTCTTTGGAGCTTGGGGAAGGCCTGGGAGGCTAAAGTTCTTCTACAGATAAGAGGCAGGTGGAGGAATTGGAGAGGTGTCTGTTCCAGGAAGGCCCCATAGGGTCCTGCTCGGTTACAGCTTCATTATTCAAGATGCAATGCTCAACCACTTGGACTTTACCTTCTGGGACTTCAGATCTTTCATATAATAATACTACTACCTAAGAATTTTGAGTGTGTACAGGCATCAACCTAAGCCCTTCAGGTGCCCCACAACAAGTCAATAAACTATATGTTATTATTATTCCCACCTTACAATTGAAGCAAATATTCCAAGACCAAGAAGCCAGTCGTTAAGTGGAGACAGAATTCAAACCCAGATATGAACTGAGAACAAATACGCTTCAGCATTAGGCTATACAGCTCCTCTGTACTCAAGAACAAAACATTGGTTACAGCTGATTTGCCTCAGCAGCAACTTCCTGATGAAATAGTTTCTTCTTTCCTGCTACCAGGATCTCTGGGGCTACCTGGGTTTAATTTATCTTCTGATATTCTTCATTTGTATGACTGTACCATAGCCTTCTAAGGTGACTTTTTATTAAGATATCTGGAATCAGTTCTTGTTTCTTGCTATTAATGAATCTTAACACTGTTTTCTCATAGTTTCTATCTGCATTTGACTCTTCCAAGAGGATATTGCTGTGAAGATCCAAAAACACGTTTGTTTTCTAAAATCTATTTTAAAGGGTACTACAGGCTGTACTGCTGTCTCGCAGTGGGCTCTGTATATAATGGGGTGAGCCTGTGTGCATTCCTGGTGTATGAAGTCCTGCTATTCAGGGCAGGGTCAGAGCTCTGCAAAAGAACTTCTCTCCATGAATGCCTTTCTGGGTCAAAGGGATTGTTTGATTTTCCTAACTTCAAAACTGTGAGTTTGTTTCAGCTTTGACCTTGTTATATAATCCCAGCAGAAGCACACATCTCATCAGTTCAGGGGCTGCTGTCGGAATACTCTGACATCCCAACTGGAATATCACAGTTCAAGAGAGGCCAACCTGAATAAAGAAGGCAAATTTACCAATACCATCACTGTAAAGATGTTGTTTTCTCTCTCTCAGTATTTATGCCTCTAAAAATATATCTTCTATAAACTGGTTTATAGAAGATATATTTTTAGAGGCATAAATACTGAGACAGTATAAAATAAAGAGCTCTTATTATTACGTTAATGGCCTTGTGCCCTTTCAAGAATCTCCCCCGCCTGCACTTCATGTGCTACTGATAAGGCTATCAAGCCAGGGTCCTACTTCCCAGCCACAGAGATGGGCATCTAATCCAGACTGGCCAATTAGAAGACCCAATCCAGAACAGTTAATGAAAAAACAAAAACCAGACTCGTCCTCCAAACAGGTCCAATCAATGTTCGTTTTAAAATAATTGTTGCAGCCACCAGGAAGGAGAGGGTTCTTGAGATTATGACATGTTAGACTATAAATCTGGAGCAGTTTATAATGTCCATGCCATGGTGATGTGAGATCTAAAGAAGAGAGTAACCTAGGCAGAAGTAGAGAAAGGAGCAGAAACCGATGGCATCATTTGACCCTCCATATCCTACATTGCCTAAAGCCAGAACTACTACCTTGATTTCCCTATCATGTCCATTAGTTCCCCCACCTCCCTCCCTTTATCCTTTTTGCATAAAGAAGTTTGAACTGGACTTTTGTAACCTGTAAATGAAAAAGTCCTGGTAAATCTTGTATGCCTATAAACTAGAATATATATTGAGAATTTTTAAGCATATTGTTTTTTTCCTTATAATGTCAACAGTTTATAATATTTATCTATTGTATTATCTACCTATACACACAAACACATTTTATTTTTATAAGACCCCTAAACACTGGGGAAAATAAAGAAAAATTCAGTCATTTAGAAGTACGTTCCTAATATCTATTTGTTGCCATATGGCATAATCATACTCTTTAATGATTAAAATTGATGTCTTTTGAATTCTTATCATGAAAGTCTTCAGTATCTTCTCTTACCTAATTGACCCATCTCTTCATCACTTACTTCCTTCCATACAGACATTTGAGATGTTTCCCTTCCTCCACAATCAAAATTCGTTTTTCCAAAAATTCAGTGGGGCTATCCAATATTTTAGTTAATTTTGGATCTCTCCTCTATTAAAAGACTTATAAAAAGATAGTCTTAAACTAAGCTGAAGGTTGCCTACCTCATTCACTGAGCATGGATCAGATTATCAGGACAATTTCCAGTAAGAATAATTTCCTATAATTCTAGAGCAGACATTTTTTTGTGATGCTGTCACATGTTACCTTATTTGTTTTTCAATGTATCTACCTTGCAATAGGTAAGTACATTGAAATTACCACTACAGAGAAAATGGATATTGAGAAATACAGGTTGCCTGCCCCCACTTTACTCAGCTATAAAGAGCCACAGTCTGGATTCAAATCCAAATCTTGCATCTCTAAGTTCAGTGGTATCTTCACTCAAAGCATTTGTTCTTTCATCTGATCCATATACAAGGGTTATGATTATATTTTTTGGAAAATTAGCTCCCATTACATTAAAAATTTGAAAATAAATGCATAATTTATACTTCATATTGTTTTAAAACTTGAAGAGACAATATTATGATGATGTCCTAATGACCATGATCATGAAAGATGCATTCTTGTCTGAGATTCAACTTAGATAAAACAAAGTTTAGGTATTATTTCTTGGGAGTTGGGAGAAGGGAGAAATCTTCCCTTTTTTCCAGCACATGGAAATTGGTACAGAACTTCCTCATGTGTCTTCTGTTATGACATATAATTCTTTCTATGTAACCTGGTCAGTTGAGTTATTCATGCTACCTTTTGTATTAGAAGCCACTTTGATTCCCAGCCATGTCTCTACAGTGTAACCGTTGTTGAGAAAAATATGAATTAGCTATGAAACTATAAATACATTCCTCCTCTCCCTGGTTAAATCGGTTGAACTTCAGCTCTGCGAGCATGCTTGATCTAACTTTATCTTCTATTATTTATGAATATCTGTGTTCTGTGATCTCAAGTCACCCCCCACTGCCTGTGTGTTCATGCTACACAGTGGAGTTTTGGACCAAAGCTGAGCTCCCCAGGTGGTCTGTGACCTGACAATAGTTTCAAAGTCTCTTGCCTCTCAGTGAAAAGGAATCAAATCTATCACAGGCTACATTCTTTTCAGGTGAACAGGATGGAAAAACCTTCCTGCCATTTGTCATTTCCAGCCTCTTCCATGTTGCATATTAAATAAATCTGTTTTAATGTCTCTGGCTTGGGACCTCCTGTCATCTGTTGAAGAACAAGGTGGTTTGTGGGGAGTTTGGCAAAGAGGTCATATTAATCTCAGTGGGGAATGTCACAAACCTGACTCCTTTTCAAAAGCTTCAGAAATGATGATCGATTATCTGTAGTAAATTGCAATGTATTTACAATCTAAGGGTACATGACACGTCATAAAAGTTTGATTGGATTTTCACCTTCAAATTACTTTACAATGATATCTGAATTTGAAATTTGTATATAAAATTCTTGCTTTAGGTTCTTTCCTACATCCTAGGGTGAAGGAAAAATAAGTATAATATAAGCATCCTGTTCTGAGTTATATCAGAAATTATAATGATTTTAAATCTTCTTGCTAGTAGTACATCTAAACACTATTTTAATTTTTTCTTTTGCATGCAAGTAGAGAGAAAAAATTTAAGAGTGTGTATAATATATATGTGTGTTTTGCTACTCCAACATCCATTCAGTTTTCTTAAGCTAACAGCACCTGTGTTATCAGTTTGGGGACCACCAACTCTACTCTGGGTCCATGTGGTTCAGTTCAGGTTGACTGTATCCCTTATTCCTAGAAGAGAAAAATGATCCAGGTGTGGCCTATCAGAACATTGTACCAACCCCAGCCCCCAAGACTAGCTCTAGGCAGGCAAGTGATCAACGTAGGCCAATGGCATTCTATCCCTGGACTTCTTATGGAAGTTTAAGTGAAGCTCTCTTTCCACTGGGATTACTAAGCTGGTAGAATGCAGACCTGGAGATGATGCTATTTGTTTTGCCATCCCAAAAGGGAAAACCTGCCTGAAAATAAGCAAATATGAAAGAAAGCAAAACTGAGATGGAACTGATTGTATCCCTTGATCTAGCCTTGCCAAAAAGCTTGAACTTTTCAATTACATAAGCCAAATTCTCTCTCTCTCTCTCTCTCTCTCTCTCTCTCCCTCCCTCCCCACTCCCCTCACCAAGCCAGTTTCAACTGAGTTTCTGTCACCTGCAATTGAAAATCTCCTAACATAATAGTTGAATAAAATTTTGATAAACATTTTTACCACAGTAATTCAGTGACATTAAAAAAAATCTAACGTTAATACACGATGGAGAAATATTTTTTGAGAAGGAATCATAGTAATGGTGAAAGGTGATTTGTGAAACAAAAGCAGCTTTTCTTAATATAACAGTGAGAATTATATGAGTGGTCTATGCAAAGCAATGGCTTTTAAAATATAACGTTTTTTAGTCAAGTAAAATTTTTTGTAGGGGAACTGACAAACAGAATTTACTTACAAAATAGATTCAGGATTTTACCCTTATCAAATCAGTTTGTGTTATATATACAGATTGATTGAATTGTGGGGAAATTTAGCTGACTTCAGCATTAAGACTCGCAAACAGGTAGATCTCGTGTGTGCTGCGTGCATGTGTCCGCAGTGCTAAATAACCCATTCTACTTAAGCTTTTGTGGAATACATATAAATATTTTTCCAGCACTATTCCATGAGCCATGGGGCCATTTATACTAGTAACAGTCACCACTTACTGCATGCTTCTTGTGTGCCAGAAATCCTGCTTTGACTCTACACCTATCATCTCAAGTTCTCCTAAATAGTCCTCAAAAGTAGATACATCTATCTCCCTTTTACAGATAAGGAATTAAGGCCCCAAAGAGTTTTAGCCACCTGACCAAGGACATAGTGGAACAAAAGGTAGATGTGAGACTTTTATCAGGTCTATCTGTGTGATATGCACAGGTTTGAAATAGAACTTTTACTCTCATGGAATCAGAACTGTTTTAATTTTATTTTTTCTAAGCCTAGTGAGGGATGCCTACCAAATACAAGGCACTGTCCTAGGCATTAGGAATGCAGAGTCAAACAAAGCACATTTTTGTGCTCAGGAAACCCATGGTCAAGGAGCTAACTTTGAGGACAAACACAAGAATAAGGTAAGCTGCTTGACATTGGAATGCTATTGCCTTGGATTTTACTGCAGGACACCACGATTCTAAATGGAACCTGAAAAGCCCTGAGGCAGGAAAAAATGAGCAGAATGAAGGAACGTAAGGGAAAGGTGCTCCGACCCGAACCTTTGCAGAAGAGTTGAGGCTGAATAGGAGATTTAGTGCATCTGGTTGCACCTCTATTCACCAGTTACCAATATAAAAAGTAGAACAACAAAGAGATATCACTACACACCTATTCGAATGGCCAAATCCAAAACACTTAACAGTACTAAATGCTGGCAAAGATGGAGAGCTACAGAAACTCTCATTTCTGGTGGGAATGCAAAATGGTACAGTCACTTTGTAAGACAGTTTGACAGTTTCTTACAAAACTAAACATACTTTTACCATATGATTCAGCAATCACACTTCTTGGTATTTACCCAAAGGAGTTGAAAACTTATGTCCACACAAAAACCTGCACATGGATGTTTATAGCAGCTTTACTCATTATTGCCAAAAATTGGAAGTAACCAAGATGTCCTTCAGTAGGTGAAAGGATAAATAAACTGTGATACATCCAGACAATGGAACTTATTTAGTACTAAAAAGAAATGAGCTATTAACCCAAGAAAAGACATGGAGGAAACTTCAATGCATATTACTAAATGAAAGAAGCCAATCTAAAAAGGTATATGCTGTACGATACCAACAATATGACATTCTGAAAAGGACAAAACTACAGAGATAGTGAAAAGATCAGTGGTTGCCAAGGTTTAGGAGGGAGGGAGGGGTGAATATGCGGAGCACATAGGAGTTTTAGGGCAGTGAAACTACTTGGTATGATGCTATAATGGTGGATACATGTCATTATACATTTGTTCAAACCCATAGAAGGCACAACATCAGGAATGAATCCTAATGTAAACAATGGACCTTCAGTGATAATAAAGTGTCAATGTAAGGTCATCCATTGTAACACATGTACCACTGTACTGGAGGATGTTGTCAATGGGGGAAGCTATACATATGTGGGAGCAAGGGGTATATATAAAATCTCTGTACCTCATGCTCAGTTTTGCTATGAACCTAGTACTATGCTAACAAATAAGATGTATCTAAAACATAAGTATAAATAAATGTAATGGAAGCAGTGTCATATAGCAGCTAAGGCATAGGCTTATGAAATCAGAATTTGAATCTCATATTCACCACCTATTGGTGTTACAGCTTTGTGAAAGTTACCATCTTTTGACCATCCATCTATCTCGAAGTAACAAAAATAATTACTAGCTCAGTGGGTGGTTATAAGGATTAAATGAGATAATATACGGTAGAAGGCTTCTGTATTTCCCTGCTTAATATCTATTCCCTCTTTCTGGCGGTTAAAGGTAATTTGTTCCATCATGGACAGCCCTCTCCCAGCATCCAACTGTGGTTCATATAAAAGTGATTAAGCCTTTGCTTGAAACCAGGCAAATCATTCGTATTAAATGGGTCAAGGTTAAATATACCACCAAGATGGAGCAATAGGTGAAATTCTAGAACTTCTGCTGGAACTACTGGGAAAAGGAGCTATCTTTTTTCCTGAAGTTGCTCATTGTTACCGTAAATGTGGTGGAATATAAACCATAAGTTACTAGTAGCCACTTACCACAGTGTGGAAAGAGTTTGCCTGAGGCGGAGTTAAAAAATGGCAAAACATTGAGCCAAAAAACGGAAAGACACAGTTTCTTGAAGACATTGATTGAACGTGTGGGTCCACCCATGCTTAAAGGTGGATGCATCTCTGGGTTTCCTTGGCCTGTGAACAAATTTGAATATAATTTATCTCCTTAGCCAGTGAAAAACTGTTGGTTAGTACCCTGCATAAACTACTTACTATAGTGAGTGTGTACTTATCACATATCTTTAATATTTTCTGAAACTGTTAGATGATTATCTAATCTTTATATTTTTATTTAGTTCTTATATCATTATAATATACCTTGCCAATTCTCTGTGAATGTTGTTTTGAAGACAGGAACTAATATTTCTGTGTATTTTTCCAGCCATATAGTACTTGGGTTTCAAATAAACACCTATAGATTATATTTGCTCTCTATTATGATTAACACATTGTCATTCCTGAAACAATAGGTTTCTGATTTTTACTCGTATCGCCCCCATGAAATAAATATTAGGTCAGTTAGGATTTAAAATGGCATCTAATGAATCTAAAAGAGTATTTGCAAAACATTACTCAGTCATTGAAGGGATTTTGCATGTTTAGGATTATGAAAAAAAGAGAGCAAATGCAACAATACTGATTTTATAGCTAGGATCTAGAACTAGAAAACAGGATTCATCTTTATAGATGACTGTTTACCTTTGGACTTGAAATCTAAATTTGTATTATGTGGCCATTCCAGGACAAAATCCATTTACACGAAGCACTGGCCCCATGTAAAATGGCAAGACCCAAATTTTTTACATTTGGAGGCAAATTCCCATTGACATCCTGCGTATAGAATATGAGGACTATATTTAGTTACAATCCTGAGTATAAAGTAATTTTAAAACATGGAGTATGCAGAACCTTTAAATTGCTATTATCTCCTTCCAAGTTGTTGGTGACCTGCCAAAGAAGATCTCTTCAACTACCTTCTTCCTACCACAACATAATGCAACGGAATTACACCATCTCCTGACAAAACTATGTGATATGGCCTAGAGTGTGTTCAGAGGTCATATGTCATATTTAGCCATCAGGAAACCCTATAAGGCCAGAGTCTCTGAAAAGAAAACACCTCCATGACAGCAAGGACTTTTATCTGTTTTTCTTCACTGATCTTTCCGAAGTGCCTAAAAGAGTGGCTGTAACATCACAAGCACTGAATAATTTTTTAAGTGAATGAATGGATGCAGGAATAAATTTTCTTTTTAGAAGAACAAATGTAGCTAAACTGGTTAAACGTAAGAAAGACATCTAAGTTTTATACCTATTGTTCTGAGATGTGGACATCTTATCCTTCTATACTGTCGTGTGAGATTTCTATGATATCAGAGATAAAAATGGACTCAGAGAAGGAATAAAAATGTATACTAACTACATACTTTGTTTCACTGCAGGATAATTTATGGCAACAAAGTACTGGAAAATATCTAAATCCCCAGGAATAGGATATTGGTTAGGGAAATTACGCTACATACATATAATAAATAGAATACCCTACAGTCATAAAAATAGTACTCAAGATGCTAAATAAAATTTAAAACTATCATTATATAAAAAGTGGAAAAGTAAATTGAGAAACTTTTCACATATATTATGCCATATGTTTTAAACTGCATTGTCTATATAGTTGAAAATCAACATTAAACATTTTGATGGTTTCTAATTTACATAGTAAACATATCTTTAATATACTTATATCCCTGATAATTGAAGTTTTTATGAGCACAATGTTAGTGATTTTGGTTGTGAGGGGCACTGAAGAAGAATCTGGGGAATAAAATCTCAACAAATATATTTAAAGACAACACTATTAGTTCAAGCTCTCTTTTCTTCCAATTCAAAGATTTGGAGGTATTTATACTTGAAGCATGAATAGAAAGAGAATCAGGAAAGAGGACAGGAATGAAGAGAAATATGCTGCCCCAGTTTTCTCTTTTCCATAAAGAAATAGAAAGGCACAACGTACATCCTTCCTAGTGCAGATGCTCAAACTCATTTCTGTTCATTTAAGTAAGAAACTATGAGGATGATAATCACTGGGTTTGTGGAATTGTGGTCCTGAAGTTTCCACTGTGAGAATGTTGCAACGAAGAGTATTAATGTTCTCTGAGATGCTTTTGTTATCATAAAATCACAACCAACACAGTGAAGAGTAATGCTCCTTTCAATTTCCTACATTAAAACTATAGTCTGCCATTAAATAAGTCATTCACACATTGCTGATACTGTGCTAACAAAAGGGAAGCACGTTGTGACTTTGCCTTTCATCAATATTTACTTTTTATCAATATTCATCTATCAGAAATCTGTAAATATTCAATAAATTAACCTCTGATATAATCAGGAAATTTGCTTCCTTTTAAGAAAATTTTATAGTTGTCTCTATTAATATTTCAAAGGTCACATCAAGATTTTATGACCCAGGGACTTGTGAAAATCTCCTCCAATGTGAAAATTTCATCCTGGACTTGCATACGTGTTCATTATTTCTACATTATTACTTGTCTTACATCATTTTATGTGTTCATTACACAAGTTTTGACTATCTTAATAACTCTTGTGATGTGTCAAATATAAAATAATACTGCATTGAAAATGGTCATTTAAATTTAGATTTATAAAGTGTCACTTTCAAATTATATTAGCGTCCAGATTCCTAATACATTTAATACTTGATTCCATGGCAGTAAACAAAATTCATATCACTATGAAGTTGCAGCTTACCTACCCATAAAGTCCTGAAGTAACATAGGTATCCAATACCACTGCACTTCAACAGTTAAGAAAGTAAGCTTACCTATCATTAAGTCATTTATGCCTTTTCACTTATAGTGAAAATGTTAGGTGAATAAAATCAATCAGGATGGTTTTAGCCCATAATCAATAGCTTGTTTTATTGTATCACTTGAGCTTCTCAAGCAGCATATACTTAGGTCAGAACTTAAAAAAAAAAATTTGAAAATTAACAATGAGGTATGGCAGTTTTCTCACCAAAACTGTGAACTTTTTGAGGGCCATGACTGTGGCATACATTTCCGGAATCCAGTTAATAACTCAGGAAGTTTTATTAACTTCAGTCCAGCAGTCAAATAAATAGCAATGTCCCCATCTATTCTGTAGCTACAGGATGCATTCAGGACCATGGACAACAACCCACAGTCCAGTCTTTCTTAATTATGACTTTAGCATGCTACCAACTAGCTGTGAAAATGTAAAGCTTATCTTCTCTTTTTAGATACACTGAAAGGAAACTCCATATTCATATTATAAAAGGCAGTGCAACTTTTGATGTTTGGAAAGCAGTGGGCTCACCGCTAAGTAAAAATATATGGCATTACTTGCCAGATGTCTTTTTTTCCTCTACAGATATATGTTTCACAATTGCAAGGACTTTATCATGTCTGTTGCTGTATCTTCATTGCTCTACCAATAGTCTGGGACATAACATGTTGTTGAATAAGTGATCCATGTGGTGACTCTATGGTAAAACTCTCATTATTAAGCACTGCAACAACAAACCAACAACAACAAATACGTTGTTAAGATTTGTTCATAAGAAAGCCAGTAATGGGACTTTGAAAAGTGATGACTGTGTAGCCAGATTCAGTCAAATTAAAGTTCAACAAAAGACTCATAAATTCTACATAACCAACAATCTACTGTGCTCTCAATTCATAAATTCAGTGAAACCATTTTGTGTAACTAAAATGTTTCTAAAAAAGAACACCATTAAAAATACATGTTCTCCTCCCTAACACCATACACAGAAATAAACTCAAAATGGATTAAAGACCTAAATGTAAGGCCAGACACTGTCAAACTCTTAGAGGAAAACATAGGAAGAACGCTCTATGACATAAATCACAGCAAGATCCTTTTTGACCCACCTCCTAGAGAAATGGAAATAAAAACAAAAATAAACAGATGGGACCTAATGAAACTTAAAAGCTTTTGCACAAAGGAAACCATAAACAAGACCAAAAGACAACCCTCAGAATGGAAGAAAATATTTGCAAATGAAGCAACCGACAAAGGATTAATCTCCAAAATTTACAAGCAGCTCATGCAGCTCAATAACAAAAAAACAAACAACCCAATCCAAAAATGGGCAGAACACCTAAATAGACATTTCTCCAAAGAAGATATACAGACCGCCAACAAACATATGAAAGAATGCTCAACATCACTAATCATTAGAGAAATGCAAATCAAAACTACAATGAGATATCATCTCACACCAGTCAGAATGGCCATCATCAAAAAATCTAGAAACAATAAATGCTGGAGAGGGTGTGGAGAAAAGGGAACAGTTTTGCACTGCTGGTGGGAATGTGAATTGGTACAGCCACTATGGAGAACAGTATGGAGGTTCCTTATAAAACTACAAATAGAACTACCATACGACCCAGCAATCCCACTACTGGGCATATACCCTGAGAAAACCATAATTCAAAAAGAGTCATGGGGCTTCCCTGGTGGTGCAGTGGTTGAGAATCTGCCTGCTAATGCAGGGGACACGGGTTCGAGCCCTGGTCTGGGAGGATTCCACATGCCGCGGAGCAACTAGGCCTGTGAGCCACAACTACTGAGCCTGCGCGTCTGGAGCCTGTGCTCTGCAACAAGAGAGGCCGTGATAGTGAGAGGCCCGTGCACTGTGATGAAGAGTGGTCCCCGCTTACCACAACTAGAGAAAGCCCTCGCACAGAAACGAAGATGCAACACAGCAAAAATAAATTAATTAATAAACTCCTACCCCTAACATCTAAAAAAGAAAAAAGATAACATTTAAATCCTACACAGTAATCTTTAAAAAAAAAAGAGTCATGTACCAAAATGTTCATCGCCGCTCTATTTACAATAGCCAGGACATGGAAGCAACCTAAGTGTCCATCAGCAGATGAATGGATAAAGAAGGTGTGGCACATATATAAAATGGCATATTACTCAGCCATAAAAAGCAACAAAATTGAGTTATTTGTAGTGAGGTGGATGGACCTAGAGTCTGTCATACAGAGTGAAGTAAGTCAGAAAGAGAAAAACAAATACTGTATGCTAACACATATAAATGGAATCTAAGGAAAAAAAAAAGGTCATGAAGTACCTAGGGGTAAGACAGGAGTAAAGACACAGACCTACTAGAGCATGGACTTGAGGATATGGGGAGGGGGAAGGGTAAGCTGGAACAAAGTGAGAGAGTGGCATGGACATATATACACTACCAAACATAAAAGAGATAGCTAGTGGGAAGCAGCCGCATAGCACAGGGAGATCAGCTCGGTGCTTTGTGACCACCTAGAGGGTGGGATAGGGAGGGTGGGAAGGAGGGAGACGCAAGGGGGAAGAGATATGGGAACATATGTATATGTAAAACTGATTCACTTTGTTATAAAGCAGAAACTAACACACCATTGTAAAGCAATTATACTCCAGTAAAGATGTTAAAAAAAAATACATGTTCTCAAAGATTTATATCTGTAGACAGAGTAAAAACATTATTCAGAGACTATGACAGTACAAATGTAAGAAGATAAGTAAGATGCATGGCAATGTATCAAATCAAGAAATGTTTAAACCTCCACATGGTGCAGGGATGGGGCAGAGATTTATGTGCTGGCAGAACTGCAGTCATGCCATTGGCACGCATCGTTAGAGAATGACTGCAACTATAAAACAGGTATTGATGACTAGAACAACTTAGTGTATTTCAGCCTAAGGCAAAAACAAAGAATGTTGTCACACGACATATCTTTGAACACCCAAGGGGGGAAAAACACTCTGGTTGAAGCCCAGCCGACTAAAAACATTACACATAGCTAAAGACTGGCAATTACCTGAACATAACTAGTCACCCTGCACTAAGTTCACAGTTACTATAGACTGAATCCCAGTCCTTTGCACCTTGAAAATAAAAAGAGATTATTAATATATACAGTCTTTTGCTATTAATATTCATGGCATTATTTAACTCTGACCTACAGAATTTCAAAGCAAATCCAAGCAACCAAATATAGATTGGTTTTGGGTTTTTTTGATATAGAACCTGTGTAATCTGGGATGATGGAGAGATTGATAGTCTGCTTACCTTCCAGACAGTGGCTTCAAGTATCTCTACAAACTCTGATGAAATATGACTTTGGAAATGCTGACTGCAGCAATTCTGGATGAATGCAATCACAATATACCCTCCTTCCAACACACAAATATACACATGTCTCCTGCAAAACTGTGTTCTGTTTTTCAAACTAAGGTGCCCTTTTCATAAAATAAATGTATAGTCTATATGGAACAGTCTCTGGTTGAAAATTTAAACAAATCAGCTAGCCATTTACTGACACAATGTCGAGAAACTGGTTTCATTGATTTTTTTTTCTTTGCTGAGGTATTTATACAAACCCCAAACAGTATTTTATATAAAAAAAAAATCAAACAGTTAAATCCAAACAATTTGCCAGTCAGACCATGTGCAACAGATTCAACTGTCCAAATAACCTGTATCTTCTGAAAGGGCTTCCATCAGATTTTTGTTCCAAACAGACCACTATGTAAAAATACTGCTGGAATTAACTGGTTGACTCAAACTCCAGTGGACAAAGAATACATTAGTAATAATTCCTACAGGTAGTACTAATTTGGGACAAAATGAGCATTAGCTCATAGAAGGAGGAAAGAAGGAAAGGGCCCATTTCTTTCAAAAGACAATGATTTCATTGGTCCGTTAATAGAGCCAGCATTTCATTTCCCACAATTAACAAATATTTGTAAGGCAGCAAGATGACATCCAAGAAAGAGCATAAAACTAGCAGACAGGGGAGTTAATGATTAAAATACTGGGCTGTGAAATCAACCAGACAAATTTGTATCTGAAGTCTTCTGCTTCATCTCTGGGTTCATTTAGACCCTAGACCTCCATTTTTGTATCTGTAAACTGGATAGTGATATTATCTAACTCCTAAGTTGTGAGTATTAAAAGAGATAATATACAAAAAATGTAATTTCACATAGTGCATGATACATAATGAACACTCATAAATGCTACTTCTTAATTTTAGTAGACTTAACTGTGTCATTAACCAGCAATGTGATTTCTGCTGGTTGATAACAATAACAGATTAATAAATTCTTATTTGGGGCCAGAGTCTATACTAAAAATTTTATCTAGATTAAATTAACATAAAATTAAATTTGTGATATTAACACACAATTCTTTGTTCAGATGGAGAAAAATCAAGGCTCAAAGAGGTCAAGTAATCAAACCCAGGTGAAGGATCAGGTTTGACTGACATCAAACACTACATGTTACAGCCTGTACATTCATCTCCATGCTCCCCACTTACCAAAATAGAAAGAACAGAAAAAAATGCAGAAGAAAAATAAGTTCTACCTATAAGACAAACAGGAAAGAGAAGGAAACTGAAACTTAATTACTATCCTACATGCGTTTAACATGGTGCTAATTGTCTTGCCTGTACAGTCCAATTAATTCCCGCTAAATTCTTAAGAAGTCATTACACCTATTTTAAATAAGACAGTATACACATCCACTTCAAGAAAAAATGAACTGATAACAGAATTAAGATCTGCTGAAAACTCCATATAGTTCCCTTTCCTCTACCCACTGTCACAAGTAACTAATACTCAGAATTGAATGCTTAATCTCTCCATCATTTTTAATACTTTTACATGTATTTATCCCGAAAAATATAAAGCAATATCTAGTGTATTTCACTTCCATATATGGCATTGAACTTCATGTGTTCTTCAAACATTTTTTTCACTGAAATATATACTATAATATTTATCCATTTTGATATGCATAGCTCTAATTCCTTCAATTTCACTACTGTATATTGCTCAATTTTCATAAAACATCACATTTTATTTATCTATTCAATTTTAAGAAAACACCACAGTTTATCTATTTTTTTCCCCTGTTGAGACTTTTATCCCCACTACTACATATAAGTTTTCTGTTTTCTGTATATTACACAAGGGCCCATGTAAAGATGTACAGAATGTTCTCTAGAAACTATACCTAAGAATTGAATTGCTATGTAGGCAATGTTTGTTTTCAACCACTCTTATTGTTGCCAAATGTTTCACTTCTTCAACTTTTCTAGGTATTGCCAAATTGTTCTCCAAAATAGGTACACTAATGTATAAGGGTTTCTCTCACGCTACATACTCTTTGATTGACATTATCAAACTTTGACATTTTTGCAAATCTGTTGAGTGTACAATAGAATTTAATTGTATTTAAATGTCATTTCACTTATTACTAGTGAGATGGAGTACATTTTCTCCTATTTATTTGACATCCAAGTTGTTTCCTCCTTTACATATCTGTTCTTACATTTGTTCTTCTTGTAATCAGGCTACCACATTTTTCTTATAAATATGTTGGGGTTGTTTTTATTCTGGACATTTATCTTTTGTTAATTATTTGTATTGTTAATATCTTCTTCCAGTCTTTGGATTTTTAAAAAATAATTGTTGAATATATTTTTTGATGAAAACATTCAAATTTATAAACGTACTTTATGGTTTGTGCTTATTATGTCTACCCATTGCGGAGCACAGGCTCCGGACGCGCAGGCTCAGCGTCCATGGCTCACGGGCCCAGCCGCTCCGCGGCATGTGGGATCCTCCCGGAACAGGGCACGAACCCGTGTCCCCTGCATCAGCAGGCGGACTCTCAACCACTGCGCCACCAGGGAAGCCCATATTATGTCTATTTTAAAGTCATTTCCTGTCTAGACGTCATAAAGATTATCTCCCGTATTTTCTTCCTAAAAATACTAAAGTATGATTTTCATACTTAAGTCTTTTGTCCACAAAGAAATCATTTGGGGATATAATATGAGTTATTAATCCTATATTATTTATTTTCATATGAGTTTAAAATTGTTATATCACCAGTTTACACACTACTATGCTCAGAGCACACTTATGAGGTAAATACTAATATAATTCTGAATTAATTGGTACAGAAACAAACCTAGAGGTTCAGTAGCCCAGCCAGTGTCCCCAGTTAGTAAATGTTGGGGACAAGATGTACACCCAGGGAGTCTGACTCCAGGGCCCATGCACAATGGAATAGCATGTGTCTGGGCCAGGATTTCCACAACAAAGGAAATAGAAGCTGAGTATGGACTGAAAGAACATCCAAAAAATGAAACTCCCTGCTTCACAATACAGCTGTTGCATAATACTTTCCATTCTAGTACCTGACTTTTTGTCCTATACTCAGGCTGTTTTGTGTTTGGTGAGATTGGACAATCAAAAGCAAAGAATTCAATTAATTAACTCAATTGATCAATCAGTTATCTAATAACAAATAGTCCACTGAAAAATTTCATTAATCAATTGATTCAATTAAAGACTAATTAATGATCAGTCCTGATGATGTTTTAATGTACCTGGCTGGTACTTGCACCCACTGACTTGCAGTTTAAGATAGACCTAACAGGGTAAATACAAATCAGTATGTCAGATGTAAAGAGTGAGTGCACTGGATGTTACGGATCATAGTAGAGGGGCATTTATGTTAGGTGAGGTAGGAGGGAAGTGGAAGGAATTTTCAGACAAGTCTTCCTGAAGTAGATGTTTTGGGTGATCATGAGATGAGAAAAAATTCACCGGACAGGCTGGAGTTCAATAACAAGCAGAGGAAACAGCAGCAGCAAAGACATACAGATGATAATCAGCAGAAAGTATTCCTGGGGCATCACTAACCTTTCAGTGTTGCTGCATTGCTAAAAATATAAGTGAGGTTTCAAGGTGAGACCAGGGCAGTAAGCAAGAGGCAAATGTAGAAGAACACGATATTTATCATGACAAGGACATCATATTTTATCCCAAGGCCAATGAGAACCCTCACTGTGTGATGTAAACAGAAGGATGGTTTTTATCAGAAGGGCAGCAGAGAGAGTAATTGGGAGGCTGTTGCAATAGTGCAGGTAACTGACAACAGGGGTCTGACCCCTCTCTGCAAGGTTACAAAAATCATTATTATCACAGTTTACACTAGGGACTGACAGGCTGCTAGAGCCTCTGTGCAGCCCCAACTTCGGAGCCTTTCAGAATTTTTGGAAATATTTATTTGTATACCTGTATTTTTCCCCAAAGAAGTGTCTAGAAGACAGAAAAATACCTGAACTATTTTTGGACCTAACTTATAACATTAAACTCCCTTCTCCAATTACCTTCATTTATCCTCCCTGTCCAGGCAGCAAAGGCAAAAACAAAACCCCAAAACCACAAGGAGGTAATTTGAGAAATCTAATGCAGTAAAAAGGAACCTGTAAATGACAGGACAGTATCTTAGGATGAGCAACGTCAGGGACAATACGTACTAGAAGTCCTGAAGGAGCAAGAGGAAGTGTAATGGAACTCAGAGAGAGACGGAGAGCTGAGTGGAGAGGCTGCCTTTTAGGAGTTGTGACTTTGGTCAAGAAATACGCCAAGCTAGAGGGGCTCTGCAAGAAGGGATCCAGGAGAAGAATATCCCAATTTCACTCTTCTCCCTCCCCCCAATACTCTGCCAGCGCCTACTACTGTCAAACCCAATAGGAGGCTAGAATACAAAGGAGCTTCATCTTCTTTCTTTTATCCCCCACAACCAAACAGGGTTTATTTTAGAAATGCAAAGGTTTTTTTTGTTTTTTTTTTTATGTGTATCTATTCTTTTTCAAATTCTTTTCCCATTTAGGTTGTTACATAATGTTGAGAAGAGTTCCCTGTGCTATATAGTAGGCCCTTGTTGGTTATCCTTTCTAAATATAGCAGTGTGTACATGTCAATCTCAAACTGCAAAGGAGCTTCTTGATGTGATCTACCGGGATCAGCCTTGGCCTGGGAGGCACAGGCAGAGGGGTGGAGAGTGGAGAGTGGGTCTGGAGGTGCTCAGAGTTCTTTCCCCCACAAACATACCATAATGTAAGTAAAAGCTGTGTTTATAACACAAATGCAACTCAAGACCATATCCTGCTTTCCTTCCAGTCAGATTCCAGCTTCTGAGCACCTGTCTCTATAGAAATTCTGGATCCAGCACTGTTGGTAGTCCCAACATTCAACACTGAAAGAGTTCACTAAACATATGCTTAGTCAATTTTTATATAACAGTGACATAAAAATATAACTTGCCGTCTTTCTTCTTATTGCATTCTTCTCCTTGCGTTCTTACTTCTTACTAATCTACTCTCTTAGATATTTTTTTAAACATTTTACAGATGAGGAAACTGTAAGAAAAAAAGAAGCTACGGAGGAGAGTTACAGGAAACCAAAGAGAGGTTAAGTGACTTGGAAATGCCACTCACTGTGATCTTAGGGCCAGGAACATACCCCAGGTCTTCAGACCCCAAAAGAGCAATAGAGTCATATTTCTACTGCACCATAACTGGCAATTCAGAGCAGCTGCCTTGCAGGGGAAGAAAAGTATTCTGGGGTCTGTATGATCTGATTTAACCCTAACTCTCAAGAGGACACCCAGGGTCCTCTACAAGTGGAAATAATGTCTTTACTTTGAGGAACTGGCTATTCTGGGAGAAGAATGGTAAATAAAGATGAAGAGGTTGGTGCTAATTAAATTCTGAAAATATGGTAATTTTCCTTAACCTGAACAAATAACAGGCACTTTTTATCCTGATTTATTACAAAAGGCCTATCGTCCAAATAAATAATAGATGACTATGATGCAACACTTTCAAGATTATTGTCTCATGTTTGAAAGATTAGGGTCATCACAGATAATAAATATTACAGACAAGCCTATGAAGAAAAAGAGAAATACTAAGATTGCAAATTGAGAAAATTAAAACTCTGTATTAAGGGAAATAAAACACTGGAGTCTCTCCCCGCCAGCACACACAGATAAATTAATTGTGTGATAGGAACACTGGAACGGGGTATTATAAGCAATTAGGCAATAGGAGGAAAACAAGTAATTCTGGGTAGGGAGGGGGTGGCACAGTGAAGCTGGACAAATAAAAATTAAGGCTTACAGACAAAACAATTATAAGTAACCATTTGCAGGTTAAAAGTATTTTTTAAATAATATGCTTTCCACAAAACAATTAGCGTACCACAATGATAAGGTATTTTAGCGACAGCTCTGCTAAAGAATAATCCAAAAATAAGACTCAGGAAGCTTAGTAACAAGTATATCAAAGAGATAAGTTTAATGGAGTTCCCAGTACTGGCTTAAAAGCAAAAATGTCTGTTTAGCATTTCTGTATTACTGGTAGCAGTTTCTGTTAGGCCAGGATAAAAGTACCAACAGAATGCTCATGACTTCCTTCACTGGTTAGGCATTTATTTCAGCAAAGATTTTGTTTTCTACAACCCTTGTTTTCATTATCTGGTGTTAGAGACAGCCACTAAATACATTTTCCCTATTTTTCCTGCTTGCTTAATCGCTGTGTTTCCACATAGATAAATCCCATACAATTAGCTCGAGCTTTAGAAAATACTGTTGCCTGGCACACATGAAATGAAATTTTATGCCGTGCCAGAGGAAGTTACAACCTGTTGTGAGAACAGAAATTCTTTATTGGGAGTTCCTTGCCCATGGCTATACGTGAAATGAAGAGAGAATAGAGGAAACTATTCAGCTGTGAAAATCCTTCCTTAGCCTAAAAAAACAAAGAGTAAAATATTTTATTTTCATTCACTTTCTTTAATGTCTTATGCTGAAAACAATTATTTTGGCTATACCGTAATTATGCCAATATGACTGATTATAAGAATTTTTTAATTAAAAAAATAAGGCAAAATTTCCAATTCAGTTATGTCTCCTTAGGGTCTAGCACAGGACTTGGCACTCATGGATAACTGTTTTATGAAAAATGAAAGATAATGGTATCAACTCTCTGTCAGCATTCAGAGATAATATGTTTTATTCTTCCCTTCTGGATCCTGTATCCTAATGCCGTATTTTTTTAATCCTTATTGTAAAACTGGTCAGCTGCATGGATATATTGTCCTGTGGCATAACCTGAATTTCTGAGGAGCAGATTAACAAGTTTAAAAAAATTAGGCAGAGGAACGGAGGTAAGATGGTGGAAGAGTAAGACGCAGAGATCACCTTCCTTCCCACAGATACACCAGAAATACATCTACACGTGGAACAACTCCTACAGAACACCTACTGAACGCTGGCAGAAGACCTCAGACCTCCCAAAAGGCAAGAAACTCCCCACGTACATGGGTAGGGCAAAAGAAAAAAGAATAAACAGAGACAAAAGAATAGGGACGGGACCTGCACTACTGGGAGGAAGCTGTGAAGGAGGAACGGTTTCCACACACTAGGAGCCCCTTCGCGGGCAGAGAATGCGGTGGCGGAGGGGGAAAGCTTCGGAGCCGCGGAGGAGAGCACAGCAACAGGGATGCAGAGGGCAAAGCGGAGAGATTCCCGCACAGAGGATCGGTGCCGAGGGCAAGCACCAGCCCCAGAGACTTGTCTTCTTAGCCGGCGGGGCTGCGAGCTGAGGCTCAGGCTTCTGTCGGAGCGCAGGGAGAGGACTGGGGTTGGCGGCGTGAATACAGCCTGCAGGGGGTTAGTATGCCACGGATAGCCGGGAGGGAGTCCGGGGAAAAGTCTGGACCAGCCGAAGAGGCAAGAGACTATTTCTTCCCTCTTTGTTTCCTGGTGTGCGAGGAGAGGGGATTAAGAGTCCTGCTTAAAGGAGCTCCAGAGACGGGCGCGAGCCGCGGGTAAAAGCACGGACCCCAGAGAGAGGCGTGAGACGCTAAGGCTGCTGCTGCCGCCACCAAGAAGCCTGTGTGCGAGCACAGGTCACTCTCCACACCTCCCTTCCGGGTAGCCTGTGCAGCCCGCCACTGCTGGGGTCCCGGAATCCAGGGACAACTTCCCACGGAGAACGCACGGCACGCTTCAGGCTGGTGCAACATCATGCTGGCCTCTGCCGCCGCAGGCCCGCCACGCACCCCGAGCCCCTCCCTCCGCCCCGCCTGAGTGAGCCAGAGCCCCCGAATCAGCAGCTCCTTTAACCCCGTCCTGTCTGAGCGAAGAACAGACGCCCTCCGGCAACCTACATGCAGAGGCGGGGCCAAATCCAAAGCTGAGCCCCTGGGAGCTGTGCGAACAAAGAAGAGAAAGGGAAATCTCTCCCAGCAGCCTCAGGAGCAGCGGATTAAAGCTCCACAATCAACTTGATGTACCCTGCATCTGTGTAATACATGAATAGCCAACGAATCATCCCAAATTAAGGAGGTGGACTTTGAGAGCAAGATTTATGATTTTTTCCCCTTTTCCTCTTTTTGTGAGTGTGTATGTGTATGCTTCTGTGTAAGATTTTGTCTGTATACCTTTGCTTCCACCATTTGTCCTACGGTTCTATTCGTCCATTTTTTTTGTTTTGTTTTAAATTTTTTTTCTTAATAATTATTTTTTATTTTAATAACTTTATTTTATTCTATCTTACTTTACTTTATTTTACTTTATCTTCTTTCTTTCTTTCCTTCCTTCCCTCCTTTAGACAACGAATCATCCCAAATTGAGGAGGTGGACTTTGAGAGCAAGATTTATGACTTTTTCCCCTTTTCCTCTTTTTGTGAGTGTGTATGTGTATGCCTCTGTGTGAGATTTTGTCTCTATACCTTTCCTTCCACCATTTGTCCTAGGGTTCTATCTGACCATTTCTTTCCTTTTTTTTAAATTTTTTTTCTTAATAATTATTTTTTATTTTAATAACTTTACTTTAGTTTACCTTACTTTATTTTATTTTACTTTATCTTCTTTCTTTCTTTTTTTCCTCCCTTCCTTCCTCCCTTCCTCCCTCCTTTCTTTCTTTCTTTCTTTCTTTCTTTCTACTTCTACTAATTCTTTCTACTTTTTCTCCCTTTTATTCTGAGCCATGTGGATGAAAGGCTCTTGGTGCTGCAGCCAGGAGTCAGTGTTGTGCCTCTGAGGTGGGAGAGCCAACTTCAGGACACTGGTCCACAAGACACCTCCCAGCTCCACATAATATCAAACGGTGAAAATCTCTGAGAGATCTCAATCTCAACACCAACACCCAGCTTCACTCAACGACCAGCAAGCTACAGTGCTGGACACCCTATGCCAAACAACTAGCAAGACAGGAACACAACCCCACCCATTAGCAGAGACGCTGCCTAAAATCATAATGAGTACACAGACACCCAAAAACACACCACCAGATGTGGACCTGCCCACATGAAAGACAAGATCCAGTCTCATCCACCAGAACACAGGCACTAGTCCCCTCCACCAGGAAGCCTACACAACCCACTGAACCAACTTTAGACACTGGGGAAAGACACCAAAAACAATGGGAACTATGAACCTGCAGCCTGCAAAAAGGAGACCCCAAACACAGTAAGATAAGCAAAATGAGAAGACAGAAAAACACACAGCAGATGAAGGAGCAAGATAAAAAAACACCAGACCTAACAGGTAAGGGGGAAATAGGCAGTCTACCTGAAAAAGAATTCAGAATAATGATAGTAAAGATGATCCAAAATCTTGAAAATAGAATAGAGAAAATGCAAGAAACATTTAACAAGGATCTAAAAGAACTAAAGATGAAACAAAAAACGATGAACAACACAATATAACAAATTAAAAATACTCTAGATGGGATCAATAGCAGAATAACTGAGGCAGAAGAACAGATAAGTGACCTGGAAGATAAAATAGTAGAAATAACTACTGCAGAGCAGAATAAAGAAAAAACAATGAAAAGAACTGAGGACAGTCTCAGAGACCTCTGGGACAACATTAAACGCACCAACATTCGAATTATAGGGGTTCCAGAAAAAGAAGTGAAAAAGAAAGGGACTGAGAAAATATTTGAAGAGATTATAGTTGAAAACTTCCCTAATATGGGAAAGGAAATAGATAATCAAGTCCAGGAAGCACAGAGAGTCCCATACAGGATAAATCCAAGGAGAAATACACCAAGACACCTATTAATCAAACTGTCAAAAATTAAATACAAAGAAAACATATTAAAAGCAGAAAGGGGAAAACAACAAATAACACACAAGGGAATCCCCATAAGGTTAACAGCTGATCTCTCAGCAGAAACTCTGCAAGCCAGAAGGGACTGGCAGGACATTTTTAAAGTGATGAAGGGAAAAACCTACAACCAAGATTACTCTACCCAGCAAGGATCTCATTCAGATTTGATGGAGAAATAAAAACCTTTACAGACAAGCAAAAGCTGAGAGAGTTCAGCACCACCAAACCAGCTTTACAACAAATGCTAAAGAAACTTCTCTAGGCAAGAAACACAAGAGAAGGAAAAGACCTACAATAAAGAACACAATGCAGTTTAAAAAATGGGAATAGGAACATACATATCAAAATTACCTTAAATGTAAATGGTTAAATGCTCCCACCAAAAGACACAGATTGGGTGAATGGATACAAAAACAAGACCCATATATATGCTGTCTATAAGAGACCCACTTCAGACCTAGAAACACATACAGACTGAAAGTAAGGGGATGGAAAAAGATATTCCATGCAAATAGAAACCAAAAGAAAGCAGGAGTAGCAATTCTCATATCCGACAAAATAGACTTTAAAATAAAGACTATTAGAAGAGACAAAGAAGGACACTACATAATGATCAAGGGATCAAGCCAAAAAGAAGATATAACAATTGTAAGTATTTATGCACCCAACATAGGAGCACCTAAATACATAAGGCAAACACTAACAGACATAAAAGGGGAAATCGACAGTAACACATTCATAGTAGGGGACTTTAACACCCCACTTTCACCAATGGACAGATCATCCAAAATGAAAATAAATAAGGAAACCCAAGCTTTAAATGATACATTAAACAAGATGGACTTAATTGATATTTATAGGACATTCCATCCAAAAACAACAGAATACACATTTTTCTCAAGTGCTCATGGAACACTCTCCAGGATAGATCATATCTTGGGTCACAAATCATGCCTTGGTAAATTTAAGAAAATTGAAATTGTATCAAGTATCTTTTCTGACCACAATGCTATGACACTAGAGATCAATAACAGGAAACGATCTGTGAAAAACAGAAACACATGGAGGCTAAACAATACACTACTTAAAAACGAAGTGACCACTGAAGAAATCAAGGAAGAAATAAAAAAAATACCTAGAAACAAATGACAAAGAGACATGACGACCCAAAACCTATGGGATGCAGCAAAAGGAGTTCTAAGAGGGAAGTTTATAGCGATACAATCCTACCTTAAGAAACAGGAAACGTCTCAAATAAACAACCTAAGCTTGCACCTAAAGCAATTAGAGAAAGAAGAACAACAACAAAAAAAAAACACCGAAGTTAGCAGAAGGAAAGAAATCATAAAAATCAGATCAGAAATACATGAAAAAGAAATGAAGGAAATGATAGCAAAGATCAATAAAACTAAAAGCTGGTTCTTTGAGAAGATAAACAAAATTGATAAACCATTAGCCAGACTCATCAAGAAAAAAAGGGAAAAGACTCAAATCAATAGAATTACAAATGAAAAAGGAGAAGTAACAACTGACACTGCAGAAATACAAAAGATCATGAGAGATTACTACAAGCAACTCTATGCCAATAAAATGAACAACCTGGAAGAAATGCACAAATTCTTAGAAATGCACAACCTGCCAAGACTGAATCAGGAAGATTTAGAAAATATGAACAGACCAATCACAAGCACTGAAATTGAAACTGTGATTAAAAATCTTCCAACAAACAAAAGCCCAGGACCAGATGGCTTCACAGGCGAATTCTATCAAACATTTAGAGAAGAGCTAACACCTATCCTTGTTAAACTCTTCCAAAATATAGCAGAGGGAGGAACACTCCCAAACTCATTCTATGACGCCACCATCACCTTGATACCAAAACCAGATAAAGATGTCACAAAGAAAGAAAACTACAGGCCAATATCACTCATGAACATAGATGCAAAAATCCTCAACAAAATACTAGCAAACAGAATCCAAGAGCACATTAAAAAGATCATACACCATGTTCAAGTGGGGTTTATCCCAGGAATGCAAGGATTCTTCAATATATGCAAATCAATCAGCGTGATACACCATATTAACAAATTGAAGGAGAAAAACCATATGATCATCTCAATTGATGCAGAGAAAGCTTTCGACAAAATTAAACACCGATCTTATGATAAAAACCCTGCAGAAAGTAGGCACAGAGGAAACTTTCCTCAACATAATAATAAAGGCCATACATGACAAACGCACAACCAACATCGTCCTCAATGGTGAAAAACTGAAATCATTTCCACTAAGATCAGGAACAAGACAAGGTTGCCCACTCTCACCACTCTTATTCAACATTGTTTTGAAAGTTTTAGCCACAGCAATCAGAGAAGAAAAGGAAATAAATGGAATCCAAATCGGAAAAGAAGAAGTAAAGCTGTCACTGTTTGCAGATGACATGATACTATACATAGAGAATCCTAAAGATGCTACCAGAAAACTACTAGAGCTAATCAATGAATTTGGTAAAGTAGCAGGATACAAAATTAATGTACAGAAATTTCTGGCATTCCTATACACTAATGATGAAAAATCTAAAAGTGAAATCAAGAAAACACTCTCATTTACCATTGCAACAAAAAGAATAAAATATCTAGGAATAAACCTACCTAAGGAGACAAAAGACCTGTATGCAGAAAATTATAAGACACTGATGAAAGAAATTAAAGATGATACAAATAGATGGAAAGATATACCATGTTCTTGGATTGGTAGAATCAACATTGTGAAAATGACTCTACTACCCAAAGCAATCTACAGATTCAATGCAATCCCTATCAAACTACCACTGGCATTTTTCACAGAACTAGAACAAAAAATTTCACAATTTGTATGGAAACACAAAAGACTCCGAATAGCCAAAGCAATCTTGAGAATGAAAAACAGAACTGGAGGAATCAGGCTCCCTGGCTTCAGACTATACTACAAAGCTACAGTAATCAAGACAGTATGATACTGGCACAAAAACAGAAAGATAGATGAATGGAACAGGATAGAAAGCCCAGAGATAAACCCACACACATATGGTCACCTTATCTTTGATAAAGGAGGCAGGAATGTACAGTGGAGGAAGGACAGCCTCTTCAATAAATGATGCTGGGAAAACTGGACAGGTACATGTAAAAGTATGAGATTAGATCACTCCCTAACACCATACACAAAAATAAGCTCAAAATGGATTAAAGACCTAAATTTAAGGCCAGGAACTATCAAACTCTTAGAGGAAAACATAGGCAGAACACTCTATGACGTAAATCACAACAAGATCCTTTTTGACCCACCTCCTAGAGAGATGGAAATAAAAACAAAAATAAACAAATGGGACCTAATGAAACTTCAAAGCTTTTGCACAGCAAATGAAACCATAAACAAGACCAAAAGACAACTCTCAGAATGGAAGAAAATATTTGCAAATGAAGCAACTGACAAAGGGATTAATCTCCAAAATTTATAAGCAGCTCATACAGTTCAATAACAAACAACCCAATCCAAAAATGGGCTGAAGACCTAAATAGACATTTCTCCAAAGAAGATATACAGACTGCCAACAAACACGTGAAAGAATGCTCAACATCATTAATCATTAGAGAAATGAAAATCAAAACCACAATGAGATATCATCTCACACCAGTCAGAATGGCCATCATCAAAAAATCTAGAAACAATAAATGCTGGAGAGGGCGTGGAGAAAAGGGAACACTCTTGCACTGCTGGTGGCAATGTGAATTGGTACAGCCACTATGCAGAACAGTATGGAGGTCCCTTAAAAATCTACAAATAGAACTACCATATGACCCAGCAATCCCACTACTGGGCATATACCCTGAGAAAACCATAATTCAAAGAGTCATGTACCAAAATGTTCATTGCAGCTCTATTTACAATAGGCAGGAGATGGAAACAACCTAATTGTCCATCATCGCATGAATGGATAAAGAAGATGTGGCACATATATACAATGGAATATTACTCAGCCATAAAAAGAAACGAAATTTAGCTATTTGTAATGAGGTGGATAGACCTAGAGTCTGTCATACAGAGTGAAGTAAGCCAGAAAGAGAAAGACAAATACCGTATGCTAACACATATATGTGGAATTTAAGGAAAAAAATGTCATGAAGAACCTAGGCGTAAGATAGGAATAAAGACACAGACCTACTAGAGAATGGACTTGAGGATATGGGGAGGGAGAAGGGTGAGCTGTGACAAAGCGAGAGAGAGGCATGGACAAATATACACTACCAAACGTAAAATAGATAGCTAGTGGGAAGCAGCCGCATAGCACAGGGAGATTAGCTAGGTGTTTTGTGACCACCTAGAGGGGTGGGACATGGAGGGTGGGAGGGAGGGAGACGCAAGCGGGAAGAGATATGGGAACATATGTATATGTATAACTGATTCACTTTGCTATAAAGCAGAAACTAACACACCATTGTAAAGCAATTATACTCCAATAAAGATGTAAAAAAAATAAAAGGTCAAAAAAAATTAGGCAATAGTAACTGTAATGGTTAATTTCATGTGTCAGCTTAATTGGTAATGGTGTGTCCAGATTAAACATGATTTATGCACGTGTCTATGAAGGTGTTTCCAGATGAGATGAGTATTTGAGTCACTGGGTTCAGTAAAGTAGTTGCCCTACCCAATGTGGGAGAGCACCACTGAATCCACTGAGGGCCTGAATTAAGAATGTGCCCCTTGTTTTCTTACTTCTTGTCTGCTTGAGCTGGGACATTTATCTCTTCCCTCAGACTGGGGTCTACACCATTGGCTCTCCTGATTCTCAGGCCTTCAGACTTGAGCTAGAATTACAACACCTGCTTTCCTGGGTCTCGAGCTTGCAGATGGCTGAGATCATGGATCTTAGCATCCATAATTGTATAAGCCAATTTTTAAAAATAAATCTCTCAATCTCTCTCTCAATCCCTCTCCAGAGATATATATGGGGGCGGGGAGAGGGAGAGAGAGAGAGATAACTATATACAGATAGAGACATAATTATATACAGGTAGATATTAGATATATAGTGCCATTACTAGAGATATACTATAATAACT
Source organism: Tursiops truncatus (assembly GCF_011762595.2). Classification (NCBI taxonomy): domain Eukaryota; kingdom Metazoa; phylum Chordata; class Mammalia; order Artiodactyla; family Delphinidae; genus Tursiops; species Tursiops truncatus. Next base: position 120,932,953 of record NC_047036.1, on the reverse strand, counting down.
ATAATAGAGAAATATTATATATGGGGAGATATTAGCATATATCTCTATCTACCTCTATATATCTATGTCTCACTGTTACTGCTTTTGTTTCTCTGGAGAACCCTGACTGATACATTAATAACACACACACACAATGCAGAACAACAACAAAAAAAAATGGACACGACTCAATCGATTATTCAGCTCTTCCAAATCATGCAGAGAAAATATTAGTAATAGGCTGGAGTATGCACTTCTCCATTACCTGGAAATTTGGTATTAAAGACATGTATAGCATGAGGTTAAAACAGAAAGTAAATTTCAGGACACAGGACAGAGAACCTTTGCCTCAGTTATTTGATGACTAATGTTCTTTAGCTTATATTATCTAGATCAATCACTCTCAAAGTGTGGGATCTGCCCCTGCAGCATCAACCATTATCTTGGAACTTGTTAGAAAAGCAAATTCTTGGGCGACCTCAGGTATCCTGAATTAGAAACTCTGCCCGTGTTCCCAGTGGTTCACAAAGTCCTCCAGGTGATTCTAATGTGGGCTTGAATTTGATACCATCTAATCTAGATAATCTTTCAAATTACTTGGTCTGTGCCACAAGTGCAGATTCTTATTTAATAAATCATCCATTATTTTAAAACACAAGGAATACAATATTTTTGAAGGGGGTGTTCTTATGTAAATAGCAAATAAAAAGGTGAGGCAAAGTATATTTTGCTTCTAGGTAGTTTTTACGCTTTGCACTGTAGTATAGAAACAGTTGCTATGTCTGTTCTACCCCATCTTCTGTTAGTTATCCAAGCCAGACCAATAAGAATCCCTACCTAGGATTCTCCTAATGGAAACTGCAAAAGGAGAAGCTCTATTTCCTGAGCTAAAGGGATGTAAGTTAAGAATTGCCCTTAGTCATGTTCTTTGTTATGAGGATTTTTTTTTAAACGTTGATGTTTCCAAATCTCTATTCTCCAGTGCAGACTCTTTCTTCTTTCTTATTTTATTTTTTTAAACATCTTTATTGGAGTATAATTGCTTTACAATGGTGTGTTAGTTTCTACTTTATAACAAAGTGAATAAGCTATACATATACATATGTCCCCATATCTCTTCCCTCTTGTGTCTCCCTCCCTCCCACCCTCCCTATTCCATGCCTCTAGGTGGTCACAAGCACCAAGCTGATCTCCCTGTGCTGTGGCTGCTTCCCACTCCTTCAATGAACGTTAGACTTGGCTACAATCCAGTCACCATCCCTCCCTTTATGGACATCTTGAACTTAACACATTCAAAACTATGTTCTTAATTTCTCCCAACCATGTTCCTTAAACATGCCCCTCCCTCTTTTTCCCATTCCAGTTAATGGCACAACTAACCACCCTTCTAACCAGCCACCTGCTTACGGAAAGATCTTCTGAAATGCATAGTTTATTTCTCTCTGAGTTCCCAAAAAAAAAAAAGCTTTCACCTTAATCCAAACCACCCTAACTTTTTACTAGAACTGAAGTGTCTACCTACTAGCTGGTTTCTCTGCTTCCACTCTTGACCTCTTAAAGGCTGTTCTCCACTAAAAAGATATATTTAAAAAAATTAAACCTGATTCTTTCAGTTTCTGCTTAAAATTTTCCAATGACTTTCTACTAAAGCTAAAATAAAATCCATACTCTTTACCATGGACTACTAGGCCTTGTCTATTCAACATTTACCTACTTTCTCCACCAATCTCTCTGTTCCACTCATATCAGCCTTGCCTCCACTTCTTACACATTCTAAGACCATTTTCATTTTAGTGGCTTTACATCTGCTGAGCCTTCTTCCTGGAATTTCCTTGCCCTAGAGCTCTCAATGACTGGTTCTGTCTAATCCTCCAGGTCTCAACTCAACCTCTGAAGAGGTCATCACCTCTTCACAGAAGCCTCCCCTATTTAAAGTAAACCACTATCTTCTCCCAGTCATAGGCCATTACTTTACCCTATGCATTGATTCCTTTTATAGAATTTATTACTATTTGAAGTAAGACTTTTTTATGGATTTATTTTTAATTTAAATTCTGTCTTCACCCTCTGTTAAGAGTATATAAGTCATGGAGCTCTGTATTCTCATACACAGAGCTGATCTGAGTACTACTCTGTCCCTTAACACAACATGGCACACACAGGTAGGCACCCACTAAATGTTTAATAATTTAAAAATCCATGTGGGACAAACTCAAATGCAGCAGGGAGAATCAAGTCTGTATGCGGACAGAGGGTAAGAGAGAAACTTGATGGTGTTCAACCTCTTGGATCCGTCCTACACAAGAGCTTTTCTATTCTTCCCCTTTCCATAGGTTGGCCATGTAAACCAGTAAAAAAAAAAAAAAAAAAAAAGCAAACAAACAAAAAAGACATGATTTAGTTTGAACTGGGTTCCTATATCTCTTACAACAGGAAGTTAAGACTGACATAACTACATATCCATGTGAACATTTTAGCCATGAACCTAAATTGGTTCCTTCTTACGTGGGAAAATTTCTTGGGGTCCTTACACATCTTGGAAAGTGATTAATAGAAATTATTATTGCACATCATTAGAAAGGACTTAGCCAAAGTAGTAGAGAAAACGCAGCCCTGAGTTATTCTGTGTGATGAGGAATGGAGAATTAGTTAAAACTTGCTCATCCTGGCCAATAACTACAGGCTAAATTCAGCTTATTATGCAGCAACTGGTTATTGAGATTTCCAGAAGAACATTTTCTAAAACAATTAGACTGAATATATATTAACTTCAAGTGACCACACGTAGTCTGGGTCTTGGTGGCCTTTTCAAAACTAATACATTTTTCTCTGTCAGAAAAATATTGGATTTGTTGAATTAGCAGTAATATAGTTTTGTCTAAATGGAATTATAGAAGCAAAGCAATATCCAAGTCATTTTACATTAGTTCCTTTCATACTCTTATACTGTACTATAAAAAAAAGCTGCAACCCCTTATTTATTAACTCATCTCCAAACACACTGACCTAGCTATTCCAGCATACCAAAGCTTGCTGAAATCTCTGACCTCTTGTAGACTTCACTGTATGGAATGACCTTCCTCTACTTTTTTCATTGGTGTGTTCTGCTCGTCCCTCAGGTATTGACTCAAATACCACCTCTTTTGAAAGACTTTCCTGTCTATCCTAATTAGATCTCCCTGTTATCTACTTTAGCTGCCTCATTCTTTTCTTTTTGGAACTTGTCACAATTTATAATTGGTCTATCATTTGTTCGCATACCTGTCCATGATCTTTTACTTTCTACTAGAAGGAAAGCTTGTCTAGAAGAGCAGAGACCATTTCTATGTTATGCCTCATTCTATCTCCGATTCTTGCTTCATAATAGACACACCAGAAATATGCATCTAACGAATGAATGATCCTATCCCAACCAAAACAGGAAACTGAGACTGAATCCTGTAGAAGATAGGGTCTGAGTCTTCTTAGTGGGTCTCAGTGTAAAACTATCTGTATGAAGGATTGGCCACAAAGTGACACCAACACAAAAAAGAGTTACTTTTGAATAAGTTATATGCAGGGCATGCAGCTCCACACTCATATGCAGAACTGATCTGACTGGAGTGCTACTCTATGCCCAGCCCCCAATACTACCTATGAGACCCCAGTACTACCCTATGGGGACAGCCCATGTGACCTCTGCACTGCTTCACTGAGGATGACTAATAATGACGTGAGGAGTAGGATCATATACTATAGGGTTTTCTTCTCAGGAGATAAACTCTTCTATTCTCTTGCCCTGGCAAAGCTTGCTGTCCTTAAAACTGCTTCAGTCATTTTCAGCTAGGTAGCCATTTAAGTCAGTCCCTTATCTCTTCCAGGATTTGAATTTCAAGTTTGATCAATAAAGTACAGTGATTAAAAGCAAGCCCTCTAAGGCCAGAATGTCTTCGGAGTCAATCTTGGCTGTGTCACTTTGGGCAAGTTATGTAAATTCTGACTTTCAATTTTCATATTTGAAACTGGGATCAAAGAACACTTCCTACTTTACAGGGTTTTTGTGAGGATTAAATGAGCAACAAAGAATTTAGAACACAGCTTGGTTCATAGTAAACACTCTCCTCTTTATCTAGACCCTCTCCCTGGCTCATCTAATCTAGTCCCATGGCCCTTAATTGTCAGCATTCTGTCAGATGCCCAGAATGCTCTCCTGGACTCCAAATTTGCATGCCCACCTGGTAGGGCACATAACAGCCATCCCAACCTAAACACATTCAAAAATGAGCTATTGATTGTCCCACACTTTCCCCTACATTACCAATCCTCACTGTCCTCTTCAACTCAATGAATGGCAATTTCAACTTTTGAATTGCTCAGGCCAAAAACTGTGCATTCATCCTTGATTCCCCCCTATCTCTCTCCTGTGTACATTTGATAGGCAAGTCTGTTGATTCTTACTCTGAAATATACACAGAATTTGACTACTCTTCTCCATCTTCACTGCTATGAACTACTGTGAAAGCCTCCATCAACTTTTCCTTGCATTATCACCAAGTGTCTCTTAATTGATTTCCTGTTTTCACCCTTGTCCGCTCTAGCCAATTCTCCATGGAGACAGCATTGTGATATTTCTAATATATGAGTTAAATTGCATAAAATATTTTCTTAAATCCACCCAATGGCTTCTTAGATCGCTCAGAGTGAAACCCCAACTTGCCACTATGGCTTGCAAAACCTCACATAACTTGGTCTTGTCACTTACTGGCCCTCAAATCCTGCTACAGTCCCCCTCTCTCACTATACTGTAGTCACGCTGGCCTCCGTGTCTGAAAACACACCAAGCATGCTCCTGATTTAGGCTTTTGCACTTGCTCTTCCTTTGACCTAGAATGCTTTTAACAATGCTCTTCACATTTTCCTTTAGCCACACCCTAAATGCCACCAGAAAGGCCTTCTCTCATCACTTTATATGAACTCGCCCCCATCTCCACTAGTCCCACTCTAGTTCTCTTCATAGCAATTATTGCTACCTGGTGGTTTATAATTGGTTGTTTATTTTCTGATTTCCTCTACTAAGGTAGAAAATTCATGAGAGCAAAGACTTATAGTTGTGTTCACTATAATGTCCCCAGTGCCTAATACAGTGTCTGGCTAATAAATATTTGTTAAATAGATAAATAAAAAAATTATTATTACATTTTTGTTGCTTTATCCATTAACCAAAAGCATATCAGGCATCATAAAACAGTATAAGGAAGTTATTTAAAGGAAATGTGGGGTCTCTCGGGCACTTCTGGAATTATACTTTAAAAAATTTGTTCTTAAAAATTAAGCTTCACACATTTGTCCGAGTACTGTCTTATCAGAACTTTCCAAGTTCAGATTCTTAAAACATGCAAGACATCAGGGAACTACAAACGCCCATACACATACACACAAATAAATGCATGTAAAACTGGTGAAATCTGAATAAAGTGTGTGGATTTTACCAATGTAAATTTCCTGGTTTTGATATTATACTGTAGTTATACAGTATGTTACACTGGGAAAAGTGAGCGAGGGGTACACAAAATCTCCATGAACTTTTAAAATCTCCTCTATTATTATTCCATAATTTTTTTAAAAAGGTGCAAGGCTCCTTGACTCAACTGGCATTCACTGCATATGAGGCTCCAAAGAGACCCTGAAGATGTTTTGGACAAGTTAAGAAAACTTCATCTCAAGCTCAAATGTCACCTGCATTGGGAAGTGATCAAAGAACAATATTACTCTCTGAAATTAGAACTAATTACAATTGATGTGAAAAAACTAAGCTTAGTGAACCATGGAAGCATAACTTTAAGAAGTGATTTTCATCATTGTCAGGAATCTAGTGTTGATTTTTTACATGTCTACTCTAAAGAAGAGTATACATTTCATAAGAATTTTGGAAACAGAATAAGAGCAAAAACGTAGAAAGCCTTAGGTTTTAAAACAAACTCAGGTGCTTGTATGTTTTCAATTCCCCCCAAGATTCACACAGATCTATCAATGACAAAGGCTCTGAGAAGCTCTTAAGTAAAAATTTGTTTATCCCATCACTTGCCAAACTCACTTGGTTACTGGACATGAGGGTATCTTTTAGATTTCACCTGAGAGAATAGGGTAGGACTTTTATGACAAAGGAGGTGATATAACGAATTACAGATATATGTATGTATATATCTGAAGACAATGTTACCACAGGAGATATGGAAGAATAACATGCCAAGAGTCTTCTCCACTCTTTTTTTTTTTTTTTAAAGAAAAACAAGTTTGTTAAACTTTAGAAACAGTTTATTGCTGGGATTTTGACTAGGATTACATTTAACTTATAGATCCAATTAGGAAGAACTGGCATCTTGAAAATACTGAGTGTTCCTATCCATGAACATGGAATATCTCTCCACTTATTCAGTTCTTCTTTGATTTCATTTAACATAGTTTTATAGTTTTTCTCATATAGACCTTGCACATATTTTGTTAGACTTATAGCTGAGGATTCTATATTTTGGGGTACTAATGTAAATGATGTTATGTTTTTAATTTTTAGTTTGCTTGTTTACTGTTGGTACACGGGGAATCAATGGACTTTTCTATATTAACATTGTATTGGGTTGGCCAAAAAGTTCATTTGGGATTTTCATAAGATGTTATGGAAAACCCAGACGAACTTTTTGGCCAACCAAATATCTTTCAACCTGCTATAGCTGTTTATTAGTTCCAGGAATTTTTTTGTTGATTTTTTTGGATTTTCTACATAGACGATCATGTCATATGCAACAAAGATAATTTTAGGTCTTCTCTCTCACTCTATATACCTTTTCTTTCCTCTTCTTGGCTTAGTGCATTACCAAGAGCTCCCATTACAATGTGGAAAAGGAGTGAGAAGGAGTAACCCTTTCCTTATACTTGATCTTAGTATGAAATTTTAATTTCCTCATTATTAAATATGATACTAGCGGTACATATTTTGTAGATATTCTTTATCAAGTTGAGAAAGTTCTCCTCCATTCCTAATTTACTGATTTTGTCATGAATGAGCATTGAATTTTGACAAATGCTATTTCTGCATCTATTGATACAATCATCTGCTTTTTCTTTTTTAGTATGTTTTTTGATGGATTACATTAATTAGTTTTCAAATGTTGAACCAGGCTTGCATATATGGGATAAGTTCCACTTGTTTATGATTTATAGTTATATTTATCCATCATTGGATTGATTTGTTAATATTTTGTTGAGGATTTTTTCATCTATGTTCATGAGAGATATTGGCCTATAGTTTTCTTTTCTTGTAATGTCTTTGTCTCGTTTTGGTATCAGGGTGATACTGACAACACAGACTAAGTTAGGGTGTGTTTCCATTGCTTCTATCCTCTGGAAGAGACTGCAGAAAATTGGTATAATTTCTTCTTTAATGTTTGACAGAATTCACCAGTGAATCCACCTGGGCTTGGTGCTCTCTGTTTTGGAAGGTTATTAACTACTGATCCAATTTATTTAATAGATATAGGCCTATTTCGATCACCTATATTTTCTTGTGTGAGTTTTGGCATAATGTGTCTTTAAAAGAATTGGTTCATTTAATCTAGGTATAAAATTTGCAGACATAGAGTTTTCATAGTATTCTTTTATTATCCTTGTATTATCCTGGGATCTGTAGGATGTCCCATCTTTCATTCTGGACATTAGTAATTTGTATTCTCTCTCTTTTTCTCTTAGTTAGCCTGGCTAGAGGCTTTTGACTTTATTGATAATTTTACAGAACAAGCTTTTGGTTTTGTTGATTTTCTCCATTGATATCCTGTTTTCTATTTCATTGATTTATGCTTTAATTCTTATTATTTCCTTTCTTCTGATTTATTAGGATTTAATTTACCCTTTTTTTTCTAGTTTCCTAAATTGGAAACTTAAATTATTGATTTGCAACCTTTCTTCTTTTCTAATATACGCATTCAATGCCATAAATTTCCTTCTAAACACTGCTTTCACTGTATTCCACAAATTTTGTTTTCTGTTTGTTTGTTTTTTTAGAAGATGTTGGGATAGGAGTTTTATTAATTTATTTATGCTGTGTTGGGTCTTCGTTTCTGTGCGAGGGCTTTCTCTAGTTGTGGCAAGCGGGGGCCACTCTTCATCGCGGCGTGCGGGCCTCTCACTATCGCGGCCTCTCTTGTTGCGGAGCACAGGCTCCAGATGCGCAGGCTCAGGAGTTGTAGCTCACGGGCCCAGTCGCTACACGGCATGTGGGATCCTCCCAGACCAGGGCTCGAACCCGCGTCCCCTGCATTAGCAGGCAGACTCTCAACCACTGTGCCACCAGGGAAGCCCCCACAAATTTTGATGAGTGGTGTTTTCATTTTCATTTAGTTCAAAATATTTTAAAATTTATCTCGAGTTTTTTTTTTTCCATTGACCCATGTGCTATTTACAAGCGTACTGTTTAATTCCCACCTAGTTTGTGATTTTTCCAGTTATCTGTTATTAATCTCTAATTTAATTCCATTGTGGTATAAGAGCAGACATTGTATGATTTCTATTATTCTAAATCTTTTAAGGTGAGTTTTATGACCAAGAATGTAGACTATCCTTGTGAATGTTACATATGAACTTAAGCAAAATGTGCATTCTTCTCTTCTTGGATGAAGCAGTTCCTGTGATGGTTTCTGTTCATGAGTCTCTGCTCTAGTGAACCATGACTCCCTGTATTCGACTATCTCTCCAATCTTGGAGACAGAGTTTGGCCCTGTGTCCTCCCCTCTCTTATGGATTCAAGAAGAATTGTTGATTTTTCAGTCTGTTCAGATTTTATTGTTGTTAAGACTGAATGGCAACTTCTAAGCTCCTTGCATGGGGAACCAGAAATCCTCTTCTTCACTCTTTTAAGGTGTTGGTGCATTTGTTCTAATAATTGGTATTAGATTATCTATCAGAAATAGTAGGAATACATAAAAGTATTTTAGAATACTGCAGCTTGCTTTTTTAAATGCAATGTTTTTTGTTTTGATTTGGTTTAATTGCTTTTAATTTTACACATACTAACTCACCTCCTGGTCTTCTTTTACTTTCCAGAGTACACAAGAAGGAGGTCTACCATTCAAATAAATAACAATATTAAACTTGTGAGATAAACAATTCCCAGCATAATTTTTAGTTAATAAATCATTAAATTGTGAGTTTAGTTAATGTACTTCCCTAGAACTTGATCACTTTTTGATGAATTCATCAAGTCAAATGTCTAAATATTGGCAATTATAAAGTCAGTGTTGAAGGAGATCAAACTCTGGAGATATTATTAATATAATCCTGCCTCCCCTTACCCCAACCACCACTACCAAAAATACTGTTATTAAAGTCTTCAGTATCGAGTGGCTGGGTCTTTGGCACTTAGCCATAGTTTTAAATAAATCACGCCCAAATGAATATGTCATGTGTTTTACAGGTGATTATCTACATTTAAATATTTTAAATTGCATCTACCAGGGTCTACCATTTGTCTAGGGGCAACTGTCTCAAGAAGTGACTTGACTTATTTAAATATACCTTTACACTTCTGACATATCCCAGAGATGAAAATGTGATACTTGGGTATACAAAACAACATCTGAATGTCTTCATATATATTGTCTAGGGGGAGCAAACCTGCCTAGCATTTTGCTTCGGGGATTTTATTCCATAGAGCATTAGCTGAGGTATTTATTAGAATGAGTGATATCTTACATTCCCAGACTTTTCAACAGCTCCCTCCAAGAGCTCGAAAAGTTGTCCCTTGTTTTCCATTGTTGCCAAAGCCTCATATCTCTGGCAATAGTTGGACAATGATTCCAAGGCTCAACTACTTTGATTGGTTCTAACAATTATATTTATCTGATTTGTTGGCATTCTATGAACAGTAAGCATACTCTTTCTGGCTGTCCACCACTCATAAAATTCTAAGATAAACAATAGTAAGCTAACAACTTAGAAAAATATAATTTGGTCTATTTTATAGGCACAACAACCAATGAAATAATTCTTTGCTTTTGAAGTGGCTTTAAGGGCACATGCATCATTACACAGTAATATCATATGATAATAGTTTACTTGACAAAATAAAATTATCAGTTTCCAGGAAGTATTCTGAAATGAGTAAAATGTTGAGTTCATGGTGGAAAACAAGCCATTTTAATTAAGGACAGTGTAGGCAGCCTGAGCATTTGTGAATGTTCCAATAGGATTGTGTGAATCAGTAAGAACAATTTTGTTTGAAGTTTCAGAGTGTTTCCTTTAATAATATAAAAATCTGTTCTTTGTTCTCACGTGGGTAAATTGTACAAAAATTTATCTGGCCTGATGAGTAGCTGAAAGAATTTGCTCTTTTGTTTGAAAGACTTGGCCTTGACCTCAACAGTTTCACTCCCATAGATTGTTTGGAAAATATATTGCATCCATGAAATAGTACTCGAAAACAAGACTCAAAAAGCTTAAGTGGAGAGCTCTGTGTGAAAATTTACAGGCAATTAATCCTACCATATGTCACACCTTTGTCAGCCCTGGTCACTTTCTAAATTATAAGCACTGTCAGCCATCTCCACAACCTGATATTCTAATGTTCATACTTGGCAGTTCTTTCTTTCTCCTGACACAATCTCCCATGGCTCCTTTCTCTGTAATGCTTCTTTGGGACTCTCTGAAATCTCAGGAACATGGAAAAAATGAAAACTCCTCTCTATCTATATCTGTTTAGAGAACTTTCCTTCTACATTCTTCATAACAAAACCCTGGATTTCCACTGGAGATACAGTATATGTGGTGTCTGAGGAGAACTTCTCAGGAGGTGCTGCTCAATCCCTCACAAACCTCACACCTTAAGGCCAGGGTGTGGAGCCTCTCTCTCCATGACCTCTAACTCCTGAGTAAACATCCCAGATCTCTAGTGTCTACCCTCTGCACCCTCCCCTCTGAGGCATCTTCTACTGATTTCTTGGTCAGTCTGCAAACATCCCCTGAAACTGTATCCCCGGGGAAAGCCAGGCTGGCCAGGTGCAGCAGGGTGGGAGCAGCAACCCTTGTGAAACTTTGGCTTTATTTATTTGCCTATTTGTCTCTAAGTCTTGACTCTACGCTTCTTGATGGCAGGTGACTTATTTCCTTATTTCCCCAGTGACTGGCATATAGACTGACACTTGCATTTGATAAAGGATTGTTGGAAGGATTAATGCATGACAGAATAACATCACTGTTAATCTATCTGTTATAATAGCTAACTTTTCGGGAGTTCTTACTACATAGCAGGCTTTGCCCTAAGCAATTTACATGCATTGGCTCCAAGAAATCTTCACAACCATAAATCAAGTGAGGATTAGGAAATTTAGAGAGTTTAAGTAACTTATATCACTCATGTAACACAGTTCACATAGTGTGGAACTCGAATTTCAGCCAAGGCAGATTGTTTCCAGAGTCTACATTCCTAAAAACTACCAGCATGGCGAATGAAGAACAGCTCTGTACCTAAAAGAGTTCCACCTCTTTTTTAGCACAGAGGATGGGCCTATGATGATTGGAGCAGGTGTCCCACAAGAGCATCCACAGCTTTGGGACAGTATCAGCCTCAGAGAATGGAAGCTGGCATGGTGGAGGCCACATAACCTGGTCCCATGTAGAGAAGCCAAGGTCTTTAGGATCAGGAGGACAGCAGGAGGACAGTCGCCTCTGTGAGGGTATTTTAGATTCTTGCTACTTATCACAGGCTAGAAAAGAAGAAGGGAGAGTGAAAGAGGAAGGAGTTTGAAAAGCACAGAAACAATAAGAACAAAAGCAACTAATACAAGTAATATTTACATGTGGGAGGATGAGCAGAGTATAAAGTTCTAATAGCTAAAGTTGTCAGTGATCACAGAGGAAGAGATTGAAGGAGCAGAGACTCATGTGAGAGGCAGGAGTCTGAGCTGAGAAAAGAGGAACACGGGGCTCCTTCCACCATGTAAGGTCATAGCAAAAAGGCACCAGCTATGAACCAGGAGGAGGGCCCTCACCTGGCCAGGTTGGCACCTTGATCTTGGTCTTCCAGCTTCCAGAACTGTGAGCAATAAATGTCTGTTGCTTATAAGCCAGGGAAAAAAAAAAAAAAAAAGAGGAACATGGAAAGACAGAGTCTGCGAGAGTGAGAATAAAGTGAGGGCCAGTGTTTGTAGATTATAGGAATGTAAAGTAGTGTTTGGAGATGGCCAATAAACAAATGAAAAGATGCTCAACGTCACTAATTATTCAAGAAATGTGAACCAAATCTACAATGAGGTACCACCTCACACTGGTCAGAATGGCTGTCATTAAAAAGTCCACAAATAACAAATGCTGGAGAGGGTGTGGGGAAAAGGGAACCCTCCTACACTGTTGGTGGGAATGTAAAGTGGTACAACCACTATGGAGAATAGTATGGAGGTTCCTCAAAAAACCAAAATAGAGTCACCATATGACCCAGCAATCCCACTCCTGGGCATACATTGGGAGAAAACTCTAATTCAAAAAGATTCAGGCAGCCCAATGTTTATAGCAGCACTATTTACAATAACTAAGACATGGAAGCAACCTAAATGTCTATCAACAGATGAATGGATAAAGAAGAGGTGGTATATATGTATACAGTGGAATATTACTCAGCCATGAAAAAGAATGAAATAATGTCATTTGCAGCTCCATGGGTGGACCCAGAGATTATCATACTAAGCAAAGGAAGTCAGAAAGAGAAAGACAAATCCCTTATAATATCACTTATATGTGGAATCTAAAATATGAAACAAATGAACATATCTATGAAACAAAACCAGAGTCACAAATATAGAGAACGGGCTTGTGGTTGCCAAGGGGGTGGGGGGAGGAGGGAAGGACTGGGAGTTTGGGATTAGCAGATGCAAACTATTATATAGAGAATGGATAAACAACAAGGTCCTATTGTATAGCACAGGGAACTATATTCAATATCCTGTAATAAACCAAAATGGAAAAAGATATGAAAATAACCAATACTAAGGGAACTTGCACTGCTGGAATGCCAACCTCCATGTAATATATTGTTCACTTAGTGTATTACAGTGCTAAATTTATAAGTGTTTTATTTAGTATTTTTACTATAATTAATAAGGAAGATATACTTTTATTCATGTTGACAAATAAGAAATAAAGTCTCACCTCTCCTTTTCAATAAAAATAAAGTAGGTGTTTGGGCTCTAAACTCAGTGCACAGGCAAATTCACTGGGGATCACATTTATCTTTGAAAATTCTTAAAAATTCTCCATATATATATGTATACGTATGCAGTTGAGTACATTCAACCCTACAGAATCAAGTGTATATAGACTACAGAGTAACATAAGATATAATAGTATGCATATAAAAGTATAATTTTATAATATTTTCATACCATGAGACAGAGGTCTGCATGCATTGGTTTAACATATGTTAACTGTTCCTCTGATGATACTCCTGTATTTATTTACGGTGTGCCTTCTGAAAGCTCAAAATACTCACATTTAATGTACTCCCATTTGAAAATACTGGTGTCCCCTAAAACACATTTCTTCTGAGGGGAGACAGCCTGCAAAATATTTGCTTAAAATGTGCTTCACTCTTGACCCACTGGGTAGTAGGAGGTTTGCCACCTGTTGTGGAATTAATGTGGTGTTCAGGCTTCCAACATGGGGAGGGTGGTCTGTCAACTCAGTGGAAGGCTAATGTTTATAATGAGCCCTGTATGCCGTGGAGTTTGTATCCAGAAGTATTAAATCCTGCGGTTTGTAAGTTTTTACTCTGATATTGTTCAGCACTTGATGCGTACACTCAATTACAAAAAAAATATACTACTAGTATTATTTGTTTTTTTTTTTTTTTTGCAAACCTCTTTCAATATCAGCTTGTTTACTGAAAATTCCTGGAAGCAGCAAAGTGCCATCTGTTTCCTTATCAAATTTCGCCCCCACGATCACACGCAAAGATCGTTGCTTTTTTTATTCGTGAGGCTGCTTAGAAACAATGTAGTTGTATTCACAGGTCGGCTATGATTAAGTCTCTGATGATGGACCTGGTGAATGAATGAATGAATAAAAGAAAGGAAGAAAGGAAGGAAGGAAGGAAAGGAAGGGAAGGAAAGGAAAGAAAGAGCTTGCCCAAATTCTGAAAACAGCCTGAAAATCATCTTCCAATCCAGAAACACATCCAAGAGCAAACTCCTCCAGGAAGCATCTCACACACAGACAAACATGTTTAGAATGATGTCTTCTTTGGGGTATGTCATCAACAGCCACGTGACCTGATGGGTCAGTTTCCTGTCAGTTAGAAAAGTTAGCACAGGGCTGCCTTTGCAGGTGATTTCCAAAAAGTGTAAGAAATGTACAGCATGGTTTTTCAGCCTCAGAAGATTGAGCTAAGACGAATCCTTCCAAAACGGATTTCTTAAGCTAAAAATGGTCAGAGCATCACTCTGCCAGCCCGCTAGGGGAAAGTCAATTTTCCAATTCTATTAGCTTCAGTGGAAACAAAGAGAGACGTGAACAGACAGTGCAGAGAGTGTCAGAACATACCCTAAGAGAAAGGTGGCCTCTTGGGAAAAAGGAAAAGTGGAAAAGAAAGGAAAAAGCAAAAGCAATAACAACAAAACAAAACACTGTGATTGCTATGACTGTTTACTCTGAGAAAAATACCAGTCGGAAAACAAAAGTCAACTCAATGGTTTTCTTATGGCATTATTTTGCCAAATTGTTGATCAGACCAACCTATTCCATTTAAAATGACCAAGAAAATCTCTTGCTGCCTCCAAAACAGAAAACACTTTCATGAGTAGTTTTAAAATTATGCTGGACCTATGTTGACATAAACACTATTTCAAATATCTGGCACAGAACTGAAGTATCATCAATAAGCATGATATTTAATCTGTTCTGAATGACTGGATACATTATACTTCATGTTAAGATTCCGATTCAGGTACAAACATCTTGCTAACCAATTATGTCCTTTAAAACATCAGCTTTATACGGTTCTGTTATGCTTCCTCCATACCCTAAAGTTTTGGCAGTATCTGGCTTTCTATTTGAATCTATTTACTTTTAAAAGCCACTCTGGGCACCTACTATAAACCTGACACTGTAACAGATACTTCACGTCAATCTGTCAATCTTCCTAACTGCTCAATGGTACAGTTCTCATTAGCCTTTCCATTTGCAAATGAGGAAACTGACACCCCAGAGGTTACTAGTTTTCTCCACATCTGTTTGATTACAAAATAGATGGTTTTTACACCACCATTACAGAACAATCCATTCATCACGATGCTTGGTAGCGAACAAAAAGGAGTCCTGTGCCCTATGCCTTTGAAAGTGTGAATCTCAGGAGTTTCCAATTGAAAAGTATAAGCAGAGTGAGTCAATCAAAGTGGAATACAGACAACCCAAGGTTGAAATACATGCCCTAAGCTACTACACCCTAGGAGTTGTCTAGACATGGGGCAAGTTGTCAAGTCAGGTTGAAACCAGATCAGAGACTGCCAGGACATTAGCCTCAAAGTAGCAGAGAGAAACAGGCAAGACGACCTTTGACACCAGTCTAATCCTAACTGAGTGGCTCTATATGATGCTAGTCCCCACTCTTTCTCCTGTGCCCACACCTTCTGCAGGCTATGCAACAGGAGGAAGCAGAAACAGGGAGGGTGGTCTTCACATACCAAAAGTCTGAATACACTGCAGTGTGTGTTTGCACCCAGCATTGTTTAATGTTCATCTCAAAGCTGCCTATAAGAATAGGATGCTGGCGTATGTTCTTAGGAATCGAAGAAAGAATACAACTTCCGTATTATAATGCTATTTAAAAATGCCACACTGACAATGTAACTTATCTCAACTACACTGTTTTGGTTTTTTCTCCTTTATCTGTTTCTGATGAAAACAAGTGGGAGGGAAAATCTGTTCTTTACTTATAGGCACCACAGTTGGACATGCCAGCATTTGAGTGGCCTTTTATTTTTAATGTTTTAGTTGTCTTGTTTGTCCAAGAAACAAAACCTGCTTTGCTTTTCCAAAAGAATCTTAAACAAGAGCCATGGTCAAAAGCATCCTGTAGCTTTCTTGATGCCTACCAAATCCAAGGGGTTGTTACCAATGGAGAAACAGGTTGCTTCATCTCAATGCATGAGTGTGTTTTCCCTTCAATAGTCAGAACTTGTGGAAAAAGAGGTATGAATGCCTGGGCCTCTGTAACCTTGTCATTATGTCCTATAATGTCTGAAAGGATCTGAACTCTTACTAGAGACAGCCCAATTGTACTTATCCTTGATTAAACAATATGCTGTGTCCGTTGAGTCATACCAAAAGGTGACTCTTCCCACTGGATCATATGTCAGTGTAGGCGAAGTTCACATTAAATGACATATGGAGGATCCCCCACCCCCTGGTCTTCCTTTCACCCTCATTTTTCACCCTCTGCCATTTCTTCCAGCATCTTATTTTAAACTTCCTACCCTAACCCTAACCTGTCCATCACCTACCCATCTCTCTACCCACCTGCCTCCTACCTGTCTGTCTTTCTGTCCATGTATCTGGACGGTAGCTTGTCCCCAGGGTCATCCTCCGTCTCTAGGAAGAGACAGAAACTCACGCTCTCAGCTGGCTCCTCCTTTGCAGTCCTGGCCAGGTACAGACGAGGCTCAAAATCCCATTAACATTGAGCCCTCCCACTCTTCAGAGCAGAGCATCTCCAAGACACACAAATTCTTCTCTTGCTAGAAATGACTGCCTCTCACTCTTACATAATGAATGAATTACTCTCTTCCAAAAGGGAAAAGAAGGATTAAAGAGGACTAGGGACAGAGATTTCTCTCCTACCTCATATGCCCTAACTCTTGGAGTTGCAATCAGTGTGAAGTATATGAAGCTGCGGGTGGGGGCAGCCCAAGAAAGTAGTCCAGACCAGAAACCTGCCACCCCAGCATGAAATCAATCTGTGTCCTCTGGTAGCTGTGGGCTACATTGAATTGCATGGCAGCAAAGTAAGTCAAGGGTCATATGTAATTTTTCTCTTATACACTCATTTATTCATTCTTTCATATACTCATTCAACATATATTTATCAAGTGCCTACAGTCTGTAAGATAACAAACCAAGTGAAAGAGAAATAATAACGAACAAGAACAAATAAGCAGAAGTAAAAAGTTAAATGACCTGGAAAACCAACAAGCTTTTTAGATACATCAGAGAAGTGAGGTCACAGGGCAAAGTGCGGCCCTAAAAGTTGGAGAGACAAAAAGATACATAGAATCACAAGTTACCAGAGAAGAAAAAACACAAGCAAAAACCTCTGCAGGAATCAGTGCCTGGGTAGGAAAACTTAAGCTGTAATCAATGAATTGCTGCAGGCTTACTGTGGACAAATCTGAGAGATAAAAACTTCAGGGGGATCTAGTCACGTTTTTCGAGTTTTTACCTCAGGGAGCTCTACCAGTTTCTCACAGTGAATGGAGAAAAGTCCCTTCTGCTTCCAGGAGGGGGAGGGAAAAATAGCTTTTTTGCAATACATAAGAGCACTCTGTCCCCAACAAAACCTGCCCTAAGGAGAAACTATTTTACCGGATACTAATAGGGTATTTTTTTCAGAGTATCATCGACTTGGGAGAAGAAAACTACCCAAGCAGCCTTCTTTAGCTATCTGGTCCCACCTAAGAGAGGAAAAACCTAGACTACTGAGAAGCACTGGGGAAGTTCACAGTTCAGGGTTCCAGGCTCACCAAAAGACTAAGACCTAATCATAGGATCATAGAATGCTACCCCTCCACATTACCACTTTATGCCTAAAGGCCTAGTTACTACAGTGATTTTGTTTTTCTCTTTACACAGAATATCATGTCTACCTTTCAACAAAAAGTTGCAGGGCAAAAGACACAGTTTAAAGATACTCAACAGGATGGAGAACAAGATGAGAGTGGGAGGACTCTGGACCCACCTCTTCTCATAAATGTATCAAAACCACAACTACATATAGAGCAGCTCTGCTGAAATTGACCTGGGGACTAGCAGGACTGCTGTTCTACAACCAAGGCTGTCAAGAAAGATCCACATGGGGCTTCCCTGGTGGCGCAGTGGTTGAGAGTCCGCCTGCCAATGCAGGAGACGTGGGTTCGTGCCCCGGTCCGGGAGGATCCCACGTCTCGCGGAGCGGCTGGGCCCGTGAGCCATGGCCGCTGAGCCTGTGCATCCGGAGCCTGTGCTCTGCAACGGGAGAGGCCACAACAGTGAGAGGCCCGCGTACCGCAAAAAAAAAAAAAAAAGAAAGATCCACATGGAGCATGGTAGGAAGGAAGGAGAAGCAATACATTGAGGACCCACACCCCCAGCAGAAGTCACAGAAGAGGAGGGGTACATCACAGATGTGGGGATCCTTTCTGGGGAGCAAAGGGTTCAAGCCACATATCAGGCACTCTGGCCCTGGGGTCTGACACCAGGAAGACAATCCCTTAGCTGGTTTGAAAACCAATGGAGCTTACAGAAGGGCTGTAAGAAAACCAAACTCCACTCCTGAAATGCTTGCACAGAACAAGCTTGCTTACTCCCAGTCAGAGTTCAGAGGCAGCAGACTGAAAACCGCCTGGTGCTCTGCTGAGCTTGCAAGGGCCACCCCAGCCCAACCCCAAGCCCTCACTGGGATCCTGCTTCAGCCTTTCTTGCTCCTGCACTGCTCCCCACTAAGGCACAGGCTGCCACTGCCAACAAGAGTGAGCACTTGGAGGGACTGGAGCCAGCTCCCATGCCAGTCCTGTCTCTGACCAGCTGGAGGCAGCCATTGCCAGTGCTCACATCAGTATACACACTCAGGAGGGAGCAAAACTAGCTCCAGGGCATAACCACCATTGCAAGCATGCATACCTGCACACACGTGGGAGGGAGCAAAACTACCGCAGTAGTTTGGCACCCATCCCTCTAGTCCCAACCCACGTGCTAGCCAAGGCACACACATCAGGGGAAAAAGTGAAACCAGCACAGAAACACAGGCCCAAGCCCTCAGACCCCAGCCATGTCCCCAGCCCCCAACCAAGCTGGAGACTGCCATCACACCTGGAAGAAACCCAACTGCTCAGGGCTCCTGCTCCAGCACCTACGGCCCCAACCCCACTCCTGAAAAAGCAGTAAAGGCCACTGAGCATAGGAGAGGTCCCAGCCTGCACCTAGCTTTGGCTCTAGCCCCTCTAGCTCCAGCCCTACTTCCTGTCAAGGTGGTGGCTGCCAGCAGCTCCAATCAAGGTGGTGGCTGCCAGCACAAATGTGGCACATGCTTACTTCAGATCCGGCTCTGAGCAAAGTCAGCCTGCACAGGGATGCTCCCACACAGGGACCTACCATCAAGACTTAGAAAGGTAACTGTTACACCAAATTTCATAGACACAGAGAAAGTTCAACAAAATGAGAAGACAGAGGAATATGTTTCAAATGAAAGAACAGGAAAAAAAAAAAAAACCCTGAACCCTAATGACATATAGAAAAATAATTTACCTGACCAAGAACTCAAAGCAGTAGTAACAAGAATGCCAATTGGACTTGGGAAAAGAATAGATGAACACAGTAAGAATTTTAACAAAGTACTAGAAAATATAAAAAGGAACTAGTCAGAGCTGAAGAATACAACTGAAATGAAAAACACACTAGAGAGAATTAACAGCAAGTTAGGTGATACAGGAGAATGCGTAAATGATCTTGAAGATATAATGATGGAAATTGCCCAATCCGAACAGCAACAATAAAAACAAATGTTTAAAAAATGAGATTAGTTAAGGGGACCTCTAGGATAACATCAAGCATACTGACATTCTTATCAAAGTGTTCTCAGATGGACAAGAGAGAAAAGAGTAGAAAATGTATTTGATGACAATATGGCTGAAAATGTCCCAAGCCTGAAAAAGGAAACAGATATCCAGGTACAGGAAGCACAAAGAGTTCAAAACAAATAAACCCAAAGAGACCCACACCAAGACAGAAGTTAATTAAAATGGCAGAAGTTAAATATAAAGAGAGAATTTTAAAGGCAGCAAAATAAAAATGAAGAGTGACATACAAGAGAACCCCCATATTGCTATCAGCTGATTTTTCAGTAGAAACTTTGCAGACAAGAAGTGACTGGCATGATATGTTTAATTACTGAAAGGAAAAAAAACCTACCACCAAGGATATTCTACCCAGCAAGCTTATTCAGAATTCCAAGATAAAGAGTTTCTCAGACAAGCAAAAACTAAGCGAGTTCACTGATACTAAACTAAGCTTACAAGAAGTGGTAAAGGGTCTTCTTTAAGTGAAAAACAAAAGGCTACAACAAGAAATAAGAAATTATAGGAAGGAAAAAAATCCCACAGGTAAAGGCAAATATATAGTAAACTCTGTGGATCAACCACTTAACTAGGCTAGTATGAAGCTTAAATGACAAAAGTTGGAAGATCAACTATAACTATAATAAACAGTTAAGGGATATCCATGAAGATGTAAAATATGACTTCAAACAATGTGGGGAGGGCAGTAAAAAATATGGAGTTTTTAAAATGTGTTTGAATTTAAATGACTATCAGTTGAAAAGAAGTAGATATAGTTATAAGTCAACATACATGATCTCCATGATAGCCACAAATCAAAAAACTACAATAGATACACAAAAACTAGAGAGAAATGAACACCAACATAACACTCAAGCAAACTTTCAAACCACAAGGGGAGAGACTAAAAGAAGCAAAGAACAGAGATGAACTACAAAAACAACTACAAAGCAATTAATAAAATGGTAGTAAGTACATAGCTATAAATAATCACTTTAAATGTCAATGAGCTAAATGCTCCAATCCAAAGAAACAGGGTGACTGACTGGATAAAAAAATAACACCCAACTATATGCTACCTACAAGAGACACTTCTGAGCTAAAGACACATAGGACTGAAAGTAAGAGGATGAAAAGAGATATTCTATGCAAGTGGAAGAAAAAGAAGCTGGGATAGCAATACTCATATCAGACTTTGTTTTAAAGTATACTTTGACAAAAAAGAGCACTATATAATGATAAAGGGCTCAATACAAGAAAAAGATATAATGCTTGTAAACATATATGCACCTACTATAGGGACACCTAATATATAAAGCAATATCAATAAAAACAGAGGGAGAAATTGCCAGTAATACAAAAATAGGAGGAGACTTCAACAATCAACTTCCATCAACAGACATATCAACCAGACAGAAAAGCAAGAAGGAAACAGTGGCTTTAAATGAAACATTAGACCAGTTGGACTTAATAGATATCTACAGGATATTCCATCTAAAATCAGCAGAATATACACTCTTTTCAAGGGCACATGGAACATTCTCCAAGATAGATCACGTGACAGACCAAAAATCTTGCTTTAAACACTTTAAGAGGATAGAAATTATATCAAGCATCTTTTCCAGCCACAAAGGTATAAAAGTAGAAGTCAATTACAGAAAGGAACATGGGAAAAACACAAACAGGTGGAGATTAAATAACATGCTACTAAAAAATCAATGGATCAACAAAAAATCAAAGTGGAAATCAGAAAAAACTCAGACAAATGAAAATAAAAATACAACTTTCCAAAATCTGTGGGTTGCAGAAAAAGGAGTTCTAAGAGGGAAGTTTATAGTGATAGGCTTACCTCAAGAAACAAGAAACATCTCAAATAAACAACCTAATGTACCAACTAAAGGAATTATATACAGAAAAACAAAGGCCCAGTCAGCAGAATAAAGTAAATTTAAAAAAAAATCACAGTGGAAATGAACAAAATAGGGGCGAAAAAAATAGAAAATATCAATAAAATCAAGAACTTGTCTTTTGAAAAGATTTAAAAAATTGATAAGACTTTAGCCAGGCTCATTAAGAAAATAAATACAGGACTCAAGTAAACAAAATAAAAAAAAGAGTTCACAGAAATTTTTAAAATTATAAGAGAATATTACAGTTATATGCCAACAAACCGAAAAATCTAAAGGAATGGAAAATTTCTAGAAATATAAAATCATTCAAGACTGAATCAGGAAGAAACAGATAATCTGAACAGAACAATTACTACTATTGAAATTTAATTGGTACTCAACAAAACTCCCAACTAACAAAAGTCCAAGACTGGACAGTTTCACAGGGGAATTCTACAAAACACAGAGGAATTCTGAAGAAGAGTTAACACCTATCCTTCTTAAACTATTCCAAAAAGTTGAAGGGGAGGGAACACTCAAAAAGTAATTTTAGGGACATTCAAGATGGCAGAAGAGTAAGACGCAGAGATCACCTCCTTCCCCATAAATACATCAGAAATACATCTACACGTGGAACAATGCCTACAGAACACCTACTGAACACTGGCAGAAGACCTCAGACTTCCCAAAATGCAAAAAACTCCCCCACGTACCTGGGTAGGACAAAAGAAAAAAGAAAAAACAGAGACAAAAGAATAGGGACGGGACCTGCACCAGTGGGAGGGAGCTGTGAAGGAGGAAAGGTTTCCACACACTAGAAGCCCCTTCGCGGGAAGAGACTTTGGGTGGCAGAGCAGGGAAGCTTCAGAGCCATGGAGGAGAGCACAGCAACAGGGGTGCAGAGGGCAAAGCGGAGAGATTCCTGCACAGAGGATCGGTGCCGACCAGCACTCACCAGCCGAGAGGCTTGTCTGCTCACCTGCTGGGCCGGGTGGGGGCTGGGAGCTGAGGCTATGGATTCGGTCACATCTCAAGGAGAGGACTGGGGTTGGCTGTGTGAACACAGCCTGAAGGGGGCCAGTGAGCCACAGCTAGCAGGGATGGAGTCCTGGAAAAAATCTGGAGCTGCCAGAGACAGGAGACTTTTTCTTGCCTCTTTGTTTCCTGGTGCACGAGGAGAGGGGATTAAGAGTGCTGCTTAAATGAGCTCCAGATATGGGTGTGAGCCACGGCTATCAGCACGGACCACAGAGATGGGTATGAGATGCTAAGGCTGCTGCTGCCGCAAACAAGAAGCCTGTGTGCAAGCACAGGTCACTCTCCACACCTCCCCTCCCGGGAGCCTGTGCAGCACGCCACTGCCAGGGTCCTGTGATCCAGGGAAAACTTCCCCGGGAGAACACACGGCATCCACAGGCTGGGGCAGTGTAATGCCTTGCTCTGCTGCCGCAGGCTGCCGCGGCACTCCATACCCCAACTGCCCCCAAGCCTGAGTGAGCGAGAGCCCCCGAATTATCTACTCCTTCAACCCCATCATATCTGGGCAGGGAAAAGATGCCCTCAGGAGACCTACACGCAGAGGGGCGTGCAAATCCAAACTTGAACCCTGGGAGCTGTGCAAAAAAAGAAGAGAAGTGGAAATTTAACCCAGCAGCCTCAGAAGCAGCGGATTAAATCTACACAATCAACTTGCTGTACCCAGCATCTGTGGAATACCTGAATAGACAATGAATCATCCCAAATTGAGGAGGTGGATTTCGGAGCAATTATATATATATACTTATTTTTTCCCTTTTACTATTTTGGTGTATGTGTATGCTTCTGTGTGTGACTTTGTCTGTATAGCTTTGCTTTTACCATTTGTCCTAGGTTTCTATCTGTCGGGTTTTCTTACTTAAAAACAAATTGTTCTAATAATTATTTTTTATTTTAATAACTTTATTTTATTTTAGCTTCTGCTTTCTTTCTTTTTTTTTCTCCATTTTATTCTGAGCCGTTTGGCTGAGAGGCTCTTGGTGCTCCAGCCAGTTGTCAGACCTGTGCCTCTGAGGTGAGAGAGCCAAGTTCAGGACACTGCTCCACAAGAAACCTCCCACCTCCCACCTCCACATAATATCAAAATGTGAAAATCTCCAAGAGATCTCCATTTCAACACCACAACCCAGCTCCACTCAACGAACAGCAGCTACAGTGCTGGACACCCTATGCCGAACAACTAGCAAGACAGAAAAACAAACCCATGCATTAGAAGAGAGGCTGCATAAAATCATAGTAAGGCCAAAACCACCCCAAAACACACCACCAGATATGGACCTGCCCACCAGAAAGACAAGATCCAGCCTCATCCACCAGGACACAGGCACTAGCCCCCTCCACCAGGAAGCCTACACAACCCACTGAACCAACCTTAGCCACTGGGGACAGACCCCAAAAACAATGCAAACTATGAACTTGCAGCCTGCGAAAAGGAGACCCCAAACACAGTAAGTTTAGCAAAATGAGAAGACAGAGAAACACAAAGCAGATGAAGGAGCAAGGAAAAAACCCATCAGACCTAACAAATGAAGAGGAAATAGGCAGCCTACCTGAAGAACAATTCAGAATAATCATAGTAAAGAGGATTCAAAATTTTGGAAATATAATGGAGAAAATACAAGAAACGTTTATCAAGGAACCAGAAGAACTAAAGAGCAAATAAACAGCATGAACAACATAATAAATGAAATTAAAAATTCTCAAGAAGGGATCAATAGCAGAATAACTGAGGCAGAAGAACGGATAAGTGACCTGTAGGATAAAATACTGGAAATAAATACTGCAGAGCAGAATAAAGAAAAATGAATGAAAAGAATTGAGAACATTCTCAGAGACCTCTGGGACAACATGAAACGCACCAATATTTGAATTATACACATCCCAGAAGAAGAGAAAAAGAAAGGGACTGAGAAAATATTTGAAGACATTAGAGTTGAAAATGTCCCTAATATGGGAAAGGAAATAGTTAATCAAGTCCAGGAAGCACAGAGAGTCCCATTCAGAATACATCCAAGGAGACACACGCCAACACATATTAATCAAACTATCAAAAATTAAATACAAAGAACAAATATTAAAGGCAGCAAGGGAAAAACAACAAATAACACACAAGGGAATCCCCATAAGGTTAACAGCTGATCTTTCAGCAGACACTATGCAAGCCAGAAGGCAGTGGCATGACATATTTAAAGTGATGAAGGAGAAAAACCTACAACCAAGAATACTCTACCCAGCAAGGATCTCATTCAGACAAAATGGAGAAATCAAAAACTTTACAGACAAGCAAAAGCTAAGAGAATTCAGCACCACCAAACCAGGTTTACAACAAATAGTAAAGGAACTTCTCTAGGCAGGAAACACAAGAGAAGGAAAAGACCTACAATAACAAACCTCAAACAATTAACAAAATGGGAATAGGAACATACATATCAATAATTACCTTAAATGTAAATGGATTAAATGCTCCAACCAAAAGACATAGACTAGATCAATGGATACAAAAACAAGACCCGTATATATGCTGTCTACAAGAAACCCACTTCAGACCTAGGGACACTACAGACTGAAAGCGAGGGGATGGAAAAAGATATTCCATGCAAATGGAAATCAAAAGAAAGCTGGAGTAGCAATACTCATATCAGACAAAATAGACTTTAAAACAAAGACTATTACAAGAGACAAAGAAGGACACTACATAATGATCAAGGGATCAAGCCAAGAAGAAGATATAACAATTGGAAATATTTATGCACCCAACATAGAAGCACCTAAATACATAAGGCAAATACTAACAGACATAAAAGGGGAAATCAACAGGAACACAATCATAGTAGGGGACTTTAACACCCCACTTTCACCAATGGACAGATCATCCAACATGAAAATAAATAAGGAAACCCAAGCTTTAAATGAGACATTAAACAAAATGGACTTAATTGATATTTATAGGACATTCCATCCAAAAACAACAGAATACACATTCTTCTCAAGTGCTCATGGAACATTCTCCAGGATACATCATATCTTGGGTCACAAATCAAGCTGTGGTAAATTTAAGAAAATTGAAATCATATCAAGTATATTTTCCAACCTCACCACTATGAAAATAGATATCAATTACAGGAAAAAATCTGTAAGAAATACAAACACATGGAGGTTAAACAACACACTACGTAATAACCAAGGGATCACTGAAGAAATCAAAGAGGAAATCAAAAAATACCTAGAAACAAATGACAATGAAAACACAGCTACCCAAAACCAATGGGACGCAGCAAAAGCAGTTCCAAGAGGGAAGTTTATAGCAATACAATCCTACCTTCTTTTAAGAAACAAGAAACATCTCAAATAAACAACCTAACCTTACACCTAAAGCAATCAGAGAAAGAAGAACCAAAAACCCCCGAAGTTAGCAGAAGAAATCATAAAGATCAGATCAAAAATAAATGAAAAAGAAATGAACAAAATGATAGCAAAGATCAATAAAACTAAAATCTGGTTCATTGAGAAGATAGATAGAATTGATAAACCATTAGCCAGACTCATCAAGAAAGAAAGGGAGAAGACTCAAATCAATAGAATTAGAAATGAAAAAGGAGAAGTAACAACTGACACTGCAGAAGTACAAAGGATCATGAGAGATTACTACAAGCAACTCTATGCTAATAAAGTGGACAACCTGGAAGAAATGGACAAATTCTTAGAAATGCACAATCTTCCGAGACTGAATCAGGAAGAAATAGAAAATATGAACAGACCAATCACAAGCACTGAAATTGAAACTGTGATTAAAAATCTTCTAACAAACAAAAGCCCAGGACCAGATGGCTTCACAGGTGAATTCTATCAAACATTTAGAGAAGAGATAACACTTATGCTTCACAAATTCTTCCAAAATATAGCAGAGGGAAGAACACTCCCAAACTCATTCTATGAGGCCACCATCACCCTGATACCAAAACCAGACAAGGATGCCACAAAGAAAGAAAACTACAGGCCAATAACACTGATGAACATAGATACAAAAATCCTCAACAAAATACTAGCCTACAGAATCCAACAGCACATACCATGATCAAGTGGGGTTTATCCCAGGAATGCAAGGATTCTTCAATATATGCAAATCAATCAATGAGATAAACCATATTAACAAACTGAAGGAGAAAACTATATGATCATCTCAATAGATGCAGAGAAAGCTTTCGACAAAATTCAACACCCATTTATGATAAAAACCCTCCAGAAAGTAGGCATACAAGGAACTTTTCTCAATATAATAAAGGCCATATACGAAAAACAAGCAACCAACATTGTCCTTAAGAGTGAAAAACCAAAACCATTTCCACTAAGATCAGGAACAAGACAAGGTTGCCCACTCTCACCACTATTATTCAGCATAATTTTGGAAGTTTTATCCACAGCAATCACAGAAGAAAAAGAAATAAAAGGAATCCAAATCGGAAAAGAAGAAGTAAAGCTGTCACTGTTTGCAGACGACATGATACTATACATAGAGAATCCTAAAGATGCCACCAGAAAACTACTAGAGCTAATCAATGAATTTGGTAAAGTAGCAGGATACAAAATTAATGCACACAAATCTCTTGCATTCCTATACACTTACAATGAAAAATCTGAAAGTGAAATTAAGAAAACACTCCCACTTACCACTGCCACAAAAAGAATAAAATATCTAGGAATAAACCTACCTAAGGAGACAAAAGACCTGTATGCAGAAAATTATAAGACACTGATGAAAGAAATTAAAGATGATACAAATAGATGGAGAGATATACCATGTTCTTGGATTGGAAGAATCAACATTGTGAAAATGACTCTACTACCCAAAGCAATCTACAGATTCAATGTAATCCCTATCAAACTACCACTGGCATTTTTCACAGAATTAGAACAAAAAATTTCACAATTTGTTTGGAAACACAAAAGACCCCAAAAGCCAAAGCAACCTAGAGAAATGGAGCTGGAGGAATCAGGCTCCCTGACTTCAGTCTATACTACAAAGCTACAGTAATCAAGACAATATGGTACTGGCACAAAAACAGATATATAGATCAATGGACCAGGATAGAAAGCCCAGAGATAAGCCCATGCAACTATGGTCACCTAATCTATGACAAAGGAGGCAAGACTATACAATGGAGAAAACAGCCTCTTCAATAAATGGTGTTGGGAAAACTGGACAGCTACATGTAAAAGAATGAAATAAGAACACTCCCTAACACTATACACAAAAATAAACTCAAAATGGATTAAAGACCTAAATGTAAGGCCAGACACTATCAAACTGTTAGAGGAAAACATAGGAAGAACACTCTTTGGCATAAATCACAGTAAGATTCTTTTAGACCCACATCCTAGAGAAATGGAAATGAAAACAAAAATCAACAAATGCGACCTAATGAAACTTAAGAGCTTTTGCACAGCAAACAAAACCATAAATGAAATGAAAAGACAACACTCTGAATGGGAGAAGATATTTGCAAATGAAGCAACTAACAAGGGATTAATCTCCAAAATATACAAACATCTCATGCAGCTCAATAACAAAAAAACAAACAATGCAATCGGAAAAATGGGCGGAAGACCTAAATAGACATTTCTTTAAAGAAGACATACAGCTGGCCAAGAGGCACATGAGGGCCTGCTCAACATCACTAATTATTAGAGAAATGCAGATTAAAAACTACAATGAGGTATCACATCACACCCGTTAGAATGGACATCATCAAAAATTCTGTAAACAATAATTGCTGGAGAGGGTGTGGAGAAAAGGGAACCCTTTTGTAATGTGGTTTTGAATGTAAAGTGATACAGCCACAATGGAGAACAGTATGGAGGTTCCTTAAAAAACTATAAATAGAACTACCATGACCCAGCAATCCCACTACTGGGCCTTTACCCTGAGAAAACCATAATTCAAGAAGACACATACACCCCAATGTTCACTGCAGCACTATTTACAATAGCCAGGACACAGAAGCAACCTAAATGTCCTTTGACAGATGAATGAATAAAGAAGATGTGGCACATATATACAATGGAATATTACTCCGCCATAAAAAGGAGCAAAATCGAGTTATTTGTAGAGATGTGACTGCACCTAGTCTGTCATACAGAGTGAAGTAAGTCAGAAAGAGAAAAATAAATATCATATATTAATGCATATATATAGAATCTAGAAAAATGGTACAGACGAACCTATTTGCAGGGCAGGAATAGAGACGCAGATGTAGAGAATGGACGTGTGGACATGGGGGGTTGGGGGTGATGAATCGGGAGATTGGGATTTACATATACATACTACCACGTGTAAAACAGATAGCTAGTGGGAACTTGCTGTAGAGCACAGAGAGCTCAGCTAAGTGCTCTGTGATGACCTAGATGTGTGCGATGGGTGGGTGTCAGGGAGGCCCAAGAGGGTGGGGATATATGTATACATATAGCTGATTCACTTTGTTATACAGCAGAAACTAACACAACATTGTAAAGCAACTCTACCTCAATTAAAAAAAAAAAAAAACACCATAATGAGTTATCACAATGAGCCAACCTATCAAAATAGGTGACATAAAAAATAATCAGACACCAAATATTGGTAAGGATGCTGAGACACTGGCTTGATCATACATTGCTGGTGACAATGTAAAAGGGTATATCACTGTGGAATACAGTTTGCTCTGTCTTATAAAACTTAAAATATACTTACCATAGGACCCAGCAATTGCACTCTTGGGTATTTATTCCACAATAATGCCTGTGTATTTCATATAAAAGCTTGAACACTGATATTTTGAGTAGCTTTATTCATAATGGTAAAAAACTGGAAACAACTTAGATATCCTTCAATGGGCGAATTGTTTGATCAAACTATGGTACAACCATATGATGGAATACTCATCAGCAATATATAGGAAAGAACTACTGATATATGCAACAACCTGGATAAGCCCCCAGGGAATTGTATTATGTGAAAAAAGTCAATTCCAAAACATTTATACTGCATGACTACATTGATATAACATTCTTGGAATGAGGAACTTTTCAGTATGAAGATCAGATTAGTGGTTACCTATGGTTAGAAATGGGAGCACAGACATGGGAGGAAAGTAGGTATGGTTGTAAAGGGCAATATAAAAGGACAGGACATTTAATAGAAAGGTCTGAAGATTTTGACTACTCAGAATCTTCTGAACTTTCTGAGTCTTCAAAAACGGCCAGCGCCTTTCCTATTATTACTTGAAGGTACTGCAGATCTCTCTCTCACACACACTCAAGGCAACATGTATCACCCTCAGTACCTGCTCCCACTTTCCCTCCTGGTCAGTAGACCTATTAATAAGGTTAAGTCATAGCACAGCTCAGCTGAGGATGTGCTGAGACTGAAAAAAGCGGAATGAGACTATATATATATATATATATATATATATATATATATGAGAGTGATCAATCAAAGGAGCTGCAAGACCTACCCATGGCAAAGTAAACATGAATATGCTTGATCAAGAACAGTGGAGATAAAACTGGAGAGGGATTTAACACCCTGGTGTATGAACTCACTACTAGGATGCTCCCAGTTGCATGGAAAAATTGATGCTCTGTACTGTGTTAAGTTAAACAGCTAAAATCACTGTGTGGCAGATGAAGGAGGAATGGATTAAGGGGATTAATGATATGGACATGCTGAAATAGGTAATCTATGTATAATCAGAAGACTCACCAAATGATTCTGTTTCACAGGAAGACCCAGAGGACATACCAGTCACCAAAGCCATAACAAACGTGCTGATGAGAGGAGAATGAGCATTGCTAACATTTTTAGCAGTGGTTCTCCTCTAGATTGTAGGACTGACTGTAGGAGAAGCTATTACCAAATCTAGCTCATTCATAGCAACAGGATAAATTAATACGAGGTGACTGAAGTCGTGTAGGGTATGTCCTTAATCCAATATAACTGATCTTCTTATAAGAAGAGAAGAGACACAGAGGAAAAATAATCCTGTGAAGACACAGAGACACACGAAGAGAGAACTTCATGTGATGGTTGAGGCAGAGATATAACTGCAGCCTTGAAGCCAAGGAATGTCAAAGATTGCTGGCAAATCACCAGAAGTTAGGAAGAGGCAAGAAATGATTCTTCCTAACAGGTTACAGAGAAACATGGTTCTGCAGACACCTTGGTTTCTTTTAGCCTTCAGAACTATGAGAGAATAACTTTCCATTGTTTTAAGCTACACAGTTAGTGCTATTTTGTTACAGTACCCCTAGGAAAAATGCAACAAGTTCATTCAGGTAGTAACCGAGATCTCAGCTGCTACGCCAGATATTTTTCCTTTGCTAGAGATCAGTATTGCCTCCAGTTGATAGGATATAACCAATGATTTGGTAAATTAATTCTTTTCTAGCCTAATAATTATATACAGAATAATAAACAGTTTATAACAGATACCAATATAATTATCATTTTTCTAACTCTCCTGCTTTCTGTCTTAATATAGTATAAAGAAATCTGGACAGTATGGGCACCAGAGTGCATCACATTGATTTACTACCTCAATAAGAGTAAGTTGATGAGGCTGCAGAAGCAAGAAGTGGCTAGTATGCTGAAGGCCTTGGTAAAACACATGCTGCCTAGAGTGGGAAAGATAAAGTCAATTCTGGTTTAGAGGCCAATCACATCTATAACATTTAGAGTTCAAGTGGTCATGATGGTGGAGGGGCATTATCTCCTAAGTAAAAACTAGATCACTGCATCTCTTATCTCTTACCATGAAGAAGAAAGCACACTGCCTGGTGGGCCTCTTCAGATTCTGTGGGCAGCTCATTCCCCTTACACTTGAGGATGCTTTCTTGGCTCATATACCAGACAACGTGAATGGCTTTAAACTAGGAATGAGACCCACAGCAGGAAAAAACTGGGCATCAGTCCAGGCTGCAGTCAAATAGTCTTGCTGCTTGACCCATAATATCCAGCAGACCCTACCGTGTTGAAGATATCAGAGGTAGAAAATAAATGTACACGTTTTGTGATAAGACAATCACAAATCAGCAAAGGACAATAGACCCTCCTTATCTTCCATAATCAGATGGATCAGCTGCATTCAGGGTTCTGTGGCCAATGACTACTTTATGATACAGGAATCCCACTTCTGGACATTAATCTGCAGAAAATAAAATCAGAATCTTGAAGACACACCCTCACCCCATGTTCATTTAAACAGTATTCACAATAGCCAAGATATGGAAACAACCTAAATGTTTGTCACCAACGAATGGATAAAGAAAATGTAGTATATATACTATGGAATATTATGCATCCAAGAGAAAGGAAATTCTACCATTTGCCAGAACATGGACGAACCTGGAGGGCATTATACTAAGTGAAATAAGTCAGACACTGAAAGACAAATACTGCAGAATCTCACTTATACGTGTTATCGAAAATCATCAAATTCATAGAAGCAGAGAGTAGAATGGTGGATGCCAGAAACTGCGGGCAGGAAAATATGAGGAAATGTTGGTCAAGGGAGACAAAGTTTCAGTTATGCATGATGAGTAAGAACAATACTATACTAATAACTGAAATTTGCTAAGCGGGTAGATGGATGGATGGATGGATGGATGGATGGATGGATGGAAGGAAGGAAGGAAGGAAGGACCTAGAGATTACCATACTAAGTGACGTAAGCCAGACAGAGAAAGATAAATGTCATATGATATTGCTTATATGTGGAATCTAAGAGAAAAGATACAAATAAATTTATATATAAAACATAAATAGACAGACATAAAAAACAAACTTATAGTTACCAAAGGGGAAAGGGGGGGAGGGATAAATTAGGAGGTTGGGATTAACATACACACACTACTGTATATAAAATAGATAACCAGCGAGGACCTACAGTATAGCACAGGGAACTATACTCAATATTTTGTAATAACCTGTAAGAGAAAATAATCTAAAAAAAAGATATATATGTATATATAACTGAATCATTTTGCTGTACATCTGAAATTAACACATTGTAAATCAACTCTACATCAATAAAAAAATAAAAATTAAAAAAATAAATAAAAGAAAAGAAAAAAGGAGTAAAGGGAAAGAAAGGAAAAGAAGGAAAAGAAAATCTGACTGAGATGATGGATATATTAATTAACTTGATTGTGATGATTATTTCTTATGTATATGTATATCAAATTGTCAAGTGGTATACTTTAATATATACAGTCTTAAATTGTCAATTATACTTCCATAAATCTGGGGAAAATGCAGTGAGGTATTATTTTACACTCATCTAATTCCCCTCCTGCTGTGCCACTTGCCCACCGCACCCCCCAAAAATCAAATCAAATAACATCAGGTGTTGGTAAGGTGAGAGAAATTAAGATTCTCATACACTGCAGGTGGGGAATGTCATTTGCTACAACTACTTTGGCAATAGTTTTGGCATTAAGTAGCAAATATGACTTAGTAATTCTACCACTAAGTATACCTTAGAGAAACTTGCCCATATGACTGGAAACATATGCATATAATCTATATATATATACCAGAAAGAAAACTGTAAAGGAAAGCAAGAAAATGTTCAAAATTCAGGCCATCTATTCATTGCCTGTGAAGGGGGAAGGTAAGTTATAAGATTAAAGAGGGACACAGAAAGAGATTATTTACTGGTATGCTCTAATTCTTAATCTTGTTGATGATCACAAATGCTCATCTGATAAATATTCATTTACACACAAATATACATATTTTAATGCATTTTATAGATCTCTATATGTATGATACATCTTATAATAAGAGAATTCAGTGGAAGAATTGAGATTCAAATCTAGGGAGAATTACCCTAGAGCCCATGGTCTTAATAAATATATAGTCATATAGATTAGTAAATAGATGAAGTATTAAATAGATGGAATTTTTGCTAACATTTACTTTCCTTTCAAAGTTGTTTTTTTTTACTTTCTTTATGTCCTTTTAAAACAAGTTTATTGCAGTACAGCTGATATACAAAGAACTGCATACATACATTTAACGTGTACAGTTTGATGAGCTTGTACATATGCAAACACCTGTGACAGCATCACCACCATCAAGGTAACAGACATATCCATCACCTCCCAGAGCTTCCCTGTGTCCCTTGTTTTTGTTTTGTGCTAAGAATGGTTTTGAACCTACTAGTGCACAGTCACCAAGGTATGCTTCCACTTCTTAGTTCAGTGTTTGACACAGTTAAACACTTTGAATGAATGGCCTCTCAATCCTCACTACAAACTTATGTGGGAAATACCATTTTTATTTCCAATTTACAGATGATAAAAGACTGGAGCAGTCACACCAATGAGAAATACAGGAGTCAGGATTCAAGCTCTGCTGCATCTGTCTCCAAAATAAATGTTTCTGAGAATAGCCAGGTATTGCCTTTTAAAAAACCAAAGATTAATTTTATTTGTATTCCTGCCTCTTCATAGATAAAACTACTGATCCATATGCAGAATTTACCACTAGTGACTATTTTAGTTCCCACATTCCAGATGTGCCCCCTTAGGTACAGCTGGCTGGTGTACAAAATGTACAAATAATGAACTCCATCAGGCCATGGCCTTTATTTATTTTTGACAAGATTTTTTTCTGCCATTTAAGCAAAAATTTGTAAAACTGAGATAGGAGTACATTTAATAAGTTAAATTAATCTCTATAATTTCTTGTTGATATGCAGATGAGGCCAAAATGATTGCAAAGTCCTGAGGGAACACTCCCATGGTGGCAACTTTCCTGTATCTCATTCGCAACTTCCTTTCCTAGGCCCTTTCAGTGCATTTCAAATTGGACTAAATTTTTGTATTCATGCATACAATTCCATTTTATCCTTTATGAGTATCTTTTTGCTAAAGGGATCACACAAGAAAGAGAATGAGACCCTTAAAAGCCTCATTTTTATCATTTTACTTAGTGGAAAATTTTGGGAACAATTTGATACAGTTGACTCTTCAAACACCCTGAAGTTCTATTTCTGAGATACCAATGAATATTAATAAGACTTCAAATGATTTGCTGGAAACACTAGAAAAAAAAAAAAAGGCAAAAGATTGCAGCACGCTGAAGATACAGTTCAAAATAAATAGTTATTTCGGTTTCGTATTAACATGTAAACAGGACTAAAGCTCTATCTCCTATGTTGACTTTTTTTTTCTGATGCAAAACCTGAGAGTTTAAAATAAAACTCACAGACTTCCTTTAAGTAAGGTTTTGGGCTGAAGCTTCCAGACTTGGAAGTGTGTGTATGTATGTCTACAAAACATACACACACTTACATGCAACTGGTATAAATTACAGATGGTTTTAGGGGTTAAAATAGCTCCAATGTGGCTTTACCAAGGACTCAAATTATGTGACCTCAGACTCATTTTCTTCTTCTTTTAATCTCCTCTTAGCAAGATTTCCTATTTTCACAGGTTAACTCCCACTCTCTTTCATTCTCTCCCTGCTGCGCCCGCCACCACCCCCACCACCCCAGCCATGCCATTTCTAAGCAATGCTTTCTCAGAATCAGCTCCTTATTCAGTAAGGCTCTTTCCATATGATTTCAAGACGGGTAGCAGCATATCAGCAGTCCCATACTTCCTTGTCCATGTTCAGCTGGGAAAGACTCAACCTGCTTTTTCATAGCTTAACTAAACACCTTTAATTGTATCTCCTATTTTGGGTCTTGTTCCTATGCCAGAGTCTGTTGCTGTGGCCAGGAAGATAACATATGTTGAATGACTTAAGAAAATTGGGGCCAAGTAGCAGAACCGGGAGTGAGATCAATTCCATTCATGAACATGACTGGGAAATTTGGTGTACTGCTAAGAAGAGGGAAAGATGAAATGAATATTAAAGAGACAAACATCAAATGCCCATCACAACACTCATGTGGAAATTCAAGTCAAGTATGAGGAAATAAAAACTATCGCTCTGGGTCAATCCAAAGTGGGGAAAATCAGGATTTTTGTCTCTGAAGATGACACAAAGTGATAGAGTTGGGACGAGTGAATGCTAATCACAATGTTATCTTCACAGATCAGGGGTGGTCCCCTACCTTCACTCTAATCAACTTTCAATCAATTGTTCAGATTTTGATTGACTTCAACCATATGTAAGTAATTTCTCACCATTGCACTTATTTGAAATGAAATATAATTTTCCTCTTTCTAGAATCTTTGCTAGACTCTCTGGTTAAAAGCCTAGTGATCAGATAAAAATTAACTCATTTTGGATCATACTGAATTGCTTGCATCCAATGACTACATTAAAAAACAATATTCCCTCATTTAACACTAGCATTAGTGCTGAGTATGTGCCTCAGTGTTAAGTGAAGAGAAAAATCAGATCCTTGATATTTGTACATGAAATGGATGTAAGATATTATTGCAATTTTATTATATGTATTATTTTCCATAATTACCCAGCCACACAGAATATCTACACTTCAGGCACTTGTCCTCATCACTAAATATAATATTAAGCTTGTAGTACCAAAATTCTAAACTTATGAATCAAAAGATTATCTTGGAGAAAGAATCTTCATGGAAGGTTGCTTGAAATACATTCATTTTGTCAATTCCTCCGTATATTTCTTGAATCTACCCAGATGGATAAAGGACAGTATACCTAGGCTACATCAAAACACTAGCTATACCAACGGTGATTTTCGATGAATCGCGCCATATAAAACCCCCTTACCTCCATCTAGGGTCATTGTAAAAAATAATACTATAGCAATAATTATAAATTTGTCATTGTATCCCCTTTTAGAATGTTGTAAGCTATGATGCTCCTTATACCGAACTGTCCACTTTACAATAATTGTCAGGAAGGATTCTGCCTCATTGACTAGCAAGAAAATTGGGCTACCCCTAAACAGTATGTATATTTTTATACTGTGGGCTCTTAAATTTGCATAACTAATAACCTTTCTCTCTTTTGCTAAAAGCTTAGATCCAAATTTTTCATTCACCTGTAAGCGAATATATTGATCAAGGCTAGCAAATTATGGCAAATTCTGTGTAATTAATCCTCCTTTCTGACTCCATTGCAAATACCACTAATCAAACATGGCACTATTTCCCATGAAATGTGGACTCAGAAGCCTTCTCAACCTAGTTCTTCAGGCAGTGTTGGAAGTCCAGGGCTACTCAGTCTTTAGGTATAGATGGATTAGTAATTCCTTTTTCTGAGCATGTTGATATATCCAGGGCAAGATGAGGACAGGATGGCACTCATGAAGCAGATCAAGGAAAGTAAGAATCAATAGAGACTGGCATGGGAGAGCTGAGAAAAATGCAAGGCCTTCATTGGTTCTCCGCAGAGGCCCACTTGGCCCACTTTTGACTCACTTTCTCCTTACCCCCTCTAAAACTCACAGTACTGAATTTTTATGTCTTTAAAAAATAAAGAAAACAGTAGCCTCTAATTTGGGTTTTATTTGGCCTCTACGGTTGTAAGACGTAATTCAAAATGGATCAAAAATATATACTAGATAGAGCTTATAATACTGCACAAGCTCCCACTAAAACTTTGTTGCTGCTCTGTGACATTTCAAAAATAGTAGAATCTGATGAGATGGCCAGTTCTCCAGTGTACAATTGCCAATCATATCAGAGTCCAGAGCCAGGAAATAAAAAGCAAGCATCTGCCTTTCTCTGCAGTTTCTGCAATGAGATATAGCAAGTTCTCCTTTGCTTATTTCTATGGATTTTATATATGATATAAAGGAAGAAATTGTTCTACTGAAGCATAACAGAGTGGCACACTACCTGTGTGCAGAGCTTCAGTTTACGTTTTATTACACAGAGTTTCCAATATAAATCTCACTGGAATGTAAGATTCCAAAGGGAGTCTGTGTCTCCTCTCTTTAGAATGGGTCCTGACTGATGATATGGACTCAAAAAGCATTTGATAATAAATATTTATTAGTTCAGTAATTTTGGCTGAAAATTAGAGAAAACTAAGACTGGCTTAAAACTGATAGGTTCAAAGGGCTAGAAATGCAGAGGTAAGATGGGCTTCGAGACTGACTTAATCTATGGTCTCTGGACCACTTCTCCTGCTAGTCTCCTGGCAATGCCTCCTTCTGTATCATAGTGTCCTACTCTGCCCATGAGCAAGACAAAGAATGATACTCAAAGGAAAAATGTGGTATTCATTAGTATTCGCCAACAGATATCTCTGGTTTCTTCCCTGGTGCCTGTAGATTGCACATCCCTGCTCCCTTGACATTAGATGTGGTCACGCAACTCTTGCTAGTGAAGTGTGAATGGAAGCTATTTAAGTCACTACTGACTGTGGGCTCTAAAGGCCAATCTCCTCTGCTACAGTGATGAGCAATGTTCTGGAGAGTGGCTACTCTGCCAGCCCATGTCCATGGGAGAGGATGGAGCAGAGGAGAACCCCCATCCCACTTACGATGGAGCAGAGGAGAACCCCCATGCCAGTTATGATGGAAATTAATATAAAAAGTAGATAAACTTTTGTTATTGTAACCCACCAATAACCCAACCTATCCAGACCAATATAAAGGGAAAGCCATTCCTGGATGGTCTCCCAGAAAAAAAACAAGAAAGACCTTAATATGAATCCCCCAGATTCCCTCCTTATAACACACTGGTGTCAATTCCCATCTCCGAGTCAATCTTCATCAAGGGAGATCACTGCTGTAAAGCAATCCCTAGATCTTGGATCCCAAACTCAAATTCCCTTGAGCCTCCTGGAATGTATGGGGTATATAAAATCCTGAACAAAAGAGGGTTTCTTTAGGTAAGATGAAAAAAATTTCTATCCACAAGTCAATGTAATTTTTGCCTCCTTCACTGGGTTTCAGAGGGTGCTTAGTAGTATGTCTTCTTAAGAACAGACAGTAGAAACCTCTTCCTGCACATTTCCTAGAATCCCAGCTGGACCATTTACAATACAAAACCAATATCACAAACAGTGTGTTTCAATGATTCCCTCTTTCTCTTTTGGAACAAGAGATAGGGTAGAAAGGAAAAAAGAGTAATGGTAAATTCACTTTTTATTCACATGCTTTTATCTAACTTACTTTTTTATCTATACCCAGCATAGATAAGAAATATCCACATAATTAATTCCGAGTAACTGAGAAAGTTCAATTGGCTTTACTGGATTCACTAGTAGTATACTTAATGCAGAATATCAGCAAACTCTGGGGGTCGTCTCTGCAATTACTCTTTATACATTTTAAATTATAATCTGTCTCATACAGTCATCCTCCCAAACATTTCCTAACAACTGAAACAGAACATATTTCCGACACACAAAAGATTACTTCAAAATCAAAAACTTCCTTTAGAATAAAATATAATGGAATTATTTGGTCCTTTGAGCATAATATATATTAACTCATCCCATGTTTCAACATTAGAATGAGTTACATGGGGAGAAAGTAACTGTGTAGTTGATTCTAAAAGTCTTATACTAAAATCTTCATCAATTTGCTTAATAACCTCTGTGTTTATTGTTCTAAAGCCCCAAAGGGAATAAAAGCACAGCAAACTATGCTAGAAACATCTTAAGGACATAAAAACCATTTAAAATAAAATTATGTAGCATGATACAGATACAAGTGAAGTTACCCTAACTCACTTTACCTTGAGTCTAATTTATAGCAAATAGTACCTCTAGTTTGCATGCTTAATTTGAAAGTACTGAAAGGTACAGAATTAAAACAAGACTGAAGTCCTAAGTATCAGTAGCAATTCAGAGACTGCTAAACTTCTGTTCCCTGTATCTTCCTTTTGGCACATGGTAAATCTTCCAACATTATCTGTTATATCAACCATGAATCTCCAATGTATTTGTTCATTTATTCATATGTGAATACATTTGGAGGCATGAGAGAAGAAAAGAGGAGAGAGTGTCTTGGTTATCAATGTTGTTAATTGGATAAGCACTACTGTGCCCAAATGTATATAATAAGGCCTTTGGAAAAATTATGTCCTGGATTGTATCTTTGTGTCATGGTTGCTCGTTTTACTTCTTCAAGAGGTTTTCAAAATGGAACAGGAATTTTGAAAGATGTAACTACCTACAGCCAAGACAATAATCCTGTGCCAGGCATCAAGGTCTATAAAAATTCAGGGCAGCACACAAACGATTCATTTCCTAACTCATTTCATTGCACATCCTGCAATAAAGACTACAGAGAGTCTTAACATCTGAAAAACAACTTACCCTCTATGCCTAGAGAGGAAGACTAAAATTTATTCAAAAACTTAAGACACTACAGCAATCTAAAATTACATTAGAAACTTGGTTAACTAGAATTCAAGCAAATAGAACCTTAAAATAAGCTAAGAACTAGAAGAAACTCTAGGGGCCATTTAGTCCAACCTCCTGGAAACACAGTAATCTCTTCTTCAATATCCTTTTATCGGTGGTCATTTACCTCTGTAAATATATTTCCAGGAATGGAGACTTCCTTCTCGAGATTACCTATTCCATTCTCAAACAGTTATAATCATGAGATCATTATTTATCGTGATGGAGGTGAAATCTTTCTCCCTCTAATTGGCTATAGTTTTTATTTTAAAATGACAAGAAATGAGTCTTATTTTTCTTAAATTAGTATGATACTCTAGTTTTAGATTGTGAATAAAGGGAGAAGAAGCATTAAAAAAACAAGTAGAAATCAATTTTTAAGTCAAATATTCAACATCCTTGAGTATATTCTATGATAGGTCTATATTTCCTCTCAAATCCTCACCCTTGTATGTCCACAGCAGGAACAATAAACATAAACTTATTCATGTCACTCTTCTTTATAAAATCCTTCAAAGGACTTTACCTTACCTTAGGATAATGTGTAAACTTTTTACATGGTTTATAAAGCCCCACACACTCTGGTCTCATGCTACCTCTCTATCCTTCTGGATTCTTACGCTCACCTGAAAATCAATGATCCATTTATACTAAATGTATTTCAATACTTGGAAATATGATACTTTCTCTCTTTTCCTTTTACCTCCCGAGATGCTCATTATTCTCTCTGTCAAAAACATTCTTTCACATCTCTTGCTCTGCATAACGAATTCTAATCCCATATCAAACATCTCTCACAAAGCCTTCCCTGACCATCCAAATTTGGATTTGATGCCTCTCCTACAAGGTCTCATGGTATCCTGTAGTCCCATTAACATACCCCTTCATATACTATATCAATACGTTACTCACAAGAACTGTAAGCTACATGAAAGCAGCAGCTGTAGTAACTCATTCATTATTTCAGCCCTGGACTCTGTTATAATGCCTGAAAAACAGTTGACACTTGGTAAATACTTGTTGGATAATTAAATAAATAAATGATCAAATATGAATAATAAATATAAGTCAGCACAAGGCCACTTATCCAAGAAGAACAGAATTATTTTTAGTATATTCCACCTAATAAAGCTGAGAATAACCTAGTGCATTTTGGAAAGTTTCCAACAACCAAAAATGATAACCGAAAAAAATTTTCTACCTAATTAAACTATGAGGTTATTGTGGTTAAGCTCTGTATTTTTTTTGGTTAATTTTAACAGTTCTTGGCACAGGGGTAGTTGTTCGGTTATATCTTTGCTGGTGGACTTATTTAAGTCTTGTTTTCTGATTAAATTGTGGGACATGTTTTTATAAAATGATACAGTTTCATGACAATTTCTTTTCTTTAACAATAATTGTTAAAAGGCTTACACAGAAACAATTATTATTCTCAACACTAGAGGATGTAATGACTCCAAATCAATGTTTTTCTTCATTTGAAATGGGGTGATGAAAAAGATGACTGTTTCTAACTCTCATACCTAGGGTGGACCATTAAGCCACTATATGTTACCTCTTATAGGACAGGATCATGAAAAGGAATTGACAAGGGGAGTAAATAAATGACCAAGAGATGGACAATTTGCCTTGTAAATCATAAGCACACATCCAGCTTTCCTTACTACCTACCCAGTGTGTACCTACAAAACAGTGAGCCAGGAGAAAAGACTGGAGCTGGATTTTATGTAATCAATGGCATAAGTTACTGCCTGGCCCCATTACACACGAGCTGTTTCAACCTTGAATGTGGCCTTTTGTTTGAACGTATCGCCATATGTTCCCAAATTGCTGTGCAAAGACTGATTGTTCCACAGTCTCCTATTAATATTTTGCCTGGGCATAATGTTCACTTTTAATTGTCTAAAATGTTCCAAATTCCCAAGCAATTTTTAAAGTAATTGTTAAATTTTGCAAGTAGAATCTGCTGTTCTATGACTGAATTGCACAGTCGAAATATATGAAAACATAGTGATCTGAGTTAGGATGCCACAGTAAGACAGAGATGACAATTGTCACTTTACAGTTGAAGGAGTTGAGATTGAAATCCAGAAAGAAAACTTCAAAAGATTATTTTCTTTCCACTGCCATACTACTCATATTCAGCTCATTAGTCTTGAAATAACACAGTAGAATGATGTTTTAGGGAATTTAAATCACTTGAACAATTTTCATTCCAGAGTTTCTAGAAAGGATAGCATATGTCCCTAGTAAAAATTTTAATATTAATGGCTTCATTTCTTCCTTTGCTTTCTTCAAGGACACAACCAGTGTGATTCCAGAACTCAAAGGGTAGGGAGGAACCAAACTGGAGAGGAGGTCTTCATCCCCCTCCTCCCCACACCAGCCCGCCTGTTCCCCTTCATGCTATTCTTCTCCAAAATGGAGTACCCAGTACACCCAGTAGTCTATGACAAAGGTGATCTACGTGATCTAGGACAATCATACAGCAGCATGCTATGAGAAGCAACAGCAGAAGATAAAAAGCATTCTCTCTCTCTCTCTTGCACAGGCACACACACGCATGAGTGCATA
Organism: Tursiops truncatus; assembly: GCF_011762595.2. Taxonomy (NCBI): domain Eukaryota; kingdom Metazoa; phylum Chordata; class Mammalia; order Artiodactyla; family Delphinidae; genus Tursiops; species Tursiops truncatus. The sequence goes on along the minus strand of NC_047036.1, from coordinate 120,890,321 downwards.
CACACACATTAGTCATTTTTACAATATCCTTTTGGCAAAACATGAGATCAGAGGACATATGAGACATCAAATTGGCACAACCTTAATCTTGTATTGTCCAATTACAGTGTTGAAAATATTATTTCCATGTTAGTCTCCCTCTGTAGACTTTCCTCAGGGAATAGGAACTTTGGTTATTACTTATGTTTCTAGTGTCTATGTTTCTGTCTCCTGGGGACAGAAAGGCATAGTGATTAAAAACATGAACTTTGGAATCAGCCACACTTGGATATGAACCCTGGCTTTACTACTTAATAGCCGTGTGATTGCAATTTTCCACAGTTGCAAAAGGGACTGAATACACTTGTGAATGCTACAGGATATGTTTATATTTTCTGTATCCTAAATAAGAAGGCACACATTCAGCCTATGTATAAGCTAAGACTTAGAGATTTGTACCATATTACCCAAGATCAGACATCTTATAAGTAAAAGAAAGATCTCAGATTTATACCCAAAGTACAGAGATTTATACACAGAGTATAGATTTACACTCTGACTTTCTAGCCCACGTTCTTGATTGATCTGCCATACTTATGCCATGGTCCCACTTGTACTGGGAAAGTGAGTGAATCTCTTACAATAAATTAAAAGCCCTATCTATGTATTTGCTTCATAACCTGGCACATTTGCTTAAGGTAAGCACATTCTATCGTCAAATGCTAACCATGTGACCTTGGGCATACTTAAATTCTGCTTCCTCAAATGTGAAATGGGCATCATGATAACACTAATAACTGTTCTATAAGGTTAAAAGGATTAAATAAGTTAATAAGCCTAAAGTATTCAATACTTAGAACCTAACTGTCATATAGTAAGCAAGCATTATATGCATAAATTTATTCTTATTAGTGTTTTGTTGTTATTATTAGTATTATTATTACTTAAAGCATATAATGAGTGACAGAGATCCAACTTTAAGTGACTTCAGCAAATAGTGATATAGTTCTTCCTCATGTAATTAGGGGCCTGGATATGGGCAGCTCTGGGCCGTGGTTCTGTGGCCCAATGATACCCACAGAGGACAGAGTTCTTTCTTTTTCCTCCCCTATGCTTAGTATATTGCTTTTTTATTCTCATAGCCTCAGAATAGTTGCCAGAGATCCAAGATGCATGCTTACATTCAATTCAGAAAGAAAAGAGAAAGGGACCAAAGAAGTAGTGAAAGCAACGACTTATCCCTTTCACCAGAAAAGTGAATTTTTTTGAGACTTGAAATAGTGGTGATGGGCTGGGGGCTGGGAGGGGGTGAGTTTATATAACAGGATTATCGTCACAACAGCATAAGTAATAGTGAGATAAACTTTTTTTAATTTAAATGGTTAAATAATCCATGACAATAATCCTAGGATGGAACATGGATTTGCAAAATGCAATGTTCACGCAGTCTGTATAATACGGAAAATCCTTGTGATATAATAGCCACTGGAAAAAAAAGATAAAAATTGCATATAAAGAATGGACATAATCATGTAAAAATATGCATTAAAAAAAGCCCTGAAGAAAAGACATTAAAATGTAAACAGTGAAAAAAAATTGGGTGTGATTACACAATGTAATTTTGTGCCTAAATCATTCATTGACTCTTTTTTTTAAGGATATATTCTTTTAAAAACAATTGGTTTAACTCTAAAACTCTGAGTCTGTCCCTTTGAGAACATTCAATGTTACAATGAAATTGTTCAAATATATTCTGACATTGCTTTTAGAAAATTATAAGGTACTTTTAACTTTAAAAAAAAAAAAAGTGAACTTTTTCTCAAAGGCCATCCCTGCACTCCAAAAAGGCATCCACTATGTTTCCTCGATGAAACTACAGCGCATGGCCTCCAAGGTAGGCCGGGAGGGTGCTTTTTTAACTCTCTGAGCTTTTATGTTAGAGATGGCCGAAAGAATGGGTTTGGGAATGGATGTCAGGTTGGTGAATCACACCTGCCCACTGTGCTCACACAGAGGAGTTAAGAAGTCCTGAAATTTGAATTAACCTGATGGTGAAAGTGTCATCAGTATTCATTCAATGTTAAGTTTTTATTTCAAAAGCACTGAATGCAATGCATAGCAATTCTATTTAACTCAAGTAAAGACAATGTTCTGATTTGTAGCAGCACATTCAAGCAATACTGAACATTTCAACTGTCCTGTGTCCTGGGAATTTATTTACAGAGATGAGCTCCAAAGTCAGCTTTGGAAGCTGGGATTACAATATGTAGAGTCCTGCAAATGGGCTCCCATTGATACATGGACACTGACTCTGAGAAACTGATCAAGAAACTGAAAGGTCATAAAGATGAAACTCAATCCAGAAAGAATCTTGCCTAACTTGTTTACAAAATAACTTGCTACACCAACAGTAATGTAACAAATAAAAACACACATTAAAATAATTTTTGGTTGACTTAGATTGAGTGTTTATGTGACCATTTCCAGTGGAAATACTCTTTGATTTGTGGATTTAAGAATTTCATTGTTTTGGTGGCTCTGACATAGCCTGCCCCCAGGACATCCTGCTGGCCCAGCCTTTTCCCACTCCAGGTCCAGCTGGCTTGCCAAAGCCAGCCAACACAAGCAATCTACACAGGTGATGCTCCTACATAAGGCCACACATTTAAGACTGGGAGAGGTAACTCTTTTGACTAATCCATAGAAATAAACACAGAATGTCAAACAAATGAGAAGGCAGTATATTTTGTTCCAAATGAAAGAATAAGATAAAACCCCAGAGGAATGAAACAGAGACAAGTAATGTACTTGATAAAATGTTTAAAAAACAATGGTCATTAAAATGTTCAACAAACTCTAGAAAAGAATGGATAAACACAGTGAGAACTTCAATGAAGAGTTAGAAAATATAAGAACCAGTAAGAGCTGAAGAATACAATAACTGAAAGGAAAAATACACTAGAAGGAATCAAGAGCAAATTAGATAATAGAGAAGAACAGGTCAATGTTCTGGAAGACAGAACAATGGAATTCACCCAGTAAGAACAGCAATAAGAAAAAAGAATTTTAAAAAATTAGGATAGTCTAAGGGACCTCTGAGACAACATCAAGCATACTAACATCTGCATTATAGAGGCACCAGAAAGAAAAAAGAGAGATAAAGCAGGCAATAACTTAATTGAACAAATAATTGTTGTCCCTAACCTAGGGAAAGAAACAGATATCCAGGTCCAGAAAGCAGAGAAGTGTCCCAAACAAGATGAACCTAAAGAGATCCACAAGAAGATAAATCAAAATTAAACTGGCAAAAGATAGAGATAATTTTAAAGATATCAAGAGAAAAACGAAGAGTTACATACAAGGGAACCCCCATAAGACTATCAGCAGAAACTATGCAGGCAAGAAGGGAGTAGCATGATATATTCACAGTGCTGGAAAACAAAACAATTACAACCAAGAATACTCTAGCTGAACAAGGTTATCAATAAGAATTGAAGGAGAGAGAAAGAATTTCCCAGACAAGCAAAAACTAAAGGAGTTCTCACCACTAAATAAATCATCCTTACAAGAAATGTTAAAGGGTCTTCTTTAAGCAGAAATAAAAAGGCAATAACTAGAAATAAGAAAATATATATATATATATATGAAAAATATCTCACTAGTAAAAGTAAATATATACTAAAGGCAGTGGGACAGTCATTTAAAAACTTAGAATAAGATTAAAATACAAAAGTAGTAAAATCAACTGTAACTACAATAAATAGTTAAGGGACACACAAAATAAAATGACAAAAATATGATGTCAACAACTTAAACTGTTGGGAGAGGGGGTGTAAAAATGTAATGATTTAGAGTGTCTTTGAACTTAAGTGACTATCAGCTTAAAATAACTGATACACACACACACACACACACACACACACACACACACACACACAGAGACATACCTCACAGTAATACAAACTAAAATTTAAAATAAGTGTACAAAAAAACAAAGAAAAAGTAACCCGAATATAACATCAAAGAAAATCATCAAACCACAAGGCAAAAGAACAAGAAAAGAAGAAAGGATGAAAGAACTACAAAAGGAACTAGTAAACAATTTTTTAAAAAGTCAGTAAATGCATACTTATCAATAATCACTTCAAATGTCAACGAACTAAGTGCTTCAATCAAAAGACAATCAAAAGGTTGGCTGAATGGATAAAAAAGCAAGACCCATCTATATGCTGCCTTGCAGGAGACTTACTTCAGAACTAGACGTGACAGATTGAAAGTGAAGAGATGGAAAACATATTCCATAAAAATGGAAATGAAAATGAAGCTGGGTGGCAATACTCATATCAGACAAAATGGACTATAAAACAAAGACTGTAACAAAAGACAAAGAAGGGCATTACATAATGATAAAGGAGTAAATCTAAGAAGAGGACATAACATCTGTAAATATTTACACACACAACATAGGAGTGCCAAATATATAAAGCAAATATCAAGTGACCTAAAGACAAAGGAAAATGGAAACATAACTTTCCAAAATCTATGGAACACGACAAAAGCAATTCTAAGTGGGAAGTTCACACCGATAGCAGCCTAACTCAAAAAACAAGAAGAATGTCAAATAAACAATCTAACTTTAAGCCTAGAGAAGTTGGGAAAAGGTTAACAAACAAAACCCGAAGTTAGCAAAAGAAAGGAAATAATAGAGATCACAGTAGAAATAAATGAAAAAAGACTAAAATGACAGAAGATCAACAAAAGCTGGCTCTTTGAAAAGATAAACAAGGTTGATAAACTGTTAACCAGACTGAAAGAAAAAAGAGAGAGGGCCCAACTAATTAAAATCAGAAATGAAAGAAGAGATTTTACTACTGACACAATGGAATATTACTTGGCCATAAAAAAAGAAATAAATCTTGCCATTTGTGACAACATAGATGGACCTAGAGGGTATTATGCTAAGTTAAATAAATCAGACAGGAAATGAGAAGTACTGTACAATTTCACTTATGTATGGAATCTAAAAAAAAAACCAAATGAACAAACATAGTAAAACAGAAACAGACTCATACAGAGAACAAACTAGTGGTTGTCAGAGGGGAGAGGGGTGGGAGAATGAGATAAATAAGTGTAGGGGAGTAAAAGGTATAAACTTCCTGCTACAAATAATCCACATGGATGTAATATACATCATAGAGAAAATAATAATATTGTAATAAATTCATGTGGTGACAGATGGTAACTAGATTTAGGACAGCGATCATTTCATAATGTATATGTCAAATCACTATTTTGTACACCTGAAACTGATATAATATTGTAAGTCAATTATATTTCAACTAAGAAAATGAGGGCTCTTAAAACCTTATAAAAAAGTTCTATAGTTTTTGTCAAAAATATCTTATCATTAAAAATAACATGTAAAGTTGTGTCTTAGGCAAACAAACGTTTAAATGCTTAAGTCTAACACCTAGACACTTTCTAGACAGTTACTAGCCAAGTAAATATTTGAAACCAAATTTTAACAACAAAAGCAAACACATAATATTTGGGAATAGATGTATCATGAGTGTTCGAAATTATAGTCATGATAGAAAATATTTTGAATAAAGAAACATGATAAAAATTAATGTCACCATTATTCAATATCTTTATCTTCATTGTGCTTATTTACTGACAAGTTATTGCCTTCCATATACTAAAGTGTGTGGAAATGGGCTGTTGGTCAAGGATGAGTTGGTTCCCTCTACGGCCATGAAGAGAGAACAATCCGACTCTGAGTTTTGACTTCGTCACCTTCCAACTGCATGACTACACAAGTCACTTTTTCAGCCTTTTTCCTCATGAGTAAATGAAGAATAATACTTGCTGGCCTACTGGGTGTTCAAGAGGATTAAAATTTGGACATATAGATAAAAAGCCTTTACAAAAAGTCTCCATGCCTGCCATGGAGAAGAGTCTCAATTCATCTCATTCTCTTTGATATTCCCTCAGAAAAATCAGCAGGAATTTGATGTCACAAATCTATCTTTAACTGCTATTTTAAATTTCTCTGATTTGTCTATTACATTTTTACTTTCCCTTTGTTACTACCTGAAGATACATCCCTTTCAAACAAGCAGGAAAGTGTTACCCCAGTGGCACTATATTTCTACCAAAGAAGTGTAGTAGATAAGAGACTCTGGATTCAAATCCTGGCTCTATTTTTTACTCATAGGTGACCTTTGTCATATTACTTAATTTCTCTGCACCTTAGTTCCTCATTTGTAAAGGAAGGATAAAAGAGTATTAGTCTCATAAGATTTTTTTAGGAGTAGTGGACACACCTGTGATGGTTAATTTCATGAGTCAAAGTGGAGAGCATTTTTGGAAGAGACTAACATTTAAATCAGTGAATTTTGGGTAAAGCAGATTTCCCTCCAATGAGAGGAATTCACATGCTCTTTGCAAGGCAAAGTGAAGCAGAAGCTAGCATTCTTTGGAAGGCTAAGAGAGCCAGAAGCAGTAGGCTTCCAGATCTCTTCACAAGCTCCCCTTCATGTCATGGTGCTATACAGACTGATTCATGATTGGTCACTTCGTTCCCCAAATCCAGGGCTTCAGCCTGTGTAATGAACATATGTTCAATCCTTCAGATATAGTCTTTCAGGTCTTCACTCCCCCAGACCTTTCTTCATTTGTATGAGTCTTAATTCACATATTAAACCCCTTAGTCACATAAAACTTGTAGTGTATCTTTTGGCTTATCAAGTTCAGAGTGATGTAGTACGTAAAACATAGTGGACACTGTAGCAGTGTTAATTTTTACCATTTCCAAATCACACATTTATGAATAAATATATCTTGGGATGGCAGGACATTGCAAGAGTTGCACCATTTGATTGCCACACAATAAGTTAATACACTATAACAAGGGAATGGGAAGAAAATATGAGGTACCTTTATATCTTAATTTTTTTACAATTAGTAATATTACTATTGCTGCTTATTAATGCTGCTGTTAGAAAACAGAGGTAGCCTGTTTCTGAGTACCCCAAACTAGAGAAGGAAATTTGAATTTGAATGTCATTATGGAATCCTCTTGGATTTAAAAAAAAATGAAAAAGCAGTCTTCACTAAAATATAGTGAGCAGATCATGTCCACAGAACTTAGCGGTAAAATACAACAATTTTTGTCCATCTTTCCTAAGATAGAAAGAATCCCATTGCTCACAATTTCATGACAATTTAAAGAAATATTTTTTAACCAGTTAAGAAAAACAGTATGCTTAATTTCTGAACACTACTTAATACTAAAACAAATAAACGTGGTCTTAAAAATATAATGTATATATAAAAGTATAATAGACATAACTTACAGACTTCAATTATCACAAAATGAAACATCAGTTTAACCGCCATCCAAATCAAAACATAAAATGTTACAAGGATCTGAAAGCTTCCCTCATCTTCCTTCCCATCCACCACCCACCAACTCCCTTAAAAGTAACTATTATCTCTACTTTTAGTACTAAAGATTAGTTTGACCATAAGGAGACTCATACAGTATATGTTCTTTATGTTTGACTTCTTTGCTAAATATTCTGTTAATAGGACTTACCTATGTTGTTCCATTTAGGAGTAGTTCATTTTTTAAATTGTTGTAAGTATTCCACTGTATAAATATATTACATGTTATTTATCTGCTTTAATGTTTATGGGAAAATGGTTTGTATCTAATTAGGGCCATTATAAATATTATCCTGGTCCTAAACAGCTAAAAATTAAGTTTCTGAATGCTGATCAGAGCTGAAAATATTTTAAGTCATGTAAAGTATTTTGAAGGTCTCAATTCATGTAAGAATACAACAGTTTCCATCTCAGGGTCCCTCAGAAACTCCATTAGCTTCAAATAAAGGAGTTTCTATGTAGTAATTTTTGACATTACTTTTTAATTTGTTAGCAAAAAAAAATTAAGTGATCCTGATGGTTAAGTTCATAAGCAATTAGAGAAATCTGGTCTCACAAGGAGAGAATTAGAGAAATCATACTACCTTGTTCATGATAAAATCTCATCAGTCTTCAATACAAGCCCCTTTTAAATTAATTATTTTACTTATCCACAGCTCTCTACTTTAATAATATAGCAAGCACCTACTATGAAACTAACATCCAACACAAAAGGTAGAATACTGGCAATAACTTATATCTACCTATAAGTTCTACCCCAGGAAGACTGAAACCCTCCCTACCTGAGCTACCAAGTATCCTAAATACTGTGTTTTCACCTTGATTACCTTTTCATCTATGCATGCTCTCCAAAAGTATGTTTTTAAAAAGATGCTTCTAAATTTTTATAAAAATATACAGGGTGTATTGATGTTTCAGAACTTACAGTTTCGTTAAATATTATTTTCATGGACTTCTACTTAAGGCCATGATGTAATAACTGGTGTTGGGCCAGCCCTTTTGCTGTAAATATCTAAATATCAGTGGAATTTTTCACAGCACCAGAATAAATAATTTTAAACTTTGTATAGAAACACAAAAGATCCCGAATAGCCAAAACAATCTTGAGTAAGAAAAACAAAGCTGAAGGTATCACACTCCCTGACTTCAGACAATACTACAAAAATACAGTAACCAAAACAGCATGGCACCAGCACAATTACAGACACATAGATCAATGGAACAGAATACAGAGTCCATAGATAACCACACACACTTATGGTCATTTAATCTTCATTTAATCTATCACAAGGAGGCAAGGGTATACAATGGAGAAAAGACAGTCTCTTCAATAAGTGATGCTAGGAAACCTGGACAGTTACATGTAGAAGAACATTATCTCACACCATATACTCATAAACTCAAAATGGATTAAATAATTAAACGTAAGACTGGAAACCATAAAACTCCTAGAAGAAAACATAAACAGAACATTCTCTGACATAAATCACAGCAATATTTTTTTGGATCTCTCTCTTAAGGCAAAGGAAACAAAACCAAAAATAAACAAACGGAACCTAAATAAACTTAAAAGCGTTTGCATGGCAAAGGAAATCATCTACAAAATGAAAAGACAACCTACTGAATGGGAGAAAATATTTGCAAAGGATATGACTGATAAGGGGTTAATATCAAAAATATATAAATAGCTCATATAACTCAATATCAAAAAAAAACAACCCTATTAAAAATGGGCAAAAGATATGAATAGATATTTTTCCAAAGAAGGCATACAGATGGCTAACAGGCACATAAGAAGATGCTCAACATCACTAATAATCAGAGAAATGCAAATCAAAACACAATGGGATATCACCTCACAGCTATCAGAATGGCTATCATCAAAAACAGTACAAATAATAAATGTTGGTGAGGATGTGAAAAAAAGAGAACCCTTGTACACTATTGGTTGTAATGGAAATTGATGCAGCCACTATGGAAAACAGAATGGAGGTTCCTCAGAAAGCTAAAAATAGAACCACTATATAATACAACAATTCCACTCATGGGTATATGTCTAAAGAATATGAAAACACTAATTCAAAAAATTATATGTACCCCAATGTTCATAGCAGTATTATTTACAATAGGCAAGATATGGAAGGAAAATAAGTGTTCATCAAGAGATAAATAAAGTACACAATACAATACTACTCAGCCATAAAAAAAGAATGAAATTTTGCCATTTGCAATAGCACAGATACAGCTGGAGAGTTTTATACTTAGTGAAATAAGTCAGACAAAGACAAATACTACATGATAACACATATGCAGAATTTTTCAAATACAACAAACTAGTAAATATAACAAAAAAGAAGCAGACTCATAGACATAGAGAACAAACTAGTGGTTACCAGTGGGGAGAGGGAAATGGGGAGAGCAATATAGGGGATTAAGGGGTACAAACTACTGTGTATAAAATATAATCAACAAGGATATAGTGTACAGCACAAGGAATACAGCTAATATTTTATAGTAACTATAAATGGGGTATAATCTATAAAAATTTTTAACTATACTGTACACCCTGAAACTGATATAATATTGTAAATCAACTATGCCTCAATAAAAAAATAAATATATACACACATACATACCTACATACTAGTCAAAATATTTAAGGTAACTGTTTTCAGACTGAACAGCAACAATACATGACCATAATCCCTGAGAGAAGAGAAGCTCACCAGTAAATTCCTCATTTTTTCCAGCTTTCTGTTCAGGGAATATTTCCTGAATCTTGCAGAGGGGGGTGAATCATAAGCACACAATGGCAGTCCCACTGACCTGAGAGGGCAGAGAGCAGAGTTCTGAAATGTCTGAAAACTGTAGGGGTAGGGAACTTAGGAGAGAATTACAGAGAGGAGAGAATCTAGAAGTTTGAGGGGAAGAGTTTCCAGGAAACTATTTGGCTGAGATTGGGCTGCCTATGTACAGGACTAGACTTTTTGAAGCTTACCAGGAAGTAACTGCTATACAGTTAAGGGGAGAATGGAGATAAGAGATAAAATAGGTTAGAAGATATTGCAAATCTGGACCAACCAGAGTAAATAAATCTTGTTAATATCCTAGCCATCTAGCTGAGACACCAAAGAGACCATGCATTAGGACTAAGGTCCATGCCGAACACAGACCAAAACAAGCCTCAAAAAAAATAGCATGAGACAGAGTTTGGAGTTGAGTCTTGCCAAGTTTGAGACATCTGGAGGGAAACTTGGACCATCAGCATAAGTATTTCATTTATATAACACACACACACACATATATATATATACACACATATATACATATATATATATAAAAGATACTTATACCTGTAGTAAACAAATTATATGGTGGCCTTAGAATCCCTTATATATACATTGGCTAATTTAGGGATACATTGAGTAGATGGTTGATCTAATGGATATTCATTGCCTCATTTTCCATTATCCATTAATATTATTTTAGTAATACTACCCTGACGTTCTTTTGAATCAATTTAAATTTGTTGGCTGCAATTTTAATCAAATTAATGCATAAGACATCCGCCTCAACCCTGGATAAGTGATTATCATCTAAGTCAGTTTAGTTGGATTCTCTGTCTCCTAAGACCATGAATCCCAAGTGAAGTGACAGAAGTACAGAAAAATCACAGATAATTATGTCAACATTGAGGCACCAGGAATAGCCCAATAATTCTAATAGCATATTCTCAAAAGTGACATAATTCTCCCATTGTTTTGTTCTTTCTGAGTCTGGTTATTTAATTTTTTGTTTTGTCTTAAGATACACTGAATCTGGAGAGACCTTCAAGATGGCCGAGGAGTAAGATATGGAGATCACCTTCCTGCCCACCAATACAGCAGAAATACATCTACATGTAGAACAACTCCTATAGAACACCTACTGAACATGGGCAGAAGACCTCAGACTTCCCAAAAGGCAAGAAACTCCCCACGTACCTGGGTAAGGCAAAAGAAAAAAGAAAAAACAGAGACAAAATAATAGGAACAGGACCTGCACCTCTGGGAGGGAGCTGTGAAGGAGGAAAAGTTTCCACACACTAGGAAGCCCCTTTACTGGCAGAGATGGGAGGTGGCGGTGGGGGGTGGGGGTGGGGGGAAGCTTCAAAGCAACGGAGGAGAGCGCAGCAATAGGGGTGCAGAGGGCAAAGCTGAGAGATTCTCACACAAAGGATCAGTGCTGACCAGCACTCACCAGCCTGAGAGGCTGTCTGCTCAGCAGCCAGGGCAGGTGGGGGCAAGGAACTGAGGCTCCAGCTTTGGAGGTCAGATCCCAGGAAGAGGACTGGGGTTGGCTGCATGAACATAGCCTGAAGGGGGCTAGTGCACCACAGCTAGCCGGGATGGAGTCCTGGAAAAAGTCTGGAACTGCCTAAGAGGAAAGAGACCATTATTTTGGGATGTGTGAGAAGAGGGGATGCAGAGCACTGCCTAAACGAGCTCCAGAGATGGATGCAAGCCGTGGCTATCAGCGCAGACACCAGAGACAGGCATGAAATGCTAAGGCTGCTGCTGCAGCGAACAAGAACCTGTGTGCAAGCACAGATAACTATCCACACCACCCCTCCTTGGAGCCTGTGCAGAACACCACTGCCAGGGTCACGTGATCCAGGGACAACTTCCCAGGAAGAACACACAGCGTGCCTCAGGCTGTTGCAATGTCTTGCTGGCCTCTGCTGCCACAGGCTCGCCCTGCATTCTATACCCCTCCCTCCCCCTGGCCTGACTGACCAGGAGCCCCCTAATCAGCTGCTCCTTTAACCTCGTCCTGTCTGGGCAAAGAACAGATGCCAGATAGCAACCTACATGCAGAGGCGGGGCCAAATCCAAAGCTGAACACCAGGAGCTGTGCGAATAAAGAAGAGAAAGGGAAATCTCTCCCAGCAGCCTCAGGAGCAGCGGATTAAATCTCCACAATCAACTTCATATAACCTGCATCTCTGAAATACCTGAATAGACAACGAATCATCCTAAAATTGATGTGGTGGATATTGAGAGCAACTGTAGACTTCGGGTTTGCTTTCTGCACCTAATTTGTTTCTGGTTTTAGGTTCGTCTTAGTTTACTAATTAGAGTTTATTGTCATTGGTAGATTTGTTTATTGATTTGGCTGCTCTCTTGCTTTTTTATAGATATATAGATATACAATTTTTTTTCCTTTTTCTCTTTTTGTGAGTATCTGTAGGCTTCTTTGTGTGATTTTGCCTGTATAGCTTTGCTTTTACCATTTGTCCTAGGATTCTGCCAGTCTGGTTTTTTTGTTTCTTAGTATAGTTTTTAGCACCTGTTATCATTGGTAGATTTGTTTTTCGGTTTGGTTGCTCTCTTCTTTCTTTCTTTATTTCTTTTTATGACTTTTAAATTATGTTTACATTTAATAATTTTTTTATTTTAATAACTTTATTTTATTTTATTCATTCTTTCTCTTTTTCTCCCTTTTATTCTGATCTGTGTGGCTGACAGGGTCTTTGTGCTCTGGCCAGGTGTCATGCCTGTGCCTCTACGATGGGAGAGCCGAGTTCAGAACATTGGTCCCCCAGAAACCTCTCAGCTCCATGTAATATCAAACGGCAAAAGCTCTTCCAGAGATCTCCATCTCAATGCTAAGACCCAGCTCCACTCAACGACTAGCAAGCTACACTGCTGGACACCCTATGCCAAACAACTAGCCAGACAGGAACACCACCCCAACCATTAGCAGAGAGGCTGCCTAAAATCATAATACAGTCACAGACACCCTGAAACACACCACCAGATACAGTGCCGCCCACAAGAAGAAAAGATCCAGCCTCATCCATCACAACACAGGCACCAGTCCCCTCCACCAGGAAGCCTACACAACCCACAGAACCAACCATTGGGGGCAGACACCAAAAACAACTGGAACTACGAACATGCAGCCTATGAAAAGACCCCAAACAAAGTAGTTAAGCAAAATGAGAAGACAGAGAAACACAGAGCAGATGAAGGAGCAACGTAAAAACCCACCAGACCTAATAAATGAAAATGAAATAGGCAGTCTACCTGAAAAAGAATTCAAACTAATGCAAGTAAGGATGATCCAAAATCTTGGAAACAGTATGGAGAAAATAAAGAAACGTTTAACAAGGACCTAGAAGAACTAAAGAGCAAACAAACAATGATGAACAACACAATAATAAAATTAAAAGTTTTCTAGAAGGAATCAATAGCAGAATAACTGCTAACTGACCTGGAAGATAAAATAGTGGAAATAACTACCGCAGAGCAGAAAAAAGAAAAAAAGAATTGAGGACAGTCTCAGAGACCTCTGGGACAACATTAAACACACAAAATTCAAATTATAGGGGTCCCAGAAGAAGAAGAGAAAAAGAAAGGGACTGAGAAAATATTTGAAGAAATTGTAGTTGAAAACATCCCTAACATGGGAAAGGATATAGTCAATCAAGTCCAGGGAGCACAGAGAGTCCCATATAGGATAAATCCAAGGAGAAACATGCCAAGACACATATTAATCAAACTATGAAATATTAAATACAAAGAAAAAATATTAAAAGCAGCAAGGGAAAAACAACAAATAACATACAAGGGAATCCCCATAAGGTTAACAGCTGTTCTTTCAGCAGAAACTCTGCAAGCCAGACAGGTGTGGCAGGATATATTTAAAGTGAAGAAAGGGAAAAATCTACAACCAAAATTACCCAGCAAGGATCTCATTCAGATCTGATGCAGAAATTAAAACTTTTACAGACAAGCAAAAGCTAAGAGAATTCAGCACCATCAAACCAGCTTTACAACAAATGATAAAGGAACTTCTCTAGGCAGAAAGCACGAGAAGGAAAACAACTACAATAACAAACCCAAAACAATTAAGAAAAGGTAACTAGGAACACACATATGGATAACTACCTTAAATGTAAATGGATTAAATGCTCCAACCAAAAGACGAAGACTGGCTGAATGGATACAAAAACAAGACCCATACATATGCTATCTAAAAGATATATACTGTCTATCAGACCTAGGGACACATACAGACTGAAAGGGAGGGGATGGATAAAGATACTCCATGCAAACGGAAATCAAAAGAAAGCTGGGGTAGCAATACTCATATCAGAGAAAATAGATTTTAAAATAAAGACTACTGCAAGAGCCAAAGAATGACACTACACAATGATCAAGGGATCAAGCCAATAAGAAGATATAACAATTGTAAATATTTATGTACCCAACATAGGAGCCCCTCAATACATAAGGCAAATGCTAACAGCCATAAAAGTGGAATTCAACAGTAACACAATCATAGTAGGGGACTTTAACACCCCACTTTCACCAATGGACAGATCATCCAAAATGGAAATAAATAAGGAAACACAAGCTTTAAATGATACATTAAACAAGATGGACTTAATTGATGGTTATAGGACATTCCATCCAAAAAAAACAGAATACACTTTCTTCTCAAGTGCTCACGGAACATTCTCCAGGATAGATCATATCCTGGGTCACAAATCAAGCCTTGGTAAATTTAAGAAAATTGAAATTGTATCAAGTATCTTTTTCAACCACAATGCTGTGAGACTAGATATCAATTACAGGAAAAAATCTGTAAAAAATACAAACACATGGACATTAAATAATACACTACGTAATACCCAAGAGATCTCTGAAGAAATCAAAGAGGAAATCAAAAAATTCCTAGACACAAATGACAATGAAAACACGACAACCCAAAACCTATGGGATGCAAAAGCAGTTCTAAGAGGGAAGCTTATAGCAATACAATCATACCTCAAGAAACAAGAAACACATCAAATAAACAACATAACCCTACACCTAAAGCAATTAGAGAAAGAAGAACAAAAAAAACCCAAAGTTAGCAGAAGGAAAGAAATCATAAAGATCAGATCAGAAATAAATGAAAAAGAAATGAAGGAAACGATAGCAAAGATCAATAAAACTAAACACTGGTTCATTGAGAAGATAGACAAAATTGATAAACCATTAGGTCAGACCCATCAAGAAAAAAAGGGAGAAGACTCAAATGAATAGAATTAGAAATGAAAAAGGACAAGTAACAACTGATACTGCAGAAATACAAAGGATCAGGAGAGATTACTACAAGCAATTTATGCCAATAAAATGGACAACCTGGAAGAAATGGACAAATTCTTAGAAAAGCACAACCTTCAGAGACTGAACCAGGAAGAAATAGAAAATATAAATAGACCAATCACAAGCACTGAAATTGAGACTGTGATTAAAAATCTTCCAACAAACAAAAACCCAGGATCAGATGGCTTCACAGGTGAATTCTACCAAACATTTAGAGAAGAGCTAACACCTATCCTTCTCAAACTCTTCCAAAATATAGCAGAGGGAGGAACACTTCCGAAGTCATTCTAAAAGGCCAAAATCACGCTGATACCAAAATCAGACAAAGATGTCACAAAAAAAGAAAACTACAGGCCAATATCACTGATGAACATAGATGCAAAAATTCTCAACAAAGTTCTAGCAAACAGAATCCAACAGCACATTAAAAGGATCATAGACCATGATCAAGTGGGGTTTATATCAGGAATGCCAGGATCCTTCAATAGACACAAATCAATCAATGTGATAATTCATATTAACAAATTGAAGGAGAAAAACCATATGATCATCTAAATAGATACGGAAAAAGCTGTAGACAAAATACAATATCCATTTATGGTAAAAACCCACCAGAAAGTAGGCATAGAGGGAACTTAACTCAACATAATAAAGGCGATATATGACAAACTCACAGCCAACATCATTCTCAATGCTGAATAACTGAAACCATTTCCTCTAAGATCAGGAACAAGACAAGGTTATCCATTCTCACCACTGTTATTTAACATAGTTTTGGAAGTTTTAGGCACAGCAATCAGAGAAGAATAAGAAATAAAAGAAATCCAAATCAGAAAAGAAGAATTAAAGCTGTCACTGTCTGCAGATGACATGATACTATACATAGAGAATCCTAAAGATTCTATCAGAAAACTACTAGAGCTAATCAATGAACTTGGTAATGTAGCAGGTTACAAAATTAATGCACAGAAATCTCTTGCATTCCTACACACTAATGATGAAAAATCTGAAAGAGAAATTAAGGAAACACTCCCATTTACCACTGCAACAAAGAATAAAATACCTAAGAATTAACCTACCTAGGGAGACAAAAGCCCTGTATGCAGAAAACTATAAGACACTGATGAAAGAAATTAAAGATGATATAAAGAGATGGAGAGATATACCATGTTCTTGGATTGGAAGAATCAACACTGTGAAAAGGACCATACTACCCAAAGCAATCTACAGATTCAATGCAATCTCTATCAAACTACCAATGGCAGTTTTCACAGAATTAGAACAAAAAATTTCACAATTTGTATGGAAGCACAAAAGACCCTGAGTACCCAAAGCAATCTTGAGAAAGAAAAATGGAGCTGGAGGAATCAGGCTCCTGGACTTCAGACTATACCACAAAGCTACAGTAATCAAGACAGTATGATACTGGCATAAAAACAGAAATATAGAACAGGAAAGAAAGCCCAGAGATAAACGCACACACATATGGTCACCTTATTTTTGATAAAGGAGACAAGAATATACAATGGAGAAAAGACAGCCTCTTCAATAAGTGGTGCTGGGAAAACTGGACAGCTATATGTAAAAGAATGAAATTAGAACACTTCCTAACACCATACACAAAAATAAACTCAAAATGGATTAAAGACCTAAACATAAGGCCAGACACTATAAAACTGTTACAGGAAAACATAGGCAGAATGCTCTATGACATAAATCACAGCAAGATCCTTTTTGACCCCCTTCCTATAGAAATGGAAATAAAAACAAAGATAAACAAATGGGACCTAATGAAACTTAAAAGCTTTTGCACAGCAAAGGAAACCATAAACAGGACAAAAAGACAACCCTCAGAAAGGGAGAAAATATTTGCAAATGAAGCAACTGACAAAGGGTTAATCTCCAAAATTTACAAGCAGCTCATGAAGCTCAATATTAAAAAAACAAATAACCTAATACAAAAATGGGCAGAAGACCTAAATAGACATTTCTCCAAAGAAGATACACAGTTTGCCAACAAACACATGAAAGGATGCTCAACATCACTGATCATAAGAGAAATTCAAATCAAAACTACAATGAGGTATCACTCACACCGGTCAGAATGATCATCATCAAAAAATCTACAAACAATAAATGCTGGAGAGGGTATGAAGGAAAGGGAACCCTCTTGCAGTGCTGGTGGAAATATAAGTTGATACAGCCACTATGGAAAACAGTATGGAGGTTCCTTAGAAAACTAAAAATAGAACTACCATATGACCCATCAATCCCATTACTGGGTATATACCCTGAGAAAACCATAATTGAAAAAGAGTCATGTACCACAATGTTCATCGCAGCTCTATTTACAATAGCTAGGACATGGAAGCAACCTAATTGTCCATCAACAGATGAATGGATAAAGAAGATGTGGCACATATATACAATGGAATATTACTCAGCCATAAAAAGAAATGAAAGTGAGTTATTTGTAGTGAGATGGATGGACCTAGAGTCTGTCATACAGAGTGAAGTAAGTCAGAAAGAGAAAAGCAAATACCGTATGCTAACACGTATACATGGAATCTACAAAAAAAAAAAAAGGTTCTGAAGAATCTAGGAGCAGGACAGAAATAAAGACGTAGATGTAGAGAATGGACTTGAGGACACAGGAAGGGGGAAGGGTAAGCTGGGCCAATGAGATATAGTGGTATGTATATACATACACTACCAAATATAAACTAGACAGCTAGCGGGAAGCAGTACAGGGACATCAGTTCGGGGCTTTGTGACCACCTAGAGGGGTGGGATAGGGAGGATTGGAGGGAGATGCAAGAGGGAAGAGATACGGGGATATATGTATATGTATAGCTGATTCACTTTGTTATAAAGCAGAAACTAACACACCACTGTAAAGCAATTATACTACAATAAAGATGTAAAAAAAAAAAGATACGCTGAATCTGTATAATAAATTTGTGTTCAATAATACAAAACAATTTTCTTATATAGTGCTGACTTCCTTTCTGTTGCTTAGAATCAAAGAACTCTGGCTTATTAGAAGTAGTATTGGAGATGTCTTCAGAATTTAATGGCAAGCATCCCACCATTATGAGTTGTCAGTACTCATTTCTCAGGAATTAAGGGCACCCATCCCCCATCTGTCTAGGTTCCAAGTTTATGTGTGAACTATTTGGTATGTGATAGGATTTGGACTTATTCCCAGTGACCCAAGCATCTCTTGGCAACTAATTTTATACCTTTCATTTAATTTGCCTTTGGATGAGTGGTTTAAGCTCCTCAGTCTGGTCCAGATTTTGCATGTACATAATGTAACTCTGGCAGTGGGTGTAGGCATTGCTTTCACATATCTTCAAAGATAAATGGACAGGTTTAGTGTGTCACATAGGCATTTTCCAATCACAGTCTATAAGTAAACCCAAATATAATTTCCCTGTCTTCGAAGTCTCCAGATAAAATACTCTTACAAGCACTGACTAAATTTGGACCAAGTAATAACAAGCTCTCAGAATCACTCTTAGCTGTCTACTTGAAGGATGGAATTTTCAATTATATGAGCTATTGTGGGCTCTAGACATGGCGAGTGGGGATGGCCAATTAAGGGGTAATTAGCACAGGCACTAGCCAAACTCCATGTATGTACTAATGAGACAGTGTTCAAGGAAAACGGGAAAAAGGGGCTTCCCTGGTGGCACAGTGGTTGAGAGTCCGCCTGCCGATGCAGGGGACACGGGTTTGTGCCCCGGTCACAGAGGATCCCACATGCCGCAGAGCGGCTGGGCCCGTGAGCCATGGCCGCTGAGCCTGCGCGTCCAGAGCCTGCGCTCTGCAGCAGGAGAGGCCACAACACTGAGAGGCCCGTGTACCGGAAAAAAAAAAAAAAAAAACGGAGAAAAGTTCTTATCCTTTGTTTTACTTTCCCCAGCAGAGTTTGTTGGTCCTAAATTACATCTATTTACTGCTTTTTAAAAACCTTTTTTCAGTATATAAAAGTTACACTTTTCCGTATACACATATGACCATATGACTGCCTACAAAGCAGAAAGTGTAAGAAAGAAAGTACAGTTTCTCATCAAAAAGTCTTTCGGCAACTCCATATAGTGTATGTTCTCCTCCATTGTGCAGGAAAACAGTTCATCTTTTCGATGAGGCACAAAGACCTGTTATATTTGGCTTTGAACAACAGGCACAATCTGTTAGTACCATCTCTTCCTATGAGGGAGGAAAATCATCCCAGGAAAGTCTCAGATTCTATTTAGGGACCTGTCCTATATGTCTTCCAAATATTATGTCTGCCCATGGCGACTGTGGCTTTTAAAAAATATTTGCCCACACTTTCTCTTTTACATCATATGTGGGAAAGGAGAACATTCGTTATTGTCTTTGGATCTTACTACTTTCATTCCAGGTTAGAATAATAGCACATGATCCATTTGAAATATCTGATGCAGGTCAGTATAGCTGTTGGTACTCATTATAATCCAATTAATAGGGTTAGTGGGAACTGGCTGTATCTATGCCCGTCCATTTAATGTAATTCATATAGACTAGATAAACACAGACAAAGGGATCCAAACACTGAAGGCAGTAGTTTTAATAATTCACAGACAAAGCTTCCAGGTAAAGAAAACCTGATATTATTTGACATCTACATTTCTCAAACTTAATAAAACTTGCCTAGTCCTCCACTTCATATTCCCTCTGTATATAACTGATTTACAGAGAAAACATGAGGTTTTAGTGACTCAACTGGAGTATTTTAACACAAAAACCCTATTGAGACTTCCTCCTTAAAAGTCTACTATACTCGGCATGTTCTAGGACGATGCGCAAAGCTAACAAATTTTTTAAATGTGGACAAATGACTAAATCTACAGTTTTTGTAAATAAACTTATAAGAATTTTGCTAAAGCGATGTGCCTGTAGAACAGATGTTGATATATTCATGTTCCAAATAGGTTAAGTTAATCCACCTACCTAGTACTACGTGTCTAATCAATGCTTTTTTAGGGGTTATATTTTTAGAAAAGTTTCCTACCTTCAACAGAGAGAAACTTTTGACTCGCTGTAATTAGAATTTATATCATTCCACAAGCTTAAAGTGACTCACTGAAAATATTACTTTGATTAGTTACTGTTATCAAGGTCATATTTTATTATCAAGGTACTGTTTGTTTATTTTGGACAAGAGTAATATTCTTCAGATAGACTGTCTAGATGGCTACCTTTATTACTTTATTTCTGTTCCTTTGCTTGAAAATAACCCAAGAATTTTTATTCACAATTGGGAAAAGGTCTAAAATATATGACCATTTTGGTAATCTGAGCATTTTTTTCTGGTTAATTTTGATACACCAAAAGGCTAATATAACTGATATATCAAATTGACTAACCCGGTTACAAGCAAATCCATCAAATAGGACAACTGAATGGCAAAGTCAATGACAGTATATTTACTTATTAGAACACTATGTATTGATGGACCTGAATGTTTTAAACACACAGACTATGTATCATTTACTACTCTAAGTGTTTTTAAACTCATTTAATCCTTAATATAAACCAAAAAAAAAGTTTCTGAAGAACCTAGGGGCAGGACAGGAATAAAGACACAGACGTAGAGAATGGACTTGAGGACACGGGGAGGGGGAAGGCTAAGCTGGGACGAAGTAAGAGCGTGGCATGGACATAGATACACTACCAAATGTAGAATAGATAGCTAATGGGAAGCAGCCGCACAGCACAGGGAGATCAGCTCAGTGCTTTGTGACCACCTAGAGGGGTGGGATAGGGAAAGTGGGAGGGAGACGCAAGAGGGAGGAGATATGGGGATATATGTATATGTATAGCTGATTCACTTTGTTGTACAGCAGAAACTAACACACCATCGTAAAGCAATTATACTCCAATAAAGATGTTAATAAAAAAAAAGAAAATCATATTGTTTTAATATATACTCATTTTTATGAAGTCCTATATTTCATTAAATAAATTTTAAAATTATCTTCTAAGTAGAAGGTATTATACTAAAATGAAGATAAAAGGGTGTATAAGTCTATGTCTACAAGGGATTTGTAATCTATTAAAAATAATAAATAAAAATAAATTAATTAAAAAAACCTATGATGTAGATACTATTCTTATCCCAATTTTATAGATTAGGATACTGAAAGAGAGATTAATAAACTTGTCCAAATCTCACAACAGGTAAATGTGTGGAGACAGGTGCTGAACCCAGAAAATGTGACTCCCAAGTTTGCACTCTTACATTCTCATTGTTCATGTTTTATCACAGAAAATGTCTGTGTAATACAAACCAGAGCATTGCATTTGCTCATAACATGCATCACGGTGGCAGAAGGACTATTTCTAGGAATCTCTAGAAGCAAATGAACAGGATTAAGTCTTTTGCTTTGCTGTAAACATGATTTTCTATAGAATAGGGAATGCCTTTAAATTAAGAAAACAACAACAACAACTAAATAGCCTAGAAGGTAGAATCCAAACATGTTGGAGATATTCTAATATCTCTTCCATATCAGTAAGAACTGAAGGCATGCCTAGCTTCTGGAGTGCGATCTACATATAAAAAATGAGTAGATTAAGTATCTCTTCTACTCATTCCTAAGGCACACACCTGCTATAAGATACCTGTAACTCTAGAATGCTTACTATTTTAGCACAATGGTGTCAGAAACTTCTTTGATAAATTAATTCAGTCTGAGAAGGAGTGAGTGGGGAAGATACCTCTGTTCAACAGCAAGACAAATATTTGGTTCCTTTAAAAAAAAAAAAAACCTCTGGCTTCTAAATCTTTCTAACTACCTTTCCTTCGTTGAATGTACAATAGTCTGCAGAGAAGGTGAGCTGTTTTCTTTGTTGGAACTGTCCTTATCCTTTCAGAAAATCACTATAACCAGTCAATTCACAGTACAGCTACCAAATAGTGTAATGGAAAATGTGTGAAACTATACTTTTCATTTAATTAGAAGTAGTGTTTTCTTTAAAGTGACAGTTGAAAGAGATTAAAGTAGTAATATCATGTAATAAATTTGATCTTAAATGTAAATATTTGTCTCTTTTCCTCCCTGTTCCCACATTATCAATAAATGTCCCCAACCCGAAATCCCAATGGTTCAAAATGGTTCCATGGATTTCTAAAAGTATTCTTTGCCTCCCTAAAACCTCCAGAGTGAAGGCAGCCCATCTCTTGAGAAGTTCTGCTGCACTGTTGAAATACTTTTCATCCCTGTTATTTCTGAGTTGTTCTTACACCAAAAATTGCAGTAATATTAGGAAAATCCCCTTTATTTCAGTGGAAAAACCTGACATTTTAGTGTCATTTAAAAAAAAATTAACACGAATTGTTCTTTTCCTTAACTTTTTACATCTGCTCATTTTTTGTATCCTTTTATATTATTCAATTTAGTTTAATTGCAATATAAATCCCAGTGAACATATATGAAATATATATGATCCAGCAAAATGCATTTCCCAGAATGATTCTTTTCAACCAGAGGGGAATATGTGAAATCTTCTTAAGCATATTTAATGCATATTTATGAAGGTATTTAACAAAGATTCAGTTCACACTTTTTCTTATCTACTGAAAACATTAATAAATTTTTGTCAGTTCACACTTTTTCTTATCTACTGAAAACATTAATAAATTTTTGTCAGTTCACACTTTTTCTTATCTACTGAAAACATTAATAAATTTTTGTCAGTTCACACTTTTTCTTATCTACTGAAAACATTAATAAATTTTTGTCAGTTCACACTTTTTCTTATCTACTGAAAACATTAATAAATTTTTGTCAGTTCACACTTTTTCTTATCTACTGAAAACATTAATAAATTTTTGTCAGTTCACACTTTTTCTTATCTACTGAAAACATTAATAAATTTTTGTCAGTTCACACTTTTTCTTATCTACTGAAAACATTAATAAATTTTTGTCAGTTCACACTTTTTCTTATCTACTGAAAACATTAATAAATTTTTGTCAACACATTCAGTAAGTATCTATCACCAATTATATAAACATCTATATAAAATGATGCTGAGTGTTTAACCTTAATTTATTAGACTATTCATATACTCTAGAAAACTGTTTCCAATTTATTTCTATTTTTCTCTGTATTAAAATTGACTTTTCAAAAAATAAATACATTCAAATTCTTTCTCTATAGTCACGATGATCTCTCTAGATTATAAGCTTTTTGAACACAGGGGCCAACCACTTCTTACAAAAAATTTTGTTCCAAATTTCCAAATTTTTATATTCAAGGACCTAGCAGTTTTTAAATCTAACACGCTATATTTGGTAACTTGGGAAGTAGTCTTTATAGCTAATAGAATAGAGAAACTCTCATTGGGACTGCTAATGAGATGATGCTGCCGGTCATAGGATGATCGGAGGCAATGTAAGTGGTAATTAAGTGAGAATGACTTCGATTCCGACAGATTTGGGCTTAAATCTCACCTCTCATCACTCACTAGCTGTGTTTCTGGGAAAGTTGGTAAATCTCTGTGATCTTCAGTTTCCTCATCTATAAAATGTAAATGATAACAGTACCTACTTCATAGGGTTTTAATGAGAATCAATTGACGTGATGTTTGTACAAAACTTATCACAGCACCTGGTACACTTAATCAATGCTAATTAACATAGTTTTTAACTGCTACTGTTATTACTACATTAGCCTTTTGCATTATCAACTATGACGTAATTTGTGGTGCTGAACGCCTTAACTATTTACTTATCTATTTATTTATACGTAAAATCATCCTTTTATTAACATAATAAGAACTTGTACACTATAGAAATGTTGAAAATAAACACAAGAAAAATTGTTAAAAATAATAACAATCATAATACAAACTTACATTTATACCACGCCAAGATCTCTGTTGATAACATCTTCAGCTCATATCTTTCTGGGTTTCTTACAGGAGCATGCTCACATACACATGTAACTTTTATACTCTGAAGTAACATCATATTGTACATACTGTTCTACAACCTCCTTTTTTATTAATTAATTTCAACTTTTCCATTTTAGTAAATTTTTACAGCTTTGATATCTAGATCACATTGTACATTTCCCAACTGATCCCAAATAATCTTTATAGCTTATCTACACCAGTATCTAATCCAAGACAATACCTTGCATCTAGTTGTTTTGTCTCCAACCATTCTTCCAATCAAGTACAAATCCTTTTTTCCTTCTTTTTAAAATGACATGGACTCATTGCAGAGAACAAATAACAATACGATTTTTCCCCATCATTTTCTCATTTTTAAAGGAGCCCAACTTAGTAGTCATGGTCTCAAAATTTTAGGTAATAGAAAGAGAGAGAAAAGAGCCTTGCCTTCATCTACCATTTTTAAACAACATAGTTTAACTGCTTTCTGTCTCTTTTTAAAATGTTATCACAGATAAAATTTATTCAGTAAATCTTAGCTGATTCTATAGGGTATACAATATGTCTAGAATATTGCAATGAGATAGGGGTTTTTTTTCCCCCAGCCCTGACTCAGCTAGAAAAATTCTCCCTATTTTATAAATGCTAGTATCTCAGTATTTTACACAAATGTCTCCTAGTCCCTGATATTTCAATCTTTCATCTATTAATGTGTGGAGAAAAGGAATAAATTTATTGTTGTGCAAGTGTCTTCTTTCATCTTAGATTTCCAAATAAGCCAAGACCAGACATGTGATAACCCTTGGTGTGCCTTAAAAATCTTAAATTCTCTAGATGTTTAGGTATAAAATGCTAATGATAATTCTCTATCCCAGTCTATATGCATATCCTTGGAGGCTTAAGACTAGACTTCAGCTAAGATTGTACCAGCCCTTAAGAAAAGTATTCTAATATCTAAGACAATTGAGAACAGAGAAATGCAAAGTAATTATGAAAATATATATCCACACAGAGGACGAGATAATGTCCCTTAAAGGGGGAAGGGAAAACAGTTTTTTTCCTGTTTCTCTGAGGGCTTTTTTGCCCCTTTATATGAACCAGTTAATGGACTTACTTGCATGCAAAAAGCCACTGAATCTTTAAGGAAATAGGGCCTGGTACATCTTTGTCCAGGTCTGAAGGTCATGTGACTTGAAAAGTGCTTTTAAAAATCACTCTTTTCAAATATGCCAGATGTGAAGAGACAAAGCCTCCCTGAGGTTTTTGGGAGTTTTTGTTTGTTTGTTTGTTTTGCAATGAGACTAGTAACAAAAGGAATGTTTAGTGATTGTAACACTTCTTGACACTGACTGATAAAGAGACAGTGTCTGACTCGGATTTCTTCAGTTAATGTGAGAGAGAGTAAAGATAATGATTCCCAGTGCTCAGGGCTCACTCAGAGTGATAAATCCAGCATCAAAGCCACATCTGAGGCTGACTGCATTGCTGTAACACCCAGACTCAGGCCTACTTTATTACCTACCTCTATTTCTCTCCTGAAGTGGTGAGCTTTGCCAAAAGTCAGCTTTTGGATTTATTGAAGTATATGAAAATGATTCAGAGGAAGAAATTGTGAAGGAACAGAAAAGAGAGGAAATTATGTACATAGAATGTTAGCCAATAACTGATTGAGCACAAGCGTAATTAAGTCCATTCCTAAACTGAAAGTTCAGATTCTCCAGAAAAAGTGGTAGTTTTCTAGATTCATGAGAAGGGTACCAGAAACAGTGTTAATTAATTCCTCTTCCTTAATCTCATTATGATTATTAAAAGTTCCCTGAACAAGTGCTATCTTTCCCTCCTATATCTATGATACACAAAATATACTACTTTGGATTATTGTTATTTGCAGACTTGTCTATTTCTCAGTAATAAAGTGAGCCAGCAAGTCTTGGTGGTTAAGTATATGGGCTTTGAGGTCAGAGTTGGTTTAAGTACTGATTTAGTCTCTTACTAACTATACGATTTTGGGAAAAGTCACTTGCTTTCCCTGATCTCCAGTCTCCTTCCTATAAAGTGGGGATGACAACAGCACCTACACTGTAGGATTTGTAGGGAGATTAAATGAAATCGTGCATGTCAAATGTTTTAGCGCAGTACCTGGGATATACAGGGTAAGCAATCGGTAAGTGTTAGTTATTCTTGGCATTACTGTGAAATCGGGACTTTATGTAAAAATAATCATCCTAGCATGTGCTCAGCAAGTTATTTATCTGTGTATATTCTGCATTTCATGAGGCACATACACCACATAGCCACATAGGGCAGGAGCTACAGGAATATTTCCAATACGGTAGGTTTCCCAACTCTTCTTTAAAATTGATGCTCTATCACTGTGTGAACCGTTTTTTCTAACTTCTCTGTAGTCTTCTTGAAAATCAAGTCCATCTACTCATCTACATAATAGATAGGTATGGATATGATAACTGTCCAAGATAAACAGAGCCAGATATTAGTTAAAGCCTTGAAAACAGATTTTATTCAATAACTACTGGCAGTAGGGAAAGAGCTGCGCATGATTTGATTTGATTTGCACTCAGGTGACTGGGCATTTTAAAGGGAGAATGAAGATGTAGGGAGGGGAAATGAGTGGGGACTCAAGTGAAAAATTGCAAAGGGTTAGTAAGTATACATGTGATTAGGCCAGTGGGTCTGCTTGCTGGCAATTACGGAGGGTAGGATGCTATCCTTCCACAGAGATTGGGAGACAGAGGTCCTATCCTTCCTGATGATTAATTTCAAAGGAATGGATTTCAGGTCTTCTAGAAAGACACTTCTGAGTGGTAGAGGATACATACATGTCTCAAAGGGAGAGAAATAGGACTCCCAATTATAAGCCCTTTTCAGTAAATGCTCTAAGAAAGGGAGGTCAGGGTCCTACCATCAGGCATTGGCTAGAACAAAAAGTAAATTCTTTTTCCAGCCGTAAGCTTTTCCAGACAGAAACTCACAAGGAGGCTGGTTGTCCCGGGGACATGGTCTTAGACTGCTGGAAGCTATACTAAGTCTGGAGTTGAATAGAATGTTCATGCCAAGAGATTTCTCAGTTCTCACAACCACCGTGGTATATAGGGCTTCTCACTCCATTCCAGTGGATGTCACGTAGAATGAGAAGACATCATTTTGGACCCAAATGAAAACAGGAACCAGAGACCAAGGCTATGACTACAAGTTGAATTAGTCCATCCAATTCAAAATAGGCACTTTGTTTTTCTAAATTATATAGCGATCTTATATTAAGCTGGGCTAAAAGACTTCAATGGTTTCTGCTTAGCTGATTGATTGATTTACTTATCCAACAGTTATTTATTAAGAGCTTACCACAAGTAGTGAAAATAAAGGTACAGTTTCTGCCTTCACAGAGCTTAAAATATGGTAAAGAATATAGTCAGCATATTATGTAAAATAAAGCATGAAACCTGTGACAGGGCAGATGCAGGCTGCCCTGGAATCTAATACTAGAGAAACGCAATTCAATGGAGGATAATATCTTGGATGCGGTAGTTCCCTTTCCATGTTACTTTTCCTCACATGCAGGCAGCTAGGCAGATCTGTTGTCATTTCCTTAAGGACAGGATGATGCTACAGAAAGCAGAGGAAGAGGTAAATTTTCCTGCCTTTTGAGTGTCAAATATTCATACCCTGAGGAAAGAGAAAGGACTCATGGTCCATAAAAAAAAGATTCAAAAGAAATCTTCATGGGAGAGAGCTATAGGAGCAAAGGCCTCCTCCTGCCGGATGAGAAAATGATTCCTTAGATGTATGAATCTGAGTCCCAGAGAAAGATACCCCATAAACTAATTCATAGGACAAAATCCCTGGTGGATGTGTTGGATCTGAGAGCAGTTTCTTGCTTCCTAAGTAGAGCCCAACTAGATCCAAGAGAGAGGACATGACTCTTCATTCGCTCTAGACAGCCATAATGTTAGAAAGAGTCACAGTGACTCCCTGAATGTCACTGTGATGCTGACAGACAGATTCTTATGCCCAAGAATAGCATGGAAATAAAGAAAAGAGGAGCTGAACCAAAAGGGAACATTTAGATGATAATGAGAGACATCTCCTTGGTTACCTATAAAGATGATTGGTCCAGGGCCAGATGGCATGATGGATTACTCAATGAATATCTGTGTAGACAGATAACATCAACATATCAGTTGAACACTGCCCTGCCACACTGATGCCTTGGCAATATACAGTGTCACAGAGTGATTTAATGCACAAGCTCTAAATTCAGAGTGTTTGGGTTTGCAACCTAACCAAATGAAAACTATTTAACTCTCTGTAATTTATATTTCAATACTAATATTTACTCCCAAGGTTGTTATGAGGCTTAAAGATGTGTTCAGTGATGATGATGATGATGAAAAAGAAGAAGAAAACCCCTTCAAATAAAGGGGGAAGGTCCACATTGGCTGAAACTAATTTTTTACTTCCATTTCAGACTGCAGACTACAAATAGAAAATAAACTGAATTATGTGAAGAAATGCATATTTATAATATACTTATTTGCAGACTAAGATTCACTATTGGTCCACCAGCCTAGAGGTATAGGGAGGTGGTGTCAGGGAAAAAAAATACCTCTCTAATTTCTTTCATACGTGCTGGTCTTAGTACCCCAACGGCTTTCTGAGTGTCAGAGATGATGCACTGTCTTTCTGAGGGATCCCACACAGCACTTAGCAGCCAATGAAATCAATAAAGACTTCTGGGTTAATTGATTTTAGTATTAAAGGTATCTGTCAATTCTGTATGCCACTTGGGGTTTTCATAGTACTAAAAGGAGCATGAATTTAGGTAATCCTTCTGCTGGGTTTCTGTATAAAATGAAACAATTGAAACTTTACCAAAAAGAGGACAAAGGACGGTAGAGTTTTCTTGAGTTACTAATTAGGCAAGACTTTGGACTAAAGAAACCCAAGGGGAAGGAAAGAGAAGTCTTTCTAGATGCATTCAAAAATTGGGTTGCACGGCAGTAAAGAAGGGAAATATGAATTGTACTGGTGTGTGTGTGTGTGTATGCCACTCTATAAATCAAAGCTACCTAAAATAAGTATTTATGTCATATGTTATATGTCAAACAAATAAGAGTGGGTTTGGATGATTTATCACCAGTTAGTGGCCAGAGACATAGAAGACAGTATTGATGTGCTATTATTATGTATTATTTATATGTCTTCTTTCAATCACAGACACAATCCCTTAGCAGATGGGGCTGCAGCTTTTCTGAATATTCAGAGTTCAAATGATAAAACCATGAGGAATCAAACAAGAAAGTTAAGGTAGATTATGGCAGCTTGAGATATTCTATCAGGAATACATAAAATAATATCATATTCACATACAGGGAAAGGAAATATCACTTATTAAAAACATTTTTTAATGTTAACTAATCTAAAACACTTGAGCATTTATTATCTTTGAATACTAAAATGTCTGAGTAGCTATCATTTTTAATAAGATTTTATAACCAAAAGACTAATTCTGATTATACAATAAGTTAAGCTTTTTTTGAAAAACTAACATAGCATTCTTCTAATTTGCATAAATGGCTATAGGTGATAGAGAAAAGATAATAAACTAGTTCTATGAGAGGAGACTATGAACCTCACACAAATAATACATCACATGTTAATTAATAAGATATTGTATTTGACCATCATAGTCAAGGTTATACCTGATAATCAGAGGTAAGGGTAAGATGAAAATTACTTTGGAAGAAGACAGAAAAAATGAAAGAAACTTAAAATACTTTTGAAAAAAATAGCAATTTATTAATAGTAGAATCCTAATAACTACATATGAAGTAGGTACCATAGTAAAATATAAAATGCCAGAAATATTTATGTAAATGTCCTTAAGAATAAAAGATCCATTGGGAAAAATTGAATATGAGTATTTCTGTTTAAAATAAAAGTTAAAATTTGTAGACCTCTCCTCAGGTGCCAAGCCCCATACAATTGTCTGACAGGATTAAAACATGGAGAAAGTTTCTTTAGATTATCAACTAAATATGTTTTGAAGAATATACTACAAAGTTTATTGCACTGAAAATTACATTTTAGATAATATTATTTTAGTAAGTGATTTTGAATAAATCCATGTCATTAATTTAATTGAGAATTAATAAATGATTCTCAAATAAATAAATAAATGAATAGGAGAATGAATGCAACCAGAGAAATAAGTACATGAATAACAGGGTAAATAGGTGTCTCCTAACAGAAAGATTTCTACAATAAATAAATGAGAAAAATCATCTTTTACATTTGTGTGGTTGACAGGACAGAAATGTTAACCTCCATCTTCCTAACAAAAACTTGAGATCCAGAGAGATAAGGACGCCTCCTTAAAGTCACACAGTTAACAGCCAGGACTGGATCTTAAACCTGTATCTTCTAATTTTAGATTTAACTTTCTCTCTACATTTGTATAGCACTTTATAGTTTACAAAGCATTCCCACATAAGTCCCTCACTTGCACTTCATGGCAATGCTGTGAAGAAAACAAACGAGAAATAACAGGCAAAATTCTGCAAACATGGTCTAGTTTGAGGACTGACCTCCTGAGTAGACAGAGCCAGTAGTGCCAGTGAGGTTGTGTGTGGGAATAGTGGGGATCCAGACCATTTAAAGAATGGGGCTAGACTCTGATGGGCCCTGAAATCCAAGAGGAAGGGCTTACGTTACTCTTGTTTCTATATCAAAAATATATTTCTTTTTTTACTCTAGATTTATGCATTAGTTAGACCTAAATGCTGCAGACTATTCCAACTCTAATATTTTCAAAGATTTGATGGCTTTGTAAAAGAAGAGGTGAGCAAAGACCATCTTACAAGTGGTCAAGACATAAGTTGACAATCAAATCCGAAGCTCATTGAATTTCCCAGGTCTTTTTTGTTTTTGTTTTTTTTCCTGTTGTGCCATGCAGCTTGTGGGATTTTAGTTCCCGGACCAGGGATTGAACCTGAGCCCTTGGCAGTGAGAGCTCAAGAGTCCTAGCCACTGGACCTCCAGGGAATTTCCTGAATTTCTCAGGTATTTTGAGGAGACAGCCAAGCAAAAGAAGGAGTGATGTGGTAATGTCTAAATATAAGTTATAATTCAAGCTGCATTTCATTACAATATTTCAAAAGATAAAACTGGTGATATGAATAGAATTTAATCATATACTTATGTTTTTCAATTTGATTCTCATAAACAACCTGAGAGGGGTACAGAATAAGCATTAAAACTTATAATTAATAGATGGCATCCACAGACGTTAACTGCCTTTCCTGGTGTCATATAATCCAAGTCTACTAACTAACTCTAAATTTACTAAGTCTTTCAATCACTCTTCAGCTTCCCGTTGTGAGCTCTCAGAGTCAGAAAAGACGTTTGCTTTCACCACCCCTCCAAATCAGATCACTGACTGCAAGCGGTCCCTGGGCTACCCCCAGGTCCAGCCTGGAAATATTGCCAAATCTTGTTGTATTTGACGGCTTCTGGTCAGAGGCAATTTTCCAGATGTCATGACAATGATTCATTTATAACCTTTGCATCTAGATCTTTATGGCTTGCCCCTGGTCCACTTATATTTTGACAAACAGTTTCAAATTTTTTGGCCATCCAAAAAATTGCTACTTGATTCTTCGGCCTTTGAATTTATCTGCCTCCAGTGAAATATCTTTATGAATTCTCTATTTTATATAGTCCCTAGACTCTGTCTTTGGGTCATTTGCCTCTGGTCAGTAAGAGATACC
Organism: Tursiops truncatus; assembly: GCF_011762595.2. NCBI lineage: Eukaryota > Metazoa > Chordata > Mammalia > Artiodactyla > Delphinidae > Tursiops > Tursiops truncatus. The sequence continues at coordinate 120,858,040 of NC_047036.1, read as the reverse complement.
ACCAATTTCCTAATGGACATAAAGTGGCCTACCTAGTCTTCAACTACTGACTCTTAGTTCAAGAGGGGCTTTCAGAGCAGGGCCACCATCTGGAGGAAATGAACTGCAACTACCCTACTACAAACTTGTGCCCCTCCAGAGACCTCGTTCTCCTGCCTTATTTCTCACAGTCTTCTATTCTTACATCTATAATTAAAGATCTCATTAGCTGGAAAAAACATACTGGGTAGCCTGATTTTGCACTTTCCTCAACTGAGCCAAACCCTGAGCTAGACTGGGAGAGACCATCCAGCACAGAGGCTGCTCTTAACAGAGCTGTACTAAGCATGTCCTGCTTGAAATACGTCCTTCTTTATTATGTTTAGTTTTTCTGTCCTTTGGAAAATGTGATCAGGGTATTTCTCAGTGATTCAACTTTATTGCTAACCTGAAACAACAACGTTAACATGAGAGAAAAAGAAAGGGGGTGGTTGGAGGGAAGGCAATCAAATTTTAATCAACTAAACCCTTTTCGACAGCCTGGAGAGAATGATCAAATCCCATTCACCATGTTATTCAGTAAGACACAAGTTAATCAGGTATATAAACATATACATGTACTTACCATAACATTGCCAGCTATAAGTCAACAGGCATGCAAGACGCCACACGTGGGTGAATGGCACAATCTCCTCCCTGGAGCTAAAAAATACAACATTAAAATCTAGTCAAGGGTGAAATATCTTCTACATTGGTGTAATATTTCTCTGGCTTTCCCCAAGCAACAAAATTGGTATTTCAAAATCAGACACACTCTCAAGTCTGAGTTACCCAAAGTGTTAAAATGTATGTTAGAAAGATAATAAGAGGTCAAAAGGGTCTGAGAAAACGTCAGGTATTCTAGACTCTGAGGCTTTTGTTGTCAGGCAAGGGAGCAGATAATACTACAAGTCAACAAGGCCCATTTGCTTTTTTTTGAGGTCTCTGATCCAACACGTCCTCAATCTTGAGTCTAACTTGAATCTCTCAGTCTCCGGTGAGGCTGCCTTACAGCAGTGCACATTTATTCCTTTCTCCCTGCATTCAGTTGGCAATTCTGTCATCACTTTGTGATTGTTTTAAAAAAACAGGTCTCTAGCAGGGACCTCTGCCTCAGCTATCCTTCCCCAAACTGCCATGCTGTTCAGTGATGTTCAACTAACCATTTAACAATTCTAACTTCTCCAGCTTGTAAATATTTACTGCTTAACAAGCACTCTCAACCATATATTCGCTAAGACATAGAGAAATAAAGAACTGTGGCTCTCTCCAAGGAGATGTGAGATTGTAGAATTTGTTGGTTGTCATTAAGAATTAAATGGAAGACATCGATTCAACTATACACAGATTATTCAGCATCAATGCCTAGAATTTCTCTGGGTGCCAGTGCAATTTACAATATGTCCACTCGAGAGGTAGAAGGGGAACATTAAAGAAAATCTTCTTGTTATAGTTTACAAATACAAAAATAAGACTATCTTAGGAAAAGAGAACATATGTCATGAGTGCATCCACGTTCATCTCTATTTCCAGGTCAGACATCACTAATTGATTACTGCACACTTCTGAGCCTAGGTTGAGCCTAGGTCAGTCTGTCAACAGAGAGCTCAAGGCAACCACTGCCAATTAAACAGTGTTAGTGTATGAGATAAAGCCTATTTCCCATCCTTACAGTGAGACTGTATATTTTCCAAATACCATGTAATAGAGACATTCTAAATCCTTTAATAGTCAGTCTGATTAAACACTAAATGTATGTTTGATAAATACATGAATTCAAAATTCCACTGCCTCCAAATATTTACACACTATAATGTTTACATTAGTGTAAACATTATTTATCGAAATTTCAATGAATAATTCTCACTCTTATTTTACCTCTTTCTTCACTGGACACACCATTATTACTATTGGAGTCATCCTTCCCCCCACGCTGGGTTGTTTTTTTTTTTTTCACTTCCAAACTGTTTTGTTGCAGATGAATTTTAAGTATCTGAAAGGATGATACACCTTCAAACAAAGTCTTCCAAATAATAGTCCATAAACCACTTGCGTTAGACTTACTTGGGCAGTATTTTAAAAACAGAGATCCCACTACAGACCTAGCAGACCAAAATCTTGGGGTGGGGGAAGGGAGGAGAGGGACTGTGGAAGTATGTGTGAATATGGGGGTAGGTAAGGAGTATGTAGTTTTAAAATGTGATTCTGACATGCAGTAGGATTTGCCCATTCTATGCCACTGATGCACGGTACAATATTTTTAAAAAACAGATTGATTTTAATGCTTTTAAAAAAAGTGTGTGCCTGTTCACCACATTTTCAACTCAAACTATTTTCCTACCCTCACAGCCTCATACACATATTCATTGGTCTCCTCTTTGTAGACATCTGATTTTATGATCTCTAGCTTCAACCATATACCTCATTGTCCTTTTGGCAATCATCTGAAAGTCTTGCTTGACTTAAGTTGAGAAATGGCAATTTTAAGGGTCAAAATTGAAGTCACTGGATAATATTATGTTTCCTTATTTCACTTTGGCTATTTCAAACTTATGCTATATTCCAAGTTGGGACAAACCTAATCTCCCACACTAAAAAAATCAAGGTTCATATATAAGCTGTTGACTGAGCCATCAGCCCTTTAAAGACATACCCATGATTTTAGGTGTGTCTTGGACATATTTTATCTTCTTCACATTTACCCTCTTCAGAATTTAATCAGTCAAAAAATAAGGGAAGCGATTCCTAAATTATAATTTCAAGAGGGAGAAAGATATTTGTTGTACAGAGTCTGGGCCATTTATTGTAACTTCGGGGTATTCATTGGAGATAGGTTCGAAAAAAATTCTAATCTAAGGGGTTATCATTTTCCCATGATTCTGAATAAACAGTTCTTAATGATAGGCTTAATTTCACCAGAGAACTATCAATTAACATTAATTAAGCAAACAGACACTTGTTGGGTACTCACTATATATTAGGAATTATTCTGGGTGACTGAAAAAGAACCACTGAACAATGTAAACTCCCTCCTCTCATAGTGTTGACTTCATAGGCTCAAAACTAAGAAAAATGTTCTTTTCATAACACACCAGAGACCCTCAAGCTATAGTTTCAATGATGCCTCCTCTAGTATCATGGGTACCCGATGTGTGATGGTAAATATCTGCAGTGGATAAACATTTTAGCCTTTCTGGTATTAGTTATGTCTATCCAAGATCCCTGTATTATTCCCACTTATAAAAATACCTGAGAGGAAAATGAGTAAGGAAGGATAAGAGGAAGGGATTTGCCTGGTGAAAATCTCAGGCACCAGAGAAGTGTTGCATAATCGCTTTTAATGAGAGCCTATGTTAATTTTAGAGTGGTTGATTTCCAGCATAATAAGATCTGTCAAATGCAAGTCATCTCATTGTCCCCACAATGTGAAGAGACATTCATATTATCTGGTATGTAGCAGATAGATATTGCTGTTACGGGGAAAAGAGAAAAGGTGACAGGGATGCCTCATTTCTTGGTACGCTCCGGTCACATTTCATTTTAATGTGATTACAGGCCATTCGACACTTTAATCATGGTGATATCTCACATGCCTGGAACACTTAGCCTGGGACAGGAGACTGAACATTGACATTTGCTTTCTCCCCATGTTCAGTGCATCACTGTCGCTCCAAGCTGGTGGGTACCAATAGGTGTGTGGGGCAGAATTATGGCTAAAACGTTTTAGTGAGTTCAGCTTGGTCAGAGACCAGATGACAGACGTAGTGAGTCTTTTATAAATGTACTTCTTAATAATTAAGCCAATCCCACTTCATTTCATGCTCTTGTTAGCTATTGGCTGCTTCCCTGTACTGAAGCAAGTCCCCCTAACTGAAATCTAGGTGACATATGCTATTTAAGATGCTAATTCTTTTCTGCTCATACTGAGGTCAAGTTTGGCCAAAACTAATTGATGGTACAGATCCCCAGGCTGGTATTTTTTCTATATAATGCCACATTGAACCATTATTACTGTACTTAGAGATGACTATTTTTATTCCAATTTCACAGATGAGAAAACTGAGATTCAGACACATTGATTTACTTGTTTGAAATTATATAGCTATAAACAGTATGGGAACTGAACATTTCCTCTTGTGTCTTACATCACTGGAAAAATTTAAGCAGCAATAAGAAAACTTCTGCAGATGCCCTTCACGAGAGCACCAAGCATCTGAACCTACATACACTGCCTTCCTGCCTATAGACAAAATATCCACAGTCCTCTCCAAAGCTAATCCTCCACTTGCACACTAAATCCTACTTCCTCTCACCTACGACAGAACAACTCTCTAGAAACTGACCATCCTTACATCATCAATGTTTTGCTCACTACTGCATCATTCTCATCAGTGTGCACACATGCTATTATCCCCCCCCCCCCCACCTAGCAACGCTTCTTTTTATCATGTCTCTCTTACCAGCTTCCAGCCCATTTCTTTGCTGTCTTCTTTTGCAAAACTCTTCTAAAAACATGTCTATATGCATGATTCCTGATTATTCTCTACCCATTCTCTCTTAAAACAATTCCAGTCAGGCTTTATTGAAACTGCTCATATCAAGGTCACAGTGATCTCCATGTTGCTAAATTTTATAATCTATTCTCAGTCCTCACCTTACTGGACCTAGGAGCAGCATTTTACACAGTTATTCTATGTCCTTGATACATTTTCTTCCTTTGGATTCCAGAGCAACACAGTTCCTTGGTTTTCCTCTTATTCTACTGATCCTTCCTTCATAGATTCATCTGAGGGTTCCCTCTCTTCATAACATTAAAGTGTCCCCGAGTTTGGTCATTGATCCTTTCCTTTACACTCAGTCCCTTGGTGAACCCAAATGATATTATGACTTCACATAGAATCTCTCTGCTGATGAATCTCAAATTTGGATTTCCTGGCCATGCATGCCTCTGTCACAAATTCTGGACTGGCAAATCCAACTACCTACTCACCACCTGCACTTGGGTGTCTAATAAACATTTCAATTTAACACAATCAAAACCACATCCCTGGCCACTATCAGTCATGACCTTTCTTTGGTTCACTGATTGTCACAAACACTTAGGATAGAGCACTTAGTAGACGTTCAATAAATGTATTGTGTGAATGACTTAAAGAATAAATACTGCCTAGCACAGTTACTGGTACAAAAGGTATATTTCAATACATGCTTTTTGGGTGAATGAAAGAGTGAATCAAAGAATGAAATAATGGCAGGGCGTGATTTGAATCCTAGCTTGTTTCTTCTCCCTCAGACCTAATTTTAATCTACTTAAGGAGAAAAAAATACTTACAAAATACAAATTATTCAGGTGTGTCCTGTTCAGAGAGGGATTTCTGACCACGACATCTAAATGAGCCAGACTTCTCCCACTCCTAACACCCAGTCACTCTCTATCGCGACTGCAGAATTTCCTCACAGCGGTTATTACTCTCTGTAGTCATCTTGTTCACTTAGTCATTTACTTGATTATCTTTGTCTGTCTGTTCACCACTGCCTAGACGAGAATGCCTAGCCCACAGCATATACTCAATATTTGTCAAATGAATGAATCAATCAATGCTAAAACATGTTATCTTTAAGAGTCAAATTGGATAATTTTGAGAAGAAAAGAGAAACAAGAGCTGCGGTTGATAAATTAAAGTCTTCAGAGAATAGGCATAGGCTGACCCAGAGATGAAACTGTCTGTATTTTTACAGAAAACAGTTTTTAACACCATGTACAATGGCTAGTGATTATTTTGCGACCCCACACCCCCCACACACAAAGCCCTTCACTATTTAGCTCCTACACAGATCTACTAAGGGCTTTGGATTCCATCCTTGTGACCAAAATGACCCCTAATCGTGGTTCAGGAGCTCATGTATATAATAATTGGAGACGCTACCAAAACATTAAAAGGATGGCGTCATCTGCCCCCCAAAAAAAACCAATCACACTCAGTGATGTCTTTCAGAGCATGGAGTCTTTTGTTTCTTTAACTTCTTTATTTGAGTATAAATGCTTCACAATGGTGTGTTAGTTTCTGCTTTATAACAAAGTGAATCAGCTATACGCATACATATATCCCCATATCTCCTCCCTCTTGCGTCTGCCTCCCACCCTCCTGATCCCACCCCTCTAGGTGGTCACAAAGCACTGAGCTGATCTCCCTGTGCTATGCGGCTGCTTCCCACTAGCTATCTATTTTACGTTTGGTAGTGTATATATGTCCATGCCACTCTCTCACTTCGTCCCAGCTTAGCCTTCCCTGCCCCTGTGTCCTCAAGTCCATTCTCTACGTCTGCATCTTTATTCCTGTCTTGCCTCGAGGTCATCAGAACCTTTTTTTTTTTTTTGATTCCATATATATGTGTTAGCACACGGTATTTGTTTTTCTCTTTCTGACTTACTTCACTCTGTATGAGAGACTCTAGGTCCATCCACCTCACTACAAATAACTCAATTTCATTTCTTTTTATGGCTGAGTAATATTCCTGTCCAAGCGTGGAGTCCTTATCTTCATCTTTCCTTTCCCTTCGTGCATTTCTTTTCAGACCTTTAGTCATTGATTTGGTTTGGACAGGTACATCTCTCACTTTCTTCTTAATGTCTGGCTTCAAGTGAGTGATAAGAGGAGTGTGTGATCTTTGTTGTTATTATTCTTTACTTTTGCTTTGATAAGCTAGCTTACAATTTGTTTACTTTTTTTTTCCCTTTTTGTGTCTCTAAATTTTCTTTGAGAGCTGTATTCTTTCTCTCATTCTGCTTAACATCTACTGATAGTTCTTGCTTGGGAACTGAGTCTGGTGTCTCCTGTAGGAATAGCCGGCCCATTAGAACCATTGGCATCAAGCAAAAGAAATATTCTCTCAAAATGTTTGGCAAGAAGTATCCAATAAATGCTGACACATTCTTAAGAGTCAAGTTAAAGAGAGTTTTGGAGAACACTGGTATGTAGCTGAAAGTAATTTCTACAGTGCAAAATAGGCCCATTCTACCTATAGGTGTTATAGGTGATACTATCTATGGTATCAAGGTAGTTGCAGTGCAGTGAGTAAGAGCAGGGTCTCAAAACCAGAACCCGAGCCATTTCTGTTACCAGCTTTATGGCCTTGGGGAAATTATTTGCCTTCTCTGAGGCTCAGTCTCTGTGTAGGTTCTTATTTGTACAGTAAGAACAATTGTACCTACTTCATAGGGTTGTGGTACAGATTTAAGGAGCAAAATAGTCAGTACTCCATAAATAGAATCTATTGTATACATTAATAAATATATGTATATATTTGTGTGTATACATATAATATATATATAATTATATATGTCATTTGTTTTATTGTCCTCTTAGCATTCACTCTGTCTTTCCTTTCTATGTAAGACATGTTTTTTGCTTGGGGATTACCTGAGAAATAATATGATCTTGGGTATCCTCTCACAATTTTTCACTTCAGTAGTGAACCAATCATCTAAAATAATCCAGTGGCTATGGTTATCAACTCAGGTCTGGACTGTCCCAATATGTATAAATCTCACAGCGTTTTCTAGGATTATTGGTAAAGTATTCCCAATATACCCAAGGTCCAGGCATAATGCCATAGGAGATAGTGGAGATTGGGAAACATTTGATGAAGACTGTATGTCCTAACTAAAAGCACCTAAATTAAAAAGTTCTCAACACAGGATGGCCAACTAAAAGAAAATTCAGGTCAGATTCTGGGCTACCCTGGTATATACCATGCCTTTTGTGAATGGGAGTGTGAATTTGTACATTTGTGTGATTATAAACATGAACCCATTTGGATCAATGAACTCTCCCTGGGATTAGATTGTTATTTGGAAAGCCCCAGAAGAGGATAAATGGCTACCTGATATGGTCTCATATCCCCCAGGACCTTAGAAGGTGTGTAAGTGTTGTGGCTGTTCTGTAAATCAGAGAAGAAACCCACCATAAGAACTACATCCTGGTCTTCTTCGGCCCTCCTCATTTAGCTTTTCCTACGACAAAGGCATTCTCTGGCTCGTGAGCCCCGGTACTTAGCAATCTGAAAAGCGCTCTTAATGGGCCTCCTAACCCAGGGTAGGGTAGCTGATTGCAGTATGTATCAATAGCTTAAGTGTAAGATGGCTTTGAGAAATATTTAACATGTATTGACTATCCTAACTGGCCTACAATTTAATTTCCTTTTTAGAAGTTCCTTTATTTCAATTAAGTCCTTATCTCATCCATTCATATTTTCAGCAAACCTTACTGGCTGTACCTTGTGAACATATCCAGAATTTGACTCCTTTTCATCACCTTCATTCATCATCTTCTATCACCTACAAGTCTTCTAACTGTGGCATCCTATATAGTAGCCACTAGCCACATGTGGTTACTGAACACTTGAAATAAAGCTACTCCAAAGGGAGATATTCTGCAAGTATAAAATACACACTGGACTTCAAAGACCTAATGTGAAAATAATGTAAAATAGCTCATCAGGTTAAGTAAAGTATGTTAGTAATATTAAATTCACATAGTTCTTTTGACCTTTTATGTGGATACTAGAAAACTTAGAATTACACACGTGGTTTGATTTTGTTGTTTGCCTTACATTTCTATTGGAATTTCTCCTGCTTCCACCCTTGCTTCCTTTTATTCTATTTTCAAACAGGAAACCTACTGAAATGTTATTTAAATTGTGGCACTCCTATTCTCAGAGACGGATCTACCTCTTACTAAGAATAAAAGACAAAGCCTTTACCATTCGCTACAGGGCTCTGTATAATCTGACTCCCGTTTCCTCTCTGACCTCATCTTCCACTTCTCTCCTTCTGCTTCCCATCATTCCAGCAACTTTGGTCTTTTGGCTCGTCACCGAATTTCATGTCTATTGCCTCCGTCTGAAATGTTCTTTCCTCAGAGAATTACATGGCTTGCTGTCTCACTTCCTTCAGTATCTCTCTATCTTTTCAAAGCCTCCTTCGCTCTATTCCCAAATTATTGTTTTAGAATATATCAATTATTCATTCCTGCCTACTTTTTCTCTTTGCCACTTATAACTAATTAACATTATATGTGTGTGTGTGTGTGTGTGTGTGTGTGTGTGTGTGTGTGTGTGTGTGTATTTCATCTGACTTCTTGTATGTCTCTACCCCCAACAATGTAAGCTCTTCCAAGGCTGGAAAATGCATCTAATTTGTTTATAACTGTACTTTCACAATCCAGAACAGTCTGAACAGTGCCTGCTGCATAGTTAATATTCAATAAATACTTGCTGAGGGAGGATTTGTTCCAACTTCCTACTATAGCCTCAAGGCCCTCTATAAACTCAGTTATGCTTACCTCACCACTGTGAATTCTCACCTACCATTTTCTTTTTGAATATCCCACTGCGCTAGCTTTATATTCCTTAAATGGGTCAAGTCCTCCTTGTCTCAAGCCTTTATTTGCTTCTTCTACTACCTGGAATATTCTTACCCTTAGATCTGACTCTGTTATTTTTATATTTCTGGAAACTACTTCCTGAGCATGTTATCGCAAGAGAATATCTGACCTCTTACCTGGCTTTATTTCTCTTTTTACACTTTGTCACTGCATGAAACTGCTTCTTACCTACATCTTTGCCTAGCTCTCTGTTTATTTACTGTCTTTTCACTTGAATGTGAGCTCATGCTGGGAGAAATTTGTCTCGTTCACCATCTCATTTTCAACCCCTATATCAGTGCCTGACACATAGTAGTACTCATTAAGTATTTGTTGAATAAATACAAAAAAATTGGGGTCCAGGAGACATTAGGTGCTGATGAGTCAAAGTAAACAACACGCATGAGGCTAGTTTTGTGGGGAGGACTGAACAGTCAGCAATTAAATTAGCGTACGATAAGTTCAAAGACAGAGGTAAGCACAAGAAAGTTCTGCTCTTTGAAATGGTAACTTGAAAGTGATGCTGCAAAATTGGGAGAAAATGTGACCTTATGATTTTCTTCCCCACACGCTCGCACCTTCCACCCTACTGTGCCTCCTTAAAGAGTCCTCTCTCACCCTGCACTGCACACTCATAGTCTTAAGAATGTTACAGGGAGAAAAAGTGATGCTCTCACCATACCTCCTAACAATCTCCAGTACTCCTCTCCAGTGAATGAATTAGGGGATTAAAAGCTGTGATTAAGATACTGGCAACCAAAGACTCCATGGCTGCTCTTGATGAGACCCAGGCTTCAGGGCTGTCAGAAGGGAAGCATATCATGGTGTCACCCTCGGGGGAAACCCACAGTACAAAGACAACATTCTCTCATTCACAAAGGACGGAGAACTTCCTCATCTCCGGCACAGACTCATTCCCACCAAACATTCACCCATTCTTTGATCAATCCTGGTATGATGCAGGGTCTTGATACCTAGGCGTGGAACGAATGAACCAATAAAATGACCAGAGAAGTAGAGTCAGGTGGAACCCATGTCTGTACCTTGCTTAGCCCCCTGAAAGTCCAGTGACGACGGCCATGTTGCTTATTTTTGTTAGACTCATTCTCAGCATCTATAAAATGGAGTCAGTGATGCTGTTCTCATAGGGTTGCTATAAATGCAATAAATGCAAACACTTGTCATAGCTAGGGGTACATTCTAGGCACTAAATGAGGCTATTATTTCCAGGCTCCTTTACAGAGGTCACACTGTCAAACCTCTCCTGAGGTCTCTGGATATAAGGGCCCTCTCTTTCCCACACAGAGTCCAGTACCATATTCCACCAGTGTCAGTGAGTGGAACGAGTCTAGCAGAATTAGTCCAGTCATTACTTTTTATTATTCCTCAGGGAGGAAAGGTATTTCCCCTGAAACACATGGTCACAGACCTAAAAATGAGACATTAAAGATCCCTTAGTCCAATTCCATTATCTTACGGATGAAGAATGAGTCTCTTGGGTGGAAAAGGAATATGGAAGTACATATTTTTTTCAAGGGTCTTAGCAGACCAACATAGAAAAGAAAAGAAGGTGGGCCAGGAGAAAAGGGCTTTATGATTAAAACTACTCTGAGTTCAACGTCGGGATTTTCAGCATTTCTAAATATGCCTATAGTTAAGCAATAAAATATTTTAATTTGTAAAGGAACCAGCAAGTGAGTCAGCTCAATTTCCCTAATGAAATATTATGGGAAGCATCTATAAACAGATAGTACAACTGGCAGAGGCAAAATACCACCTGAATACACAGAATGCTAGACCCACAGTGTGATCCACTGAGTAATAAACACACACATAACGAACTTCTTGTTCAGAGCAAGGGATTGAGATGGAAAGGAGATGTGTTATGGGAAAGTATCATATGTTACAAGCATTCATAGAAACATGCACATTTATCCTCTGAATGACGGTGGCTTTTTCCATGCACTCAATTGCACCACTAAAACAGACATTCTTGATTGACTAATAGTGTAGCTAAATGGTTTCCTGAAATGCACAGCCAATGGTAGTAGTTTCGATATCTTTGATAACTTATGAGTATTACTCTGCAGTAAATTCTCAATGAACTATGAACATAGTTTGGAGACTGGCTTATTTGGAACAACAGGAGGTACCCACTTTTGCTTCCACTTGGCTTTGAAAATCTAAAAGGAAAATTCAGCACTGATGTCTGTGCCATACGATACCTCCAAAAAACTTGTAAGCTGACAGTGGAAATCAGTCTTTTCCCCAACAGCCGACAAATAGGCGATCAGAATTTCACAGTTATAAGGGTATTTTGGAACAAGAAGAGAGTTATATGTTTCCCTACATTTTTTTATGTCTTCCAAACCTCCAACTTTAAGGAAAAACAATTAAATATTGCTTTGCACTAGGGGGACAGCAGTCAAAGATGCACACTCAGATTGCTCTTCAAGAAAGGACTTGCTACCCAGCTCTGGGGACTCTAGTTAGCTGCTGGCTTCCAGTTGTTAATTCCTCTGGGTCTGCTTCAGCTTTTCAGCCATGTATGACCTAAGCTGGTGACTGGCAAAGCCATGGTTCAAGCGCCAAGCCATTTCTGTCCAACATAGGAATCCTCTACTGGGTAACCTTCCTCTGAAGCATCCCCTTCCACTCTCAGCTCTCCCTCCCCAATCCCATCTTCTCCCCTTTCCTTTCACAGGTTTTTCTCCTGAGCACATTTTTTGCACTCCTAACTCAGTCTCAGAGTTTATTTCCCAGGAGTCTCAAAGACATATCTGGAAACGACTTCCATCCGGGAAAGAAAAACCTGGGACAGATAGAACAGATATCTAAGCCAAAGTTCTTAAAAAAAATTATTTACAAGGAAAATCTACCCAATAAAAACAATAGAAAATAATTTAAATACTTCTAAGCCCTGCCAAACGTGTATAGGATTTATGGAATAGTGGAAGTAAACAGAAAATGTATAGAATGAGACAGATTGTAATTAATGAATGGTTTCCTAATGTCCTTTTAGGCAGAACAGAGCACCTAGCTGCTTCTCTCCCACCAGAGCCAAAGGCCACACTAAGGATTACCACTGCTCACAGCCACATTTAACTTGTGCACTGACTCTCCTCTGCATAGGTGTGTCAGCCTCCAACAACAGCAATAAGTAAGGGGAATAGATGGAAAACTTCATGCATCATAGAAAGGTGGTTCTTTAAGCATTATGTAAATTGGTGTATATTTGAAATATGCTAATGCACACAACGTCATGTTGATAAAATAACAGATAGCATTTTCATTTTGGGGAGAGATACAATGTGATTCTCTCCTATCCTTGATGGAATCCTCTGGGAACCAGTTGGGTTGTCAGGGGTCTCAATATTAAAATAAAAATGTATATAATTTGGAACGTAATGGACCATGAGACACCTTTTAAAATACTATGACTTAGTAGTATTCCAACTGTGGCTGTTCACTGCTGCTAACTTTGCCCTGAGATAAAGAAATCCATGGGCACTTTAGCTCCACCAAGATTTCCTGATAATGCCTAACTCTATGACAGAAGATCTCAGTTAAATGTGTTGCTCTTTTTAGAACTGTAATGAAAACTGAAGGCCCCAGCGTCCTCAAACTAAAATTATTTTTTTCCTGTATAGAGTTATATTAATTCAACTCATTGCTGATTTTGATGAAACCAAAGTAGACTAAAATTTTTCACCCAAATGCATCACCTTTAGACTTGAATACAGAAATCTGCCATAATTGTTATAAAATGGATCATTTGGTGGGTGTTCACTATGTTCTAGGTAGTCTGATAAGTTTTATATGAAGTATCTCAATTAATTCTCATACCACCGCTATCCAATAGTTTTTATTGTCCCCGTTTGATAAGGAGGAAACTTGCACAAAGTTATACAGTTAGCAAGTAGTGAAGCGAACATGTGAACCTAAGAATGTTAAATTTCATAGCCCTGAGTTTAGAAAGGTTAATAATGTGACTGCAAACAGGGATCCAGGCAAGGAGTACCTAACAATAAAGCAGCATGAGCTACGAGCTGAGAAAAAAGAAATAATGTGCTCTTTCGGGCAGAAACCCTGCCTAATCTCATTTTTTAAACTCCCCAACACCAAGCATAATGCTTGGCGCTCACTGGCTTCTGAAAGATTTAACGTCCAGTCTTGAACTGAGGTTGGGGCACCAATATATATGTAAAGTAGAAAAAATAAAAGAAAAATGTTGTGTATATTATCCTGATATTATTCTAGTATTTCTAAACAAATTCAAAATGACTACCTGGCTATAACATAAGAGGTAAAAGAATGAGTAGCTTGAGCATGTGAATTTGGCCTGAACTCACATTTTGGTTCTCTTCTTTATTAGCTGAGCAAGTTACTTAATCTCTGGGAGCCCCAGTTTCCAAAAAACAAGTTGTATAATACCCTTTTAGGGTCTTCGTAAAGACTGAATGAGATAATGCTTAAAAGGTATTTAAAATATCATCTAACTAGAATTGGCTCTTTTTTTGTTTATACCTTTACTGGAGTATAATTGTTTTACAACGTTGTGTTAGTTTCTGCTATACAAACAAAGTGAATCAGTTATATGTATACATATATCGCCATATCTCCTCCCTCTTGCGTCTCCCTCCCACCCTCCCTATCCCACCCCTCTAGGGGGTCACAAAGCATCAAGCTGATCTCCCTGTGCCATGCAGCAGCTTCCCATTAGCCATCCATTTTACATTTGGTAGTGTATATATGTCCATGCCACTCTCTCACTTGGTTCTTGATAGTAGTAATTATTTTCCTCCCTAGCTTTGGCCATGAGTACTTTATAGCAATATATCAATAACTTTCACATTAAACTTATTGCTTTAGTTGTATTTCAATTATTTTGGTTATGGAATCCATTGACCCAAATGGAGTATGGTACTGTGATCAATAACTTAGCATTCCAAAGTTGCAAATGAACTTTCTGAATCACAGGGACTTTTTTGTTATTAATCTTCTTCACAGGCAAAGTGACAGAGGTAAGACAACCATATGAGTAAATTTAGAGGCCATTTCCTAAATCTAATTCTTCATATTCATAAAATATTGTACATGGTCTGTCTTCATTTTGATTTTATAAAAATGCTGTGAAGCAGATAACATTATCCCTGTTTTAACCAATAAGAAGACTGCAGAGTAGAAAAGTAAGATCCATTGCTCAAAGTCCCCAAACTAGCCAGAGTAGAGCTGAATATTTGGAGATATACATATATATATATATATATATACAATTATATATATAGTTTCTTCTTCTGTGAATTACCTGTTTCTTTTCCATGCCTACTTTTTATTGCTATTCAACTTTCAATTACTAATTTGAGAAAGCTGTTTATATATTAATAGCATTAATTCTTTATCCAATTTACTGTTTCATGTATTTTTTTTCCCAGTTTGTCATGTCTTTTAACTTTGTTACTATTTTTCTACATATAAAAGCTTTCAGCTTTTACGAGGTGAGATTGATCTTTTTCATTATAGTTTCTAGTCCTGGTAGAATACTTAAAAAGTCCTCCTTTATCTCAAGAGTACAGAAGTAATTATCTAACTTTTTCTCTAATCCATCTGGAAAAATCCAAAAGAGCTTAACATCTCATCAACATTGGAATGACTGATATGTCTGGGTCAGTGGGGTATGGGTCATTTTTCACCTTCTTCTTCAGATTGTTGTGGTTTAACTATATCAGTACTCTTCCTACCTCTTTAAATCTGTCTAAACCACCTACATAAAGAAAGGAAATTTACTGGCTCTGGATCTGGTGAGTTCAGTGGTAGTTCCTCTTCAGGAGAAAATGATTCAGGACTCATTGTGATCAGAACCAAGTTGGTATTTTTGGCTTTTTCCTCCTTGGACTTGGCATTTAGTCACTCTGCTTCTTCTGCTTCATTCACAGATACAATCATACCTTATGGTGAAAAGATACTGTCTGGATCCAGCAAGTGGAGTGCTGTCATAGTTCCTTCTAAAGAAGTAAACTTTCATTTTCCTGGAACCCTCAGTTTCTTATGAGCTCATAGGCACCAGTTAGGTCATGTGTCCATCCCTGATATAATCACAATGGCCTGAGACACTTGGAGTGCCTTAAGCAAGTCAAGACCCAATCCCAAAGCTTAGAGTGAGGTCAATATCACAAAAACTATTCTAAGAGTGGGGTACATTTCTTAAGAGAGAAACAAATACTATTTGGCGGGAGAAATTAACAGATGCCAGTGTTGCAATAAACAAATGCCCTCTATAAATCTATCTTCTATTTCTTTCTTTTCTTTTTGTTTTTTTTTTTTTTTTGGTAGAAAAGGAGTAAATGCTAAAAGAAAATAAAAACATTAATGAAAGTTTTTTGTTTTTGTTTTTTCTCTCACCCAATCAGTGTCTTCCCAGAGTAAAGAGAGTAGTTATTTCTGGAAGTGCAAATTCTAACTCATTGTAACCACCATCCCTGGCTTTGCTGTAAGACTGAACATGTTAACCGTGTGGTCCTCCGAAATGTCTTTCATCAGCTTAATTGGCCCTAAAGGAAGCACTTGTTTCAAATTAGGAGAAACAACGTTTCTGAGAAGGAGATAACAACATTAACAAAGTCAACTTGTTTAAGGCCGAGGGCTTTTAAAGCTGATTTTTAAATGAGACTGACTGGACCAGAACTATTTTTTGCTCACTTGGCTTTCCAGATCTCACAAGCATGTGGATCTTCATCATCTCAAACCACAGCTACCACCCTCATCATCCAGGAGGAAATTAGTTCTGCAGTAATTGGTTGGCTACTATTAGAAGAGCAAAGTTGTGATAATACTGCAATCATAACTGTGATCCTAATGAAGAACTATTTAGGTTTTGTGCTTCCTTACGGTTTACAGGAGACCTAAACTAGTTTCTATCATCAGTATTTCCATGCAAATATTCACGTATGTTCAAAAAAAATAATTGAAACAGAGAGGGAAAAGGGAGAGTTAAAGAAACAAAGTGAGTTAGCTGACTAAAAAGAGAATGTGTGACTTTTTACTATTTGATCGATTCAAATTATTTTGATAATACTTCTTCCTGAAGAGTTAACAGTATCCATCCAGTTGAATCAATAAGTGAAACTGTGAATAGCTTTGTTTCACCTTTCCAGCTTCCACTGCTATTCCCCTCGTTTTCTGCAAATAAGCCTATTCTTTTTTATATTTGTGCTTTGATTTATGCTTATCTCTTTACCACAGTTTACTTAGTTTCACCATTATTTCCAGGTTCTTCAAACACTTTGGGAAAATATGTAAATTATTCATAAATAACTGCATTTGTGTAGTGGACATATGCTGTTTGTCTGGCCAACCAACTTTTATTTGAGAACTCTCAGTAATGCTGTCAACCACAGATATTGGATCAACTTCCAGCCACAGGAAGGAACACGTGACTGTGGTAGTTAATCAGTGCCCCATACTTACGGCAAAGAGATTAGCCCAAGGGTGAGTTGACATAGGCAAAAGCACTGGAGGAAAGTCTCTCTTTAAGATCATGAGCTGTAATCGTATAGGCTACAGGTGATCCCTTCCCCACAACATAGAAAGATACTACCAGAGAATGAAGCTTAGGGAAGCAGAGCTGAGTGATAGAAGAAAGAGAAAGAACCAAGACCAAAGTTTTTGCACTCAAAAGATTCAGAAGGGCCTAAAACTATTTTCCTGGATCTTCTAAGTGTACAAGCCAGTTATTCCCTTTTTTTGCTTCAGCCAGTAAGAGTTGGGTTTCTGTCGCCAATTGGTTATGATCAATACTACATCCCTGTGAAACTTATCTTTTTCTTATCTTTTAAAGCTTCATATTAAGCTGCACTTAATTGGTGCTTAATAACCATCTGTTGAATTTAAGCTAATAGCAGTTCTAAATCAAGAGCAGTATACTAAAAAGAATGTGGAAAGAGCCAACCATGAGGATGAGGATAATGGTGGTGATGGTGACCAGATGCAATGATGGTGACATCAAAGTTTTGAGGATGAAGAATTCATTAGCAAAGTTGGAAGAGCCTGTCTTCAGGTGCTAAGCTCTTCCTCGAAGTCCTTATCCATAATTTGCTTGTGTTGCTAGTGTAATTGCAAAAAAAAAAAAAAAAATTGTTGGGTTCATGTATGCAGAGATTTTCTAGTGGAGATATTTTCTTTAATATACTTGTTTAGAGGAGAGGTTTTCTTTTAATACTCTTGTTTAGAGGCATGTCCAGTGTATCCAGATAGAGTCAGTTGCTTGTAATGTGGCTTAATGATTAAAAATCAATCCTCCCTGATCATTAAAAACCTTCCCTACCCCAAATCTTACCACAACAGAATGGCAAGACCATTATTTTCTGACTCTTCCTGTTAATTAAGAGATTCAAACCAGCAGTACAGAATATGTATGTTATCTGTCTCACCATAGCTACATAGGCCCAGTCTATACTCAATTATATATGTACCTCGAGGCAGTGCGAAAAATATTTTAGAGGCGTGGGCCATATAAGAATAATCACCTTTATAGCAGCATAAAATACTGCAGGGGCAGAAATATGTAGTGGTTAGAAGCACTGCTCATATGTTAGGAACTTGGGTTTAAGATTTGTCTACACTCCCTGGTAACAGATTAACCACGAGTAAGGTAACATAGCCCACCCAAGCTTGGTTCCTAACCTGTAGAATGAGGATGATAATAGCATCTCACCCAAAGGGTGGTTATGAGAATTACATGAGAAAATGCTAGAAAGGCCTTTTGCTAGGATACTAACGTCTCCTTAAGTGCCTGAGTATATAAATATGTACATGCACATGATTCTGAATTAGGGCCTACTGAGAGCTACAGAGGATAGCGAAAACCATAAGTTCTCTGTTCACTAACAGTGAAGCTGAGGCTCAGAGTAAAAAAGGCCACGACCCAAGATAGTACCACCTGATGATGGCAGAAAAGTAGGGCAGGGTTCAGTCTTTTAATTCCCAATATAATGAGCACTCCACTGAACTGGAGGCCTTTCCTCCAGAGCCTAGGACATCAACCAAACATCCTCCTAAGTACCAGTTGTAGGTTGGAAATCCACAGACTCACTTATGCATACACACTCACATTCTCATACCCATGTAAGTTAGTCTTAAAACTCATTTTTCTGCTTCGCCATCATGGACTTCCTGTTTTTCAGATTTCTCTTAAATGTAACCATTACTCCTCTGTTTTGTGTTCTGCCTATAGAATCCTCCCCTCTCCTTCCCTCCCTCCCTTTCAACCCGCATGTGTATTTGTGTGTGTATTATTTTAGTTCAATTCATATTGTAGTTATGCACACACTGAACACGGGAGTACCACAACTACCACTAAGATATGATTAAGTCTCCAGTGGCCTTGCCAGGTAGGCTTGATACAAGTGGAATTGTGCAGGCTCTTCCAAAATGCTTTTCAAAGCACTGCTCTCCACCACACCTCAGCTCCTACAAAGCATGACTTCTGAGCTTGTTGCCACATAGAGAGGCCACGTGGCTTATTGTCTATAAGCATCTACTTTCAGAATACCATTGTTCAACTTTCAGGAAGCAGCACGACAGCTTCAGTAGAGACTTGGTTGCCCTCCACAAATTTGATGTTCAGTTAATGAAATTTGCTTTTTGGTGGTAAACATTTTTATTCTCTTGAACCAAATGCCTTATCTGAGCCTAGAAAAAGCTTTTACAATTCCTTCAAAATGTTCTGCAATGATGAGGCAACTCTATTTTTTTTCCTTTCCAAAGCAATTGGCTTTGATTTCCTTCTGATTTTTTATATCTTGCTTAAAAAACCCAAGCTGCTGAATCAATAATACAGGCCTACATTTTCTGTCCTAAACAATTTTTTACAGAGTGTGGGAACACTTGTAATTTAACATGCCACTTAGGCAGTACAGGAGTTGAGCTGCTTGCCTTTTAACTCAGTAGAATGGGGATGAAAGAAGTCACTGTGGACAAGAGAAAAATCAGCTCATAAGGTACCAGTAGTCTCAACATCATTGCTTTAGGAACCAGAAGAAGTTTCTAGGTTTGGAGCATATGTATAGAAAGCACAATATTATAAGTTCAGGTATATTAATAGACAGAATGTCAAACCATGCAGCACTGAACCATATTAAAATGTGTCAACACAAATAAATAGAACTATAATTGTGGAATTGTTGGCTATCATAAAAACCCATGATATAGATCATTTGATGTGGGTATCCTCCATCACATTATGTAGGCAGCCACTCACTACATTTATGTACAAGGCTCTAATTTGCACTGAACAAAAATATCTCATTTTCTATCATTGCTTTGGTTAGTGGTTGATAGGAGAGGATTTGGGAAATAAAACAGGAATAAATGTTAAGGAAAGAAGGATAAAAATGAATGCCAGGAGGTTTCTGATTGCACATCTGTCCTAAATGTGAATGAAGTCTTGCAAGATCATAGCACTGAGCTTGAAAACAGACCTCATCCCATAAGTCAACTATGATACGCTGATTCAGCTTTCTGAAGTGATATATTGAAAGAGATTCTGGGGCTGTTTATAGGCTTGATATAATCTAGTATTAATAATTTTTCTTACAGATGTGGAAAGGGGAAGAAGATAGAGTGTCCTATAAGCCACATTATCAAATTTTGTTCTGAATACTTGTCCTTCATTAAAACTTTCTCTATTAGCTGATACTCAATAACCACTCAGGGTTTAACGAACGTATAAACCAAGAACTGTACCCTGTTATTCTCTCCCACCTGAAGTGTCTTTTCCCTATTCGCCTCTGAGTCTTCACTTACTTGAGTCCTTCCAGGGTCCACAGTAAGCAGATTGTGTGTTCCACCAAACAATGAGCCTCTGATTCTATGATGGTCTGACTACTTCACTAAACTCAAGTGTTTCTCAAACACCATCTTCCCACGGAGGCCTACCTGACTTCCCTATTTCAAGTTGCATCATTCAGTCTACTCTTTTTTTTTTTTTAATAAGTTTATTTATTTATTTTTGGCTGTGTTGGGTCTTCGTTTCTGTGCGAGGGCTTTCTCTAGTTGCGGCAAGCGGGGGCCTCTCACTGTCGTGGCCTCTCTTGTTGCGGGGTACAGGCTCCAGACACACAGGCTCAGTAGTTGTGGCTCACGGGCCTAGTTGCTCCGCGGCATGCGGGATCCTCCCAGACCAGGGCTCGAACCCGTGTCCCCTGCACTGGCAGGCGGACTCTCAACCACTGCGCCACCAGGGAAGCCCTGTCTACTCTTTTTAAAATCGAATTCCCTCATACTGTACAACTAACTTCTTTATTAAGAGTATTGGTAACTACCAGCATCCCCAAGCTAAAATGTGAACTCTACTAGGGTAGGAATCTTTGTATCATCATAGAGGAGAAATACTCCATTAGTATTTGTTAAATGAACAACTTTTCACAGGTAACCTTTTCCACCCAACTGCTATATTAGCATCATGAAATTGAAGGCTGTTTTGTATTTCTTTTGTATTTTCCTGAGACACAAGTCAAAGCACTGGGAAGAGGCACTTCACCAAACATTAATAATTGATTTGACTTAACTTTAATAAACCATTTGTCATGCTGTGCACTGCTACCGCAGTAAGAGGAAATATGTTTCAGCACTTAATGTGTACTAGGCACCATGCCAAATGATTTACAGACATCATCTCATTTAATCCTCACAAAAACTCTATGAGACAGTAATGCTTATTATCGCCATTCCCACAAAGGAGGAGAGTAAGGATAAAGGGGCTACCTCATTTCTCCTAAGTCAATACAGCTAGTAAGTGACAAAATGTGGGTTGCTTTGAGGCCGTCTGACCGCATAGGCCCAGGATTTAACCAGTATATGGATAAAGTATGGATTTGGGAAGGTAGTTTAAGAGTACCAAGTTGGAAGAAAGTTTCTAATTCTGGTTCGACTTGATGTTGAGTGATTCACTTTCTCCCTCTCTTGCCTAGGTTTTCCTACCTAATACTGGGTAGGACTACCTAATACTAATCATTGTTGCCCATGCTTAGAAAGCCGACCATCAATCAATCAAGAACGAACATTTGCCTGCAAAAATTATGGGATGCCTACAAAAAGCCTCCTCTACGTTTCTAAGGAAAATATTACTCTGGGCTATGAATAACCTGGTGCTGTGGGAAGACTGGATAGCAGTTAGCAGAAAAACAGCTCATAAAAAGTCACCAACTATTAACTCAGTGGGAAACAGAGTTCAAAGTGGAGGGATCCAGAGCAGGAGGGTGGTGCAGCCAGTGCTTTCTGAGAGACAACCATGGTACCAAACTGGAGGAAGGTAGATATATTCAACTCAGCTGGATGAGCTGCGAACTCACAAAAGCCAGTAATATCTGAACCCAGTTGTTTCAGTGGTAAGATATTGAAATAGTAAAGATATCCTTAGATGTCCTCTACAAATATTAAAGAGAAAACAAATGTCAGCTACTAAACATTAACTTCCAAGGGAATTAATTAGCACATTGATGAATTCAAGTCCTGTTTCTCTTTCTATCACCCAGAACCACTTGAACACACCAAATCTTTCATTTGGCTAAAGCCTGATTCACTGCAAAGAACAGAGGCTTACTCAGATACTCTATGAAAAGAGGTGTATTATAAGGAATAAGACCTCATACAAAGACCACCAGACAGGAACCACCATCCAACAAAACATTACTGGAAGTAGAAAGCTGACAAGAAGAAAAGGAAATTAGGGCTGGATCTCATACTCTCAAATGTTCTGCCTCTCTACATACATTAGATACATTTGCCTCTGCTAACCAACATCTCCTTAATCTTAATATTTCCTATTATTTTCTTCCAAAACTTCTAATAGATAGAATATTGTATCTCCACATTCCATCACATATGTGTCTAAATGAAATATCACTTCACATCTGTTAGGGTGGCTATTATTAAAAACCTAAAGACAAGTGTTGGCAAGGTTGTGGAGAAATTGGAACCCGTGTGCACTATTGGTGGGAACGTAAAACAGTGCTGCAAAGAGTAAGGAGGTTCCTCAAAAAATTAAAAGTTGACTTACATTATGATTCAGCATTCCACCTTCTGAGTGTAAATCCAAAAGAATTGAAATTAAGATCTCAAAGACATATCTGCTCATTGCAGTAGTATTTACAATGGCCAAGATATGGGAACAACCCAAGTGTCTATCAATAGAAGAATTTTTAAAATGTGATACATTGTTAAAATGTGTGTGTGTGTCTGTGTGTGATGTGATGGAATATTATTCAGCCTTAAAAGATAAGGAAATCCTGACAACATGGATGAACCTGGAGGACGTCAGACTAAGTGAAATAAGCCAGTTACAGAAGGACATATGCTGCATGATTGCTAAAATACTCAGACAGAGCAGCAGAAAATACAACAGTGGTTTCCAGGGTCTCGGATGTGTGGGGAATGGGGAGCTGTTATTCAATGGATGCAAAGTTTCACTTATGATGGATAAATAAATTCTAGTGATCTGCTGTACATAATAGTTAACCCTATGGTATTGTACACTTCAAAATTAAGAGAGTAGATCTCATGTTAAGTACCCTTACAAAACAACATCCAAAAACAACAATACAACAACAAGTAAGAACAACAAAAAAATCCCAACAAAAAAAAGGGACACACAAGGAAACACTGGGAGGTGTCTGTTACCTTGATTGTGGTGATAGTATCACAGATGTTTGCATATGTCCAAACTTGTCAAGTTGTACACATAAATATGTGTAGTTCTCTGTATATCAATTAACTACACCTTAATAAAGCCATTGAAATTATAGTTGTGGTTTATTGTATCAAAAGATAGATAAACACAGATATAGTATTTTAGGAACATATTGAATAATGTTTTTGGTCCAGGAAATCAAGGAAGTCTTCCTCCAGGATGTGAAGTGTAAGTGGTAGGTTTCATTAACTACTTAACAAGTATTTTTTCAGTACCTATTACATGCCTGAAACTAAGGAATGATACTGA
Organism: Tursiops truncatus; assembly: GCF_011762595.2. Classification (NCBI taxonomy): domain Eukaryota; kingdom Metazoa; phylum Chordata; class Mammalia; order Artiodactyla; family Delphinidae; genus Tursiops; species Tursiops truncatus. The sequence continues at coordinate 120,834,601 of NC_047036.1, read as the reverse complement.
ACAAGACAGATAAGTCCTCTCAGAAAGCTTACAATTTAGTTGGAGAGAAAAGTAATAAACAGTGAGAAAATAAAAGATAAAGTAAGTTCAGATAGTGATCAACACTTTTAAGCCAATGAAGAGATTGACTAGTGGTGGAGAGGTAATTTCAACTTCAATTGAGTAAAGGAGCCAATCAAGTAAAGATCTTGGATAAGAATCTTTCTGTAAAGGTAAGGACTTTGGCAACCCTGAGGACATAGAACGAAGCTGGGGACAGATCATGCAGATTTTTATAGCAGTATGGATTTTATCCTATAAAATAAAGGAGTATATATTTTATTCTAATTGCAATGGGAAGCCACTGGAGGGTTTAAAATGGGATATAACTTACCTAATTTTAAAGTTAAGTTGTAGTAAGCCCACGCAAAAGAAGAACTTGTTGGAAAGGATAAGCCAAAAGAATAGCCATGACAGTCAAAGAATATCATGATATTCAAAACCAAAAGAATGGGCATGATATGCAAAGCCGCAGATCAAAGAGAGGGGTGGATGAATCACAGCAGCGAAGAAGAAAGTGGCAAACCATAAAGCTTAACCAGTACAGGGACCAAGATGTGGTGCCTTGAAGGACATGTATACTATTTGGGTCCTTGGCAGAGTGAGAAGCAACATCATTGATTTCACCTTTCAAAGAGATTGCTTTGGAGGCAGTGAAGAGAAAGGAATGTAGGAGAGCCGTAACAGAGGGCAGCGAGAGCAGTCAAATGGCTCTTAGACGTCCGGCTCAGAGAAGATAATGCCGCAGCCTAACGTAGGGCATGAGGATGGGAGCTATGGGTGGTCTAGAGAGACATCTGGGAGCTGTAATCTATAAGACTGGGTGACAAATTAACCGCGGGTTATAATGACCAGATAGTCTGACTTGAATGACTGTGTGGTTGTTGGTACTACTGACTCCAAGAGGGAGTTCAAAAGGAGTGAATGCAATGGGGAAGATGAAGAGTTCAGCTTTACTTAAGCAGCAGTTTAGGCACCTGCAACACATCTAAGTTGAAACGTCCAGTTAATTGTTGGGTAAAAAGGCTGAATGTCAGGAGAGAATCAGAGATACAGATTTGGGGCCATCAGCATAGAGCTGTTAAAAGAAACAGTGGGAGTGTCTGAGCTCACCTTCCTCCTAAGGAATGCCACTGTCCCAAACGAACATTTTTAGAAATATAAGAGATCTTAGAAGTCTTTTAGGTCAACTCTATTTCTCAAATGGTCTATCCAGAGAGAGAAAGTGATTTGTAAGGACCATGTATGTAGTGCGAAGTTGGGGGGCGGGTGGAGAGGGAGAGAGAGATGGGAAAGAAAAGGGGTGGAGTGTCAAAATTCATTTCTCCCAAATACAGTCAAACATCTTTATACTACCCTACACATCGAATTATATTGCAACATTAGCGCCCCATAAAATAAAATAGCATATTAGCTTACTTTACTTATATGTAAAAATTATCTGATTTCCAAAAGATCACATTACACCTATGGATTGGTAAAGGAATACTATGTGATTATGATTAATTACAATCTCTAAACATTCTAGTTATTGTTATTCTATTAATTAGATTAATGAAGCATTAATTTAGATTGCAAATATTATACTAGTAAGATTTTAATTTTAGAAATCAATATCTCATTAACAAGTTATTGCTGTATCTATAGGCATCACTAGATTAATCTCCTCCTATAAAAGCAGCAAGACATATTATGAGGTGTTTTTACTTTTAATTTATTTGAAAGGAATATATTTTCATTCTGTAGAAAGTATAGAATTACTCTGGTTCTGTGCTTCCCTTTGGCTCTAACAAGTCTAGGACACAGTCCTTTTCTTTGTCTTTATGATAATAGAAATATGTGAGCATTTTAATAATTAAAATTTAGCATAATACAAAAAAAAAAGTTTCCAGAATACTGAACATTTTCCCGTCTCTGTTATTCATGGAACATGAAGGAATTAAGAAATCTTTTCTGTGAATAAGCCCAGGATGCATACCTATTAGTGAATATGCCATCTCATTTCCTTCTAAGCTACGAAAAAAATCAGGATTACTGTCCAGTCTTAGAAACTTCAAAAATTACATCTGGAAAAGAGCTTAGGGATCACTGAAGGAACCCTATGTTCCTAACTTCACCCTTGACTTTCTCTTCTGCCCTAACTATATTCCAGTTACATTGATCTGTATTGTTTCTTGAGCAGGGCAAGTTTTTTCCTAAATCACTGTTCCCTCTGCCTGGCATGCTCTTTCCCTAGAGCTTTGCATGGCTAGACTATTTTCACCATTAAGGAACTGATTTGAACGTCACCTTCTCAAAGACATTCCCTACCCACCATGTCTAATGGAGATCCTTTCTCCCCTTATTTGCTCTCTAACCTGTTTTCTTATTTTACAGTAGCTACCAGCTTGTAGTATAAAGTTATCTTATTTATGTATTTTTCAATATATTGTCCCCTGTCTCTCCCACCACAATGGAAGCTCCATGGGCTCCACAAATATTTTTGAATAAGTAGATCTAGCATATCTCCTCCAATTTATAGTTTGGGAGCATGTGTCCCACTAACCAATGATCATGCTGAGGCAAGAACCCCAATGTTTTCATTTGAAGTCAAGAATCCTTTGTATCTCACACATTACTTTTTTCTGTCTCATCTGAAAGAGTCCTCTTCAAGGCATTTAAATATTTTTGAAATTTTATAAATGTTAACAACAATATGATAGTTAACGCTGATTGAACACCATTTAGGTGTTAAGCACTAAGTGTTTTATATGCTTTAGCACATTTAATGTTTGTAATAACTTTAGGCTAGTAAGTCTTATTCTTAGATTTAGAGAGAGAGAGAGAAATGGAAATAGAGACTCAGACGGATCTAAGTTATATGCCCTTGTTCACACAGCTGGGTTTTTTTAATGATTTCAAACACAATATCATAATTTTTTGCTATGTTATGTGTGTACATTTTAACAATTTATTGGGCATTGGGGGGAAAAGAAATCCTCTAAGAAAAGCAAACCCGAGGACAAATAAATATCAGCAAATCAGACCAGCTAGATTTGTATTCTTTGCAAGCTACAATGTGATGACAACATCGGCAAGAGATTTCACTAGGTCATATCATATTGATCAGTGGACCACTAGGCTGTTGGAAAGGTCTATGGCCTGAGGCTGACTGATAGATTGTCCATCACTGTAACTTCTCAAGAGCCTAATGGAGAAGTATCAGCATTTGGGCCCCAAGGATAAAAAGATTAATAAAACTCACAACCCATATTTCAAGTATATTTTCACCCTAAAATAAAATTAATCCAAACCCTGCATTCATCAAATTGATTTTTCTGTGTGTTAACGTCAGAATTTACAGATTTTCTTTCAAGGTACTCAAAAGTTCCTAAATGTCACAATAAATAATAGACTTAAATAGATTATTTAATTTCGAGAAAAAGAGAGAGAATTTCTCTTTAAGCTCCTTTTTGAACAATGAACTTGTTGATTATTTTCAGGGTTGCACAATGTTTAAAAAATAGAAATATTCATCTTCTCCGAGAGTGAAGTGGGAAACGTGGGAATCCATTGAGTCCAGTGTTATTTGTAATTGAACTAGAGCAACAAGGATTATTATAAGTATTTATATTGCCATTGATTTCAAACCTTGTTGGGTTTTTTTATAGTGTTTAAAAACAAATAAGAGGATGGTGGGATGAATTGGGAGATTGGGATTGACATATATACACTAATATGTATAAAATAAATAACTAATAATAAAAAATAAGAGGAATACATGAATGTCAAATGTTTTTAATATCTTAGCTTCCTGTTTCAAAGAGCCTAAACATCTTAGATGGCATCCCTAAACACACTCCATTTCCTTAGTTCTTAAAGAGAACTGAACAGTTATTATTTTCCCATAATACCTTTTCATTCTTACTCCAAAATAATTCATTTGGGACTTCCTGTTGATAGTATATTTGCCTGAATCCATTTAAACTTGTCCTAATCTATCTGTTCTAATCTATTAGGAAGAGAGTTTCCCGTTGAATTAGGTGAAGGAAGGATGGCCATGTAGTAGAGAGGAGGGCACTAGTTACAGTCTTCCCAGGTGACCCTGCAAGAGATGTTAAAGTTTGTGGTTCCTCTATTTCCTCATGTATAAGAACACAGACATTGAAATAATGATCTCAGAAATGACTTTCTCCCTCAGGTAGCCTTAATCTTGAACCTAAGGTTCTCATCCCATGCAAGGTCTGTGAATGCTATTCAAAAGGTCAGGAAAACACTGAAATATATTCCAAATCCACGTGTATGTGCATTATAATTTTTTTCCCTTGGTTAAGAGGCAAAGGTTTTATTTCATTGGATTCCAAAAAGAGCCTGTGAACAACTTCCCTGTTCCAATTTTAAGAGCCACAGTCTGCTCTGTAGCTCTACCTGTGAGAGTCTATATTTTATAGTGGTTAAGAAAACATATTCTGGATTCAAACTCCTAGATTTCATTCCTACTCTCAAAATACTAATTTTCTGACCATGCACAAGTTACTTAATTTATTCTTAAGTCTCTCATCAATAACAAAGGATAATAATAGAACATTCCTTATAAGATTCCTTTTATGACTTAAGTGAGATGATGTAAGCAAAATACTTGATGCTACTTTTTTTATGTTTTAAAATAAAATGTCCATACAGATCAGATCACGTGTTTACCTTTCTAATATGTAAGTAGAAAATAATAGAGTTCAATAAATATTTTTGGAATGAATGAATGAATGAAGGCTTTTGACTAGGCCAGTAAATTAACCTCGGTCAAAATCAGTGATGAGCTACTTTGTGCCAAATTGTGCTGAAAAATTAAAGGGAAAAAACTGAAAATGCTCAGTCATTTAATCATTATGTCATTTCTCCCCCTAGTACCAGGGCTCTCCTCTAACCTTATCATGTAAACAAGCAGCCTACTCAGATCATTTTTGTTTTATTTTTTTGCACTCAGAATATATTTTCCCCCAAATCACTGAGCCAAATGTACTATCTAGGTAATGATTTTTAAACAGTTTAAATTATTATCTCCAACACATACTCTATCTTGAAGGTTTTTTCCTTAATTTCCTCAATCAGAATATTCACTCAAGGCGCTACACAGATGCATTAATACCTATTAAAAAAAAGCAAGTATAAAAACAGTGGGGTTTTTCTGTTGCTGTTCTTGTAGACTAATTGTAATACTGTCTTTACTATTTCAATTATTAGTAGTAAGTGTCAGCAGACATCTGTTGATGTTGGAGTTTTAGGCAGCTTGTTCTGTAACAGCTGGAGATCTGAAAGAATGATCTCTGAATACTAAGTTCACCTTTGAAGTGCATATTGTACTCAACCAATTTAAGGCATTTCTGACACGTCTTAATTATTCCAGAATTGAGACATGGTTTTGGTACATTAGAAACAGCCACACTCAAGGTGGCCTAAGTCCTAGTAACTGCTCCCTCTCCAATTAGCAGGGAGATTTCTGAACAACCTTTAAAATCCCCAGGACTTGGTCTGCTCATTTGTAAAATTAAGGGTGGGAGGAGTTGGCAGGATGATCTCTATGTTGCCAAATAATCCTGTGATCCTAGCTCTGTAAAGGGAGTTAATAACGTGAGTATTTTTTAAAAAGAAACCTCATTGAGTTGTTCTTAAACCAACCTGGAAAGTTCAACACATTTTTCTTTCAGTTATGGATGAACTTGGAAAAAATAGCATAACAATGGCAAATGTCACCCTAAATACTTATCCAAACAAAGCCTCGTGTTATCCAAATAAGAAAAGGATGCCAAGGGTTTGTACTCAACCATTTTATGTCTAGCTTGATTCACATTTATATCCCTTCATTGAACATTTGATGAACACTCACTATGCAGCACCCATAGGATACAGAAATAAGTCTCACATAGTCCAAGCCCTTATGAATCCACAATGCCAGGGATTTAAGATAAGATTGACAGGTTGACAAAAGCAAGATGGTGAAACAGGAAGTCCCAGACCCACCTTTCCCCTACAGAAACATCAATTCAATTAACCATTCAGAGAACAATTCCTTTTGTGAGAAGTGCAGAGAATAGCTAAGAGGCTCCTGTACCCAAGGTGAGTGTGAAACCAGCCTTACTGTAGCCAGGAGGAAAATCTGTGGTACCCACTCACCACAGACACCCCACCCAGATCTGCAAGCATAATTGAAAACAAACAAACAAACGAAAACCCAGATCTTTGGTTCTCTCCAGGGAGGGGAAGAGAAGACTGAAACATACGTGCAATGGTCTGGCTTTTCAGGGGGGGTTCCTGAAGGACTAGTCTGTATCTTACCTAAATCTAAACACTGACAGGAAAAGATGCCAGATTGGGGGCTGCAGAAGACAGGGGAGAAACTTTTGACTAGAACACCCTCACTCACCACACTTCGTATCCATGGCTAAATGTGGAATAAGATGGGAAAAACCTCCAACTCCCAGCTTCTCCCTGGGGAGGGAAAGCGTTGAACCATACACCCAACATTCCAGCCTTTCAGAGGACTGCCCAAAGGACTGGCTTTTAGCTCACCTGTTTTGGAGTGCTGACTAGACCAGGTATACTCTGGTTGCCTGGAGGCTTCTGAGAACAAAACAGAGCAGGACACCTTATGGCTACTCCAAAAGACCCCTGGTGCTGCTTCAAGAAACCCATGGAATATCAGAGGATGATACAGATAGAGACAGTGGACTCTTCCTGAGGTTAAAAAAAAAGAGCACGGAGGCTGCATCCAGTGTTCTGGGTTTTCAGGAGGCCACAAGACAGACAGGTTTCTTTCTCACCTGTTAGAACACTGATGGGGCCTGGCATAATCATGAATCATGGGGGCCATTGAGAAAAAAAGAGAGCTGGGGAAAAAAGAGAGCTCCAGGGAAAATGCAATACCACAGACAGACACCACAGAGAACAAGAAATTATGAGCTCCTCAAAAAAGAAACTGGCAAATCTCTCTGAGAATTAACATACACGAATCTAGAGAAAATATATCCACAGAAAAGGTTTGCAGGTCCTCAAAATCTCTAGTCAGGCTGAATGGTGAAGTTCTTTCCCTATAAAAAGCCAGTCGGTAATGACTTTGAGAGGTGGTTGTTTTTTCAAAAGTGTGGACCCCAACAAAATGTTAAGAAGCATGTGAAGAAATAGGAAAACATGACACAGTCAAAGGAATAAAATAAATCTCCAGAAAGCAGCCCTAAAGAAATGGCAGTATATGAATATCTGACAGATAATTCAAAATAACTACAGAGATGCTCAGTGAGCTCAGAAAAACAATACATAAACAAAATGAGAAGATCAACAAAGAGAAATGTACTTAAAAAATACAGAAATATTGGGGCTGAGAATACAATAACTGAGTTGAAAGGGCTTCCCTGGTGGCGCAGTGGTTGAGAGTCTGCCTGCCAATGCAGGGGACACGGGTTCGTGCCCTGGTCTGGGAGGATCCCACATGCCGCGGAGCGGCTGGGCCCGTGAGCCATGACCGCTGGGCCTGCGCCTACGGAGCCTGTGCTCCGCGGCGGGAGGGGCCACAGCAGTGAGAGGCCCACGTACCGCAAAAAAAAAAAAAAAAAAAAAAAAAAAATTCACTAGAGGGGTTCAACAAAAGAATTGATCAACCAAAAGAAAGAATCAACAAACTCAGACAGGTCATTTATATTATCCACTAGAGGAACAAAAAAAAAAAAGAAAAAGAAAAAAAAAAACAATGAAAAGGAATGAGAAACCCTAAGGGACTTACGGGACACCATTAAAAAGACTAATATATGCATTATGAGAATTACACGTGAACAGAGAAACAGGAAAAAAATTATTTGAAGAAATAGCTGAAAACTTCCCAAATCTGGGGAAGGAAATGAACAGTCAGATTCAAGAAACACAAAAAAATACAACTAGAATGTCCCCAAAGAAGTCTACTTAGAGACATATTATAATCAAATTGTCAAAAGTCAAAGCGAGAATTATGCAAGTAGCATCACAAAAGAGCCCCATAAGACTATCAATAGATGTTTCAGCAGAAACCTTGCAGGCCAGAAGGGAATGGGATGATATATTAAAAGTGCTGAAAGAAAAGGACTGTCAACCAAGGATACTGTATCTGGCAAAACTGTCTTTCAAAATTGAAAAAAAAAAATGAAAGACTTTCCCAGATAAAAAGCTGAGTGAATTTATCACTATTAGATTTGCCTTATACAAAATGCTACAGGAATTCCTTCAAGGATGCTAGAGAAAGTAACACAGAAGCATATGAAAGAATAAAGCTCAAATATAAATGGAAATATATAGACAAACACAAAATAATGTACTACAGTAATGGAGGTGGGAAAACCACTTTTAATTCTAGCATCTAAGATAGAAGTTGAAAAAAAGTATAAAAAACTAACTATAATTATAAAAATATGTTAAAAGAATACAAAATATAAAAATGTTATTTGTGATATCAATAACATAAATTAGGGAGGGGAAGGAAAAACAGCAGAGTTTCTGTATGCTACTGAAGTTATTATTAGCTTAAAATAAATTGCTGTAACTATAAGATGTTTTAGGTGAGCCTCATGGTAACCACAAAGAAAATACCTATAGAAGATACATAAAAGGTCATGAGAAAGAATTAAAACATGACACTAAAAATAAATCAATAAAACACAAAGACAGCAAGAATGGAAAAAAGGGCAAAAAGGTTATTAGACAGAAAACAATAAACAAAATGGCAACAGTAACTCCTTGCCTATCAGTAATTACTTTACGTGTGAATGGTTTTAATTTCCCAATCAGAAAACACAGAGTGGCTGCATCGATAAAACAAACAAAAACAAAAAAAGGTTCCAACTGTATGCTGTTTACAAAAGTCTCACTTTAGACCTAAGGGCACACAAAGAATGCAAAAAACGTTTTCGATGCAAAGGGTAACCTTAAGAGAGCAGGGGTGGCCATGATTATACTAGCCAAAATAGACCTTAAGTCTAAAATTCAAACAAATGAGGAAGGCTAGTATATAAAGACAAAAGGGTCAATTCATAGGGAAGATATAACATATTTTATATATATATATATATATATATAGGAAACTGGGCTTGCATGTGTGTGTGGAAGAGGGACACAATAATGCTGTGTAAATTAATACTTGTGGTCTCAGGTGAGTAAGATGATCACAACTTGAAAGCCTATGAAATGGAAGAGGGATATTATGAAAACCTCCTTGGAATCCTGCCTTGCATTCTAGTTTTCAGCTGGAACTCCCATTCCCCTCTGCCTCCACAGATGCCCTCCAGTGACCCCTGAATCTCTGGGGTCCTGAACCTCTCTGTCCTCAGAATATCTGTAGCATTTAATGTTTTTATGTCTCATAAACACTATCTGTTACCATCTGTTATCTTGAGTTCTTAACTCTCTCTCATATGCCTGTTGTGCTTATTAAACTAGTCTGTAAGTTCTTTGAGGATAGGTATTCATGTCTGGCACGAGATTTACTCAGTTGCTTAGAGATTTTCAATAATATTCATTCTACTCACGCGATACTTGTTTTAATTCACATCGGATCATTCTCTGTTCTTTAATTAGTTGTTGGCTTGCACACCTCCATGTCTATGTTCATGGTGTTCCCTCATCATAGAAACTGCCCTCCTCTCTCCTTGTCTGCCTGTAAGATTTTTAATGAGCCTTCAAACTCAGCTCAAACGTTGCATCTTCTCTGTAACTCTCCTTGACGTCCTTACCTTGCACTCTTGTCTCTGCTCTGAAGTTCTGTGTAACCTCGTCACAGTGCCTTTTAGTTATTTCTCTGGGTGCATGTGTGCTTCAGTAGACTGTCAGCTCTGTGAGAGCAAGGTGTGGTCCTTTACGTTCCATGCCTCATATACAGTAAGTACTCAATGAATGTTTATTGAATTGAAAGGGAGTAGAAAGGTACAGAGACTCTGATAGAGATAAGCTAGTCATGCTTTAGACCAGCACTGTGCCTCTCTGTGACGTGATTCTCTATATTCTCAGCAATGAATTTAAAGCATGAAAGCATTCTGATTTGGGAAACTTTCAGGGGCAATAGTAAGCATCCTACTTGTCGCAGTTTCTTTTTGGTGTGGTAAGTCTTGATCTGAACTGATAGAGTATCAGGCAGATACTTGTTAAAATCGCTATCAAAATTTGCACCAATGCCAAGATTATTCTTGAAAACTCTGCTGTTTTAAATTAACCACTTCCTTCCATTATTAGAGATCATTGAAAACTAAAGGCAACCAAAGCAATACTTAAAATACACCAGGAAGATCTGGATACCCAAAAACACACGAACTGAGCTGCCAGCAGTTGTCCTAATAACTATCATTTCACCAAGATGTATTTATTAGACATCTGCGAATTGCTAAGAGCTGCCAGAAGTCTTTCAGAAAGAAGCACTGTGCAGTCAGGTCTCTCCTGGGAGGGACTACGCCAGGAGCAATACTGCTCAAGTCATTAGTGTGTGGTGAGCAGATGCTGTGAACCCTCTTTGAGAGGCTCACAGGGAAGTCGCTCAGCAACTCGCGAAGAGTCCTCATTCTCATTACTGGAAATGCCAGGCAGGGAAGGAAGTGGGTCAGGGTGTCCCTCATGCTCCTTGAGATGACATCATGGCAGTTTCTAGCCTTTGTCATTCAATGACCATTTTAATTGCCCTTATTCTGTGATGAGCCATATGTTATATGACTGTGAAGTGGCACCTTTACAAAGCAGAAAGCTTTCTCTACTTCACTCTCATGAATCTGCTATGAGAAATAATGACTCTTACTTTGGTCTGCACCTTGGCACTGTCCTCTGAGTGTTCTGAACAAGAATCAGGTCAGCAGCCATTTCGGCCACTTCGCCTCTTTGTCTTTACCCCCAGACAAAATGCAGCAAGATGACACTGAATTCCGTTACTACAGAGAAAACAGATTCTGAAAGACTCATCGACTTCTGGACCTGGGTAGGTCCTCTTATGATGTTTAATTCTTTGAAATATAATAAACTTTTTCCCCACAAACTTTTCCTAAAGAGTTTATCTTAAAAGTAAGTATTTTATCCAGAGGCTTTTCCAAAACTAATTGCTAGCCAAAAGATAATAGGATCCCTTTTCAGGAAGTTACAGCATCTCAGAATTTTAGGGCTGAGGGCAACTCAGAAATAACCTTCGCCAATTATTTCCTTTCAAACCTGAGGAAGGCCAATTTGACAGGCTAAAGGGCTTTCCCACTTCCATACCATTAGTTAGTGGCAGGACTCAGTCTAGAACTTGAGCCGCCTAACTCTGAGCAGAGAGTACATGTTTAATTAGGGTTTTGTGCCAAAGGGGAGAAAACTGTTTTATTGAACTACTAAATCAGTAGAATCATAATGTGCATCTGATTTTAATCCGCAATGCAAACAAAATAAACACATACAACCAAGAATGAATAAACCCTCTAATTTCCAAAGAAAAGCAGCTCATGTCAGAATAAATCCCTTGGCCTAATGTCATGGGTCAGGTTCAGAATATTGGTGTGGCGCACATGTTTTGATCAATTCAATGATTCATTAGATTCAGTCAGAGTTTGTTATCTACACGATGCCAAAAACAACCACTCAATTCAGTAAAACTGAACAAATCAGTGAGAAGACAATTCCAAATTGCTCTATTCAAAAGAACTGAATATTATGTGCAACTATACATCGCCAGAAATTAAAAGAGCAAAGGAGAAATGGGAACATAATATCAGAGTCCTACCCTAGGAAACCATAGATATAGAAAGGAAAGCAAACCATCTGGAGATGTGTCTTGACACTTTTTAGAGTGCACGCCTTTGCCCACACCCCCTTCATTGTCCCTATCCAAAAACGTGGGCTCTTGCCATGGATGCTGATATAACTCGACCCACTCCCCTAATGATAGTTGACTCTACCAGAGCAGGTCACCTGAACCAAGCTGGGACAACCAGTACCATCCGCTAGGAGTTTGGAATTGGGACAAGAAGAGTCAGTCTCGCTATGTGAGTGAAACCCTAAAAGGTAACAAAAGACGATACAGACTCCATGTAGACTGAGCAGCAGAGAGAGCTGGTTGACTGAGAAGCTGGCAAGGTACAGACAAACAGAGTTTATGACTGCCATCAGTGTTGTAAGAAAAATACGCAGTATCACGTGATAGAGCATAATGGAGTGAGGATTGCCACAAGAGGGGATGACCCGAGACAGCGTCTCTGAGGTGGTGACTTATAACCTGAGACCTAATGGATGCGGAGCCAGCCATGCCAGGAGCTAGGTGAAAAGTATTTTACATAAAGTGGATAGCATCTGCAAAGGCCACAAGGGGGGGAAGCTTGGCACTTTTAAGGACAAGAAAGAGACCAGTGTGGTTGGAGCAGAGTGACTGAGGGGGATGGAGGGTGAGTTTGCAAACAGCTTTTAGTGAGGGTAACTATCTGCTCCCATTTGTCCAGAATTGTCTGAGTTTGTGCCTGTTGCCCAAACATAATTATTCATAGCATTCCTTTTACTCTCAAGATGCCCCATCTAGGACAATGAATTATATAGTCACCCTATAATTTCCTACCAAGAGGTAAGAATTCGTATTTTCTTCCTAACACAAGGAGAAACCACTGAAGGTTTTGAGCTGAGAAGTGTCAAGATAAGCTCTATATTTCTGAGAGATAATTGTAGCAAAGAATACAAATTATATATTAGGAAGCAGAAACTATGGATAACTGGGCTTTTTTGGTCTGACATGGTATTGGTTTCTGTTCTATTCTGGTGCCCTTCGTGTACTTGAGCAGGAGTTCCTGGATAGGTTTGTGAAAAGACAGACTGAGGAGTTTGAAATAGCATATGAGTGTAGCTGCTGCCAGGGACAGAGGAGAACACCAAACATTCAGGCCACACCAATACAAAATAGAAAGTGTTGGGGTGCCTGGATGACCTAAGTAGTTGTCTCCGCTCTCCTCTCTGTAGGCACATCCTCAGAACAATTATGTAAGAACATTCACTCACTTCTATTCAATGCTGTCACTTAAAGATAATTCCTCTGAAGAAAATGCAAGCACAATCCCGCAGCCAAACCAGAGACGGAAGAAAAGATTAGGTGAGAAGCCAGGAAAGAATTCCACGTGTAGCTGCTGAGTTCTGAACAAGATCAAAGATCATTTTGAAACACCTGAAATAGGGGTGCCTTAAACAGGAAGCTTGCCTGGCAATCATCAGTCCCCAGAAGTAAACATAGTTATGAGGCAAGAAAGATGAACGATTTAAAAAATATTGCTGACTTTCAATAGTACCAGAAAGCACGAATTAAGACAAAGTTGGCTATCTCTTTAAAATCAAAGACTGCTCTCTATGCCACCCACTGGTCCTGGATGCTTATGAAGAGTAATGAGGAGTTGCCTGGGCAAACGAGAATTACTGAGAGCTCTGCAGGGTTATCTCTAAAGAAGCAAGAAGGTCAAATCAAGTGTGATGGCTATTTACACAGGAAGTAAACGTCTATTACTGTGGTGGTTTGTAAACGTCTCCTCATATTATGGTGTCCCAAATCATGGTCTATTTCCCTAAATCCAATTTATAGATTTGAGCTATTTTAAAGACACATTCTTTCCCTAGTCCAATCTCTCCACTCTTATATTCCTTACACCCTGCCCTTCAACAAAAGAGACAATATATAATTTCCTCAAACATAGCTAAAAGCCTATCTACTTCATCAGGAACACTTTTCCTTTAAAAAGTAGCGTATTCCTAAGGGATGAGGGGAAAGCAAGAGAAATAGTAGAATTTCCATGGTTTAAGAATCATTAAAAGTGCATACTAATATATATATTTATTTATTTATTTATTATATATATATATTTATTTTATATATGTTTTTTCAACCTAAAAATTGTGACCTAGAATTGCAATAGTATATAAATATCATTCAATTCAATTAAATAAGTGTATACTAAGATGCCTTTTTGCATGCCTTGCATAAGGCTAGGCTCCCTGAGGAACATGGCAGGAAACTAAAAAATGTTCTGTGGTCTTGAGATTATGGTATATTTTGCGAAAGTGTCTACAAGAAAGAGGGGAAGGAGCAGATGTACATGAGCCAGAGAGAGAGAGCCCCAAAAGAGATACAGAAATTGAAGCAGTGTTTGTCAGAGTGTGATCCAAAGACCACCTGCATGAGAATCAGTAGGGGCGCCTGAACACATGTAGCTTCTCAGGTAGCTTCATGAACCTCATAAATCAGATTCCCTGGGGATGGCGCCAAGAATGCAACTAACATTCTGTCAGTCTCCTGATAAAATCCCTCCAAACAAAATGAGAATAAAATCCAAACACTTTATCAAGACCCACGATGTCCTACGCGATCTGTCACCTGCATGCTTCTCCTACCTCACCTCCTACCCTGTCCTCTGGGCCCCCTCCTCTTTCCTAAAGGCACACATCTCACTCTCTCATTAGTCGCCAGTTATACTGGTATTCTTTCCAGTCCTCAAATAACAAACTTTCCCTACACTGTCCTCTGACTTACTCATCTTGTTTCCTCTTTGGAAAGTTTTCTATCATCACCTTAGCTAGTGCAGTCACCTCACCACTTTGTATACTCTGTATTCCATAGACATATCATTTTCTTTAAAGTATTGTGTTAGTTTTCTATTGCTGTGGTAACAAGTTACCACAAACCTAGTGGCTTAAAACATCACAAAGGGATTATTTTACAATTCTGTAGGTCAGAAGTCCAATACATGTCTTTCTGGGCTAAGATTAGTGTGCAAGCTAGGTTGCATTTCTTTCTGAAGGCATTAGGAGAAAATCCATTTTCTTCCTTTCTCCAGTTCCCAGACATCATCCACAATCCTTGGTTCATGGCCCCTTTCCTTCATCTTCAAAGCCAGCAATGTTATAGCTCTCTAAGCCTTCTTCTGTGCTCACAGCCCCCTCTGGAAAGGTTCTCAGCTTTAAAAGACTCATATTATATTGGGACCACCAGGTTAATGCAGGATAATCTCTCCATTTTAAGTTCCTTAGCTTAATGACATCATCAAAGTCCACTTTGCCACGTAGGGTAACATATTGACAGATCCTAGGCTTTAGGACATGGATATTGTCGGCGGCCGTTATTCTGCCTACCACAAATACTTAAACACTATCTGAAATTACCGTATTTGTTTCTTTATGCACTTACTGTATTATCTTGCTAAAACTAAAACTCATCCCAAATACTGAGTGCCTGGAAACTAGGCTAGCATATAGTAGCTATGCAATAAGTATTGAGTGAATAAAGATTAAAAGAATGATGGACTTTCATACCAAATTCCTGAATGATTATCATGTTATTTTATGTATGCGCTTTTATTACATATAATACTTATACTTATCAAGGCTACCCAGGTAGTCTAATTTTCAATAATTCCAAACCTCTGACATAGTCTCATCTATACTAAATGGATGGGGCTTATATAGTCTATTCGTATTGTATTCTAGAAGTGCCTCGCCTTTCTTGGAAAGTGCCTATAATGGAGAAATGTTTCATGTCTAACAAAAATCTCTTTTATTGCCACTAAAACTGCTTTCTTCTACTGTGGCTTTGAAGAACAGAGAACATACTGTTCTCTCAATACACTTCAAGAGATGCAAAATCAAATGGTTACAGAGGGATGTACAGGTGAAAGAAATGAGTGAGGGTAGAAGGGTGAAAGATAATATAGAGTGGTGAAGACTGTGTGTTCTATAAAATGCATGCTGAGTTGAAAGGAGGATTCTGTATTACTGTAACTTGTTACTTTTCAAAGTGAAAAAAATCTGAATTTTCATTTGAGACGTACTGATGCCTAAAATAATGTGCAGGTAAGAATTCTTCGGCTTCAAGCTATTAAGGAATAGCACATCTCATTAACAACAACTAAAAATCCAAACACACACACAAACATAGACACAACAATCTGTTTGAAGGTACAGTAAAAACTGCAAAGACAACCAGGATTTGTGAGATCAATATTTCAGAAAAAGGAAGCTCATTGAGGTGAGGTGTAAATCCTGAAAATCACTTTTCTGCTCAGAGAATTTACCATTTTTGCAGAAAGTGAGAGTCTGAGAAGCCAAAAAGCAGGAGGCAGCAAATGCACACAGGTAGACAAGTCATCAGTGTTTGGGCAGGACTGGGAAAACAAAAATTGAAGTTTAAGGCTGTCAAGCCTATAAGTATGAGAGGAAATAAGATTCCTGAGAGGAGGAAGGGTAGAGACATAAGCCTAAAACTCATATGTTTTTCCTTTGAAACGTTTGCCAGTCCTTAAGCTGTGTCTTACTTTATGTCTAACACAAAACCATTTTACTGCCACTGAAGCTTCTTTCCTCTACTAAGTCTGAAGAACAGAGAATATCCTACGCTCCTACTTGATTTCAGGAGAAAGAAATCAGATAGTTACAGACAGAGACCATGCAGCTGATGAAAATGAATGAAGCTATCCCACCGCTGCCACAAAAAAAAAAAAAAAAGAAAATGAATGAAGCTACTTGTGTGCAAGACAATAGGGAGTGGTGGGGTTTGCGGTGAGCTGGAAAGTGCATGCTGCATCTAAAGCAGGCAGTCACTGAGCACCAAACAATTTTTGCTTTTTAGGAACAAGAATTCTGTATGTTCAAAATAGTACACATTTCTTTAGCAGTTCTGAGTAAACAAAATTGGAGTTGAGGATCCCAAGGAGGAGGGGTCATGATAAGAACTCCAGACTTTCAGTTGGAACCCCTGGAGAATACCCTAGGAACATGTATTTTTACAGTGATATTTAAAGAAACTCTCTTCCCGATTGTATTGACTGTATAAGCCCTATTCTAGCTAACTGCCAATGAAGAGGGCAAATAAATTTCTTGAAGAGTATACTATCATCCAAAACCTCTACAATTTCGCCTATGAATATTTAATCAAAAATTACCAAGCGTCTCAAGAAAAGTGATTAAGACAAAAAGGCAATAAAACAAGCCTAAAGGTAACCCAGACATTTGAGATATCAGGCATAGACTTTAAAATAACTATGATTACTCTGTACAAGAAAATAGGTAACGAGATGGAGAATTTCACCAGAGAACTAACTGTACTCTAAAAATAATCAAATGAATATTCCAAAACTGAAAAATATAATAGACATTATTAGTGACCCAGAAAGTAGTTCAGGAAAAAATTAGTAGATGCACAGACATATATATGTGTGTGTGTGTGTGTGTGTGTGTGTTTGTGTGTGTATATATATAAAAGTGCTTAAGACATATATGGAAAAGGTCTAACATAGGTGTAACTGGAGTCTCAGAGAGGATAAAGAATGAGATACTACATATTTGAAGTCAAATGGATGAGAATTTTCTAAAATAATTAAAAAGAAAAATCAACCCACAGCCTTAAGAAGCTCAGCAAATTCTAGGCAGGGTAAATACACTAAAGCCTTACCTAAGCTCATTATAGTCCAACTGTAGAAAACAAAACAAAAAGGAAATTTGAAGTACAGAGAGGAAAAAGAACATTAGCTTCAAAGTGTCAACAATAAAACTAACTGCTTTTTATTTAACAGAAATAATGCAAACAGTAAGATAATGGAATGGCATTTTTAACCTGCTAAAGGGAAATAAATGAACAACAACAAAATCACTGACTTGGAATTCTGTGCCCGGTAAAACGTGCTTCAAAAACAAGGGTTGAATAAAGACATTTCCAGAAAAACCTATAACTGAGGAAATATGTCACTAGCAGACCCAGATGCACACACAATGACGTCATGCTGTGCTTCCATCATCCTTTTTGTTGACTTCTTTTTTTGGTGGTTCATTGCTGGTAGTGACCCCAAGTAGATTCAAGCTTATATTTTTATAATTATCAGTTGAGTGAATAAAAAAAAGGGATCTCTTCCAGAAGTTCAAACTAGAATTGGGTCACTTTTTAACAAATCACTAAATCCCAGGAGTCCCGGTTATGATTATGTAGGCCTTGGTCACACAGAACGTCTAGCTAGGAGTGAGTCAAGCTGGTTCACCCAAATCACACAGAAGATATGATGCTCCAAATGAAACAGGAGTTCTGTTATTCACAGACTCGGGAATGGTAGAAAAGCAAAGAAAGTAAGGGACCATGCTCCTGACTTGTGACACATTTACAGATTCCTCTAGGGCTCCATACCTTCTCTTGTGTAAATCAGCAGCTCTAGAAAGGCTTGATGGGTCTGTTAAGCCTGGGAGCCTCAAATCATGTCTCAGATGCAAATTCAAGGGAGACAGCACAACTTAACTCTTTGTTAGTCCTGGAAGGTCTGCATTTGGCCATCTCCTGATATATAGTGACCTGTGACTTTTGGAAACCCACATTCAGCTGGCTCCTTCGTTCCTTTCTTTCCCTCTTTCCTTCTCCGCCTAATCCCCTTTTCTCTTGCTTTGTTTATGTTTTCCAGCTTTCTATCCTGCATTTATCTGTCCAAGGTGGATCCTCTTGAAGCCAAGGTTTCCTCCTAAAAAACTTATAAGAAAAATTCAACTTTTTTTCCTTTACTAGCTTTTGGTATTTTGTCCTGAATGTACAACCTTCTTGGACTTTTAAATGACTATAAAAACTTCCATTACTCTCCCCCCCAAAGGCACATGCCTGCTTCATTATCAAGATTATCCTAGCAACCTCCTCTTCACCTTCAACACCCAGATCAAACTTCTGTTGTAAAGAACAGAAGACAAGGCTTTTCTGAATGACCTAAGCAATAAGGTATACATGTACAACTTTCATTTCACTTATCAAATGGCATTGCAGTTATGAGATAATATTTCCCTCCCTAACACCTTTTTTTTTTTTTTTTGCGGTACGCGGGCCTCTCACTGTTGTGGCCTCTCCCGTCGCGGAGCACAGGCTCCAGACGCGCAGGCTCAGCGGCCATGGCTCACGGGCGCAGCCACTCCGCGGCATGTGGGATCTTCCCGGACCGGGGCACAAACCCCCGTCCCCAGCATCGGCAGGCGGACCCCCAACCACTGCGCCACCAGGGAAGCCCTCCCTAACACCTTTTGATCACCTCAATGGTAAGGAGCATCATATTAATTAGCGTAGCCTCAGAGCCCAGCCCAGATACTTGCTCAACACATGTTTGCTGAGATGAATGGAAAGGAGACTGAATAGAAGATTCTGAACTAACTCTGTGAAGCAAAAGTTCTTATTTCTCTAAATCATTTTGACACTTCTTTCTTTCCCTTAAACTCCCCTCTCCCTTAAGAATTGCTTTATGTGCTTTCTGGGATGTAAAAATTTATGCAATAGCATAGCATGATAGCGAAGTTTTTTTTTCCTATCAGATTTTTAGACCATTTAAAAAGTAATTATATGAACTCACAGTGTTATTAGTTATGTTCATTGAATTGGCACTTCCATTATGAATCCATTTTTAATTACATTGGACACATTTCATCAATATTTCTTCTGAGAGCGGCAGAACGTATAATGGCACTTCCAGAGACACATAAACCAGCCTAAATGGAAAACTCTATACCTGTAGAGTTACGCCAGCCAGGATTGGAGATTTGAT
This sequence comes from Tursiops truncatus, assembly GCF_011762595.2. Classification (NCBI taxonomy): domain Eukaryota; kingdom Metazoa; phylum Chordata; class Mammalia; order Artiodactyla; family Delphinidae; genus Tursiops; species Tursiops truncatus. The sequence goes on along the minus strand of NC_047036.1, from coordinate 120,815,036 downwards.
AAGGCCTCTGAAGAACCTCATCACCTTAAATGTGGTCAACACTAGAAAATAAAATAGAGGAAAGCAAGGGCACATTGCCTTGGTCGTGCAGGTTGTTTGTATCATTCAAGACCCCTTCGGTTACAAGCGTTAGAACCCTAACTCAAGAGGCTTTGGAAGAATGAAGGGGATTTGTTGGTTCATGCACATGAAAAGGCAAGGGGGACATCTTGCCATAATAGAAGCTTAACTAAAACATATCTTGACATTTACCAGTACTCTAGTCTGGGAGTTAGCAAACTGTTTTCCGTAAAGATTCAGATAATAAACATTTTAGGTATTGAGAGCCTCATCAGGTCTCCCTTGCATATTTTGGGGGTTTTTTTGGTTGGTTTCTTTTTAACAACACTTTAAAATGTAAAAACCATTTTGAGCTCATAAGTCATACAAAAACAGACCCTGGGATGAATCTGGCTCACATCCTGTAGTTTGCCTATCCCTAATAATTCATAGTCCATATTCAAAATTTTGTTAATTATTACAACAGTATCCTTTATAAACTTTTTTTCCCCCATGCATAGAACCCAATTCAGGATAATTTGTTGTATTTAGTTGTCATAAATAATTCAGGATAATGTATTGCATGCATTTAGCTGTCATGTTTCTTTTAAAATAAACAGCGGCACAGGTTTCTTTCTTTTTTTTACCTTCATATTTTTTAAAAGTACATGTCAGTTACTTTGTTGAGTATCCCTCAATTTGGATTTCTCTAACGTTTCTTCACAATTAGATGAAGCATATGCATTTTTTATAGGAATGCCACTGAAGAAGCATTCCCAGTGCCTTATGACAGAAGGCACTTGATGTCAGTTTATCTCAACATTAGGAGTATTAAATGTTATCTTTGTCATTTAAGGTGGTGTCTGCCAGGTGTCTTCACTGTAAGGTTACAACTTTTTCCCTTTGTAATCAAAAACGTAATTTGTGAGAACTATTTTGACACTACGCAAATAGCCTGTTCCTCATCAAACTTACACCTACAAATTTTAGTTGCCATTGATGATTTTTCAACTTCCATACATATTAGCTGTAATTCCACTATAAGAAAGAGGTTTATTTATTTATTTATTTTAGCACAAAATCGGGGAATTCTTACTTTAATTAATGGGTTATAATTCACTGCTATCATTATTTATCTTGACATTTAAAGTATTCAAGATTTGATCACAGGGAGCCCATTCAAGCTGGTTCCTGTGTCCTTCTAACATACGTCTTCCTTACTTTTTGATAAAATAAGACATTCCTGACTCTTCTTGTCCCAGTCCTGGAATCAGCCATTTCTCCAAGAAAATTTCTTGGTTCTTTACAGTGCAGAGTGGCATATAACATACATGACAAGGACACCCTTTGTGGTATCAGTGAAGGTGATATGGGAATAGTAACAAGCCTTCTTTAACCCTCCCAGCATTGGTGATATCAGAAAAGAAGCCTGATGAGTAGTCTGAACTCCCACCCACCACCCAGCAGTACTGAGACATGACCCTACTCAGGAGTGTCTAGGACCTTGAGTGTGGAACTCGGGCTTCCAACCCTACCTGGTGGTTGGATAACCACCAAGCCAACCAGGTCATTATCTACTTGGCCCACTGCATAGTGTCAGTGCTAAAGCAGAAGGTTTAAACTAAATTAATAGTCTCATAACATAATACCCAAATGTCTGGAATTCAATGAAAAATCACATATACTGCAAAGAACTAGAAAAATCCCAAAGACCATAAAACATATGCCAACACTGAGATGACAAGAATGTTAGAATTGAGTGACATGGATTTTAAAGCAGCCAACTGAAAAATGCCCCAGAGTGCAATTATGAATATGCTTCAAAGTAATGGAGAAACAGAAAGTCTCAGAAAAGATGCAGAACATACTAAAAAGAATGAAATAAAAATTTTAGAACTTTAAAATAACCAAAATATAAAACTTATACATGAGTTCAACAGAAGACAGAGACGACAGAAGGAAAAATCAGTACACTTCAAGATGAAACAACAGAAATTATCCAATTAAAACAATAACAGGCTGAAAATCTATGAAAAGAACCTCAGAGACCTACAGACCTATAACAAAAGATCTAACGTTTGTGTCACTGGAGACCTCAGAAAGAGAGGAGAAAGAGGGTGGGGCTGAAAAAATATTCAAAGAAATTGAAAATTCTCAACTGGGGCAAATCAGATACAGAAATAAAAAGGTGAGCAAATCCACAGTGCATACTCAATAAGGGATCATTTGATGAGTAAACATCTACTCGTATTCAAAGGGCTTTAACAAAATCCGAGTACCTCTGTTAGTAATCGTCTAATATAGCGGACCCATGTTAGGTCAGTAGCTTTACTGGCTGCCTTTAGATCAGATGTCAACAGTCTGTGGTCAGGACAGAGGGGGTCTCATGATTCAAAGCGTATAGATCTAGGTATAAGGGATCCCCTGGGGCTTTGTTGGTCAGGGACTATATGCTACAATGGCTCTCAGGGCACCACGTCTATTTCACATGTTTAATACTCAACTGTCGTAAATTAAAAATCAGAGTTTTCTGATAGTCCCTGTCCTAAAGCTGAACAAAGTTTAACAGGTTACTCATAATATCCCTTCTGACTGAGAAGCCCTGGATGACATTGTGCAACTCTTGGATGACTCTCCTTGTAGTTTTAATTAACAGATTGATACCCAATGTGATAGGCCTCACATTAATGAAAAGACTGATGTCCAAGGAGATAAGGGCAAGGATGCACACAAGCTATTCAGTGAGAATGGAAAGAACGTAGGTAAAAAAAAACAAAAAAAGATGGCAGAAATTGCAAAATAAGTAACATTTATAATGCTAGTTAAGAACATCAGTCATTTCTTAGTTTCAAACTTTTTCACTCTCTGTGTATATTCTTGTACCATTTCCCAGATGGGTGGTTATCAACGTAGAAAGAATAACTGAGATATTATTAATGGCATTCTGTTCCAGCACCTCCTTGGGAGCAGGAAGAGGACAGGGAGGCATTGCATTAATAATGTGGGAGAAGAAATGGAAAGAGGAAGGAGGTAAAGGCTGTTCCCTGGGGTAGCCTTCCATCTCCTGTACCTGCTGTCTGCATCTAGGACACAGGAAATCCACAGGAATCTCCTGATAATGCCATTACTCTCGGCACTCTACAAACATTATTATTATGGGGGAAAATGACTCTCCTTGGGGGAGTTATTTTTGTCCATTCATTGAGCGTGACTCACAGAAGAGTTACAGAAAGAATATCATCAGCTAAACTGAAGCTGCTCAATTCTCCTTGGCCATTAGACAGACATCTTCCTTTTTTGGCACAAAATAATCTGCTAATAGATGGAAAGTACATTACTCTTTGAAGGGGGGGTATGCCTTTCAGGTATGTCTTTCAGATTTTCCCATTATAAAAACATAATGTAGCACTCTGTACAAAGTAGCTGCTAAAAATTAATACTAAAAAAAAAATTGAACATGTCAAGAGCTATAAGACCCACATCAGAAATTCTAAGAAATTTGCTTCAGTCACAACATAGGATTATAGCTTATATTTCATCATATTTGTGACCTTGACCATCATTATGTAACCAAAGGAGGTAGTTAATATTATTTTCCCCATTTTACATGAGTACACTAGGCCATACAGGTCATAAGCTGTGGAGCCAGGATCTGAATTTGATTCCACTGTCCAAGTCCTTAAACACTATGCAGGAACATAGGCTTCATGATCAAGAAAAGTTTTTTCAAGTCACTACTTGGGACCAAGATGGCTTTGAATACCAAAATAAGGAGTGGGTGTTTTATTCTCCAAGCATTTGGGAATCACTGAAGGTATTCAGCAAAGATGTGACATCATTAGACTGATGCTCTAAAAGGATTAATGTGAGTACAGTATACAGAATACACTGAAGGGAGAAAGAAGAGATAGTCAAAAAAAAGTATGAAATCTACCATTTATTGAGCACCTTTTAAGTGCCCGGCACATGCTATCTAATTTAATGAAAGATATAAGGGCCTGGCATGGAGCAAAAGCAGTGGGATTCAGGCTAAGTGGACAAGCATACAGAATATACAGTAAGTAAAATCAGCAGGATTAGCAATGAGAATCAGCATTTGATACCCAGAAACTTCTCAAACAGATTTGCAGTAGCTCATTTCTCTTACCTATAACATGAAGAAAGGGTGATAGTGGCAAGATTCAAAGGCACTGGGGAAACAGGACACCGTGCTGTGAACTAATCAGCCCTATTGCTGACAAAAGCTGTCGTGAAATGAAACTAGTGTTGTGGGTCAGCCTTGGCCAGGCTCGGTCTGCTTCAATCACAGCCTAGGATTATAACTTATCTTTCATCAATCAGTAAACAGCATTTATTGGGAATTCACAATATGTATAGCGCTAAACCTGCTGTATATCTATTCTAATAAGATACTCAGAAAGTGGCAAGTAGCACATATTTATTGCGAGAGAGATATATATATATTTAATAATGTATATAGCTTCACGAGGATATCTATATAAAACTTCAGAGCTCACCTCAAATTCCCTCAAAGAGATCCTTTTTGCTTGGATCTGCACATGAATTTTGCAGCATGGGGGCTTTGAACAAAATGTTCAAAATTCCAAAACTTCATGAATAACTTTGATGTAAAAGATTTTTGAAGCTCACTGAGCTGAACATATTAGAAGATTTCATTTACTATTTCCATTTTAGGGTTGATCCTAATTTACTAGAAATGCTGGCACAATGTCAGTCAGTCTCTAGAAATTAAGCTAAATTCTCCTCTGATGGTTTCTGTTGCCCACAAGATCCCCAGTACCAGCTCTTTCCAGTGTAGTACAACTTCTCCCTTCCACGTTTTCTAAGGACTGAAAGTGTAGAAAGCAAGATGCATTTCAAGTAGAAAATTCAAATGTGAGCTAAGTTCTAAAAGAACAGGTGTCTTAGATGAAAGATAAGGGGTTGGACTGGGTATGGGAAGAAGTGAGTCACTGGGTTTGATTAGAGAGGAGAACAGAAAAATGGCACAAAAAAGGAAATTTTCTTTTTAGTAACTATGCATTTTATTTATTAACTGTGCTCCAGAGGTGAACACTTAATGCTTATATATTACTTCCAGGGCCTCCGTGACCTGTTATTTGGAAGACATCAAAAAGCTGGTTCTACAACACAATGGCCTTTCCAAGGTTACAGGAGTTAGTTTTACATGGGCCAAAGATCAGGTGAGAAAATGCACAACATGTAGAGAATCTTAAAATGCTTAATAAATGAGTCTGACACTTAACAGAATTTAAATGTCCTGTGTGTATCATCTATCACCTTTCATGAGAGAAAGTTGCAGGTGTGCTAAGTACTGGATATACAAACTCAAATTAAAAAAGTCATTTCTTTCAAGGGGCTTATGGTTTTATGTACGGATAGCAAGTTGTGGAATGGACAATAAATAAATCTCTTTAACTTACTATTATATAGAGGTACGTGCTAGAGGAGCACACAGAAAGGATATAACATAACATTCAGGAGATCAGGGATGCTTCCCAGAAGAGACGAAATTCAGTCTGAGTCCAACCAAAGTGATTAAAGAACTGGGGAGAGTCATGCAAGATAGAAGGAGCTTCCCAATTTTGATAACTATTGATATCCTGGAACAAAATAAACCCAGCTATGCGAAGGCTTTCTAAACTCTAAAAATGATGCTCATTTTGATGGCTTTCAGTTCCCCGACCTTCAAGAGAATTCAAGCATGCTCCTAAAAACACTTGTGTCACACAAAGAGGATCTCCTTACTACCCAATTTAAAGGAAACATACCTCTATCACAGTCACCTTCTATTAACCTTTCCCATTTAATTTTCTTTACAGCTGATATTACTTTCTGTAGGTCCTTTAGCTATTTACTGTCTAACTACACTCACTTGAACTCAAGTCCAAGGGAGCAAGGATCTTGCATAACTTGTTCACCCCTCTAATCGCAGTGTCTGGAACAGTCCTGGTCATATAGAAGTTGCTCAATAGATGCTGGTCAGATGAATGAATGGTTGCCTTCTGCAACAACTGGAACAAAGGTTTAGAGCATCTGGTGTACTTGTGCCCTGGCATTTCTAGCAGCATATAAATAGACCACATTTCTTGATTTTAGGGAAAACTGAGTCTTAAAACAACATCAAATTATCTATTCTGTCACATTAGAACTTTTTTTTTTACATCTTTATTGGAGTATAATTGCTTTCAATGGTGTGCTAGTTTCTGCTTTATAACAAAGTGAATCAGTTATACATATACATATGTTCACATATCTCTTCCCTCTTGCATCTCGCTCCCTCCCACCCTCCCTATCCCACCCCTCTAGGCGGTCACAAAGCACCAAGCTGATCTCCCTGTGCTATACAGCTGCTTCCCACTAGCTATCTATTTTACGTTTGGTAGTGTATATATGTCCATGCCACTCTCTTGCTTTGTCACAGCTTACCCTTCCCCCTCCACATATCCTCAAGTCTATTCTCTAGTAGGTATGTGTCTTTATTCCTGTCTTACCCCTAAGTTCTTCATGACATATTTTTTCTTAAATTCTATATATATGTGTTAGCATACGGTATTTGTCTTTCTCTTTCTGACTTACTTCACTCTGTATGACAAACTCTAGGTCCATCCACCTCATTACAAATAGCTCAATTTCGTTTCTTTTTATGGATGAGTAATATTCCATTGTATATATGTGCCACATCTTCTTTATCCATTCATCCGATGATGGGCATTTAGGTTGTTTCCATCTCCTGGCTATTGTAAATAGAGCTGCAATGAACATTTTGGTACATGACTCTTTTTGAATTATGGTTTTCTCAGGGTATATGCCCAGTAGTGGGATTGCTGGGTCATATGGTAGTTCTATTTGTAGTTTTTTAAGGAAACTCCATACTGTTCTCCATAGTGGCTGTACCAATTCACAGTCCCACCAGCAGTGCAAGAGTGTTCCCTTTTCTCCACACCCTCTCCAGCATTTATTGTTTCTAGACTTTTTGATGATGGCCATTCTGACTGGTGTGAGATAATAGCTCATTCACATTAGAACTTTATTGCAGTGCGAGTATTTGACAAAATACAACCACTGTCACTGTGTTAAATAATCTTATGATAGCAATCAATGAATCCTGTGCGAATATCATAAGTCTCAATTGATGAGTTTTATACATAGAGACACATCTTATATGCTTAACTATCTTATATTAGAACAGATAATACAAAGAAAACTAACTCAGTTTTGTTGAGGAGTTATTATGTTCAAACTTTTAGGTAAAAGAATAATTACAGCAAGATTTAAGGGCTTTTATAAAACAAATCTACATCTTTTTGGAAGACCCAATAAAATTCAGAAGCTTTTCCATTTGTAGACCTGCCTCATGGTACAGGAACGAATTTGAACCCCAGTGAAATAATATTCAATTTTCAATTGTCCAAAGATGTTACCATCTTCCTACACACTATTTCAGTGGTAATCATAGCGATAAATCATAGTTGATGATTAAAATGTATCGAGGCTCACAGCAGGTCAGGCCCTGTGTATAGGGAGCATTTGTATTATCCTCATCACTGCTTCATTGGTGCGTAGGTGCTACCATTATCTCCATTTTGTTGTGAGAAGACTGAGGCATAGAGAATTTTGTCCTGAAAAGTCATGGAGCTATCAAGTGTCAGGACCTGTAAATATTCCATCACAAAGCTAAAGTTTCTGGATACTAACACCTAACATACTTGCATTTTTCTTTTCAAATGAAAAATCTACTCATCTAATTCTTACCTAGTTGTTTTATAATTCATATTAATTTTTGTTATTACTAGCAGCCTGTCTGTTTATCTACTTTATCATAGATTTAAGTGTATGAAGAATCAATTCTAAATTCATTTTCTATTGAGCTGGAATCTCACTCTCATTCTTGAGGCTCCTGCGGGGAGCTCTGAAGACACAGTGAACATGAAAATGACAGACACCAAAGAGCCCTGATTGTACCTCAAAGCAATTAAAGATCAGAAGTCCTACTCACAACTCTTCTCTTGATGACTTTTCTTAACCAGCAGGTGCTATCCTACTCATATTATGTCATGAGTGAGCTATCAGATAGTGTGATATGTTTTCTTCTAGCTGTCAATGCATCCTCACAGATAAGGGGAAAGCGTTTTGTTAACCCACTTAATACTTTCTCTCGTTTGCCCTCCTCCCAGGCTCCGGTGATACTTCATGCAAATAATGACTTAAAGTGATAGTGAGATCAATAATCTCCAACTGATCCAGCTTTGAGCTCAAACCTGTTTGTTAAAGAGGCCATTTGTATGCAGTAGAAAGCTCAAGAACATCAGCCTTACACAGACCTTGGTTCAATGGTGGCCCTGCCTTGTACCATCTGTATGTCCTAGAGCAGGTTGGCTATTCACTTTGGCCCTCAGTTTCTTCTTCTAGTTTAAATACATACATACATACATACATACATACAATTTATACCTATTTCTGAAGGTTTTTTTTAATTTTAATGAAAAATTTTTTTAAATTAAAGATCATGAAAGTACAGTGTTGTCCATGAAATAGGCACTTAATAAATAGTAATACAGTTTGAGGACACAGCCAAGAATAACCTCAGAATGAATCATTATGGTAAAACTTCCATCATCTCTGACCCTGGAGTTAGTCCACATGAACCATTTAGGGTAGGAGGAAAGAAAGTTGAGGGCCCAATAAATGTAGGTCTTTTCCTGGCAGACTCTAATCCCTCCTTTATCCACCATAGTGGCTTCCGCTGTAAGATTTAGTCTCCTTGCTCCTATCTCCTGTGGTTGAGGCACAAATCTGACTAGAGGACAAAATCAGAGACCAAGACCAAAGAGAGCTCTTTTCCTTGGGCTGTGAACAATTCACTAATTAATTCATCCATTCTTGGCATTGAGGAGCAAGGAAACTCACACGTACCCAATGTTGATGAGGGATAAATGGCCAAATCTAAGATCTACGTACTGTTGCCAGCAGCTCCTTGACTAGTGAGTCATTAATAAGGAATGGAGGCAAATTTGAGCATCAAGATTCCTAGACTCTCCAGTGTTTTTCCATGGGTATAGCTTATTCATAAACCACCCAGTAAGAATTTGTATATTGTTTCCTTAGGGGATAAGAACTTGATAATATTTTTTTCTTTCAGTGGTATTAGAAGATAAACTATTCAGCTGTATGCATTTCTTTATTTAAAAAAATAACTTAGAACAAATCTTAATAAGATCTTATTTGGGGAAGAGGAAAATAAAAACTCTCCCTACAGGCATAGCCCATGGGAAAACAAACTGGCAAAAAATAGTAAAACATTTTAAATCAGCTTTCCTTAAATGTCTCAAATAATTCAATTCAAAAAATTCATGTTCCTTTCTTTTAATCATTACTTTTCTTTCAAAAAATATGAGCCAACAGTGTTATCTCCATTGAAACAGGGAGCACTATCTGGTTTTGCAGCCTGTACTGAGTTTAGTAGAGCCAATGAATTAGAAAGAGGTTAGTGACTGGGCCATATTTACATATGTAAACATGAGAACATCTTTGGGTTCTCCAACGGTGTGGCCACAAAATCTCCATCTCCACTTCCAGAACCAAAATACTACATGGAAATGTGACTGAAATCCAAAGGCACGAGTGACAGATAGGGAGACCAGATGACCGTGATGAGGGCAAGGGGATAGGGGTCTTGCTTACAAATCAACACCAAGTTTTGAGTAGTGACAATTCTTTCTCTTCAAAGCCAGATTAATTCTGTTAGCTGCTTACACTCCAGTGGCTGCTTTTTTATGGGCCAAATAACTCATTTAAAAATTTATGGTTTATCCATTTTTAGTCCAAGCAATCATCTAGGATATAAACGTGCTTCCATAAAATATATGCATACAACCATACACAAACACCCTTGAATTAATACAAACCATGGAGAACATGCCATCCATACACATGAATTATTCTAAGTTCACTAACTCATGTGTTACTGAAGCCTTTACCTGCTGTTGAAAGCCTTCTTTGTCTCGCTCAAGCTGTACCCACTCCCTCTGCATTCTCACAGCAATTTCACTTGGAATTTCAATGTTCGAAGAATTATTAAAAACATGATGATGCAAAGACTTAACTTACTCACCCTAAGCTGGTGCCTGTCTGTCAAAATGCCTCATTCTGTCCCATGTCACACAGAACTTCAGTCAGAAATGCCACTAAAACACTAAGTTCCACTAAAACACTTAATTTTCATAGGTTGATCTATCACACAATTTGATTCAATCTTCTTTGTACCCCTAATTTTTAACACACTGGGTGACATATACCAGAAGTTTAAGCTCTGTTGGTTGAACGGAAGAACAAACGTTAGCCTTCGGAATTTTGAGTAATTTGGATACATCACATATAGATTTATTCAAAATTAAGCTATAGACACATTAAATCACCAATTTAATATATAGATATAGCAATTTAGTATGTTAAGTACAAAGCAAAAATGATAAATAAAATTCTACTAGAAGGTCTCCTCACTACCTCTACACTCGCAGCCCCAGGACCTTGCCACATACTCTTGCTTTGTCTTAAAGGAGTTTCCTCCTTCTCCAGTCATCTATGATCTGACTCAAAGCCCACCTCTTCCACAACATTTTCTCTGCTTGGTCTAGCTTTTGTTGTGCCTTTTCTTTGTAGGAATCTTTTTTTTTTTTGGCGTTACGCGGGCCTCTCACTGTTGTGGCCTCTCCCATTGCGGAGCACAGGCTCCAGACGCGCAGGCTCAGCGGCCATGGCTCACGGGCCCAGCCGCTCCGCGGCATGCGGGATCCTCCAGGACCAGGGCACGAACCCGTGTCCCCTGCATCGGCAGGCGGACCCTCAACCACTGCGCCACCAGGGAAGCCCTGCAGGAATCTTTTTTCACAAAAGCAGGGAGGGTCATCATATACTTATGGATCTTTTCAGTTCAAAACATGCTAGGGTTTGTCTACTTCTTTATTCTCCAACCTAGGAGAAGAAGTTTAAATAACCACATCAGAAAACAAAAGGGGTGGAAGCAAGGAAGGATGAGAATGAGGATGAACGCAGGTAATATAACCTTTCTTTTATTTTGTTTCGTATGAAGGCACCCTGCAGCTATTTAATAAAAGCATCCCCTTGCAGTGATAAATTACTTGCAAATTATATCAACCCTAAATTGCTTCTCCAAGTTTCTAGCTGCTGATGGCAGCAATGTTTTATGGAGATTTAAACAAGGTGATTTAGCAAAGGAGAATCAACTCACACTTGTACAGCCCTGAAATGATTGTTGTGGTGGCAGAAAGAGACTGAGAAATGAGGTGAACGTCCCAAATACATGATTTGTCACTTTGTGTACTTGTGCTACCTGAGTTAGCTATGGCACAAACATTAGATAGTCAAAGATATTAACCTTCATTAGATATTAACCTGCTTCGGGGAAACCTGCTTAGGGGAACATTTGCCGATATTATTTTAGGCTAAAGAAAAAAAATACTTCTATTCAGATAGCTTCCGACCATAGTCTTCAGTGGGCTTTTGCTGTTTTGTTAGTTTGTTTAATGCCATGTAAAAATACTCCAAAGACAAAGGAGAGGTGAATACTCTCCTTCATTACAAAAGAGAGAAGTGACTACTTGAGTGAATACTTGAGTCTCAATTTGTCTCTGTCTCTGTCTCTCTCTCTCTCTCTCTCTCTCTCTCTCTCTCACACACACACACACAGCTTCTTTTTCCAGAGTGACAGCCTAATAAAATTTTAAATGTTTGGTTCTACTGAACCAAAGTTGAATTGCAATCACGTGACATTTTTGTTTTAAAATGAGATGCAGTCACTGTGTCAGTAAAATATAAGAAGTATTAGACTTAGGAATCAGCTAACACAGATACCTTTCTGGACTCTTGTCTTTTGGACACAGTTCCTCCCACTTAAATAAGTAGTCAGCTATGTCTCAGGTGCAGGGACTGAGCTGCAGTAGCTTGATTCAGACCACTTCAAGAACATATGCCCATCTCTTTAAAAGTCTTTATTAACAAAACTTTCCCAACATTTTGGATTTCCTGGAAGCCCTTCAAGTGTAAGTGGCTGCTTTCATCAGAAACTGCCTGACTCATGTATGGAAGAGGTGGCTTCTCATGCTTGGGCATCTGGTGTGAGGACACATAATTCCCTAGGGAAGGCACCAGCCTGATACAGTACAGATCCCCACAGAGCAGTTTTATAATCTAAAGCAAAAATTCAGTTTGGGAAGAGGGCTGTTCTGACTAATAGAGCTTTGCAGAAATGAAGTAGAAACTTCAGAGATGTCCAAAATTCACAGATGTAGGCACTAAGTTGCTTAGTTTCACTGACCACTTGCACTTCATTCATTCATTCATTCAATTAATAAATATTTTAGAGTGTCCATTACTAGTGCTACTCATTTTGTCAGACACTCTAGCAATGCAGTGGGTATCAAAAGGACAAAATCTCTGCTCATAAGCTTATATTCTGGGAAAGGAAGGAAACGTACAAATCCGATCCTTTTACATTATTATAAGTGCTATAAAGAAAACACATAGGGTATGAGGTACTATGAAACATGGAATGAAGAGAGGCTATGTTAGGTTGACTGATCCAAGATGTTCTTTAGGGGATCTGAAGTGGCTACATTTCAGCAGGGACCTCAAGAGTGACAAAGCACCAGATATCCAGGAAGGGGTTTAGGACTGAGCCAGGCTGAGGCAAGAACATGTGCACAAATTTGAGGATCTTGTAATATATTCCTGCACTTGATTTGCTAATATTTTGCTAAGGACTTTTGGCCCTTTTTCATGAGGGTTATTAGACTTGGATTGGGGTGGTTTTTTTTGGGGGGGGGGGTGTCAGAATTATGCTGAACTCATAAAACAGAGAAATGTTTCTTCTGTTTTCTAAAAAAAAAAGAAAAATGAGTAAGACTGCTATTACTTTTTCTTGAAAGTTCAAAAGAATTCACTAGTGAAGTCATCTGGGCCTCAAATTTTCTTGGTAGGAAGGTTTGATTTTTGTTATTTATGAATTCAATATCTTTAATAGATAAAGGTCTACTGGTGTTTTTCTGTATCTCCTTGCATCTATTTTTAAAAATTGTGTTTTTCAAAGAATTTTTCCATGTCATCTAAATTTTCAGTTACTTTCATGAATTTCTTCATAATATCCCCCTATCCTTTCATTATCTGTATAATATAAGCATATAAAGCAATAAATTTCCATCTAACTGCATAGGATATATTTTGATTGTGTTTTCTTCTGATTTATTTTGTGATTAATGAGTTGTTTCAAGGATCTTGTTGAATTTCTAAATAATTGAGTTTTCTATATATCTTATTATTATTGATTTCTAATTTATTATTGTTGTGACCAAAGACATATTCTGTACAACTTTAATCATTTACAAATTGTTGAGACCTGATTTGTGGCCCACCATATAATCTGTCTTGGTGACTCTTCCGTATACACTTGAAAAAAAATTGTATTCTGCAGTTTGGGGGTCATGTTTATAAGTACCAAATAGGTGTAATTATTGATAGCGTTAGACTGATTCATGCTGCTCCACTGGCCTCGACTGCTCTGGTTCATTTTTTTCACTCTTTTTTTCTCCAAATAATTCCACTTGGATAATCTTTGAGCTTCTTTATCCTTTTCAGTCATGTCCAGTCTTCTGTTAGGATCTTCATATTTATTTTTTCTAACAATTACTTTCTTTCTACTGTTTCCATTTGGTACTTTTTAATAGATTATTACTCTGCTGAAATTCTCAATCTGTTCACACAATTTGTCCACATTTTCCACTCTACTTTTTAACATAGTTATCCTAGTTATTTTAAAGTCCTCATCTGTCTCTAATCCCAATTATCTGAATCATTTTTCCATCTATTGACACTTTCCTTTCTCGATCACATTTCATATTTTCTTACTTCTTTATGTGTGTTATGCTTTAAAAAAAAACTAATGCTGGATACCATGTGTAGAAGAACAATAGAAAGCGAAGTAAGCAATATTACACCTACACAAAAAGGCATGGTTCTTCTTTTGACGTTGCTAATCTGTGATTGACCTGAGTGTGATTTTTATTGCAGCTTTACTAAGATTCAGTTCACCCCTGGCTTCAAATGTTTATTCAGGAAGAATCAGGATTTTCCCTTTAGCAGGGCTTGAGATGCTAAGTGACAATGATTCTTCAGAAATCTTCACACATAACAGCCTATCTGCCATCTCACCCCACCCCCAGATTTAGGAACCTCAAAAAAACCTGTCTCCACATTCTTGTTCTGTCCTCGGCCTTTAGCAACAACTACATTGCACATGATGAAGGAGTAGAGTGCCTTGAAGGGTTATCTTTAAACCCCCTCAAAAGAAAGAGGAGAGAATTCAGCAGAGAACATTTTAGTGAGTCTAGGCAGTTGACTAGAGATTTTTTCTTTTTTTTCAGTTTCTATGTCTTCCCATTATGGACAAATGGAAATAAGAAAGACATTTCACACTTTCCAAAGTCATGCCCAAAGATTTTTTAACATCTAACATACTAGGTGCTTTGTGATCGGTAGACATTCTGCAGATCTTTATTTATTTCAGTTGAGTGCTAATGTAATTAGAACTAAAAAAAAGTTAGTAGATAAAAAGTTAACAGTTTTCAGAGCTCATCAATTTACACTATAGCCAATTTAGAGGGGTATGAACAAACAGTGCATCCAGCAATTACAGCACAGGTGAACACACACATCCTGCATTCTTCCCTGTATAAGGGCCTTTCTCATATTTTAAAATAAGTATAAACAAAGTATCAAGAGTTCCCTAGGGGCAGAAGCTGGGCAACACCCATTAGCAGTGTATTCCACTACAAGCATTCTTCATTTTGATATTGAGATCAAGGTGAGTAGGTTAATTGAAACGAGTATGCTTATGTGAACGTCAGTGAAGTCTGACAATTTTGTAACTAACTCTTTTATCTTTTGCATTTGGGGAACACATAATTCACTCTTCTTCCTCTGTCAGTTCTTAAGAGATACATGAAACCCACCTTGAATTCTCTAATAATAATACTGTAAAATGTACCACTGTCATTTCCCTTTGAAGAGTAGCTATTCCAATTTAAAGTGCATAAGAATCATAAGGTGATGCTGCTAAAATGCAGAGACCTCCGTTTCTATCCCAAGAGTCTCTCTGGGTGATGAAACTATTATATAAAGCATTCAGGAGCTCTCAGGAGCCACTGTACAGATATAGCCATTGGAGAAGTATAGAAAGCCAGTCTCTAGAGAGAGAAGGATGAAGTACACATGCAGAGAGGTACCTGGGCAGATCATCCTGTTTACATTCTAGGCTGTGATTATGCCTGAGGCCCAACCACTTTCCTGTCTTTGAGCCTTCTGAGATAGTTATGTAGACCCAAAGTCTGACATGGGTCTCGACAGGCAAAAATCAAAGTGTCTGCAGGGCTGCATTCCTTTCTGCTGGCCCTATGAGAGAATCCAATTCTTGCTCTTTCTAGCTTCTAGGGGCTGTCCACATTCCTTGACTCATGGCCATTTCCTCTATCTTCAAAGGCAGAATGTCACATCTCTCTCTAAACTCAGCTGAGAAAGGATCTCTGCTCTTAAGTATTCAAGGGATTAGGCAGGGTTCATCTGGATAATCCGAAATGGTCCCATTCAAGGTCCTTAATCACATCTGCAAAGTCCCTTGTGCCAGGAAAGGGAACATATTCACAGGTTCTGGGGGTAAGGACATAGACATCTTTGACGGACCATTATTTTTTCTACCACAGTCAATGTCCTTGAAACAAATTCCCTTGTGTGTAGAAACTAGGTCGGCCTAAATTTCTATAATAAAAAGAGTCCCCTCCATGAACTCTCTTGTATTTTTTGTCAAAATTAGTGGCAATGAAATTCCTAGCTTATAAACCCAGAACTTTCTTTAATGTCTTCACTTCGTAGCATACATAATATCCAGTTATTCACTAAATCCTGCACAATTTATCCCTAAAATGGAGTCACTAAACTCTTTTTTTTTTTTTTTTTTTTTTGCCAATATCCTAGTTTAGAGTTTTAATTCCTTTTTACCTGCACTACAATAGCCTCCAACCTGGATTCCCTGCCTGTATCTTATTTCTTTTCCCAGCCACTCTTCCCACTGCTAATAGTATTTGTCTTTTTACTAATAATCATGTAATCACCTAATGCTACAAATTTCCTAACAAAAAGCATTTGATGACTCTTAAAGTCTTTAAGTCCAGACTTTCATAAAATGACCTAATTTAAACCATGGTGTATTAACTTTTGTTTCACTTTTTTCTTCTTCCACCCATCCCACATTCTGAGTGACCTTAAATATTTAATGAACATTCGTGGCATGAAATGCTTGCTTTATCATCTTTCATTTATGCCTGCACTATATCAGGTAGTATGAAGGGCAGAAAGATACGAAAATATAGACTAGGGAAATTTAATAAAAAGTTATTTGGAAGGAATTTGAAAAGTGGGAGAGAAATAGATACACCATCAAGGAGACTGGCAGGGCTTTCTATATTAGAGGAAGTCTTGATGATGAGACACATTAAAATACCTTTTATTAAAATGTATTCATTCATTAATTCAAATATTTTAGAATATTTACTATCAGTCCATGTTTCTAGGAAACAGCAGTGTAAAAACAAATTCTTATCCTCAACGCATCTACAGTCTAGTGGACAAATAGACAATGAACAAGTAAAACTGTTTTTTAAATATACAATTTTAGATAGACTTATTGCAATGAAGAAAATAAAGTAGGGTAAGGGGTTAGAGAGCAGGGGTTTCGGTAGGAAGCTCTTAAGATTGGGTTATAGGAACAATCTCTGAAGAAGTGACTTTAGGATCAGATCTGAATGATAAGAAACACCCCACTACATGAAAACCTTAGGGGAGAAAATTCAAAGGCAGAGCTGTGTAAGTCATGTTTTGGAAAGAAACTTAGTGTATTTGAGAAAGAGAAAACAGGACAATGTGGCTGGAACAGAGAAAACAAGGAGAAAGCAGTAAAAACTGAAATAAGGGAAGGAAGGAAGGAAAATCTAAAATGGCCTTGTTCATCGTGAAATGGACTTTGAATTGTATCCTAAGTGCAACAGGAAAACACTGGAGGATTTTAATCAGGAAATTTGCAATCCGATTTGTGTTTTAATAAACTCACCTTGTCTGCATGAAGGGAATGGATTTTAGGGATGCAAGAAAGGACAAAGAGACCACAGTAGAGGCTATAGCAAGAGTCCAGGCAAGAGAGAAGGGTGGCTGAGACAAGGAAAGGGGAAAGAACTGTGGTTAGAAATAACTGGATTTGAGACTGCTGGAGAGGCCAAAAAAATTTCTTCTGCCCTTCTAGATTTTTATGACAGGTCTAAGAATTAAATTGACATAAGATGGTTAACAGGAGAAAATCACGCAAACGTTTAATAACGTGTACATGAGAGGAACCCAGGAAAACTGAGTTAACTTGCCAAAATGCTCACCTTAAATACCATCTTCGGTTAAAGACATAAAAGGATGTTGGGGATAGTGGTTTGGGATTTCAAAGGGAAGGAAGGCAATTCACATGGAAAAGCAAAATTTGGTAAACAAATGTTTGCTGGATCATACAGAGACAGTAGGACACAGAGTGGACTCTCATCTCCAGGCCCTGCCTGTGTTTTCCCTCACCACACCTAGCCCATATTCTTGGCAGGTATCTCTGGTGGTAGCTCTATTCCAGGAGCCCTCTCTATAAATTCTTTTAGGCAGTTGGGAGAAGGTCAAAAGTTCTTCCTGAGTCTTTTGGGCCTTGATTGTTTTCAACTTGAAATAATCGGCATGCCAAGGACACACGTTTTGGGGTGGCAAATTTTGCTCCCCTATAAGACATGTTGAGGATTGAAGTGACAGGTCTTAAGGAATGGAGTGTAAAGACAGAAGATAAAAGGTCTGAGGATGGAGCCTAGGGTGGCACTCCAGGGTGGCTTAAAACTTCGAACCTAAGGAAAAAGTCTGCAGAGGAGATTAGTAAGAAAGACAGTAAGGTAACCAAAAGAGTAAGAGAGTGTGGTGTCCCAGAAGCCAGGTGAAGAAAGCGTTTAAAGCAAAAGAGAGGGATCTGTCCTGTCAAAGGAGGCTGATACAACAAGGAAGACGAGCTTAGAGTTCATTGTTCACCTTCATAGGAGCCACTCTCTTATCAGGACAAAAGCCCTATTGGAGAGGCTTAGGAGAAAAGAGAGGTGAAGATATGGCCTACTCTTTCAAGGAGTCTGCCTGTGAAAGGGAATAAAAATTAAGTAGTAGGTGACAGTGCACATAGGTTCAAGTGTGTCTATTTTTAACTGATATGAAGATGTTTGCATGCCTGCGGGGTTTCTGATAAGAAGCTGTATTATAATGGGGTTGACTCTACTACAAATGTTGGTAACATTTTGGATAACGCTTTTCTTCAAAGTCTATTATTATAGTAGGCAGCACACATTGTAATTAAAATGTTGAGCCTAAATAGGGATTATGACTCTGCTATTGGTAAATGTATGAACTTAGACTAGCTAGTGAAGGTCTCTGAGGCATTATTTCCTCATCCACATCGTAAGGATGATAATAATTTATTTGAGGAGGAGAAAATATAATTATATATATATGGCATCTATCACAGTTCCTGAGACACAGTAAGCACTCAGTAACTGAGAAGAGTTGTCATTATTTCTACTTCGTGCTTGACCATTAATCCCTTCTACAATCAGTAATAGGGCCTATTAGGATTTCAGTGGCCCGAAAAGAAACAGTTTCTGTCTTGACTTCCTTCCGCATTATGCATATCTTATTGCAAGGCAGACCCTAATGCCTTTTCCCATTTCAAAGCACCACAGGGGTTATATAGCCAAAGGGATAGAACAACTGTGTGCCAAGCTCCACACAGAAACCGAGTTAATGTCATTTTAAACATGGTTTTCTTGTGTGTAAATTAGCTTGCAAATCTGCAAGCTCCCTACCACTAATTACTAGATTAGCTAGAGTTAGCCTGCAGGGGAACAGCAGTGAGGAAGACAAACATGCACTCTTATGTGAATGTGCGTTTACATAGTTCATGCCACTCTAGGCTTGCAGAAAACAGTCCCCTGCTTCTCCTAGTTAAATCTAGTATGACATCCACAATTTTGCACAAGAATATTAGACAACAAATTAGCCCAAAGCTGCAGTTAATCACAATCTAGAGTCAACCCAAGGGAACAGAGAACTAAACAAATAAATCTCTTAATATTTACCTCTCCTCTTAACCCAGGCAAGTTGGGCAAGATAATTTCCTTACTCAAGAAATGCTCGTTGAAATTGCAGCAAAGCAGCTTCAGTAAGAAAGTTGGGACGTTCACGGTTTCAAATATATAGTCATCTGAAATAGATATCTGACTTCAATCTCAATTCTCACTAACTTCTTGCACTGGAAAAATTTAGCCATAACAACCTTGTATGCAAGGGAGAGACACCTGATCCAAACCGGTTAAGCAAATATATTGGCACACTTAAAGAAAAAGTTGAGGAAGAGATATGGGAATATATGTATATGTATAACCAATTCACTTTGTTATAAAGCAGAAACTAACACACCATTGTAAAGCAATTATACTCCAATAAAGATGTAAAAAAAAAAAAAAAGAAAAAAAAGAAAAGAAAAAATTGAGGGATCAAAGGACTGCAGGCCTGACTGGGATCCAAGAGCCCAAAGCATGTAATAAGCAACTGGTCTCTCTCTCTCAGTTCTGCTTTCCTTTCTGTACATCATCTTTAGTGCTAGCAGTCCCAGAAGAAAAAGAGATTCTTTCTTTCTTAACAGCTTGAAAGCATCCTTAGAATTGAATCACATGCCCAATATGAACCAATCACAGTGGGCCATGTTGTTATAAAGCTGATTGGCCAGGCCTGGGTCATGGGTGCAACACTGAGGACAGGATGGAGTCATCTTCACCTAAACTACACCAACAAAAAATGCTGGTGATTTCATTCCCCCAGGGAAAATCAGCATGTTGTTATTACCCTAAGGAAATAAAAATGAGTTGAAGCTAGAAAGGAAATTATAACAGATGCTCACTATTGCAAATGCTTCAACTCATAAATGGTTCAGTTTTTATTTTGTAAAAATATAAATAACTATTATTAAAATGGTATCTACCTAATGGGATTACGAACATATGCATAAAGGATAAAGAATTGTGTTTTATTATCAAAGCTTTCTCAAAGTTATTATTCATATGTGCTGGTATTGGCCCTGACAACTGATTTACTATTCCATTACTGTAATTACAAATACATTATGTGTTATAAATTAATTATGTTTTCCTGTTTAGCAAGAAGTTCTTCAGTCATAGGAAGAGAAGTCATTTCCAAAGCCACACATTATATTACAAGCATGGTTAGAGTTAGCTTTCCAGTCACCCAAGCTCAGATATGCTCATCTCTACTTAGATGAGCAAAGAGAATTTTGTTGAATTTAAGGAGGTCAAACACCAGGACCCACCACCTATAAAACCTCTGATGATGTACCCCACATAAAGGTCAAGTACAGATACAGTTTATTTGTGAGGTATTATTTGCAATCTGTGCCCAGATCATCACTTGAGAAAAGTTTCCTAATTCCTTGCTGTTTTTGTATGTGCTTAAAACAGTTCCACCGTTTATAATATCCCACAGAGGAAAAGAGTAATATTTCCACAAACCTTTCCTTGAAAATAATATACAAATTTCAATTACAGTTAGATAGTTTAAAAATCACAAGAGACTTTCATCCTCACTCTAACAATGCAAACAAACCCAATAATTTATAAAATCACAGTTAGCAAACAACAAAAAAATCCATCAGAGAGTTCAGGATGCAAAGAACTCTAAAGAAACTAATTCCAGAATGTAACAATTCCTTCATAGAGAAGAGATGGATAGAAACTATTAAAAAATATGAAAAAATAAACACTAGAACTGAAAAATTTGATATCAGAAATGGATAATTCATTTGGTAGGCCTAAGAGCAGGCTGAACACAGCAGAAAAAAAGGCAGAACTTGAAGATTGGTCAACAGAAATATCCAAATGGAAATACCAAAAACTAGGGAAGAGGGGGTTAAAAATCAGATGTTTATGGGACAATATCAGTTGGTCTAACATCTATATATTTAGACAATATATATATTTTTGGTATATATAGACCTATATATATATATATATATATATATATAGGTCTATATATTTAGAGTTCCAGAAGAAGAGAGAGAAAAGGGTAAACTGTTTGTACAGATAATGGCCAAGGACTTTCTAAAATGGACAAGAGACATCAACTTACAGACACAAGAAGCTCAGTGAGAATGAAGCGGAATAAAGGCAAAGAATCTCACATCTCAAATTACCATGGCCAACTGACAGAAACCAAAGACAATGAGCAAGTCACAAAGGCAGAAAGAGGAAAAATAAGACAAAAAAAAATTTTAAGGTCAGCAAATTAAATCCAAAATAATTAAATGATGTTTATCCCATGAATGCAAGTTTAGTTCAACATTTGAAAATCACTCAATGTATTTTACTACAATAAAGAATAAAGGATACAAATCATGCAAAAATTTTTGATAAAATTCAGCAGACACATAAAAATTCTCAGTAAGTTAAAAGTCAAAGGAAACTTGCTCACCTGAAAGAGGGCATCTAAAAAAATCCTGAAACTTAACATCATATATAACAGTAAAATACTGAACACTTTTCTTCTAAAATAGGAACAAGGCTAGAATGACTGTTCTAATGATTTCTAGGCATATTTTACAGGTGGTCTTGCCCAGTGCCATAAGTCTAATAAGGTTAGAAAGAAACAAATCTTTGTTTGTAGATAACATGATTGAATATGTAGAAAGACTGAATGGAATTTCTAAGAAAAAATAAAACTAATAAATGAGTTCAGCAAAAACAGAATATACATAGTCAATATACAAAAATCACATGTATTTTTATGTATTAGCAAAAAATTATTCAAAATTTTTAAAAAGTACCATTTACCATAGCACATAAAACATAAAATACCGAGGAACAAACGTAACAACAAATGTATAAGACTGGTAAAAATTCTTGCAAAAACTTAAATAAGACCTAAATAAATGATGACGAATAGAATATTCCTGAATCGGAAGACAGTATTATTAAGATACGTATTCTTTCTAAACTGATCTACATAAAATTAGTATCTAAATTTCAACAGCCCTTTGAAGAAGAAATTGACAGGTTGATTCTAAAATGTATACGGAAATGCAAAGGATCTCGATGAGCTAAAACACTAAAAACACACACACCAAAAAAAAAAAAAACGAGAGAGACAGATGGAGAACTTAACATTATTTTATTTAATGACTTACTACAAAGCTTTAGCAACAGTGTTGACTGGCCTAAAGACAGACAAATCCATGAATGGAATATTTTATAAGTAGAGACACATTGTATGGTCAAAATATTCTCTAACAAGGTGCCAAGTCAAAATTTTTTTGCTTTTGCTCTGAATAATTTTAAATTTACAGAAAAGTTACAAAGACAGTGCGAAGAATTCATATATATTCCTTACTTGGTTGCCCCTATTGTTAACATCTTATATAACCATGGCACATCTGTCAAAATTTAAAAATAAAGGTAAAAAAAACATTTGCAATTATTATTACCTAAATTCAAATCTTTCTTCAGATTTCATTTGTTTTTACACTACTGTCCTTTATTTTGTAGTTTCAGGATCCAGGTCAGGAAG
Source organism: Tursiops truncatus (assembly GCF_011762595.2). Lineage (NCBI taxonomy): Eukaryota > Metazoa > Chordata > Mammalia > Artiodactyla > Delphinidae > Tursiops > Tursiops truncatus. The sequence continues at coordinate 120,792,218 of NC_047036.1, read as the reverse complement.
CCAAATTGTGTTTAGTAATCATGTCTCCTTAGATTCCTCTGGTTTGTGACAGTTTCTCCATTTTGTTATTGATGACCTTGGTATTTTGGAAGAGTACTGGTCAAATATGCTGTACAATGTCCCTCAATGTGGGTTTGTCTGTTGTTTTGAAGGTATATCATATGTAAAGTACTTTTCTCATGTCATCATATCTGGGGTACATGCTATCAACATAACATCACCTATAATATTAACTTTGATCACCTGGCCAAGGCAGTATTGCCAGGCTTTTCCAGTGGTGTTTCTCCATTCTACACTATTCATTGGAAGCAAATCACCAAGTCCAGCCCATTGTTCAAGGGCAGGGAGGAGATTAAGCTCTACCAACTGGAGGGGAAAGTGTCTACATAAATTATTTGGAATACTTCAGTATGAAAAACTTATTTATTTATTTTTTATTTTGTGTACTGGTTTTATTACTAAATTGTTCCAGCTTTGGCCATTAGGATCTTTGTCAGATTTGCTCTTGTGTGTCTTCAACAAGCTCCCGTCCTTTTGACTTTTGAGCACGTTCTTACACTGAAGCACTACAAGAAGCACCAGGTTCATCGTGTATTTTCTTTTCTTCAGCCCTAGAATCAACAATTTCTCCAAGAGACCCAGGTACCTATTATTGGAGAATGGTGTCTAGAATCAAAGATTTGGGCACTGAATATCTTCATTGCTACTTGTAATGTCACTACTTTTAGGCTTTCTTGGTCGTCAGGACTAAGACATTTATGTATGTATACTAACGCATGTATATATACGTATCTATAATTGTTTCTGGTTCTCTCCATCTGTATTAAGATAAATTAACTATATGTTAACACTAATATCTCCTACTCTAAATCCAGTACCATATAATTCATTCTCACCTCCCCTCTTGCTCGTCTGTAACTTTTCTCTCCAACAATGAGAAGTCTGTCTTTCACCACCATCCATATCCATTTAATTGTTTTTTGACCTCAGTATACAAATAAGGCATTTTCAGAATTGTTTAACCTGTATTCCCATGATAAACAACTTTACTGATTAGAGTACAGTGTTCATGTTCAGTACATTTACTCTTTAGCCTTACGGTTTCTAGTTAAAAATCTATTTTCCAAAGTTACCTAAGTCAACCCCTATTTCCTCATCCCTTTCCATGAAGTCATGTCATACATATGCAATACAGACTATTCTTTTGTCACAGTCAACATTTCATCCTGGGATTTTCTCTAACCTCCTGGTTGATTTTTAATTTAATTTGCATACATTAAAGTCTACTCTCTGGAATGCAAATTTCAGTGGGTTTTGACAAATTCAGTCATGCATTCACCTTACCATACAGAATAGATCCACCACCCTAAAAATTCTTGTTTTCCTTTTGTCATCAACCACTTTCCCCTCCACAAACTCTTGGCAACCACAGATTTATTTTCTGTTCTCGTAGTTTTCCTCTTCTAGAATATCTTACGAAGGCACTCATTTGATATGTGGCCTTTGGTTCTTTCACTGAGCAAAATGTACTTAAGATTCATCTATGTTTGTGTATGAATCAGTAGTTCATTCCTTTTTAATGCTAAATAGAATTCCATTGTATGATACGTATCCATTCACCTACTGAAGGACATTTTGGTTGCCTCCAGCTTGGAGCAACCAAATTATGAATAAATTATGAATTTGAGAATTATGAATAAATCTCCTATAAACATATACACCTGGTATCTGCATGAACAAAATTTACAGTTCAAATGGGTAAATATCTAGGCATGTGGTTTCTGAGTCATCTAGTAAGAACATTTTCTTTATAAGAAAATTGCAAAATATCTCTCAAAGTGATTGTACCATCTTGCATTCCAACCAGCAATATATTAGAATTCCTGTATTTTCACCAGTGTTTAGTATTGTCTTTTTTTTTTTTTTTTTTTTCCCCGGTACGCGGGCCTCTCACCGTTGTGGCCTCTCCCATCGCAGAGCACAGGCCCTGGACGCGCAGGCTCAGCGGCCATAGCTCACGGGCCCAGCCGCTCCGCGGCATGTGGGATCTTCCCGGACCGGGGCATGAACCCGTGTCCCCTGCATCGGCAGGCGGACTCTCAACCACTGCGCCACCAGGGAAGCCCGGTATTGTCTGTTTTTTAATCTTTGTTATCCAATATAGGGATCTGCATACAGCAAACATGAACAAATATAATTCCGTGACTCTGATTTAAGTAAGCTGTATTGACTAGGATAAGTTAGGAAAATGCCAGTCTAAATTAGTGTCAGGAAACGTGCCTTACAAATGTTTTAAGAAATGAGATCTCATTAAGAGGAAGTAAAACCATTTAGGATAGGAATGACAAAATGTTTCACCTCATGTGATGACTTTGATCAATTGCTAGAGGAATGCTTGGAGCTTCCCATTAAGAAGGATTCCGAGACTATATTGGGTCTCAGTGAAAAAGCACACGGTGAGCAATTAGCAACGCCTATGTTATAAGCAGACAACAAGGCACTGGAGTACAAAGAAAAACATTTTGTTTCTAAGGTCTGGACTAACTCTCTGCTATCTAATGCAGGTCCTCCCGAACAACCTACTGTGGTAGGTAGAATAACAGCCTCTAAAGACGTCCATATCTTTACCCCAGGGTCTGTGAACATGTTCTGTTATATGGCAAGGGGGAATAAAAATTGAGGATGGAATTAAGATTGCTAATCTGAACTTGAAATAGGGGGATTATTCTGGATTACTGATATGGCCCACCTGGGTCCTTAAATGTGGAAGAGGAAAGCAAAAGGGTCAGTGTCAGTTTGGTGGCATGTGGGAAAAACTTGACTGGACATTGCTGACTTTGAAGATGTAAGAGATCATGGGCTAAGGAATGTGGCAGCCTCTAGGAGCTGGAAAAGGCTAGAAAATGGGTTCCCTAGAGCCTCCAGAAAGGAATTCATCCCCCACAAATACCTTTTTTTCATCCCATTGTGATGCACATCAGAATTCTGACTTACAGAACTGTAATAGTATAGATTCTTGCTGTTTTAATCCACTAAGTTTGTAGCAACTTGTTACAGTGCTCATAAAACATAGATTCACCTACTTTAGTAATTAGAAAGCAGAGGTTGAACATTACAGTGTTAACTTTTTATCATAAAAACAAAAAAATTAAAGAGTTTAAAGTCTTTCAAATTCCTAGGCAGATGAGATAGTTTCTCAGCAATTAAGTCATTTCTTAGACAACTGTGGAAAAGTAAATTTAAGACTTATTCCTATTCTTTTAACACTATTTCACAACTGGTGTGGTAGAAAATAATGAGATTTTCTTGTACTACCAAATCAAGTCATCTAGAGCAACTGAAAACTTCTAGAGGCATTCTGTCAGAGTGGCCTGCAAGAACAAGGACCAAACATCATTTGAGGGACACTGGGAAGATGAAAACATCATCATCTCTATCATGTCATAACTGCTCCTCTGTTGATGGAAGAAATCCATGTGTGGGGACTCAGCCTCTGCTTCCTGTATCCAGCTTTCAGAATGAGAACGGCATGTGGTCACCATTCAGCCAACCCTGCCATTCTTTTGATAACCTCTGCATTTTATTTACAACTCTGGACTGTGCCAACACATTATGAATGCTGCTGTTATTTTCTGATGGGCTCTGTGTGTTCGTGGGTTCTACGGGCCTCCTATTAGTGATAAATTCTCCCTCCCTCACCTCTCAATCCACAGCTCCTCATGTTTCCCCTCCAGATGGCATTGGAGGTGAGGGTACAAGGAGGATTTTTCTCATAGCTATGAGCTGTATCCTTTTTATTAAATTCGAAATTGTACCTAGGGGAAAAAAGGCAGCATCATGGATGGATGAAGGAGGTGCTGCTTTCTTCACATGTAATAGAAAATAAAGTCCACGAAGCATGCACATTGATAAAATGGCATCTTTACAGAAACATTTTTTAAAAAAACCCAGAATAGCCTCAAAATCATAACTGGAGGCTATGTCCAAAAAAAAAGTTATTAAATAGATTCCTAAAAGTTAAAATAAAAGAAATGGATAGAAGAGAATGAGATTACTTTTTCCTCCAACATGGCTAAAAGAGTCCTTTTAACCACCAACAGAGCCAATCAAGAATAACAGAAACATTAATGCAGCCCCAAACAAGAACTCAGGGCAGCACAGGGGAAAGCATCAGGGAAGCTGCATTCCCTTCTGAGAGGCGGGAAGGAATAAGAGGGCCTGAGGGCCAGAGAAGCATCCCACAGAGCTGTTAAAAGATACTTTCGGAAGAAAAATCATCCTTTTTTGATCTCACAGTTCACATCCAAAGACATACACTTCCAGCTATTGAAACTTTTTGATGTTTTGTTTGTTTCTTTGATTTTGCCAAAAGTATTCAAGGAAAATCTTTTTTTTTTTAACGTCCTTATTGGAGTATAATTGCTTTACAATGGTGTGTTAGTTTCTGCTGTATAACAAAGTGAAGCAGTTATACATATACATTTGTTCCCATATCTGTTCCCTCTTGCGTCTCCCTGCCTCCCACCCTCCCTATCCCACCCCTCTAGGTGGTCACAAAGCACCGAGCTGATCTCCCTGTGCTATGCGGCTGCTTCCCACTAGCTATCTATTTTACATTAGGTAGTGTATATATGTCCATGCCACTCTCTCACTTCGTCCCAGCTTACCCTTCCCCCTCCCCATGTCCTCAAGTCCATTCTCTACGTCTGCCTCTTTATTCCTGTCCTGCCCCTAGGTTCTTCACAACCAGTTTTTTTGTTTTTTTTTTTAGATTCCATATATATGTGTTAGCATATGGTATTTGTTTTTCTCTTTCTGACTTACTTCACTCTGTATGACAGACTCTAGGTCCATCCACCTCACTACAAATAACTGAATTTCGTTTCTTTTTATGGCTGAGTAATATTCCATTGTATACATGTGCCACATCTTCTTTATTCAACTGTCAATGGACACTTAGGTTACTTCCATGTCCTGGCTATTGTAAATAGAGCTGCAATGAACCTTGATTCACGGAAGATCTTTACGCTAATTATTTACGTGGCTTTCTTACTGCTGTTTTACATCCCTGATAAAGAAATGACAGGCATTATAATGACGTCATGAAATTTACATTATTGCCCAAATATCTAGATATAGCACTTGTTACACAGTGCTCAATATTCAGAAGCTTCGACTATATCTTTGTTACATCTTCCAAAAAGCAGAACACCTAGTCATTTTTGGTTGAAGTTATGAATGGGATATTATAAAGGCCTTAAAATGTAATGGGAAGGGGGAGACTTCCTTGTGTCTCATCACAGAAAGATAAAATAGGACATATCAGACAAGAAATGTTTGCTTGCAAAAAGGTATTATCTGATATTTAACAACGTATAAGTCAAACCGTATCAGTATCATCTTTCTCTGGTTTTGTCAGTTTAGTCAAGTCACATGGGATAGGCTTGCAAGAGAAAATCACAAAGACTCCGACTGGACTTACTGGTTACTGATGACTGGCAGAACGAACTTTGGCCAATGGCTTAAACTGTCTGAGCCTATGTTTCCTCATCTGTAATATTTCTTCTGAAAATCAGTAAGAGGCACTTAATAGTTATTGAATGACTGAATGAAAAATGAATGAATAAATTAAAGAATGCATTTAGATATCAAGGTCTTCCTCCCAAAACTACTCCACCCATAACCTTCCCCATCTCAGTTGATAACCACTCTGTACATCACACTTCACAACAGATCTGTCAGTAAACACGAGGATCTACCAGAACTTGACCTCTTTCATCATCTTCATTGCTGTCACCTAGTCTGAGCCATCTCTTGGATTTCGGTAATAATCTACTAATAGATTTTCCTGTTAACACCTTCGTAATCCTATAGTCTAATCTCAGAGTGATTTGTTTAAAATAAAAGATAAACTAAGTCCCTCCTCTGTTTAAAACCCTATTTCAATCAAAATAAAAGAACTAAATTCTTACAAACTCTACATACGCTCCCTGTTACGTCTTTTATCTCCTCCTGATCTGACCCCCTCCTCACTTGGCTTCTGGAACAGAGGCCACTTTGCTGATGCAAGAACTTGCTGGGCATGCTTCTGCCTCAGGGTCTTGGCACTGGCTGTCCCTCTGCATGGAATGTTCTTCGCTATCTTTATGCTTACAGCTCCCTCATCACCACTCTTTCAAGTCTTTGTTAATATCTCACCTTTTCAGTGACGCTTGCACTGACCATACTGCCAATATTTATATTATGTTTATTGTTTGTTGTCCACTTCCCCCTGCTAGAACGCAAGCTCTCTGAGGGTTTATTTGATGCATTCCAAGAGCCTAGAATATAAGCAGTGCTCAATAAATAATTGTTGAATGAATACTAATTATTATTATTATTAATACTATCACATAGTACTCATACACAATGGTCTCCCGCTCTCTATCTTGCTAAAGGATAACAATGACAGAAAGAAAGTGCTTAGGGTACGGGAAAAATTTTGGCACCCGTAGGGAATGGAGATTGATTTTCTCCTTCCTGGCATGTGAGAATAAAGCAGTTGTCTTCTGACGCATATCTGTGGGGATTTAAAAACACAGCACCAAACAATAAGCCAGGAAGAATCCAACTAATGGAATCAAATCACATATCAGTATCAAAATCATCTCCAGAAAAAGAAAAAACAAGGAGGAAAACATCAAACTTTTGGCATCAGGGGAGAAATCTAATAAAGAAAAACCAGTGAAAACTTCAGGGCAAAATAAGAAGCAGAACAACTCCAATTTTTTTTTTCTCCAAGTTAAAAAATATTTTATAGGATTTCTTTCTATAGACCCTGATATCTGATAACATGCATGCTTGATGGAGAAAGACCATTGTGCAAAGATCGTGGGGGCAAAGATAAATTCGGGCCCTGAAATTTCACTGAGATGAGAATTATCCAAAAGTTTTGTTTCTAATGATCTTGTGATCAAAAGAGTGATGACCAGCATAGTTCTTGGATCAGATTCCCTGTGTGACTTTAGGAAATCACACTTTTCAGTTTCCTTATTGGTCGTATGGGGATAGAGTTCTTGCAAAGATAAAATTAGGAAATGTTCACGAAGCTCTTAACACAGTGCTTACGCAGCAAATTTTCAGTTCTAGCATGTGCAATACTCTCTCACGTTTTGTAAAGGCAAGGCTCAGAGTCTTAAGCAACATGCTGTCAGAGCAGTGCATTCTTTGGTCTCAAGGAGCCATTCTGCAAAGCAAGTGGCAAGGGGAATGCGCTTAGTAATCAGACACTGTGGCCGGGGGCAAGCTATATAAAAATAATCAGATTGATCTCTTCCAAATTAAATGGGGATAATAACATCCACCTCACAGGAGTTTATAGTGCAGATAATACACACAGGGGTAGTGCTTAGTATACAAGAGGTGCTTAATAAATGGTGTTTATTTTTATTATTATAATTATGTCCACTGAAGGACTATATCCTGTGACTCCCTTCCCACCTGTTTCTACATATAGATCTCCTGTCTTCATTGCTTTCACTTTTGTGAGTTGTTGCTGAGCCTCTACTGGTTCTGATTTGCTGTCAGCACTTCTCTCTTCTCTCTTTTTAGCCAGAACACTCTGCCTTTCTTCTTGCTTCTTTCACCAATGCCAACACTGCTGGCAGATCCCGCAGCTTTTGCCCTAACTCCAGTTTTCACTGCATGGTCCACTCAGAGGGCATTTCTGCTCCTACTTACAAGTAAACCTAATCAGAGAAATCCTAAATATCAGAAGCATAGGTAGAACTGGATCTACTTTACTTTTATGCCCATATGAAGATTCATCATTAGTATTCCCAGCTAACATTTGTTATGTTTACCCTCCCAGCATCCATTCCTTTTATTTTGGTAATGAGACGCTAGCATACCAGTTTTCTTTCAAGGATCCACATTTCTTCCACTGTTACACTTGTGATGTGGGTGGACATTGCCACACCACCTGTGTCAAGAGAGAATATGTGACTGCTTGAATATCCACATGAAAAACTTGAGAAGAGTGCAAAGCAGATGGAGATAGAGCTGAGAGATTGTGTCCAAGACATTGTTTGAGTCCCTAGATGAAGCCATACCTGAAGCTGAACCACCCCTGTTTGTTAATTATATCCACCAATATATTCCTTGATAAATTAATCCATGATTTCTGTCATTTTCAAGTGTACCTTAATTCTCCAACTCTGTATAATTCCTCTTTCTCTGTTTGCTGTGATATTTACGTTTTTATGAGGTCCTAATAGGCCTCTTTGAGAATCTAATGGAAGCTATGAATCCCTCCTTCACTCAAAAGGTATATAATACAGAAACACAAACGTTGCAAATATTTTCATGTTGTTCAGGACTGCCTGGAAACCCAGATGCAGAACCTTACTGCTGTAAGTATGAGGAGAAAAGAAAATAGCATAATATAGCTTTTGAGAGTGAGATAATTATTCCTTAATTATTTGGTGTTAGATTGGTTAAGATGAGATGAATTGTTTGGAGGGTAGGTGTGGTTAATGCCTTTTACAAAATCTATCAGAGCTGTATACTTGAGTCAAAGATAGAAAAACAGAGGGAAAGCTCTGAGATTGCAACCTGTTCTGCAATGGGCCGATTAAAATATGTAAAACCTATATCAGGTGCAGTATTAATTTCTGTTATTCTTGCTTTCATATAATTTTTATGGAAAACAACTAACACATACAAAATAGACAATAGTATATGAACCCTCATATACCTAGTATTTAAATCATGGACAATATGTTTTCCCCTATACCACCACCCACTTCCTTCCTCCTGTTTTTTAGTCTTTATTTCCTAATTGAGGTGAAATTCACATAGCACAAAATTGACCATCTGAAAGTGAACAATTCAGTGGCATTTAGTACATTGACCACATTGTTCAACCACCACCTCTATCTAGTTCTGAAACATTTTCATCAGCCCAAAAGGAATTATGTGCCCACTGAGCAGTTGATCCTGTTTCCCACTCCTCCCAACCACTGGCAACCACCAATTTGTGTTCTGTCTCTTTGGATTTACCTATTCTAGATATTTCATTAAAATGGAATCACACAATACGTATTCCTTTATGTCTGACTTTTTTCACTTAGCATAATGTTTTTAAAGTTCACCATACTGTACCATGTATCAGTACTTCATTCATTTTTATACCTGAATAATATTCTGTTCTGTGGATTTACCACAATTTGTCTGTTCATTCATCATTTATGGACATTTGAACTGTATCCACCTTTTGACTATTGTGAATATTGCTACTGTGAACATGTGTGTACATGTACTTCTTTGAACACCTGTTTTTAATTTTTTGGAGTATAAAGCCAGGAGTGGGATTCCTGAGTGCATGTTAATTCTATGTTTAACTTTTTGAAGAACTACCAAACTGTTTTCCATAGTGGATGAACCATTTTACAATTCCATCAGCAATGTATTAAGGATTCAATTTCTTTACATCCTCAACCAACACTTGTTATTTTCTGTGTGTGTGTGGGTGTGTGTGTGTGTGTGTGTGTGTGTGTATGTGTGTGTGTGTGTATTTGTGTGTGTGTATTATAGCTGTCCTAGTGGGTGAAAAGTGGTAACTCATGGTGATTTTGATTTGTACTTTCCTAATGATTAATGATGTTGAACATCTTTTCATGTGTTAGTTTGCCATTTTTACATCTTCTTTGAAGAAATATCTATTCAAGTTCTTTGTCTATTTTTAATTGGATTGTTTGTCTTTTTGTTATTGAATTTTAAGTGTTCTTTACATAGTCTGGATCCTAAAAACTTATCAGATAGATGATTTGCAAATACTTTCACCCATTCTGTAAGTTGTCTTTTCACTTTCTTGATAATGTCCTTTACTGCAAATGTTTTTAAATTTTGATAAAGCCCAATATCACTATTTTAATTATATTTTATACAATATTTTATGTAACATTCTCACATTTATGATGGTATGATCCAAGTACTCCAAAATTCTTTTGCTCCTCATGCTTTTCATGACATATATAAGAATCTGTTGCCGAGTCCAAGTTCACGATGATTTATCCCTACGTTTTCTTCTTCTAATAGTCTTATGGTTTTAGCTCTTACATTTAGGTCATTGATGCATTTTGCAGTTACCATTTTGAACACTTAGGTAGCAGGAACTTCACATGAATTATCTCATTAATCCTCACAAGAATCCTCAAAGTACCTTTAAGTTCTTTTATTATCTCTATTTTATAGACAAAGCAACTACGGCTTAGAGAGTTTAAGAACTGTAGCACTATTTACAATAACCAAGACATGGAAGTAACCTAAATGTCCATCAACAGAGGAATGGTTAAAGAAGATGTGTTACATATACACAATGGAATATTACTTAGCCAAAAAAACCCAACAAACAATGAAATAATGCCATTTGCAGCAACGTGGATAGACCTAGACATTATCATATCAAGTGAAGTAAGTCAGACAGAGAAAGACAAATATGATATAACTAATATGTGGAATCTAACCAAAAAATGATACAAATGAACTTATTTACAAAACAGAAACAGACTCACAGATCTCGAAATCAAACTTAAGGTTACCAAAGGGGAATCATGAGGGGAAGTGATAAATTAGGAGATTAGAATTAACATATACACACTATACATAAACTAGATAACTAATAAGGACCTACTGTATAGCACAGGGAACTCTGCTAAATATTCTGTAATAAGCTGTATGGGAAAAGAATCTGAGAAAGAATGAATACATGTATATGTATAACTGAATCACTTTGCTGTACACCTGAAACTAACACAACATTGTAAGTCAACTATACTCCAATAAAATTTTTTTTAAAAAAACAAAAGAACAAAATGTGCCCAAGCTCACAGAGCTAGTAAGTAGGAGCCAGTAGTTGAACGTAAAGCTGTTTAACTCCACAGCCGTTCCAAAACAATTGGAAAGGGGAAACACTGGAGAGGAAAATCGATTTTTCGTCAGTTACTGCTCACTCTTCGATGTGTTCTGTGCTCCCTTCATGTTTTAAATACTGAACTAAGCAATAAGAATACACAGATGGCCTGGAGAACTTCCTAGTCTAGAAGTAAAGGTCAGGGAAAGAAGAATTGCAAGATATATTCTAGCATTTATAATGATATAGATCCTGGTACTCTGAAATTCTCACCCTGGACCTGTTCGCTGCAGTCTCTAATTGTATGGGAATTCTCTGTTTGTACCCTTTAATCATTATCCATCCTTCTTTCTCTTCTTTATGACCTGAGAGACGACCTTAATGAACCAAATCACCTGGGATCTTTTGGCCTTTCGATTCCACTTGGGTTTGACAGAATATCAGAGGTTGGGACTGGGATATTATTTCCCCTGTGTTCTTTTCTTGCTCCAGCACTATGTTAAGGCAGTGGCCACACCTCTTTATGACCTCAGCTCCTTTGGGTGGCCTGTGGTCCACACTCCAGCTCTCATAGGCACTGATAATGTTATTTCCTGCCCCTGGCTCTTCAGGTCTAGAGATGGGAACAGGAAAGGGTAATAAAGAGCACCATGTGGTTTATCCTATGATGCAGGTAAAATGAAGTTGGTGAGATGCGAGAAAACCAAACCGTTGTTTCTCTCATTGTTTCTATGGGTACTGATGTTCTGGATCTCAAATAACAAACATTGCAAGTGAGCTTTTGGAAATAAATCTGTTTGTTGGATCAAGGTTCCTCTATTATCTGCCTCTCTGCTTTTCCTTCTCTCTGCAACCTGCAGAAAAGTGTACACTGCACCTTCTCCCACAAGAAGTTGCCTTCAGAGAATGAGCTTAAAATATGTCACTATTTTATGGAGTTAGAAAAATTTCAAGCACAGCTGTTAACTTTGGGATATTAGCTGATTCTAAAATTAATAGACCTAGAAGGAAACATGATAAACACCACTAAAATATGGGAATAGAGAAAACCTTTATAACTATGAATCAAAAATCCAGAAGACATAAAGGAAAAAATAATAAGCCATATAAATATAGAACAGAAAATAAAATATCACAAACAAAGGAGAAAAATATATGACACACCAGGGAGGGGAAAACTGAAATTTATAGTACAGATAAATGATCAATCTCTAATATATTAAAAATCCTAGCTGAAAATCAAGAAAGAATAACAACCTGATTAAAAAAAAAAACGGAAACAGACATGTAAAGACTGTTCGTAGAAAAACATGTTCCACCTATTTATAACAATAAAAATGTGACTTAAAATCCACTAAAACGGAGAAGTAGTGAAGATGGCAGAAGACTCAGACATGGAGATCACCTTCCTCCCCACAAATAAATCAGAAATACATCTACATGTGGAACAACTCCTCCAGAACACCTAGTGAACGCCGGCAGAAGACCTCAGACCTCGCAAAAGGCAAGAAATGCCCCACATACCTGGACAGGGCGAAAAAAAAAGAAAACACAGACACAAAAGAATAGGGATGGAACTGGCACCAGTGGGAGGGAGCTGTGAAGGACGAAAGGTTTCCACACACTAGGAAGCCCCTTCGCGGGCGCAGACTGCGGGTGGCGGAGCGGGGAAGCTTTGGAGTCCTGGAGGAGAGCACAGCAACAGGGGTGAGGAGGGCAAAGCTGAGAGATTCCCGCACAGAGGGTCGGGGCTGACCGGCACTCACCAGCCCGAGAGGCTTATCTGCTTCCCCGCTGGGACGGGTGGGGGCTGGGAGCTGAGGCTCGGGCTTCGGCTTCGGAGGTCGGATCCCACAGAGAGGACCGGGGTTGGATGCATAAACACAGCCTGAAGGGGGCTAGTACGCCACAGCTAGCTGGGAGGGAGTCCGGGAGAAAGTCCGGAGCTGCCAAAGACGCAAGAGACTTTTTCTGGCTAATTTGTTTCCTGGTGCGCAAGGAGAGGGGATTAAGAGTGCTGATTAAATAAGCTCCAGAGACAGGCACGAGCTGCGGCTAACAGCGCGGACCCCAGAGACGGGCATGAGATGCTAAGGCTGCTGCTGCCGCCACCAAGAAGCCTGTGTGCGAGCACCGGTCACTATCAACACCTCTCCTTCTGGGGAGCCTGTGCAGCCCGCCACTGCCCGGGTCCCGGAATCCAGGGACAACTTCTCCGGGAGAACACACAGCGCTCCTCAGGCTGGTGCAACGTCACACTGGCCTCTGCCGCCACAGGCTTACCCTGCACTCCGTGCCCATCTCTCCCCACGGCCTGAGTGAGCCAGAGCCCCTGAATCAGCTGCTCCATTAACCCCGTCCTGTCTGAATGAAGAACAGACGCCCTCAGGTGACCTACACGCAGAGGCGGGGCCAAATCCAAAGCTGAACCCCAGGAGCTGTGCGAACAAAGAGAAAGGGAAATCCCTCCCAGCAGCCTCAGGAGCAACGGAGTAAATCTCCACAATCATCTTGATGAACCCTGCATCTGTGGAATACCTGAATAGACAACGAATCATCCCAAATTGAGGAGGTAGACTTTGGGAGCAACGATATATATACTTTTTTTCCCTTTTTCTCTTTTTGTGAGTGTGTTTTGGTATGCTTCTGTGTGTGATTTTGTGTGTACAGCTTTGCTTTTACCATTTGTCCTAGGGTTGTCTCTCCTTTTTTTTTTTTTTAAGTATAGTTTTTAGCACTTCTTATCATTGCTGGATTTGTTTTTTGGTTTGGTTGTTCTCTTCTTTCTTTCTTTCTTTACTTTTTACAAATTTTTTTAACAATTTTTTTTCACTTTAATTTTATTTTATTTTCTCCTTTCTTTCTTTCTTTTTATTCTCCCTTTTATTCTGAGCTGTGTGGATGACAGGCTCTTGGTGCTCCAGCCAGGCATCAGGGCTGTGCCTCTGAGGTTGGAGAGCCCACTTCAAGACACTGGTCCACAAGACACCACCCAGCTCCACATAATATCAAATGGCAAAAATCTCCCAGAGATCTCCATCTCAATGCCAAGACACAGCTCCACTCAACGAACAGCAAGCTACAGTGCTGGACACCCTATGCCAAACAACTAGCAAGACAGGAACACAACCCCATACATTAGCAGAGAGGCTGACTAAAATCATACTAAGGCCACAGACACCCCAAAACACACCAGCAGACGTGGACCTGCCCACCAGAAAAACAAGATCCAGCCTCATCCACTGGAACACAGGCACTAGTCCCCTCCACCAAGAAGCCTACACAACGCACTGCACCAACCTTAGCCAATGGGGACAGAAACCAAAAACCACGGGAACTACGATCCTGCAGCCTGTGAAAAGGAGACCCCAAACACAGTAAGTTAAGCAAAATAAGAAGACAGAGAAACATACAGCAGATGAATGAGCAAGGCAAAAACCCACCAGACCTAACAAATAAAGAGGAAATAGGCGGTCTACCTGAAAAAGAATTCAGAGTAATGATAGTAAAGATGATCCAAAATCTTGGAAATAGAATGGAGAAAATACAAAAAACGTTTAACAAGGACCTAGAAGAACTAAACAGCAAACAAACAGTGATGAACAACACAATAAATGAAATTAAAAATTCTCTATAAGGGATAAAGAGCAGAATAACTGAGGCAGAACGGATAAGTGACCTGGAAGATAAAATAGTGGAAATAACTACTGCAGAGCAGAATAAAGAAAAAAGAATGAAAAGAACTGAGGACAGTCTCAGAGACACCTGGGACAACATTAAACATACCAACATTCAAATTATAGGGGTTCCAGAAGAAGAACAGAAAAAGAAAGGGACTGGGAAAATATGTGAAGAGATTATAGTTGAAAACTTCCATAATATGGGAAAGGAAATAGTCAAGTCCAGGAAGCACAGAGAGTCCCATACAGGATAAATCCAAGGAGAAACATGCCAAGACACATATTAATCAAACTATCAAAAATTAAATAAAAAGAAAAAATATTAAAAGCAACAAGGGAAATGCAACCAATAACACACAATGGGATCCTCATAAGCTTAACAGCTGATCTTTCAGCAGAAACTCTGCAAGCCAGAAGGGAGTGGCAGGACATATTTAAAGTGATGAAGGAGAAACACCTACAACCAAGATTACTCTACCCAGCAAGGATCTCATTCAGATTTGATGGAGAAATGAAAACCTTTACAAACAAGCAAAAGCTAAGAGAATTTAGCACCACCAAACCAGCTTTAAAACAAATGCTAAAGGAACTTCTCTAGGCAAGAAACACAAGAGAAGAAAAAGACCTACAAAAACATATGCAAAACAATTAAGAAAATGGTAATAGGAACATACATATTGATAATTACCTTAAATGTAAATGGATTAAATGCTCCAACCAAAAGACATAGACTGGCTGAACGGATACAAAAACAAGACCCATATATATGCTGTCTACAGGAGACCCACCTCAGACCTAGGGACACATACAGACTGAAAGTGAGGGAATGGAAAAAGATATTCCACACAAATGGAAATCAAAAGAAAGCTGGAGTAGCAATTCTTATATCAAACAAAACAGACTTTAAAACAAAGACTATTACAAGAGACAAAGAAGGACACTATATAATGATCAAGGGATCAATCCAAGAAGAAGATATAAAAATTGTAAATATTTATGCACCCAACATAGGAGCACCTCCATACATAATGGAAATACTAACAGATATAAAATGGGAAATCGACAATAACACAATCATACTAGGGGACTTTAACACCCCACTTTCACCAATGGACAGATCACCCAAAATGAAAATAAATAAGGAAACACAAGCTCTCAGTGAGACAATAAACAAGATGGACTTAACTGATATTTATAGGACATTCCATCCAAAAACAACACAATACACATTCTTCCCAAGTGCTCCCAGAACATTCTCCAGGAAAGACCATAACGTGGGTCACAAATTAAGCCTTGGTGAATTTAAGAAAATAGAAATTGTGTCAAGTATCTTTTCCGACCACAACGTTATGAGACTAGATATCAATTACAGGGAAAAATCAGTAAAAAATACAAACACATGGGGGCTAAACAATACACTACTTAATAACCAACAGATCACTGAAGAAATCAAAGAGAAAATCAAAAAACCACTTAGAAACAAATGACAATGAAAACACAATGGCCCAAAACCTATGGGATGCAGCAAAAGCAGTTCTAAGAGGAAAGTATATACCAATACAATCCTACCTTTAGAAACAAGAAACATCTCAAATAAACAACCTAACCTTACACCTAAAGCAATTAGAGAAAGAAGAACAAAAAAATCCCAAAGTTAGCAGAAGCAAAGAAATCATAAAGATCAGATCCGGAACAAATGAAAAAGGAAAGAAGGAAACGATAGAAAAGATCAATAAAACTAAAACTTGGTTCTTTGAGAAGATAAACAAAATTGATAAACCATTAGCCAGACTCATCAAGAAAAAAACGGAAAAGACTCAAATCAATAGAATTAGAAATGAAAAAGGAGAAGTAACAACTGACACGCAGAAATACAAAGGATCATGAGAGATTACTACAAGCAACTATATGCCAATAAAATGGACAACCTGGAAGAAATGGACAAATTCTTAGAAATGCACAACCTGCCGACAC
Organism: Tursiops truncatus; assembly: GCF_011762595.2. Taxonomy (NCBI): domain Eukaryota; kingdom Metazoa; phylum Chordata; class Mammalia; order Artiodactyla; family Delphinidae; genus Tursiops; species Tursiops truncatus. The sequence goes on along the minus strand of NC_047036.1, from coordinate 120,775,673 downwards.
TGAACCAGGAAGAAATAGAAAATATGAATAGATGAATCACAAGCACAGAAATTGAAACTGTGATTAAAAATCTTCCAACAAACAAAAGCCCAGGACCAGATGGCTTCACAGGCAAATTCTATCAAACATTTAGAGAAGAGCTAACACCTATCCTTCTCAAGCTCGTCCAAAATATAGCAGAGGAAGGAACACTCCCCAACTCATTCTACGAGGCCACCATCACCCAGATACCAAAACCAGACAAAGATGTCACAAAGAAAGAAAACTACAGGCCAATAACACTGATGAACATAGATGCAAAAACCCTCAACAAAATACTAGCAAAGAGCATCCAACAGCACATTAAAAGGATCATAGACCATGATCAAGTAGGGTTTATCCCAGGAATGCAAGGATTCTTCAATATACGCAAATCAATCAACATGATACACCATATTAACAAATTGAAGGAGAAAAACCTCAATAGATGCAGAGAAAGCTTTCAACACCCATTTATCATAAGAACCCTGCAGAGAGCAGGCAGAGAGGGAACTTTCCTCAACATAATAAAGGAAATATGTGACAAACCCACAGCCAACATCGTCCTCAATGGTGAAAAACTGAAACGATTTCCACTAAGATCAGGAGCAAGACAAGGTTGCCCACTCTCACCACTCTTATTCAACATAGTTGTGGAAGTTTTAGCCACAGCAATCAGAGAAGAAAAAGAAATAAAAGGAATCCAAATCAGAAAAGAAGAAGTAAAGCTGTCACTGGTTGCAGATGACATGATACTATACATAGAGAATCCTAAAGATGCTACCTGAAAACTACTAGAGGTAATCAATACATTTGGTAAAGTAGCAGGATACAAAATTAATGCACAGAAATCTCTTGCATCCCTATACACTGATGAGAAATCTGAAAGAGAAATTAAGGAAATGCTCCCATTTACCACTCCAACAAAAAGAATAAAATACCTAGGAATAAACCTACCTAAGGAGACAAAAGACCTGTATGCAGAAAACTATAAGACACTGATGAAAGAAATGAAAGATGATACAAACAGATGGAGAGATATACCATGTTCTTGGATTGGAAGAATCAACATTGTGAAAATGACTCTACTACCCAAAGCAATCTACAGATTCAATGCAATCTCTATCAAACTACCACTAGCATTTTTCATAGAACTAGAACAAAAAATTTCACAATTTGTATGGAATCACTAAAGATCCCAAATAGCCAAAGCAATCTTGAGAAAGAAAAACGGAGCTGTAGAAATCAGGCTCCCTGATGTCAGACTATACTACAAAGCTACAGTAATCAAGACAGTATGGTATTGGCACAAAAACAGAGATACAGATCAATGGAACAGGAGAGAAAGCCCAGAGATAAACCCACGCACCTATGGTCACCTTATCTTTGATAAAGTAGGCAAGAATATACACTGGAGAAAAGACAGCCTCTTCAATAAGTGGTGCTGGGACAACTGGACAGCTACCTATAAAAGAATGAAATTAGAACACTCCGTAACACCATACACATAAATAAACTCAAAATGGATTAAAGACCTAAATGTAAGGCCAGAGACTATCAAAGTCTTAGAGGAAAATATAGGCAGAACACTCTAGGATATAAATCACAACAAGATCCTTTTTGACCCACCTCCTAGAGAAATGGAAAAAAAACCAAAAATAAATGGGACCTAATGAAACTTAAAAGCTTCTGCACAGCAATGGAAACCATAAACAAGACCAAAAGACAACCCTCAGAATGGGAGAAAATATTTGCAAATGAAGCAACTGACAAAGGATTAATCTCCAAAATTCACAAGCAGCTCATGCAGCTCAATATCGAAAAAACAAGCAACCCAATCCAAAAATGGGCAGACGACCTAAATAGACATTTCTCCAAAGAAGATATACAGATTGCCAACAGACACATGAAAGAATGCTCAACGTCATTAATCATTAGAGAAATGCAAATGAAAACTACAATGAGATATCATCTCACACCGGTCAGAATGGCCATCATCAAAAAATCTACAAACAATAAATGCTGGAGACGGTGTGGAGAAAAGGGAACCCTCTTGCATTGTTTGTGGGAATGTAAGTTGATACAGCCCCTACAGAGAACAGTATAGAGCTTCCTTAAAAAACTAAAAATAGATCTACCATATGACCCAGCAATCCCACTACTGGGCATATAACCTGAGAAAACCATAATTCAAAAACAGTCATCTACCAAAATGTTCATTGCAGCTCTATTTACAATCACCAGGACATGGAAGTAACCTAAGTGTCCATCGACAGATGAATGGATAAAGAAGATGTGGCACATATCTACAATGGAATATTACTCAGCCATAAAAAGAAATGAAACTGAGTTATTTGTAGTGAAGTGGATGGACCTAGAGTCTGTCATACAGAGTGAAGTAAGTCAGAAAGAGAAAAACAAATACTGTATGCTAACACATATATATGGAAGCTAAGAAAAAAAAAAAAGGGTCATGAAAAACCTAGGGGCAGGACAGGAATAAAGATACAGACCTACTAGAGAATGGACTTGAGGATACGGGGTGGGGGAAGGGTAAGCTGGGATGAAGTGAGATAGTGGCATGGACTTATATATACTACCAAACGTAAAATAGATAGCTAGTGGGAAGCAGCCGCATAGCACAGGGAGATCAGCTCGGTGCTTTGTGACCACCTAGAGGGGTGGGATAGGGAGGGTGGGAGGCAGGAAGACGCAAGAGGGAAGAGATATGGGGACATACGTATAACGGATTCACTTTGTTATAAAGCAGAAACTAACACACCATTGTAAGACAATTATACTCCAATAAACATTTTAAAAAATAAAATCCACTAAAATACCTTATTTTAACCAAAAAGAGTGGCATAAATCAATAATCATAACAATATACTGTTATTGGCAAGTGTATGAAAAATGTTTAGACCATTTGTAAAAATGACCACAATGATTCCCCTCCCTATAGCTGCACCTCTTTGCTATGTGACTCTGCAACTCCTCCCATCAAGATATCGTTTCATTTGTGGGCTGCCCTTGTGACAGTGACTGAGTTTGACAAATAGAATACAGGAGAAGGAGCGTCAAGTCAGGTCTCTCCCAGGCCTCAAGCAGATTTCACTTGCTCTCTTTGTCCACTGCCCTGTAACCATGTGAACATGCCTGGGTTAACTTTCTGCATGAGAGACACTTGGTTTTGTCATCTCCCTTCAACCCAAACAAGAGCCTACCAATCTCAAAAGCTGACCTGCAGTTGATCTCAGAAACATGACAGCGCCCAGTCTAGAGAACAGAAGGTCTATTTAGTTGTGCCTAGCCTAAATTACCCACCTGCATAATTACGAACTAATTAAATTAAATGGTGATTCTCTTAAACTAGTGGCTTTGGGGTAGTATTTTATGCAGCACAAACTGATACAAGGAAACAGGCGTGCTCAGACATAGCTGGTAAGAGTATAAATCTTCCCTAGGAAAGGAACTCTGGCACTATCTAACAAAATTACACATGCATTTACCCTTTGACCAGCAATACCATTTCTAGAAATCTATACTAAAGGTATACTGGCAAAAGTATAATATGAATTATGCATAAAAGAAGATTATTTAGTAGGCTGCATTTTGTTTAGGAAAAGAGAGGAAATAATATGTATGTATATAGGCTTCTGCTGGAAAAAAGAATCGGTGAAAAGATAAATCAAAAACTATTAAAAATGTTACCTATAGTGGGTGGGAGAGCTGACATGATAGCAACAGAGAAGGAAGTGAGATTGCCTGAGAGTATCATTTCATATAGAGTTTACTCTTAAACTGTGAAAATATTTTATATATTAAAAAAGGAACCAAAATAGTCAATAACAAAAATACCCTAATAACACAATAGAAAAATCATTTTGGGTCCCTTCAAAATGCAATTCTTGAACTGAATGTACAAAGTGAGATATGCACTAAGGACCAAAAAAATTTGCAAAAAGATAAAATTCATTTAGTACTTTTAAATGTAATCTGGAAATGTTTTACAGACATGGTTGGAAAATGTGAATCAATGATTATGTTAATGTAATTAGAAATCACGGATTTTCAAAATAAGAAAAAGGAGACAGAGACAGAAGTGTAAAATCAAAGAAATTAAAAACAAACTCAATATGATTTTTTCACAAACACAAATATATGTTTTTATGTTAAATATATTTATTTATACATATTTAACTGGGTTAATTAAAAGAGCCTAAAGGCAAAGTCATTCTAGGACCGGATTTTGGTTTCTAAGCACCATTCCTATTAGAATTTGAGTTCCTTGGAGAAATAGTTATTTCCAGGTCTAAAGAAGGGAAGGACCTAGATGTACCTGGGACATCTTTTGCCTGAAAGCAAGAAAATTTTCAGAGACTAATTGGATTGTATTAAACGGATAAAGTTGATACCTGGAAGGCGGTAACTCAACTGAGACAATTTGGGTATTAAAAATAAAACTCTAACTTATTGGAACACATTAATATGTTAAAATTCTTGATTCTATAATTATACCTAAAAAGAGGAGCCAAAACCAAAACAAACACATAAAAATCCTCGTTTGCCACCAACCATTACTCTAAAAAATTATGCTTAAAGGGAAACAATTGTTTATCCTGCCTTTACAAAGGATACAAGAATTCAGGGTAACAAAAACAGTCCTAGTGTTTTGAGAAAGAGATATTTTTCACAGATGAATTATAGTGAATAAATGTATAAAGAATTACAGAATTAGAAAATCAATGCCTAATAAAATAATCAAATTAAGAAGAAAGCATTGATGAATATTGAAAGAATTAAATAAAATGTTACTGGAAAACTGCATACTCACAAGATGTAAAGTATCAACCATAATCTTTCCAGGCACAAAGTGTGGGGAATGGGAGTTTACAATGGAGGAATCTAGCCTTCTCAACCTGAACCCAGTGATCAATCACATAATCACTATTAATTAGTAGGAAAACCATGTGTTACATGCCTCCTAACATGATGCGTTATGAAATAAATAGTGTCGCCTATAGTATTCTTGCCAAAAATTTTTTTATCTGAATTTAGTCAAACCTTTAGATCTAACATTTACAGGAAAAAGGAAAACAAGATAATGAGACAACAAGGAAATAATCAGACAAATCCAGAAAGTGGGACATTTCTAAAGGATAACAGGCTCAAATTCTTCAAGAAGTCAATGTGGCTGGTGGGGCAGGGTGAGAGGGCTGTCAGGAGTTGGGGGGGAGGAAGAGGCTTGGAGAGAGTGTTCCAGATCGAAATTTTAAGAGGTATATTATCAACCAAATGAAATGTGTCATCAATGATTACATCCTGGTTGGAACAATTCAGCTGAAGAAGTCATTTTTGAGATAATTTTGAAAATATGAGTTTATTAAGAATAATGTATTTAGATTCTATAGGAAAAATCTTTATTTTTCAAGATGCATATGATGAATTTAGACATCAAATGTTATAAATTCTATAAATTATCTTAAAACTTCAGTAAATATATATTTATATACATATATACATGTACACACATATCCATACGCATATATGAAAAAATTGTTAAATCTAGTAGACAAATATATGGTAATAAATTTGTTCTTCTATTTCCCTAACATTTAACAATGTTTATAATAAAGATATATATATATATATATATATATATATATATAACAAATAGGTAATAATGAGTGGGGAAAAAATAAGAGGGTTGTCATCTAGCACTAATCCCATGATGTCCCGTGCTAGTTATAAAATTTTACTTCTAAGGAGGTCCTACTATAGTTTAATGGTATGGAATAAGATTTAGTTTAACCCTAGCTCTATGAGCTTAGACAAATTAAGTAAAATTTCTGATATATAGTTTCTCAGTTTTGAAACCTCTTCATATAATCCATTAGGATTAAATGAGATAATACTATGTGCTTAGCAGATGGCAAGCATTCAATTAATTTTAGCTATAATCATTATCATCATCATGATTCTGCCAACTGTACCTTATTCCATTAGATATACTATTTTACATATCAAATATATAAATTAATCCTGCTGACATTTGCAAAGGTGGATGAATTTGCCAAATAGCTGAATTTAGCTCTAATTCTCTAGGCCAGTGTTTCTCAGTGTTTACATTCTGCATAAACCTAATTTTAGGAGATATTAGTGTTGACAGATGCATCACAAATCAAAACAATTCTACTGCAAACAAACAGAGATCACAAACAAAACATTCTATGCTCAAATAATATGGGAAAATATTATCTCTAGCCCTTCTCTGAGATTCATATTTCATGGTAGTATATTAGAAGCTCTTAGAAGTCTGTAATAAAGAAACCTGTGCATTTGTGTTTATCTGCATTTAAATCAGTGTTTTTAAACTTAGGAAGCATTGAACTCTTTGCATGCTGCTCACTTATTAATATTATGGAGGAAAGTGTTCTGTGAACACCTGTTTGGGAAATGGATCCATGTGAGCATCTGCATGAGGAATATAGAGTCAGCTGTGAATGAGAATTTCTGAGGGTTTCATTTTCTGGGTGTTCATTACCTACAGAGCTCTGGTATCTTTAGCTCCTAGCATCCACTAACTGTTTTCCAAGATCAGCTCTGAACTTGGATCCACAGAAGTGTCTATACTGCCACTCTCATTGCTTTTGTTTTGTTTTTTTAAAGTGTGTTAAAAATACATATCATGAGATCTACCCTTTTAACAAATTTTTAAGTGCACAATACTGTATCGTTAACTACAGACACAATGTTGTAGGGCGGATCTCTACAACTTATTCATCTAGCTTAACTGAAACTTTATACCCACTAAACAAAAACTTCCCATTTTCCTCTTCCTCTAGCCCTGGGAAACAATCATTCTACCCTCTACTTCTATGTGTTTGACTATTTTAGATAACTCCTATAAGTGGAATCATGCAGTATTTGCACTTCTGTAACTGGCTTATTTCACTGACATAACATCGTCCAGGTTCAGCTATGTGGCTGCAAATGGCAGAATTTCCTTCTCTTTCATGGCAGAATAATATTCCATTGTGCGCATAAACCACACATTCTTCCACTGATGAGCATTTAGATTGTTTCCATGCTCTTATTTTTAAGGAATTCAATGTCCAAACCAGCTTCATTTCCTTCATTAATGCTTATTTTATACATACATGTATTTATTCATTCATTTTTCACTCTTTATCTGAATATCCATCATGAGAAAGACACTATGCTAACAGTTCTGACAGAGTTTAAAAAGATGCACTATTCACCCTCCTTGCCCTGAAGAAGTTTGCAATCAAGTTATTTTTGTCCAATTGATTCCCTATAAGTGTAATTTTAATTTAAGTGTCATTTTTTCTCTCCCACTATACATGAATGCATTAGGCTAACAGTTAGAAATGTATACAAAGAAAAAAAGAAACTCTAAACTCATTCCAAGAAATGACTTTAATATTGAAGTATAATCAATAGTTAATTATCCTAGCAGAATGATTCATTCTAGTTTTGTTATTGTTGGTGTTTTTTAATGAGCAGGTACTTTGTTTAATGTTTGTGTAACTGGGTCTGGGAGTTTTTCCACCCAAATTTATGAGCATTTTCACAACATGTGATACACATCCTAAATGTACTGATTAACAAAAAAAAAAGGAAAATGTATCTCCTCGCTGAATTCCAAGCTCAAAAAATAAATCCTTGAATCCATTTGCTTTCAACCAACAAGGCATAATACCTCATAGCTCAAAAAAGAAGAGGGAAAGAGTTACTTTTAAGTCTTCCCTAACATTAAATAGCATTTTTCCACTGATATATGACATAGGCTATGGGGAAGATTGGGAACAGAAATTTAGGGATTAAAAAACTTAGGCAATTTTTTAGATTCCACACATAAACAATATCATACAGTATTTGTCTTTCTCTGTCTGACTTATTTCACTTAGCATAATAACCTTCAAGTCCATCTATGTTGCTGCAAATGGCAAAATTTCATTCTTTTTTATGGCAGAGTAGTATTCTATTGAGTATACATATACCACATCGTCTTTATCCATTCATCATGAATATAACAAAAAAGCAGATGGGTATATAGAGAACAAACTAGTGATTACCAGTGGGGAGAGGGAATGGGGGAGGGGCAATGTAGAGGTAGGGAATTAAGAGGTACAGACTAATAGGTATAAAATAAACTATAAGAATATATTATATAACATGGGGAATATAGCCAATATTTTATAATAACTATTTATAGTTATACTCCGTTTGTGGAGTATAACATTTAAGAATTGTGAAGTGTACATCAACTATATCTCAATAATTTAAAAACACCTTAGGTAAACCCTCATATGTCACTTCAGAGAAGTCACTTCCTCTCTCTGTATTTTTCAGTTCTATCATAAAATTGATAAAAATCTAAAATTATATTGATAAAAATTGCAGTTCAACTGCATTTTCTGTAGAGACATTTGCTATAATAGTCTAAATCTTCCATTGGTCTTACAATAAAGATATTAGGATAAGAGAGTTATTCTGCATTCAGTCTAATTCTATTGGTGCAGAATTCCACTTACAGTAGCTACTTAATGAATTCTCTCTGAATGAAGCGTTTCACTGAAGAGAGAGGATTCTTGATTTTTAATTGAAATTTAAAAGCTTCATCCTGGAGTTAAAAGATGATAGTAAAAGCTGGTTGTAAAACAAAATCATAATTGGTTTCAAGATAAATAGCTTCTCATCAGCCAAATGTTTCTTGTAATGTTGGAATGTAGAAACTCATCATCAAACAATTTAATTTTCATTACAATACAGTGTACATCAGGTAGTCATGCCCTAAACATCTGAATCATATGCATCTAACCTGCATGAATTTTTATGAATATTATACCTGTAGAAAATGTTTTGAAGAAATTGGAGATTTTCTCTTTTCCAATTAAGAGAGAGAATGTTCAAGGTGTGGGGAGATTTGGGGGGAGGAAAATTGGTATACAAATATGAAAAAGCTCTTCCTCAAGTAAAAAAAATATTTCTGAGTTGTCTGTGTCTAGGAATCCTCAGTTCCCTTCTGTAATCATCGCACAGTATAAAACCAGAGTGAAACACCTGCTCTGGCAAATACAAGCTTTGCATGCAAACTGGGTCATAAATGCCTTAGCCTTCATCAGAGGAAAGGAACACGATGCCATTGAAATCTTACTACATGCCACACAGTTGACTGTTTTACCCCTGTCCCGTTTACAAAACAGTTCTGTGCATATCTTATATATGGAATTATAAGGATAAATAACATTGCATTTTCCTTTCTTCCCTCAGGGTCTTATTCTTAGCAAAAAATACATTTTTTAAAACTATTAGTAATACTTATGATTCCTTTTAAAGTTGGTAGAATTTCCTGAATAGAGTCCAAGGAACTAACAAGATACTGTGGGAAACTGGACTAGGATATGTGTTTGAGAAATGGTGAAGTCCAATATCACACCATCAAAAAATGAATTTAGAGTAAAACTTTTAAAGGTTCATTATAGTCTAGATATCTTTGGAATAAATCTAACAATCACCATACACTATGAAGAAATACATGTAAGTAAATTTCACATACTATGAAAAATACTTTCCACCTCCCATGAAGTGGACACAAATTGGGATGGCTGACTGACAAAATGTCCAACACTGTGTCACAACCCTATCCCTCACAGCTATTTCCAGGAATACACTCAAACTGGTTATAGGGGAAGGTGCTAACCCAAACTGATAGATTCATAGTACGCTCTTCCTTCCTCCATCACAGTTATTGGTCCAATGTGTGGGCATGTGGCCTAAGCAAAGCAAATTGGACACTGCCCAGAATTTTTCAAAATCTAGCTGGGATTAAGGAGATTCTCCCTAAAGAGATGGGAACATGAAGCCATGGACATTGCTGGGTGAACCCCCATCTACAGTAGAAGCGATAAAAAAGCTAAAGTTCAGAGATCAGCAAAGAAAGGAGAGAGGTCGGGAATGGGGAGATGTTGATCAATTCCTCTTATCTTTGATGTCAGTTCTCTCCTCTACAAACCTACACGAATTCATGTTTGACTTCTATCACTTCCAAATGAGAGCATCCTAATATGCTCAGCAGTTTAGAACTGTCTGTCAACACTGGCTAAATCAAGTGTAGGTTTGAAGCGTTTAAACAGATTTTTTTTTCATGAAAACCTGGAATTTGATTCATTGTCAATAGCCATTAAAGTCACAGGGAAATCTACCATCACGGCTGATTTTAAAAATTCAAACTATAACTCCCATTATTATCTACGTATTTTTGATTTTTTGGTACACTAATCATCTCAATCCTCCATGTAATCAAGGTCTTTTTACTTTTGTTTACTCTGATCTATATACTTAAGTGATTAGACAATTAATAATAATATGACAAATTAATTATATTATACCATTACTAGCAGCTCGTATAACAAACATTAACTATAAGCCAGACACTATGCTCTGTTTTGATTGCCTCAATACTCTTATAAGTCAGTTATTAAAATCCCATATTATAAATAAATTGAGGCATAGAAAATGTACTCAAAGTTGCACAGCTAGTAAATGTAAAAGAGCTGGGGTTAAAACCCAGGAAATTTACCTCCTTTAAAGAGGGTATATTCAAACCTAAAGCAGTGTTTCCAAGACTGATGAGTTCTGAAGTCACAAAATAGTGGAAAGTTCTATTTGTATCAAATGAGGTAACGAGAAGAATAAAGGCAGTTCATTATCATCATGTCCAGGCTGTGCTCCCATCCCCACCGGAATTGTCAAAGTGATGTTGTGGGCTTTTGTTTAAAATCTCTCTCATCCCCTACACAGCTTCTTAGTTTTCATAGTATCCCTAGTGCCTGGCATAGAGTTTAGGACACAGTCCTCATTTAATAAAAACTACATGTATGAAAGAGTAGAGTCATTAAATGAATGAATCGATAATCTAGGGGAAAACGAGAGTGGAGAACAAGAAGTGTGTAATGAAAAATGAATTAAAGGATCTGTGAAATCTGCGAAGGGCATTGCAGAAAATTAAATCCCTCCAAAAGAACTCAGAATCAGATTGTACTCCATCCCCCCCACCACCACCACAAGGCCACTATCCTATTTTCCCTCCTCTTTGGAATATTGAAGAGTTCAAGGATACCTTATTCCTACCTCCCCCTCCTCTTTTGCCCCCAGCACTTCCTTAGCTAGGAATGACTATGTAGACGTAGTGTGCCTATTTTAGACATCGTTCTCTGGCTTTCCAGCTACAGGCTTCTGAAGACCTGCTTGTTTCTTGCACATTTAATAAAGCCCACAGGCAAGTGGAAAAACAGCATAGAAAGGAGGTCAGACCAAGATCCATCTTTTTTTCCCGTTTAGCAGTGTGCTTTAACTGTGATAGCTAAGCGATGAGTAAAACCTTAAAGTGCAGGGTCCTTTTCTATGTCCCTTCTTTAGCTACTTTGCCAAGAAGACATGAGTGTTACACTGAGGATCTGTTCATTGCTGGACTTCTCTCCTCTTCTTCACTTGTCATTGTAGGAACTGGGGACAGAGTATTTGGGGTTGGAAGGGGGTGGGAAAAGCAGAGAAACTCTATCTAGTCCATCACTAATTTCTCAAGTGCTTACTTATTCCGAATTTTAACACAGAAGGGAATTATGTGTAAGCTGAATTAACCATTGACTCCTCTGCTTTCTGGAGACTGTTCTATTACAACAAGTGATTTTAACCTCCTAGGTCAGATGACACATTGGTGCTCTCTGCTCTCAATCTAGTCTGCATATGTGTTTTGTTTTCCTAGTATTGTCTTTAAAAATATTGTCAACATTTTTAAACTGAAAGGTTTTTTCCCCACTAAGATCAGATACACAGTAAAAATGTCCCCTTACCACTCCTTTTAAACATCACACTCAACGTTCTAGCTATTGCAATCAGAAAATAAAAGGAAATAAAAACATTATTTTATTTCATTAAAATAAAAAAACTTTTACTCTGAAAAAGACAATGTCAAGAGAATGTGAAGACATGTCAGACTTGAAAAAAATATGTGCAAAAGACACATCTGATAAAGGACTATTATCCAAGATATACGAAATACTCATAAAACTTAGCAAAGAACTCAATTAAAAAATGAGCCAAAGATCTTAACAGACACACCTCACCAAAGAAGAAATACAGATGGCGAATAAGTGTATAAGAAGATGCTCCACATACATGTCATCAGGAAAATGAAAATTAAAACAATGAGATACCACTGTACACCTATTAGGATGTCCAAAAACCAACGCACAACACCAAATACTAGGGAGGGTACAGAGCAAAAGGAATTTTCATTCATTGCTGGTGGAAATGCATAATGATACAGCCACTTTGGAAGACAATTTGGTAGTTTCTCACAAAAGTAAACATACCATGCCCATACAACCCAACATCACTGCAGTCCTTGGTATTCACCCAAAGACTTTGAAAACTTCTATCCACATAAAAACCTGTACACGATTTTACAGAAACTGTATTCACAAGTGCCAAAATTTGGAAGCAGTAAAGATGTCCTTCAGGAAGTTAATCAACTGCAGTACATCCAAACAATGCAATATTATTCAGTACTAAATATTTTGAGTTATCAAGCCATGAAAAGACATGGAAGAAACTTAACTGCATATTACTAAGTGAAAGAACCAATCTCAAAAGGCTACATACTATATGATTTCAAGTATATAACATTCTGGAAAAGGCAAAATCATGCAGTCAGTAAAAAGATTAGTGGTTGCCAGGGGTTAGGGAGGGTGGAGTAATGAACAGGCAGAGCATGGAGTATTTTTAGGGCAGTGAAAATACTCTATAGGATACCATAATGATGGATAAAGGCCATTATACATTTGTCCAAAATAGAATGTACAACACCAAGAGTGAACTATAATGTAAACTGTGGACTTCGGGTGATTTTGATGTATCTATGTAGATTCATCAGTTGTAACAAATACACCAATCTGGTAGGTGATGTCAATAATGGGAGAGCTATGGGTATAGGGGCAGGAGGTATAAAAGAAATCACTGCAACCCTCAATTTTTTGTGTGAACTAAAACTGCTCTGAAAAATTATCTTAATAAAAGGAACTGGGAAGTTTCACATACAACCTTCTAATTCTCTTCAAAAATCAATCATTTTTCTCTTGATAAAGCCTAGCAGTCCTTGGGAAACTAGGCTCAGAGTCACTTGCCCTTTGTCATCGAGCTTATAAGGATTTTTTTTTCACAGAGTAGAGAAATATCTCTGTCTCTCTCTCTCTCATCCTCTCTGTGTCTCTTAAAAGTAGGACTACAAAGGAAAGATTAAGATGGCAAAATGACTTCTTATGCCTACCTTACTTCACTCATACGTTACCTGTTGGCCCCTATGGACTATAGAGTTTATGAGCCTTAGTTATGGATGGTAAAATGATGCCTAGTCATGGAAAAAATAGTATAGGAGTCACAATGATACTGATAATAGATAACATTTAATAGAGCACTCACTCCTACTAAGTGCTTTATATACAACGTGTAATAAATACTATTATAACCTTCATTTTACAAGTGAGGTAAATAGAGGTTAGAAATGTTATGTGATTTCTCAAGGATGCTTACAACTAGTTAGTAGTGGATTTAGGAATCTAAACCAGGATTTTTTGATATCCAAGGCCATACTCTGAACAAATATGTATACAGTACTAGCTCCATAAAATATAAAGTGTTCGACTTAAGCTGGAGACTAGTTCTCTTTATAATTTTATATTAATGATTCCTAGGACTCCTCTCAGTAAGATTTCTACATGAGCATTGAGAGTGATAGTTATCCAAGATCAGCATACATGAAAAACATAAAACGTAAGAAATAAACGCTCAACAAGTTTCCAATATTAACTCTTTTGCATGATTATTTACTGGTTTGGTTAATTCGTGTGTGTTTGAGTGGGTTGTCAACATCAACCTGAATTCTAAATGGCGTTTCCCAGGGCTATTGGTTCTGGGATATAACTTGATATGCGGTAGGATTTCTTGGGCCAGACACCAACGGCTGAGTCTCTGAACACTACAGGTTTAGACAACTAGCCAGAGAGTGGGAAAATACATTTCTCTGTATCACTTGGGATCTTAGGAAGAAGCAGATAGTACACACAAATGGGTAATCTAAGGAGAGTCTTACGTGTAGGCAGAATACTAGGAAACCATGAGGCATCATTACCATCCCTAAGATAAAACAGCAAAGTAAGGAAGCAGTTACCAGAACCTGGAGATGGAGAGAGCTCTGTGGAAATGGTCACCTGAAGCACTATAGCTTTGGTTAAAGGAAGCAGTCAGCATTGGTGATGTTATAAGAATGGACCCAGGGAAATAAACACCATCACCACACTCTTCTTCAGGCCTCCATTCTCCTACCAGTTCTTGGCACAGGCCAGAGAACCCACTGATGTAATCTAACAAGTCAGCTCTCCTAAGGCACACACAAGGTGGAAAAGGGCAGAGAGTATATCTGGAGTGGAGGAAGAAATTCAACACACAAATCCTGGCGGAAATGACTAGGGTTTTCAGGCTGACAGACATCTTTTCAAACATAAATCAGGGCAAACCATTAAGCAACTTATATTTTACTGGGTAAGACTCTGAAATAATGAAAAATACTGTATAGAATTTTAATATAGGAATATGCTTAGAGGTCTAGTTTTACACCTTTTCTGAAGCATGAGTCACTGCTAAAGATACCCCCAAACAGTGGTCTCATCCATCCCCGGTTTGAGCATCTGAAATGATAAAGAACTCACTTATCCCTGAATCAGACAAGACTCCTTAAGTTGCAAAGATTGAAATCCAAGTCTGACCATTGACATAACCGGAATTTCAAGCGTGGCGTTCATGCAAAGGTGGATCTGGGGGCTCAGATAATATCATCTGGTACTGTTATTATTGTTATCTTAAGAGGCACAGAGAGGTTAACTGACCCTAGGTTATTCAGCTAATAAAATAGAATATGTACAAGTAATTTTGCTTCCCAAGTTTGTACTATGATCCACTAAAAAATCAGAAGGCACTGTAATGGTATATAAACCCTCAAGGGAAATTTTTTCAACCACACTAGTAAGCAAAGAACTAAAAATTCTTCCAATATGAGACCACTTTCAGCTGTCAAACTGGCATGTTTCAATAAAAATAATATCCAAAATTAGTCAGCAAGAAATCCAAACTCTCTTCTGCTGCTGGTGGAAGTTGTGTAAGAATTCTGCAAAATAATTTGCCGTTATGTAACCAGAGTCTCAGAAACATATATTCTTTGGAAACACATAGCCTATGGATGTATTCAAATCTATAACTGCAATAATGTTAAATGCTATGGAAAAAAACAAATATCAGAAACAATCTAAACATTGAACACTTAGAAACTGATTAAACTTTGAGACATCCACCCTATGGAATACAAAGCAACCATTAAAAATGTTGACACACTTTGCTGTATACCTGAAACTAACACAACATCGTAAATCTAGTACACTTGAATAAAATTTTTAAAAATAAACAAAGGACCTGAATAAACATTTTTCCAAGGAAAACATCCAAATGGCCAACAGATACATAAACGATGCTCAACATCATTAATCATCAGGGAAATGCAAATCAAAACCACAATGAGCAATTACCTCACACCTGTTAGAATGGCCATTATCAAAAAGACAAGAGATACCAACTGATGGCAAGGATGTGGAGAAAAGGGAACACTCATGCACTGTTAGTGGGAATGTAAACTGGTGTAGCCACTATGGAAAATGGCATGGAAGTTCCTTAAAAAATTTAAAATACAACTACATTCCTCTTCTTGGTATATATCTGAAGGAGACAAAATCACTATCTTGAAGAGATATCTGCACTCCCATGTTCATTGCAGCATTATTTACAATAGCCAAGACAACATGGAAACAACCTAAATGTCTGTCAACAGAAGAAGAGATAAAGAAAATGTGATATACATCTATATCTATATATAATGGAATGTTATTCGGCCATAAAAAGAAGAAAGCCTGTTATTTGCCACAACATGGATAAATCTTGAGGGCATTATGTTAAGTGAAATAAGTCAGATGAAGAAAGACAAATAATGTATGATCTCATTTATATATGGAATCTAAAAAAGCCAAACTCATAGAAACAGAGAGTAGAATGGTGGTTGCCAAGGACTGGGGGATGTGGGAAATGGGGACATGTTGGTCAAAAAATATAAACTTCCACTTATAAGATGAATAAGTTCTGGGGATGTAAGGTATAGCAATGGTGACTACAGTTAACAATATCATATGGTTAAAAGTTGCCAAGAGAATAGATCTTAAAGGATTTCAACACACATGCAGAAAAAGGTAGTTATGTGAGGTCTTGGAAGTATTAAACTAGCCTAATTGCAGCAATCATTTTCCAATATATACGTGTATCAAATCATCACACTGTATAACTTAAACTTCCACAACGTTACAGTCAATTAGGTCTCAATAAAAGCTGGAAAAAATGTTAATACCCTTAAAAAATAAATAAAATTAAAATGCTGATATACAATAATTAATAATACACAAATATGCTTATTTTATTTCACTGAATGAGCTAAAAAAAAAAAGAAAAGTAAACTGAGAGAAATTGGAATTTCTCTCCAGAGAATTTCCAAGGGGCTCACTAACCCTCATACAGATTCTCAGCAGAATTAATTTACACAGCAGACTCCCTTAAGAATTCAATTCAGAGAAACGTGATGCCTACTGATCTCTCTAGGAACATTTCTAGGACAGAGGGTAAGCATACCTGAACTAAGTGAGGGCTCTCGGTGCCTGCCCCCCACCTTGGCAACGGCCATGATTTATCAGCTTGTGTTATGCTCTGGTGGACAGAGCATCAGTGATAAAGGAATATCCATTCTCTACCTTGATTCAGCAGGTGTGTGTGAGAGAAAATCTCCATTAGGTCTTCACAGCTTCCTCATCTCGTGTCCTTTCAGAAAAAGACACGTGGAGGCCTAAAGTAAATGACTTCTGTCTTCACTCCCATGAGATATTCCTCCATTTCTCACTGAATTTAGTTGAAAAATAAAGTCTCAACCATATTCAAGGAGACTTTTTCCCTCTGCTTTGTACTAGTCAAGCCATACAACTTGAAGCACTGTATTTTTGGATACAAAGTAACACCATGTTCATCTTAGAATATGTAAAAAATAAGACAAACTTTTAAAAAATGGAAGAAGAGAAAATAATCCAAAATCCTACCACTAGTAGTATCAATACCACTTTTAACATTTCGTGTATACATTTCTAGAATTTTCCTATGGAAATATACACTTTTTTTTTTTTTTTTTTGGCGGTATGCGGGCCTCTCACTGCTGTGGCCTCTGCCGCCGCGGAGCACAGGCTCCGGACGCGCAGGCTCAGCGGCCACGGCTCACGGGCCCAGCCGCTCCGCGGCATGTGGGATCCTCCCGGACCGGGGCACGAACCCGCGTCCCCTGCATCGGCAGGTGGACTCTCAACCACTGCGCCACCAGGGAAGCCCACACCTTTTTTATACCCATGAAATCACACTCTGCATCCTGTGCTATAAGGCTTTTACACTTACTGAAACAACATAAATATCTTTGCCTATCGTTGTATACCCTAAAGCAGGATATTTACCACCCTGATGTGAATTTGTTGGTAAAAAAGAAAAGCTACGGGTTCTCAAGTGAAGAGAGCAAGAAAGCAAGAACCTTTAATGCTGCTGGTGTGCGCTGATGTTCCGATTGCCACTAAAAACAATTAGGGATGAGAAGGGAACAAGAAGGAACCTGATGTTTATTATTAACAAGACCTCTTACTAAGTACTTTACATTCACGAACTCATCCCAGTCATCACCCCTGGAGGCAGGAATGTTTATACTCCATTTGCCATGTGAAGAAATTGAGACCCTGAAAGATTACGTGCCTTACCCAAGGTTGTGTTGCTATAAAATAGGGGCCAGGACAAAACTTGCTGTGCCTGACGCCCATCACCTTCCTACAGAATAGGAGAACCGGGACGCAAACTCAATTATGTCGATTCCGAAACTGTCATGCTATTTCCACTTTACCACTGCCTCCTGGAATTTCTTTACAAAGTTCACTTCTTCTTTTGGACAAATACCTATTGAATGCTTACTATCTTTCACTCACTGGGTTAAGAACTGTGCATGCAAAGCTAAACTAGCCAGAAAAAGTCTCTCTCTGATGAAGCTGATGTGCCAGAGAGGAAGACAAGAAATGGACAAGTAAACAAATAAATAACTAACACTAACCAACAGGCCCTTCCACCAAAATACTCCCACAGAAAATGAGGTCCACAGTTTGGGCTTTTCTAGACAGGGTCTCTGAGTCAAAGGGCTGTGCCCTAGAAACACTAGGCATCAGGTCAGTTCAGATTTGGGGGCTTTCTTCCAGAAAGATCCTTAACTCTTTCACCTAGGGCATGATAGTGACTAATAATATTCACCCCCAACGGAGCACCTATCATGAGAGGCTTTCTTCCAAATCAATGGTCATGAGACTTTTGGATCGAAAGACAGGAAAACACAATAGCCTGTATTGTCATGGTATATTACACACCGCCTCAGAGCATGAATTCTGGAGTCAGAGAACCTGGGGTCAAAACTTTCACCAGTTACTGTACGAGAGGGCTTGGGCAAGCTCTTCAAGTATTCTCGGCCTTGATTTTTTCCTATTTATGAAATGGGAAGAACAACAAGAACAATAATATTGTAATAATACTTATCTCACAGGTCATTGTGAGCACTGAATGAGTTCAAACGTGGAGAACTCTGAACAGGGCCAGGTACGCGGTAAGTGCTTTGTAAGTGTTATTGCTATAGCATCATTACATGATGCCCCGGGACCCAGGGCATTGGACACACACCTTGACATTATGAGCACAGGAGATGAGCATATCTTGGCATCATACGGGCCTTATCACTCACTGCCTGGGTGATACTGAACATTCCCCTAAATTTATTTTTCTCAACCTTAAAAATGCGGACTTTAACAGTACCTCCTCTTGGATATTGTTTTGAAAATAATATGAAAAAAGGACTGAGCACTGAGCTTAGCATATGGTACGATCCAACAAAATGTAACTATGATTAAAGTTAGAATCACAGAACATATTAGAAAGGCACTTTCCCACCCACTTCTCCAAGCTGGTCCTCTTAAGGGGACATCAGGGCCTCTGGCCTTTAATTCAGTGAAACCTCCTGTGGTCAGGAGAAAAATCTCATTTGCTGTCAGGTGAGACGCTTACCATAAGTAAGGCTAAAACAAGAAGTTAAGGCATGAGAATAGTGTGTGTGTGTGTGTGCGTGCGCACATATGTTAAAGAAATGGATTAGCCTTGTAGTCTGAGAGTGTATCTTTCTGCTTGCAGACTTTCCTTACATTGTGCTTTCTATTGTCATACCATTTAAAAATTTCTCTGAGTATATTATAGTATCAGAATTATTTTCCTCTTTTGATTATCTGGAACTATTATGCAAAATAAGACAAGAAATGAGTTTTGCCATGAGATTTAATGTGTTGCTTTTCAGAAGTCCCCTTAGCACCATGTTACACTAAACCTGTGAGCCATTTTGCCAGTGATTCTCAGCCTGGACTGTTGCTTTCTTCGCTGTCTTATTATGCCAGGAAGGCATTTTCCCTTAGAGTGTCAGAGAGTCTCTGATAATTGAGCAAAGTCTACCCCTTGTTTTGCCTTTTTCATAAACCCCACATTCAGGCACTGATTCTCAAGTACGGATGCAACTGATATGCTAGAGAAGTGAATTTTACATGGAGTAATTAGACACACTGGCTCTCATGATATTTTCTTCTCACTACAATATTCATCTGCACTTTTAACAAGGTTTCCTGAGTGCCTACTACGTACACTGCATTAGGCATTCAGCATTGACCAAGACAGGTGAGTTCTTACCTGAATGATTGCACATTTCAGTGGGGGATACTGACAACTCACAAATACACAAACAAATGTGAAAATGCTATCCTGAAAATTAAAAACTATAGGGAGTGAACAGCGTTGAAGTTCGCAGGAGAGAAATACCAGGAAAGACCTCTCGGCAGAGGTAATACCTGAGCTATACTAAGATTTGGATGCTAGAAAGACACAGTAAAGTCCAGAGGAAAATGAGCCCAGAGAAAGTAGGAAGTGAAACATCCTTGAGGTGGAAATAAATCTGGCATATTAAGGCACAAAAAGAACTGTGCAGCTGGAGCATAGGGGTGGGAAGCAATGGGAAGGATAGGAAATCAGAGAAGCAGGCCAGTAGTCCTGCTTGCTCAGAGCTTGGAAGGAACTCTGGTTCATGGTGTCTTGTTTCTGTCAATAGAAAAGTAGTTGGAGGTGAGAG
Source organism: Tursiops truncatus (assembly GCF_011762595.2). Taxonomy (NCBI): domain Eukaryota; kingdom Metazoa; phylum Chordata; class Mammalia; order Artiodactyla; family Delphinidae; genus Tursiops; species Tursiops truncatus. Next base: position 120,755,254 of record NC_047036.1, on the reverse strand, counting down.
GGATGACAGCTACAACAGTGAGGGTACATGTGTGTCCTAGACAATGCAGTACCACTTTCTGTGACTATATGACACAAGCATAGATCAGTCTAGATTGGAGTCCACGCTCGCGGTCTCACACTGTAATCCTCAAAGGCAGGATACAGGAAACTTACACTAAAATGGGGTTCTTATAAGCCTTGGGTTCCTCATCTGCAAAACGGAGCTAATAATAATAGCAAATCAATACAAGCACATGATATCCACAGCACCAAGCTGCAACATTAAAACACATGAAAACCAAAGAGATATCTTGCACTCCCGTGTTCACTGCAGCCTCATTCACGATCGACAAGATACGGGGGAAGCCAAGTGTCCAACGACAGAGGAATGAATAAAGAAAAAATGTGGTATATACATACAATGGAATATTATTCAGCCTTAAAAAAGAAGGAAATTCTGCCATATGCAACAACATGGATGAACCTGGAGGACACTATGCTGAGCGAAATAAGCCAGTCCCAGAAGGACAAATACTGCAATGGTTCCACTTATATGAGAATCCTAATGTAGTCAAATTCAGAGAAGTAGAGAATACAACAGTGGTTGCCGCAAGGTGGGAGGTGGGTGATGTGGGGAGTTGTTCAATGGGTATAAAGTTTCAGTTATGCTAGATGAATGTGTTCTGGAGAGATCCTCCATACAACATAGTGTCTATCTATACTTACCAATATAGTATCGAGCATGTCAATATTTGTGAAGCGGGTAGTTCTCATGTAAAGTGCTCTTACCACAAGGACACAAGGAAACTCTGAGAATTGATGGCTATCTTTATTACCTTGATTATGGTGATGGTATCGTGACTGTTTGCATATGTCCAAACTCATCACATTGTGTACATTAAATATTTGGAGTTCTTTGTATATCAGTTACACCTCAATAAAGCTGTTTAAAAGGCAGCTAGACTCTTAAAAGGTGCATTTCTGGGACAATGTGATGTTAATCTATATTTTAGTTTCTGCATTTACGCAGCAGCTGGGGAACTGCCCTCCTAGAAATCCAACCTTGTGTTCATGGCCACGCATGACTCCACAGTACATTTTCAAGGCATAAATCATTTTCTCTTTACCTTTGTTATGCTTCATAATGATGCTAGTGGCTGAAAGGTTACCAATTTCCTGGCTGTATATAGTCAGCAGGGTTAATTTTTTCAACTGGCCAGAAAATGTCAAGCCCATCAGTAGCGTTATTCACTTCATTAGCTAATGTAGTTTAATGTTTGGGGGGTCAAGAAAAGGCACTTTTGAAGAATACCTTGGAATAAGATCAAGGTTATTATTCAGAAGGGAAATTCTCTACTTAAATTACCATCATCACTACAGCTGATTACCTTTTCTCGGAAAATGACCCCATATGTCTGTATGTCATTTCCCAGAGAGCCCAAAGCCGTGCTTAAAATAATCCTTTATAACCATTATTATATAATCATTCTAACAGCAAATATTTATTAAGCTCTTAATATGTGCAAGGCTCTGAGATGAGCATTTTAAATAAATTGCTTCAGAGAATACTCATGACATTCTCATGAGGAAGGAACTATTGCTCTCATTTTGCAAATGAGGAATTGGATGTTTCCAAACCTCTAACTGGGGGAGAGCCACCCTGCCTCTGAGGCCTCACCAGTTGAGATGCTAGGTGTGAGTACAGGCACCAGCCTCGGCTGGCTCTCGGTCATGGCTTGAAGTCAAGGGTAGTGCTATTTCAAGGTTTCAACAACAGTGAGAACACATGCCAACATTTTCAGCTTCATTCCCAGCTCTGCACCAGCTTTGCATCCAGCCTTTCTTGTTTCACTCAAATCTACTTTACTGGAAAGTTAACCATCGAGAGAAGAAATACATCATTGTCCTGGGTGCTCCCTACCCAGATCCCACATGATCTAGTCCATGGCTACCTCTTGGAACACATTTCCTGAAGCCTCCCTCTCCATGCAGCTAGCTCCAGCCACCGTGGACTCTGTCTCCAGCATGTGTTACAGTGCTAGCACATAGGGGGTACTCAGTAAAATCATGTTACATGCATTATTCAATCCTAGAGTGGGAAACATTAACCTGGGATGTTACTTTTCGTCCTCTAATTAAAACACAGTGGTTTTTTTTAAATTATTTTGTGCTGTTTACTGTCCTTTTTTTTTAAACATCTTTATTGGAGTATAATTGCTTTACAATGTTGTGTCAGTTTCTGCTTTATAACAAAGTGAATCAGCTATATGCATACATATATCCCCAAAACCCTCTCCCTCTTGCTTCTGCCTCCCACCCTCCCTATCCCACCCCTCTAGGTGGTCACAATGCACCGAGCTGATCTCCCTGTGCTGTGCGGCTGCTTCCCACTAGCTATTTTACATTTGGTAGTGGATCTATGTCCATGCCACTCTCTCACTTCGTTCCAGCTTACCCTTCCCCCTCCCCATATCCTCAAGCCCATTCTCTACGTCTGTGTCTTTATTCCTGTCCTGGCCCTAGGTTCATCAGAACCTTTTTTTTTAGATTCCATATATATGAAAACACAGTTTTTAGATGTTTATTTTCATTCTTACTTGAACACCACATCTAGGGCATAGAAATTAATTGAAAGACAAAGCCAGGTGCAAAATTTGCTCAGTGACTAAAGTAGAGATTGTCACCGGACACTCTAAATGAGAACTCATTTTTTGCATAATGTGACAGCAAAGAAAGTGATAATACTGACCTCAAATCAATAAGAAATAGACCTGCAAGTAAGAAATCCGCTAATTCAACATGATGCAAACTTACATCTGCCTCAAAAAAAAAGTCAAATAATGTCTTTATTACTTTAAATAGGATTGCCAGAATACGACCACAGGGGTAAATCATTCTTATAGCATAATTCCCAGGAGAAAAGTAACCAAAAATAAAATAATAATAATGTTAGAGAATAGTATCATTTTCACAATTCTTTAAATGGGTTAGGGGAATACTCCAGCAACATTTGTCCCATTTTTTTGCTAATTATTTCTTCCCTGCTGATGTCATGGTAAGCCCTGAGCCGTTAAAAAAAATGTTGTTGTGTTTTTCAATCAGTGTTATTTATAGCCCAGTAAATCTAATAACCCAGAGCTGATACTGAAATGTCTGTCCCAACAAAGCAAAAGTGAATTCCCTGCTTTCATATTCCTGTGCTGTGAGCAGGGGCAGACCACTCCTAAGTGCCTAGAGATGGCAAAGCTCACAGGATGGGATGAACACCAAGGTTGAGTGCTCAAGGGAATGCGGAAAGAGAAACTCTCCGTTTTACAATTTTCTCAAAAGTTAGCTTTCGGAAAACAGATGGGGGAAAAGTGCCTCTGGGCTAGATCTATGAATGAACCACATTAAAAATGAAAGGGGGTGGCCAGAAAAAAACCGCAAGAAAAAAAGCAAACCCTCGTCCACTGACATGGTGCCTGTGTTTGGTATTGGGAGTCCAGCAGACCTGCCGTCGGGATGCTCTCTGCCACTTATGAACTGTGAGGCTTAGCAACATAGTTTAAACTCTCTTGGTCCCAGATTTCACCCCTGTAAAGTGAAATAATAACAATTCCTATCTCAGAAGCATTTCTAGTGATGATCAAAACACACTATTTAGGAAGAAAGTTCTTTGTAGAATAAAATGTCAAACAAGTGCTCTTTGAAGCAGTTTCCAAGGCACTGAAGAGTCACTGGAATTGATCCATTTTTACTGAAACCCCAGCTTGTGAGCTGAAAGACTTCAGGCAACTGCCTCTTGCTCTCGGAACCTTAGTTTTCTCATCTGTCAAATGGGAGTATAACAGTACCCCTGTGAGCCAGCAGTTTTCTATTGCTACCTCGCAGTCACTCTCCGTACTTGCCCAGGCTGCTCTCAGCCCTGGGAGATGATCTCTGTGGAGCAGATCAGTAGGCTGCCTTGCATCTAATTTCCAGCTGGATGTGGCTAACAGGAAGCACAGATGAGCAGAAGATTCAGGGAAAGTGAGATATTGGTGTTTATAACTCTGGATCCCTTCCTATTATGTCTCGATGGCTTGCCTGCTGCTCTACCCAAGCCATCAAGTCTGTTAAGTGGTCCTCTCCTGTAACCACAGCTACTGTCTGAACTCTGCTAACTATTCCTTTCCCTTGTTCCCTCTCCAGACCTAGAGGTGGCAACACATAGCAGTGTCCGCAATAGCTAGGGTGCTTCACCATCCCCTGTTATCCTCTCTTAATTATGATCACAACTTTATAGTCACTTTATTAAAATTTCTTTAGCCCACATAAATGTCTTATTTGTTTCCTTCCAAGACCAAAACCACAGCTGATACAATAGGAAGAGCCTGTGGAAACCAGCCCTGCTGACGCAATTCTAAGATGAGGTTGCCCATATATTTGAGGAGGGCACAGATACCTTCCTTCTAAGAGGTAAACAAAACAGCAGTATTCCATGGGATGCAGTGGCATTATAATTAAATGAGTAATCACTGAAGATGGCTTGGCAGGAAGTGCAAATGGAAGACAAGGGATGAAGAGATTATATAACTGTGGCATTTAGTTTCTGTGGTAACAATTGTTGATCGGGATGTTTGGGGAGCTAGTTAGTTGCTTCTGACAGCCTAGAGAGCTGACGGACCCCCAGAGAAAGAGTCAATTGGAGTCTTTAACTGCCCAGCTCATAACTCAAGTGGAAAATCAGAAAGCCTTTCTCATAACTTTGCAGTAGCGCTTTGTCTCCTATAGCCATAGGGCTAATATGTCTGTGATGGAAACCAGAGTCTGATGGTAAGTAATGCTGAGTTGGGATACCAATTAGATGCTCAGCTCCACCAGATCTTTTATGCAATGGCTCTGATGGAGAAGGGTGAGACCCTGACAACGAGAAGGCTAAATGTGGACAGAACACAGATGAGGCTGAGAACTCTGTGTCCCTAAATCTCCCTGACAGAGGCAGGTACCTCTCTGTACAAAACAATAAAAGGTAAATCCTAGCATATCCAAGGCAGAGAATTCAAGGCCCCATCTGGGAGGAAATAGCTTATATACCAAAAGAGCTGTCAAAACATTGCCAATTTATATCCAGAGGAGTAAGTGGGGGTAGGATGCATGAGAGTAGACACTAATGGTATTAGACCAAAGATGCCAAAATATAAAACTGCATTTAGGCCACATTTTTTGATACACTCACCTCACTGGGAATAGAATGAAAAGTCTTCTTGGTTGTCTAATTAAACTTGGATTCAGGAATGGCCTAAGGCCAACGAAGTTGTTATGTCAGAACTTTCCTGGCAAACGTATAGGGAGAGGAGTCAGAAGGCTCAGGGAGATGGGAACGGTAGACCAGGTCTCATACATATACCCTCTTCAGCCATGTCCTAATCATCACAACTCCAGGAGACCCACAGGACACTCCCTTCACCAAAGTCTTAATGCATCCATGAACGAACATTGGCTTTCTCTGAAAACAGTATGTTGGCCATTCTTCCATGCTAGAGATGACTAGGAGTTACAAAGAAAATTGCTTTCCTGACCTCAGTGGAAACAATGGGATTCTGGAGTAGTAGAGGGTAGGGGGAATAAAAACTATTATAAGCTACACAGAGAACAGAGTGGTGGAGGGTTTTGATGTCCAGGAATAAAATGACAGTGGTTAGTGGGCTATTTGTCATCAGGCATTAAACAGACAGCTTTGAGTTCCACTTGACATACATGAGTAAGCAAATCCCAGGTATTGGTGGTGTGGTGAGAAATCTAATTCAAATTTTGGGGCTGATTATGACCTCTTACATAGTGTTCAGACCTAGGCTAATTTATAAGTCCAAACCCCCTTCCATCTGAGGACAATCTCAACAAGTGGCCTTCGATGTATATTATAAATATTCATCCAAGCATTCCTTGAGGGAATCTGTGGACATTTGCAAACGTTATGAGAGTTATTAGGTACTGACTTCATACTGAAGTTAGCTCCCTGAGACCTAAAACACTACTGTGATCTACCACTCATAACATCAGTCAGGTGATAGATGAATTCTTGACCCAAGACCATCTCCCAGTAGGTCCAGTGGGACAACTGACCCATGTTGTTTCTTCCTCTAATCTTAGAACATATAGTGGAAAGAGATGGAACAGAACTCCCAATTTGGTTCTTTTACCCACTGAGAGCTATCACGTTAAGAAGGACTCAGTGGAAGCCCCTGGAAATGTTCCCCACTCCAATGTACGCTGATATACTTTTATCCATGGTCAGGGGTGGGGACTGCAGGTGGGAGATTTGGTTCACCATCAAAGATGGTGAATGCAGAGGTGGGTATCACTACCTCATCTGCATTTAATCCACATATTTGGCCAGAGCTAATTCTAATAAGATAATATTTAAATTTACAAGCATGTGCAGATATCACACCATTAAAATCATAGCAACAGTAACAATTATGTAATTGATGTGGCATTTTCACCTATCACCTAGGAGCCATAACTGGGGTCAATATAGAAAGGAAATAAAATCATCCAATTGAATAGAAGCTTATATTGTGGAGGGAAAGGAGGGAGGCTTAAAAAAATCTATTTCTAATATGTGTTCAAAGAACATGAACTCATCTGTGACCAGAGTCAATAAAGCAATACTCCCCTTGCAATGCTTAGCCCAGCAACCATCACAGAAAGACCTTCCCTAAATGGATCATCCTTCCCCTGATCCAATTAAGTTTTTAATAGTAAATAGAAAACCTAAGGAGGAGAGCAATAATTTTAGACAGATTAACTGACACAATCTAATTCTACAGAATTTTTTCATTCCACCCAATGAGAGACCTAGGAACTCTGATATTCGAGATCTATCAATATTACATAGGTGACCCACCCAAATTTGTAAAGTCTTATCCATAATCTAGAGCTAATCACTATTTCCTTCTTTTGCCCACGGACATTTCTTAGCACATTTCCTCTGATACCAAATAGCAATTAGATACTATTTTATTCTCCTCTTGGTTTCCAAATCGACAGTGGATAAATGACTTCTTCAACTAATATTTGGGATCAGTGAAGACTTTTCCCTTCCTGACCTCCTTTTTCCTAGAGGACTCTGTCTCAGGGTATTGCTGCCTCAGTCTTCCCACGTGAGTCTAAGGGGCTCAGAACAGATGACTTACTTTCTGGTGAAGCCTTGATTTCCAGTAAGTTCACTAGGAATGGAGCCTGGAATCATTTGGAATGTCTCTGAAAGCACATGTCCTTTTAGATAATCCATGACAACTCTCAGATGTGCCAAGAGTGAAAAAAGGATGGCTTCTTAGCTAGAAGGGAAATACAAAATAAACAGAACACTCAGAATCCCCAAGCTAAATCTTGTAAGGTTAAAAATGAATATAAGTTTCAGTTATCAGGGAATTCTTCCCAGTTGCTAAAGAGCACGAGCTTTTGAAATCATAGGTAACTGTTAAAAAGAGGTTTGGACAAAATCCTTAAGGTAAACATAACATCAAATGTTTCATTTATGTCTTTCTGTAGTATCCAAACAGTTCTTAAAACCTATGACCTGAGTCCCATTAGAAATTAGGAGAGGGGAGAAAGAAGTCATTTATATAAGGAGAAAAGTAGGACGCTGTTAGGGTAGAGAAAATGCTGTTCTTCTTGACTAACGTATCTATCACCATTGCCAGGCATGGTGCTTAACAAAGAGTAGGTATTTAATACATGTTGCTTGAATGAACGCATGAACAGAAGAAAAATATGGTAGGCTGAAGATTTTGGGAAGAAAATGCCTATGTACATGATTCATCATTTCTCCATAAGCTGAGCTTCAAGCCATCATGAGGTACTTCCTCTGGAAAACTACAGCTCGTCCAGAACACTTTCTTATTTTGCTTATAACTCAAAAGGAAATAAAAAGCAGACGTGCAAGATTAATTATTATTTTTCATTATTTGTTTTAAAACAACTGTGCTCCATAGCATCTTCCCCAGGATTTCACCCAGGAGGTGGTTTATTTGTTTAATATATCATTATACTGTCCAGAAGATAATCTTAGGGAAATAAATATATCTTACTGAGTGTGCCAACTATATTCCTTGGTATCTTCAAATATCTTCTCCATCCTCTTTCCTGTCTTCTTTCCCTTAATTTTTTTGCCCCTTCTTTCTTCTCCAATCCCAGTTATATGGACCCATTTTGTTCCCTTCTCTGCTTCTGTATTTGTGATAAAACATTTCCTGTCTCTTCTGCTTCTTTGATTTAAATATTATTCATGTCTCCTTGATGTAACAATTTAATTACTCTTTCTAGAAAAAAACTGTGTCTAATCTTAATTTTCCCTCCTTCCTCATAATTGGATAATTGCACATTTGGTAGCTTAATCAGTTAATTATGCATGTGCAAAAAATGCCTTAATATGTTAAAGACACTGCTTTATTTCATTGTTAGCAAAAGGGATTAATTTGGGGGTTTAGAGGATTTGTGAGTAGATTACTGTATAGTTTCCACATCCTATTAATGGCACCTTGGGCCAAAGGGACTTCTGTTCTTAAGGAAAGAATGGCTTCTAATAGACAGACTTTGGAACCTAAGGAGAATTGAATGGAGCATATTTCTTAGAACTAAAAAGCCTGTGCTTTTACTGGCATGGGGGCATTGTGGTTGTTGTTGAATGGATTGTCCAAAGCAGGCACAGCTTTTGTGAAAATGGTAAACAGTGTATAGAAAATGACATATCTTATGAAGGTCAAAAAACTTGCTCAGGCCATAATTTTTAAGGATTCCTTATTAAACTTTCATGATTGACCACCCTGGGCTCTAGAAGTTAATTGATTTTTTTTTTTTTTCTATCCACCATGGGTAAAACACATTATCAGAAATTTTTAAAGAGATCCTCCCAACACTAATCCCCTGGCCTAAGGAAAAGTTCCCGTAAGGAATGGGCTTGAAGGGAACCATTGGCTACTTCACCCTTCCTTGCAGTCAGTGCATGTAAAAGTGAATTCAGATTCTGAGTACCAGGAAGCTCTGAGGAATAGCTGATGCCTCACTATGGTTATAAAAAAATCTGCCCTGACTCTATTCCACTCCTTGCTTCTTGAAGATGCTGAAGAGGATAATGGGTCAGTTGCCAACTCTGCAACTCCTCCAAATGACAAGAAGGGAAATTCTTTTTTTTTTTTCTTTAAGCAGAGTGAAATTTACTAAACCTTAAACACTCTTGAGCTAGTGCCTGTGTCTTATTTGTCTTTGTGTCTCCAACACTGAGTGAAGATAACCAACATGACCAATGATCAATAAATGACAAAAGAAGAGAAGATTGAAAAACAGGCAGGAAGAAATAAAAAAATGTAGCAGACAGGATGGACCCAGGGTCCAATGAAGTGATAATGTAATGACAGAAGAACACTTAAAACACAACAAGAATAACTGTTACTGTCTTCTTCAAAGGCAGATGGACCCCTACCCAAAAACATGGTTCCCATATCAAGACACCATGCCACACAGAAACACACACACACACACACACAAGAGGGTAAGCAAATGTTTGTTACTTAACATAAATTAAGTCTCTGGAGTGAGCAGGGAAGGCCTCTCAAGCAGATGCAAAATGGCTTCAGAGAACAAGAGGAGATGTCTCAGAGTGTGTGCCCCGGTAGCAAGTCAGAAACTAACATGGCAAATATACAACTACCAAGCAAACTTGACATTCACACCAAACCCTGGGTGGAGTCCATCTGCCTCTGCAGGTGACCATGGCAACCCACTATAGATTAATACACAGGAGTGCCAAAGAAGAAATCACAAGGCACTGTTTAGATAATAACTCTTGCAAGAATTCAAAGAAGTTAATACTCTCCATGACCTGAAATCATTAGGAGAGGTACCGGAGAAAATAACATGAGTCAGACGCATTTATTCCAAAAACGTCTATTGAGTCTAGCCCTGTGCCAAGCATGATGGATAGAAAGTTAATATGTGGCACAGGTTTCCTTCTGAAGTCCACTGGTGGACTAAAAAATACACAAATAACTGTAATAGAATAACATGTACATTCTATGATAATAATCAGGACCTGTATAATAAGCACTGGAGCAGTAGTATGAAGTTGGTGTATGGAAGCCTGGTTGAGTTACTGATTAAAGAAAGGGAACAACTGAGGAGCGAATCTAGCAGAGACTCCATATTCATGACACGGGCTGGCTTTTGTAGGGAAAGATATGTCTACTGAGCCCAGTGGTCACTCTGTCCACTTGGGCCACCCCTCACCAAAAACCCCCTTTGAGCTCCTACGACAGAGCTACATCTAAGAATACGCAAAATGAAAGTTTAATCTTTCACTCTCTGTAACCAAAATGTTATGTAAGGGCACGTTAGTACCCTGACAACAGCCACATCCTCTGCTTATGGAATAACTACTACCTTATTGGAAATATCCTTCAATGTAACAGGCATTTTAAATGCTCTCTCTTAGAACCTCTAAAACTGAAACTCTAACATCTGTATGTGTGTTTGTACCTGTTCTCCAATTCACTCAAGTGTTCTTTTACTATAAAGGTGATAAAAAGAAAACCAGTTCTGAAATACTCTAAAAATTTCCCACTACTGTGATCTAAACTCTTTCAGGTTCAGAGATGGTTGCTGATCATAATTTCAGGATTCTGCTCACTAACCACTTGAGATTCTTACCAAATAATCATGTATTACTAAAAATACAAAGTCTTGGCTGAATGGATACAAACAAAAGACCCGTATATATTCTGTCTCCAAGAGACCCACTTCAGACCTAGGGACACATACAGACTGAAAGTGAGGGGATGGAAAAAGATATTGCATACAAATGGAAATCAAAAGAAAGCTGGAGTAGCAATTCTTATATCAGACAAAATAGACTTTAGAACAAAGACTATGACAAGAGACAAAGAAGGACACTACATAATGATCAAGGGATCAATCTAAGAAGAAGATATAACAATTGGAAATATTTATGCACCCAACATAGGAGCACCTCAATACATAAGGCAAATACTAACAGATATAAAATGGGAAAATGACAGTAACACAATCATGGTAGGGACTTTAACACCCCACTTTCACCAATGGACAGATCATCCTAAATGAAAATAAATAAGGTAACACAAGCTTTAAATGATACATTAAACAGGATGGACTTAATTGATATTTATAGGACATTCTATCCAAAAACAACACAATACACATTCTTCTCAAGTGCTCATGGAACATTCTGCAGGATAGATCATATCTTGGGTCACAAAGCAAGCCTTGGTAAAGTTAAGAAAATTGAAATCGTATCAAGTATCTTTTCTGACGAAAACACTATGAGACTAGATATCAATTACAGGAAAAAATCTGTAAAACATACAAACAAATGGAGGCTAAACAATATGATACTTAATAACCAAGAGATCACTGAAGAAACCAAAAACAAAATCAAAACATACCTGGAAACAAATGATAAAAACACGACGACCCAAAACCTATGGGATGCAGCAAAAGCAGTTCTAAGAGAAAAGTTTATAGCAATACAATCCTACCTTAAGAAACAAGAAACATCTCAAATAAACAACCTAACCTTAAACCTAAAGCAATTAGAGAAAGAAGAACCAAAAAACCCCAAAGTTAGCAGATGGAAAGAAATCATAAAGATCAGATCAGAAATAAATGAAAAAGAAATGAAGGAAACGATAGCAAAGATCGATAAAACTAAGAGTTGGTTCTTTAAGATAAACAAAGTTGATAAACCATTAGCCAGACTCATCAAGAAAAAAACGGAAAAGACTCAAATCAATAGAATTAGAAATGAAAAAGGAAAAGTAACAACTGACACTGCAGAAATACAAAAGATCATGAGAGATTACTACAAGCAACTCTATGCCATTAAAATGGACAACCTGAAAGAAACGGACAAATTCTTACAAATGCACAACCTGCCAAGACGGAACCAGGAAGAAATAGAAAATATGAACAGACCAATCACACGCACTGAAATTGAAACTGTGATTAAAAATCTTCCAACAAACAAAAGCCCAGGACCAGATGGCTTCACAGGCGAATTCTATCAAACACTTAGAGAAGAGCTAACACCTATCCTTCTCAAACTCTTCCAAAATATAGCAGAGGGAGGAACACTTCCAAACTCATTCTACGAGGCCACCATCACCCAGCTATGAAAACCAGACAAAGATGGCACAAAGAAAGAAAACTACAGGCCAATATCACTGATGAAGATAGACGCAAAAATCCTCAACAAAATACTAGCAAACAGAATCCAACAGCACATTAAAAGGATCATACACCATGATCAAGTGGGGTTTATCCAGGAATGCAAGAATTCTTAAATATATGCAAATCAATCAATGTGATACACCATATTAACAAATTGAAGGAGAAAAACCATATGATCATCTCAATAGATGCAGAGAAAACTTTTGACAAAATTCAACACCCATTTATGATAAAAACCCTGCAGAAACTAGGCATACAGGGAACTTTCCTCAACATAATAAAGGTCATATATGACAAACCCACAGCCAACATCATCCTCAATCATGAAAAACTGAAACCATTTCCACTAAGATCAGGAACAAGACAAGGTTGCCCACTCTCACCACTCTTATTCAATATAGTTTTGGAAGTTTTAGCCACAGCAATCAGAGAAGAAAAAGAAATAAAAGGAATCCAAATCAGAAAAGAAGTAAAGCTGTCACTGTTTGCAGATGACATGATAATATACGTAGAGAAACCTAAGGATGCTACCAGAAAACTACTAGAGCTAATCAATGAATTTGGTAACGCAGCAGGATACAAAATTAATGCGCATAAAACTCTGGCATTCCTATACACTAATTATGAATAATCTGAAAGTGAAATTAAGAAAACACCCCCATTTACCATTGCAACAAAAAGAATAAAATACCTAGGAATAAACCTACCTAAGGAGACAAAAGACCTGTACGCAGAAAACTAAAGATGCTGATGAAAGAAATGAAAGATGATACAAACAGATGGAGAGATATACCATGTTCTTGGATTGGAAGAATCAACACTGTGAAAATGACTCTACTACCCAAAGCAATCTACAGATTCAATGCAATCTCTATCAAACTACCATTGGCATTTTTCACAGAACTAGAACAAAAAATTTCACAATTTGTATGGAAACAGAAAAAACCCCGAATAGCCAAAGCAATCTTGAGAACGAAAAACGGAGCTGGAGGAATCAGGCTCCCTGATGTCAGACTATACTACAAAGCTACAGTAATCAAGACAGTACGGTACTGGCACAAAAACAGAAATATAGATCAATGGAACAGGAGAGAAAGCCCAGAGATAAACCCACGCATATATGGTCACCTTATCTTTGATAAAGGAGGCAAGAATACACAGTGGAGAAAAGACAGGCTCTTCAATAAGTGGTGCTGGGAAAACTGTACAGCTACATGTAAAAGAATGCTATTAGAACACTTCCTAACACCATACACAAAAATAAACTGAAAATGGATTAAAGACCTAGATGTAAGGCCAGACACTGTCAAACTCTTAGAGGTAAACAGGCAGAACACTCTATGGCATAAATCACAGCAAGATCGTTTTTGACCCACCTCCTAGAGAAATGGAAATAAAAACAAAAATAAACAAATGGGACCTAATGAAACTTAAAAGCTTTTGCACAGCAATGGAAACCATAAACAAGATGAAAATACAATGCTCACTATGGGAGAAAATATTTGCAAATGAAGCAGCTGACAAGGATTAATCTGCAAAATTCACAAGCAGCTCATGCAGCTCAGTATCAAAAAAACAATACAATCCAAAAATGGGAAGAATACCTAAATAGACATTTCTCCAAAGAAGATATACAGATTGCCAACAAACACATGAAAGAATGCTCAACATCATTAATCATTAGAGAAATGCAAATCAAAGCTACAATGAGATATCATCTCACACCAGTCAGAATGGCCATCATCAAAAAATCTACAAACAGGGGCTTCCCTGTTGGCGCAGTGGTTGAGAGTCCGCCTACTGATGCAGGGGACACGGGTTCGTGCCCCGGTCCGGGAAGATGCCACATGCCACGGAGAGGCTGGGCCCGTGAGCCATGGCAGCTGAGCCTGCGCATCCAGAGCCTGTGCTCCGCAACAGGAGAGGCCACAACAGTGAGAGGCCCGCGTACCGCAAAAAAAGAAAAAGAAATAATCTACAAACAATAAATGCTGGAGAGGGTGTGGAGAAAAGGGAACTCTCTTGCACTGTTGGTGGGAATGTAAATTGATACAGCCACTATGGAGAACAGTATGGAGGTTCTTTAAAAAGCTAAAAATAGATCTATCATATGATCTAGCATTCCCACTACTAGGCATATACCCTGAGAAAACCATCATTCAAAAAGAGTCATGTACCACAACGTTCATTGCAGCACTATTTACAATAGCTAGGGCATGGAAGCAACCTAAGTGTCCATCAACAGATGAATGGATAAAGAAGATGTGGCACATATATACAATGGAATATTAGTCAGGCATAAAAAGCAACAAAATTGAGTTATTTGTAGTAAGGTGGATGGACAAAGAGGCTGTCATACAGAGTGAAATAAGTCAGAAAGAGAAAAACAAATACCGTATGCTAACACATATATATGGAATCTAAAAAAAAAGGGTCATGAAGAACCTAGGGGTAAGAAAGGAATAAAGACACAGACCTAATAGAGAATGGGCTGAGGATACAGCGGTGGGGGGGCGGGGGGGTAAGCTGGGACAAAGTGAGAGAGTGGCATGGACTTATATACACTACCAAACGTAAAATAGATAGCTAGTGGGAAGCAGCCGCATAGCACAGGGAGATCAGCTCGGTGCTTTTTGACCACCTAGAGGGGTGGGTAGGGAGGGTGGCAGGGAGGGAGACACAAGAGGGAAGAGATATGGGGACATATGTATATGTATAACTGATTCACTTTGTTATAAAGCAGAAACTAACACACCATTGTAAAGCAATTATACTCCAATAAAGATGTTAAAAAAAAAATAGTCGAACACAGTTCCCTCTTACTTCCCTCCCCAATGCCCCCACACACATACCATGGATCAGAACTAAAAGAATATATGAAGAGGCAAACAGTACTTAGGTCACTTGCCCCAACATCCATAAGAATATAAAATAAATTAAGAATAAAGAGAGCCCCAAAATTAAATATTCTGAATACCATGAACATAGCTTAATACCAAGAATCTGCCAGGAACGTTTGTTAGATTGAGACAGAAAAAAATCCAGTGAGAGTCCAGGGTTAAATCCCTTTCAACATCCCAATATTTATAAGCAAGGAAAGAAATATCAAGGGCCTCAATCAGTCAAATTCTGTCCAGAGCAATCATCAAATGGCTGGATAATCTGTAGTCGCAGTTGAAGAATGGTACTAAAAATAAATCAGCAAATTAGCAAAGGAAATTCAAAGGAGGATAACTGCATTTTCAATAATGATGTTGGAGCAATTAGACATCCATAGACAAAACAAAACCAAGAAACAAAAACTTTTCACTAAACATCACACCTTATACAAAATTTTGAGTTAACTCAAAATAGATCATAAATGTAAATGTAGAAATGAAACTATGAAGCTTCCAGAAAAAAAGCATAAGAGTCTTCTATATCTAAAACTAAAAAGTTAGATTTGACACCAGAAGCACAATCCATAAAGAAAAAAATCAAAAAATTGGGCCTGATCAAAATTGAAACCTTTTGCTCTGCGAAAGATCTTGTCAAGAAAATGCAAATTACAAACCGGGAGAAAATATTTTTAATTATATATCTCACAAAGTTCTTTTATTTAGAAGATATAAAGAACTCTCAAAAGCCAACATTAAAAAAATCCCCTCAGGGCTTCCCTGGTGGCACAGCGGTTGAGAGTCCGCCTGCCGATGCAGGGGACATGGGTTTGTGCGCAGGTCCAGGAAGATCCCACATGCCGCGGAGCGGCTGGGCCGTGAGCCATGGCCGCTGAGCCTGCGCGTCCGGAGCCTGTGCTCCGCAACGGGAAAGGCCACAACAGTGAGGGGTCCGCGTATCGGGGGGGAAAAAAAAAAAAAAAAATCCCCTCAGAAAATAGGCAAAATACAGGAAGAGATGTTTCACTGAAGAAGATATACAGATGGCAAATAAACACATGACAAAATGTTCAACCATTATTAGTCATTAGAGAAATGCAAATTAAAACTAAAGTGGTATGTTAATGCACACCTGTCAGAAAAACTAAAATAAAAAATAGTGATAATACCAAATGCTAGCAAGGCTGCAGAGAAACTGAACTGCTCATACATTACTGGTGAGAGGATGAAATGGTAAAGCCACTCTGGAAAATTGTTTAAGTTCCTTTTAAAACTAAAAATGAATGTATCATACAACCTAACTTTTGGATGTATATCCCCAAGGAATGAAAATATATTTTCATACAGAAACTTGTACACAAATATTTGTACCAGCTTTATTTGTGATGAAAACCTAGAAACTACCTAAATGAACCTCCAGAAATTATAGTGAGTGAAAAAAGCCAACTTGAAAAGGATATATATACGTCATGATTCCATTTATATAACATTTGTGAAATAACACAATTATAGAGATAGACAACAGATTAGTTATTGCCAAGAGTTAATGGGGGAGGCCGGGTGATTGTGTCCAAAAAGGGGTAGAATGAGAGTCTCATATTGATGGTAAAGTTAAGTATCTTAAGTACCTATCATAGTGGTGGTTACATAAAGCTACTCATGAAGTAAAACTGCATAGAGCTATACATACACACACCACACTGGAGTGCATATGTAACTGATAAAAATCTGAATAAGCTCTATGACTTGTACCAAGGTCAAATTCCTGGCTTTGATATTGTACTATGGTCATACATGATGCTAACACTGGGGAGATTCGGTAAAGGGTCACAGAAACTCCCTGTATATTTCTTTGAAACTTCCTGCGAATCCATAATTATTTCAAAATAAAGAGTTATTTGTTTAAAGTAAATTGGAAGTTTCAGTCCAGACATGATGGTATAGACCCATTTTTACCCTGCTCCTCCCCACTAAGTACCACTACAAACCCTGAAAATGGATTAAGAGACAAGGGAGGTAGAAGTCTGAACAGGGTTAAGAAGGTGAGCTGGTTTGGGACCTCAGGACTGGAGAAACAGCACAGTGGCAGGGCTTCCTGGCTCCCCCACCCAGCTGAAAGCCACATAGACCTAGTGTTTCTCAGTCCCTGACTTAGCAACCGAAGGCAGCTCATGTAAGTTCATTCCTCCCCTGGGTGGAAGACATTCCCTTGACAACATCAGGCAAGCCTAACACAAATGGCGTGAAGAATCCATTAGGAGTCTCACCAAAAATAAGCATGAAGGGAAAGCACTCTCTTTCTCTGCCTGGTCCAAGACTCCCTCTTTTGCCAAAAGATACCCAAGTGGCAAGAGAAATGAGCAAGAGAGATACAGCAGCTCAGGCTGAGGAGCCAACTTGCCCCTGTCGTCCCAAAATGCTCCTCCACCTCCCAGAGACAGCCGAGTAGGCAGATGGGACAGGAAACAAGGACCAGTCACAGCAAGTAGCCTGGCCCAGGAAGCTGCTTTGTTCTGTGGCCAAGGCTTTCATGCCCCACCAGAGATGCGGGGGCAATGGTCAGAGCTGAAAGCAGGATCCAAGTACATCAAGTCTCCAAATCTGGGAAGCCTCAATAGTAAAACAAAAACAGACAAAGCAAAACAGAAAAAACAGACAAACAAAAGAAACACCCCACCCAAAACAACAAAAGTAACAATAACAAAAACAATACAATTAGAAAATGGGGAAAAGAAATGAACAGCTATTTAACTGAAGAGGACATAGAGATGGCAAATAAGCACATGAAAAGATGCGCAGCAACATTAGCTATCAGGGACATGCATATCAAACCCTAATGAGATATAAATGTACGGCTATCAGAATGGCTAAATTTAAAAAAAAAAAGTGACAATACCAAAAGCTGACAAGGCTATAGGGAAACAGTCACTTATACACTGCTGGTAGAAGGTAAAATGGTGCAACCACTCTGGAAAACAGTTTGTTAGGTTCTTATAAAACAGAGCATACAACTACCATAGGATCTAGCAATTGCATGCCAAAAGAAATAAAACCTATATTTTCAGAAAAGGTAAATCTATATTTACCTTTTAGGTTTATCCAAGAGAAATAAAGAGAAATAAAACTTATATTTTCAGAAAAGGTAAACATGAATGCAGCTTTATTCATAATAGCCACAAACTATAATCACTCCATATATCCTTCAACAGATCAACAGTTAAATTATGGTATACCCAAGCCACAGCAATCATCTAAGAAAAAGAAATAAAAGGTATACAAATTGGACAGGAAGAGGTAAAATTGTCATTATATGTAGATAACCTGATTCTATATACAGAAAACCCTAAAGGCTCCACACAAGATCTACTAGAACTGATAAATTCAGCAAGGTAGCAGGATACAAGATTAACATTCAGAAATCCGTTGCATTCCTTTACGCTATCAATGAAATACCAGGAAGGAAAAGGAAAAGCACAAAAACAGATATATAGATCAGTGGAACAGAACAGAGAGCCCAGAAATAAACCCACACACCTATGGTCAATTAATCTTTGACAAAGGAGGCAAAAATATACAGTGCAAAAAAGACAGTCTCTTCAGCAAGTGGTGTTGGGAAAGCTGGACAGCCACATGTAAATCAATAAAGTTAGAACACTCCCTCACACCATACACAAAGATAAACTCAAAATGTTTTAAAGACTTAAATATAAAACAGACACCATAAAACTCTTAGAAGAGAACATAGGTAAAACATTCTCTGACATAAATCATAGTGTGTCTTCTCCCAAGGTGATAGAAATAAAGCAAAAATAAACAAATGGGACCTAATCAAACATAAGCTTTTGAACAGCAAAGGAAACCATCAACAAAAGAAAAAGACAACCTACGGGATGGGAGAAAATATTTGCAAATGATGCAAACAACAAGGACTTAATTTCTAAAATATACAAACAACTCATACAACTCAATATCAAAAAAGAAAAGAAAAAAACAACCCAATCAAAAAATGGCAGAAGACCTAAGGAGACAGTTCTCCAAGGAAGACATACAGATGGCCAACAGACCCATGAAAAGATGCTCAACATTGCTAATTATTAGAGAAATGCAAATCAAAACTACGATGAGGTATCACCTCACTCCAGTCAGAATGGCCATCACCAAAAAGTCTACAAATAATGCTGGAGAGGGTGTGAAGAAAAAGAAACCCTCCTACACTGTTGGTGGGAATGTAAATTGGTATAGCCACTACAGAGAACAGTATGGAGGTTCCTTTAAAAACTAAAAACAGAGTTACCATATGATCCTGCAATCCCACTCGTGAGCATATATCCAGAGAAAACCATAATTCAAAAAAATACACGCACCTCTATGGTCACAGCAGCACTATTTACAATGGCCAAGACATGGAAGCAACCTAAATGTCCACTGACAGACGAATGGATAAAGATGTAGTATATATATACAATGGAATATTAGTCATAAAAAAGGATGAGATAATGCCATTTGCAGCAATGTGGATGGAGTAGAGAATATCATACTAAGTGAGCCAAATATCATATGATATCACTTATACGTGGAATCTGAGAAAAAAGATACAAAAAAAGACTTTAAAAAGGCAACATTACGAAATCAGGAATGTGGAATCCCCCCCAAAATTTCCCTTTACTGTCATTCTAGTGGTGTTTCAGGAGGGAATTAAATACACTCATTTGTTAAATTCATTACAGTAGTCAAAATGACCATCAATTTATTTTCATAAAATAAAATTTATTGTGTATTTTTAAAAAACGGCATGTCGATCTGTAAGTATCTAAATAAAAATGTCAATTTAAAAAGTTGATGCAAGGCCCATGATTAAAGTAGAATTGAAATGAACTCATATGGGAATTTTCAAATATGCTGCTTTTGTCCCAGTCTCTCCTAAGCTCTGCAAAGCAAGATGATCCTGAATGGCAGCATGGACAGTGGCTTTCTTTTGATTTTTCTGCTCCCAGTTATTTGAGTAATAATACATCTGTGCAACAAACAGACCCACAGACACTAGATGCAGTTACAGTCCTCTGTAAACAGGCTGGAAAGGTCATAAAGGTGAAGAATGTCATTTTCCTCTCTTTGATATATAAATTTTAGAAGATTTTTGAAGTTTAGTATTGTCTGGCAAGAAAGCTGATTGTTATTTGGTCTATTTGAAATAGCAAGATGAGAGAACATCTAAACGTGACATCTGTATCAGAAGGCTGCTTTTATCCTGCTCAGAAGTCCCTATATCATGATCCTGCCTCTCTCTTCTCTTTCTTCTTCCCTCCCTTCCCTCCTCTCCCACCCTTTTCTTTCTGTGTCTCTCTGGCTTCATCTTACCCCAGTCTCCTTGCTTATTCTCTTCTAACCACCGCGCCCATTCTATAAATCCGTGAAGATGCATTCCCACCTCAGGGTCTTTGCATTTGCTGTTTCCTCATCCTGGTTTCGTGGTCCATCAGTCATCAGTAGTCTGCTCCCTTCCTTTAAATCTCCAAGCAAAGTCATCTGATCAGACAGACTTCCCCTAAGGACACTAAATAAAGGAGCACTAGTTCTCCCCAGGCAACATCATCTCCCTGACTCTGTTTTTTCTTCACAACAGCTGTTAATATCAGCCATCTGTACATTTGTTTGTGTCTCCCCACTAGAATATATGCTCCTTGAGGTCAGGGACTGTGTTCACTGCTATTTCCCAACACATGGAACAGTGCCAGGCACAGAGTTGGCATTAGTAAGTTTGTGTTTACTAAACTTTGTGTAAATAACATTTCCTTCTCCTTGCTGGAACCGTTATGGATGCAAGTGGTTTCATCATTAGGTTGTATGCAGGGCATGGAATTAGTGGGAAAGGGCTTGGGATTTTAGCATCATCTTGTAACTTGCAAGATGTTTGTGCAAACCTGTCTGTCTGAATCAGGGGTGGCTCCTGTCACTGATTCACCCGCTTGTGTGGTATGGAGGACATCAGACATGAGGAAACTTTGCAAAGACGCTTGCTTTCTACATTACAAATTTTAAATTTACAAAGTGGTGTTATTTTAATTTGCATTATCCTAGACCCATGGGCACAACTGGAGAGGATATGCTGAGGGCTACATCCATAACAAAACCAAGGTTTGGGCAATACTCCTTTGTACTGTTTGATGATCATTTTGGATTTTTCTCTCTTGCACTTTAGCACAAAGTAAAAAGTGTCCTGTTTATGATTCTTAACTCCTCATACCACCTATATTCAATTTGCATCACCTTTAGACTTTTGTGATTCAAATAATTTTCTCCTCCTCTCTCTCCCCTTCTAGAAAAATAAAAAAGAAGAGAAAACTCTTTTCCCTGGCACCATTTGCCTTGCCACTCACCACTTAACATGTTTTCTCCCTTTCAAGGTCTACCAGCTCAGGAAAGATAGAGCTGCAGCTATTTTATTGGCTTTCTCATCTCTGCTCCCTGATATTTACTATATTCCAGTTTCTTCTTCCTGCTAAGGTTACTACTCTATTCTCTGCTTTTTTTTTTCTGCAGGAAACATCATTTTGTCTTCTGCAGCCTCCTACTCCAGGAGATTTTTGTGAATATCATTGAGATTATCAGATGTCCAAGATGTGAAAGATGAAGACATTCCATCGATGTTCTCTTGGCTAATATACATGTGTCCCCTGGGGAACAAATTTCTTATCAAATTTCTTCACTTGTGCCTTCAAAGGACAAACGGAATGAGTTGAAACAATTATGCAGCAACTCCAGACCTTAGGAGGAACAGCTGCTTCCAATAATGAAGTAGGATTTTGTTCCAAGTGATGTCACCACTAAGGATATTTCCTAGATAAGTTCCTGACTCTCTACTTGACCTCAGTGGAAAAAGACAGTACATAGGACACTAGAGTTGGGAACAGAGAAGAGTTAACCTGGGGACTTAAATCAATTGAAGTTGCTTTTGGATTTCAGCCTCTGAATAGAACAGTGGTGATCTATCACATGGAGCAATTCATTTCTCTAATAATTGTAAAGCCAAATGACAGCCATGTGTCTAGCCTGCCTTATCTTGGGTATTTTCTTAAGCTCCATGTATAGAGATAAGTCCCAAAAAAGTAAAGTAACAAGAGAAAACGTGGAGTAATTCTAACCTGGGTTATTTAGCTATTCCAGAAAAAGTGTTTTGGGGGCCTGGAATAGTTTGCTTTCTCTACTTCCTGGGACTAGAAATAACCAGTGCTAAGGCTAGATCGCAGCCAGCATTCTGCTTCAGCAAAGAGCAGACCTGTGCAGACGACTGTACACAATGCTTTCTTAATAGTTAGACCCGAGGTCCCCAGCAAGAAAGCTTCAGCCTGGAATCACTTGCACACTCATCAGCCGCTTGCTAATATCATTCGTGCATCTGCATTGAAAGAAATGGTCACCAACTGCCAAATTAATACCGTCTAGGCTAGTTTGCTGAAGCTCAGCCTTCAACATCCACGAGAAAGACAATCCTGGGTTGTCAAGTGGGCAAGAGGCTTTTAAAAAGATTTACATGTCAAAGGATCAGAGAAAGAATTTAAAATGACAAGTTTCCTAAAGGCAACGCTCTAAGAAAAAGGAGGTCAGGCCCACCCAAGACTCGAGAAAAAGCCTGTGAAAAGTTTAGTCAAGCTGAGGGGAATTTAAGGCGGTCTTGGTCAGTAGAGAGCAAGGGGAAGAGAGGGATGGGATGAGGTTATGCAGACAGGCAGGGGCACTGCTGAGCACCACGGTGGCGGGAGAGAGAGAAACTACTCCGAGTGCGGCCGGAAGCCACTGAAGGTATTGAGCAGGACAAAGAGTTATCCATTTATACAGGTACAATATTTGCTATAAAGGAAATTTACATTTATCACCAAATTACAATGTACAGCACATGCGTTTTTTTTAATTTAAGCCTCATGATCTTGATGTTACGTTGAAAAGAAAAGCCTAGGTAACTTTAATTACATGTTGATTATTTAGCTATACGGCCACTTAAATAGCATCTTCACTTTAAAGTTGAAAGAATGGAGGCTCAGAAAGATTAAGCGACTAGCCCCAAGTTACCAAGTTGCACCTCATTTCCCCGAATTCTTAATATTGAAGAACTCTGATGGTTTGCATTTTCAGTCAACCTCCAGGTCCTTGGGGATCTCACCCAGTCTCCTGACTTTAAATGCCGTCTGTAGAGTGAGGACTTCACACTTTTCTCTCCAGCTCAGACCCTTCCATCATAGCTAGGGGACGGCATTTAATGTAGGTGTAGCCACTGAGATATAGAGCGAAATCTTTCAGGGGGGTTTCTGAAAAGTAATTTCCACTCTGATAAAAAGAGAGAGATGTATGAAGACAACTTTCTAGCCCACCTCATTCTTTCTTGAACATTGCTGGATAAGGATGTGATGGTCACTGTTAATGTGATCCTTACCAGAACATAGAAGATGATGGAGTAGAAAGATCGGGACGTGCTGGGTCTTTGATGATTATTGAGTCATGAAGCACTCCAGGATCATTGTTCTGCAGAATGTTTATCATGTAATATTAAATACCAGTTGTTTGTCTCTTTTTTCTTGATTAGTCCGTCACTTTGTAGCTGAAAGCAACCTAGACCCTGGCCAACATAGTGATTAATCAGAGCCTGTGATCTGGCCAATCCAACTTTCTCACTATTCAGCATGATTATTGTATCATTTATTTACTGAGGCACATCCCAGAAAGTCCAAGTGCCTGCAATACCCAAAGCCCCCTGTGGAGAAAATAACCTCCAGGTGATTTTTTTCCTGCATTCATTCAATGAACATTGAGCATGTGTTACATGCCAGGAACTATTCTAGGCTTTGAGGATACAGCAACAGTGAACTGAACAGGAAAACATTCTTGCCTTATGGAATTTACATTCTAGTAGGGGAAGACGATCATGCACGGTCTGGATTTCTAGAGCTCGCCCATACACCATTCTCCTCTTTCTGGCCATTTACTGCAACTCTTAGCAGGAAGGGCCGTGTGACAGGTTCTGATCAAGGCCTGGCTAATGTCTCGTGAGCAGAACTGACACTCCTTTCGAATGAAAACATTTCACTTTCAGGGCAAGAGACACTCTGTTCCCATGTCTTCCATGCTTGAAGAAATATGTATTGAGATGGAGGCAACACTAGTGGTCTGGGTTTCAAAGTCACCTCATAGAGGACAGCTGTCCTAGAGTCAGACCCTCAGTGCACTTTGCATGAGAAAGAAACAAGCTTTATTATGTTTGACCGCTGAGATTTTATAGTTGATTTTCATTGTCTACCCTAATACACTATCCTGTTAGATAATGCATTTGACTATAAACCTTTTTAAATACTATAATTTTCCCATATAAACATAGCTTATGAGCATTTAAAAGTTTTTTTCAGCTATATTTAGGATTTATTCCCTCTCAACTGCATGCACCATTTTAATTTCAGTGTGTGATACACAGACACACATATATCGAACCAAAGTAAGCAAAGTCAGATTCTTATTCCTATCAGTCACTGGTCACAATTTCCCTCTAAATACATTCTCTCCCGTCCTGAATATCACAAGGTAAGAATTATAAGAATTCTTACATTTTTTTCAAAACAGTTCAGGGCACTGGGAGAGAGATACTAAAAAAAAAAAAAAGAAAAAGCTAGACTAAATTGGTTGTTATTTAGAATAGAAATTGGAATCAGATGAAAAAGTGAATTTCATCCATTTGCTGTAGAATGATGATTGACTCGCCATAATGTTTTATTTTGGTTTTTTCTTCTGTGCTTTTTAATATGACTCTGAATGTCCCAGGAAACTAACTGCCCATCTGTCATCCCAGGAGATTACTCTGTTGTGAACAGTGTTCTTTTCCAGCTGTTTTCTGAGGTATTTGCTCTATAATTTTTTCACTCCTAATCATTTACCACTGTAGTCTTCCTGCAAGATTTCAAGTACAAAATTCATCATATCGTAACATGTTTTTAAAAGGATTAGATTAACTCTCATAAGACACATTTATATTACTATAACCAGGATTTCCTCCTATCTCCATGAAGTCTCTAGGGAAAGGCCCCTTCATTGTAAAAACTGGATAAATTTTTCTTAAATGCTCTTCTGGAGTTTCTTGCATAAGATGTCACTTTGGGAGACTATGGGCTGTGGCTTCATGAGCATAGGGAACACACCTGCATCACCCACTGCTGTTATCTCCAGGACTCAGCTTAGTGTTGTACACAGTAGGTATTCAACAAAACATTATATACCAGCCCATCTTAACTCCCCTTAATTGATTATTTGCATAAAACCACTATAAACACACATAGCAGTGCTCAATTGTTTTAAATGAATTAAAAAGATGAATTAACATATAAATTCAGTTCCCTCTCTGAGTTGGAGATCTACTGCCATTAGTTTGATTTTATGGCATCCTGGCCCCATTTTCCAAAAGTAGTACCATTTTTTAAAATAATAAAAATTTGAATAAGAATCATGTTACACACCCCCAGAAAGACTATGATATAAACTAAAAGCCATCATAAGTGATAACAGAAAATCCAGATTTATCTACATATCTTGAGTTATTTATGCCTTCATGCCTTTTTAAAAATTATTTCTTCCTTATTGCTGAAGTTGCAATGAGAGAAAAGAGAGAGCCAGAGAGACAAAGGGAGAAGGAGAGACAGGGAGAGAAAGAGTGACAAAGATGGCTGACAGTCAATGAATCTGGGTGAAGAGTGGGTGTTTTAGGTGTTCGGTGTACCACTATAGTAGTCAGAATAATGGGCCCTAAAGATGGCCATGCCCTGATCCCCAGGACCTGTGAATAAACAGCAAAAGGACTTTGCAGATGTGATTAAGTTAAGGATCGTGAAGTGAGGAAATGATCGTCGTTTATCCACGTCAGTCCAATGTAATCACAGGCACCCTTATGAGGTAACAAGTGAGGCAAAAGAATCAGAGAAGGAGATATGACAACAGAATCAAGAGTCAGTGCCAGAGAGAGAAGCCACATTGATGTCTTGGAAGATGGAGGAGGCCATGAGCCAAAGAATGAAGGTGGTCTTTAAAAGTTGAAAAAAGGCAAGAAAACAGATTATCTCCTAGAGTATCTCAGTGGAACGCAGCTCTGTTGACTTATGTTTGATTTCTGTACTCCAGAACTTTAAGATAATAAACCTGTTATGCCATTAACAAATTTCATTAATTTGTTACAGCTGCAGTAGTGGTTACAACTACTATTTCAGATTGTTAGAGATTTTAAAATTGTCAGATTGTAAAGCTGGAAAAAATTACTGAACTTAACATTAGCCAGTATAACATAATCATTTTAGGACAAATTTTCCAATACTTTTTCCTTAAAGATACATAATTTACATGATATAAAAAGATTATAAGGATAAAATTTGATGAGTTTTAACAAAAGTATAGAATTGTGTAATATTCCTGTAAAGATACACATTTCCATCACCCCAGAAATTTTCCTTGTGATTCTTCACAGTTAATCTCCCCAGCTACTTAACATGTTTTTGTCATTTTAGATTATTTTCCCTGTTTTGTATATGTTTTTATATAAATGAAATCATAGTCTTTTCTGTCTGATATTTTTCATTCAACAAAATTATTTTGAGATCCATCCACATAAGCAGTTTGGATTTTTTTTCTTAGAAGTTCTGTATTATATAAATATATCAATTTGTTTCTCCATTCACCTTTTGGTAAGCGATTTGGTTGTTTGGGGTATTTAGCTACTATCAATAAAGCTGCTAAAAAAGCAGTCTCACAGAAGGTTTTTTTGTGTATAGGCACATGTGTGTGTAGGTACATGCTTACATTTCTCTTGGATACATAACTAGCCTAGAAGTTAAATTGCTGGGCATAACATAGGAGAGTATTTAACTTCGTAAGAAACTACTAAACTGATTCCAGTTAGATGTTCCATCTTTACATTCCCATCAGCAGACACTTCAAGAAAATTTTTTTTTAATTTACTAGATAAATTTGAGATGTAACATTGTGTAACCTTAAGGCATACAGCATGTTACCTGACACATTTATAAGCTGTAATATAATTTCCATTACTAATGTTACATAACTTTTAGTACAATATTACCTATATTCATGATACTGTACAGATCTCTATGGCTTATTTATTACTCATTACAAATTTGTAACCTTAAATATGATCAGTCTTATCCTATTCCCTCATCCCCTCGTAACCACCATTTTACTCTCTGGTTTTGTTTGGTTTTTAACAAATTTGATTTTTTTATATTCCACATATAAGTGGTACTACACAGTACTTGTCTCTCTCACTTTCATAATGTGCTCAAGCCCCATCCATGTTGTTGAAAATGGCAGGATATCCTCCTTTTTCATAGCTGAATAATGTTCCATTTTGAATATATGCCACATCTTTTTTGTGTGTGTCATCCACTGATAGGCATTTGGGTTGGGTCCATATCTTGGCTATTTTAAAAATGCTGTGATAAACACAGCAGTGTATATAGCTTGTCAAAATTCTGTTTTAAAACATCCCATGCAGCTCAATATCATAAAAACAAACAACCCAATCAAAAAATGGGCAGAAGACCTAGGTATTTCTCCAAAGAAGACATACAGATGGCCAAAAGGCATGTGGAAAGATGCTCAACATCACTAATTATTAGAGAAATGCAAATCAAAACTACAATGAGGTACCACCTCACACTGGTTAGAATGGCCATCATTAAAAAGTCCGCAAATAACAAATGCTGGAGAGGGTGTGGAGAAAAGGGAACCCTCCAACACTGTTGGTGGGAATGTAAGTTGGTGCAGCCACTATGGAAAATAGTATGGAAGCTCCTCAGAAAACTGAAAATAGAATTAGCATACGATCCAGCAATCCCACTCCTGGGCATATATCCAGACAAAACTGTAATTCAAAAAGATACATGCACCCCTATGTTCATAGCAGCACTATTCACAATAGCCAAGACATGGAAACAGCCTAAATGTCCATCAACAGATGAATGGATAAAGAAAATGTGATACATATATACAATGGAATATTACCCAGCCATAAAAATGGATGAAATAATGCCATTTGCAGCAACATGGATGGACCTAGAGATTGTCATACTGAGTGAAGTAAGTCAGACAGATAAAGACAAGTATCACATGATATTGCTTATATGAGGAAGATTAAAAAAAGGTACAAATGAACTTACCTACAGAACAGGAATAGAGTTACAGCTGTAGAAAACAAACTTATGGTTACCAGGGGGTAAGGGGAGGAGGAGGGTTAAATTGGAAGATTGGGATTGACATATACACACTACTGTATATAAAATAGGTAACTAATAAGAACCTACTATATAGCACAGGGAACTCTACTCAATACTCTGTAATAGCCTATATGGGAAAATAATCTTAAAAAGAGCGGATATATGTATATGCATAACTGATTCACTTTGCTGTACACCTGAAACTACCACAACATTGTAAATCAACCATACTCTAATAAAAATTAATTTAAAAAAAAGAAAGGATACATTCACCCCAATGATCATTGCAGCACTGTTTACAGTAGCCAAGACATGGAAGCAACCTAAATGTCCATCGACAGATGAATGGATAAAGAAGATGTGATACATATATACAATGGAATATTACCCAGCCATTAAAAAGAATTAAATAATGCCATTTGCAGCAATGCAGATGGACCTGGAGATTATCATACTAAGTGAAGTAAGTCAGACAGAGAAAGAAAAATATCATATGATACAGCTTATATGCAGAATCTTTTTTTAAAAATGATACATTTGTAAAATGAACTTATTTACAAAACAGAAACAGACTCACAGACTTAGAGAATGAATTTATGGTTACCGAGGGAAGGGTGGGGTGTAGGGATAGACTGGGAGTTTGGGATTGACATGTACACACTGCTATATTTAAAATAGATAACCAACAAGGACCTACTGCATAGCACAGGGAACTCTGCTCAATATTCTGTAATAACCTAAATGAGAAAAGAGTTTGAAAAAGAATAGATACATGTATATGTATAACTGAATCACTTTGCTGTACACCCAGAACTAACACAACATTGTTAATCAACTATGCTCCAATATGATATTTTTTTAAAAATTCTTTAAAAATTGTTTTTATTTCCTTTGGGTATATACGCAGAAGTGGAATTGCTAGATTCTATGGTAGATCTATTTTTAATTTTTTTTCCATAGTGGTTGGACTAATTTATATTCCCACCAACAGTGTATAAAGTTTCCCTTTTCACCGTATCCTAACCAGCACCTGTACTCCCTTGTCTTCTTGATGATAGCCATTCTAACAGGTATGAGGTGATATCTTATTGTAGTTTTTGTTTGCATTTCCCTGATGATTAGTAAAGTTGAGCATCTTCTCATATGCCTACTAGCTATTTTGATGTCCTCTTTGGGAATATGTCTATTTAGTTCTTCTGCCTATTTTTTAATAGGGTTATTTGTTTTTTCTTTGTTATTAAGTTGTATAGGTCCTTATATATTTTGTTTAATAATTTCTATTGACCTACCTTCAAGTTCAATGACCCTTCCTTCTGCATTTTATTATATAATCTATATTTAAACCCAATCACTGTATTCTTTAATTTCATGTTTAGTTTTTTTAGTTCTAGGATGCTTGCTTGGTTCGCTTTTAGAATTTTCATATCTCTTTTGAAATTCACGTGTCTTACTTTCACAGGGATTCCTTTTACATATTTTAATTGCTATTTTAATGTCTTAGCCCAGATATTGGAATTAGTAGGCAATCTGTGGGTTTGCTTCTATTGCCTATTTCTCCTTATAATTATATTTTGTTGACTTTTATTGTGTCTGGTAGTATTTGACACTGAACATTATAAATGATACACTGTAGATACTCTGGATTATTTGTGCTCCTCTGAAGAGTGTGGAGTTTTGTTCCCACAGATACATAGTTAAATGATGAGTCACCTTTATCCATGGCAGATTGGTCACTGAAGGTCTATTCTGGATTTTCCCTTAATCCTAGGGCACAGACCTTAGTTCTGTCATGTGGTTCTTATAACTAAGGCACGATGCTATTGGGATTTTACTCAAAACCTCCAACTGTTCACTAAGCTATTAAAGCTTGATAAGGAGTGAACCCCCAACTCTTCCCAACACCAGAAAACTGTTAAAGTCTAATTTTTTTTAGGCTTCCGGCTTTTAATTTTCTGGGAGCCTCACCCCATGCATGTACACTTTAGGAGTATATTAATATTGGGGGGAAAATATATATGCAGATTGTTGAAGCTTCCACCCCCTGTGACTCTCTTCTTTTACTGGATTCCTGTTTCAATTTCTAGCCATTCTCACAACTAGGGAAAAAAATAATTTAAATGTGGATTGAAACTGTCATATTTTCTTTTTTTCAAACATTTTATTCCCTAAAATTTCTGCCAATGTTTTATCATTCTTCTGTGCTTTCAAATAACTATCATATATATCTTGTTTAACATTTATAATTGTTAATAGCAGAAATATTAGTTTAATGAAGACTACATGACGATTATTCAAAGTAAGAAGTCCTTAGGGAAACTTTTAAAAGAAATGCCTGAAATATAAAACTGAAGCAAAAATACGTAAAAATAAAAGAGACACACCACAAATGAATAGATTCTGAATCTAATCAAGTCTTTCTATCCACCTACAAGCTTACAGGAAAAAGAAAAGTAAGATAAGCCAAACCATGAGGGAACTGGTAAATTCATAATGTACAACATTCTATAGTACAAGTGACATGATTTCTCCAACAGATCAACTGCATAAAAATGGAATGGGGGGGACCTTCCAGATGGCAAAGGAGTAAGACGTGGAGATCACCTTCCTCCCTACAAATACATCAAAAATACATCTCCATGTGGGACAACTCCTACAGAACAGCTACTGAACGAATGCTAGCAGAAGACCTCAGACTTACCAAAAGGCAAGAAACTCCCCACGTACCCGGCTAGTGCAAAAGAAAAAAGAAAAAACAGACAAAAGAATAGGGACGGGACCTGCACCTCTAGGAGGGAGCAGTGAAGCAGGAAAAGTTTCCACACACGAGGAAGCCCCTTCACTGGCGAAGACGGGGGTGGTGAGGGGGATCTTTGGAGACATGGAGGAGAGCACAGCAACAGGGGTGCAGAGGGCAAAGCGGAGAGATTCCCGCACAGAGGATCAGTGCCGACCAGCACTCACCAGCCTGAGAGGCTTGTCTGCTCATCCAGCAGGGCAGGTGGGGGCTGGGAGCTGAGGCTCGGGCTTCGGAGGTCAGATCCCAGGGAGAGGACTGGGGTTGGCTGCGTGAACACAGCCTGAAGGGGGCTAGTGCGCCACAGCTAGCCGGGAGGGACTCTGGGAAAAACTCTGAACCTGCCTAAGAGGCAAGAGACCATTGTTTCAGGGTGTGTGAGGAGGGGGGATTCCTTCCCTGTCTGCCCACAGAAGGCAGAGAACTGCCTAAATGAGCTCCAAAGATGGGCGCTAGCTGTGGTTGCTTGGACACCAGAGACAGACATGAACCGCTAACGATGCTGCGGAAGCCACCAAGAAGCCTGTGTGCAAGCACAGGTCACTATCCACACACTCCCAGGAGCTTGCGCAGGCCGCCACTGCCAGGGTCCCGAGATCCAGGGACAACTTCCCCGGGAGAACACACAGCGTGCCTCAGGCTATTGCAACGTCATGCTGGCCTCTGCGGCCACAGGCTCCCCCCGCATTCCAATTAAAAGTACCTTACCCCTTCCTCCCCCCAGCCTGAGTGAGCCAGGGACCACTCATCAGCTGCTGCTTTAAACCCTGTCTCAGTGGGAACAGAAGCCTTAGGGCGACCTACATGCAGAGGTGGGGCCAAAACCAAAGCTGAACCCCAGGAGCTGTGGGAACAAAGAAGAGGAAGGGAAATTTCTCCCAGCAGCCTCAGCAGCAGCAGATTAAATCCCCACAGTCAGCCTGAGGTACCCTGCATCTGTGGAATACCTGAACAGACAACGAATCAACCCAGAATTGAGGTGGTGGAATTTGGAAGCATCTGTAGACTTGGGGTTTGCTGTCTGCGACTAATTTGTTTCTGATTTTTATGTTTATCTTACCACAGTTTTTAGCGCTTGTTATCATTAGTGGATTTGTTTATTGGTTTCATTGCTCTCTTCTTTTTTTAATTACTTTTTAATTTTTTTATTATAATTTTTTTTTATTTTAATACTTTATTTTATTAAAAAAATTCTTTTTCTTCTATATTCTCCCTTTTCTTCTGAGCCATGTGGCTCACAGGGTCTTCGTACTCCAATCAGGTGTCAGGCCTGAGCCTCTGAGATGGGAGAGACAAGTTCAGGAAATTGCACCACCAGAGACCTCCCAACCCCACATAATATCAACTGATGAGAGCTCTCCCAGAGATCTCTGTCTCAACACTAACACCCAGCTCCACCCAATGGCCAGCAAGCTCCAGTGCTGGAGGCCCCATGCCAAACAACTAGCAAAACAGGAACACAAAGCCACCCATTAGCAGACAGGCTACCTAAAATCATACTGAGTTCACAGACAACGCAAAACACACCACCAGATGCCCCCCTGCCCACCAGAAAGACAAGATCCATTCCCACCTACCAGAACACAGGCACCAGTACCCAGTCCCCTCCACCAGAGAGCCTACAGAAGCCACTGAAGCAACTTTATCCACTGGGGGCAGACATGCAAAACAATGGGAAAGACGAACCTGCAGCCTGCGGAAAGGAGACCCCAAACACACTAAGAAAGCCCACCAGACCAAACAAATGAAGAGGAAACAGGCAGTCTAACTGAAAAAGAATTCAGAGTAATGATAGTAAAGATGATCCAAAATCTTGAAATAGAATGGAGAAAATACAAGAAACGTTTAACAAGGACCTAGAATAACTAAAGAGCAAACAAATAATGATGAACAACACAATAAATGAAATTAAAAATTCCCTAGAAGGAATCAACAGCAGAATAATTGAGGCAGAAGAACAGATAAGTGACATGGAAGATAAAACAGTGGAAATAAGTACCACAGAGTAGAATAAAGAAAAAAGAATTAAAAGAATTGAGGACAGTCTCAGAGACCTTGGGGACAAAATTAAACACACCAAACATTCAAATTATAGGGGTCACAGAAGAAGAATGGAAAAAGAAAGGTCTGAGAAAATATATGAAGAGATTATAGTTGAAAACTTCCCCAATATGGGAAAGAAAATAGTCAATCAAGCCCAGGAAGCACAGAGAGTCCCATACAGGATAAATCCAAGGAGAAACACACCCAAGAGACATATTAATCAAACTATCAAAAATTAAATACAAAGAAAAAGTATTAAAAGCAGCAAGGGAAAAGCAACAAATAACATACAAGGGAATCCCCATAAGGTTAACAGTGGGTCTTTCAGCAGAAACTCTGCAAGCCAGAAGGGTGTGGCAGGACGTATTTAAAGTGATGAAAGGAAAAAACCTACAAACATGATTACTGTACCCAGCAAGGATCTCATTCAGATTCAACAGAGAAATTAAAACCTTTACAGAGAAGAAAAAGGTAAGAGAATTCACCACCACCAAATCAGCTTTACAACAAATGCTAATGGAACTTCTCTAGGCAGGAAACAACTCTAGACAGGAAACATAAGAGAAGGAAAAGATCTACAATAACAAACCCAAAACAATTAAGAAAATGGTAATCGGAACATACATATCGATAACTACCTTAACGGTAAATGGATTAAATGCTCCAACCAAAAGACAGAGACTGGCTGAATGGATACAAAAACAAGAGCTGTATATGTGCCATCTACAAGAGACGTGCTTCAGACCTAGGGACACATACAGACTGAAAGTTAGGGGATGGAAAAAGATATTCCATGCAAATGGAAATCAAAGAAAGCTGCAGTAGTCATTCTCATATCAGACAAAATAGACTTTACAATAAAGACTATTACAAGAGACAAAGAAGGACACTACATAATGATCAAGGGATCAATCCAAGAAAAAGATATAACAATTGTAAATATTTATACACCCAACATAGGAGCACCCCAATACATAAGGTAAATACTAACAGCCATAAAAGGGGAAATCAACAGTAACACAATAATAGTAGGGGACTTTAACACCTCATTTTCGCCAATAGACAGATCATCAAAAATGAAAATAAATAAGGAAATACAAGCTTTAAGTGACACAATACACCAGATAGATTTAATTGATATTTATAGGACATTCCATCAAAAAACAACAACATACACTTTCTTTTCAAGTGCTGATGATCTATCCTGGAGAATGTTCCATATCTTGGGTCACAAATCAAGCCTTAGTAAATTTAAGAAAACTGAAATCGTATCAAGTATCTTTTCTGACCACAATGCTATGAGACTAGATATCAATTACAGGAAAAAAACTGTTAAAAATACAAACACATGGAATCTAAACAGTACACTACTAACTAGCCAAGAGATCACTGAAGAAATCAAAGAGGGAATCAAAAAATACCTAGAGACAAATGACAATGAAAACACAAAGACCCAAAATGTATGGGATGCAGCAAAAGCAGTTCCAAGAGGAAAGTTTATAGCAATAAAATCCTACCTCAAGAAACAAGAAACATCTCAAATAAACAACCTACCTTTACACCTACATAAATTAGAGAAAGATGAACAAAAAAACCCCAAAGTTAGCAGAAGGAAGGAAATCATAAAGATCAAGTCAGAAATAAATGAAAAGGAAATGAAGGAAACGATAGCAAAGCTCAATAAAACTAAAAGCTGGTTCTTTGAGAAGATAAACAAACTTGATAAACCACTAGCCAGATTATCAAGAAAAAAAGCAAGAAGACTCAAATCAATAGAATTGGAAATGAAACAGAAGAAGTAACAACTGACCCTGCAGATATACAAAGAATGATGAGGGATTATTACAAGCAACTCTATGCAAATAAAATGGGCAACCTGGAAGAAATGGACAAATTCTTAGAAAAGTACAACCTTCCGAGACTGAACCAGGAAGAAATAGAAAATATGAAAATACCAATCACAAGCACTCAAATTGAAACTGTGATTAAAAATCTTCCATCAAACAAAAGAACAGGACCAGATGGCTTCACAGGCAAATTCTATGAAACATTTAGAGAAGAGCTAACACCTATCCTTCTCAAACTCTTCCAAAATATAGTGGAAGGAGGAACACTCCCAAACTCATTCAATGAGGCCACCATCACCCTGATACCAAAACCAGAGAAAGATATCACAAAAAAAGAAAACTACAGACCAATATCAATGATGAACACAGATGCAAAAATCCTCAACAAAATACTAGTAAACAGAATCCAACAGCACATTAAAAGGATCATACACCATGATCAAGTGGAGTTTATCCCAGGAATGAAAGGATTCTTCAATATACACAAATCAAACAATGTGATACAATGTGGTATTAACAAATTGAAGGATAAAAACCATACAATCATCTCAATAGATGCAGAAAAAGCTTTCACAAAATTCAACACCCATTTATGATAAAAGCCCTCCAGAAAGTAAGCATAGAGGGAACTTACCTCAACATAATAAAGGCCATATATGACAAACCCACAGCCAACATTGTCCTCAATGGTGAAGAACTGAAATCATTTCCACTAAGATAAGGAACAAGACAAGGTTGCCCACTCTCATCACTATTATTCAACATAGCTTTGGAAGTTTCAGCCACAGAAATCAGAGTAGAAAAAGAAATAAAAGGAATACAAAGAGGAAGTAAAGATGTCACTGTTTGCAGATGACATGATACTATACACAGAGAATCCTAAAGATGCTACCAGAAAACTACTAGAGGTAATCAATAAGTCTGGTAAAGTAGCAAGATACAAACTTACTGCACAGAACTCTCTTGCATTCTTATACACTAATGATGGGAAATCTGAAAGAGAAATTAAGGAAACATTCCCATTTACCACTGCAACAAAAAGAATAAAATACCTAGGAATAAACCTATCTAAGGAGCCAAAAGACCTGCATGCAGAAAACTATAAGACACTGATGAAAGAAATTAAAGATGATACAAAAGATGGAGAGATATACCATGTTCTTGGATTGGAAGAATCAACACTGTGAAAATGACTCTACTACCCAAAGCAATCTACAGATTCAATGCAATCCCTATCAAACTACCACTGGCGTTTTTCACAGAACTAGAACAAAAAATTTCACAATTTGTATGGAAACACAAAAGACACTGAATAGCCAAAGAAATCTTCAAAAAGAAAAACGGAGTTGGCGGAATCAGGCTCCCTAACTTCAGACTATACTACAAAGCTACAGTAGTCAAGACAATATTGTAGTCGCACAAAAACAGAAATATAGATCAATGGAACAGGATAGAAAGCCCAGAGATAAACCCACGCACCTATGGTCACCTTATCTTTGATAAAGGAGGCAAGAATATACAGTGGAGAAAAGACCACAAAAATAAACTCAAAATGGATTAAAGACCTAGATGTAAGGCCAGACACTATAAAACTCTTAGAGGAAGACATAGGCAGAACACTCTATGACACAAATCACAGCAAGATCCTTTTTGACCCACCTCCTAGAGAAATCAAAATAAAAACAAAAATAAACAAATGGGACCTAATGAAACATAAAAGATTTTGCACAGCAAAGGAAACCATAAACAAGTCGAAAAGACAACCCTTGATTGGGAGAAAGTATTTTCAAACAAAGCAATTGACAAAGGATTAATCTCCAAAATATACAAGCAGCTCATGCAGCTCAATATCAAAAAAAGAAACAACCTAATCCAAAACTGGGCAGAAGACCTGAATCGACATTTCTCCCAGGAAGATATACAGATTGGCAACAGACACATGAAAGGATGCTCAACATCACTAATCATTGAGAAATACAAATCAAAACTACAGTGAGGTATCATTTCACACCGGTTAGCATGGCCAACATCAAAAAATCTACAAACAATAAATGCTGAAGAGGGTGTGGAGAAAAGGGAACCCTCTTGCACTGTTGGTGAGAATGTAAATTGATACAGCCACTATGGAGAACCGTATGGAGGTTCCTTAAAAACCTAAGAATAGAACTACCATGGGCACCCAGCAATCCCCCTACTGGGTATACACCCTAAGAAAACCATCATTCAAAAAGAGTCATGTACCACAATGTTCATTGCAACTCTATTTACCATAGCCAGGACATGGAAGCAACCTAGGTGTCTATCAACAGATGAATGGATAAAGAAGATGTGGCACATATATACAATGGACTATTACTCAGCCATAAAAGGAAACGAAATTGAGTTATCTGTAGTGAGGTGGATGGACCTAGAGGCTGTCATACAGGGTGAAGTAAGTCAGAAATAGAAAAACAAATACCATATGCTAACACATATATAGAGAATCTAAAAAAAAAGAAAATGGTTCTAACGAACCTAGGGGCAGGACAGGAATAAAGATGCAGACGTAGAATGGACTTGAGGACACGGGGAGGGGGAAGGGTAAGGTGGGTCGTAGTGAGAGAGTAGCATGGACATATATACACTACCAAATGTAAAACAGATAGCTAGTGGGAAGCAGCCGCATAGCACAGCAAGATCAGCTCGGTGCTTTGCGAGCACCTAGAGGAGTGGGACAGGGAGGGTGGGAGGAAGAATCAAGAGGGAGGAGATATGGGGATATATGTATATGTATAGCTGATTCACTTTGTTATTCAGCAGAAATTAACACTACATTGTGAACCAATTATACTCCAATAAATTTGTCAAATAAATAAATTAAAGTAAATGACCAGTAACAAGAAAAATTTGTTCCTAATCACAAAAAAAAAAAAAAAAATGGAATGAGGGCTTACAATATAAAAGAGACCAAAGACCCATAACAACCAAATGTTATAACTGGTCCTGGTTTTAGTCTGATTTTTAAAAGTAACTATAAAAGAACATTTTTGAGATAATTAGAGAAATTTGAACGTTGACTGGGAATTAGATGATATTAGTAAATTATTGTTATCTTTCTATGTAACAATGGCACCGTGGTAATGTTGGCATAACTTTCTCAGAAATGTGTCCTGAAATATTTAGTAGTAAAATGATATCACATCTGAAATATGTTTTAAAATTTAACAGGGAGTAGAAACATGAAACAGCATTGAAAAAAAGTTTGATGTTTTATGATATATAAAGTTTTTGTTATTTTTTTATTTATTGTATTACTGTTTTAGGTATCCTTGACATTATTTATTAAACATAAAACAATATCTGCATAAGAGTGGATTCAAGACGTTTACTTAAGCCAGGAATGGAAGAAGTGTAGTATGTATGTCACTACTCCTGCGTTCTGTGCCTATGGAAGACACTGTGAAATGATGAAGACACTTTTCCTAATAAGCAAGGTTAGCTTTCTCAGCCAAGCCCTCCGGACAGCTAGAAAACAATGGATTGACGCTAGCATGAACGATAAAACATCCCTGCAAATGTCCCTTCATTCCATTTTATTTTTTCTCTTTCTAAGAACCAGCATTTTCTCTGATTTTTCCATGAAGTGTTTAATATGAGCACCTAAGAGTCTACAGGAGAGGAGAAGGTTGTGGAAGATAGGACTAGAGCTCCCTGATACTCATTTCACACTTCGGACCCACAGATACCTCTTGTGTTGAGCTGGTGGAGAAATAAATTGCAACTTGTATTTCTGAGTGACTGTACAGAGGACAGCTGACCTGAGGAGTTCTCTGGAACCACAGAAGACTTTGGATCAACAAGAAATAGTATTTTGTTGTATTAAATCTCTGATATTTGAAGGATCTGTTGTTATTATTGACCTGCCATTAAGCCCAGACTAACTCAATAAGGGGGTGGGTAGAAATGTCAGTAATTTTATATATGAGATGATCAAAAATGTGGTGTTTAAAAACTGTACACTACATTTTTACTGATAATAATAACAGCCATTTATTGGTACTTTTATGTGTTAGGAATTCTTAGTGTTTTCGAAGATTATGTTGTATTCACTACATGAATTACATTCATAAAAAACCTAAAAGGAGGGTTTTGCATTTTACACACAAGAAAATTGAGGTTCAAAGTTAATAAATAATTTTCCCATGATCATGTAGCTAAGAGACAAGGAAGCCAGAATTTCAAACGAAGTCTGTATAATTTGAAGCCTGTGCTCTAAACCACTGTACTGTAGACTCTGAGGGTAGATATGGCACCTTATATTTTTACTGTATCCTCCAGTGAACTCGGTAAAAAATAGTAAGTCCACATTTTATTCAGCACGCGTTGAATACAATGAATAAATACATTCTGATGCAGGAAGTGAAGAGGACAATTTGAGGAAATAGATTGGGTGAGGAAATTCCACTAATAACAAGTTTTCTCTCTTCCATATTTTAAAATCATTCGTAACATGTTGGAAGTTGCTGGTGTACTACTACATTGCCAAGTATACCTTGCTCTTAAAGGGCTTATAGTTTAAACAAGCAATATGTGTGTGAAGGTGAAAAGGGAATTGGGAATCTTATTACTTATGCTGCTTACAAATATTTGTTGAGTATTACAGGTATTATAGTAAGAGAGTCATGGCTAATATTTATGGAGCATTTTATAATGAACCAGGCAAGGTTTTCACATACTACCCCATTTAAAAGCCAAGTAGAGCTATGATAACAGTACTACTGTCATCCACATTTTATAGATGAGGAACATGAGTCTCAGGGAGGTTAAATGACAGATGATGTAAGTGGTCTAAACACTGATCTAAGTCCAGATTTCAAGTTCTTAACTACTATACACTCTGTCTTCACAGGTGTCCTTCCTGCTTCTCTCTGCCATCTAAATCAATGGCAAAATGTTTTGTTAAAAAGAGAAAGATTTCTGGTAGAAGTTGGATTCTGGTAAAAACCATGAAAGTTCTTGATTTTTTCATTTTTAGAAAGTTATCTTTTTCTGAAAAAGTCAGTGCTTGGCATTTCCTCTTTGGCCAAATTCATGGCTTCTTCTAAAAATTCTGAAAACTATGTCTGGGTTTCCAGAAACATCTCAATGGAGATGAGCAAATTTTAATAATTAAGGTTCCCATATGATGTAGAGAATTTGGGGCTCCTCTGACAATTAGCTCAGCAAGACCAAGACCTATATAAACACTGACAGTACCTTCCCAATCAACTTGAGCTTTGGCCAAAACCTTTCTTCAGCATCTGTTGTCCAATTCTGACCTTTAGAAAGATCGGTTGCAGGCAGGAATAAAAGACTTAAATATAATACCTATGAATCATAGCATCTTAAACTTAGAAAACACCGTACATTATCATCTAGTCTAACTCTTTCATTTCACAAATGACAAATCTGAGTGGAGGAAATTTGTGACCAAAATCTCAATGGCAAATTAACATTTTTTTTTTTCTGAAACACAGTGCAGTGCTCTTTCTACCTCATCATAAGGGAGGGATGGGGAGATGGACTGTTTAAAGAAGGCAAGGTAAGAAGGTGATTATCTATATGAGGCCATTCTTATCAGAGGACTGAACAATAGGTAGTAAGCTTCAGTTTAAGCATTGGAGGAGTTCAAGTAGGAAAAAAACACTCCAGTTATTCAGGGTAAAAATATTCTGGAGATGTCATGTATAGCATGGTGAATATATTTAATAATACTGTATTGTATACTTGAAATTTGCTAAGAGTTGATCTTAAGTGTTCTCATCACACACACACAAAATTGTAACTATGTGAGGTGATAGATATGTTAATTAGCTTGACTGTGGTAATAATTTCATAATGTACACATATATCAAAACATCCTGTTACTAGAGATTATCATACTAAGTGAAGTAAGTCAGAAAGAGAAAGACAAATACCATACGCTATCACTTACATGTGGAATCTAAAATATGACACAAATGAACCTATCTATGAAACAGAAACATGGACATAGAGAATAGACTGGCGGTTGCCAAGCGGGAGGGGGGTGGGGGAGGGATGAACTGGGAGTTTGGGATTAGCAGATGCAGACTGTTACATAGAGAACGGATAGACAACAAGGTCCTACTGTATAGCACAGGGAACTATATTCAATATCTGATAAACCATCATGGAAGAGAATATGAAAAAGAATATACATACATATATATGACTGAGTCACTTTGCTGTACAGCAGTAATTAGCACAACTCTGTACATCAACTATACTTCAGTTAAAAAATAATAAATAAAACTATACAACTTCATCAATTCAAAAAACAAAAAAATCATGTTGTATATGTTAAATATATACGATTTTTATATATTAGGTATATCTCAACAAAGCCCAGAGGAAAAAAGAAAATAGAAGTACAGTGAGGCACACACATACACAAAAACCCTTCTACCGGAAGTAGTTAAATAAAGAAATAGATAAGGAAAAAAGTTAGAGTTTCCTTCTCTATAAGCCTAAGAAATTCAAGTGGTTTTCACCAACGTAAAATGACATCTTTATAATCCCCTCCATAGTCAATCAACATTCATTCCTTTCTTCATAAATATTTATGTAATGCTCTTGATCTCCCTAATTGCTTTTCAGTTTAAAGAAGCAAACAACACAGAACAGATACCTGTCCTCATGAAACATTTTAATAGGGGAGAAAGGTTCTTTAAAAGTACACACATCAACAAGATAAATGCACACTGTGATGTTATGAAGGACAAAATAAGGCAATGGGAAAGTACATGGGGAGGGTCCAATATATAAAAGGTCTTCAAGGAAAGTCTCTCGGGTTGGGATCTCAAAGACATAAACATGACAACTAGGGAAAGAGTCAGAGCAAAGGATTCCAGCTAGAAGGAACAGCAGCTGCAAGCAGAGGCAACTTGTATCCATAAACAATATGGTTTCAGGGGCAGCTAAGCAAGAAAATGATTTTCCCCTGGACTCAGCAAATTCTGCCATCCTCACCCTGGTCTTTCAATTTCCCTACAATTATCTGCTTACGTTTCTAAATTTTCTTTTCTCCCCCTGAATTTCTTTAGGGCTTTTATATAGATGACCATCTGGTCCAACTTAAAACCTCTAAGGAGACTCTAATCTTTTAATAATCACCAGAGAGATCCTCTGTAAACATTTAATTTCAGTACTTCTATACTGATCAATCTGATTTCTGACAGAGGCAAACAGCCAATATCTATGTGTGCGTAGACAGATGGAAAATAAGTGTCTAATATCCTACCCAACAGAGAGTCTCCTCAGTAATTCCCTGACCACCATACCCATGTGACAACAAGAATAAGCACTTCGTGATACCTGTGCCGTGTTGACAGAACACACTGATTACCATAGTTAGTGTGTATTGTCAGTATGTCAGCTTTGATTTTTCACTCTGACAGGCATTTACTACTATATATGGGCCTGTTCTAGGTACCACACAGATTTACGGATCAAAACTAAACTTATGGTTCCTTTTTTCCTTCAAGATTATATTTTTCTCCTCTGAGGGTAGAGAATGGGCTTCATATGCATGGCTATTCACAGCAACCTCTACTTTTCCTCTTTAGCATGTATGTTAATTGTAATATAATATCCTTGTGCATAATTATTTAATATTCTGCACTAAATGTTAAGTTCTTCAGGGAATAGGGGGCAGGTTTGTCCTGTGCACCATTGTATTAAGCATCTTTCACAGTGGGTAACCCATAATAAGTGCCAATCAAATCTTCTTGTATATATAAATAAAGAAATTAATTAAAGTGTATTCACAAGCTAGAAGGGTACTAGTCTGTCTGGATTTGGGAGAGGCAAGACATCAACTCATGAAATGCTTAGGAGGTGAGGCAGTATTCACTCATTCAGCCAATATTTGAATAACCATTACGTGATTGGCATTATGCTGGGGACAGATTATTGAGTAAAATCAGGAAAAGTCTTCAGTTTTACTGAGCTGAATTTCTGGTTGTGGATCCAGATGCTAGTCAAATAATCACACAAAACGGAAAAATAGAACTCAGACAAACGCCATGAAGTTGCTGTATAGTGATTCATTTAGATTTCAGGAGCTCTAAGCGAGGGACTGCCAAGAGAAAAGTAAGGACAATTGACCACAGTCAGGTAAGTATAGCTTTGATTTGCTCCATTACTGTTAATAGCTTCCTCTCTGTCCGTGGCCACAGGCAACATAGAACCTGTTAGCACATCTCAGCCAGTGAGACACTCTTTTCAGGCCCTACAGCCCACCCTCCTTTGGAACCTTTCTTTCTGACTGGTATCATGCTCCCTCACTCCTGTAATCTACCTCTTCATCTGGTCCCTTTGCATAGGTATCACATTTGGACAGTTAGCTTGGTTTGCTCGCACCCTACATCTAGGTACCTCCTCCAGTATTAATCCATCCCAGCAACCAATTTGTAGCTTAAAATCCCAATCCCCTGGTTTTTGTTTGTGCTGTAGGGGAATTGTGCCTTGTGTCATGTACTTCCCTGCCTCTGTACCTGTATATGCTCTTCCACCCACCTTCCACCCATTCTTCCCAGCTTCTCCAAATCCAACCCAAATGCTTCAGCTCTATTTCAAGTCTGACGTCCTTGAGGAGGTTTCTGATATTCCATTATCTCTGTACTTTGCAGTTTTCTGTTACTTTACTCAGAAGTAAAAGTAAATCACTTCATGCCTCTTCCTGCTCAAAACTCTCTAGTAAGCTTCCTTTTCTACTGAAAATAAAACCCAAACACCTCACTATGCCCTGAAAGGCCCTGCTCGAACTGCCCGTGCAGTCCTCTCTGATGACACTCAGTATTTGTTCATCACCCCCACTTACTGATCATCTGCACACTGGCTTTCTTCGAGTTCCTAAAACATGTCAACCTCATTCCCACCCAACAGCCCTGGAGCTTGCTATTCCCTTTCCTGCAGAACCTTCTTGATATTCAAGAACATTACCTGGGCTTCCCCGGTGGCACAGTGGTTGAGAGTCCGCCTGCCGATGCAGGGGACACGGGTTCGTGCCCCAGTCCGGGAAGATTCCACATGCCGCGGAGCAGCTGGGCCCGTGAGCCATGGCCACTAAGCCTGCGCGTCCGGAGCCTGTGCTCCGCAACGGGAGAGGCCGCAACAGTGAGAGACCCACGTACCGCAAAAAAAAAAAAAAAAAAAAAAAAAAAAAAACATTACCTGCCTGGCTACTTCCTGCCAGACTACAATTACCTGCTCTGAGAGATCGTCCCTGGGCATCCACTTTCAAGTTACTTCTATCTCACCCTTGTCAATCTCTATTAAATTATCCTCATTTATCTTCTCCATGGCTCTTACCACTCTCTCAAGATACCTTGTTTACTTATGTAAGTATAAATGGATACTCTAATAAGTACCTAACCAGCTGATCTTCATTACTGAGGAGTATGAATGCATTTCTATTGCACCTGGCCACTTACTCCTTCTTTGAACATAAGCATCTATTGGTACTTCAAGTTCTTTCTTCTGAGGTCTCTTCAATATTCCCTGCAGCCCTTCTAGACAGAAGTTAAATCATCAGCCCCTCCCCCATGTTTTCATGCACAATTTTTCCATGGAGCATATTTATATGCTATGTTCCTCAACAAATTCAAGGACTACAGGCCACTCAATGTCCCTTCAATCCACTATCAAAGCAGCTAGCCAACTTTTCACTTGTTGGATTTTCTAGAAGGACTCAGACTCAAGGGTACTGTGTTTCCCAAACTGAAGAAATAT
This sequence comes from Tursiops truncatus, assembly GCF_011762595.2. Lineage (NCBI taxonomy): Eukaryota > Metazoa > Chordata > Mammalia > Artiodactyla > Delphinidae > Tursiops > Tursiops truncatus. Next base: position 120,710,458 of record NC_047036.1, on the reverse strand, counting down.
CATGTTAAACCCTGACTGGTCTCCTTAAAGTAGCTCTCTCTTAAGATGAAGAAGGAAGTAATAAGCCTATCCTTTCCATCCTTCGGGAAGGAGGGACACTCAGAGAATCCCCAATGCTCTCAACAAAAATCCTCTGCTTTTATCTTCAACTGTTGACTTTTAGTTATGCTCATTGCAGGTGAGGATTTTCATAGATATGGCAGTGGATTTCAATACCACTTTTGAAATGTATACATATATATAATGACTTGCATGTCACTCTGGAGTATGGTATTTATTGTCATGGTGCTTCATCCAAAAAATTCCATTTCAACATCTTTATGAAGTATCTGTATCCAGAACTGCATTCATCATCTTTAAAAATGACTATGGGGGCTTCCCTGGTGGTGCAGTGGTTGAGAGTCCGCCTGCCGATGCAGGGACGCGGGTTCGTGCCCCGGTCCGGGAAGATCCCACATACCGCGGAGCGGCTGGGCCCGTGAGCCATGGCCGCTGAGCCTGCACGTCCGGAGCCTGTGCTCCGCAACGGGAGAGGCCACAGCGGTGAGAGGCCCGCGTACCGCACAAAAAAAAAAAAAAAATGACTATGGCATGGGAACCTACAAAGCAGAATGGAAACTAGCTGAAAACAACTGGTACAGCCATACTATTTTATAACAGATTAACATCAGCCCTCTCTGTCTCTTCCCACTAGGATCTACACCCTACGGAAACAAGGCACTTGTCTGTCTTATTCACCACTGTGGATCCTTAGAGCCAAAAACAATACCTGTCAAGGAGTACCTGCTCAGTAAATTCAGCTGAATGAATTAAATGACGAAACATTTACTATATGCCAGACAACACTGATACAAGCTTTGTGTTAAAATACACACCTCAAAGATAGTTATTGTTCTTTGTTAGATAAACGAACTGAGGTTCGAAATGTCTAAGCTGGGATTCCAATCTAGGCAGTCTGACTCGGAACACTCAACTTTCTCTATCAGACTGTATTAGGTGCAAAGCTAATAGGTGCAGTATACTGCCAGCCCTGGAGGGATGGAACTGAGACTGACATTTCTTATATTCCAATGAAAAGAATAACACAGGGTACAGACAACTATGGTACAATGGAGAATACATGTGCAAAGAGAAATACATGTGCTGTAGAATTTCAGGATAAGGCACTATCAAATTTATTGGGCAAGACGCACTTTCAGAAAAGATTCTTAAAGTTGAAGGCTTCTCAGATTTCTCTGAAAAGATGTCTTTATTTTCAATAGCTATAGATGGGGAGTGAAAACATTCTAAGAGAATGAAAGGGTAGGGATGGAGTGAGAACAAAAAGAAGAGAATCAAGAGAAAATATAAAGCCAAATCCATCAATCCTGGTAGCGGATCAGACATTGTAGATAAAGAGAAAGAGGAATTGACTATTGATATAATGATTTAAGAGCTCCAAATTGACATCAGGAAGACAAAGGAAATGTTACCACCATTAAGAGAAATAGGAGCTTGGTGATGCTTTGGAACAGAAGCTAAAGGGAATATGACAAGAGTCTGGAGGATCAGATGCATAAATAAAAGGACTAGCTAGATAGAATCTGGGGAGCCCACCCCAGAGAGTGAGTTTCACAAATTTGTAATGGTCCCAAATAGCATCTTTCAAGAGATGGATCTCTGTTCCAGAAAATGAAGAAATCAGTTAATTATGCTCTTTCCCCAGAAGGATAATAGGTGGTAATAGAGCCGAATTAATCTTTGGGGTACCCAATAGGTCTTTACCATTTCTGGGCCCTTCATTATAATGTTTGGCAGATATACACAGACCACGTTTGACTTCTTGGTATCTGGTTGCCTTCAGGTTATACACAATTTTGGCCTTGTATATGTGGCTACGGGAGATGCTCCCTATAAGATGAGTTGAGAATTCCCCATCCTGCCTGTGGACAATGTGAAATAGACAGAGGCAATTCTCAAACTATATTTATATCTACAGCTATGTTTATACCTGTATATATTATTCTCTTCCCAAAATACTGAACAGGAATTTATTCCCCAGAATGTTTGACTCATTTGAATATGTCAAAACATAGAATAGTTCCAGCATCACCAAGGACAGGATAAAAGAAATATATCTAGATTGTATTTTAGGATTCACCTCAGGATTTCTAGTTCCAGAAATAAAATGATACTTGTGGTGCTGGGTTCTCAGCTCAAAGCTTAACTGTTCAAATGGGAGCAGCTACCCTTCATCAAGTTAAAAAGAGATTTCAGCATGCTTACAGTTTATTTGAAGGATATAAGTAGAAACTTTGGAAATTTTCCTGTCATTCTTGGCCTGTTCTTTGGCAATCAGCAACATTTGTCTTGTGTCTCAACTTATGTCTATAAAAACAAGAACAGGGTTTCCCTGGTGGCACAGTGGTTAAGAATCCACCTGCCAATGCAGGGAACATGGGTTCAAGCCTTGGTCCAAGAAGATCCCACATGCTGCGGAGCAACTAAGCCTGTGCACCACAGGCACTGAGCCTGCACCCAAGAGACCATGATCCACAACTACTGAGCCCACGTGCCACAACTACTGAAGCCGCGTGCCTAGAGCCCATGCTCCGCAACAAGATAAGCCACCGCAATGAGAAGCTCGCGCACCGCAACAAAGAGTAGCCCCCGCTTGCCGCAACTAGAGGAAAGCCTGGACGCAGCAACAAAGACCCAACGCAGCGAAAAATAAATAAATAAAATTTAAAAACAAGAACATAAGGAGTAATAGTGGAAACTAAGGTTGACAGACCCCTACCTTACTTGGTCATATCAGAAAAATGAAGTGGAGCCATTGGAGAACGCAAGTTCCAGCTCCATGTCTGTAAGGTGAAAACGAGAGTTTTCTCGTTCTCTGCCTACTTCCTGAGAATAGAAAGGTTATAGTGAATGCAGAACTTTTCAATCAGCAAAATAATTTCATCCACTCATTTTCCTTTTTATTTGTTCCTTCAAATATTTACTGAGTATACATTTGTGTTAGATATTGCACTACTCTCTGGGTATACATTGCTGGGAAAAACAGAAATCGTCCCTGCTCTTATAGATTTTTCTTACTTTATATGTACAATGAGGATAATAATAGTCGCTCCATCTTAGGGTTGCTAGAACTTAATGAATTTTTAAATCACTCCATGTAAGCTGACACACCTAGAATCCTCTATAAATTATGGCTTAAAATTTTCACTTGGAGATGCTCTTTTTACCATGAAGCTTGTCACTGAGGGCTACTCAGCAATTTCTAAGTACTTCAGATGGCTAGAGGCAGGCCCAGACACAGGTTCAGGTACTTACTGCAGGCTGCTTGATTTCAGTTCGTTCCTATGCACAATTCTCAGGCCCTGGTGCCCCCATGAATGACTCAATGCATGGGGAAGGTATATCCCCCTCAAACGTTCCTGCCAGCTTCATGGGGGTGCGTGGCCCCTGCAGCAGCTGGGAGTGGTGGCAAATGAGGCAAATTCCACCTCAGGGAAACTTGCTAAGGAAACATGGCTGCTCCACTTCCAGAGGAAGCAGCTAACTTTCCACCAGCAAATCTCCAGGAACTTGGATGGAAAAGGGAAATGTGGTCAGCAGCACCCTTCCCCACCAGCCTACCAAAGAGGCTGGGGATGGAACCCCTGTGCTGCCAGCCCTCTGGTTGTCTAGGGCCCTTGTGCTGGGGTGTGACAGGCCACCTCAGAGGGCCAATTAGCAAAGCCACCAGGTCTGGTTTGGGAAGGATCGCTGCGGTAAGCCTGCAGGAGTGTCAGGGGCCGCTTCCGCAGGGTCTCACTGCATGCACCACACTCTGTCAGCTCCTGCTACTTGAAAGGAATTGGAGCAGGTGCTACATTAATATTTATCATTCCTCCTTTAAACAGCATTTGATCTGAGAGTGTGAAATACCAGGCACAGAAACTTTCCCACAAGCCAGGTCTCCGGCGTCCTACTTCTCTCCATGACTCCCGCTACCTGAAATCTGGAGCCTAGAATTTCCAGTTAATTAGTTCAGGACTTGCCCATTCTGAACCATCACAGTGAGAGTGATGAAATGCCCATTTTCTGATAGGTCTATTTGGAGTTATTTTCTCCTGGTTCTTATCAAGGATACTACCTTAAACTTTAAAGAGTGTGTGTTAAGTTTCCTAGGAATGCTGTAACAAAGTACCACAAACTGGGAGGCTTAAAACAGGGGAAGGGCTTCCCTGGTGGCGCAGTGGTTGAGGGTCTGCCTGCCGATGCAGGGGACGCGGGTTCATGCCCCGACCCAGGAGGATCCCACATGCCACGGAGCAGCTGGGCCCGTGAGCCATGGCCGCTGAGCCTGCCCGTCCAGAGCCTGTGCTCCACAACGGGAGAGGCCACAGCAGTGAGAGGCCTGCGTACCGCAAAAAAAAAAAAAAAAAAAAAAAAAAAAAACCAGGGGAAATGTATTCTTTCACAGGCCTGGAAGCTAGAAGTCCAAAATCAAGGTGTTCACAGGGTCAGTTTCTTCTGGGGGCTATGGGGAGAATGTGTTTTATGCCTCTGCCCTGGCTTCTGTAGTTCCCAGAAATCCTTGGTGTTACTTGGCTTGTGGCATCATAAGTCCAATCTCTGCCTCCATCTTTACAGGGACTTCTCTGTGTGTTTCCTCTCTCTTTGTCTCCAAATCTCTCTCCTTATGAGGATACCCGTTATTGGATTTAGGGCCCACCCTAATCAAGTATGACCTCACCTTACATCTGCAAAGACCTTATTTCGAAATAAAGTCATATTCACAGGTACCAGGGTTAGGACTTCAACAGTTTGTTTTGGGGGAAACCATTCAACCCACAACAGGGTAGGATGAAGGAATAGCCAGAGTTCTCTTCCGTACTTAGACAAGTTTCTTTGAAATGTTTCCTGGTCTTCCATACAATGAGTATGTGGTGAAGCTAGAGCCAGAATTCAGAGTCATGCTATCTACTCTGTGACCAGAGAAAGTTATAGGAAAATGGTACAGTCAATTTTCGTTATTCATGGTAGTTAAGTTCTATAAACTAGTCACAAATACAGAATTTGCAAATATTAAAACCACTGCTCCTAGAAGAAATACAGGGTTAGGTTCCTGTGAGCTTCTGGTCACAACATTTTTGTCAACTGATGAATACATAGTCTTGTTTTTTGTGTGTTTGTGTTTAGAGATACCTTATTTCATGTGTAATGTTAATTCATTAGCTTTGAACTCACAGCCAGCAGTACTATATCTCATATCTGAACAAAGCTTTTCTAACACACACATTTTGTCCATAAGTCACCTCACAACCTACTTGTACTTAGGGACACTAGACAGCACAACGCTTGGAGTCCATTTTAAACAGCAAAGTCACCAATGGAAAGCTCAAAAAAGTGAAAAACACAGAACTCAATAGACTCAAAAGGAGACTAACTTACAGTATGAGAGTGAAACAAAAAGGCAGAGTATAACTGTGTTCAGCCTCAATTGGGAATGTGTATGTCAAGCAATTTAAATCTTTTGCTGCTCTTCGTATGTCTGTGGGTGACTGTGAAAGCACCATGGCTATTGATTTTAGATTATAAGTAAATTATAGCAAATAGGAAAATTTACAAATATGGAACCTGCAAATAATGAGGATTGACTGTTTATTGCAGCCAGTCCCAGTAGCTTTCATGTAGGAAGGTACACAAATCAGCTGCAGATGCCAAAATAAATGAATTGATTTTAGGATTTCAAACAAATTAAGTAGGCAAATTCATAAATATGGAATCTATGGATAATGAGGATAGACTGTATATTGCAGCCACTTCTGGCAGATTTTGTGCTGGAAGTGCAGTCTCTCATCTGCAGATGCCAAAATGGATGGAGCCTCACTATCAGAGAGCACCACAGTATTACTGCATGTCTTGGTGGGCGCCAGGCTAGATGGACCCAGACCAAGCCTTGGAAGACCCATCCCCATCAATAACAATCTTGAATAAACCCTAGATGATACAATCTACATCAGGAAGAAGGACAGGGGAAAGAGACCCTGAATTTGACTGACTTTACCTATAAATATAAAAGTAATGGAATTACCTAGATTAATCAGAGTTATCTTTTTCTGCTGACAGGTAAGAACAATGGATACCCAATATGTACAAATGTGTGCCTAATACCTAGTCTATGCCCTGCCATATAATAGGTGTTTAGAAGAAATATCTTTGACTGTAGGTGTCAGTGAGCATGTCCTTGAGAAAATGATATTTAAGCTCATACCTGAGGATGAGCTAGCCTCACAGTTTAGAAGGAAGTGGTATTCCCAGCAGATTGACCAATGTTTGTGAAGTCCAGGAACTAGAGAGAACAAAGTGAGATAGAGGAACGGAAAGTTTAGAGCGACTGCAGTGAGTATGCAAGGAGGAGAAAGTTCAAAATGGGCCATAGCAGCAAAAAATCAAAACTGTCGGTGTCAGCAACATTAAGCAGTTTGGCATCAGAAGTGTTTCCTTTATAACGGAGTGAAATATCAACTTCTTCAAAATCCAGCTACTTAAATGAAGGGCAGCTTGATGTAAGGTAGCAATGCTTCCATGAACACCGAAGTCCCCAAGACCCTGCTAAGACACCCATGAGCTCAAAACTGTGTTCCTGATAATACTAAGACATTATTTGCCTTTTTCACTGGATTGACATTTGTACTGAAGGTGCAAAAACAATGGTGAGAAAATTACTCGTGCCTTTGTACAAATCAAGTCACTGGCACCAGCCTGTCCTACTAGTTAACTGTTATATACGTTACCATCACACACTCAAAAAAAAAAAGGCCAATTTCCAGCAAAGAATATTCTTGTGGAAGCAGTATAAATGATTAAATTTTTATATTTTAATCTTGAGTACACATCTTGTCAATACTGTATGTGATTCAATGATGGAATGGGAAGTATGCATGAGACATTACTGCCGCATAACAATGTATGATGATTGTCTTGAGGAATAATGTTTGTGTGAGTGTTTAACTCTAAGTTGAACTAGTTAGACTTTTTTCCATGAAATGTAAACTCTGGTTGTTCAGACTCGGAAATCTGACATAAAAATATTTTCTTGAGAATTTCTTGAGAAAAATGAAGTAAGCCTGGCACTTTAAGGAAAACAACTAATATTTGTTGTTAAAGATAAGATCTGAATGGAAAATGAGAGTTCTGAAAACCTTGTGTCTGCAGCCATAAACCTGACAGCTTCCCAATACATAAGAACTCTTCCTCTGGCATTATAGTGCCATTAACAGATGTGATTTTTTTGGTACTATATAATAAAATGTGACAATGTTTGAAAAATCCTCATAACAGTGAATCAATATTTTTCAAGTAACCATGGCATGTAGTCATAAAATCTTACAGTTGTAAAATATTCATTCAGAATGCAGGAATGCCATTGTATCACAATGTAACAGTGTACAAAATTGCACTGAAAAGCGTTCAGGTTGCATATCACAACAGATCTCTGAGAAACTATCACTCGTTGAGTGTTGGTATAGCATCAAAATATCCACAATTATCTACAAAGGTGATTAAAATATGTCTTCTTTTCCAACCATATATCTCTGGGTGGTCAAATTTTTTTCACACTCTTCAACCAAAACGTCACCTTGTAAAAAATTAAATGCAAAAGAAAATATGAGAATCCAGTTCTCTTCTATTAATCCAAACACTAAAGAGATATTTTAAAGTGTTTAAGAATACAACTGTTCTCACTAATTTTTTTGTTTTGAAAAATGATTTTTTAATTAAAATATATATTGATATTATGATATAATTGGTTTATTAATGTTATTTTAAATGAAGTGGTAAATAGTATTTTAAAATTTCCTCAGTTTTAATAAGGGTGTTTTAAAAAAATTTCCTCAGTTTTAAATTCTAATATGGTAAACCACAGATATAAATCCCATGAACAAAAAGATCTCTGGGGTCCTCAATAATTGGGATCCTAAGGCAAAACATTTTAGAACCACTGATATAAGGGAAAGAAAATGGACTTGATAAAGTCAGTGGCCTGGACTCCCCTTCTCCTGCATCAGTAATTAACAGTGTGCGCCTAGATAGGTAACTGAGCTCTCCAATGCCAGGTGCTTCTTGCATACAATAAGAGTAATAATAATCATAAATGCCGATAGGGTCACTATAAGGATAAAGTGTACGCATATATGAGGAGGCACTTCGTACCCTCCAAAGCGCTATACAAACGTTAGTTCCTTACCAGTACTCGTGACAATAACACTTTGTACTAAAATGTGACAAATCACGTTAATAACAATTACCTTTCTGTGATAAAAAACGAAAACATGGATCAGCTAAATCATAATGCAAAACATTTTTATCTCATCCCTAGCACAGATCTATTTGATTGGTTTTCATTATTTTTTAAAGTCTTTAGAAACCTCAGAAATTCTGATTACAGGTAAGACCAATGTGGAAAACGGTTCGTAAATAATTATTCTGGAGTGCGTGTGGATATTGCAGCAAAACTCAGGAAAAGACTCACGATGATCTGAAAGTCATGTACTAGTGTGGCTGCATGAACCATCTATGAGATCCAAACTAAAACACAAAGATAAGATACTCTGGGGCTTCCCTGGTGGCGCAGTGGTTGAGAGTCCGCCTGCCGATGCAGGGGACGCGGGTTCGTGCCCCTTTTCGGGAAGATCCCACATGCCGCGGAGCGGCTGGGCCCGTGAGCCATGGCCGCTGAGCCTGCGCGTCCGGAGCCTGTGCTCCGCAATGGGAGAGGCCACAACAGTGAGAGGCCCGCGTACCGCAAAAAAAAAAAAAAAAGAAAGATACTCTGATCACTTACTTCCTGCTGATATGGTTAAAAAAAAAAAACATTCGTGTCTGAAGAAACTTTAGCAGCGCTTTTATCCAGCATCTCATCTAAAGCTAGAATCTCTTCCCAAAACCTCTGACAATTTATCCAGTCTCTACTTAAATACTTCTAGCAGTTGGAGATACAACACCTGATACAGCAGTTCATTTTATGTATTACAGTTTTTTCAACGTGCACATGTAATTAAACAAAAACCTAATGATCTTTCTGAATTTCTAACGAGTTCCCAAGTGATACTGGTGTTGCTGCTCAGGGGCCACACTTTGAGAACAGCTGACCTAGGTAGGGGTCTCACCACAATTCCTCACTCAGCTTACATGATAACATGTTGTGAGTTACATGCAACTGAATTGCAACATAGCCCGTTCATAGTTTTGAGGCTGTTTGGATGGTGAACTCTGAATAACTGTTTGTTAATAGGAGAGCAGTAGTGTGAATAATCCACTACCAGGGGTAATCCAAAAGCCATTTCAGCTTGGTTTTGGAAGGTGTTCAAGTCAGATTTTAATTTTGCAAGAGCACTGGATTTGCCCTCCTAAATAGGTTTTTTGCTGAGGCCAATGTTAAAACTGAGTGACTGTTTCCTCGGTAAACACGTGCTTTCTGCAGTGGGGAAGGCAAGCCAGACAGCCTGGCGTGCTGGCCATGGAGACAAACTTGACACTCATTAATTCACAAAGCAGACAAAAGATAACTGAGAGCTGAGTCCATATAAGAATTTTAAAACTCATAGTTCCTAAAAATATGCATGAAGTTTGGGAAGATTTGGGGAAAACTCATCAGTTCTTCTTTCTATACAGATTAAACTCAGGTAGCTTATGGAATTCAAACTATTTCCCTTGTACCCTGTGTTCAACCCGTACACACACGCACGTGCGCACACACACACCCGTGTGAGTGTATATGTTTATGATTTTGCCTTTAGGAGGTCATAAAAGAAAAATACTTCTCAAAAGCTCACAAATCGCATTGCTACAACTGATAGGCATGTCAACGTTTATGGTGAGAGGTAGTCATAATCTATAAAAGTGATTTCTGAACTTTAGCTTGTGGAGAGGCTGAATCAGAATAACCTGAGAACCTAAACAAAATACAGATTCCTTCCCCTCCACCCCACAGCTGAAACTCTGTGTTCCTAGGTGTCTTTATATAGACCTAACTCCCTGCACACACAGCCCACCACGTCACACCTCAGGTGTGCTCTGTGCACTGCTCACCTCTTTCCTCAGGTGTGTCCCTTGGATGCTGGGGTGGTGGACGCTGCTGGGAATCATGAGGGATTTACTGCCCCATGGGGAGAACCATGGACCAATGGGAGCCTGGGGGGAGCACATCAGTGTCTTCCTTCTTGCCTTGCATGAACTGTCCTGAGAAGCAATCTGTGAGCTTCTCTGAAGACAGCCCTTCCAAGATGGAGCTCAGTCCCACTTCAAACCAAGTGGTTGCTAACTTGCTCACGTGGCTTATATTGGCTCATTGGTTCCCACACCTTCCCTGCCTCACACCCCTTCTCCTTCAGTCAGGATCCCTGGAGTTGCATCCCCTTCGTAAAATAGTACCACAAAAGCCTTTTCTCAGGCTCTGCTTTCTGAAAACTCAGGCTGAGACAATATGGAACTTCCTAGCTCCAAGGTACATACAAAGGGCAGTGCTGCTTTTAGCTCCTGTAGGGGGTGGAGCAAAAGGGGAAGAAGAAAGCTAAGAAATGGAATAACTAGAGGATTTTGTTTTGACTTCTTTACAACTATTTCCAGCAAAAGCCCTCCTGTGCTCTAAACCGTTCAACACAAACATTGCCACAGCTTTGTAAACAAAGAGGGGCACAGGTGGAAACAGGCAAATACTGAATGGCCTGGTTTTTCTTCTAGGGAAGTTCTCCCTCTTGGTCTGCCTCCAGGCCTGAATAGAACTCACCGTCCTGAGAATCCAGTCTATTGAGGCTATCCCTTGTAAATGCCTGCCAATGAAAAGAGGAACATGAGCCTCTTGAAACCAACCTCAGAACTAACATGACCCTTCCAGGCCTCACTCCAGGTGGAATTTAAAAGCCATGGCTATTTCCCCAGAAATGAAGCAGTCTGGAGAAGGTGTGGCTCAGGTCCAGAGCGAGAAATGAGCAGGTGTGCTGCAAGAGACAGGTTCCCAGAACCTTCTCCAGGCAAACAAAATTAACATGTGTTTCCTTTCTTCTCTATCCTAGGAAAATCTGTCCAACAGACCCAGAAAAACAGAACAGATAAAGGGAGAATAGCTATTTCAGAAATCCTTAGAAAGCTTGTATCTATATATGCCGAGTGAAATGTAGAGCTGAAACATGTCTAAATAATACAAGCTCCAGAAACATTGACCTGGAATAAGTATTTAGATATGAAAGCACTAGATAAGTGCAGTTTCTATTGCATGTTCCTACACTTACCGCATTTGATAGCATGTGTAAATTCACCAGAGTTCTCCATAGTCATAACGATCTTATGTGAGCTACAGATCAGATAAATGGAGAAATTCTAATATGGCCACGCCAGGGGTAGAATAATAATAAAGACCCTTTGTGTGTCTGGGTGTGTGCGTATCCAAAGTCCATACTTATTTTTCTGAATGAACGTTTACTGGGTTTAAAAATGGATGGTGGGGGCTTCCCTGGTGGCGCAGTGGTTGAGAGTCCGCCTGCCGATGCAGGGGACACGGGTTCGTGCCCCGGTCCGGGAAGATCCCACGTGCCGCGGAGCAGCTGGGCCCGTGAGCCATGGCCGCTGAGCCTGCGCATCCGGAGCCTGTGCTCCGCAACGGGAGAGGCCACAACAGTGAGAGGCCCGCATATCGCAAAAAAAAAAAAAAAAGAATGGATGGTGGGCTATTACGATATTACAATTCAGAAAACACATATTAAGTTTGGATAACATGGCAAGTACTATGCTGGGATTACTTCACAGTAATACAAAAACATACATAAAACATAATCCCTCCCATTTTACAGTGAAGAAACAAAGGCTCTGAGAGGGTAAGTGATACAGTCCTGTTCACAAGGTTAATGGGGTAGCTACTTGGACTTTTGTTCCTTTTGATTCTAAGTTTACAGCTCTTTCCTCCACCAACGTGCTCCCACTGAATCCCAGACTCTGGATTCTACGTTCAGTGCCTCCAAAAGTGAGTAACCCTGCAACCCTGCTCTGCCTTCCACTCAGGATTGCCCTGAGGCTTTATAATGGAAACCCACGGAGGTGATGACCAAGTATCCATCCTCCTCCTTAGGAAGTGTCCCTTCCTAAGGGACGGACCCTGCCCGTCCATGCCCTTCTGGTTATAGTTGATTCATCTGTAGGTAAGCAACTAACTCAAGTCAAACTAACCAATTCCATTTCCTACAATGCCTGTACCTTGAATCAGATGGAGTCAGACTCTTTTCTTTCTGGAGATTGAAGACATACAGGTAGAAAACTCAAAAGCTACAGACACTATTCTTTGCTCCTTGAGGAGACAGCCAGGCTGCAGTAAGAGAGAATGAAACTGACTTTGGAAAGAAGCAGTGCTGGGAGTCAGGGGGAAAGACTTGGCAGCATTTGAGTTCCGGGATCCATTTGTTCTGGTAGCTCAGTTGTCTATCTGCCTTTTTCTCGTGTATTTATTCAACCCTTTCTCCAATTCTGTGAATTAATAAATTTCCTTCTTGGACTGAATTTAATTCAAGTTTCATTCCTCTCACACACAATCAAAAATAACTTAACCTAATACAATACCCAATGAGAAAACAGACCAAAAACACCAAGTCATTTATGAATGTACATACTTATTTTACTGGGACTCGTTTTTGTGACCACATTGGACCCTCACTTGCTATCTGACGCACCCGGTCTCCGCCTCGTCTACCCAGTGGAGGCCACACGCCTTGCCTGTGTCTGTTCACACCATCTGACAGCCACAGGACAGTGCTTCCTGCTCCCTCAACAACCTACTCAAGCTGCATTTTCAGGGCCATCGTGTTGGGTTGAGAAAAGATGTCTGTTTTGGCTCTGATGACAGGATACATACCAACTGCTGCTATTCCTGCCTGGCAACTTCCTAGGAGGTCCAGATATAAACTTTGGAACAAGAAGGTTTCTCTCCTATCCTTTCAAAACTGCTAAAGCCTAGAAAGGACAGCTCTGTGGATGGGGGCTGAGGAAGGGATTTATCTTATGTTAGATCCCTTAGATACAAGCTTGAAATAAGGATTTGGAAGGTCATGATTTATGGACAGAGGGCTTTATTAGAGATCTCATTGAGTCCCATAGTTCAGGACCCTTAGATGCCATTCCAACCTTGCCGCCCTTCAGAATAATTAAGCCCACCTTGTTCCTGATGACTAAGTGTTAGCCTCTGATACTCTGGAATCCTATTATCCCCACTGCTACCAGGAATCTCGGTTCTGTACCAGAATCTTGTACTGTCAGTCCCCGCCTATACAGAGAGCCCCCACTGAGATTCTCAAGGACCACATGCTGCAGGCACTGTCTTCCCCAATGTGTTCTGCAACACTCTGGTAAGTGGAGTGTGCTCAGGGTCATCCCCAGGATACGACTGTCCGGTGGGTTTTCTGTTCTCATACAGAAGACTCATTCTAGCACGCCATTCTCTCATCTCTTCCGACATGTTTCTGCACTGTCTGCGTGGCAGTTCTGCATCTCTATGCCATTTACTGTGGGATGCCACTTTAACCAAGCTTCTAAGGCTTATCCTGGAAATGTATTAGGACCAGCTCTGAGCGTCCTAAGAGGGTGTGAAATCCTGTGACATGGGAGAGTGTTCCTGCATCAACAAGCTCTCCATAATCCAGTTCAATGTTCTCCCCACCTTAATTCTGCACCCTCAGAATCCAACTAGGCCGCCTCTGTACTTTCAGTTAATATATGACAGCCAAATCGTGTGGCCCCTTTGGCATATAATTCCTTCCACACCTTAGCAGAGTCAGCATTTGTTACCATCTGCCTCTGGTAATTGGCCTGGTAACCAGGAGAGACGGAAGACAAGGCAGATCGTAAAGACCAGCATTATCTTGGAAGGCACTTGTCTCATTTGAGATTTCTCTATAGCCTCAAGCTTCAGGCAGGGGTTGGCAGGCAGGGTGAGTTCTATCTTCCAACAAGGGGAAGTGGGACACTTCTGCAGGCACAGAGGGATCGAGGGCACCTGGAAGTGCAAGGTGCTCAAGACCGTCTACCGAGGTATCTTTATTCCAGTCTCAGGACCACACTCCTCTATGGGCCCTGACTTGTCATAGGAGACCTGCCCAAGCTGAGAACTTCATCTCTCTACAAAGTTCTGTTGATCTCCCAGTCACGTTATCTGCATAGCCCTCAGCTCTGCTGCCCTCCAGCTGCAGGCGATAAAGGTCTCTTCAAATGCCGCCAAGGAGGACTTCCGACCCTCATGCGTTACTTGAAAATGGGTATTGATGCTCCTGGGCTTACCTTTTTCCCTCTTGAGGTATCAGTGATGGTCCACACAATAGGATCATTATAATTAGTATCTTCCTGCATCTTTCAAATGCTTGAGATACTGCATGAGATGGTGTGCTCCTTCCTCTTATATTGTACTAGTCCGCGGAGAGTCAAAGTCTTAGCTTAACAAGTGCACTGTAGCTTCGTGTAGGGGTTGCTGCTACTCTACCTGCCACCAGTGACAGTGTCCTCATCTCTAACTGGTAGTGAGTGATCCAACTCCAAACTCACTCCCAGCAAGCTGCTTCCTAGGACCACTCCTGCTATCAACTCTCATAGGCAGGTTCCCCAGAAGCAGAAACTGAAATAGGAATTCAGGGGCCATATTAAGAGAGTACCCATTGGGTTTCCTTCTTTTTGAGATCACACAACTTTGTGTTGTTGCTTCTCTGTACTTATCTACTTAATTGCCTCCTTCTCTACCATTCTCTTCTTATTCTCTCTCTCAATCTCAAGGCAAACTTTCTCTATTCCTGTGTGCACATAGCCAAGAATGACAAAAAAAAAAAAAGTTTAAACCTCTTCTCTTCAAATAACAAGTGGTCTTTTAAGTATCTCTAATTTCTAATTTCAAATTCTAGACTGAGAAAAAATCTGATTTACCTAGCCATGGTTAAGAGCCAATCAGCTATGGCCATGGGAGATTGAGAGGGTAATGTGACACCTCAACTTACTCTTGCAAGTGGCAGGAACTTACCAAGAGAAGAGAATGATAGGTTAAGCAGGCACTCCAAACTTCAACAAGACATGTGAGAGATAGCACAGCATTGTAAAGACCAGTAGAACGGAAGCTTCCTGAGAGAAAGAATTTTTTATTTTCCCAGCACATATAAAATTACCTAGGTCATAGTAAGTTGTCAGTAAATTTCTGAAGTGAACAAGTTAAGAAAAGCCTGATGTTAGAAAGATCTGTTTTACTGTCCTAGGTCTGTGCATTGAATTCTGGCTCAGTTTTCTTGTCTATGAAATAGGGATAATAATACCACCTATCTTACAGGGTTATTTTGAGGGTGAAGCAAATATTGACGTCATTGCATTGACCACAGCTCCAAGCACATAGCAACTGTTCAGTAAATGAGAGCTATTATTAACAGAAAGTCAGGCCAGGACACAATAATGGCTACTGAGAAAAAAGAAAGCTTACTTGGTGATGGCTTCTGCAATGAAAATGAACCATAGATGCAGAGTAATAATACATTCCGAGGGAAAACCACATTTTCCTTTTTTGGTGAATTGAGACAATAATACAGATAAGTAATTAGAGCAGAACGAAAGGTAGTCATCCCTGCAAAAGCAGATCCTTCCAATTGGTCACACGCACACACAAAAATTAACTAAAAGCAACAGTAGCAAAAGCAGCAATATCAATAAAACCATTAGCATAAAACTCTCTTCTGACAGTGCCACCTCTAGAGAACCAGTGGTCTCTGCCTTACCTTCTCCACAAAAACTGTTACATGTTCATGGAGGAGTGATTGGATGAAAGGAAACGTACTCTGGATGCTACATCTATACTGTGCAAGTAAGAGGCCCTTAGGATACAGGAAAGAGAGTCTACATTTGAGCTCATCACGGCTGTAATGAAGGCTGTGTCTAACTCTTTCACCTGCTTTTTTTTTCCCTTTTCTCCCCGCCCCTTGCAAACAGCACAGATGGGGAGGAGAGAAGCAGATGATTCAAACTGGTACATTATGTGGGCACAAACAAGTTAGGGCAAAACATCTTTGCATGGTGAGAAAAATTCCACTCTTTTCTTGGGAAGTATCGGAAACCATGGTAACCAATATAAATGTAGCCAGTGCATTGTGCATTCTCAGTCTGAAACAATAAAAAACAAACTTAATCTGTTTTTTTTAAAAAGTTAAAAATAAATGTAACTTGGACAACAGACTTCAACAAGCTTCTTATTCCCTCTGCCGAAAATGTTTGCAAAACGGGCATTTTGAAAGAGAAAGAGCTATTTAGATTTAGTTTGTCTAAATATATACATATATATACATATATATGTATACATACGTGTATATATAGCACACGTATATTATATAGTATATAGTAATGCATATAATTATGCTATATGTTATATCATACATTTTATTTTATACATTATTATATAATATAAAATAGTATTCTATTACACATTACATAGTATATGTCCATGTATATGCCTAGTATATATGTACATCCCCAGGACTGTGTTCATGAAACAAAGTATTATTAAATAATAATCACATAATTATATATTAATAAATATGAATGGATTAATAAGTATATTTAATGTAAAATCCATATCATTCAATAATACCATGTTTCTGGAAAAAACCTGGCACTGAGAATATGGTAATACATGGACAAATATAATCCTTGTCCTCTTGGGGCATATAGTCTGGTGGGGAAACAAAGATATTAGTCACATAACCAAAGAAATGAATACATAACTACAAACAGCTCTAAGTTCAATGAAGTGAAAACACACAGTAACATGAATAAGTATGACAAGGGATCTAATTTAGGTGGGGGGATAGGAAAGTTGTCTAGAAAAATAAGGAACTAGCTTTGACAGCATGAAAAACAATTGTGTGCATTGTTTTGAAAACAGTTGTAAAATATCTCAAGGTGCAGAAAAAGATATTCAATTAGTAGAAGAGTGAGAAGACAGGCTGCTCCCTGACTGGGCCTCATTAGAGAAAGCAAGCTGAGGGATCAATTATTTCTATTAGAGGAAGGAGAAAAGTTATACCAGGTCTCTGTTGCAGCATGGAAAAACGCTACTTGAATACTTGGAAAACATCGTCAGAATCATTTGGCAATGGAACAAGCTGTTGATGGAAGCAACTTCCCTGGGGAAGCCAGAGGTAGTGAAAGGAGGAAAAGTTACTTGAAGAAATACTTTTTTCTCACATCATAAAAAATCTATTTTTTGTCTCAGGACCATGAAAGTCCTGTCCTGAAATACCGCCCCAAAATGCCAGGCAGACCCATGAGCCAATTAATTAAATTGCTCTGCCACCTTGCTTTTTTCCATATCTTGGTTTTAGATCTCAAAGCCCCAAATAAACTTTAACCGAAATTCCTCTCTTACGAGGAGGTATTATTAATTGCATTTTTTGAACAATAAATGAAACAAATGATTTGTGGGGGTCATTCAATATAGTTGTTGGCTGGTCCAGAAACTGAGCTTATATATTTGAACTCTGATTTGTAAGTATTAGCCAAGATTGTATTCCATGCCCTATACTGGGAACTAAAAACTTAGTGCTTGAGAGAGAAATAAAATAAAGCAAAAACGGCAACTAAACCATACACTTGAGAAATTATCTTCACATTATGTGGAGATTTTCACATCCTGAAACAGCCTGTTTCCTACCTTTAATAAGTTTGAGTTTGCTGTGCTCAGCATAATTGGACACAGCTGTCTGCATTTTCTGCCAGGGTTTGAGAAAAAATGGAGTTATTATTAGAGCTTGTTATAGCAACCTGCCTGCCCAATGTAAATCTTAAGATTCAATTGTTTATTGGTTGTGAATTTTCCATTGTAAGGGCACCTAGGAAGTGTTTTCTCTAATAAGGGTCTGGAAAAATGGGCTGGAAAGTTCCCAGTATCCAAGAAGAAAATTAATTGTTTGACCCATCCATAATGTCAGAGTCAAAAATAGAGACATCAGACCATACAAAATTGGGTGGTCCTCCAAATGAATAACTTCAGGCAGCAAATTCCAGGACTCGCAATTGAAAGTCAGGATGCTTTAAGTCAGAGGTCTTTGTAAAAGCATGACTTCTATAAAGGAGTGGGTATGAAATCAGTCTTGGTTTGAGTTTCCCAGAAGCACACGCTGAGATAAGAATTTGAGTATAAGTAGTTTATCTGGAAGACAGAGAACGCCAGCAGCAAAGACAATGGTGTCAAAGGGAAGACAAGACAGAGAATAAAGGGCCATCATTTAGCCAGTTACCACGATGAGCAAATGGAGCTTAACCTCATGGGAAAACTCTGGGAGATTTCATTAAAGATGCTTCATAACTATTCGACCCAAACGGCAAGGGAGCTGGGGTATTTATACAACGACTCCTGAGGCTGCTCCCAGGGGTATTAATTCATTGGCATTCCTGTCCTGCCATGTGTAGAAGTGGTACCAGCTTCAGTGACTTTGGAGAAAGCCCATGGGCGAGAGACACACAGATATTGGCAATGGAAGTCAGCTAAAATGTACTAGAAGCTTAGAAAGAGAAGATTGGGGGCACTAACGGAGACCGCCTCAACATTCTTTTAAGTATGGCTCTTCCATACAATGAAAACTTGGAGGCTAAAATGCCAACTCCACTAAATTGGTAATAACTTCCAGGAGTACTAAGTGGAGGGGGATCCTAAGGCAGATGGATAAGGATACTATAACCCACTAAAGATGCCTGCCATGGGCAAGGTAGAAAGAATCAGCACATAAGCCATGCATGTTCCATCCTTGATCTACATTAGGAGTCAGTGAACTTTTTCTGTAAGGGACCAAAGTAATACGTCGGTAAATATTTTAGGCATTGCAGGTCACACGTACAGTCTCTGTCACACACTGTCTTTGTTAGTTGTGTGTGTGTGTTTGTTTAACAATTCTTTTAAAATGTTAAAGCCTTTCCTGGCTTGTGCGCTATACAAACACAGGCTGCTGGCTGGATTTGTCCCGGAGGTCATAGTTTGCCAACCTTCTACCTACAGATTAATAATTTCTAAACTTCTCCTGTATGAAGACCTTTTTTTTTTTTTTTAATTTATTTTTATTTTTATTTTTTTGGCGGTACGCAGGCCTCTCACTGTTGTGGCCTCTCCCGTTGCGGAGCACAGGCTCCGGACGCGCAAGCTCAGCGGCCATGGCTCACGGGCCCCGCCGCTCTGTGGCACGTGGGATCTTCCCGAACTGGGGCACAAACCCATGTCCCCTGCATCGGCAAGTGGACTCTCAACCAGTGCGCCACCAGGGAAGCCCCCCCTTTTTATTTTTAAAAAAATATTTTTAACAGCCAGGCTACTACAAAATAATCTGTGTGTTTTACATTACGTTTCTTGAAATTTATATTTTAAATATGATTGTGAAGGTCTTAGAAACTTCAGCTGCTCTCCCATCCTGCCTGGGAGGTTCTTGGCACACAGACTGAAATCTACGTACCTAGTTCAAATGCTTAAGTTTACAAAAGAGGAAACTGAGACCTAGAGAGAAAAAAAGACTTGTCCAATATCAAATGCTTAGTGGTTCTTCAACCAAATATTGTTTAGTGGGTGCTAAGGTCCTTATTAACTCAGAACACATAAAACTATAGCAGAAAATCCAAACTCCATTATACAAATTGGGTCCTTCTAGGAGCCTAGAGGAAAGAAGAATTCAATGCAGGATGAAAGAATAGGGAAAGGCTTCATGAATAAAGACTCTCCCAGGAAAGGAAAAATCACTTTTGTTTTATATTAATTCAACAAATATGAATTGAGTCCCTAAATCGTGTCAGGTACCATGTGGATGGAGGACATAGCATTCCAGGGTACAGGTACCATAAAAGAAATGGAAATGAATGCAGTGTGTTTCTGCTTTAGGTTCAGATTCATTAACATCCAGCAAAATGCTTTGCACATAGTCCTCAATTAACTTTTCAATGAATGAACGGTTCAAATAGCAGTTTGGGCTCAGAGAATGTATCACAACTGCAGTAACTCATATGCATGAGGAATAGGGTCCTTTATGTCTTTTATGTGTCCAAGCTTTGTAAATCTGTTAAGTTTTTAGTGATGCCTGGGACCTGGAAGAGCAAACTCGTATTCTCAGTCCGTAATATGATACACAAAGAACACAACCAAGTAAATCTATCCTCACTCAGGAGGAAAGTCTGAGCTATCATTAATCATCCTTCACTTTCCGAAGGTCTGGCCACTCCTCAGCAAATCTAAGGGTAGAGTAAACTTACATAGTTGAGAAAGCTAGCCAATGCGCCCAGTTATGCGGAGACCAAAACCTCAGTACATCAGCAGCAGCGATTCATAACCAGTTGCAAAATAATGAGGGAAGGAGTGACAAGACTGCCAAGACTTGTTGGGCAAGAAGCCAAGAACACTCAACCCACTGAGCTCAGCAGAATATGGAACAAGAGGTTCCATATTCCTGTGGCTTTCCTGGAAACAAGGAGCTGTCCAACAGGCCAATCTCTTTAAATACTTCCATCAGCTTAACACGCAGCACCATCCGGTGTGGGGTATGTAACACATGACACATTTAATTGCTTCAACTAAATAGGTCTGGAGTATTATTATCAGAAAGCAAGTGGCCTCGGGATATGGGAGTGTTTAATAATGATTAAATCTCATTATTATGGTTATTTTAGTGGTATACGAACAACAAGCATGTGTTATGCTCACAGGCTCTGTGAATCAAGGATACAGGCAAGGCACAATGGGGTTGCCTAATCTCTGCTCCACAGTGTCCAGGCCCTTAGCTGGGGACACTAGAATGGCTGGGAGTGACACAAACACTCAGGACAGGAATCTTCTGAAGGATTCGTCATTTATATGTCTGACAGCAGAGCTGGGACATCCTGGTTACCAGAGGATAAGGGGGGGGAGGGATAAATTGGGGGATTGGGATTGACATATACACACTATGATATATAAAATAGATAACTAATAAGGACCTACTGTATAGCACAGGGAACTCTACTCAATACTCTGTAATGACCTATATGGGAAAAGAATCTAAAAAAGAGTGGATATATGTATACGTATAACTGATTCACTTTGCTGTACACCTGAAACTAACACAAGATTGTAAAGCAACTATACTCCAATAAAAAATTTTAAAAATATATTATACGGCAACTATACTTCAGTTTAAAAAAAGAAAAAAAAGGGAAGTTGTGTTTGTATGTGTGTGTTAAAAAAATATATAATGTATGGCATAAGTGGATGCCCAGTTAATGGTAGCTGAAAATCTAGACACTTAAAGACGTGAACAATGGTAATAAAGAGAAAAGTATTCAATTTCAAAAAAACAAAAACAAAAAAACTAGCATCAGGTGGGACAATTAACTAGAGGCACCTCCACATGGCTTCTCTAGATGGCTTGGGTTTCCTCACAGTTTGACATCGTCAAGTTAGTTAGATATCTTTCCTCTCGGTTCAGTGGTCTGTTAACAGATGTTCCAGGTAACAGGGTAGAAGCCGCATGGCCATTTATGGTTCAGTCTTGGAAGCCACATAATATCACTTTCACCAAACTCCCCAGATTCAACGGGAGAAGATATAAACCCACACCTTTCCATGGGAGGACTGTCAAAGAACTTGTAGCCATGTTTTAAAACAACTACATCCATTATTATTATCTGATTTTTATAAAATGGACTCAAATACTAAAAGACAGCAGAACATAGTGGCTAAATGAGTGCTGGGTTCAAACACCGACTCTCTCACTTCTTGGTTGTGGGTGCATTATTTCACCTTTCTCTGCCTCAGTTTTTTTCCTCTATAGAGTAGAGGTAATAATTACTATACCTAATTCATGAGATGGTTGCAAGGATCAAGTGAGTCAATAAAGTTATTAGCGTCTGAAACAAAGAAACTCTCAGTAAACGTTAGCGATTATTATGCATGGATTCACTTATCGAATATCAGCATAGTGGACAACCCTTCCCACTGTGGCTGTGACAGTATCTAGGGATACAAAGATGAATAATAGATCCCTGATACTCATGAGCTCATACTCAAATTAGAGAGGGGACTCATTAAAAAAATACAGAAACATCTGATATGCATACATCCAAAATAATATTGTGTAAGGGGGAAACATTGATTGTGGAGTCAGAGACTAGAATTCTTTTTTTTTTTTTTTTTTTTTTTTGCAGTACGCGGGCCTCTTACTGTTGCGGCCTCTCCCGTTGCGGAGCACAGGCTCCGGACGCGCAGGCTCTGCGGCCATGGCTCACAGGCCCCGCCAGTCCGCGGCATGAGGGATCTACCTGGATCGGGGCACGAACCCGTGTGCCCTGCATCGGCAGGCGGACTCTCAACCACTGCGCCACCAGGGAAGCCCCCAGTGACTAGAATTCTTGACCAGAATCTGACACATTCTAGCTGTGTCAACTTCTTAATCCACTAAACTTTTCCCACCCTTATCTTTTCTTATCTATCAAGTCAGACGAGTACAGCATTTTCAACCCATCTCGTAGGATATCATACAGATTAGTGAAATAGAATTATAAAAGTGCTTCACAGACTATAATATAAGTCACCATCATTGACCAGGCAATGAATGCTGAACCTTACATGTTGGGATTTAATCACCAAGGGAACAATTCTGCAGAGGGGCTCCCATATCCTGTCCCCAAACTAATTTCACATAAGAGGATCTATAGCATGGCAACATTTAAAATCCCATAGTTCAGTATGTCTATTAAAAATGTTTTTTAGCTAAATATTTACAAACTATGTCTCTCTTCTGTCACAGACCAGAGATTTAATCTAACCTCCAAGTTGGATAATTTGCTATGCAGAAGGGGATGTTACGAGAAATATCACTGAGTGACATCATCAAGTGAGTCACTTGAGAGACGGCAAGTCTAGTTTTTTATTTGTGATCAGTCATAAGAGAAAAGTAAATCCCAGAATGTGGTTCCCTGAGAGTGATGAAAAATAAGAATATTTTAAGTTTACATCTTTGTACTATAAAGATGTAAACTCGCAACACTGCTGTCCTGGAATAGAAAGGAATGGGACTTGAAAGGAATATACTGTTATTTTGCAAGCAGGTATTTTTGCATCATGAAACTTTTACATGACATGTGAGAGCTTTCAGAATGTTTGCTCAAAGTAGGAACTGGTCTTGGATGGGCTTGTGCATATTTCTACTTACGAGAAGGCAATGGCAACAAGTTCAAGTCCTTACTGTATATGATACAAGAGTACTATATGGGATGGCTTTTAGCAGGGAGGGAAGAGACCCAAGGTGGAGATGACAAGATGAGTAAAACGATAAAAAAAAAAAAAACACATAAAACCAATTTCAAAAAAAAAGCAAAATGATGACAGTATTTGTTTGCTGATGGATATAGGAAGAAAGAGGGAGGAGAATCCCAGATTCTGAGCATTCAAATTAAGAGTCTTGGAGATAGTGTCTACCAGGTGGTTGAGG
This sequence comes from Tursiops truncatus, assembly GCF_011762595.2. Classification (NCBI taxonomy): domain Eukaryota; kingdom Metazoa; phylum Chordata; class Mammalia; order Artiodactyla; family Delphinidae; genus Tursiops; species Tursiops truncatus. Next base: position 120,686,984 of record NC_047036.1, on the reverse strand, counting down.
AAAACACTGGGATCTCAGGAAGAAGTGCTAGAAAAAGTTACAGATTAAATTGTCATCAGCCTAGAGATGAGGACTGAAGTGTCAAGACTGGATGACTTCACCAAGGAGGACACTATGGGAGGAGAGAGTTCATGGAAGTACAAGAGATCTTAGAGAGAAGGAAAAATCAAAAGAGCTACTAAAGCTGCAGAGGAATTAATCACAGAGTACGGAAGAGAAGCAGGGTAAACCTAGGGTGCCAAGGGTGGAAAAGATTTCTAAGATATTGAAGGGATGACTAATAATATCCTAGGTGACAAAGAGAAGAAAGAGAGTAAGGAAATAGAATACCCCTAGGTGTATTATTTTCAAAAGAATTATTTTAGTAGAAAAAGCTTGGAAGTTGAGGCATGTGTGTGTGAAAATAAAGAGGATGCATCATGTGTAGACTACATTCTCAAATGAGGGATTTAGATAAATTTTCCATCTGAGGAAAAGGAGTGAGTACAGATAACTCAAGTTTCAAGGGAAGGAAAACATAACTGATGAATCAAACACTGAGAGAACCAGAAATGGTAATTGATGGTGATCCCTTAATTAGAAACAAAAAAGAAAGAAAAGAGGAAAGATAGTATAATCTGGGATATAGAGAAAGGGATGTTGGGGAAATTCATACTGAATTATCTTGGTCTTCTCAGTAACATGTTCTGAGGTCCTAAAGTGATTAGGAATGGTCTGGAACACATGCTATGTATACTGTCACAGCTACAGATTAACAAAGGATTACAGATTTTTGTAAAAACATGTTGTGTATGTAGCATGTGTGGTGTGTATAGTATATAAAATATAATGTAATATAACAAATGTGTATGTATATTACAACATATTATAAAGTACCTTAAAACACATAACAGACAAGCACTAGTACCTTGTTCCCCACTTTTATGAATATTTCATATGAAATTTTTAATAGGGAAAATTTCCCATTAGGAATTGAAATATGAAAAATAGAAGGAATCAAGGAATGTTTGCTAAGAAATCTTCAGGAAGGAATGGAATGAAGGTAGAAAGAAAAACTACTGATGACTTATCTCACGATAGAGAAGGCTTTCTGGAGAAGAACTGAAGGACTTCTACACTAAATTCCACTTCCACTTTCTAAATGAGAGATGAGGAAAGGTAGGATTGCACAACAATGATGGGATGGTTAAGATGCAGATTTCCTCCCAGAGCACAGGACTTCAACAGGACAAAAAAAAAAAAAAAAAAAAAAAAAAATCAGCTGAGTTTCTCCCAGTGAAGCAAATAGAGGAAATACTCCTAAATATAAATTGCAGGTTAGAAAAAGAGAATCACCTTGAAAACAGAAATCACAGGGATTCCTCTCTGACATATCAAACAAACAGAAGAGCATTTTAAAGAATTCTGATGTGTGTTCCCAAAAATATTCAAGAGGACACTTTATCTGTGAAAGTAGAGCTAAGCATTTATTTTTTTTTAAATCTTCTAAAATCAGTAAATATTATATAAAGTTTTTAAAAATATCGAGATAAAAAACAGCAGGTTAGATACTTCCCATAAATTAATGATTTACACAATAAATTTGAGATGATGATAAATGATGCCACAAAATATTAATATGATAGGAGAGATGAGAGAAAAGGTAAATGTAAAACAAGAATCCCAAAAAGGAGATGGAGAATAGAAGGATAAGATAAAGATAATAAAAAATAATAAAAGAAAACTTTGCTGAGTTGAGGAAGGACACAAATTTGTAAAATGAACAAGCTCTTTATGTACCATAAAGTACTATAAGTATAAAGTATCATGAGTATTATATAAAATGCATATAGATCAAAAAATCTTTTGTGATCACTTAATTTCAAGGACAAAAAAAAAAAAAACTCACATATAAGTAGCCAAGAAGAAAAAGCAGCTACTCATACAGCCCCAAAACACTCTTCTTGAAAAATAAATTACTTAAAGATGTATAGCAGCCTTCCAGAGATAAATCAAAATGAATATCTCCAAAAGGAATGGTTATTATATGAGACTGCACTGTGTGTAATAAAACTAAGTTAAACAAGATAACATTGAAATAATTTTTGTCAATCTAAAGTAATTTTAGGCCTTGGCACATCATTTAACAGCTTATAACTAACAATAATTTGGGGTTAAAATCCAAACAAACATTGGGGTTATATGAACACTGAGAAGACAGCAGGTGGAAGGGAGAAGTAATCTTACACAGTCAACAATTTTTTATTTCAGTATAGATTTTGGTAAATTAAAAAATTCAAATGTATTTTTTAATTTAGAAGTAACCACACTTAGAATAAAATACGATATAACCTATTCCACAAATTTGGGGTTTAAAATATAGTCACATGCCTTGTTTTTCCAGTTAATTGCTCTAGCCAACAAATGTCCCATTGTCAGGAGGTTTGGTAGCTCCCTTTTGAGACTTTCTTCTGTCTCCAGTAATCTACAGAGCCTAGGGACTTACATCCAAGAGGACTAGTCTGAAGGACATACCTAATAGAGAATGCCCTGGGGTGAGATGTGTTGACCACAGCTATTCCTCCTCACTTCCACAAGGCGTTGCTATTGAGCAGTGGTTGTTCACAATCTGAAAAGTACTCTGGCCCACCACTGGGAGAATTATTTATGGATTCTGATCACTGCACCAGCTGTCCTGATTCTTCAGTGAGTATGATCAAGGCAGGAATGGGCAGGAGTACTCCTGGCTTGGGCTCCTAGCGTTATAGCTCTTAGCACTCAGCTCTCTGGGCTTTTATAACCACCTCCCAGGAAACCATCCCCACCCTCCTTGGGAGTGATGATACAGAAGTTTCCAGGCCACCTCCTCCTGGACTCAAAAACACATCCCTCTTCCTGGAGAAAATTATTTTAACTGTTTTAAAGGTCCTTTTAACATCTAGTTTCCTTGGACAAATGAGCTCTCAAGTAACCTCCTATGGAAGATCCCCTCAGCAACTCCAGGGAGCCTTAAAAATCTGAGGGAGCCACCTTGAAAGACTCAATGTTGGTGTACTTCTAAGGGTAACTCTCCAAGTGACCTGAGATGATGCTTCGTTCCACCCTTCAAAGAAAGAAACACATATATGTACATTTGATATAGTCCTACTTTAGATGTATATGCCTCTCAAATTAATATAATAAAAGAAAAAAGTGTGCGTGTGTGCATTTGAGTGTCACATAACAAAAGATATGGAAGGAGAAAAGGCATCATCAAAAAAGAAAAATCTTAAAGTAAGATGACTGTAATAAGGCTATAGTTATCTGCTATCTGACTGAATATAAATGAATTAAATCCCCTACTAAAAGTAAAGGGCTTACAGGTAGGGGGACTAGGACCCAAATAAAAGAACTTACAAAGACATATCAAGGGGAAAAACGTGGGCTGGCAAAATAATCGAAGTATGATTTAAATCAAGGTAAAATTTTAAAAAGAAGTCATTTATATTGGCAAAAGTTAAATATAGGGTAAAGAAAATAAAGATGTGAGTCATGAACCTTCAAGGAGGGAATACAGAATTGAAATACAGTAATCAAAACTGTCAGAATTATAGAAAAAAACTGTCAGAAACACAAAGTGGGAAATTTTAATATACCATAGTCAGCTTTTGACAGAACAAGAAGAAAAAATAATATGTGTAAACAATATATAGAAGTTTCAAACATAATACATGATTATGCATACAACAGCTTTTTACAGACCAAGAATCCACCTTATTTTCCAAGGATTATGGAACATTTACCAAAATTGGTTACATTCTGTGGCATAATAAGAACTGCATAAATTCCCAAAGGTATAAATTGTATACCACTTTCTCTAATAACAACCCAATAAAGGTAGAATTAAACAAAGTATAGTTTTGAAATGTATCAAAGAAAACTTTTTTAAAAAGAAAAATCAAAACTATAATTATGAGCTATTTATAAAATAATGAGAATAAGATTACTATAATATAGGAAATGGCTAAAAGAAAACTTCATACCTTTGAATCAGATCAATATTTTAAAAGAAATGACAGGAAATAAACTAAACTTTTAACCTCAAGATTTAGAAAAGGAACACTAAAACTCATTTGAGGAAAACTATAAGAAAACTGTTAATTAAAATTAACTAATCAGAAAAGTACATTCGAACAAACAAAAGCATAGAATTGATACATGAGTCTAAGATGTGGTTTTGGGTGGGTGCAGGATCTCAGGTCTGGTGAAATCAATAAAAGAGCATGAAGAAAACAGAGGAAAATGTGGCAACACATATTGAGTATTTGGATCTTTTTCTATTTATCTAGATATCTATTACATAGGTACTTATTCTGTACAGAGGCATATACATATAAAGTATATAGGATTAAAAAAAAACATGAAAAATTTAAAGAAAATAGGACAAGTCCTAAAACAAAAGTACCAAAACCTGCCTAAAAAGAAAAAAAGCAGATGAACTGAAAAGAATGACAACATTGGGAATAACAGAAAAAGATGTTGAATAATTGCTTGTAAAATTAGTAACTTGCTTAAATGGCTTTATAAGTGACAACAACTGACTATTTAAGACAGGGATAACTCTCACTTCCATCACCTCTCCGATACACCATGGGGGCAAATATAAAACATTTCACTTTTTTATTTCATTCATAAAATATATTACAACAAAATCTTACTGATATATTGAACTAGATTAAAAATATTTAATAAAATGTTAGTAAATTAAAACTACTACATTAAAATAATAAAACAATAAGATACAAGGTCAGTCAGCCTAGTTAAAATTTGAGTTCACCATTAATACTAGCTTTGTGAACTTATGACTTAACCTTAAGGAGTCTCCATTTCCTCAAATGTAAAATATTAACAGTACTGACTTAATAGAATTGTAGTGAGGATTTAAAAAGATAATACATATGTGCAAAGAATTTACTAATATTTATTGAGTGTATGTGGGTAAACACTCAATAAATATAATCTTTTCTTATTGTTAGCTTTTCAAACATATTTACCTGAAGAATGCAAAAAGATTTAGTACTAAATGTGTACTAATACATTTCATCACATTAATAAGTCAAAGAATAAAAATTATGTGACCATCTTGATATATTCTAAAACAGCACTGATAAAATTTAAAGTGTTCTTCATAAAACACTGGGTCCCCAAAATGAGAGATGTACAAGAGGCATTTTATAAATTGAAAATTTATTCATGAAATAGAAAAAGGAAAATGCTTCTTAACTACCTTTTGCTTGAAAATAAAGTCATTAAGTGAGCATTCCAATACTTCTAAGAAATCATCTAAAAGCAACAAAGAGAATGTGTACATTCGATTCTCAGCTAAATATAGTGACAGCTAAGCCTCAAATCTCAAGATGTGTCAAAGGACAGCTAAAGCCATGGAGAGAAAGCAGGAAATCATGCAGGGAATATGTGGAACAAGTTCCTGGCCTCCAATAGCCAATGTTTTGAAGAACACTCCTGAAGGTAAGAGGAGACACACATTATGCAGTGCCTGAATCCTTGGTCTACACCTGTCCAAAGGGGCACATGGTCTGGTATCAGAGGTTTCCCCAATTGAAGCTCCAATCAACCAGCCAGAGGAAGCAGCACATACATAGAAACTCATCACATGAACAAACGACATGTTCAGAAACTAGTCTACATCTTTGGAAACAGAGAAGGTAGATGTTTCATTCTGAGCCACCTCCCCTCTCCTTGGTCCAAATTAAACTACTCTCAACTGTGAATCATTGCTAGAGAGAGATAGAGAGCTAAGTGACCAAACACTATTGGCCCCCAAAGCACCAGACCCAAATTTCAGAGGAAAGTTCTACCAAATATTTGGAAAAAAATAATTACAATGGTGTTTAAAATTTTACAGAACATAGAAAAATAAGACAAGTCTCTAAATAATTTTAATTAAGTGAACATACTTTGATACCAAAAGTTCAAAAATAGACAATCATTAGAGAAATGCAAATCAAAACTACAATGAGGTATCACCTCACACCGGTCAGAATGGCCATCATCAAAAAATCTACAAACAATAAATGCTGGAGAGGGTATGGAGAAAAGAGAACCCTCTTGCACTGTTGATGGGAATGTAAATTGATACAGCCACTATGGAGAACAGTATGGAGGTCCTTTAAAAAACTAAAAATAGAACTACCATATGATCCAGCAATCCCACTACTGGGCATATACTCTGAGAAAACCATAATTCAAAAAGAGTCATGTACCACAATGTTCATTGCAGCACTATTTACAATAGCCAGGACATGGAAGCAACCTAAGTGTCCATCAACAGATGAATGGATAAAGAACATGTGGCACATATATACAATGGAATATTACTCAGCCCTAAAAAGAAACGAAATTGAGTTATTTGTCATGAGATGGATGGACCTAGAGACTGTCATACAGAGTGAAGTAAGTCAGAAAGAGAAAAACAAATACCATACACTAACACATATATATGTGGAATCTAAAAAAAAACGGTTCTGAAGAACCTAGGGGCAGGACAGGAATAAAGATGCAGACATAGGGGATGGACTTGAGGACACAAGGAGGGGGAAGGGTAAGATGGGACGAAGTGAGAGAGTAGCATTGACATCTATATACTACCGGATGTAAAATAGCTAGCTAGTGGGAAGCAGCCACATAGCACAGGGAGATCAGCTCGGTGCTTGTGCCACCTAGAGGGGTGGGATAGGGAGGGTGGGAGGGAGACTCAAGAGGGAGGAGATATGGGGATATATGTATACATATAGCTGATTCACTTTGTTATACAGCAGAAACTAACAGAACATTGTAAAGCAATTATACTCCAATAAAGATGTTAAAAAAAAAAGAATTCCTCCAGAAAATTAAAAAAAAAAATAGACGGGGTCAGTCTATAAACCAATCTATTTATAAATGTCATCTTAAAACCTTAATATATTAGCTGACAGAATTCTGCAATATATTAAAATAATTATGCACCATCAGTAAGTGGACTTTACTCCAGAAATGCAGGTGTAGTTAAACCTCAAGGCATTTATTAAAATATGCAACATATCTAAAAAGAAAATTTATGTTTATATTCATAGAGGCTGAAATATTTTTTATAAAATTCAAAATAGAAAGATTTTTTTTAAAAAAAATAGGAACAAATTGCTACTTCCTAACATCATAAAATATGTGCCTCTCAACCCCAAAGTCAGCATCTCACATGATGAGAAATTACTTGAGGCATTCTCAATTAAAATCAGGAATAAGACAAAGGTGTCCATAGCCACCATTATTATTTAACATTGTTCTGGAGGATTAAAACTGCAATTAGGAAACACAAAAACTAGAGATACAAAAAACAGAAAGGAGTTAAAATTACCATTATTTGTAGAGGATACTATTGCAAACAATGAGGCTATAAGCAAATTAACTGGAAAACAATTACAAACTAAGAGAATTGAATAAAGAGACAATATATAAAAGTAATATGAACAATAAAGAGGCAAGAATACACAGGAAAATTTTGAAAAAGAAAAGTAATAAGGGAGACCAGCTCTACAGTATATAAAATCAAATCTTAAAAGTAAAATAATCAAAGCACTATAGTACTGCTAAATGACTAGAGAAAGTTTTATAACACTCTATTTTCAAGGTATTAGTTACTGAAGAAATGTTCACTGAAATTCCCAGATACTATTTGAACAATTAGTAATTATTCAGATAAAGTTAATGCGCACGGTTGGCAAGGGTTTAGAGAAACAGGAAATCTCATATGCTATGTAAAATTGATACAAACTAATTATTACCTAACACTTTAAATTTATACAGTTGAATCTCTTGTACTTCTATTTGTAAAAACAAAACCAAAAAAAAAACCAGTGTTTAAGAACTAAATAGAGATGTGCTCAAATGTACTAGAATACTCATCACACCATTATTTAAAATGGTGACAGGCTGATCCAATCAAAATAATCAACAATAGGAAACAGGTAAAATAAATTCTAATACTTACATAAAATAGATTATTTTGTAGTCATATTTGTGTAAGCTACTGAATATGAAAAATAAAAAGATAGAAATTCAGTTGAAAATGTGCAAAGAAATGAACAAGCAATCTGTAGGTAGGAAACTGCATATGGATAACCAAAACATAAAGACTTTCTCAAATTTACTGCCTTTAGAATATGTCAGATTACATCCATCAGATTTCAAAAAGTTTCAAAATTTGGATTACATCTAGATTTAACATGGGGAAACGATATCCTCAAGCACTACTTATGGGAGGCTTAACTGATACAGGTGTTCAAAAAAATTATCTGATATCACTTGTAGAAATTCAATCTGCATATGCCTTTTGACTGAGAAATGACACTCCAGGAACAGAGCCCAGAGATATTTCTGCTCAATTCCATAAGGGAACATGTTCAAGGATACTCCTCACAGCATTGTTTATAACTATAAAAGGTCTACCAACTGAGGAATGGAAAAATAAAGTGTGAAGGATGATCATTATGGATAATATAAAGCAGTTAAAGGCAGTTAGAAATAAACATGCAGAGAGAGAGAGAAATCTTAAAGTATAGTGAATGAAAAAAAACTAGAAAGGAGCCTGGTCTTAAGTAAATTATAATTTCAAAACTTTGGAAAACATACAAAATTTTTATTTTATTTTATAACATTTGTTTTATAAGACTATTCACATGTCTAGGGCCATATATTAGACATATAAAGAGAGAGTGTCTATATGAATTGAGGGAGGAGTGGGATATAATGTGAATGCAGGGCTTCCCTGGTGGCACAGTGGTTAAGAATCTACCTGCCAATGCAGGGGACACGGGTTCGAGCCCTGGTCCAGGAAGATCCCACATGCCACAGAGCAACTAAGCCCACAAGCCACAACTACTGAGCCTGCACCCTAGAGCCCGCGAGCCACAACTACCGAAGCCCATGCACCTAGAGCTATGCTCTGCAACAAGAGAAGCCACAGCAATCAGAAGCCCTCGCACTGCAACGAAGAGCAGCCCCCCACTCGCCGCAACTAGAGAAAGCCTGCATGCAGCAATGAAGACCCAACACAGCCAAAAATAAAAAATAATAGATAAAAAAAATAAAAGAATGGGAATGCAGATCAGTAATGACAGGCCCTGCAAATTCTGAAAATGATGATGTGCCCTGAATTCTCTGCACCAGAGGCTTAAACAAAATTGGAGAAGTCATGATGCAGAAGATGATTTAATGCCATTAGAACATGTGTATAATATAATTTAAATAATTTTAAAAATCAAAATACAAAACACTATATATAGATTATCTCACTTTTGTTTAAAATATATTAAGAATGAACAGAACAAAAGAGTAACAGAATGTTTACAACAATGATAACTGAGTTGTGAGTACTTTTCATTCCTTTTTTCTTTCTACTTTTCAGATTTTTCGCTGTCTACTTAAAACCCTTGATTACTTTTATAATGAAAATAAACAGTAACTGTTAAGGAAAAGAAAAACAAAGCAAAACAAAACATGAATGAGCAAAAAGCGAACAGAAAAGAATGCCTCATTTCAAATCCTAGCTCTCTAGTCTATTAGCTCTGTGATCAGGGACTTACATTTTTAAACCTCAGTCTTCGTATCTGAAAAATGGGTGCAGCAATGTATTCATTACACCTCAGGATTGTTTTAAGGATTATACAAGGTAGCACAAGTGCAACTATTTATATCCCAAAAATCTAAGGGTGTACAGGTCCACAATTCTTTACCTGAAATACCTGGGACTGGACATGCTTCAGAATTCAGAATTTTTCTGTTTTAAAGACATAATAGTGTAGAAATATATGTTACATGCCATCCCAAGTAGGGTCGAGGGAACCATCTTGTAATTATGTTTTTCTTCAGTAAAATATTAATCTTCTCACTAAGAGACAAAGTATGTAAGTAGTCCCAGGTCAATTCAAGTTAAGGTGTTGTTGACAAATTATTTCAAGCTACATCAGGTTTTGCCACCAAGTAAATTATAAAACCATTTGATTTTCACAACATTTTTTGGTATTAGATAAGCAAATGAGACATAATCTTATTGTCTTGTCCCTGTGAAATTAGAACAGAACTCAGTATTTTTACATAAATGTATCTAGCTAAAGACCTGGATGTTTCAATAAAATTGAAAATAGAGTTTATTTCAGAATTGGAAGTTGGCAAGTAGATTGGGCAAAACTTGGAGGTGAAAAATATAGCAGGTGATAAAGGGAACACAGCTGAGAGGGAGGAATTAGACCCTTGATAAGAAAGACTTGATGGCCTTAAGGCTGAGACCAAGTTAATTGGGGGTGAAGAGAAATAAGATCGTGCTGAGGGGGGATTTTCAGAGTTCCAAGCCTTGGCTGGGTGTAAAAATCAAGGAAGTTGATTCTAGGTTTGCCACTCTAACCACTGTTCCCCAGCTCTCCCAGCCATGCTTAATTGTGCATTTATCCTCCCAGAAGTGAATCCTGGCTTCGCCGTTGAGCAATGTTGTCAACTGTTGCAGCTGCCAAGCCAACAGATGGTGTGAGCGTGTGTCACCAGCAGCTTCCAAGTGTAAAACTATAGTCGTTCAGATGTTTTCTGTGTACACCCATTTCCTCATTAATCTTCAAGTGCAGCTGCAAATGGGTCATTTCCATGTGAAACATAGTGGCACTCTGGCCACCTTCATTCACATACTTTTGGACCACGTGCCATCTCCCCAGTATTATGCTACAACAGGAGGTGAGCGAACAACACAGGACAAAGTCCCTCTCGTATTTTTCTCTCATTATTTAGTGATTCTGTGTTTTATCTCACCAACTATACTTAAAGCTTTTTAAGAAAGGGCGCTATACTCATTTTTTTTATCCCAGAGAACATAGGGCATCACTTATCACAAAAGAGTTAAGGAATGTTTCTAGGGGGATGGTGGAAAAAGGGAAATGTTGGTAAAAGGGTACAAACTTTCAGCTCCAAGTTGAATAAAGTGCAAGAATCTACTGTATAATATGGTGGCTATAGTTGATAACACCGTATTGTGTAACTGAAAACTGATAAGTAAAGCTTAAATGTTCTCACATCATATATATATATATATATATATAGTGATGGATGTGTTAATTAACTAGATAGGAGAGGAATGCTTTCACAATGTAGACATATATCAAATCATCACAATGTATATTTTAAATATCTTACAATTTTATTTGTCAATTATACCTCAGTAAAGCTGAAAAAAGTAATTCTTAAGTTGATTTAAAGTCAAAACTAATTTGTAAGGAATGCCTACATTCCCTCCAAAAAAAAGAAATAGGCACACACACGTACAAGACAGAAACAAAAACAGAAGCTGAAAGAATGACTCTACAAACTGTAAAGCCAAATATAAATGGTTACTGAATTGTTTACTACCTTTGTTTTGTAATCACTATTAAGAAGAACAAGTGAAAGCTGTAAATCTATTCATTACTTCTTACCTTGAGGCTAGCAAGAGTCTCAAATTAGAATCTATGTCACAAATGCCTCCCTTCTCCAATTTATCTGAGAAGTTCTGACTAAATTAATCTCCCTCAAGTACATACCCAATTTCTCCAGCTTAAAACAATAAAGAGTTTCTACTACCTATATAAAAATATTTTTTAAATCACTGTCCTAGCAATTTTTCATTATCTCGAGCCATACTGCCCTCTAATTACAGGAGAGAGAGCCATCTCTCATTACTCTTCTAGTTGCTCCCTAGGCACCATTTACCAGACAGCTGTTCACTCCTCTACTGTCAGCTGCCATTCCTTTCTGTGCACATAGTCTTGGAACACGCTATTGCTTCTGCCTATGCCAGTTCCTGACATCTTGGAGGTCTCTACTCCACCAGCTCCGTGAGTAAACAAGTGACCCAGGCCCGGCCAATCACAGAACACCTTCTTCCTAGCAATAAGCATTGGTTCAGTGACCCATGAAGGACCTTCGCAGGAACTTTTTTTTTTTTGAGATACAGTTGACTTACAATATTATATTAGTTACAGGTGTACAGCATAGTGATTCAATATTTTTATACATTATACTCCATTTATACTTATTATAAAATAATGACTATATTTCCCTGTGCTGTACAATATATCCTTATTGTATCCTTAAGAGGTACATAGTATCTCTTAATCCCCTACCCCTCTCTTGCCCCTACCTCCTTTCCTCTCCTGTCTGGTAATCACTAGTTTGTTCTTTATATCTGTGAGTCTGTTTCTGTTTTGTTAAGTATATTCATTTGTTTCATTTTTTAGATTCCACATAAGTGATACCACAGAGGATTTGTCCTTCTTTGTCTGACTTATTGCATTAAGCATAATACTCTCTAGGCCCATTCATGTTGTTGCAAATGGTAGAATTTCATTCTTTTTTATGTCTGAGTAATATTTCATTATATATATATATATATATATATATATATACATACACACACATATATGTATACATATATATATATATCACATCTTCTTTATCCATTCATCTGTTGATGAACACAGTTTACTTCCATACCTTGGCTCTTTTAAATAGTGCTGCTATGAACATCGGGGTGCATATATCTTTTCAAATTAGTGTTCTGGGTTTTTTTTAATATATACCCAGGAATGAAACTGCTAGATTATTTAGCAGTTCTATTTTTAGTTTTCTAAGGAATCTTCATATTGTTTTCCATAGTGGCTGCACCAATTTACATTCCCACCAACAGTGTACTAAGGTTCCCTTTTCTCCATATTCTCATCAACATTTGTTATTTGTGTACTTTTTGATGATGGCCATTCTGACAGGTGTGAGGTGATACCTCATAATGGTTTTGATTTGGCTTTCCCTGATGATTAGTGATGTTGAACATCTTTTCATGTGCCTGTTGGCCAACTGTATATCTTTTTTGGAGAAATGTCTATTTAGGTCTTCTGCCCATTTTTATTTAGGTTTGTTTTTTTTTTTTGATATTGGGTTGTGTGAGCTGTTTATATATTTTGGATATTAACACCTTACTGGTCATGTCATTTGCAAATAGTTTCTCCCATTCAGCAGGTTGTCTTATTGTTTTGTTGATGGTTTCCTTTGTTGTGCAAAGGTTTTTAAGTTTAATTAGGTCACATTTGTTTATTTTTGCTTTTGTTTGTCTTAGGAGACAGATCCTAAAAAACAATGTTACAATTTATGTCAAAGAGTGTTCTGCCTATGTTCTCTTCTGGTTTCAGGTCTTATATTTAGGTCTTTTGTCCATTTTGAGTTTATTTTTACGCTAGATGTGAGAAAAAATGTTCTAATCTCATTCTCTTATATGTAGCTGTCCAGTTTTCCCAGCACCGCTTACTGAAGAGACTGTCTTTTCTCCATTGTATGTTTTTGCTCCTTTGTCACAGGCAAATTGACCAAGGTGTCTGGGTTTATTTCTGTTCCATTGATCCATGAGTCTGTTTTTGTGCCAGTATCATGTTGTTTTGATTACTATAGCTTGGTAGTACAGTCTGAAGTCAGGGGATGTGATACTTCCAGCTTTGTTCTTTTTTCTCAACATTGCTTTGACAACTGGGGTCTTTTGTGGTTCCATACAAATTTTAAGATTATTTGTTCTAATTCTGTTAAAAATGTCATGGGTATTCTGATAGGGATTGCATTAGTTCTATACATTGCTCTGAGTAGTATGGACATTTTAACACTATTAATTCTTCCAATCCATAAGCATGGGGTATCTTTCCATTTCTTTGTATCATCTGCAATTTCCTTCAACAACATTTTATAGTTTTCCGAGTATAGGTCTTTTACCTCCTTGGTCAACTTTATTCCTAGGTATTTTACTCTTTTTGATGTAATTTTTTTTAATGTAAAAAATTTTTTTGGCCATGCCATGTGGGATTTAAGTTCCCTGACCAGGGATCAAACCCGTGCACCTTGCATTGGGAACACGGAGTCCTAACCCATGGACCTCCAGGGAAGTTCATGATGTAATTTTTAAATGGGATTTTTTTTCTTGCTTTCTCTGATAGTTTGTTATTAGTGTGTAGAAAAGCAACAGATTTCTGTGTGTTAATCTTATATCCTGCAAATTTACTGAATTCATTTATTAGTTCTAATATTTTTTGGGTGGAGACTTCAGGGTTTTCTATATATAGTATCATACCATCTGCAAATAGTGACCGTTCTACCTCTTCTTTTCCAATTTGGATGCCTTTTCTTCCCCAGAGTCTTCTGTGGAACCTTTGGGAAAAAAGACACACACTTCTCACAGAAGTACTATTTGTAATGCCCATGGTAAGCCTAGAGCTGTCATTGGCTTTTTTTTTTCCCCCCCCACAAGGGCACCCTGAAATTAAGGATTTATTTCTTAAATATTCCTTACCTGCTTGAGAAGGAAGTTTTTATGGGAAAGTAAAGAGATGAAGCAAAGCAGTGTCATGACCATACTACCTAAACCCTAGATTGTCTGATGTTAGATCCTTGATCTACCCAGTTAAGTGAGCCAAACAACTTTTTTCATGGTTTATTAATTAATTCTAATTGGATTTATTTCTTAAGTACCAAAAGACTCCTAATACAGTGATCTTTATTGACTTGAATTTGAACCTTGAGATGAAAACAATTTGGAAAGCACAGGCTTTCCAAAGCATGAAAACCCAAACCCTAGCCTATCCGCAATAAAAATAACAGTAATAAAAATAACTAATACTTCTTGGACTTCCCTGGTGGTCCAGTGGTTAAGACTCCCGTGCTCCCAATGCAGGGGGCCCAGGCTCTATCCCTGGTCAGGGAACTAGATGCTGCATGCCGCAATGAAGACCTGGCGCAGCCAAATAAATAAACATTTTTTTAAAAATAACTAATATTTCTTGATCTCATATTATATGCCAGGCATCAAGCCAGCCTCCTTACATCATTGTCTTGTAACCCTATACAGTATTAGGGATGCCCCCACTTGGAAAGTGGGGAATCTGAGGCTCAGAAGTTGAAAAACTTGCTAAAACTTACAGAGAAAGGAAGTGCTAGAGCCTGACTATGAACTCAGGCAATGTAATTCAAGTTTCTCTGTAATTTTTTGTGGCCATTGCAGAAGAGAAATATCCACTGCCTCTTAATCTTTCTATTTCTGAGCAATCAGATGACACTGAGAGCCCCTTTATTAAAAAATAATAATAATAACTACCACATTCCTTCCGTTCCCTCTTGCCTTTAATTTTAAATATTTTAATCAATCCATTATGAGTGATTATAACTGCTTTAAAAAAGAATCCATTTAAAGAAATAAGGGAATATGAAAAGGAAAAAGAGAAAAGGCAACGTGGGTATCTTTGAGTCCAATCGTCCAGTTTAGCCTGACCACTAACAGCTTAATGAATTGTGTTTTGTTGGTGGTGCTGGAAAAATTAGATCATTAAACACACAAATCTAAGATCAGAATTCTCACAATTGCTGAGTCATCCTATATCATGAATCTAAAAGAACCCCCTAAAACTATTTGCCTAGTTCAGCAACTCCTATAATTTGTTTACTCTGTTTTTTATCCCCTACTTCAGTTACAATAGGTTAGGCGATAAAATAAATGTGCTATGTAAATCTGGCAAGAAAATATCCCAAATAGTATATGACAGTTAAGAACCCTGATATCATTTTTTCCATTATTAATTGTCCTTTCTTTTCAATATAGGCACTGTATTGCTAGATACTGTGATCCCTGATAGCATGGATCACATTCACCACTGTAACAGTGGCTACGACAGTAGCCAGCGCAGAGGAGTCACTCACTATGTATATGAAGGAAAAAAAGACTAAGTGATATCACACTAATGATAGCCATGAGCTGTCCAGCCAAATCATCCTTTCTCTGATATGGCCATTAAGAGACAGTTTGTGCCATTTGCTTTCTTTGTCAATTTCAGAGAATAAAAACACACTGAAATATCAATTGCTATTTTTAGCTTTTTAAAGATTTTTTTTGAAGTAGAGTTGATGTACAATATTATGAGTTACAAGTGTACAATATAGTGATTCACAATTTTTAAAGATTATATTCCATTTATAGTTATTAGAAAATATTGGCTATGTTCCCTGTGCTGTACAATATATCCTTGGAGCTTATTTTATACATAATAGTTTGCACCTCTTAATCCCCTATCTTTATATTGCCCCTCCTCCCTTTCCTCTCCCCACTGGTAACCGTTTGTTCTCTGTGTCTGTGACTCTGCTTCTTTATTATATTTACTACTTTGTATTTTTTAGATTCACATATAAGTGATATCATACAGTATTTGTCTTCCTCTGTCTGACTTATCTCAGCATAATACACTCCAAGTCCATCCATGTTATTGCAAATGACAAAATTTACTTATTTTTTGTGGCTCAGTAGTATTCCATTGTGTGTGTATACACACACACATATATACACATACACACACATACCACATTTTCTTTATCCATTCATCTATTAATGGACAGGTTACTTCTATATCTTGGCTATTATAAATAATGCTGCTATAAATATTGGGGTGCATGTATCTTTTCAAATTAGCATTAGGGGTTTTTTTCAGATATATTCCCATGAGTGAAATTGATAGGTCATACAGTAATTCTATTTTTAGTTTTTTGAGGAAACTCCATACTGTTTTCCATAGTGGCTGCACCAATTTGCATTCCCACAAACAGTGTAGGAGGGTTCCCTTTTCTCCACATCCTCACCACATTCATTATCTGTGCTCTTTTTGATGATAGTCATTCTGATAGGTGTGAGATGGTACCTCATTGTGGTTTTGATTTGCATTTCTCTGATGATTAGCAATGTTGAGCATCTTTTTATGTGACTGTTGGCCATCTGCATTTCCTCTTTGGAAAAATGTTTATTCAGGTCTTCTGACCATTTTTAAATTGGGTTTTTGGCTTTTTTGACATTGAGTTCTATGAGCTGTTTATATATTTTGGATATTAACCCCTTATTGGTCATGTCATTTTTGCTGTGCAAAAGCTTTTAATTAGATCCCACTTGTTTGTTTTTGCTTGTTACTTTGCTTTATGGGACAGACCTAAAAAACTATTGTTATGATTTACGTCAAAGAGTGTTCTACCTATGCTTTCCTCTAGGAGTTTTTGGTTTCTGGTCTTACATTTAGGTCTTTAATTCAAACGGTCTAATCTCATTCTTTCAGTTTTACCAGCTGTTCAGTTTCCTCAGCACCACTTATTGGAGAGATTGTCTTTTCCCCACTCTATATTCTTGCCTCCTTTGTCATAGATTAATTGACCCTAAGTGTGTGGGTTTATTTATGGGCTCCCTATTCTGTTCCATTAATCCATGTGTTTTTTGGCCAATACCATACTGTTTTGATTACTGTAGCTTTATAGTACAGTCTGAAGTCAGGGAGTGTGATTCCTCCAGCTCTGTTCTTCTTAAGATTGTTTTCGCTATTTGGGGTCTTTTGTGTTTCCATACAAATTTTAAAATTATTTGTTCTAGTTCTGTGAAAAATGCCTATGGTATTTTGATAGGGATTGCATTGAATCTGTATATACTATGGTCATTTTGAGTAGTATGGTCATTTTAACAATATTCTTTCAATTCAAGAACACAGCGTATCTTTCCATCTGTTTGTGTCATCTTCAATTTCTTTTATCAGAGTCTTACAGTTTTCCGAGTATAGGTCTTTTACCTTCTTAGGGAGGTTTATTTCTAGGTATTTCATTCTTTTTGATGGGGTGGGTAAATGGGATTGTTTCCTTAATTTCTCTTTCTAATGGTTCACTGTTAGTGTATAGAAATGCAACAGATTTCAGAGTATTAATTTTGTATCCTGCAACTTTACTGAATCTACTGGTGAGCTCCAGTAGTTTTCTGGTGGTATCTTTAGAATTTTCTATATATAGTATCATGTCACCTGCAACAGTGACAGTTTTACTTCTTCCTTCCCAATTTGAATTCCTTTTAGATTCATATACAGTTGGAAGAAAGAATACAAAAAGATCTCATATAACTTTCATTCAGTTTCCCTCCCAATGGTAACATCTTACATAACTATTGTACAACACTGCAACCAGGAAATTGATGTTTACAAAATCCATCAAGTTTATTCAGATTTTTCCAGCTTCATGTCTCATTGTGTGTATGTGTGTGTATTTAGTTCAATGTAACTTTATCTTACATATAGATTCATGTGGCCATTACTTCACTCAAGAGACAGACCATCCTATCAAAAGGATCCTTGGTCCTACCTTTTTACAGATACTTTCTCCTCCCCCATTCTATCACTGTGCCCAATTCCTGGCTGCCACTACTATGTTCTTCATTTCTACAATTTTATTATTTAAAGTATGCTATACAAATGATGGATCATGCAGTAGATAATTTTTTGAGACTGACTTTTCTCTCAGCCTAATTCCCTTGAGATTAATCCAAGTTGTAATATAGTTTTTTGGTTTCTGGTTTTTTGCTGTGTTCCATGATGTAGATATACCACTGTTTACCTATTCATCCACTGAAAAACATTTGAGTTATTTTCAGTTTTTGGCTATTACAAATAAAACTGCTATGAAGATTCATGTACAGGTTTCTGCAGGAACTACATTTTCACTTCTCTGAAATAAATGCCTAAGAATGTACTTGCTGGGTCATATGACAAGCAAATGTTTAGTTTTGTAAGAAACTACCATATTCTTTCAGAGTGGCTATACCACTGTACATTTCAAGTAGCAGTGTACATGTGTTAAAATTTATCCATACCTTCACCAGCATTTGGTGTTACTAATATATATTTTTTTATTTTATCCATTCTGATAGATATGTAGTATCATCTCATTGTGGGTTTTATTTGTATTTCCCTAATGACTAATGATGTTAAATGTCTTTAATTGCTTATTTGCCAGCTGCATATCTTCTTCAGTGAAATGTCCATTAGTGTCCTTTGCCTGTTTTCTAATTGGATTTTTTTAATTGTTTAGTTTGAGAGTTCTTTACGTAATCTGGATATAAGTCCTCTGTTAGATAGGTGATTCGTAAGTATTTTCTCCCAGTCTATAAATGTTCTTTTCAGTCTCTTAACAGGGCTTTTTGTGGAGCAAAAGTTTTAAATTTTGATGGAGACCAATTTATCAACGTTTCTTTTTTATTGAATTTTTGTATGTCTAAGAACTAGCCCTAAATCCTGAAGATTTTCTCTACGCTTCTTCTAAAAGTTTTAGTTTCACATTTATGTCCATGGTCCATTTTCAGTCTTTGTACAAGTTTTGAGGTTTAGTCAGAGGTTCTTTTTCCTTCTTTTTTTTTTTCCTTCCCTTTCTCTGGGTATCCAATTGCTCCAACACCATTTGTTGAAAAGACTATCCTTTCTCCATTGAACTGGTTTTGCACCTTTGTCAAAACTCAGTTTGGCATATTTGTGCAGGGCTATTTCCAGGTCACTCCACTGACCTATGTGTCTATCCCTCTGCCAGTGCCACACTGTTTTCATTACTCTGTGTAGCAAGACCTAACATAGGGTAGAGTGGTTCTCCCACTTTATTCTTTATCATAATTAATTTAGCTATTCTAGGTCCTATTTCTTTCCACATACATTTTTGAATAAGATGGTCTATTTCTACAGAAAACTTTGCTGAGATTGATAGGAATTGGATTAAACCAATAGATAAATTTGGGGAGAACTGACAACGTCACTATCTTGAGGCTTTAATTACTTTTAAATAATGTATTGTGTATCCGTTACCTATAATGAGAGGCTTTTTGATTTCCCCAAACTCTAGAAGAATGAAACTGTCATTACTACATCAAGATGAGTATCTCCAAAACAGAGCGGTATGAAGAAAATCAACTTTGTTACAGCCAGCCAATCAAAAACTTGCTGAACTCAGGTCATGGGAATGTTTGGCCAAACCATTTCTATTATGAAAAAGCACACTAATTAAATACCTCACCTTTTAAAAAGCAGCATAAGAGGTTTCTCTTGAATGCAGAAAGAGCTAAGGGTCAACATATCATTTATATTTCTAAAACCCTGTATCTTAAGGTGGTTAAAAGAAAGAGAAAGCTACTAATATGGAAATATTTATCTTTTAGTAGGAAAAATATTAATTTTTCCTGCCTTTTTTTCCCCAATAAAAGGCAAAAGATTTTTAAGTAACTTTTTTTCAATAACCTAGGGAGAAAATGCTTTAAAATATCTCTATTAGCATGTATACACACTGATATTTTTCACACATTTGTTAACGAAATACCACATAATGCACTCAACTGTTTTCTCTCATTTTGGAATCAAGGAAAAAACTGAAATTGAGTCAGATAACTAGGGGATAAAATAATACGAGTATATTAATATAAACGAAATATTATACTGTTAAGTAAACCACTGAAAGTATTATTAAGTAGTTGTTGAAATAATCAATGTAAGTGGTGGCATAAGGAAATTAGGTTTGATATGGTTTGGATAGACGCTACAAGCAAAATATCGAAGGACCACAATCACAGTTACCACATACAATTTTCCCAGATCTTGTCCTTTGACAAGAGTTCAGGGACCCATATTTCAATATCTTCTGGGATAGAAAGGTTTGTTTACTCATACAAGCACTTTAAATCTTCAGATTCAACATCCCAAACAGAGTATTATTATATGCACATGAATATACTTCTGACTCCTAATTTCCTATTTCAGTTATTGAAATCACTATCCAAATGCTTGCCCCAGCCAGAAAACTTCGCCTCATCTTTCACCACCCTCATTCAAAGACTGACTAAGCCACACAGATTCAAATTCAGGGTGATGAACTGTTAGCCCATGATCCACATTTTCCTAGAAATGTGGGGGAGGGGGGTTGTTTTTGTTTTTGACCCACAGGGTGTTAGCCCACACAGTCTTCCGCAGTTTAAAATCCAAGAGATTTTGCATAGAAATCTGGGTGTCTGACTTCTCTTGAAGAAAAATCAGATTTGACAGCACTGGGTCTGCACTTCCATGGGAGAATATTTAGCTGCAGGTGAGCATGGCGGCCCTCTCTAGATAAGACAAGAATGTGCCATTTTTCACAGCTCCCTCCTCCCGCTATGATCTCATACCTAAACTGCTTCATACATTTATATTGTCTACCTGGACAGTGTAGGCATTTGAGCTTGAGGCCCCTGTCAAAATGTACTGATTTTCTTCTGTTTCTTCCTCATTGCCACAATCTCTAAATAATCTCCCATCTGCAGTAGTTCCCCCATTCTGCACATCCTTCACACACCACCAGAATTCTGTTACTATATACTTCCATCAAGACTCACCTCTTCTGTAAAGTCTTTCCCAGGCAAAAGTGATTGTTTCTTTGTGCTCCTGAAACACTTTTAAAATGCTTTTTGACCTTTTAAAATAGCACCAAAAAAATAAAATAAAATAAAATACCTAGGAATAAACCTGACTAAGTAGGTGAAAGACATATGCTGAGAACTATAAAACATTAATAAAGGAAATTAAAGAGAATTCAAAGGAATGGAAAGGTATTCCATGCTCTTGTGTTGGTATAATTAATATTGTTAAAATGGCAATACTACCCAAATCAATCTACAGATTTAATGTGATCCCTATCAAAATACCCATGACATTTTCCACAGAACTAGAACAAACAATCCAAAAATTTATATGGAATCTTAAAAGAATGACAATTGCCAAAGCAATCCTGAGGGGGGGGGGCGGGGGAAGAAGCAGGAGGAATAACTCTCCCAGACTTCAGAAAATACTACAAAGCTACAGTAATCCAAACAGTGTGGTATGGGTACAAAAACAGACATACAGATCAATGGCACAGAATAGAGAGCCCAGAAATAAACCCACACACCTACGGTCAATTAATCTTCAACAAAGGAGGCAAGAATATAAAATGGGAAAAAGACAGTCTCTTCAGCAAGTGGTGCTAGGAAAGCTGGATAGCTGCATATAAAATAAATGAAGTTAGAATACACCCTCACACCATGCACAAAAATAAACTCAAAATGGCTTAAAGACTTAAACATAACACATGACACCATGAAACTCCTAGAAGAGAGCATAGGCAAAACATTCTCTGACATAAATCATACCAATGTTTTGTTTTCTTAGGTCAGTCTTCCATGACAATAGAAATAAAAACAAAACTAAACAAATAGGACTTAAACTTACAAGTTTTTGCAAAACAAAGTAAACCATAAAAAAAAAAGACAACCTACAGAATGGGAGAAAATATTTGAAAATGCTGCAATAGACAAGGGCTTAATCTCCAAAATATACAAACAGCTCATACAACTCAACAACAAAAAAACCCAATTGAAAAACGGGCAGAAGACGTTAATATACATTTCTCCAAAGAAGACATACAGATGGCCATTAGGCGCATGAAAAGATGCTCAACATCACTAATTATTAGAGAAATGCAAATCAAAACTGCAGTGAAGTACCACCTTACACCAGTCAGAATGGCCAACATTAAAAAGTCTACAAATAAATACTGGAGAGGGTGTGGAAAAAAGGGAACCCACCTACACTGTTGGTGGGAATGTAAGTTGGTGCAGCCACTATGAAAAAACAATGTGGAGGTTCCTCAGAAAACTGAAAGTAGAATTACCCTATGATCTAGCAATCCCACTCCTGGGCATATACCAGGACAAAACTGTAATTCAAAAAGATACATGGGGACTTCCCTGGTGGTCCAATGGTTAAGACTCCATGCTTCCACTTCAGGGGGCAGGAGTTGGATCCCTGGTCAGGGAAGTTCCGCCTTCCGTGAGGTGCAGCCGAAAAGAAAAAAAAATTCATGCACCCTATGTTCATAGCGGCACTATTCACAATAGCCCACACATGGAAACAACCTAAATGTCCATCAACAGATGAATGGATAAAAAAGATGTGCTACATATATACAACAATACTACTCAGCCATAAAAGAAGAACAAAAGAACAAAATAATGCCATTTGCAGCAACATGGATGCAACTAGAGATTATCACACTAAGTGAAATAAGTGAGAAAGAGAACGACAAATAACATATGATATCACTTTTATGTGGAATCTAAAATATGGCACAACTGAACCTATCTACAAAAGAGAAACAGACACACAGACATAAAGAACAGACTTGTGGCTGCCAAGGGGGAGGGGTGTGGGGGAGGGATGGATCGGGAGTTTGGGATTAGCAGATTCACACTATTATATATAGGATGGATAAACAACAAGCACAGGGAACTCTATTCAATATCCTGTGGTAAACCATAATGAAAAATAATATAAAAGAATGTCAGTATGTGTATAACTGAGTCACTTTGCTGTACAGCAGAGACTGGCACAACATTGTAAATCAACTACACTTCAATTAAAAAAAAACGAAAAAAATGCTTTTGGTTTCCTTGTGAAAAAGCTTTGCCCACTCAAGTTTACAAAAATATTCTGTTTTCTCCTAGAAATTTTAAAGTTTTAGCTTGGACATTTAGGTCTCTGATCCACCTCAGTTTTATTTTTTAATTGTATATTTTTCAATTATGGAGTCAAAGTTTGGTTTCACTTATTTTGATCAGTATATGAGGTAAAATTTATAACCAAAAAGATACCCATTTTAAGGATACTGACTGATGAGTTCTGATTATCTTGTGCTGATGTAAATACCATTATAATCAAGATAAAGAACATTTTCATTATCCCAAAAGTTTCCTTTGCAGGCAATCCTTCCCATCAACTACTTATATTTTATCCTGTGTTCCAGCTATTCATAGTAAAAGTGGAAATATACTACTTACTGAATCATTGCCAGAGCAGGACACTCCTAAAATATTATATTCCTATCTTTATTACAGTATTTATCACACTGTTTAACAATTATTGTTGTACATTCTGCCTATTTCAATTAATGGACCTCCTGAGGGGATGAACAGTACACTAGAACCCCTAATATAATTTTTGATGCATTATTGGTGCTGAATAAGTGTCTAAATGTCTACGATTACATAAAAGATGAACAGATCTACTCTTCCAAAACTGTCCTCAGTTGTCCATGGCTAGATTTGATTAATATTCTCATCATTTCTCATTAAAATCAAATAATTTATCAACAGTCCATTAAAGGGCTTCCCTGGTTGCGCAGCGGTTGAGTCCGCCTGCCGATGCAGGGGACACGGGTTCGTGCCCCGGTCCGGGAGGATCCCATGTGCTGCGGAGCGCGGCTGGGCCCGTGAGCTATGGCCGCCGGGCCCGCGCATCCGGAGCCTGTGCTCTGCAATGGGAGAGGCCACAGCAGTGAGAGGCCCGTGTACCGCAAAAAAAAAAAAAAAAAAAAGGAAAAATAACAGTCCATTAAAGAAGGGGGAACCTTTACTAAGCAAAATGTGTAAATTCCCACAGTACAAATTCACCCAGTCTCTCACATCAGTCCAAAGGGCAGGTTAGAAACAGAAACAGACTCATAGAGAACAGACTTGTGGTTGCCAAGGGCAAGGGGCGGAGGGAGAGGAATGGACCGGGAGTTTGAGGATGGTAGATGCAAACTATTACATTTAGAATGGATAAACAACTAGGTCCTTATGTATAGCACAGGGAACTATATTCAACACCTTGTGATAAAACAAAGGCACTAAATTACTGGATCCTGAAGTAGTTTTTTGTGTATATTCCAAAAGCTCTTCAAAAATATCTCCCCACCAGAAAAAGATTCCCAGACATAAAAAAACATACTCCCCAAACATATCCCGCCTGACTTCAATAATCTACCCTGACTTTCCAGTTGTCATGTCCTTGGGCCTGATTTTAGGACCTTGGATTTCCTGCTCCCTAATTGATACTTCGGGTTTGGGTTGTGTATTCTGTCACATATATAACCCTAAGATTTAGTTACAGGTCAAAGAGGTTGCTTACTAAAGAGATCTATACAAAAATGAGGACCAGGTCCTGGCAAAATGTTTACACGTCTTTTCAATATATTCTCCTTTGACTCACCTCTGGCACCCCAAACGTTCACTGTACTGCCTAGGTTAACTCCTTATCTTCCTCTTGCTACATCCATAGGCCCAAATCCTGGAGATTTCCAAATCACCAAATGCAAACCTCGGACTTCCTCAGAGACAACTTATTATGGATTCCACTGCAGATCAAATATCCCCTTTCCTCCCCCTCCTACCTCACAGAACCACCACGTATTTACGTGACACAGACACACCGGGCTAATTCATTGAGAAAATCGGCCAAAACCTTTTTCTTTTGTTGGCTTAATGTAGGTTATCAACAAACAGCTGACTGACTCTTCACTTTCTATTCAGCTGGTTTCTCCCTGAGTATGTAGACCCAGCCTTTGATCATTTATTTGCTATGCAATGATTTTGAAAAATGCCTTGCTATTTAATTCTGACCTGTATGTTCCTCTCAGGTGTGCCAAGAGAAGGGCTGAACTGGAGCTGGGGCTGGGGTTTGCAAAGAGCTGCTTTGGCAGAAGAGGATACATGTAGGCAGGTGGTTGGCAGAGAGTGATGCTACCCAGCTGGCTGTGTTTGAATGGAAAGGTGGGTAGGTCTGGCTGTCATCGCCAGGGCTTGTTGGCTCTTGGCCCAAAAAGTGGGTGGAATTTTTAATACCAGAAAATGCCAATCCAAGATGTGAAATAGAGACATAGATACTTGTGTGGGAGCCAGACGTGGACTCCACCAAAGTCAGTAGGCTGTGGAGCAGGTCCAGGTGGTCTGGAGGGAAAGAAACGTGGGCAGAACTCTACCCATGAAGAGCATTTATGGGGGTATTATCTTGATGAGTGGGGAAGTGGGGAGATTACATCATGGCACACTGGAAAGCACACAGGACTTTAACAAACCTGAATGCAAGCATCACCTTGACCAGCTTCAGCTTGGTCAGGGTATTTTATTTCTTTTAATAGCATTTTCTTCAACTATTGAACGACAGGGTAAAGAACACTAGCTCTTAAGGTTGCGGAAAAAAATTCACTGATACACTGTATGCAAATGTTTTGTGAATGATATGATGTTTGCAAACAAATGTTAGGTGGTGTTATTTGGCACGGGCATAAGTAATTGCCTTTTAAAATAGAGGTTCTAGAAGAAATAGACAATTCAACAATGATTGCTAGAGATTTCAATATCCCATTTTCAGTAACAGAACTACTAGACAGAAGATCAGCAAGGAAACAGAAGACTTGAATAACACTACTAACTAGACAGCTATAGAGCACACCACCCAACAAAAACGAAATACACATTCTTAAGTGCACATGGAACAGTCTACAGTATAGACCACGTTAGGCCATAAACTAAGTTAAAAAATCTCAATAAGTTTGAAATCATAGAAAGTATGCTCTCCAACCACAATGGAATAAAATTGGCCACCAATAACAGAAGAATATTTGGAAAATTCACAACCAAATGATAAATAATATATTCCTAAACAACCAGTGTACCAAAAAAAATTAAAAAGGAAATTAGAAAGTACTTTTATATGAATGCTAATCAAAACTTAAATGATTCTAGTGAAGCAATGCTCAGAGAGAAATT
The DNA here is from genome assembly GCF_011762595.2 of Tursiops truncatus. NCBI lineage: Eukaryota > Metazoa > Chordata > Mammalia > Artiodactyla > Delphinidae > Tursiops > Tursiops truncatus. The sequence goes on along the minus strand of NC_047036.1, from coordinate 120,660,499 downwards.
TATAGCTGTAAAAAAACACATTAAAAAATGTGACATCTCCACGTGACACTGTATAGAAAACCCTAGTCTCCAAAAAAAAAAAATTAGAATGAATTTAGTAAAATTGGAGGATACAAGATTAATATACAGAAATCTGTTGCTTTTCTATACACTAATAATGAACTATCAGGAAGATAAAGCAAGAAAACAATCCTGTTTAAAATCACATTAAAAAGAATAAAATACCTAGAAATAAAGTTAACCAAGGAGGTAAAAGACCTATGCTCTGAAAACTATAAAACATTAATGAAGGAAATTGAAGATGATATGGTGTGTGTGTATATATATATATATATATATATACACACACACACACACAATGGAATGTTACTCAGCCATTAAAAAAAAGAATGAAATTTTGCCATTTGCTACCACGTGGATGGACCTAGAGAGTATTAGGCTTAGTGAAGTAAGTCAGAGAAATATAAATACTCTACATTATCACTTATATGTGGAACCTAAAAAATAAAACATGAATGTATTCAACACAACAGAAACAGACTCACAGATATAGAGAACAAACTAGTGGTTATCAGTGGGGAGAGGGAAGGGGTCAGATGGGGTAGGAGATTAAGAGATACAAATTACTATGTATAAAAAGATAAGCAACAGGGATATATTGTACAGCACAGGGAAATATAGCCAATATTTTGTAATAACTATAAATGGAGTACAATCTATAAAAATATTGAATTATGTTTTACATATGAAATTAATATAATATTGTAAATCAACTATACTTCAATAAAAGAAAAAATAGGAAGGGAGGGAGGCTGGGAGGGAGGGAAGAAGGAAGGGAGGGAGGGGAAGAAAGGAAGGAAGACAGAGACATCTTGGCTACTGTGAATAATGTTACAATGAACATGGTAGTACATGCGTATCTCTCTTCAAAATAGCCAAGACGTGGAAGCCAACTAAATGTTTGCTACATTGACTGATGGATGGATAAAGCTTATGTTAATGCAGAATCAAATGGATTCTATATTTAAAAGTAAGAAAGAAAAAATATTCTGAAAAAAGGGAGGGAAAATTGTTAAAGATGCATAAATAGTGAAAAAGTGCTCTCTTAGTATACCAAAGATTTAATAAAGGAAGACTAAAAATACTCATTGTCCTAAGAAAAACCTGTTTTCAGCTAAACTGGAGTTGGTCAAAATCACGTGCTCTTAAGAGAGACATATTAATCTTTTGAAAAATACTGACACTATGGATTATAAAGGATTTATTGCAAATTTACAAAGGAAAACATGTTTTTGCAACATCAAAATATTTAGCCAATTCATTAAACTATTTTGTCAGTGAGGTTGTTGGATACTATTCATAGAAAATGGCCAGGTGAGCAAGGGCAACGCTGAACTATATTCTAGCACCAAAGCAATGTTGATTGTACAATATTTTAATAAAATTGCAGAGTACAGAACTATGCCTGGGTGCTTATGCTATCATCATTAGTAAAACCAGGTGCTAATTAATCAACATTTATGCCACAATGACTGTAAAGGGTGTGGTAATTGCAAGTAGAGTTAGAAATAGACAGCAAACACATACAAAATATCCAGTACACGCTTGGCAGTCACCAAATGTCTAATGAATGGAATTAAATCCAGTCAATGAGATAAGACATATATATAAATGTGTATATATATATATATATATATATAAAGATGTAGATTATAAATGTATATATAAGTCAATGATATAAGATAAATATATACATTTTTTAATACAGGAATTTGAGTTAGACCAGAAAAGCTTATCCAGTACAAGTGGGATTCACGCTGATCTTGAAGAACTCAGGCTCTTTAAACACGTAAATAGAAATAAAGAAGAGAGAGGAATAACGTGAACCAATACCCACTGCGGCATCGGCATTGCATGGTCAGGGTGCAACAGCGACTTAAACTCTTTTCACAATACAACAAGAGATGCCTCAAGTTGGCCTTGAGTAGAAGAACATATGAGCCTTCAGGACGCAGCCCTTCTTAAGATGCAACTAGAGGCAGGCTAGGAAGCCACTCCTGGTCCTTTCCCCTTAGCCATCCCCTCTATTCTGGAACCCTGGGTATTACAGTCATCCTCAGAATTCTCACTCACAGAGGAGGCTGCCCCCATAAAAGTTGAGCCTTGTAAAAAAAAGTCCAAGAACCCTAGAACCTTATGCACTGCAGTCTTAGCATCTTACAAGTCCTGGGGATTTCCTAGAATAAACAGATACAGCTGACCTACAATAACTTGGGAAACGTCACCCTCCTAATAAAGTCCAAAGACTGCAGGGGGAAATGCTATGTGTCATCTCAAGCTCCTTACAAAGGGTTGTACATTAACAGCAAATCACCAACTACCTCATCCTCCCATGCACATCAAGGAGGATGGCTTTTGGTGTCAATCTTTTCCAGAGTTCTATATTCTGTAATGATATTCATGGAAAACATCTCTAATCATTTCCTGACACTCAGATTTTTGGTGAGAGAATAGTGAAATTCCTGCCTTTGAAGACTCTGAGCTGTCTAATTTCCACAGAACATTACAGAGTCCAGGTTCCCTTCAGGGCCATGAAAAGCTTTAGGCAGCAAAGATAAGGAGGATTAGCCAGAAGGTCTTAGAACAATTAGCAGCAGTAATGAAATGAACAAAAGGAAGGTTTATAAGTTGTATGTTTGGGAATTCACCTTATTAGTCCTTCAAGTAATTTTCAAACCCCTCAAGATGACAGATAAATTGGGAGAGAATCCTCCAAGGCGTTACCTTACCTATGTGGTTTACTTCATTCTGTGTTATCATCAAAGCCTCTACTACCTCAACACAGGTTAACTCATGTATCCTGAAGGAGCACCTCCTAAGCCCTTCCTAAACAGTAAGAACCCTGCTGGGGATTTCAGATACGAAGGCTGATAGGGCTCAGTGTCTGTCTTCACACAGCTTACCGTGTATCACGGGAGACAAGTAAGTCGGTGCTGGGCTAGGAAGCAGAGTGGGAAGGGCCTCCATTTCAGTGGGTGACTTGAGAGCACAGACAAGCCGGACCAGGAGGAAAGCGTGAAACAATGAAGACGTGGAGAAGGGAGGGATATCCGAGCTGAGTAGGTAAGGTAGCCAAAGAAAGATGGAGAGAAAAGGGAGGAAGAACTAAATCAGGCAGAAGAGACAGCATGTGAAAGTGCAGGTGGCGATGGTGAACCTCCTGCATTTTGGAAGATGTGGGAGTTCTGAAAGGCTACATTGTAACTGCAAAGAGAGGGCTGGAAGACAAAAAGCCTGGGAGGTAATGGAGCCATTTATGGAGGGAGGGGATATGAGAGAAGGAGCAAGTTGGGAGGAAGATCGACGCTGTAGTGATTATGAAGAGTTCAGTATCGAGAGACATCATTTAACAAAACGATTTGAATATAAAACGTCTTTCCTGAGGCTAAACTTAATATTCAATTTGTTCTATAGAGAAACAACTTTTTAATTTCCTTGAGGCTATTGGTTTCGACTTCATAAAAGTATTAAATTCACTGAAAAGTGTAAGTACAGCATGGACTTGTTATTGTAAATCTCCTGTTCTGCTTATATTGGCAAGCTGTTTTACAACCATGTTGACTCTTAAGAAATAATTATGAACCGTTCCTCATGGGGTTTGTTAATTGAATTATTGAGTGGTGCTGCACACAAAGTTCAAAAGCAGGATTTTCTATGCACAATACACACTCATTTCCATTGCTTGGACAGGACAGAATTATTTAGATGTCTATTACTGCAATGGGGATCTACCAAGGAACTACAACTTTTAAATGAAAAAGAGTCATTCAGGCCAATAGATCCACAAGGGAAACTGATATTCTTCTCTACATTTCCCAAAGACACAAAAGCACAGAGAGGAAAGGTAATTGTTTTGAAACCATGTGACATGTTGAGATTCTCAGAGTTTATAAGGTGTTGCTATTATTGTAGTTTTGGTGCATTGAATTCAATAAGAAATGAAAAAGTTACACAACCTATATGATAAAGCTTTGATGGGGTTCAATGAAGACACAACTGCCTCCTAGCTAGAGACCACATGTTCCTGTGTCAAGAGCAGCTATGCATCATGTATAAAACCAAGGTCAAATGTGCAGATTTCATGCTAATCATCTCCCAAGAGATCATTTCGTACAGTTTTTAGAGGGAAATTGGCCTCAATTTGTTATTTTTTTTAAACAAAAATGTCAAGCTGCACATGTTTGAGTTTATCTTAAATTTGTCTGAATAAAGCAATCCCTCCAACATATTTCCAGCATTTTGCAACGTCAGATGTCGCTTCCAGCTGCAAGAAAATGTATCCTTTATGCTCCTTTATGCTCTAAGCAATTTAGAATGTTTACATCTGTAGCAACAGTAGCTCCAGGTGGAGTCCAGCACCAAGAGGTGGTTGTTTCTATGCACTATTGGACTATATCAAAGACGGCATTGTCACATAGGTAATGACTGGCTTTGCATGTGGGGCCCAACATTTCAACAGAGCCTTTATTATTCATACCAATCTGGCTTTAGTTCATCTTCCATAGACACTCCAGATTAAACTTTCTTCATTATCATTATAGAACTAGACGAATAAGTGGCACATCTGCTCATAAAGTAGTTTATTATCGGTTCTGATAAGGTTTGGGATGAATAGAAAAATAACTATGGAGTAGACAAATGCACCCAGGTTTACGCCCATTGTGAAAAGCAAGACTAGCTATGCTTTCTCTGAAAATCCATGGGTCTCCCCACTCCATTGAATGGGGAATTATTACCTAATGAGCTGATACAGTTTATCATGGCGGAAAAATGCAAAACAGACAGGAATCAAACCAAAGCAAATGCATAGAAACCTGGCATGTGACAAGAGCCTAATGAAGACCTTATATGGTTCAATTCAATTTCCAGCCCATCCTTCCAGAAGATAATTTGAAGATCTGTAAATGTTTTCCCAACAATCCCATATCAGATATTTCTGATGCAGAACAAGCCCGTATAAGTAAATCTGTTGATGATGACGAAGACATCAACACGTTACTGCTGTCCCATTCATGTGGGGTTTACAATCAACCTTCTCTATTACTATAAGGCCCATGGTATCCACCTCAGGACTAGCACCAGGCCTACACAGTGTGAAGAGTCTCTGCCACTTCTGAATCAGCTCTGCCCAGGCCTATGCTCATGCAGTTGTTGGCATGAACAACAACTGACTGTACCTCCCATTTGCCACAGCCCAGCTGTATAGCTTAGTGAAGCTGAGGGCATAGGTATGAACGTTTTCCCTCCAATACAATCTGCTGTAGACACTTTTTTTTTTTTTTTTTTTTCGGTACGCGGGCCTCTCACTGTTGCAGCCTCTCCCACTGCAGAGCACAGGCTCCGGACGCGCAGGCTCAGCGGCCATGGCTCACGGGCCCAGCCGCTCCGCAGCACGGGGTGTGTTCCCGGACCGGGGCACGAAACCCCGTCCCCTGCAACGGCAGGCGGACTCTCAACCACTGTGTCACCAGGGAAGCCCTGCTGTAGACATTTTTTAATGCTAACACATTTAAATCGATATAATCATTTTTGCCAGCTGCAAATATTCAATTGTATGTATGTATCATAATTCAGAACCTTCCAATCTGTATGCCATGAATGGGCTTCAGATATGCCTTCAGATATTGATCTCCTTGGTCCTCAGGGCAGCCAGGTAGAACCAGGGGCTGCTCAAAATACAGGTGTATTAGAGTCATTTTCTGATGGCACTCCTCAGGCTTAAGCTTTGTGAAGACAGCCATTAACTTCCACTCTTTTTAGATAGTTATGCTCTTTCCAAACGTTCATTATTAGAAGCAAATCATTGTAAACATTGTTAGGCACATATATCTTCTCAGTTGAGGGATCTGATAATAGAAATTTAGACCCTTGTATTTTCAGCAGGTTTTTAAAGGCTGCAAGAAAAAGACATGCATAGAGTTTTATTGCAGAGATATGTGGAAATGCAGAGAAATAGTGGTTGTACCTCCATCAGCTGCATTTCCTTCCTTCCTAGGCCTATGAAATTCTCAGGGCAGCAAGCATCACAAACAACAGTCAAGTTCATTTGACACCACTTGGGGTAACAATTAGAACGGAAGGGACCTGTTTCACTGGGCTTACTGGGATTTATACATCCTAAAATAGAGCTATTGTCAAACTAAGACAAAGGAAGCTGGCTTCCCTCATGTTCAGCTCGAACATGGTTGCTTTGAGCCCGTATTTGATCCAGGTACTAGAGGGGGTTTCATTTACATTTCCCACTGCTCTGTGTGTGTGTTGCATGTAGATGTGCGAGAGGAAGAGAAAAACAGACAGGTGAGCAGACAAGAAAGACAGGTAAGCCACATTTTCTAACGAACTTGGCTGAAGTGTAAAAAGATTAAGTTAGAAACCGAAAGAAACATCCTTCCAAAAGTAGGCATTACTAGCCCCATTTTACAACAAAAGATAAATGAGGCTCAGAGAATAACAAAACCAGCAAGTTTTCAAAGCAATCATTGCCTCAAAATCTCACGTTCCTTTCTTTAAGCCAGCACTACCCTCCAGAAATAAACTATTAGCATAGTCTGCTTACATGCCAATTTAGGAATGTATGGTTAAAAAAAAAAAAATGCATTTTGATGTAGATGAAACTTGATCTTTATAAACCAGGTAAGTTCTCCATATTCAGTGTGCAGATGCAATATACACGTTAGTAGGGAACCATCGCAACCGATTGCCAAGACAGATCTCTATGAAAAACGGTTACCTTATGATTACCCGCTGACCAGTCTAAGTTCTGGGAAAATATTTGCCAAGCATGTCCCCAAGATGCATATATAGCTCAGCACCATGTACTATAGCTTGGTTCTTTTGTAGGGCTTATCATTCTTACACAATCAGACTGCAGAAAGGTTGCCAATATACAGACATAGAATCAACTGGGTCAATGACATCTTGATGTTAAATTCTGTAGAAACTGATTAATAAACTAGGAAGTTGTAGTCAGTTATTGGGATGATTAAAATATAATTTTATGCATCATTGGTTTGAACAAAATAGATGCTGCTTCTGAAAGGAGCCCATCATATACATCCCACCTGAAAAAAATCAGAGCTTTGCCTCCAATGTTAAATACATTCATTTGAAAAACAGATCTTAGATGAGCAAAACATGCAGAATAGACATGCGTCGATACTCATTTTATCCTGTATATAGTTAGCCACTTGTTTTCTGAATCAACAGAATAGTCCAGATCTGAACTTGTTCCATTATTAAACTCTTAAGGTCATTTTCTTCCACAGATATTGCTTTAGGTCATACCCTGGGCATACAACAAGGATGCAACAGTGAGCACGATGTATATGGCCTCTGCCTTCAAAGAGCATGAAGTCAAGAGAGAGAGAGAGAAACAGGTAAAAAGGCAACTACTACACATTGTAATAGGAAGGCTGGTTGGAGAACAGCAAGCATGGTGGCCCCTAACCTAGACTTAGGAGGAGTAACATCTAATCTGATCTGACAAAAGACTTAGGTGACGGATGATCTGTAGGGAGAACAGTATGTGAAAAGGTCAGGTGGTTAGAGAAGGTATACGTTCAGGGAACTGCAAATATCCAGACGTAGCTAAAACACGGTCTACATGGGAAATGGTGTAATAAGAGGTTGGAGAATTAAGCTGTAAACAGATTGCAAACCCTACACAAGTTAAAGAATTTGAACTTTATTCTGAGTGCAATGGAGGGTGGGGTAGCTGTCATGGTCTGAACGCGGGTTGGAAAAGAATTTCCAGACACAAAGCAAAATGGAAAGAAGATAGAATTTATTAGAGGGAAGGGCTGCTGCCAGAACAGCAGGCCGACTTCCTAGTGGTCTGGGAGAGTTGAGCCCAAACATGTGCTACTGATCAGTTTTTATAGCCAGAAAACAAAAGGAATGGTCCAAGGTGGAAATTTCCTTTACTGTTGGTCGAGGCACATACACCTTCCTTCTATAGGGCGGGAGTGGGACAGGCCAGATGCCTTTCCTTATTTGGGACAGGTCCCCTTGACCAGGTGGGCTCAGAAATTTCATAACCATCGCAACAGGGTGGGGAGGGCGATTAAGAGTCCAGTAGGGGTGTAACATGACCCTTTTTCAGGCAGGGTCGCCCTTTGTCCTTGAGGCACCCTTGTCCTTGGAGCACCACAGTAGCCAGATAAAAAGAGGCCCAGCTAAATTTGAATTTAAAATAAACAATGAGTAACTATAGTGTGTCTCAAATATTGCCTAGACTATGTCACACTAAAAAAAAAAAATCATTGTTTATCTGAAATCCAAATTTAACTGGGTGTCCTGCATTTTTATTTGCTTACTCCGGCAAACTTAATAGGAAGCCACTAAAAAAGTTTAACCAGGGGAGTGACATGATATAATCTGAGCCTTAGGAAGATTCCACTGAGTGTGATACAGAAAACAAATTTCTTTTTTTTTTTTAATCTGTGACAGTATTTTTGAGCAGCTACCTTATATACTAGACAAAGCTTTAGATAAAACAACACACTTTCGTGATACCAGGTGAAACTTAGAGCAATGTCTCTTGAGCAGCAAGTTCCCTGTTTTTGCCAAGTAATTCCACCTATATTGATACTGAAGAGGTAACCGAGTGACTGTGGAGGAGAATAACACTGACTGTGGAGCCAGAGCACCTGGATTCAGCCTTTGGCTTTCTCCAGGCATGAACTGTGCAACCCTGACCATGACATTCAACCTCTATATCCCAGGGTGTGTGAACTGGGAACATAATAGCACTTTTTGCAAATTATGACCAAATGACAATCAAATACAAGTAAAGCCTGACACGGGAAGAAATGCCATGAAAGCATCAACTCTTGCTGTATTAATTGACTTTTTTTCTACAAGCAGAATCATTTTAACTTAGATAAACTTACCTAAAATAAATGGAAAACCGATTTTGCTTACCATGAATATAAGGTAATTTAAAAACTAAATACAGCAGCAGCAGCAACAACCAATCATACTGGACTTATTCTTTTACAAAATAGCAATGAAACATTTTAAAAATCTAACCGTTGCATTTTATAGAAGAGAAAGGGATTTGTCCCAAGGTCTCGGGGTGGCTTAAACACAGCTGGGAATTTATGCTCTTTAACAAATACAGAGATTCTCTAACATACTTATGGTTGCCCTATCATATGCCTCTAGCATACACCCTCGCCGAGTTGTGTAGCCTTGAACCTCCAATGATTCTAAAAATCTCGTAGCTCCAGTCTCACCACTTGGTTTCCCATCTCTGAACCTTTCTTTATTGTTGCCCATCTCTCTTTCCTCTCACCTTTCCAAAGTCCTTTTTCCCTCTGCCCTTTTTTTTTTTTTTTTTTTTTTTTGCGGTACGCGGGCCTCTCACCGTTGTGGCCCCTCCCGTTGCGGAGCACAGGCTCTGGACGCGCAGGCTCAGCGGCCACGGCTCACGGGCCCAGCCGCTCCGCGCCACGTGGGATCTTCCCGGACCTGGGCACGAACCCGTGTCCCCTGCATCGGCAGGCGGACCCTCAACCACTGCGCCACCAGGGAAGCCCTTCCCTCTGCTCTTAAGGGTGGGTGAACTGGATGAGAGCAGAGTTCTCTAATTGGAGTTTCTACGGTCATGGGAGACAGGCCCCCAATGGAGAAGTTTCAGAAAAAGCTTCTAACACACACACACACACACACACACACACACACACACTCTCACTCTCTCTCTCTCTCTCTCTCTCTCTCTCTCTCTCTCCTACATCTGTAACTCTTTATATCTCTGGCATGACCCCAGGGTCCAATACCTCTTAGCATTGGGTCCCTTCTCTTTTCACTTCCTTTAGCTCCTCTCTTCTTTACTCCCTCTTTTGTTCCTCTTTAGTTGTTTCTATTTCTGAACCTCTGGAGGCAAGGAAAGTAGGAAGTAGACTCCATCAGCAGGCTTAATGCAAAAACAGACAAATATTTCAATTGCTAAAAATCAAAATATTTGCTCATGTGCCACCTAAAATTATCCTGCCTGACACATTTCAGAAACCTCTGCCATAAAGAATTCTGTCCTGAAATACAGGGAAAAAGAGAATCAAACACAAACAAGGAACAAACAGCTGAAGCCCCAGTCATCTGACACTAAGAAAGCAACACCTGTCCCAGGAGCCAACACAGATAACCAAGGACAAAGCTTTTACTTTTCCCCGGCAAGTCTTTACACATGGAGTGATGATTTATGAGCTCGCAGAATAAACAACGCCCTGATAATGCCGCCGCACAAGCCTAGCACCATTTGCCATCCCACATCAATTTGTCAGATTTTACAAGTCAAGGCGGCCCTCATAACGATTTTGATAAAACAATGTGATTCATACCTGGATGGCTGCAGAGAACATTTAAAATACAAAATCCATTTAGTACCGATTAGCCTTAGAACATTATGTAATCTGTCACAGTGGCAGATATCAGCGAGAACATTTTTCTCTTTCCTTTGCAACAGTTTATCAATCACGCTTGCTCCTGACAAACCCTTAGGAGGAGAACATTTATCAGGAGGTATTAGAAGACTCTAAAAATAAAAGCTGAAACTCGTGTTTTACAAGGAGAACACCGGCTGATTGTAAAAATTAAGAAGAGCCTGTTTAGGGGCCATTTCACTGCAGGCAACAGGAGAAGGTGAGCTTGCAGAGTGCTCTCGAGTAGAGGGAAGGACCCTTCTGGAGACTTGCTAAAACTTGTAAAGTGCAGAGTTGAAGGAGTTAACACAGTACAGTGATTAACACCTGGCTTCCAACAAGACAATGGAAATGCATCGATAATTCAGGGCTTTTCAAACTTTCAAATGTCCCAGAATTCAGGTTACCCAGGAGTCAAACAAGAAACAAAAGTCTTGTATGAGGAATGATAATATTTAGTGCTTACACAATATTATGCTATTCATCTTGAAAACGGGGCGGGAAGCGCTTTTCACAGTGAGAGCAGCAATCTGCAAGTCCTACAGCTCAGTCCGTGTTTCTACTTGGCCCGTCCTTTAATTCCACCAAGGCCTTTATTCCACTTTTGGGAAAACTGTTTTCCGGCGTGGCCTCCAGGAGGGGAAAAACAAAGTTTCTCAGTGCTGGCAGCATATTAAAATTACTTGGGAAGCTTTAAAAAGGAAGCACTAAAACGCACCCCAAAGCTAGCTAAATACTTTCTGGTGGTGCTGGTTCCCAAACCGGCCCCCAATACACAAAGGACAAGAAGAGACCTAAGAAAGAGGCAGACAACTCCAGACTGGGGTAGGTGGCAGTTTTAAGAAGAAAAGCAACTTACATTCGGGACTTGTTGTGGACGCCGCGAGGCGAGTCGATCTCCACACCTACCCACCAGCGTCTTCAAAGTTTATAAAGACTGCTTAAGTGGTTACCCTCCAGGTGGTTTCAATACCTCAATGCTCTCTCTGGGCTGCCTCCTTGAAAAAGGCTTCACCTGTGGGGACGGTGGGCGGGGCTTACATTCAAAGGACGGGGGTGGGGGGTGGGGGTGAGTAGCCTCTGATCGCTGGGGTCAGCCTCAAGGGGCAACCAGCAGTCCCACAACCTCTCTAGGGCCCCCCCAACATCTTACCCCTTGGGACCAGCTCTTACCATTTTACTCGCCCCCCTGAACGGTCAGCAAGGGGTTTCATTAGCACAGTGGTGGCTCCTTTGCTGGCTGTTTGGCTGCATCGGACGCAGATGCCACAGCAGGAGTATAGGCACATGTAAGAGAAAATACAGATTATGACATTAATTCCCAAAATAAGTAACATTTTTTTTTTCCACCAAAAGCCCCGTGATCCCATCCATTGACTTACGAAGTCCCCTAAGCTGGAAGTCTGATCACTTAAGGTATTCACTTGTGTCCTCATGTGATTTAATAAAGATGATACGTTAGCAGCCTTATCAAGTATAAACACACAACACTCTGGATAATGGCACGGGTGAATCCCTGCAAGGAAGTAATAATGTCTAAGGCCAACTATGATATTATAATTTATAGTAAGAAATACAAATTTGTCTTCATCCCAGTTTCCGGCACAGAGCTCCTAAAATTCTTGGAATTTCCTAATTGATGGGGGGGAATGGGGGAAGGAAGGTGTCTTTCATTATGTTAATGAGATGACTATTGGACCCTACTTAAGGGTGAGGTGCTGGTTGCCAGGGGAACCAACCACTGGATGAAAGGTCTGGAAGTTTCAGTTCCACCCTCTTGACCTCCAGGGAGGGGAAGAGGGGCTTGAGGTTGATTTAATCACTAATGGGCAAGGATTTCGTCAATCATGCCTATGTAATGAAGGTTTTAGAACAGCCAAAAAGAATGGGGTTTGGAGAGGTTAGTGAACACATGGAGATTTGGGGAGAGTGACAGACCTGGGGAGAGCATGGAAGCCCCGTATTCTTCCCACATACCTTGCCCTAGGCATCTCTTCCATCTGGCTGTTTTTGTGTTGTAACCTTTTATAATAAACCGGTAAATCCCGTAAGTAGTGTTTTCCTGAGTTCTGTGAGCTGCTCTAGCAAATTAATTGAACTTAAGGAGGGGGTCTTGGGAGCCTCTCATCTATAGCCAGGTCAGAAGTACAGGTAACAACCTGCACTTGCAACTGGCATCTGAAGTCCAAGGAGGAGGCTGGGAATCTCCCATCTATAGCTGGTCTGTCAGAAGCACGAGCACAGGTAACAACGTGGGCTTGTGACTGTCATCTGCAGTCTGAGGTTGGGGGGGTTGGGGGTGGCAGTCTTGTAAGACTGAACCCTCAGCCTGTGGAATCTGATGCTGTCTCTGGGTAGATAGTAACAGAATTGAGTTGAATTGGAGGAGAGCCCGCTGGTGTCTGAGCACTGTTTATTAGTGTTGCATATCCCTTACTCTTGTTGGATCATCCTATTTTGGAAGACAGCTTTTCTTATTAGAGACATTTCGGTGCTCAGTAAAGACAGGTTTGCCAGCTATCATTTAAGGCTTGTTGGGTGAATGTAGTAAGGGCTTCTATGTGTGTTGTCATGTCCTGCAGGCCAGTGTAGAGGACAAAGCGGCCACATGATCACACCAGTGGAAAAGAGAAGGTGCCCACCTAGTGTTGATGAGAGGAAGGCTGGTAATTTTAGCTATGGTGGGGTGGATTCTCCCCTGTGGCCAGGGAAATCCAGAGTGCAAGCTGTTCGACCACTCAGGTAGAAGCCAGGACCAGAGATCTGTGCCACACAACCATTGGGTCCCATGTAGGACTACCCAGTAAATACCTGGGCGACACAACCAGCCAGTGCCAAACCAGTCACTAGCCTTTAGTGGGACAGAATGACTACACAGTTCCAGTGATATCCATCATGCCACATCCCTAGTGCAATTGGGTTTGTTCTGTTTAGAGTGATTTTTTTTCTTCCCAACTTAGGGGTGCCACATGCTAGAATGTCCATAACATGGAGTGAGCCACATGAACCCATCTCAAATCTGAGTGTAACTACCTGTGGCTCTGAAGGTGATATTTTTAGGACCCTTCCAGTCAGCAGTTTGATGGGCTGCCCATGTAGTTTCACTGACAGAAAAAGAATACCCATGCCCAGTGTTATTGATATTGTGCGCCACAAGCCAGGTTTTTGGAGCAATGTTGGTAATATCAGATGAATTAAGAGTACTAGTCTTAAGTTTTTCTTCCTTAGTGTATTGTTTTATGGCCTTCTAATCTTCTGCCTGGAATGGTGATATTCACCATGGCAATCCTGAAGTACTGGGAAGTTTTAAAATCCAAATCCTCTGGTCACATTCAACGCCAATTACATCACAATCTGTGGGGATAAACCCAAGCATAGTGTTTTGTAAAGCTCCCCAAACGATTCTCATGTACAGCCAAATCAGTGGACCAGTGGTCGAGACCACTGCATCTCAACCTTTATTGTGCATACGGATGATTCAGGGATCTTATTTTTATATAGATTCTTATACAGTACATGGAAGCTGCACTTCCAGCAAACTCCCAAGTGATGCTTCTGTTGCTCCTCTGAGGACTGCATTTTGGGTAGCAAGAGAGATCCTAGAGGAATAAATGCAAACTACTTACATATCCATTTAAAGCCCCCTGTATTCATCAGAAAAATAAAATTACATGCTTGGTCTAGAGAGCTACAAATTTGTATCTCATGAAGAGCTCTCTAAGACCTATAAGCTCTTACTTAGCACATTCCCATGTACTTTTCTACATCCTTCCTCTTAGAAGATACAGAAAATGGGAAAATGAAGGATGACTATTACAAGAGCAATTTGAAACCATCATTTGGTGTCCAGTCATACATCCTGCCTGGATCCATCCACCATTTCCCTAGAGGGAAATAGCAAAATGTTCTATGTCACTAAAATGTGGAAGCTATGAGCAACCCAGTCTAGAGACTTGAGCCCCAAGAGCTGCAGACTATAGGAACCACGCTGTGAGTCTCCCCTTGTACATGGCCCGAGAGTCTGACTGAGCTTAGAAGCTGTCCCAACTCATATACTGTAGTAACAGCAGAATTCGGTGTCAGAAAATCCTTAAAGTATATAACCATGGTGGGAAGTAGCTGAGAACAGCCAGCTCTTCAATACTCTTAGTAGATATTTCTTGTAATTATCTCCCTATTTTGATTTTCACACTAATCATCCTTGTCCAGACTTCTTTTTGTTTTAAATCCTAAGACTACTCTATCAATTTCCTAATTGGCCTCCCTATTCCATTCTCTTCTCTACTCCATTTCATACCCCAAATTTCTATGCAAGTAATGTTACTAGAAGACAGCTTTCATTATCATGCCATATTTAGAAATCATTAATGGTCCCCACTGCAAGTAAAGTAATCATTGTTAGATGACTCCAGTGGATGAACCTCTGAGAAACCCACAAGCATGCTCTAAGAGCGTAACCAGCTACTAAGCTTCCAATGCACATAGGACTCAACGTTGGATTAAAACTGTACCGGCTACTGAGAAACCCCAGTAGGAACAAGCACAATGACCACCCAGATCCTGGTTTCTAATACTATTCTCCAGTGAAATAAATTACGTCTCCTAAGAAATGGCTAATTCTCAGGCCAGGGCAGGGAAAATGCAAGATGAGCCTAGAGCATCTCTTAGCATCTCTTAGTGTGTAAAAGTAAAGAAGTACTCAAAAATCAAAGGATGGGAGCTTGTCAAAGGGCCACAAGAGCCAATCTAAAAGCCGCCAATGGCCAGAGGTGGAACAATTGAGCAACAAAATAAATCATGAACACAGTATCATATTACAACACAAAATATAAAATAAATATACCTGAATTCATGCTGATATCAATGAATGAATGGATGGATAGATAGATAGGAAGATACAATTGGAGAAGAAGCAAATCTTCCTTACAGAAGAGTTCCAAATAATTTATGTATAAATACCAGGAAGTGAAGCTTGTCACCTCTTTCCCACCTCTTTGAGTGTGGCTGGCCTTAGTGACTTGCTTCTGAAGAATAGACTATAAGATGGGAAAAAGCAACTTTACAATGCAGAACCTGGAGAACATTACCTTGGCCAGGGTATCAAGATTAACACCACCAGGAATAATGTAACCAAGCAGGACCCTATGAGGCCTTCCTAGGACATACCCCTGCCTCCCCATGTCCTCTGCCTGCCTTTTGTCTGTAGAAGAAATTTAGTCAAAGAATAAATTTAATTAGAGAAGTGAGAAAATGCAGAAAGAAATGAAAACAGTCAAGCAAAACAAAATAATAATAGTTTAGCTATTAAACAAATTCAAGAACTTTTAGTTCCTCCTCAAGGGCTATAGAGAATATTCTGAGCCATGTCCTTTGAGCTGTTTTGCAGATACTGAAACCCCCACCAGGTGGAAGAAGTTAACTGTATGCTGCCTACAAGCATGTAGACCCCAGATGGGTTGAAACTAGAAAGTTGATGATGTTGACTCCCAATTACCCCACCACCAACCAATCAGAAAAATGTCCATGAGCTGATCACACACCCCACAACCCCCTCCCTCAACCTGTCTTTAAAAACCTTTCCCTGAAAGTCTTCGGGGAGTTTGGGCCTCTTAAGCACCAGCTACCTGGACTCCTTGCTTGGCGGCCTGCAATAAACGCTGCACTTTCCTTCACCACGCCTGGTGTCAGTAGATTGGCTTTACTACATGCAGGTGAGGAGACCCAATTTTGGTTCAGTAAAAATAAGTCATGTTCACAGCACTTACCCTGAGGTGATGTAATGAGAAAGGCACTTCATCTCTGTGGTCTTCTCAAAAACTCACAACTTCAGTCTAACCAGGAGAAAAATATCCAACAAACCCAAACTGAGGGTTTGGATTTGTCAGAAGGAAAGACACTGCACAAAATACCTGACCAGTAGTCCTTAAAACTGTGAAGGTCATTAATAACAAGCAAAGACTGAGAAACCTTCACAGACCAGAGAAGATTAAGGCTATATGCAAGTGGTGTCTTGGATGGGAACCGAAAACAGAAAATGGACATTAGTGGGAAAACATGTGAAATCTGAATAAAGTGTGAGTTTGGTCAATAGCAGTGTAACCATGTTGCTGTCTTAGCTGTGACAAATGTCCTGTATGATAATGTAAGGTGTTAACATTAGGGAAAACTGGGTGAGGGGTATATGGGAACTATCTGTACCATCTTTGCAACTTTTCTTTAAATCTAAAACTATTTTAAAATTCAGTTTCCTTCTTTAAGAAAATACCAGCCATGTCAGAGACAACACTCTTCACCTTAATTAGCCTCCTCCCCACCTGGACTCTGACCCTGAAGCAGCTAATAAATATGGAAGGAGATGGACCCAAGAGGAGAACAAGTTTTACAGTTACACAGAGCCTGGCACAAAAAAGTTACTCAAATTTTTATTAAAGAAAAAAAAATAAAACAGAATTAAAGATCGTGCAAAGAAGGTGTAGAGTTGGAATAGACAGTCTTAAACTGATGTCACTGAGAAGATGGAAGGATAAAAAACTATACCACAGAGAGAAAGTGAATTGTGCCGTCAGTTCTCTGTGAAAATCGAGAGACGTTTATTCTAACTGGAGGGTTCAGATCCATTATCTTAATACAGTCTCACAAGAGTATCTGGACAGATGTGAGTATTTCTATTTCATAGTTGAGGAGACTCAGACACAGGAAGGTTAAATGCTTTACTGGATGTCTTCTTGTGTCCTTGAAGAAAGATGTTAGCAGACGGCAATGAAGGTAAATTTGTTCTAGGCCCACAACTTACTGATGAAACAAAAATGACATACAATCTCCCATCTCTAACACCTAAGGATTTATTAATTAGCAAGTGTAGAAGCTGCCAGATTGTGTTGCTCTAAATGACAATGGGCAGGATCTATGCGTTAACGTTAGCAGAGTGTTAAACCAATCTGGCTTTTGAAGTTTGGAAATTCTTTAACAAATTGAATAAATGTGAATAGGATTACCTAACAAAACAATCTGAATGCCCAGACTTACAACCGTCCGCTGAGCCAAAATTCCTAAACCTTCTCTAGATCACAACTCAAACTCAAGCGTTAATTTTACCGTCTTCTTTCGTACTGAGTATCTCACCAGTAGGCTGTTGGGATCTCTCACAAGTGTGATACACCTCTTTGGGAGGAGGGAGAAGGGCAGTGCACAGGTGGCAGGAAAGCTCCCTCTAATGTGGTGAGTATCAATTCTGCTGCTCCACAAACCAGTGCCGGATCTCCACATTGTCCCTATACCTCTCCAGAAGGCACCTCCTTGGCAAGGACTTGCAGAGATGATGCCAAGCAAAAGGGCTCATGCAATGGTGGTCACCAGCTTTGAAAACTCTTCAGGTTAGCTGGCACTCCAGTTGAATCTATTTTTAAAAATCTCTTTTGAGACCAGGTACACTTCCTAAATGAAAGGGCCCTGAGTTCTAAAATTAAACATTGTCTGTTCTGGCTTGGGTCTCCTCTTCTATGGGTTAAAATGTTGCCCTCTTTTTTGTTGTAATTTTTGTCTAGAATCTCATCATCATCATCTTCATCATCACCACCACCACCACAATTAATCACAGCAATATTTTACCGAGCTTTTGCTCTGTGTGAGATGTTATACTAGTCAGTCTATGTGCCTTCAGAGTTTAGGAGAAAACTTGTATGTTCTGTTCCTCATCTACATTAGGTTAGGTTAGATTAGATTCCTTCTCGGGGTCTTTCTGACTTTGACATCAGAACGTAAACTCCACAAGGGCAGATTTCGTCTTCTTTCTTTCTTTTCATTTTCACTGCTGTGTCCCCAGAGCGGGACAAATGCCCGGCACAGAATGGGCACTCAATAACTTTTTATGGAACAAACAATTAATAACACTCTGTGGAAGGAGTAAAATATATGGAAAATCTTGAAACTTGGAGTCCCACAAACTTTATACTTACCAAGTAAATTAATTTTAGGCAGATTACAAGATGTCTCTGACCTAAGAAAACAAACATAGCAATTCTTCCTCTTGAGGACTAATGAGAAAACCTACACAAAACCCCAGAGTTGGCACATGATGAGACTTCACGATTGCCACCTGTCAACAGAAGTTTCATTTCATTGTCTGTTTCTGTCTTCTGACCAGCTTTCTTATTAGAAATCATGTAAATGAATTCAAAGTAACCCCTCAATAAATCTGGCTCCATCATTCATTGGTCGAACACCTTCTGTGAATATTCAGCAGATACATTTGGATTCTAGTTCCATAAACAGAAGTAGCCTCGCCAGAATCATCGGGAGAATCTGCCTGAAGGGAGATGAGAAGCCCGAGTGATGACTGATCAGTGGAGAGCAAAGATGGGTCGGCTTTCATTTCAGGCAAGTAGGGACAAGGGCATTCGTGAGAAACAGAAGTTAGTGGTTTGGAGGAAAGAGATATTACAACAAAAGGGATCATTATGGTTGACATGCTTCTACTGTAAAGTACTGCAGAGAGTAGGCTCTTACTTTTATTCCTCAAAAACGAAGCACCATGTGCTAGTTGGAATTCTCTGTAGACATCTGAGTGTGTGTGTACGTTCCAATCCAAGCTTTTGGCAAACGAAGAAAAAGTTTCAGCACAGATCACAAGACCAATGTTCTCCAAGGAGGGAAGAGAAAGCTAAAGTTTCCACAAAGCTCTTTTGTATTGCTAAGTACATCCAAAACTATTTGCCTTCTCCTGCTCCAAGAATCTTCTGTGTTCTTCTCAGCACCGGCACAGTAGACCTGGAAACCAATTTCCCTGGGGCCAGGGGCTGGCACTGAAGTTGATCAGTGTAATCCAGGTTGCATATCACCAGGCAGTTTGTCGACTCCCAACAGATGTTGCAAAAGGCAGTCCAGATTGGCCCTCCTTTCCCTGGCAGCTTTCCCGTTTGGTCTTCTGAGGTCTGATGCTTCCTTGCGGTACACGGTATCTGCAGAGCGGATGTGTTAGAGAGGGCTATTTTTCTAAGCTAACTCCCCTCTACTGTTTGCCGATTAAATCCCAGAATGTTCTCTGTAGAGGCTTCTCACCAAGAGGAAGGAACAGAACTTATTCAAAGCTGTCTAACATCTGACAATTTGAAATTATGCATTTGCCTTCCCTGGAAAGAAATAATAGAAGTATTTTATTTCACACCGAAAGTTGTTCAACTATGATATACAAGAAGGGGCACAAAATATGATTTACCTATGGCTGAAAATACTGAAGTTGGTCTGAACTACATTTAAAGGTGACTTTGAGTGCCTGTAAAACGCACTAGCTATGCTATGTAAATGGTAAAAAAAAAATGGTAAATGTCACTACTTTATCCAAATACTAGCTGGATGTTCTTTTTCTGTGTTGCCTTCTGATTTTTTTGCTGATATACTAGCTCCAGAAATGCCAATATATAATTTCTCTGGAAGGCATACAGTGGAGAATATTTTCCATGGATGTCCTCTCACTTCCCACCCAAAGCATTTTCATGGATACAAGACAAACTTCAGAAGAATTCAAGAAGCAGTATCTTTACCATTTCACTGACTAGCCTGGACAATTTCGGTTGTAATGAACAAAGGTTTTTATAGGCTATGTTGAGGAAGGGGGGTTACTGTAAGGATACGCACAGACTGGAGCAGAAGGGTGGACTGGTCCAAATCCAAGCCAGCTTGAAGGGCTGCCTCCTGTCCTGTCTCCTCCTCTACGGCTCCATAGCCTCTACCTCACGATAACCCACCTTATCCCTGTATGATGCCTCCATCTTCTCCCTCTACTGGATCCCTCCTCTGTTCTCTACCCTGGAGCCAAATTATAAGTAGATTTACCTTATGCATATTCATCTTTCAGTTCTTCCCACATACACACAGAAGTGAGCATAAGGTGGGTGTCCTAAAACTGCTGTTCTCTCCATCACTTTCAGTTTCCAGGTGCCTCCTGTACCATGATCGTCTCATGACACCAAGTGTAATTCTAGTATTTAGAGATACATATTTTCAGTAAAACATGGCCTCTAGATGCAAGCCAACTGCTTCATCTCGTACTCTACTGAAGAAGCAACAGTCTATTCCAAAACGATAGAAAAATCATATTATGTTGAACTTATCAAGAAACAGTATACTGGTCCCAAAGTGGCACCTCTGTAAGGGATTTCAAGGGTAAATTTGACTGCCTGTAACACCAACTGCCTTTAGGTACCAGACTCCAATCCATGACTGCACCATACATCTTTTATGCATTCTTGTAATGCTGAGCCCTAATGCACTGCCTTCCAAATAACATCTCAGCCTCACAGTTCTCATTTCCAAATTCTGAAGGAGAATCTGATCGTCTTACCTCACTTTTTATTTCGGAAAATCATTCAAGTTTTACTGACCAGCATCAAGATTGCTTGTCCATAGATCACATGTTTATCTCCAGTCCATTTTCCTGGAGCACAGAGCCTCATGGATATGGCTGCCTGATATCAGGAATTGTAGACAGGACAATTTTCTATAAAAACCTGTATGAAAAGGTACATATGATATCATCAGCCAAAATATTTTAGCTTTTAGAAGTTTTTAAAAACCCTCCCCAATAAAGTAGCAATAAGATTACTTTTAAAGGTAAGTGAGGGCTTCCCTGGTGGCGCAGTGGTTGAGAGTCCGCCTGCCGATGCAGGGGACGCGGGTTCGTGCCCCAGTTCGGAAGGATCCCACATGCCGCGGAGAGGCTGGGCCCGTGAGCCATGGCCACTGGGCCTGCGCGTCCGGAGCCTGTGCTCCGCAACGGGAGAGGCCACAGCAGTGAGAGGACTGTGTACCAAAAAAAAAAAAAAAAAAAGGTAAGTGAATGTTTATTTCATAGAAAAACAAGCAGCTCAAATCATCATGTTCAGGGGTTCCATGGCATTAGCATCTACAAAGAGAAAGAAGCTCAGGGAAATAGTAAAATGGTCTTCACACTTATAAACAAAGTAACTTATGAAATAACTACTTAATTAGCAAGCCAACACTAAATGCCGCAGGGGATATAGGCTATATTAGACATGGAACATGCCCACAAGGATCTTCTTTTCTTTTATATTCTTTCCTTTTCATTTTCAGAATTTTCAGAGAATGACAAAGTGTGTATTAGAGATCAACACTAAAACAAAATAGTACCGATAGCTGTGAAAACAGAGAGAGAGATGCTTTGGGACATTGGGACTAGGGAGCTATGATTTCCAGCTGGGGAGAACCATACTAGACAAAGAGGAGAAGGAAGAGATTCCAGGCTAAGACAGTAATAGAACAGTTAATACTGGGGCACTGAGTGAGTAAAAGAGAACTGGTAAAATGAGTTTGGATTGAAAGTATTTGCAATTTTGAAAGGCAGAAGAGGCAAGGTTTTCTACCTTATCCAAAAGTCCAGGGGACGCCAGAACCTGGAAGTGGTGGGATCAGCTGCATGGTGATAAATCTGGAAGGAATGAGAAAGACAGATTTGAGAGGGCAGAAAGTGGAGGTGAGCAAACAAGTTAAGAACTTACTGCGAATTTACTTCTAAGGAACTTATCCAACGGAAACAAACTCAAGTGTACAAAATATTTATTGTATTTCTATAATAGAGAAAGGAATGAGTTATTTTGAGATAAGTACAGGTGTCTTTAATATGTGAAGTAAAAAAAAGGAAGTTGCAAAACAACATGTATAAAGTCATCATAATTTTATTTTTAAAAAGCAACAAAGAATACAGTAAGGTGTGAGGTTCTGGAGTTAGCTAGGCAAGGTTAGAATTGTGGTTTAATCGGTTATCAGATAGTACAACAGGGGCTACATGAGAAAATGTATGTAAAGTGCATAACACACCACTGGCTCATAATAATTCCTCAATAAATATTAGCTAATTTGTGTTTGTGATGCATATGTTGATATGGATGTATTATATTGATAGATAAAGGTATATATACATATATTTTATGGGCATAATAAAATCACGAAATAACCATTGTTAACAGTTGGGCAGTAAGGTTAGAGAAAAAGAAACTTTCAAGTTTTACTTTATTCACTTTTGTTTTATTTGATTTGTTACCTAAAAAGCATGCATTATTCTTATAATTAAAAAGAAGTTGAACACTTACTTTGAAGAAAAAAGATTATATGATCTGAACTTGAACTTCAGTGGAAGACAAAAGGATACATAAAAATATCTCTAAATTGACTCAAGAGAAAACACTTACCCACTGTATGGAAACTAAAGGCAAAGAAGAGGAAGAAATTAAAGATGACATGGGTGCTTGGAAGCTTGATGCCTGAGAGAACAGCACTGCTTCCTAACAGTAGAGGGGAGGAAGAGTTGGGAAGCAAAGCGATTTGTACTCTATTAACTAATAATTCTGTAATGATTACACAACCATCCATTCTCTTTGTGAAAACTTCTCCCAGCAGGATTTTCACTCCTGTTGATGATGAACCTGGATTAGAGGGGGGAAACGTTTCTAAGGTTAGTTTCTCTTTTCTTTTTTCATCTTCAGCAGCTTTCAGTGTTGTCAGCATTCCAGATTTTGGCCATTGGAATAGGTGTGTAGTCGTACCTCATTGTTTTGATTTGTAATTCTGTAATGACATACGATGTTGAAGAACATTTCATGTTTATTTGCCATCTATATATCGTCTTCGGTGAGGTGATTATTCAGGTCTTTTGCTCTTGTTTAAGCAGGTTGTTTATTTTCTTATTGTGGAATTTTAAGAGTTCATCATATATTTTAGATGACAGTCCTTTATAAGATGTCTTTTGCAAACATTGCAAATATTGTCTTCCAGTCTGTGGCTTGTCTTCTCATTCTCTTGAGATTGTCTTTTGCAGAGCAGAAGTTTTAATTTTAAAGAAGTCCAGCTTATCAATTATTTCTTTCATGGATCCAGCCTTCGGTGTTGTATCGAGGGTCATTGCCATACCAAAGGCCATCTAGGTTATCTCCTATGTTACTGAAACCTTAGGTCAGGTGTTCATAAGAGAAATCCTCTATTTTCCTGAAAATATTTTAAAGAACCTAGAATGTGATTTTGACTAAAGGACAAATTCTTTTTTAATTCCAAACTTTCAAGTTTTCATATAGATCATACTGATTCACAGAATTGGTCCTATTGAATGAGGATGATTTTCCAAGCCCCACATCTTGAGAGTGACTTCTGTGTTCATCAAGTTAGTGTGATTTCAAACATCTAGATGTTTAAAAGAACATTCTGTCAGTTAGCCAGATGTTTCCAAATGTTCAGCTACTTGGCATTGTGTGTACAGCTGGTTCCAGAAACATCTAATTGATTGATAGACCCTTTTTACTTTTTATCTACATGTTGGATATCAGTATACACATCCACCTTCACTTTAACATCTTTGCTCCTTCTATGCATATAATCAAACAAATGAGGACTAAAAGTTCAGATTAAACAATGCAGGGCTAATTGTAAGTAATCAGAGATGCTACTTTAAGCCCATTAACTAAAAGATCTAGTGAAAGAACAGATTTTTCTAGAGAAAGGCAAACAAGAAATCTAATTATCAATTGCTTTTTTTTTTTTATATTGCTGTCATTATAGTGTTACCTTCTGCAAGTCTGCATTCAGATTTTGAATCTTTTGTTTATGAAGTGTCTCATGGCATGCCAAGTGATAGTAACAATTTCATTAACAATTTTAGGCTCCAGGTTCTTGGAGCCTAAAGTTGTCCATATAATAGACATGCAGTTGTTACACTGGAATAAACAATAATACAGGTACAGAATGAGGATCTAATTCTCCTACTGCAGTAGATGACGATACAGCTGACCTATGAAGCTATAGACCTTACAATGTGATAGATTAGAATACAGTTGATGTATAGAGCGGTAATCCTTATACTAGGGTAGTCTACAAAACAGTCAACCTGTAGAGCTATAATCTTTGCACTGGACGTTACAACAAACATGAAAGAGTTAGACATTATGTGAAAAAATATAAGCAGCCCCTGTAAAGATAGTAGGATCCATATACAAGAACTGAAAAAATTAAAAGTGTATTACTCAGGGTTCTCTGGAGAAATAGAACCCATAGGATATATATAAGAGAAGATTTATTATGGGGATTGGCTCATGCAATTATAGAGGCCAAGAAGTCCCATGATCTGCTATCTGCCAGCTGGAGAACCAGGAAAGCCAGAGGTGTAATTCAGTCTGAGTCCAGTGGCCTGAGAATCAGGGGAATAATGGTTAAGTCCCCATCTCAGTCCAGAATCCCTTGAACCAGGAACACCCATGCCCAAGGGCAGAAGATGCATCTCAGCTCAAGCCCAGAGAGGTCATCAACCCTTTCTCCACCTTTTTGTTCTATTTGAACCCTCATTGGATTGGATGAAGCCCACTCACTTTGGCGAGCGCCATCTGATTCACTCAGTTCACAGATTCAAATGCTAAACTCTTCCAGAAACACCCTCATGGATGCCCCCAGCCCGGTCAAGTGGACACATAATATTAACTATTACACAAAATAAATTAGAATTCTATCAACTCAGACTGGGGACGTGGGGGAAGGAACGGAGATTGGAAATATGACAAGGTGTGATGGTCAGGAAGATTTCTAAGAGAAGGTGAATTACTACTTAAATCTTAAGAGAGGGCTTCCCTGGTGGCGCAGTGGTTGAGAGTCCGCCTGCTGATGCAGGGGACACGGGTTCGTGCCCCGGTCCGGGAAGATCCCACATGCCGCGGAGCGGCTGGGCCCGTGAGCCATGGCCGCTGAGCCTATGCGTCCAGAGCCTGTTGCTCCGTAACAGGAGAGGCCACAACAGTGAGAGGTCCGCGTACCGCAAAAAAAAAAAAAAAAAAAAAAAAAAAATCTTAAGAGAGGTCTTCATCTGTCTCTTCTGGCTGTGGTGTGTAAATGAAAACTAAGAATGGAATTAATGTAAGAAGGGTCAAATCTAGGCTGCCCTGGCTCACGGATCACTGCATCTTTACTTAAGGATAGCTCTTTATGATCCAGGAATATACCCTGCCTGGCAATTGTGTTCTTAAGCACACATTTTTGGTAATTTTCTTCATCCCTAAAAATATCAAAGCCATAAACATTATTTTTTTAAAAAAGACAGAAATAGCAAACTGTACTACCTCTTCACTCAAGCATAGGTGTTATTAGAGGAAATATATAATAAAAAACAAGAAAAAGCACTGGGGATATGATGAAAGATAGCATTCGGTCAAACACTTGTTTAAATCTGGAAATATTTTGATTTGAGAAGTTTTTGGACCCTCACTCATCTTCCTAGGGTCTGAGTTCTTTTGTTGAGGATGTCTGGCCAGCTATATATAGTCAGAATCATCCAAATGAACAACTGATGGATAGAATTTTTGCATCCATAACATAAAGCCAATCTAGGGGACCTGGACAAGAGCAATTAGTGTAAAGCTTGCTGCTCTAGGCGTTAAGAGAGACCTTTAAGGTCCATCACTGGAAATTTCATGTTTTAAGTCATAACAACAACCATCACTTATGGAGTTTCCAGTCATTGGCAGACACTAAGCTGGGTGCT
Organism: Tursiops truncatus; assembly: GCF_011762595.2. Lineage (NCBI taxonomy): Eukaryota > Metazoa > Chordata > Mammalia > Artiodactyla > Delphinidae > Tursiops > Tursiops truncatus. The sequence continues at coordinate 120,634,489 of NC_047036.1, read as the reverse complement.
GTAAATTAGAATCGTATACGGCTTGAGTATTGAAAAACTTGAAAAATGGATACGTGCTCAGCTTAACAAAATAGCCGTAAGAATATTTTCCCATCACCTCCTTCCAACAAGGATGTGACCATCCCAGAAGATAGACATTGCCATGGTTATTTTCTCCACTTTACAGATGAGGAAACTGATACTGACGCTCAGAGACATTTACCTTTCTATCTCTCAGGGCACCAAAGCTCAGGAACAGAGATTTGTCTAAGGGCCTGCTTCTCTGACTACATATTCTACACTCTTTCCATACTTCTCTCCTGTGTATTTAGAAATGTTCTTATTAATTTGGGTTCTCAAATACTTAGGCATCAGATAAGACACATTATTTGAAAACTAAAATTTTCAAATTGTTGTCAGCTTCAATTAATATCTTATGTCCTGTTGACGAATCTAACATTCAAAGCCAAGAGAAAAGGATAGCTGTTTAGCTTAAGAAATCCCTAAAAGAAAATAGTTAGACACAAGTTTAAACACACAAACTCTACAACAATAATAAACATATTAAGGAATTATCTATGCAAACAATATCATGTTTTCTTTGCTTTTCAAAAGTCCCTTCCTTAATTGCCTGGTATGGTCCACTATGGTTAACCATCCCATTTAGATTAGCTGCTCCAGTGAAAATCATGAAAACCACTGCACTAGATTATATGTTAATAACTATGTAAATATTCCCTCAGACAAATAATAAAATTCTCATGGAGATATAAGATAGAAATTTTATAAAACAAAATATGGAGAAAATGAAGATCATTTAACTTCAATGTGGTGAAGCAATATTTTCTATCATTTAAATATCTGATCAGGGACTTGGAAAAGTATAACATAGAAGAAGTTATTAGTCATATATCAACAATAAAATAAAAAGCACAGAATAAACATTGCAGCATTCTGTAAAAAAGTATAACGATGAAGAGATTTGAAATAGAGAATTTGTAACAGATCAGTGAACTATGAGATTTTTTTTTTTTTCTTTTTTTTTTTGCGGTACACGGGCCTCTCACTGCTGTGGCCTCTCCCACTGCGGAGCACAGGCTCCGGACGCGCAGGCTCAGCGGCCACGGCTCACAGGCCCAGCCACTCCGCGGCATGTGGGATCTTCCCGGACCGCGGCACAAACCCGTACCCCCTGCATCGGCAGGCGGACTCTCAACCACTGCGCCACCAGGGAAGCCCAACTATGAGATTTTTGACTGCAACCATTATGTCTTACCTCTGTATCCCCAGATGTATGGTTAATATTTTATAAATATTTGAAAAATAAAATAAATGGGATTTATAAAGATAAAGAAGTTGTGACATCTGGGAGATGGGGAGACATTTCAGGGTCAAAACCTACATTTCACCATATAATTAAGTAGAGCATTAGAAATATCTCAGTTCCTTATTTGGGTCATCAGAAGGCAGGATACCATGTTGGGTAAAAAAGAGATTTAAACTTTGGAGTCTTAAAGACCTGGATTCAAATCCTAGCACCACCACTTACTATATGTAAGATTTTAAACAAGTTACTATGTCTTTACTTCATCATGTGTAACATGAGAAAATATGACCACCCAGCACTGGCATCCTCCATATCTAAGAATCGTGTTTCCTGCCCTAGGAAACCCATGGGCTTAATTTTTTGGAAAAGCAATTACACAGGACTACTTCATTATTCCTGGAAATTAAGTTTGATTAAAATTAGGCAAAACATATTATATCACTTTGTGGCTGTCATACCAATAACCAAGCAGAAGCCACTTGGCTTTGAAAATATAAATGACATAAATGATAAAAAAGCCACTTTTTCTAGTTGCACTGAGTAGTAGTTTGTAGGTCATTTCAGTTTATTTTTCATCACACGCATCCCCAATACAACAATGTCTCATTAAAGCAGATCCCATTCCAACCTGAAGTTTGGCATGACCTGGGTCTTAGAACTTATCCAATGTAATTTTATTGTTAAAATTCCAGAAGGAACTTAAAGTAAATTTTTTTTCACCTAGAAAATAGTCCCACAGCAGAGACAGCTTCCAGAGATATTATAGGCTTATTACTGAAAACAGAATTGATTCCCAAGGCATACAGCCACACCACTAACATCATATACAAAATAATCATCAAAAACAATGGGCAACTGACCTAAGGACATTTAGACAAGCTAGGGAAAAGGATTCCTATAAATTTAGCAACATATCTTCCCGCTTCTATTAGATCTATTGGAGGGAAAGAGTGTTCCCTGCAGTATCCCAGAAAACAGTGGCTATAAACAAAGAAATAGGGCAGATTGAAATTGGACTCCGGAGAAATTCATTTAATGACGCTTTGAGTTATTTTCAGTAAATCGGCAAATGTGTGAGTTCAGTCAATCCTTAACAGGAGACCTGATCAAATAAGGAAATATCAGTTTCTTGACTTTCATTAGTAACTCACAGGAAAGCTCTTTAATAGAACATATCACTTCCAAGTCTTTGTCTTACTGACGGATCTTCCTGCTGTCTTTTCCTTATCATACACTATCAGTTAGCCCTTGTTGAGCCAGATTCCCCTTGGACCTAAGCTACTCACTGAAGAGAAAAGAGCAGCCTGGGATGCTGCCAAGCAGGCAGCCAGGTGGTCCAGCTGATTCCAGGCTATTGATGATCACAGTAACCAACCAGACTGCCTGGGATTCCTGTGGCTGCCTTAACAACTCAGTCAGAACTACAGAATGCCTTAGTAAAGCTCAGATGGGTAACGCACTGTGTACACAGCTCATGTGAGGAACTTCTAGAGTTAGGCTGCCTGGGTTTGGATCCCAATTCTACTTCTTATTAGCTGCTTGAAGTTGAATATAATTTTGTAACCTAGAGCATGCCTCCATTTTCTCATCTATAAAATGAGAGGTTATAACACTATCACATGGGTTGTGAGAATTAGATGAGATGATATTTTCTATGGCTTAGTGCCTGGTACATTGTAAGGGATCAGCCAGGTTAAGATGCTTATAGAAGTAGTCGTAGTGGTTGGTGGTGATGGTGATGGTGGTGGAAGTGGTGCTCATGCTGGAGGTCATGACAACAGTAATCGTGATGATGGTAGGAACAGTTGGTAGGAATACATTATTGAAGTGCTGTGATGTAGCATTAACTCCAATGAAAAGAGTAGTGATCTAGTCAGTTAGATGAGGATCCAAAGCCCCATTCATTCAACCTTTTAAAAACACTAAGCATTGGGACTTCCCTGGTGGTCTGGTGGTTAAGACTCTGTGCTTCCACTGCAGGGGGCACAGGTTCGATCCCTGGTCAGGGAACTAAGATCCCACATGCTGTGATATGGCAAAAAAAAGAAAACCCACAACAAAACAAAACAAAAATAACAACAAAAAACAAACAAAAAACCCCACTAAGCATTCTAAGCCTTCGATAGCCTCAGACTTAGCATAGTGGTCCTTAGTACTCCTCTTGGAAGATTATGAAGGCTCAATTAACTTACTTTTTTGGGGGCCGCGCCATGTGGCTTGTGGGATCTTAATTCCCCAACCAGGGATTGAACCTGGGCCCCAGCAGTGAAAGCACCAAGACCTAACCACTGAACCCCCAGGGAATTCCCTTAATTAACTTATTGGTTGCCTATTATATGCCACATATTTTAAATGTATTATCTAATTTAATCCTCACTATGATCCTGCAAGATATAATATTATCTCTACTTTATGAACAAGGAAGCTGAGGGTCAGAGAGGTTAAGTGATTTTCCTGGGGTCACAGTAGTAGGGTGTGGTAGGTAATCTGACTTCAAACCCCAAATTCTTTCCCCCAAGCTTCTACTCACAATCCTTAAGGTACGTAAGAGTGTCTAGGTACAGAGCTTGCTCAAAGCAGTTACCAAATAAATACAATCCCTCTTCTCTAAGCCTATATTACCTTCGCTCTGCAGGCCCATGGAGGACTTGGGGGACATCCAGATATGCCCAACCAGCTCACTGTTACTAGTCGGGACTTTCTTGCTGCATGTGGTAGAATCCATTTCAAGCTACCTTTGTCTCTGATGTGTTACTTCTTAAAACTTTGTTATATTTATATTGGCTTATTTCATTTTATATTTACTTTTTCTGTCTTCCTCCCAAAGTAAAATATAAGCTCCATGAGGGCAGAGACTTGTCTCTTGCTCTCATCCACACCCCCACCACCTAGCACAGTACATGACACACAATAGTGCTTAATAACTAACTCTTGGTTGAATGGGTGAATGCATTTTTGCAAGAGCATTTGTAGACCGATGGCCATCCTTTTTCCAGGTAACCTACATGCAACGCTCTAGCTTGACAGAATGTGCATCCTTAATTTAAACAGCTCTGTTGACGTCCACCACCAACAAGAAAGGCAATGGGGAAAGTCTGTAACTTTCAGTTTAAGTAAAAATGCCCCGCCTTGATCCTGGCTCTTTAAAAACAAGGGCATGCTTTCCTCCCTCTAGTACGTTAGACTTTATTGCCCATCTAACACTGCACACCAGGCAGTTTTTCATATTCCTTTTTTAAGGTCAATAAACAGGACAGAATTATATAAACAAGTCCTACTCCAAATTCGCTCATTGTTCTTTCCTACTACTAACACAACTGGATTTCAGTCTTCGGCCTTAACAGGGAAAAAACAATTCCTCTCCCATCAATAAACCTGGGCTGTGTATTTATACAGAATATCTAATGTCTTATGGACACTTTCTCCCTGTGGATCCATTTTGACTCCCAGCAGCCAGTTTACTGTATATTTCACTCAACTTGATAGAGTGCAAGTAGGTGGGTATTTTCAGATGATTTGTCAATATCAACTGATGTTTTCTTGTCACAGATAAACAGCCTCTGCCGTGAATCAATACTGTGTCGGCAATGCTGTCATAATCCTCCCTAATGTGTGTGTGGCGTATTGACAGCAGATGTATTACCCTGAATGTCTGCCGATGTGAAACAGCTTAGCTATTTGTGTGCCACGCTCCGTGCTTCTTTACAATGTAGGGCATTTGTTTCAGTGGTGGCCGGGGAACATGACCGGGGCTGGTCTGCATGGACAACAGCAGACAGCTCTGGTCCATCCCATTGCAGCTGTAAGTTTCCATTGAACCGATTAGCTGAAATCCATCTAGGCTGTGTGGCTTTGATTACACAGCGGTGCCCAAAACAACGCTCTGATGTTTTCGTTCACCTCGGAGCTATGCAGTGTCCTGAACCACAGCCCTCCACATCAGCACTCTGTATATATCCCAACACAACTGGTAACATGTGAGTCAGGCCAAGATGTCCCCGGCTCAGACTTCTGGGTCAAACAGATTTTCTCTAAAGGGCTCCCAATCCCAGAGGTATCAGGATGACATCATTAATCCAAACAGAGACATCAACAGCAGGTGAGTCCAACCTGAAACCTTGATTGATGTCTTCAACAATCTCTATATTGGACAGTATTGGGCTTTGCAGTTAGACTAACCTTGTTTCTAGTCCTTTCATTCCCTATTTATGACCCTGAGCAAATCACTCAGGCTCTGTTTCCTTATTTTAGAGTGAGAATCATAATAATGTAACCTGGTTGTTAAGAAAGCTTAATAAGATACTATGTGTAAAACTTAGCCTAGGGCCTGGCACTAAAGATGTTCTCAAAACATAGAAATTATTAGTTTTAAAAAATGAGCAAGATAAAGAAATGAGTAGGCAAGATTTCAATGAATGGTCTGTCTCATTGCAAGATGCAGCTGATGGTGCTGCCCTGACATGGAAATGAACAGCCAACCATTTATATGACTTGACGTTATGGGATAAATGCCACCCCCATTTCACTTTATACAGATGTGAGAATTTTTAATGTGCTTGAGGATAAGACAAAGAATAAAACCCTTCCAGAGTCCTATGCATGAAGGCCTGTCTTAGTAGAAATTCCTAGCTGATTGTCACTTGATACATGGTAATAATGTCTACTTAATTCACTCTGATTTTTTGTTAATAAATACACGAAAGAAAAAGAAATCCAGGCAAACAATAAACTCTATTTTTGCAAAGGTTTATGTTCCTTTAATACCACACTTTTACCAAAACTATAAATATATTCTTAGAAAGGCATGCAAATGTAGTCTTACTTTTCTCAAGAACACTGTGAGATAAGTAGATCAGGGGGTCATGTTCCCATTTCTCAGGTGAGAGGAGCAGTTCTTAGCAAAGTGACTTGCCTGAAATCACGTACATGATAACGCCCTAACACCCAGGAAAGGGCAGCTGCTGCTCCAGGTTCCAAGCCTTGGAGGGACCTACATAACAAACACACACACAGAATAAATGTAAGGATGCGTAGATACCTCAGCACTCAGAATCCAGCACACAGACCAGGACCCTGTGACCCTAAATCCTAAACATCCACCCTCCTGATTAATACTGTTCAGGCCAATGAAACATTTCTCCACCTGTCTTTCCTTATTCCCCCTAAAAAGGCAATTATGTCAAAAAGCAGTGAACCTTTGTGGTTGTCTGAGGTTGACATTGGAGACAGGGCTTCAGAGAGAGTAGTGTAGGATGTGAGCTGCAGAAGTGCTCGGGTAACAGGAAAGGCAAATTAATTAACTTGTCAAATCCTTTCTTTCAAATAGTATGAAAGCAATAGATTCCTGCACAGCAAAGTAGCCTCTCCCAGAGTGCCTCTGTTTTCTCACTTCTATTTGTTTCACAATTCAGAGTTCCAGAGGCATTCAGGAATTAGTGCAGCGTGCTCTTCGTGGTGGCTGGGAGTATTTGCAATATTAAACAATGCATATTACCCTGAAATTCCCACAGCATGCCGCCAATTCTTCCCATGTAATTAGGTGATTGAATGTGTAGGGGTTCGGAATGAGTCTCCCCACGATGTGCCACTCAGGAAGAACCTTTGACCTTCCCCCTAACTGCCTAAAAGAATTTAGATGGAGGACCTGGTCCGGGAAGGGAACTATCACCATAGACAGCTAGAGCATAATATTGTACAAACTAGGTGTGGTAGCCGGGGAGAGACCTAGCACGGCCTGTTTGATCAAAATCCTCCCTGTGTTGCTTAGGGATGGCCCAGAAAACATTTGTTTATCAAGCATTTACTCTTTTATTCTTCCTCTGAATTGCCTTCCTTTCCTTTGCAGTACAGGCCCCTAACCCTTTCTCCTGAGTCCAGAATGACGTCTATACCTCATTTTACCTGTCTTTGCAATTTCTCACGTTAATGTGGATTTCCAGTATGTACGTAATTAAATTTGATTTTCTCCTCTTAATCTGTCTTATGTCATTTTAGTTATTTGACCAGCCAAAAGAACAAGAAAAGAAGGGGGGTAGTTTTCCCAAATATTAGTATTACAAATAGTTTAACATAAAATTATTTAATGAGGTAATTACATTTTCATAATGGAATTAAATTACAAGTTTTTAAATTTAAAAAACTATATTTTTAAGTGTCGATGTTCATTATTAATAATTTGAGCTTTTACTTTTTACAAATTTGCAGAATTCTGAAAACACATGGAAAATATTTTTTGTGTTTTGTAACTTATTATTGATACATTTTCTACGATTTTGCTTTTTTGAGAAAATATAGTCAAATTGTGGACATTTTGAATACAATTATATTTTTAAACTTTAAATAGTTACTCTTGAAAAACCAAATTATTTGGAAAGATCTTGATCTTAACAGCCTTTAGTGCTTTGGCTGAAATAAATCAAGAAAAAAAATTGAGGGAATGGGTATTAATAATTTATTAGTTATGCATGTCTTTATTGTTATTGCAGGCCTGTTAATAAAAAACACCCAGATATATGCAATAAGAACTAAATTCAGTCGTGTTTGATATTTTGCAGACTTTCGGTCATATAAAAGCCAAAGCTTTCCACATTTTGATTTTGTCATTATGAAAGTGAAGTGATAGAATATATTTTGTTTAACGGTTTTAAGCTTGATTTACTGTCTTTGAACATTTAGACATACGGGTGCTGCCGTCCAAGTGTACTCTCGCCCCAGGCTCTACATTTTTAGGGCCTGAGTGCACAGTTACTAGCTACCTGAAGGAGAGTCAAGCCCCTCGTATGTGAATCCAAGTCCAGGTCATATTTCTAGCATTCACCACTAGACACATGCACCTCCCACGTGCCAGGCCCGCTTACGCTACGTGCTTTTTACATCGTTACACATCCAAACGTCACAGCCACTTTAGAGTCTAGGCAGGGATCCGAGGAGTGACAGATTTCTCCCAAGGCCAGTCTCACCTGGGGGGCAAAAGCAAGGGGTCCCTCCTTTGTAAAGGACCAAGAGCCCAGACCCAGGGCATGCTGCTTCCTTCAGGTGCAGTAACTAAAGTCACTGAAGGTTCTGGCAAAAGGACCACCACCCCCCCAACCACACACACACACACACACACACACACACACGCACGCACGCACGCACGCACGCACCTCACCCTCTGAATCATACATTTGCACCTTATTCTCTGTCTTCCTTTAAACCAAATAATGTCGCTTGTTCTCTTAAATTCAAACCTTGTCAAACCCCAATCTTCAAACTCAAGTCAACATTTTTCTCTACGATTACCATTGGACCCTCTGTCTTCCTACTAACAACCACTGAGCTGCTAGCCTGGTTTTAGATTTAGAACTCCCAGCTTTCAGTGGAGGCCCAGCTGCTTCCTAGTCCTTTGACCTAAGACCAGTTCCCAACCTGTAGGGGCCAGGCTTCTGGCCAAGCCTGGAGCAAGTCTGTAAAAACCAAAGGATGTGATAATACATCCCTCTTAAATTCTATCTAAATCCAAATCAGACCTCCCTGAGAGATCCTTTTCTACACCGATACAAATGCAAATTAGCTTCCATTCCCTTAGGGATCTGCTCTCTGAGGGACAGCTAATCTGATAAACAAACACAGTGTTAATATGTGCTAATATATTCGTGCATTTATTGTTCCCAAGTAATATTTGCATTTTAGCAAGAGCCCTGGATGCCTTGACAGGAGGTGTGATTCGGGCCTGACAGGTGTTGGTGGAAGCGGGGGGTCCTGGCAGGATGGGGTGCTAGTGGATTACAGGAATCTTAAACCCCCTGTTACAAGGGGTTGCCTCTAAGCACAACTAATGCCCCAGAGTCCCAGAGTGTCTCCCACACTTGTGTTTCTCCAAAATTTACCGCTAACACTGAATTATTCATCCTCCCAGACTGGGATCATTTACTGTAAAAGTTGAGAATCCCTGGAGAGCATTTCGAGAGCCTGATAACCAAGGAGAAAGGCAACTGTGGAGCTCCTGGTGGAGGTGCTTAGCTCAGCGGCATTATTAGTGGCTCCATTTACCCCCGACCCGCCTGCCCCGAGGACAGGAGAGCTCCCTGCTTGGTAAATGGGGCACTCAAGCCGGGGCAAGCCTGATTTCCGTCTCCAGGTCAGAATATCAGGTCCTGAGCCTCCCTTGATTCTGCCAGAAAAGAGAAATTGGGGTGGGGAGGGGGGGTTATTCCAAAGGAACTTTGTAAGTTCGTTTCATAATTGGTATCTAATACTGATGAGTGAATTTCATTTCTAAGCAGCTGTTTCTTACAAATAAAAGGGCAGTTTTTGAACAGGGAAGTGTCAAAATAATAATAATGATTAAAAGTAAGGCTCAGCATTTATTAAATGTCTACTGCTCTTCTGAGGCTGTGTGCATTAAATCAATAAATCATCACACAAAAACCCATGAATCATCTCTGTTTTACAGGTTAAGGAAACAGGATCTGCGGAAAGGTGAAAAATGAAAGTGACCAGGACACTTAAGTTGAAATCCTGGCCCTACTACTTTCTGCTGTGTGACATCGAGCAGGTAACCTCTCTGAGTCTCATAAGTAATATGGAGATACCAATATTTACTTCATTGAGCTAAGAAGGGGACTAAATGAAAGAAAGTTACAAAGGTATCTAATAAATAATACATTCACCATAAATGTTCATTCTTTTCCTCTCCTTTGCTTTACAGATAAGGGGAAAAGAGTTCTAAGGCTATTAAATAACTTGTCCCTGAGTAAGTTCTGTGTGTCTCAAAGAGAATCTAGGTTCCCTGAGCCTTCACACTGTTCCCTTTCCAGGCTTCTCACTGTCTGCTTAGCGTGGTTTCAGCTAAGTGGCTCTTTCTCCAGATTCTTCCATGCAGTCTCACAAGGAGCTTGGGTGGTAACTGCCAAAGTGTCTCTCAGGAATAATGAACTTGCTGGTTTCCCACAAGACTTCCTCAGCTGATATTTATTCTACTAATTTTGGTGTACATTAAGTGTAGGTGTGTGCTCCCACTCTACGAGACAGAACCAATCCATCTGAATAATGTGAGTTTTGTGCCTAAAATCATTATGGAATGAACTAAACCATTGTCTGAACTTCAATCAAGAAAACTTCCCTAGGGAGGAAGAAAATTTGTCAAGGGCTGTTCATCTATATACCTGTTGGGAGGCCTGAGCTGAAACTAACACCTTCCCCCACCCACCCACCGTCGCCCCGCCACCACCACCACACACACACACTTATCCACTCGTATCAGCATCTCAGCATCTCAACCTTGGCACTATTGACATTTCAGACTGGTTAATTCTTTGTCATGGGGGCTGTCTCATGCATTGTAGGCTGTTAAGCAGTATCCCCCGCCTCTAGTCCCCCGTCCAACAACCACAACTGTCTCCAGACTTTGTGAATGTCCTCTGGGGGGCGGGGGTGAAATTGGCCTCAAGTGAGAACCACTGGCTTACATGATTTCAAAGAGCCTTCTAGAAAAACTAGCCCACTAGTTTTTCTCAATGTCCACCCCTCCCCACTATCACCCAGAGCAGAGGGGTACTTGGAGCAGAAGACAGATAAGACTTTAGGTCGCCAATTGTTTCTTCTTTCCCAGATTTCTGCCCTGAGACCTGGGACGGCTCTGAGTATTCAAAAGATGGTTCTTGGCTTTTATATGAGATGAGCAAGTCCCCGGGGGCCAGGGGTGTGATACTTCCAAACAGAGCTTCCTTATAGGATGACCTGTGGGTCCCAGTCAAAGCTCACCTCCCTTGTCCTATATCCCTTTTCTCAGACTAACACGTAACTCTATAGCAAAAGAAGGGAGATGATGGAGACTATGAGCTTAAATGAAGGTGACTCCCCTTCATTTACTGAATAGAGTTTAGTATATGGGAAGGCTGGAAAGGAAAATTAGTAAGACAAACCAACCAATCCCTGCTCCAAAGAAATGTGAAGTTAGCAAAAGCCCATTGATTTAACTAAAATATAAGATCCACTTTAAAAACTAACCCCTCCTGAATAAGCACTACATTTTACCAGAACTTACCTGTGTAGGATGGAGTTGCAGTGGTCTTTCCCTTTCTGGTTTACACATTTTGATCTCCGGGGGTGGGGAGGGCAGTTAATTTTAATAAGTATGCATTACGTGGGTTTAGGAGGAAAAAGAGACATTTTAAAACAAACAAAAAGATCAGGCGAACATATATCAACATGATAATAGAAACTGTCACTTTGTTTTCCAAATGTTCTAAAATATACAGCATCACTTTATAATGTTTATTAAACTACTTTATTGAAGCATATTTCTTGATCATCCAAGTCAAGAAATAGAACATTATTGACCTTCCAGAAGCCCTTGTCCTGCATTCCCTATCACTACCCACCTGTTCCTCCTTGATGGGAACCACTACCATGATTTCTAACAACAGAGCGTAGTTTTGTTTGAAATATTGCATAAGTGATTTCATTCAGTATTTTTGTTTGTATCCAATCTATTATGGAAAGGTATTTAGGCTACTTCCAGTGTGGAATTTTTGCTGATATTTAACAGATAATGCTGAAACAGCACATAACACATTGACCAGCTTAAACCGGTTTAGCCTCTTCAACTAGGTTGTTGATTAATCAAACCTGGAATTATTTTACGGAGACAGCACTACCATTGCACGCGTTCAGGACAGGAGCCCTTGTCGACAGGTGACCCGGGAACGGAGAATCTTCAGTCTGCAGCGCTCACAGAATACATATTTTGCCCCCAAAGAGCATTATGAAGCGGGAAGTCCTTCAAGGAAAAGCTGGCTTCCAGCAGCACATGTAGCTTATTATGGACTGATTTGAGACTAGCCAATCAGCTTCCAAGTTTGAAATTTCCCCAACCCCTTAAATTTCACCCCAGCCCTGCACTGGGAAACAGATTTGAGCTGTGCCTTCTATCTCCTTTCTAGTTGACCTCACAATAAAGCTCTTTCTTTTCTAAAACTCGGGTTTGATAGTATTGACTTCTAGGGGCGTTGGGCAGCAAACCCTGCTTGGAAACAATGCTAAAAAGATTTCCAAAGTAGCTGTACTACTCTATTCTCTTACCAGTAATGTATGAGGGTACCCACTGCTCTACATTCTTGCCAACATTTAGTATAGTCAGTCTTTTCGGTATTAACATTAAAAAGACTAATATTATTAATGAAAAAAATCTTTCCTAAAATTCATTTGCATAAAGTATCAGAATATGTTATAAACCAGAAATGAAAGTTACAGTTGGCACTTACATTCCCATCCCTATAAAGTTAATATATTACACCTAAATAATTGTATATCAATGTATTAATATATTATTATATAGTTTGGCATTTATTCATGTTTTGTAACTAATTTATATTCTTAATAATAATATTTTACCTATATGAATTATATATAATAAATATTTTACCTATATGAATTATATATATAACTATATATATTTACCTATATGAATTATATATATATATATATATATATACACACACAGTACATACACATATACAAAGAAAGTGGAAGACAGGGTAAAATGTTAACTATGATTATAGCTGATGGTTACAATTATGGTTAACTTGTATTGTTCTTTCTGTTTATATTTAGATGCTAAACTTTTACATTGAAAAATTTTTATACAGTGTAAGAAATTTTTTAAATTTAATAATAAACATTTCTGCATTTAAGCACTTACTGGTGGTATTTTTATTGCCCACATGGCAACCTCCACATCACCTAATTTCATGGCTGCACTTGGAACAATCCACCTCTCATACATCCCTTCACCCTCAACATCTCCTTCTTACCTCTGAGGCTATCTCCACACATTCTACCATGCCTTATAGACCAACGCTTCTCAAACTGTAGTGTGCCTGTGACACCTGGGTTCTGCTGAAATTCAGATTCTGATCCAGTAGGGGTGTGGGGGGTGGTCCTGAGATTCTTTAGTTCTAACATGTCCCCAGGTGATGCCACTGCTGCTTATCCTCAGGACAGACTTTGAGAAGCAAGCTTCCAGACCTCCCTTCCCTTCCCTTCCCAGACCCTGTTTCATTCCAAGTCCTTACTGCCTATTTTCTGCCTCTTTTCTAGGCTACTCTGAGAAATTCCAATAAGATAACCAGAGCAGAAACAGCAGTAGTGTCAGAGGGAGGGAACGATCTTAAGGAAGGAAAAGTTCATGAAGTTAGGTTAAGGAAGTTGGTCCATGAGAAACATCCTGAGGTTTTGTAGCTATGGGAGATATAATTAATTGTTTGACCTCTTGTCATTTTGTTCTATTTCCCATGGTTTTTGCAGAAACATCCTCAGAGCTCAGCACTTGCGGAGATGTCTTTCAGCGCCTCCCTTAGGGTTCCTTGCATCTGGATCTGTGTGTTTCAGAGGCCTCTTTTGTTTGGATGATTTCACTATCTTGGAACTAAGAAAATGGGATCTATATTGCCTAAATGTCATAAACCAGAAAAGAATCAATTTCCCCATTCAAACAAGAAGACACCCCTTGTTTATGTTTGTCTTTGGTTGACATTTACTTATTAATAAGAGAGGACTACAAAATATGGGAAACAACCGCACTGAACATATTTCTATGTTATCTTGTTAACTTTTATTCTGCTATATTTCCAGCATCTCCTCAAAGACTCATAAATATCAATACAAGGTACTCAATAGCTATATAGACCCATGTGACAGATTTAAGAGGAAAACGAGAGGAGAATCCTGACCTTTTGCTCCTGCTTTTGGAAACTTCAGATGAACAAGCATATTCACTAAAAACTTCAAGGTGCCAGATGACAGACAGTGTGCACTTAATCCCATTATGAACAAAGAAACTGGGCTTTGGAAAGGGACCTGCAGGTAGCAGCTCCCTGAAGAGTAGATCAAGATACTTACCATGCTACTCATTGACTTCGGCAGAAAAAAACCCTCCCTTATGCCTCAGGTACACAGACCTGGTAGTTATTAACATCTCTGTTTCCCTCCTCGTATGCTGTCACATTTGTCAGTGTCAGGTGGCAGAGATAGTAGAGTCTATCTCCTTATTTTTAAAAACATCTGACAGTTTATTATTTCTAGGTACTAAGGGACACATTTTCCCAGGGACAAAGGAGAGGAAGAACAATTTGCTGTCAACTGTGTCACCCCCATCTCCAACTCCAGTTAGTTGACTATTTGTCCCGCTTGCCAATCCCTTCCCATCTATCCACAGTGAAGAGAAAATGGAAATTCACACTGGGCTTGCTGAAACAAAAGCTGCAGCCCTGGGTAATGCAGGAGGTGAGTCACTGGGTGTCCACTTCACCCCCTGGGAGGCCCACTGTCAGAGGGAAGGGTGAGGACAGCTCATCCATTCACAAGAACTTTGGAACAACAAATTTTTTGTTTTAACATCTTTATTGGAGTATAATTGCTTTACAATCTTGTGTTAGTTTCTGCTGTATCACAAAGTGAATCAGCTATATGTATACATATATCCCCATATCCCCTCCCTCTTGCGTCTCCCTCCCACCCTCCCTATCCCACCCATCTAGGTGGTCACAAAGCACCGAGCTGATCTCCCTGTGCTATGAGGCTGCTTCCCACTAGCTATTTTACATTTGGTAGTGTATATATGTCCATGCCACTCTCTCACTTCATCCCAGCTTACCCTTCCCCCTCCCCATGTCCTCAAGTCCATTCTCTACGTCTGCATCTTTATTCCTGTCCTGCCCCTAGGTTTGTCAGAACCATTTTTCTTTTTTTTTTCCTTAGATTCCATATATATGTGTTAGCATACAGTATTTGTCTTTCTCTTTCTGATTTACTTCACTCTGTATGACAGTCTCTACATCCATCCATCTCACTACAAGTAACTCAATTTCGTTTCTTTTTATGGCTGAGTAATATTCCATTGTATATATCTGCCACATCTTCTTTATCCATTCATCTGTCGATGGACACTTAGGTTGCTTCCGTGTCCTGGCTATTGTAAATAGTGCTGCAATGAACATTGTGGTACATAACTCTTTTTGAATTATGGTTTTCTCAGGGTATATGCCCAGTAGTGGGATTGCTGGGTTGTATGGTAGTTCTATTTGTAGTTTTTTAAGGAACCTCCATACGGTTCTCCATAGTGGCTGTATCAATTTACATTCCCACCAACAGTGCAAGAGGGTTCCCTTTTCTCACACCCTCTCCAGCATTTAATGTTTGTAGATTTTTTGATGATGGCCATTCTGACCAGTGTGAGGTGATACCTCATTGTAGTTTTGATTTGCATTTCTCTAATGATTAGTAATGTTGAGCATCCTTTTATGTGTTTGTTGGCAATCTGTATATCTTCTTTGGAGAAATGTCTATTTAGGTCGTCTGCCCATTTTTGGATTGGGTTGTTTGTTTTTTGGATATTGAGCTGCATGAGCTGCTTGTATATTTTGGAGATTAATCTTTTGTCAGTTGCTTCATTTGCAAATATTTTCTCCCGTTCGGAGGGTTGTTTTCTCATTGTGTTTATGGTTTCCTTTGCTGTGCAAAAGCTTTGAAGTTTCATTAGGTCCCATTTGTTTATTTTTGTTTTTATTTCCATTTCTCTAGGAGGTGGGTCAAAAAGGATCTTGCTGTGATTTATGTCATAGAGTGTTCTGCCTATGTTTTCCTCTAAGAGTTTTAGAGTGGCCTTACATTTAGGTCTTTAATCCATTTTGAGTTTATTTTTGTGTATGGTGTTAGGGAGGGTTCTAATTTCATTCTTTTACATGTAGCTGTCCAGTTTTCCCAGAACCACTTATTGAAGATGCTGCTTTTTTCTCCATTTTATATTCTTGCCTCTTTTATCAAAGATAAGGTGACCATATGTGTGTGGGTTTATCTCTGGGCTTTCTATCCTGTTCCACTGATCTATATTTCTATTTTTGTTCCAGTACCATACTGTCTTGATTACTGTAGCTTTGTAGTATAGCCTGAAGCTAGGGAGCCTGATTCCCCCAGCTCCTTTTTTCTTTCTCAAGATTGCTTTGGCTATTTGGGGGTCTTCTGTGTTTCCACACAAATTGTGAAATTTTTGGAACACCAAAACTTGAAAGGATAGACCAGCATCCAACTTACCTCCTTATCCTTTGTTCTCTCTTAGGTAGGCCAGCTGTTTTCATTCAAAGACAAGCTGAAATGGTCAACTTGTGGGCACCACCAAAGCCTCCTCACCCCCCTCTTACCCATGCCCTCACATCAGAGACCAGCTAGGGCCTAGGTAAAAATCAGCAGAGAGAAGGAATGGCAAATGGTACCTAGAAGTGTTTCCTCCAAGTTCTTCATTTACAGTTCAGATGAGGAAGCTGAGGCCTGGAGAGAAGTGTGGGAGTCGGGGTGAGGGTGTTGAATAAGGGGTACTGTGGTTTATTCAACATGTTTGTTCTGTGTATCAGACATCCAAAGAGCAAACAGAATAAAAAGAGAAAAACAGAAATGCAGAGGTATGGAAGTGGAGAGGCCAGGAGAGATGGAGAGAAGAAAAGCTTTATTTGTGTGAAGGGTGCATGGAGTTTGTAATTTTTCTGTCTTGGAGGCGGTAGATTTCATTGCTTTACATCCACCAGGGATTTCCTAGGCTCGGACCGCACATTTGAGCCCAGACCTAGTCACAGACGAACAGTAAACCCATTTCCATGGTGATCTTCAAGTACATGGGATGTTTTGTCTCTTGGTACCGTATGGGGGCCGGGGGTATACAGTGAGCAAGAAGGAAGGAGAAAACAAGCTGGAGTTTGGTGCCCAGACTTTCTTTCTGGCGCTTTCATGACAAGATTTCTGAGACTAAGCAATGTGGGGTGCTCTCTGGGATTCTGAGCATTGGGAAAACCTGCCCTTCTGGGTTTCTGCTACCGACACACTGTTATTTGTGAGCCCTGGCTAGGGGCTGTCACCAGCCCTACTACTGGGATAAACACCTAAAGTGACGTGTCTCAGTGGTAGCTGCCATCAGGGCCGAGATTGACGTGGCTCTGGGTGTTTGGCAGGCCTGGGAAGGAACGCTACCTTTGGGTTGAACTTAGACGGGAGGAGAAGTGTTGTCTGAGAAGGTGGTGTTTTTCCCTATTTCCCTGACCTCATTCCAAAAGCTATGATCCTTCTGATGAAGTCCTGTTCGACTCAGTTTGTCAGACGGACAAGTTTTTGGACAGCAACTGTAAGCCTTTGCTGGCTCTTTGTAACTTCAAAGCTGAGATGGATGAAGCCTCCCAGAGACCCCCAGGTCTCCTCAGAGAGCTCAAGGTGGAGTCTTTCTCCTGACTCACCACCACTATACTCCTGGCTGGGCCCCCTGACACACCTTCTTTTCCACGCAGGCTCCAAGCTAAGTAGAGAGGGCAGCCTCCTCGTGTCCTCATCACAGAGGCTCTTGGGAGTGTTCTCGGGACGCTTGATTTGGGGAGAACCTAGCTGCTGTACGAGGCAGAACTCATCCTTTAAAGTTGCAGCCACGTTTTCCTCTTGCTGTGGCTCCTTTACTGTCTGTATTATTCTGGAACACTGGAGGCAATGTCTTTCTCTGTGACCTGCACCTGATGAAGTTTCAGCTCTACAAAAGCAGTTTCTGGGGCTGCAGAAATCAATGACTTCACAGTTTCTCAACACAGGGGTCTTCTCGCTAATGTTTTTTGGAGGAAGCTCCCAGCCTCCCACATAAGAATTCATAGGAAAACTCCCCTCCAAACCCCTCCACCACTTTGGTCCATTTAAGCTCTTACCCCTGTGGCGGGCGGAGGGATAGCCCGGCCCAGGGTCTGTGTCACGGTAGTGACTATCTCTAAAGATAGGTTTGGGAGGCCCAAGCAGGCTCAATGTCTGTCCCTCAGCAATTTCAGGGGTGACTGAGCCTAAGGAAGGATTCCTGTTCGCTGCATCCTTGCTTTTCTCTTGCTTGGGCTTCAGTATCTCATGCGACTCTTTACTTTGGGTCTGTGCTAGTAGGATGTTATGGATTTAGAAGGGTTTTTCAGATCAATGCCATTACTCTTGCCAGTCATCTAGATAAGACTTGTTTAGCAGGAAGTGTCCTAGCCTGCGTCCATAGATGGGGTTCTAGGCCCAGGATCATCACACCTTCAACACAACCCTTCCCCTCTCCGGGGCTCAGCTTTCTCTTCTGTACAAGGAGGAGACTGGGCTAAATTAGCTCTTCTGAACATGCACACCTTAGAACTAGAAGCATCCTTAGTGAGAGAAGTCTGGGAGATTCTGGGTTAAACAGAGTTTGGAAGTTCCTTTACTGCATAACTCTCAGGGCTTTAAGTGTAACAAAAAAGCACTTAAAAACTACAAAGAGGGGTGTATAAAAAGGTTATATTTCCCAAACTCTACTTCATCCAATTCCCTTCATTTTTTCAGCCCAGATCATGGGACAAGTGTTCTGCGGAATATACTTCACAGCAGCAAAAGGCTACATTATTACTAAAGCACCGACCCAAGCTGTAGAATTCCCTTTTTTCCCTGTATAATTTTTCCCTCTTGATTAAAAAACATACTGAATGTTTAGCTCTATAGGCAATACTGTAAAAGGCTAAAGAGGAAAAAGAAGAAACATATTCAGACTGTTGAAGCCAAGCTCCTCTTTAAGGTCTGCATTTTGGATAATAGTAATGCAAATGGGTAGGGATTATTAAGCATTTATTTAGTGTACTAGATACCGTGCTAAATGCTTTAATTGGATTATCTAATTTAATTCTCACAGGAACCTCATGAGGTGTCTATTACTTTTATGCCCTATTTTCAGATGAGGAAACTGCAGTTCAAAGAGGCTTGATAAACCGTGTGAGGCCACCCAACTAAGAAGAGGCAGTGGCAAGGCTTCAGATCACTGCAATCTCATTCTAAGAATTTTAAATAACCAACTTATTAAGTCTCCTTTTTTGTACCCCAATCCAGCAAGCTGCCATAACAAACCAGAAATAAACTAATTGCAATGGTAATTACCTTCCCTCTAAAATTCTTGAGTTAGCATGAAATAATGTTGAATCATCAGTCTCTCATGAATACTGAAAATAGATATCTCTAACAACTAAATGTTACCAAATGATTTATTATGATTGGTGC
This sequence comes from Tursiops truncatus, assembly GCF_011762595.2. NCBI lineage: Eukaryota > Metazoa > Chordata > Mammalia > Artiodactyla > Delphinidae > Tursiops > Tursiops truncatus. The sequence continues at coordinate 120,615,126 of NC_047036.1, read as the reverse complement.
TAAATTACAATGTATATGAAATGGAGTCATTTATGGAAACACATAAAAAATAGTTACCTATTTCTGTAATTATATTCACACAAGAATCTGAAATATAGTTTCTGGTCTGCCTTTTAAAATATATCCACAGAATGACTTTTGTAGTTTTCACCACACAATTTTACAATACTGATACCGCACCTGTATCATTTACCATACTATAAGAACTAAACAGAATATGAAAGCAGTTAATAGCAAATTAAAATTTTTATATCCATCAATGATTCCAAAGAAAATAGTTTGTTTCCACTGGCAGTGAGAATAGATGGTAGTAATTAGCATTGTAGATATTGCATACATAAATATGTATGTATATATTTATACGTTGCTCAGGGCCATTGTTCTATCATAGGCAGTTGCCTTTGGGGTGGACCAGTGATTGCCAAAACGATGTGCAATTCCACTGGGACAATTAGTAGTACTATCTTTTATCATGTTTCTCTTGCAAAACAAATAGGTAAGAAAGAAGTACAACAAGCCAAAATTTACAGTGTTACATACCAAGGTAAAAACAGTTACTGAGTTATTAGAATCACAGTAGTTTATGTATATTTGCTATTCACAGACCGCAGACTTTTTGCTGGATAACCGAGCTGCTGGGAATTGACGACATGTAGACATGCATTCATGTGAGTCCATGATTAATGATGTTTATACTGTAATAAGCACATTCATTTTAACACCATTCAGTAAACAGATTAAAGTTTGAGCTAAATCTGCTATCACAATTACACACAAAAAGAACCTGTAAACAATTTGACATTACACTTATGTACAAGCGAACTGCATTGGAAAGGAGAAGAGGTAATTTCAGCGGGTGTCACTTGGTATGCATCAGTGTGCAACAAACTGACCCAAGTCATCAAGCACTTGAATGAGGTCAGGAAAAAGTAACATGAGCAAGGCCCCAGTAGAATACCACTCAGGGTTAGTACCAGTGAAATTCAGACTCCTTTATCTATGGTGACATCACATTCAAAGCATCCAAGATGGATATAAGAGGAGCTTGAGGATCCCTGGCAAACCGAGATCACAGGTAGCATAATTAACAGGGTCTTTATAAGCGCCGATCGAGAGCGATGCCGATACTATTTAAACATGTTGATTTAATTTGGACAAATTATTTTGTTTGTTAGATTCTACCCCGTGCTCTGCTGGTTCTGAAAGATGTGGGGAACAGGAATTCAACTGAGATCATTCATTCAATTCCTTCAGCCAACACAAAGATTCTTGATGTTACAGACTAAGTTCCTATCAGAGAAACAAGTGAGATGCCATCACTAATATAAGTGGTGACCCACTTACAGGAGATCCCATTAACAGCTTTCAATGGGACTCTGAAATAGGGCCCCCTATGTTTCTGTTTTTGTGTTTTAAGTAGGGTACCACTCCAATAATTCCTGAATCCATTTCCTTAGATCAGAAACAGGGTAATGAGGGGTCTGGCACACCCACTCCTCCACCCCTCATGTTATACACACACAAAAAAATTAATCTGTCCTTTTCTAAACTAAGCGGAATATTTTAAGCAAAATTATCCTGATTCAACATTCTCCTTTAGAATAAAAATGAATGAAAGAAAATGATAGGAGAACTTGAAGCCAAGGTTGATGTTAAACCTCCTCTTCTGCTCTAAAATTTTGGGGAAAAACAAACATTCCTTCTTCAAGTGTCCTTAAACCTAATTAGAACATGAAATTGCTACAAAATTGGTTTTCTTTCTTATGCTTTTAAGACCACATTTGCAGGGAGATTTGGGGAATAAAAAAGAGGAATGACCATACTCGATAGGTTTGCAAATGTTTCTGACTGTCTGAGCAAACCTGACAGGTCCCTGGGAGGAGGAGTCTGTGCTTGGACCATCAGCTAAGACCTGGCCTGGGAGCCAGGCTAAGTTTCTGAAGGTATGGGCTGTATGCATACAAACTGATCCCAAGGAGCACCAGGGAAGCCCTGTTTGCATAGGTTGACTTAAAACACTTTTCATATTCTCCAAAATATGCAAAGCACATGCCTATGAATGAAAACATAACTTACTGTATCCTTAAGAGTGCCCAAATTTCAGTCATTTGGTCATATGCATATAGGATGCCAAAACAGATAAGTAACATTTTCTTTCATTTAACTTTATGTTGTTCCTTCTTTGAGCAACTATTTTGGTATCTGTATAAACAGGCTTAACGGGTTACTTGCAGGAGTCTAGGAAATGTTTGGTTATTATTACAATGTGCCCTTGAGCTTTAGTATATGTTTACAATATGCATATTAATTATTTACTATAGTTTTAAAATAATTAAACAGATAACTAGCTCCACCTACAAATACATAAGGCCACGGGGGCGCCCCCCACCCATGAATGATGAAGTAAAATCAATGAGAAGATAGTAAATTAACCAATAGGTAGGTGAAGTACCATTGGTATGGTAATCATTGGATTTGTGCTATCATAGACCTACATTTTCTTATTCTTTTCTTCCTAAACATCATCATGTTCATTTGGTGGGTTGTGTGTGTGTGTGTGTGTGTGTGTGTGTGTGTGTGTGTTTTAATGAGCAAGTTTGAAAACACATACAGTAGTTTGAAATTCCAACAAATGGTTCAAATTAGAAAGCCAGTTTTTCCAAGTTTGGCTTTTCCTTAAATGCACTTTTATTTGGTTTTGCATCCATAGATGTTAAACCTAGGTATTCTAACCATATTCTCTGTACCATAGATATATACATATACTCATAGTGGAAGAGACTTTTGGAAATTAGAACTATTTTAGACTATCTAGGAAATCAAAAATAAATTATAAGTCCCTCAAACCCAAAATTCCAAACAGTTTCAAACTAAGATTTATGTGTGTATACAAATGTATAGATATAGATATATATACATTCAGATAGATGTACACTCATATATACATATATACACAAAATTTATACATAAACATACATACACAACACACAAGTATACACACACTCCTCACACACACACACTCACATATTTCAGTGCAGTTTCTTTTCTCTAGATGACTCTCTTTTTTCCAACTTAGAATAGTAATGATGAGATGCTAGGGGCAGTCAATCCTATTTGGATTTCTGACCTGTCATGAACAAAAACTGAAATTGTTTAAAAAGCCAAAAAGTAAAAACGGCAAATACGTGCATGTACACGCACACACACACATATACAGACACATTTTACTTTTCGTGAAATTTGCCCCGGTCACCTGTGAACAGCACAGCCAGCAGCTGTGGGCGCTATCCTCCTGACGTGGGGGCTATCTTACCACTGTGGGTTTCATAGGGCTCAGTACTCACTAGATACCTGTTCTACAACAAAGCCCCCTGATAGGGCTTTTACCATTAAGTACAGTCTGTGGTACCCCCAAAATCTTTTTTTCCTTGATCTCCTAGGGATATGCACGTCCAGTGGAACTTGCAACTCAAAATAGCGAACAACTTGCAGGAAGGATGTCAGGCCGGAATCATCCTGGCTACCTTTTGTTTAGAGCAGAAGAAACTATAAAAAGGTGAAATCCAGAAAACAGAGAAGAAGAGCTTAGGTCACGAGGTGGTGAAGCTGTCAGCCTTGGGAGTCTAATAAACCCAGATGAAAATCTGTCTCTGCCGTTGTCAGGCTAGGTGCTACCTTACCTTTCTGAGTCTCACTGACCTCATCTGTGAAAAAGAGGAGAGTAACAAGATCTACCTCATTACGTTATTCTAGGATTAAATAAGGCATAGACAACACCTAGTAGAGTTTCTAGCGCATAACAAGTTCATAGTCTACATTGTTTATAACTTAAAATTTAAACCATAGGGCTTCCCTGGTGGCGCAGTGGTTGAGAGTCCGCCTGCCAATGCAGGGGACACGGGTTCGGGCCCTGGTCCGGGAGGATCCCACATGCCGCGGAGCACCTAAGCCCGTGCGCCACAATTACTGAGCCTATGTTCTAGAGCCAGTGAGCCACAACTACTGAGTCTGCGAGCCACAACTACTGAGCCCGCATGACACAACTACTGAAGCCCACATGCCTAGAGCCCATGCTCTGCAACAGGAGAAGCCACCACAATGAGAAGCCCACTCACCGCAACAAAGATCCAACACAGCCAAATATAAATAAATAAAATAAATTAATTAAAAAAAAATTTAAACCATAAATCTAGAACGTTGATCAGAGTTACATACAAAAATAATGTTAGCCTAGGATGCGAACTTGATCTGAATTCAAGTTCTGTATCCCAAGTTCGATTCCCTAGTAGATTATAATGCTCATCACGGTGACCTGTACACGGTATGCACTAAACAAATACCTGCTGAGTGAATGCATGAACAAATGAATAGATGAATGTCTGACTTCAACTCTCTGGGTCTTCAGTTTCCCTTGTACGAAATGGAGGTAGAATGATTGGACCTTTACTCTATCACTGTGATGTTGGTGTGATAAATGAAAAGACAAATGCCAAATTATTTAAGATACAAACCTGTTTTGTGTTCTAATGAGGTCAGTACAAGTAAATGAAATAATGAGGCTCGGTAGCCAGGGCCTTGCTTAGACTTGTCATAGCTCTGAAAATGTGCGCATGGGGGTCATCTGTGTGGGTCTGAGGATCATATTTTCCAAGACCTAGATATCATCTTTAGTGAGGATGTTCGACCCAAAGAAACAAAGTACACAATGAGCAGTTAAAGGTGGAATCGTTGGCCTGTTCTAAGCACTCTTGCCCCCGCTTTCCTGTTTCCTTTCTGAGAGCACCTTGCTCTCTACTGTTGAAAAGCATCCTTAATCGGGTCACACGAACTCAGAATGCTCCCAAAGTGCTTCACAACAAACACATTTAGCTGTTTTTAGGTTGATAACTTCACTGAAGTATCATTTTTCTGAGGCAGAAAAAGATGTAAGTAGAAGACAGAGTTAGACCATAGGCCTGCTTCATCACTACTGGAACCCTGGAAAAAAATGACCTATTTGTCTCTAAATCTCAGCATTCACATCTGTATAAAGGGGTAATAAATAAACCCTATGCAGATTTCAGGTGGTACAAATTATTATCATTCATTTCATCCTATCCCTTGGCCCAGAAGTCTTTCTCTACATGGTTAAGAATGCCTTGGAAAATCCGAGCCAACCCTTAGCTCAGGGTTTCGCAGCCTCAGCACTATTGACATTTGGGGCTGGATGACTCTTTGTTGTGAGGGCTGTCTTGCACGTGGTGGGATGTTTCGCGGCATCCCTGGTTTTTACTTACTGGATGCCAGTAGCACCTCTCAAGCCACAACCATCAAAAATATCCCCAGGCATTGCCAAAAGCCCCCTGGGGTGCAAAATCACGCCTGGATGAGAGCCACTGCCTTAAATGCACATAACCCACGCAAATCAGAGCCTTTCCTGGAAGTGTTTCTGTCTCTCACATGTAAGAAAAACCACTGACCAGTGGCTGTAGTTGAGAAAAACTGCTAGTGATCAATGTGAATTCTATGCATAGTTTAGCTTTCAAGGCTTCCTTTTTCTTTCCTTTTTTTTTTCTTTTCTTTCAGTATGATGTCACTAGGGACTATATAAATGAAAATGAGTTTGATTTTCATCCAGAAATCTGTACCGTTTGAATTTTGTATCAGGAGACCAGCTTTACTCAACCTTCTCAAGTATTGACAAACAACTGTGCTGAATGAAAAGCTGTTAAACTTTGTGACCAAAGACGTTTTCCCTGAACTTGGATAGCATTACCATGGGCACTAGCCACCGACCCAACATTGACCTAAAAATTGCACATGTACGTGTATGCAGAGACACATACACACACAGACACAATTATAAAGCAGTTCTCCTCCACTACTTAGTTGCGCATCAATCCTCTTCCATTTGTGGTGGATGCAGCCAACAACAGCAATAAGAGAGTCTGCAGTTATGTTGATTTTTATTGTGCAAGTGCAGGTAAATTAGCTAAAGGTCAATTCTAAGAATACTGACAAGATGGAAGAGGTCGCTGGAGAGAGGAGACTTACTTAATCCTCCAGTTGGCGTGTAAGCGCTTTTAGAAGGCTGATTAACAGGAAAATCACCTCCTCCCTCCCCCAGGAAAAACCCCTTGATAGTCACTGGACTGGGACATATTTTTCTTCAGGCTTTTCAAAGTAAATTCCCTAAATAAAGCAAAGATGACAGTCTAGGAACTAAAAATTCTTTATCGAATAAACAACACAATTTGTTCACAAACAAGAAGAACATTTTTTTAAAGGTTAGGAAGCTAGGGAATAAAGAGAAGTAAACTTCCCTTGGGAAGTAAAGGAGGGAAAAGAAACTGAATCAAATTTAAGATTTAAAAAAAATTCTTGGCCAAATAATCTTAATTAGTGGCAACAAGTGCATTCATTTCATTAAGCACTCTTTACTTTCCTTTCATAGTTTTTACTTAAATATTAACTAATATCATGACAAGCATGAATTTAAGCCATCTATTCTCTATTTCCCGTTGCATGTGGCAATCTGGTACATCTCCAGTTACTGTGTTACATGGATAGAACCAACTGGGTCGTTGAAACCTCCAAATTTTTTTTCTTTCTGAATAATCATAGTACGGCCACCTCTCCTAGTCAGAGCGACTGGAAAATCAGAGAATTTCATGTCCTTACAAATGGAATTTTGAAAACACTCCTTATTTCTTTTTAAAAAATTTATTCTCCCCCATGGATTTTGCTTGAAGTTTTTAGTTAACGTTGGGGTTCAGGGTCTTCAACTCTGAGAACTTCCTAGTCCTGCTTGAATCAAATTGGACACACTTAGCAATACAATGACTCAGCATTTCATCCGTGAAGTAGAGCTAAATTCACTAAACATTCCATATTCATTTTGGTGGCTTGTATGTGCAGTTACTGGAACCCCCTTTGGGGCCATACACATCATTACATTATGGATCACTCGAAGGTTCCTCTGACTCACACTGTAAAAGGGCCTAGAAATGAACAACTTACTTTGGAAAAGGTCATTATTTTTGTTCCTTGTTGGGTATCATTAGGACACATCTCACTCAGAGATGTGCTCCCATCTACCCCGTCATAAAACTATATTGGTGTACGTTTTCAGTTTGGAAAAAAAAAAACAAAGGCACAAACATCAAACATACACGAAAGGAAGAAAATGTTATGACTGACAGGCAGATGAAAGGGCAAACGAATTATGGAAATCTGCTCTGCCCTAGTCCTAGAATGTTCTTTGGGTCTTTTTTCTTAAGATAATGAATCATGCATGCTTTGACTCATTTGTAGTGGAAAGAAAGTGAGAGGAAGCGCCACTAGGAAGTGAGAGAAATGTTCACCTCTGCAGAGTCCTTAAAGAGCAGAGTTTCTTAAAGGAAGGTCCACAGACCATCTCATCAAAACCATTAAGGATGATAGCCCAAAATGCAGATTCCTTGGCCCCGCTTGAAGTTTCTGAGTCAGACTTTCTGGGGTTAGGGTCAAGGAATCTGCATTTTTACGCAAGTGCTGCAAATGATTTTATGCACGCTGAGTATTGGAAACACTGCCAAAACTTCTGCAGTGGAGGTCACTAGGGGAAGAATCTCCATTCCAATGTATATGGCAAGATGAGAAAAACAGACATTCCAAACAAATAAGCTTTGTGCTTGCATCACAAAGCTGTGATTATTAAAGTTTAACAAACACTCTTTTCTTTCATCAGGGGTGGAGAGCAATAACCATTTCTTCTAAAATCAGAATGATGAAGGTAATATAAATCAAACCCATTTCAGCAGGTTTCATTTGGTCTAATTTCTCTGCAGATATTAATCATTGTACAGTCCTGTTCAAACGACATCTAACTCCATATTACCTCAGAATACAGAATGCTCACTCTGATTCTTTCTCTCTTGTGTTATTTTGACAATATAAAAGAAAATAAATAAATTGGAACAGTGGGCCATCAAGATTGCAAGATGCCAACAGTACCGAGACATCAAGAGAGAAACGGCCCATGCTAAACGTATAACCCAGCATGCAGATTGGCAAAAACATTCATCTGCCACAGAGTCATGGGGGAAAAAATAACTCCCATCATTTTTCCTTTGAAAATTGCCATGTCACGTGAAGGTGACAAACGATTCTTCCTAAAAGCTCACAGAGTTTTAAATCTAGGAAATATCCTCCAGAAGACCAAGACAAGTCAAGTTGCACGTTATGATAGCTCGTGGCAGAAAATACCAGCACTTAAGTGTTCTGGATTGAGACACTACAAATACAAAGTTGGAACTTTGAAACTGTAACAGAGAAAAATATATGAGAATCAAAGTTTGTTTCCCATTTTGGGAGTTGGGGTCAAGTAATTTTGCAAAACACCATATATGCCTTTTCTTTGTCTCACTGGAGCATGTTTTGCTTGGCACAGACAAAGGATAATCAGAAAGGCATCTAAATCTAAAGGAATCAGAAAGGATAATCAGAGAAGCAAAAGTAATCCAGAAGCACAAACAGTGGGAACTAAGAGGACCCCAAATGAACAATACACATCTGGTCTGTGCCTATGGATAAAGGTGCCCCAAACAAGGCCAATGGAAAAGTGAAAAAATCCTTGTTAGCTCCCCTTTGATAGATGTAACCCCTGCAAATGAATTGGCTGGGGGTAGACATAGCTATGGAGGAATAAAGAACAAAGGGAACACTTACGGTTTGTGAATTGTTCCCCTTTTAATATAATTCATCATGCATGTATTTCCAGGAAGGTAACTGTGCCTACAATTACAAAGGATAACATCACTGCAACTTTTGGAAACCATTTCACTTTGATGTTTTATAGCCATATCTCAGGGCAATTTTTTTCTTAGCAGGGGGAGGGACAGCACACTACCACAATGACCCAACAGTTTTATTTTCCTGTCTTCCCCCTTTCCTGCTAAACACAGATCACTCCCTTTTTGACAGTGGGTAGGGAGACTTTATTTTAAATATAGTTCTGCCTTCAGAAGACCCATGTACCATAGAGAATGACCTCCCCAAGCTCAATGGATTTTAGCATTGCAGAATTTTCTAGGAGGCTACCTGAGTAGGGGCTCTGCACATATGATTCGTTATTCATTTGACCTATTTGATGCTACTAGTCTCTTCATATCAGCCCTTGTCATAACCAATATTCAAGAAGCGAGCCATATATATTGTTCTGTCCGGAAAGGAACTAAAAGTTCTTCAAACTATTTTAAGTTCAGGAAAATGGGCCTGATTCATGGTGCAGGGCCACTACAGCATTTCATCTTCTAACTCACTTACCCAGAACTCATCTCCAACGTTGCAGGCCACACAGACCTCACTTGAACTCCACCTGAACTAGGACTGAAGATGTCCATGGACTCGGTGCCTCTGCAGAGCCTTTTACTGATCAGGTCTACCGTCATCTCCACACCAACAACCACACAAATGGACACTATGTTGTTGTTTCAGCTACTTGGACTATTTGGTGTGAGTGTCAGTCTAGAGCTGACTCAGATTTAAAATGTTACTGTTGTTTTAAACAGACTTGCCACCACTGGTTTTGTTCACTGGGGGTATAAGGACAGCCTAAACAGAAACAAATTCATGACAGGTCAAAGAACAGAGAAATAATGCCATGAACATTTTCTTTTGCAGTGTTTAATTTCCTATTTAAAGTACGTAGTAGGAGTAGTGTGTTGACTGTCATCTTACTAGTTCTCTAATTCTTATTAGTGTGTTTCTATCTTGAAGGCATGACAATCAGGTCTGGAATTTAAGAAAGTTGGGACTTTGGCCATTTTAGTTAGACCCCCAACTCTTTGACAGAACTTCCAGTAGGACCATAAGAATCATTTGACCAAAGTGAGTTTGGGGATATTTTCACCAAATTCAACTTCTTGGCCCATTAAGTTCTATGATCCTTTGCAGAATCTTCTATTATTAATATGATATTTTGATGTGGTATAAAGAAACACTGAAAAGAATGAAGACATACGGGTAGGCTGTACAAAGCTAGGTTGTAGTTAAGACTAAACGTCTGCTAATATACTACTGCAAAAAAGAACACCACTTAAACTCATAATTATAATTCTCTTGACAACTCAGCTCCCCAAATGACCTTTCTTTTCCACTTCAGCAAAACTGTAAAGTCCATTCGAACCATTAGGACAAGAAAACATTGGCTGAGTCTGTTGCCCAGGTGTAAGAATTAATAAAAATTCAGAAAGATATCCATATACTAATGGGCAATAGTAACAGGATCAAGACAGACCTCTTATATGATAAATGTGCATCAGTGAAAGATTTCAAAAAGGAGCAATTGGTCATTATGTTTCCCTCCTACAAACATCATCCAGTTGCCTTTATTACCTGTGATACACATACACACACACACACACACACACACAATAAAAAAAAAAATTAGTAGTGCTTGGCACACAATTAATGATGGACAAATTATATTTTCAGTTCCCACTGAAATGCACAAGGAATGCTGAAAGTAAAACCTTGCCCTTTAATCTTCACTTACCACAAGTCTATGAGAAAACTATTGGTACGTTAATAGAATACAGAGTCACGTGGATGGATGGCTGTTAACAGTATCTTTTTGGCTGTGTCTATATAGGTGAAGGATATAATCAAGAAAGACAGTTCAGAAAGCCAAAGTCTTAATTTCAGAGCTTCAGTTATCCAGCTGGGTTGTTCACAGACATCACAGAAACGACAGCCAAATCCTAGTATGGACACAGCCAAATCCCAGATCCCAAAGGCAAAAAAAAGAAACTGGATATAAGGAAGTAACAGTGAAGCACTGCCATTTGAACAAGTTATGAGACATTACTAGGAGGGGTGTGGAATACAATTTCCTCTTAAAACAAAAGGCTGGACACTCATCCAAGTGCTGTGTGTTTTTCTTACTTCCACAGCTACACGGGAATGCAGAGAACTCAATGTGGATTACGTGAAAAGGCCACACGATGAAAACGTGGGCAGTAAGGACTCTGAAAACACTGCGAGAAGGAAGGTAATTCAGCTCAGGGTAGAGAAGGCTGCACATGGGGTCGTTTTGCAGTCATTTTTGTGGATTAGGGATGTTTTGTTTTTTTAAAAAAAACACAAAGAATATGTGACTAGCTCTTCTCACCTTCTCCTAGTGCGGAGAAAGAGCAACGCAGTAAAATGGAGCCTGAGGGTGTTAATTTTGAAATAAGGAAGGTAATTTGTTGATGATGAAGGTTCTCTGATGTTAGGAAGTGTTGCCAAGACAGGTTGGGAAATCTTCCCAGAAGGGTTTTAAGATAAGAGCAGAGGCTCCTGTGTCTGAAGGACTCTAAGAGGGTGCTGCTGGGAGCAGAAGCGCACCTCTTAGGATGCCCAGGCCCTGGGCTCATGTGCACTGTGTGTATATACACACTTTGTTGGGCTTGTGTTGCACAAATACTCATGCATACGGAGTCAATATAAACTGGCACATAATCGATTTGAGTGAAAAGTCATATAAATCTGCCATTCCCCCCTTACCCCATAAACAAAAGGGAAAAGGAAAATTTAAAAATTCAGACCTATGGCAATGGGTCAGATCTCTACCATATTCTCATTCAAAGGAGGGAGGTAGAAGAGGAGAGCAAAACCCAGTTTGGGATAAATGATTCCCAAGGCCTCTCAGCTATACTTATGTAGCTGGCTCTCATTATACGTAAGATACTCAGCACATGGGACCCAGTTAACAAACAAATAAAGAACAAAAGAAGAGAGAGAGATGCTTATACTTCCACATCTGGAAAGAAATCTACCCTGTGGATTGACATGTTAAGGTGAACTAGGTAAACAGGCAGTAGTATATCAATGGGCTACTGTATTCTAACAAACGTGTATCGTTAGTTATTGTTTTTCTTTTCAGATATGAATTTCTTTTAGGAGGTTTACTTCAAAACGGTGACACGATCTGTTTCTTCTCCCACCTCCCCCGCCCTCCACTATAGATGATACTTCCGCAAAAGTTCAGATTGCCATGGATGTTTTCGCTCAGGGAACCTCTCTGGGATTTTGATCTTCAGGAAATCCTGGATGCATTTCTCCAGCTCTTCCTCAATTGAGAGCTTTTCCTTAACAGGTTTTTTTTTGCTGCTCACGTTCGACTCCCTGGAGCCCGAAGTCAGAGTCCGGAGCAGATCACTTTTCCGTCGCATCTCTGACTGCTGGATCAGTTGGACGGGGCCCTTCTTGATGGGACGGTCCAGAGTCTGGATGTTGGTCTGGCGCGTCACAGGCCCACAGATGACTGTCTCCTGGGGAGAGCTGGCCTCAGACTGGCTGTCGCAGCTGGAGCTGGAGAGGTCATTGCAAGAGGTGCCACTCTCTCCTTCTTTGTCACCCTTGCCATTCTTGCAGCAGCAATCACAGTGCGAAGATGACCACCTAGATGGCTCACCTGCAAGGAAGCACAGGACCCAAGGGATGAATGCCAGGCAGCTCAGTGCGGAGTAACAACACAGCATGTGAACACACACACACACACGAGCATCCACAACCATGTCTTTAGAAGAAATGGGATGGCACACGGAATGGGCTGCAACAGGAGTACCCAGCAGCCAAGCTCATCGAGCGAAGCAAGTTAATGATGGCGTGCTGCATGACAAGAAATATAGTGTAATGCTTCAGCCCATGGGCATTGGAGTCAGAAAGTTACTCAGCTATACCATCACTAACCTTGCTACGTTGGCATATCCCTTAAATTCTCAAAGCTTCAGTCTCCTTATCTGTGAGATGAGGATAATAATTTCCCCACTTCCAAGAGTTGTAGGGTGGATTTAGACAAGGCAAGTGAAATTCTTAATGCAATGTGTGGCATGCAGTAAGCGCTCACTAAATGTTAGCTGATTTTACTGTGGCTGATGTTAAACCCTAATCCAATGCCCCATGTTATTGCAGTCAGGTAAATAGGGGGAGTCTAGAAGAGTGGAATGACAGCTACCAGTCAGGGAGGGCTTACTTTGTGCTGGCCCCCATGTAAGCTCTGTGCATGCATCAATTCACCGGGTCCTCATGATAATTTGAAGAAATCAGTAGCTCCACTCCCAGTTTCCATACAAGGAAACTAAGACCCTGGGAATTTAAGAAACTTGTTGTAGTTTGCACTATGTGTAAATGGCAGGGCTGGGATTTGAATACAGGTCTCCCAAATACTATAACCAAGGCTGTCTGTAAAATTCCTGCTTCTCTTTCAAAACAATTTTCAATTGTTTTGATTTTCAATTTTCTCTGAATCCTTGTTTACCTATCCTCAGAAGTAGTTGTTACATTTTTCCTCTGAGTTATGGTCTACTTTTGTAAATGCATCTATTATTGCACATATCATATTTTGTTATAGTTCTTTTCTACCTTAGGCATCTCAGCTACTATACCGTGAGCACCCTGAGGTGGACAAGGTGAAATGTTCCTTGTTGTCCTCCCAGAAAATAGCTCAAGTCACAGTGTAGAAATTCATTAAAATACTATCCTAATAATAACATTTAAATACCTGGATCCAGCCATACCTGAAGCCAGACCTGTCAATGAGCCTTCACTTATATGACCCACTACAATATATTTAAGCCAGTGTGAATTCCTCTCTCTCTATTTCCCTAAGTCTTGATTCATAGCATTGCGTTGAGCTATTCGGAGGCAGAGCCACTTTTCAGATACTCAGTTGGTGGCTCCCTAAACTAGGAAATCCACAATTATGGCACAAAGCAATTTCCTAAACATAAGTCACTGCTCCCAGCCTTCCACCCTTCGAACAGCCACAGTGTTCTTGGAGTCATGAACTTAATATTGTTTACTGATCATATGTTATACACTGGGTACTTCATATAGTTCATTGCACTTAAGCCATAAAAAAAAAGGGAAATCAGGGCTTCCCTGGTGGCACAGTGGTTGAGAGTCTGCCTGCCGATGCAGGGGACACGGGTTCGTGCCCTGGTCCGGGAGGATCCCGCATGCCGCGGAGCGGCTGGGCCCGTGAGCCATGGCTGCTGAGTCTGTGCGTCCGGAGCCTGTGCTCCGCAACGGGAGAGGCCACAACAGTGAGAGGCCTGTGTACCGCAAAAAAAAAAAAAAAAAAAGGAAATCAATCCCCTTTATAATGCTAATATTGAGGACAAGGATAATGTGGTACGTTTCTACGTTTTAAAGGAGACCTAGTTTTGATTTGCACTATATCTTATACTCATAAATAATAAGTCACATGATAATAAGATCTCACTTTATTGTCATTTCTAATGTGGTCAAAGTAGAGGAACCCTAGAATGGAAACCATTAGGAAAGTTATATCCTGCCGTCTTTTACAATGCCTGCCTTCTACATAGCTAAATGATTTAAATATTTATAGCAATTTATACATTTTTCCCCTGAGATAGTAAAAAAAAAAAGTCCCTGTAAAGCACAGTTCCAAAAGTCTCTCTCACGTATACCTGCTCTTCTGAACCACTTTTTAAAATGTGACTGAGTATTCATGTACTTATATACCCATTAAACGAAAGGCAACAATCCCATTAGCTAAAAGGAATCACCACAGCAGTAATGTCCTAGTTATCTCAGGCTATTACAAACAAATCTCTTCCGTGCAACAGAGAAACTGTTCAACACGTGCCAGCTGGTAACAGAAAATAGCAGCAACAGAAAATGCTTTCTGTCTGCCAGCCCAGACTCTGAGGTGAACGTTTTTTCTCCTTCAGAAGGCAGACTTTGCCTCTGCCTCTCAAAACCTGACCATCCCTATACTAATATGACTCGATGGAAAAATGGCTCCAGCTAATTGGACCAAGGAAAAGTAATCACCTCAACCCAGAGTTGATCTAGTTTTATTTTTTATTTTTTGAGAAAAGTTCAGAAATTGAACTTAGCCTTAAAAAAAAGAAAGAAGGGGAACAGGAGAAAGACAGAAAGGAGAAGAAGAAGGAGATGTGCTGGAGTACTCCTATTACCTTAAAACAAGACGACAAAATATTTTGGCCATAAAACCTGCTGTACCGGTCGAAATACAAGCCTGTGTTTCTCTGCCCAGCAGTTGCCTTCCCCTGAAAGTCATTCCATTCAGTGGACTTGGAGGGAAACCTTGAGGCTTTTCTAAAAGGCATTTTAACAACGCAAACACCATCATGCAAGGGAGTCCTGTGTATTCATGTGGAAAACCGCACGCAGCCCTCCAAGATCTGTCCAAGCCAAGAACCTGGCACAGATGCATTATTTCCTCCCTGGACTGCCAGGATGATCACGGATTTAAATATCAGCTGGGATCCACCAGCTTCTAGGCAAACAGAAGTATTACTTTCCACTTATTCTAGGCGCTATCACTATTAAAGGGAAATGAAACAAATTAATTTTAGTGGAGTTTGTCATACTACCACGTTTCAATATTTAATGAGCACATCTGAATGTTTTACTATTTTGGAAAGATAATTCATAAGATGGCTTCTGAAGTCTACGTCTTAGGTTGAAATCAAGGAAGAATATGGGATTAACACAGTCTAGCTGGAGGTGCTTCGTGAAGAGTCATTATGAAATTTGAAAAATAATCAAACGTGAGAAGAGAACCACGCTGTTTCTTTTTTGGTAGCACTGTCTGGCGTATCACCCCCTTCCTGAGAATTTAACCACAGCAGACAGAGGTTACAAACCAGAACACAGAAAACCCTTTCGCCCTTGCAGTCCCACGGACATGTACTCACCTGTTCCGGAAAGTGTAAATACATCTATGAAAGGTATGTTCTGTAACTCTAGGTATTCTAGAATCCGCCCAATTACAGCAAAATATGATCTCCTAAATACTTCGGTACTTCAGGTTGCAACATACTTTTGCTCTCAATTTGCTGAGGTTTCAATGCTGGCTGGAATAAATCTCTCCATTTGAGGAGAAAATAGGTTACAATTGATTAGTCAGATAGAGGGAGAAAGCCATTTCATTGCCAGAAAAGTCTGATTTATTGATATTAAAAAAGCAAAACCTCCACTGCCTTTCGAGGGGTGTATTAACTAGTTGCTGGTCAAAGAGCCTAATAGCTCTTCCTTATTTTTAAATAAACCATTGCTGAATTTGCTGGATTTCATTTTTGCTGCCTGGCACATAATAGAGGTTTGATAAATGTTTGACGATTAAATGAATGAGCCAGACACATGCGTTGAATTATTATCAAGTTGATAATGTAGCAGACAGATGTCAGGCTCCAGAGTCAGGCCCTGAAATATGTCAGCTTGGATCAATTACTTTACCTCTCTGAGCCTCAGTTTCCTCATCTGAAAAATAAGGCTAGTAATAGTATCTTCCTCATAAGGGTTTTAGGAAAATTAAATGAGATAGTTAATGAAGGTAAAGATGTTTCATGGTTTGTGGCATCCAATACGCATTTCAATCAGTGTACACGTTCCACATTTGTTCTACCAGAAGCCAGACACTGATCTACATAAACGAAAAAGATCAGGAGCTTGTTAGATATGATGATTAGGTTTCCACTAACACGCTATAAAACCAATTCTTAGGTCTGGCTGGAGCATCATGTTGGGAAGAACACTGATGCTATAATTGGACTCGTCAGGAAAATGTACACTGAGCATTTCATAATGTCTGACTCTATTTGGGACTGGAGAGGAACATAGTATATGACCAGGGGATCATTTTGGAAGGAAGGTTCCTTCAAAGTGCAGTGCTTAGAATTTCACAAATGGATGAGTCTTCCAGAATAAAAATTTACTTTAGGACGCATCAGATAAATTTAAACCCAGAGCCCAGGGAAATTTGTAGTTTGGATTAAATGGTAAGGGGCAGGAAACTCAATAGCCTCAAGTCCTTAAACACTGAATCTTCCAACATTTTACAACTTGGAAAAATTGAGGACCAGTCAAGAAAATTATATGATTACACTCGCTCCCTTTCCACTGTAGCCCTAAGTCCGTACTGACAAAGAAGGAATAAAAGAGGAAAGACAACAGAATCTTTCTCCCCTATGAAAAATTCAAACCGGACTGAGGGAAGCACGACTTAGAAAACTCACAAAGTGCTTATGCATTTTTAAAAGAGGCAGTTCTGCAATCTACCCACACTTCAAATTCTCCACCTGCTAATAATGGTTGTGAACACAATGCACATCATTTACAGCAACAACTGGGAAAACTGCTTTCCCCTGTCTTCTCTGTCAATGATGTAGGAACCTGCCAGTCTGGGAGCTAGGTGGTCAGATTTAATTTATCAAGGCTGCTGAAACACTTTCTCGGTGTCCCAGATGAAAAGGCAATAATGCCCAAATTGATGTTTTTATAATTCTGCTAACCTTGGAAAAGATATTGCATAGTGGAGGTTGGGAATAGGCAGACCGTGCAAGCATCTGAGAAAAATACATCTTCCAGCTTGACAATCATCATTTCTTGCTTGTGGTTGACCTTTTCCACTCAGGGACATTTGGCCTTGAAGGGACCCAGCTGGGGATCCTCATTAAGACATGGCAAGTTTGGGCAACAGCAGACAGTTAAACCACCCGTGCATCTGCCAGGGCCAGTCAGGAAAACAGACGTTCCACCTGTTATCTGAACAGGGAGAATTTAATATAAGGAATTGGTTAAACAGATGTTGGAGGAGTCAAAGATAGTGACTGCTAGAGGCAGATACCACCCTTAGGGCTGGGGAGACAAATAAAAGAGAGGGGGTTACTAGAACCTAGATGCTGGCAAAAGGCATCCTATGGGAGGTGAGACCCAGGCATGTGAGGAGGGCACCATGACTGCTGGTCCTGGTATCTCTGAAGGAGACTGGCTCTGGGGATTACAGGAAAAAAAAAAAAAAAAAAAAAAAGAAGTGGAACCAACTGCTTCTGGGGTAAATAAAAGCTGAGTTGATTCTGATGAGAGCAGGAAGCAAATATGGAGTCCTTCTTCTCCCCCTGTTATTACGGTCTTCCTCTAGCGCCCCCTACAGACAGAATCTAACAGGAAGCCAGCTTGGCCAATGAAGAGGGTGGTTAGCTGAATCTCAGCCTCAGCGTCAGACAGCACAGTAGAGAGGGGTGGGTTTGAAGCCGAGAGACAACAGCTTAATAACAACACACAGACCCCGCCAGGGATGCAACAGAAAAGAAAGACACAGCTCTCGACCTGCTGGACCATGACTGCAAATGGAGGAGTTAGGGAACGGAAGTAAGAACCACCATCTCGGGCTTCCCTGGTGGTGCAGTGGTTGAGAGTCTGCCTGCTGATGCAGGGGACACGGGTTTGAGCCCTGGTCTGGAAGGATCCCACATGCTGCGGAGCAACTGGGCCCATGAGCCACAACTACTGAGCCTGCGTGTCTGGAGCCTCTGCTCCGCAAGCCGCAAGAATAGAGTCCGCGATAGTGAGAGGCCTGCGCACCACGATGAAGAGTGGCCCCCGCTCGCCGCAACTGGAGAAAGCCCTCGCACAGAAACGAAGACCCAACACAGCCAAAAATAATAAATAAATAAATAAATAAATAAATAAATAAATATAAAAATCATCTCAG
Organism: Tursiops truncatus; assembly: GCF_011762595.2. Taxonomy (NCBI): domain Eukaryota; kingdom Metazoa; phylum Chordata; class Mammalia; order Artiodactyla; family Delphinidae; genus Tursiops; species Tursiops truncatus. The sequence continues at coordinate 120,596,633 of NC_047036.1, read as the reverse complement.
TTCAGTTTCTGCCCAGCTGCCCTTTCTTTTACCTTAAGTGTTTTGCATCTGATCATCCCTCTACCAGCAACTTATTCTTCTGACTTCCACCTGTTCAGCACTTTTTTGTCCATCCCTTTCTCAGAGCACCTTACCTATTCATCCCCCAACCCAATTTAAGCCAGTCCTAACTTCCAACCTGTTTCTATCACACCACCACAATGTGTAACTATGGATGTGTTTCTAGGTTTGTTTAATGTCCGTTTTCCTGTGTTAAAGCCTGGGTTTGTCCTCTTCTGAATTCTAATGCACACTCCAGGGTACATAAACACTAGGCTATCAGGGCAGCAGGAAATATCTGCATGAAAATGAACGGGAGAGGAAATGGATGATGTGTACAGAAAGTAATTTTTGGTTTACAGTGTTTGTGAGAGGCAGTAAACCTTCCACCAAAAGAAAAAAAAAAAGAGAAAACTGACCTGCAAAACGGAAAACATTTAGGCATATCACTGGACATTTATATGCATGTGGCAAAAACATAAAACATGCTGATCAACAGAGATAACGGCAAAATCCATCCAGAACTGAATAACTGTATATACAGATTTTCTAATTGATCATCACTCATAATTATTTATTAATATCCAAAAATTCCCAAAGGCATTATACAACTTCAGTAAAAATGAACGTTCTTAACCACTCAACTATGGTCTCTAGTCACATAATTTTCCACTTTGGTGATGCTCAGACACCCTCCTAGCTCAGGCTTTTCACCTGTGAGGTGTCTCTCTAAATAAAGCAATGCGATCATGTGTATAAGGCTGTAATCCTGAACTTTAACTTTCTGGTCTACTGCCTTGCTCTTTCAAGTGCTCCTTGATGACACATTTATTTTACATTCTCCAGGGCCTTTTGTCCTTCTCTTACTTTCCTCCTCTTTACTGTATTTCCTCCTTTTAAGTCTCAGCATTTTTCAGCTAAGATCATACTGAATTACTCCTGTCCCCAAAGTCCTTATTTGCCTATTTCATAGGGAGTTCTGTGGCCCATCTGATCTCTCTTCCCACTCAGTCTTGGGACTTGCTTTTATATTTTTCTTCACCAATTTTCATAAACTTGAACAAGTCCCCCAAATAGTAAGTTCTGCTACAACTCCTCTCAATCAATATCTCAGAGTGTTTTATCTCTTAGAATGAAATGTATATGAAATTATTACAGGGTTTGCATGTCCCCCTTTTCCAGTAAAACCACCCTTCTTTTCCTTTAGGGAACTGCCTCTTCCCTATCACATCCTGAAGGGGCTGTCAACCATGGTGCCACGTCTGGCCATAAGGGGAAGACACATGGACCAAATGTGAACTTCCCATCTCCCAACTGTAGTGGATGATTCAGGCACGGTCAAGTGAGCCAACCTGGGTGAATCGGAGTCCCCACTGTGACTGTTTTACTTGAACTTATGGGTAGTATCTGCCTTATGATGTGGGATGTACCAAACCAGGAGGATGGGAGTTCACTGGCTATTTTCCTTACCAGTTCGAGAGAATATTCACGCATGAAGAAGCCAAGCAGGACAGGCAAAGCTGACAAAGAGACAGAGCCCCACATCTAGTGGTATCACGAGTTGGCTCCGTTCCCAGCATTATAATTTTACAAGCCAAGAAATTCTCTGTTGGCTTAATCTAGTGAAAGGTAATTTTGTGTTACTTACAATAAAAGTCTTGAACACTATATCAAATTCATATTAACACCTTTAATTTCTGTCTAGTTTACCTCTGTCATCTTCTGAACACTTGTACAATTCTACCACTAATATTGGCCAGTGCTTTAGAGAACAAGTACTGTTAGTTGTCTAAGCTACTTTGTTGGTGACTTGTTTCTTTTCTGGAATCATAGCCTCTTTGCTACACTAGTCCCAACAAATTTGACTAACACTCTCAAGAGACATACTAAGGCAATACTGCCACCTGTTGTACACAGTTATTCCAACAATAAATAAAACAATAGTTGTACCTCCAAAACCAGAAACTTAGCATAATAATAGATATCATTTATTGAGGACTCCTATGTGCCTAGCATTTTGCTTAGCACTTTACATAATCTAATCTTCACAGGAACTCTACAGGTGGATTGTTACTCTTTCCTTTTTGTGGAAGACAAAACTGTAGCTCAGAGTGGTTAATTATCTGACCCAAAGTTGCAGAGTTTACATGTGGCAGATTAAGAACCCTGATCTTAGACTTCCATTCCCCAGAACTTAAGAAATAAATTTCTGGTTTTGATAAGAAAAAAAAGAATTCAAGTCGAGGTCTCTTTTAATGCAAAGCCTCTGCTCTTTTTGGTGGACATGTTATTCAATATCACGAGAATTTTCTACTAGACATATTTAAAAATACTAATAGGCCAAAAGGGTTAAAGTGTGGACTTTAAGACATGATAGTCTCAGTGGTAACTTTTCCATCCCTTTGGTAACTTTTCAAAGTAACCACCTGATCGAACAACTTGAAAATCCGGGTTTTCATAGGTTTTTAAAAAATCATTATATTTATGTAAGAAATCTCAGCTCCCTTCCCCGAGTTCACTGGAAAGAACTGAAAATGACTAAATGAAGGATGAAGAGCTCTGGTACATTCCTGATGTGTGGGGTATGTCACGCCCCCTCCACCCGTCTTCTGTTCTACCCAGGCTGCCCTGGTAGCAATCAACAGTGTTTGAAGTATGCATTTAATTAGCACAGGAAAAAAAGCCCTTTGCCATTTAATTAAGATTTAATATTTGCTAATACTGTTTAATGAATTTTCAACAACCAAGCAATATATGATACCTCCTCAAAGTGGGGAAAATCAAAACACAATAATATATGGCTTATGGGTAAATGCAAACATAAATTTCTATTGATTCTCCTGGTAAAAGAAAAAAAAAGCCAAATTAACCCAGATCAGTTGTCCACGAGCCAGAGTACCCTGGGAATTTTTTGAGAATCACAGATAAAATAACTGTCTTAGAACACTTACAAGTCATAAACTGCTTTGAAGTCAGAGTTAACCAGAAAACTTCAGAGGGTGAGAAAGCCGTGAGAAAGCCAATCAGGATGCAGCGCAGAACTCACTGTAGACAGAATCACAGAGTGCGAGACCTGGAAGGGACCTTAGAGGCCACTGAGCACGCTTGTTTACAATGAGGAGAGAGAAAGAGTCCTAACAATAGTGTCAAAGCCCAGTTCCAGGTCTGGAGCCTGTCTGAGACCTTGCCAGGGACAGAGCTGGGAGGGTGCAGAGCCATGCAGGCAAAATCAGACCCAAGTGGAGAGGTTTTCGTATCTGAAGAGTCTATCACCTGTGGGAAAAAAGCTCTCAGGAAGAGTCCATTATTGAGTACAGTGAAGATAAACACAGGGCAGAGCAATGTGGAGAAAGCAGATTCCTCTAATATGACCACATGCCTAATGGAGAGAGACAGACAGAAAGTCAGACAGACACTAAGTGATGCTAACACTGACCTACGCTTGCACCTACCCTATGCCGTACACAGTGCCGGACACTTTACCTGTATCATCTCATTGAATCTTCAAAACCAGTGAAAAGAGGTAAATAGTTACGGTGATGAATTCCCACCTCCTTGGGGGAAAGAGGAGGTGCATGGGGATCAAACTTCCCCAGGCGCTAGGGAGGCTGACGTTTCATCATAGAGATTTACTCAGAATCAGCATCTAAAAGGCCTGCTTTTAAACTGCATACACCCTTGATGGAAGAATGAGTCTGACACTTCCGTGTGAATGAGTTTATCACAATGCTTGGACCTGACAGAGGAAGCCTGCGAACTCACATTAGTAACTCCCTGCAAATGACATCAATGAATTATGAGCTCCAACCACATGTCAGAGGTGGTCTAAGTGCTTTACAAATATTTTTATTTTATTCTAGCAACAACACGAAGGCAGAGTTTCTCAACCTCGGTATTACTGATGTTTGGGCTGAATAATTCTTTGTTGCGGGGGCCGTCCTGTGCATTGTAGGCTGTGAAGCAGCATCCCTGGTTTCTCCCCTCAGTAGCACCTCTGCCACTCAGGCACGACAACTACAATCACCTTTAGTTGAGAACCACTGCTCTGTGGTTAATATGATTCCCATTTCATTAATGAGGAAACCGAATTTCATAACTGTTGACTCATTTGCCCATGAGTCACAAAGCTAATAAAAGATGACACCAGGATTTGATATTTGGCAGATCTGACTCCAAGACTAACTTCTGTTCCATCAGTATATCATGATGCTTCAGTGAAATGATATCTTTTTGAAAGGAGCTTATTGGGCAGAGACCTAACCATTCCATTCACTATAAGTTCCAAAGAAGGCCAATGAAAGGAAATGAAGGAAATGGAGTTGCCCTTTCACTTTTCATAAAATGAAAAGAGCACCTTATTCTCACCAGGCTGTCTTCAGATGATAACAGAAAAGAAAGATTAACAGAATTTAGCAACTCCAACTGAACATGGATCTCTGCCAATTGGCCACTGATTAATTACTCTTCTTTTAATTAGGATTTCAAAATGGGACAAAGATGGCTTTAATCTAGGATTTTCCCATATAGCCAGAGCCTATATTCCTATCATGTAATAATAATAGACAACATTAAATTGAGTGTTTACTACATGCCAGGTGCTATTCTGCACTTTCCCTGCAGAATCTCATTTGAGATTTACAGCATCCTTACGAAGTGAGCTCTACTGTCATTCACATTTTACAGAAGAGTGAACTGAGGCACACAGAGGTTAAGCAACTAAAAGGCTTTAAGAGATGAGCTGTGATGCAGACTCGGGCAGTCTGATCCCACAGTTTCCATAGTGAGGCAGGTAGTAAAGCCTAGTGGTTCAGAAACTGGGCTATGGCGTCAAAGAAACAGGAATAGGCCACAACTCTGCTGGTGACTAGCAGTTTTTGTCATCTGAAAATGTTGGAAATAACAATACTGCTCCAGTAGGAGGGTAAGAATTTGTCTCTAGCGTGATAACAGTGCCTAGAATATATTCAATACACATTGAATATTTTTTTAAAAAGATAATTACTTTGATACCCAAATTGACAATGTTCATATCAATCACAGTTGTAAAATATTTAAAGGGTACTTTTAATAAAGACACTTTATAGGTAATCTCCCGTTTTTCTGCTTTTCTTTCAATAGACGGTCTACCCATAGCCCAACTTCATATTACCTAACCAACGTCTCTACTTTCTACTCTCATGGGCTAGTTACCAAAGAATTGATTCCATTCGCATAATTTATAATATTTAGGAAAGCACTGCTGATGAACAGAATGATTAAGAGAAGTTTTCCTCCTCTTGGCTCTGGAGCAAAGATTGCCATACATGACCAGCATGTCATGTCTTGCTGCTCTAAGGGCAACAAGAATTCCTAAAAGAGGGGGTAAATTATGTACTGTGATGATAGTTCACTATTACTCCTTTATATATGATTTGCCTTTTTTGTTAAATCATATTAATGACAAACAAATGCACAACTTCATAAGATTGCCCAACTCACCCTTCTTATAGGGAGAAATATCTTTCATTGTGGATCCCACCATTACTTTTGTGGTTAATTCACTTAAAACAGATATTCAAGTGGTTTGACAGATGTATCCAATAGCAATGAATGCAATGGAGTGCTATCAACATAAATTAGCACTAATGATTTCCAGACCAAAGGGGATGGAAAATATGATCCCTGTGATAACCACGGGGAAGTTAGATTGTGAGATTCTTGAATACTACATTGCTTGGCCCCTGGTTATTAAGTATATTATTCCCTTTGCATTAATAATCAGACCCTTAGTAACACACTCGATTGTTAACATTTGGAAAATACTGTAGAAAGGAAAGAGCTTTTAAAAAAGATAACTAAAAGAGTGGTATAAGAAAAAGGTCCAATTTCATTCTCCTGCAAGTGGTTATAAAGTTTTCTCAACACCATTTATTGAAGAGACTATCCTTTCCCCATTGTGTTTTTTTTTTTTTTTTTTTGGCTCCCTTGTCAAATTAGTTGACCATACATACGAGGGTTCATTTTTGGGTTCTTGATTCCGTTGCATTGGTCTGTGTCTATTTTTATGCAATGCCATACCTGTCATACCGTTTTGATTACTATTACTTTTTAATATAATTTGAGTTCAGGGACTGTGATGTCTTGATGCCTCCAGCTTTGTTTATTTATTTATTTTTAAAACCAGGATTGCTTTGGTTATTCAGGGTCTTTTGTGGTTCTGTATAAATTTTATGATTTTTTTTCTATTTCTGTGAAAAATGCCATTGGGATTTTGATAGAGGCTGCATTAAATCAAAATGGATTAAAGTATTAAGCATAGGGTCTGAAACTGTAAATCTCCTAGAAGAAAACATAGGGTAAAAGTTCCTTGACAATTGGTCTTGTCAATGACTTTTCTGGGTTGTGTAACCAGAAGCTCAAGCAACAAAAGCAAAAAAGTAAGTGGGACTACATCAAACCAAAAAGACTTTGTACAGCAAAACAACCAACCAACAAAATTAAACGGCAACCTACAGAATGGGAGAAAATATCTGAAAATCATATATCTGATAAGGGGTTAATATCCAAAAAGTATTTAAAAACTTATATAACTTAACAGGTAAAACAAACAAATAAAATAAACAACAACCAAACACTCTGATTTTAAAATGGGCAGAGGAACTGAATAGACATTTTTTCCCCAAAGAAGACATACAAATGGCCAACAGATATATGAAAAGATGCCAGGAAAAGGAAGAGACTAAGGGCAGAGGGCAGTGGGATGAAGATAATTAGTTAAATTTGAGAATTCTTATGGGCCTGTAGAAATTCCAAATTGATAAATCTTGCTCTCTCCCCACATCAACACTATTTCAAATTTCCTTTTTCCATGCTTCTCCTCTAATTCTATACAATAATTCTATGTGATATATATGCAACCATATAGTTACATGGGGTGGTATGGTACAAAAGAAAAAAACTGGCCTTAGCAAGTGAATATAGGCTATCTTCAATTTTTTCATAAAAATCATTTATTTTACTCTTCATGCTAATCTTGTCTTTCATTAAATTGTAAGTTCCTGGAAAGTAAGTTCCCATTTGGAAGAGTTCCTGGCTGAAAATTATGCTTGTTCCATTTTGACAAAGATTTGAGAAGAGTCATGACTTAACAGGCGAGAAGAAATGAAAAAACCTAGTATTTGTATAACAAATAGATAGATTATAGAACCATTATAGATAGATTATAGAACCATTTCCATTTTTTATACGTCATTTGATCCTCGCACTTATTCACTCAACACTCAACTAATATTTGACTGCACTCTTAGGCAATGGGTACACAGCTGGTCACTGGTATTTTACATTCTAGTAAGGAAGATAAACACTAAACAAGTAAAAGATAAAATTTCAGGTAGTGATGAGGGCTTTGAAGAAAATAAAACAGGAGAATATGATGGAGTGAGTTGGGTGAGAGAGTTGTTATCAACAGATAGAATGGTCAGATGGCATCTCCAGAGAAGTTGATGTTTGAGCGGGAACCTATTGTCCAAAAGAAGCCAGTCTGTGAAGATCATGTAGAAGCCATTATAAGCAAAAGAAACATCAGATGCAAAGGTCTTGAAGTAGGAATAAGAATATGCAAGGAACAGAAAGAAGACATGCATGGCTTGAATATGGTGAGAGAGGGAGAACTGCAGAAAACGAGGTTGAAGAGAGAGACAGTGGCCAAAATGTAAAGAACTACAAAGGCTACACTCGGGAGTTATGTAGGGCAATGAGAAGGATGGTTTAAACAGAGGAATTACATGATCTAATTTATCTTTGTTACAAGCTTACTCATGCTGCTCTCTAGAGAAGAGATTATAGGTGAGTAAGAATGGAGGTAGGAAAGCCAGTTAGGATGTTATTACAGAGTCCAGACATGACTCATGGGGGTGACTTCTAGGAACGGAGATGGAGAGCAGGGACTCTATGAGACAGATGTCCTTATTCCTGTCTTACAGATGAGGAAAATGAGGCTCAGAAAGCAAAGGATTTGTCTAGGCTGGGTATTAGATGGAGAATTTTTCTGTTTCTAAGTCCAGTTCTTCCCCCATTATGCCATGGTTGTATCAATGCTTAAGGCATCCCAATATACAGATTATTCAAATCTTCAACAATCAATCAGTTTTTGAGAGATGTCTCCAGCTTTATCCTGTACATCAGAACACTTACTTGGTTAGTCCTTCTGCTGATCTGCACCTGCCGGGGTTGTTTGGTTGACTTCACAAACTGGAAGCCTGGAGTTTAATTTCACCATCAGGAATCATTATATTGTTTGTAAACAATGACAGACTATGATAAATATGCATTCCAGTTAATTACTGCCTTCCCATGTGCCTTCTTCACTTTCTCATTTCCATCATCCTGTCACATCTTAATACCTGATTGTGCATCCTCTACAACAGGGAGAGAGAAAATAGCTGCAAACACATTGAAATGCAAGAAGACAGCCCTGCCTCCTGTCAGGTTCTTGGGAACAGAAGCCAAACCTGAAGTTCAAACACTGCTGAAAATTAACAGGTTTTCAGTGTGTTTAGCTTTATAGCATCCCTTTGGTTTGTACATTAGGTTTTTATTCAAGGGGCAGTTTCAAATAGATTTCCATGACAGCCCCACCCCTGAAGCTGAATTAAACAGTAAACCAAGTTCCATTAGGATCTGACACATTCGGCTTTTTGCTGTTCTCTCTTTCTCTCTTTCTGTTTTGACAGCAGGACCAAGGACTAGTTAGTAAACATTCTAGGATGGGGTTTCTTTAGCTATAGAACAGCAGCCTCTGCAGCAGAATTCTTGGAACAGAGAAAGAAATCTCCATATGGTTTATTTAATACCAACAATTCACATATGGTACAGTACAGGTGTTATATACATCAAGGAGCAGTACATGAGAAAGGCAGTTTCACACGGTGGTGATGAGCTTGGGCTGTGACGTCAACAAATCTCAGCGTCATTGCACTTCTACGTGTCGCTTGTGTGACTTAAGCAAGTGGCTGAACCTTGTTTTGCTCGCCTGTAAAATGGGACCAATAGCAGCCCTTGAGCTAAGATGCCTTGGTTGCATGGGCAGGCGGTATGCTGCACCAGTCATGGTACGAGACCCATGCCCCAGCCCTGCTATGGTTCCAACAATTTATAAGGCCTTGGCCAAATTATTAAAATCCCTATATTTCTCTCATCCTTAATTCTGATAGTATTATTACCCTACTTACAGCTTGCTAGGTTCTCTCTGTCAAATAAGAATATTCATGAAGATATTTTGCAAAATAATAATAATATCACGGCATTTAACTTTGAGGTAGAATTTGTACCTTTGGTATTGTTATCATTCTTATTTTCAGCCTTCAGTTTGGTCTCATTGACACTGGATTACTCTCCTTCACAGGACAAAAGGGACTCTTGATCTGGTATTTGATTCTCTCTTTTAAACTGGTCTCCTTCCATGCTCTTTACTCATTCCTTAGTGTTTGTGTATGAGGCTTCTTGCCTCATTGACTTTACTCAGATTGTCCCTTCTGCCTAAATATCTTTCCTGTCTCCTCTTCCCTTTGTCTGAGTAACTAATCAAGGAAGAGTCAGCTTAGTTGCACCTTTTCCAGAAAGTCTCCTGATTTACAGCAAGCCCAACCCAATGCCCTTAGAGGTCGAGTTATTGACCCCTCATCTGCCCTTTCACCTGGGGCACCTCTCTCCTGCACTTACAGTGCCGTGTTGTACTCTCTGAGTGGCTCCCACAACAGACTGGGTCCCTTACCAGCAGGGACCATGCTTATTCATTTTCTAACCCCATAGAAAAGCAGAGTATTTGGCACATAAGGGCCACTTCACTTCACTCCGGTCAATGGAGTGAACAAAGAGACGAATCATCTTTTAATCAACTAGGCTATCTGATGACAGATTCATTAAGTACTCATTACATTTAAATACACATATCCCAGTGATTACTGCCTTTCCATCACAAGTTTGTACTTCGTCTGAGCAAGCTTCATTATTTCCTGAACTACCTCACTTGAAGCTTAAACTACTTTCGATCTATGGCTATATGCATACTTTGTTTAGAAAATTCCTGCATTCCCCCTCCTCTCAGATCTTCAAACACCACTTTTGAATAAAAGTCTGTATAGCATAAGGTGTAAGAGAATATTGTGGGAAAGACAATTTCTAAGTGTCTATCTTTTCAAATACTCATCTGTACAGTCATTACAAGAGGTTATTTGTTTCTTTTTCCATTCACCAGGAAAAAAGAAATGTGGTATAGTATCACAGAAAGTGTTGCCAAAATAAATTCAAAAGCCGAGATCTACCCAACTCTCGATGGATCCATCAAAAATACATTCACAAAAAAAAGAAAAAATACATTCACTAGTCAAATAAGTCACTGAATCGTGCATTAAGGAAAATGAAGAGTAAACCTGAGACCACGGCAGTGTATCTTCCTCAGCTGAATGAGAAATAGGCAAGAGAAGTTTGATCGTCAAATTGTACTGTAACGTGCCCCTAATGAGTCTAGCCTGGGATACATTGGGCGTGTGCGTGTATATGTGTGTGTTTGTGTGTGTGAGGGGCGGGGGAAGGGAACGAATGGACAGTAAAAAAAAAGCGATAGAGCAAGTCAGAGAGAAAACAGAAGTACACACTGAATTGAGAGGCAGGTTCCGTTTTCAGTTGTAGTAAATTTTAGTTAAAAGAAAAGCATACATGTATTTTAAGTTAAAATGTAAGCGTTAAAGGTCAAAAAGTCATACACTACTCTGATGCTCTCCCTATTGTTCTAAACCGCAGCACAGTTATACTTTTTTGTTTGTGCATACGACAGAAGTATATGAAGAATTAAAAATAGTGAAAATATATAAAGAATTTAAAATAGCCTATGCATATAAAGAATTATACATGCCTTTTTAGATATACCTAAAGAAAAGGGTTAAATTCCAAAAGAATCTTCTTGTTCCTATAATTGGAAGATAATGTGTATATACCAAATATTTATTTCTATGAGTAGAGGATCATGGAAGTTTGGCACCATTTTAAAATGGCATAATATGAGACATGGCAATGGCTTGCAGATTATCTGTGAATCAAGTTTGTATTTATAGTATTTCTAATGCTGCACACAAATTTCCCTTCTTTGACATTGTAGCAGGAGAATCAGGCACTGACACAGGGCACCAAGACAATTATGCCTCGAGAACTGCACCTATGTTCAGACATCCCCAGACTGATGCATTCCCATTTGTGCAAGTCCCTTTATTAAAAAGCAAAAGCTATCAAAGATTCTACTCCAATACTTAAATACTCTCTGAATATTGCCAGTCCTACCTAGAAACATCCCTTCCCCTTCCTTCACCCCACTACAAATCGTTTAAGCTGCTACAATCCCTGGCTCCCTCATTCAACCATCAAGGTCAACCCATCCTCCAAACCTAACTCTCTCCATTCTACTACTGGCTCAGCTAATCCTGCCCTCACCCCACTGCTTAGTCAGAGGGATCCCAGTCTTGTCCCACAGCCCCACACCAAATTCCACCACTGGAGTCCTCATTGGACTTCCTTCTCTGACTCTTCCCCTCTACATTGCCCTGGTCCCCAAATTACCTGCCACCACAATCTCTACCACAGCAGGAGAATGCTCTATTCTCCAGTAAAGATAGGTACGGTTGCAGAAGATGAATGTACCTCCTTCTTCTCATATGTTGCTGAGGTACCATACTCAGTAACCCAGGAGGCATGGAGATAAATTCTGGTTAAGGGGAAGGAGTCTCCTGCTTTGGAAGGGAGGGGGCCATGTAGAAGCAAAAGAAAGTTGAGTGAGACTCTCCCACTTGTATCTCTCCCATCGGCTCCAGACTCAGGGCCGTGTCCCTCCTCAATGCTGCCATGTTGACGGAAAGGAGGAAGGGCCTGCTATGAGACACACGGAAATGCTGGAGGTGGGGCCACTCAGACAGCAGGCAGTCTGTGACCTCGTATGATCAATGCTTGTAGCCGTCATCTCAAAACTGAAGGCTCCTGATATGCTCAAGAACCTAAGTTCCCTGAGACCAAGAGGTTGTTGTCTCTTTTATCTACCGCTGTATCTGCAATGCCTACAAGAATATTTGCACGTGCTAAATACCAACCCCCCAAATTTCAATTGAGTGAATCAACGTGTTGCACTGGCTTTGGCCATTATGTTTATTTCATCATATTCCTATTCCAGGAAAGCTTAGGTGGAGGAGTCTTTTACGGCTCTAAATTTCCTCAAAGATTTTACCAGATATTAAATGATACTTTATTAGTATCATTACTTTCTTCCTTATTAGAAAAAAATGTCAAGAAAAAAGAATAACTTTTACCTAGAGTCCTTAGTGAGGACAAACAAAGATCTGTGTGTACCTTTCTCAGAATGACAGATTCTGTATTACTGCGCCAAAGAAATATACAACACTTTTAAAGGTTGCATATGTTTGAAATATGTTCAAACGTTCTGCCTGCCTGCCAGCCAGGTACCCGTGCTCCTGAAGAACAGAGACAGTGGTCCTGAGCACCAAGCATGCCTCCAATGAGGTGACAGAGCTCTGAGTGCATGATTTTATTACAGATTATATTTGCCCAGGTGCACTATGAAAGAGAATGAGCACACTTCACCCCCAGCTTGGACGCAGATGCCTGGTTGTCAACAAAATCCCTCAGATGATGAGGTGCAGGGTCCCCATCATCTCAGATAGTTGACAAGAAAAAGGAGGAAATCTCAAGCAGAAGGTGGAAACTGCTGCAGTGCCTTCAGAATGTGGTTACTTCAAAACATGGTGTCATGGTGTTGAGGTCTATAAGAAAATGGTAGCACAATCACTCACCGGATGGACCATTTTTGGTAGCTTGAAACTTCAAGTCTATTGTTCGTTTGTTAATTTACTTGCTATTATGAACATGTCTCCATCAAGACCATAAAAGCCCAAGCCCAATGCTCTCTTAAAAGGAATTAAAATATGGCTTAACCCAGAAAAAAGATATGACCCAGGCAAAGAAACCCCTGGTAAGGGGAAGAAGGCATCTCACACCACCAGGTTCATGAAAAGAGAATGAGCTTTGAGAGGAGCTTCCTTCTCAGAGTTGATCTATCAACGAGGGATCTTTATATATAAAATCCCAAGAATTCCCATAGAAATTGTAATGACTTTATAAAGCTTCTGACATCTAATTAGGGACCTAACCACAAACTTTAGCATTATTTCTATGAGGAAATATCATATAGATTCAATGTTTATATAATTGCAGAAATGTGACCCATTCATAATTTGGGCACCTCCTGAAAAAGCTGGCTGAGAGAAGAATCAACATTCCCTGAATATTATCAGGGGCAGAAGATGGAGTAGTATTAATAATAATTAATAATAATAACAAGGACACACTCTCTTAGAAAACACAAAGTTGATTTGCACCATGTCCATGTGACGGAAACAAAATATAAAGTTGGTATGGGTACTCCTAGTTTTATGAATGCTTTGATTTTATGGAAGATAAGGGTAAAGATTTTTGTTTTTTTTTTTCCTTTGCGGTACGCGGGCCTCTCACTGTTGTGGCCTCTCCCACTGTGGAGCACAGGCTCCGGACGCGCAGGCTCAGCGGCCATGGCTCACGGGCCTAGCCGCTCCGCGGCATGTGGGATCCTCCCGGACCGGGGCACGAACCCGCGTGCCCTGCATCGGCAGGCGGACTCTCAACCACTGCGCCACCAGGGAAGCCCTAAAAAGGTAATTTATACTGAAAGAAAATGAGGTAGAGACTGGTTGGATGGGTAACTTCCTCAATTCTAACTTATGCAGCAAAATAATGCATAGCATAAGGATTTAAGACAAGCATAGAGTTGACATATACATGTATGTGCTTAGGGTCTACTGATCCACCACTGATTTCCCCAGCATGGCTAGAATACCAGTTAGAACAATGGTGTGTCAATTTCTTATCAAAAGAAATCTGAGCGTTCAATCCTCCATGTCTTCTCCCCATCTGCTAAGTTTACTCTCAAAAAAAAAAAGATATTCAGTGTACTATAGAACCCAGACTCATATTTTAAAGAGTCTGGGTTCTATAGTACACTGAATATCTTTTCCATGAGGTCATACTGAAGTCAGAGGGGCCACCTCTGAGACCTTAGAGAAATGAACTCTTGCAAAGGGTTGGTACATTTAAAAATGTCAGTCCTAGTTTAAGGCCAGCCTAAAACCAGTAGCGTAGGTAGCTCCTATAGGGTATGATATTAGAATTTTGATGTAAGCACCCCTCCTCTTCTGCCCAAAATACCTCTTTCACTGGCCCGTAAAGAATTCTACCATGATGAAAATGATAACACTAACAACAATTACTCAAGGCTTAATAGTTTGTTAGTGGATTTCATACAGATATAATCACACTTTAATCTTTAACCTGTGAAAGAAAGGATTCTTTCTTCCATTTGCCAAATTAATAAATTGTGATTCACATTAATTAAGGGCCTTTCCCAAGGTTCCACATTTAGTGTGGCCTCAAATTGGGTGCTTCTGACACTAAATTCTATCGTTGTTTCTCTTAAGGCATTTTTGCTTCAAGAGTCTCCTATGAAAATCCACACACACAGTAAAGATGTAGTGAAGTGGGGGGGAGAAACTGACAACTTAGGGTGAAACAGCTTCTTTCCAACATCAAGGTGAGAGGAAAACTAGAGAAGTGGGATATATTTCAAGTCCCTTTTTTTTTTTTTTTTTTTTTTTTGGGGTACGCGGGCCTCTCACCGCCATGGCCTCTCCCATTGCGGAGCACAGGCTCCGGATGCGCAGGCCCAGCGGCCATGGCCCACGGGCCCAGCCGCTCCGCGGCATGTGGGATCTCCCCGGACCGGGGCACGAACCCGTGTCCCCTGAATCGGCAGGCGGACTCTCAACCACTGCGCCATCAGGGAAGCCCTCAAGTCCCTTTTGATGGTGAGGGGGAAATGTGGTCAGACTAGGAAGTCAAAGCATGCTGGCTGGGGGAATTCAGCGAGAGACTCTGAAGCATCTTAAGCTGCCCTGGGCACCTGGAGCCTGAACATCAACTTAGAGGAGGAGGGACATGAGCCCCACAGGGCAGAAAGTGTGAGGATACAGAGAGAAATAGCTGTCCCTGAACAATCTGTCTAGGGTGAGTTCTAATTATGGATCATCTTCCCAATGATGCAAAAAGGTACAGCTAGCTCTATCTTCGGGGAAGAAAGGGCCTACAGGACCAAATTCATCCCTTTAGATCCTTCTCCGCTTCCTCCCAGGTACCTTTGCCTTGGTGTCCATCTCTGGCAGCACTGGACTGAATGATTTTTAAGAGCCAATTCCCCCATCTCAGGTAGGATCAGTGAGATACGTTGAGGGTAGCCTGTACCATTCTCAAATAATAGACTCTGAAGCTTGGAACTTGCGAGGAAAGCAGCCAGATTCTCCACTAACGTAGGCACTTAAAGAAGGTCCAGTTTTCTTTCCTATTCTCTTGGGGTGTTGCTTGCTTTTCTTGGTTTTTTCCCCTCACTCAGCTTTCACAATCGTCACAGTGATGGGAGATGATATTTCATTTAGGTCTAGTTTTGTCACCTGATTTGGCAAATGACTAAGGTCAACTGGTCATTTTAAAATGCTCAAAGTGGACATCCCAAAGTAAACCTCACATTTTTAAACGTGGATACTCTACTTTCCTGTAGCAATGCTCTCTTCTTTCTCTTTCTGTTTTTCTCTTTATTTCTCTTCTTCTCTCTCCTTCTCTCTCTCTCTCTCATTGTATTAACACTTATTACATACATCTTCTGGGTGATTCACTCCCTTTCTCCCTTCCTTGATTCCTTTGGAACAAAGATTATTATGTGTCACTGGATAAAATGCCACCCTTAAGTCTGTAATGTATTTAGGTCTCATTCTTTTCCTTGATTCACCAACCTTGCTCCTTGAGATGGGTAATTTTACATGGTATATTCAAGCTCAGATGATCTCAGAATTTACCATGTGATCAATCTCGGGGTTATGTTAGATCCAATGTTCCTCAATACCAAAGTACCTCTTGGAGGGTAAAAGGACTAATGTTTCTAAATGTGGAAGGGATGCAGCTTTCCATGCACTCTGGCCAATGGGGAAATATTTAGAACCAGCTAAAGGCTTAGATGGGAGATGACAGAGGTGTCCATTTGCAGTACCAAAGAGAACAGACCAAGAGAAATTAAGATGCTGCGACTAATACCAGTTTCCCTCCTGAATATTATATCTTTCCCTCTCTCCCTCCCTCCTGAAGATTCTCATTGTTAAGGGAGATGTCTGAGGTCCTTCTCACAGTTAATGAGTTAAGTGTGCTCAGGAGAAGTTTCTCAGAATACCTGCTTCTAAGCCAGGGTGTTGAAGTGATAAAACCCTAGTTCTAAATTGCCTCAGGAAGTGCAATGCATTCATGTTCAAAGTACAAAGCCCCTCAAACTCACTTTGAAAGTTTGCTTAGAGTCTAAATAAATCAAATTGAAAGACTTAATTATGAAATCCCAGAGCTGGTCATGAGGATAATAAAGTGCCTGGGTTTCTGTTTCAATAGATGTGTTAATATTTTAGCAGCTCCTAACTGCCTGTGTTCTATTCCACAATTCATGATTAAAGTTTGATTTTAATAGAGCTTCCAAAAAGAGCGAGATTTGTGTTTCAATGCCTTGTTACTGCACTGGTTTGTCCTTTCTAACATGTAATTAATGTCTCCCTCTTAGCCATTATCTCCTGGTGAGGCAGAACCACCACAGACAAAGCTGAGCCCTATGGGGCAACCAATCCATGCAACATGAACACAGACACAGAATCACCAGTTGGCCTTTCCTGTGTCCTCATGTGCCATTTATCCCAAGTACAGGATTGGAGAGTAAAAATAATTTTAACAAATTAACTATCCAGTCAAAAAAATATTCTCTCTCTCCTTTAACTGGGAATCATAACTTGAGACCTCTGCAGCATTGAGAAGTGAAAGGAAGTAGGTTAAGTTGCTTTGAGACACTCTTTAGCTTCTCTGTTCAGATGAAAGATATATGAAAAGTATGAAAAATATGAAAAGTGATGGATTCTACAAATCCCTCAATAGTCTTGAAAAAGGCAATCTCTCCTACCATAGAAGAAAACTTTCTAGCTACACCTAACCTCTTTAAATGTATATGTATGAAGATATTCACCATTAGAAAATTGGAAAGATCTGATAAAAACACTGAAACAAACACAAAACCACCTGTGTGCAATTTCATCAAAAAGAGGTAACTATTTTTACTATGTTGGTTTGAATCCTTTCAGACTTTATATCATCATCTTTCCACAACTGTAAAGATGAATCTATGACATTCTTTTCAACTGCTTCAAGATGGTTCATTGGTTGTACCGAAAGTTTACCTTATTCCAAACAAAGGTGAGTTATTTGGTATCTACTGGGACCTAATTGATACAATAAAAGCCATTAGGAAGAAGTGGTTTCTCATTTTTCCTAAGGGTGCAAGCATTAAGGAAAGGAGATTTGATTAAGAGAATATGGAGACAAATCAAAATCTTTAATCCAGGGCTTAGCATTTTGGAATCATGATTTAGCCTAAAACAGGAAGGCTCCTTAGAACTGTCATTTAAAAAATATGCTTGCTCTTGTCTCTGCTGCTGTTTTAATGCAACTGCTGATAAGAACCCACTCTTCACAATACCAGAGCCAGACCAAGCATATTTTAAAGTGGCAGGTCTAATTTCCAACTTCAGCCCCAGTATTATAAATATGAATCATCACTCAGAGAAGTAAACACCCTATAGAGGTCCTGGTCAGTAACTCATCCTTCTCAAAAACTTTCTCAAAGACCAGAACTCTGGTGATCTGGAGATCACCAGAGAGAGCTGAAGGCTCACCTCCGAGCAAGAAATGGTTCATAATATCACGCAGTCAGATCCCACACTGAGCATAGTATTAAGAAAGAAAACCTAAATTTACAAGAATCAGCCATCTCCCTTACTTTTTGTTAAAACCAGGTACCTGTAATAATCTTTAGATCTGCTACCATCAAGCTATATGGTGATCATCTGGTGAACAGTTATTTTACAGGGAAAGGGTAATTTGAGGCAAAGAGAACAGTATATGCAAAGAGACAGGGTAATGAATTTTAGTACTATAAGTAATTTGATATGACTGATGTGTGGATATATGTGGGCTTGTCGGGCAACATCAACATGGAGAGATAGAGAAACAGAAAAATGCTGGATCAGATGGTCAAGGGCCTTCTAGTCAACGGTTCTTAAATATTGGGACCATCTGGGGGAGCTTTAAAAAATATAAATGCCTGATTCCATCTGCAGAGCTTCTAATTTAATTGGTCTTGAGTACAGTCTGGGCATCAGGATTATTAAAAACACCCTAGGGGGCTTCCCTGGTGGCGCAGTGGTTGAGAGTCTGCCTGCCAATGCAGGGGACACGGGTTTGTGCCCCGGTCCGGGAAGATCCCACATGCTGCGGAGCGGCTGGGCCTGTGAGCCATGGCCGCTGAGCCTGCGCGTCCGGAGCCTGTGCTCCACAACGGGAGAGGCCACAACAGTGAGAGACCCGCGTACTGCAAAAAAAAAAAAAAAAAAAAAAAACACCCTAGGTAATTCCAGTACCAAGCAAAGTTTGAGAACCACTCTTCTAGGCCATTTTAAGAAGCATGGACTTTATCTAAGGATAATAAAAATATATAAAATCATTATTTTTAAAGCACAGAAGTATCATATTTAGATTTATGTTTCCAAAAGATTGTTCTGCAGGATTTGGGAGAAATGGAAGAGGTGGCAGCATTGCTTTAAAACACTTGAATACCCACATAAAAAGAGGAATTGAAAAATCAGCATACACAGGCAATTAATTTATAACAAAGACATCAAGAATATACAATGGGGGGCTTCCCTGGTGGCGCAGTGGTTGAGAGTCTGCCTGCTGATGCAGGGGACATGGGTTCGTGCCCCGGTTCGGGAAGATCCCACATGCCGCGGAGTGGCTGGGCCCGTGAGCCATGGCCGCTGAGCCTGCGCGTCCGGAGCCTGTGCTCCACAACGGGAGAGGCCACAACAGTGAGAGGCCCGCATACCGCAAAAAAAAAAAAAAAAAAAAAAAGAATATACAATGGGGAAAAGATAGTCTCTTTAATAAATGGTGTGAGGAAAACTGGACAGCCACGTGTAAAGGAATGAAACTGGATCCCTATCTTACACCATATACAAAATTCAACTCAAAATGGATTAAAGACTTAAATTTAAAACCAGAAACCATAAAACTTCTAGAATAAAACTCACGGGGTAAATTTTTTCACATAAGTTTTGACAATGAGTTTTTGGATTTGACACCAAAAGCAAAGGCAACAAAAGCAAAAATAAATCAGTGGGACTACGCCAAACTAAAAAGCTTCTGAATAGCAAAAGAAACCATCAACAAAATGAAAAGGCAACCTATGTAATGGAATAAAATATTTACAAATCATATATTTGATAAGGGGTTAATATCCAAAATATATAAAGAACTCATACAACTTAATAGCAAAAAAACTGATTTAAAAATGGACAAAGGATCTGAATAGACATTTTTCCAGAGAAGATATATAAATGGCCAACAGGTACATGAAAAGGTGCTCAACACCACTAATAATCAGGGAAATGCAAATCAACAATGAGATATTATTACTTTACATTTGTTAGAATGGCTATCAAAAGATAAGAGACAAGAGATAACAAGTGTTGGTGAAGATGTGGAGAAAAGGGAACACCTGTGCACTATTGATGGGACTGTACATTGGAACAGCTACTAGAGAAAACAGTATGGACTTTCCAAAAAAACATTAAAAATATAAGTACCATAGATCTAGCAATCCCATTTTTGGATATTAGCAAAAGGAAATAAAATCAGGATCTCAAATAAATATCTACACTCCCATGTTCACTGTAGCACTACTCACAATAGTTAAGATATGGAAGCAACCTATGTATCCACCAATACATAAATGCATGAAGAAAATGTTATATATGATATATAACATATATATATAATGGAATATTATTCAGCCATGAAAAAGAAGGAAATTTTGTCCCTTGCAAAAACATGGATGGACCTTGAAGACATCATGCTAAGTGAAATAAGTCAGACAGCCAAAGACAAATAGTGCATGGTATCACTTATATGTGGAACCTAAAAGAAACTCAAACTCAAGAAACAGAGTAGAAAAATGGTTGCCTGGGGCTGGGGGTGAGGTAAGTAGGGAGTGGTTGGTAAAAGGGCACATACTTTCAGCTGTAAGATGAATAAGGTCTGAGGATCTAACATAAGATAGTGACTATGGTTGATAATGCTGTATTGTGTAACTGAAATTTGCTAGGAGTAGAATAAAAATTGAACAAGATAGAACAGAAATAAATGAAAAATACAGTGTAGGCCAAAATGAGAAGAATGTAGCCAGGAAATCTGAGAAAGCAGCAGCCATGTTTTTAACATTGTATTAAAACAACAGAAGGGAGAGCTCTGTAAAATTAGAACATCCCTGAACCTCATCTCATTCTAAAAGGTCAGGAAAGATCATTTCCCACAAAAATAAGCAACATAAAATTGTTGAGCTCAAATTCTATACAACAAAATAAGAAAAGTGAGAACAGGTGGCAGAGTAACAATTTCCAAAAAAAAAAAAAATTATAAGAAGTAGAAAAAAATAGCAAAATAACATACCTACAGACAATGAATACCTGTCAGAAAAACATGCATGTAAAGAAGATTAAAACTACAATCCATTATTTCAAAATAAGCTCAAATACTTTAAGAGATTAATACAAAATATTGAAGAATAACACAAACTGGAATCAGAAAAGACACAATTTAGATGACAGTGTTTATAAAAGAATAATAATAAAGAATACTTTAAGAAATAAAGACAGCTAGAAGGAACACAAGAGTGCAAAAACACAACACATGTCTTAACAGAAATAAAAGGTGAAAAAAGGATACTTATAAAAATAAAAAATAAGAGATCAAGAGGGTTCTAAATGAAGTGACAAATACTGAACATAAGCAAAAAATTTTTTCAACAAAGAGATGATAGACATTGCTAAAGAAGAAAACTGAAGCAAGGGAACAGAGAATATGTTAAGGACTATAAATCAAGAAAATTCAATTATTTCATATATGTATATTTGACTTTAAGGAAAATAAAAGAAACATCTGATTTATTAGGGAAAGAATATTAAATTATCATCAGACTTTTTGATAGAAATACTTCACACCAAAAGAAAATGGAATATCATATTTAAGGTGTTCAAAGAAAGAAGGTATAAGCCGAGATTTTATATCTAGCAAAACTATCTTACAGGTATAAGTGGCACAAACTGTCATCAACTGTAATTACTAAGGGAATATTCTCTTGAGAATTTTCTGGAAAATCTATAATACAACAAGCTTTAGCTAACCGAAATGACTAAAGAGGTGCCAAGATAAGGACTTGTGGTTAACATTAAATACATATCTATTTGAAGTAGTAGTTTACTGCTAAGTCAATTTAACCAAGCTAGAGTTGTGTTTTCCAGAATTCCCTTCCCTGTATATTCCTAGATTAGAGTTGTCTATAACAGAAATTTGCATAAAATTTGGAAAGCAGAAGTAGAACTGTAGCCATTATTCTGTGAATGTCAGTATGGGACTCCATGTACTACTACAGCTTGCCCATGTAGTTGCTATCTACTAGTTCACCTTGTTGGTATCTGGCATCAGCTAGGTCCTAACCCCCTTCAATTCCTATCAAATATCTTTCTTCAGCTTCTCCGAGTCCTCAGTCAAGCATGTGTGCAACTCTATGGCAAAGGGCACCAATTTCTTCTGCAATCACTACACTGCTGGGGTTGTAGGTAGTGAGAAACAAACATCAGACACAGATTCTCTTTGTGGGTTCTACTTTTTGCTTGCTTTTTTCTGCTTCATGTGCAGTGTTTCTTCCGTGCTTACCTACATCAGCTTCAGACCCAACACCAGACTCAGAGGAAATGGCCTTCAACAGACTTCTTCACTAGCTCTCACAATTATGTAAAACCTAACCCCCAAGACCCATCCCTTACTCCATATCATTCAAAATGATCTGCTTCCCTGATCAAACTGATATACTTGTAGAACTAAGATTAAATGAAGGCTAGGAGAAAGAGAGAATAGTGTGCATTGATTATATACTACAATTTCTGATGTGGAGGAAAGGAAAACAGATATACTAGAGAAGAGCTTAAGTAAAAACCCTGAAGTTTTTAATCTGAATTGTAAGTATCAATATGAATCTATAAGATATGTGTACATGACTACTCCAGTACTAATGAGCACTTTTACCACCCAGATTGTGATTTTGAAATACCATTTCTCACTAAAATAAACCAAACCTTCCTGGAGAAAATTAATTCCAGGTCAGAGGCAGAAAATATAGCAGATGAGCCTGGAATAACTCATCATACCTGACAGCAAGGAAGTCATCAATGACTACTAAAGTCATGTCAAAAAGACTCAGAAGACAAACTGAAGAAACTCCCACAGGCCAAAGATAGAACAATTTGAGCTTCATAATGATAATAAATGCAATAAATTTAAACTGAATAAAACTTTAAACCCATGAATTGATGATGATAATAAAAATATAGTCAGGCTTCCCTGGTGGCGCAGTGGTTGGGAGTCTGCCTGCTGATGCAGGGGACACAGGTTTGTGCCCCGGTCCGGGAAGATCCCATATGCCGCGGAGCGGCTGGGCCCGTGAGCCATGGCCATTGAGCCTGCGTGTCCAGAGCCTGCGCATCTGGAGCCTGTGCTCCGCAACGGGAGAGGCCACAACAGTGAGAGGCCCGCGTACCACACACACACACACACACACACACACACACACACACACACACACAATAAATAAATAAATAAATAAATAAATATATATATAGTAACATCACATATGGAGGATGACAGGGAACCAATTCATTATCTTGTCACCAGAATAGGTGTACCAGTAGGAAAGAAGAGAGAAAAAATACTTGAAGAAGTAATGTCTAAAATGTTTCCAAATTTAATTTAAAACATTAATTTACACATCCAAGAACTTCAGTAAACTCCTAATAGGATAAATACAGAGATTCACATCAAGTCACATCATAATAAAAGTGTTGAAAGACAATGACAGAATGTTAAAAGCAGCATGAGAAAAATAACTCACCATGTACAAAAACTCCAATATGGTTAACAACTGACTTCTCATCAGAAACAGTGGAGGTCAGAATGCAGTGGGGTGGCATAGTCAAAGTATGGAAAGTAAAAAACTATCAACCAAGAATACTATATCCAGCAAAACTATATTTTAAAAATGAAGGCAAATTAAAGACATTCCCAGGCAAACAAAACCTGAGAGAATTTGTTGCTAACAGATCTTCCTTACCAGAAAAACTAAAGAAAATTCTTCATGCTAAAAAGCAGTGATACCAGATGGTAACTGGAATCCGCATGATAAAACAAAGAGCACCATTAAAGGTAATTATATAGGCAATTTCAAAAGATAGTATAATTACATATTGCATTTTGTTTGTTCTCTTGACTGATTTACAAACAATTACATAAAACAATGTGATATAATTGTAACATGGAGCCTATATCATACAAAATTAATATATTTGACAATAGCACACAAAGAAGACTGGTCAGAACAAAGCTGTATTGGAGTAAGAAAATGAAACCAGATGGCAACTCAAATCCAAAGGAAGGAATAAAGAGAACTAGAAAGGGCAAATAAAAAAGTTAACATAACAAACTCAATAAATATATACTCACTTTCTTTTCTTCTCTTAGCTTCTTTTAAAGATATAAAATTATGCAAAGTGAAAATTATAACAACGTATTTTTGGTTTGCAACATATATAAACATAAAATGTATAATAGTAAATGCACAAAAATGTTGGAAAGATGGGAGGAAATGGAGCCATATAAAAGTAACACTTCTATATTTCCCTGAAGCTATGAATAAATTTGAAATAAGGCTTAGAGCAACCACTATGAAAAGAAATACAAAAAGGAATTAAAACGGTACACTAAAAATTACACTTACTACAAAAGAGGGTAATAAAGGAGAATACTATATTTTTAAAAATACTCCAGACATATAGAAAACAAAAAGCAAAATCACAGATATAAATCCAAACATATCAATAATGTTATATGTTAATGGTTTACACAATGCAAACAAAACGCAAGGATTGTGAAATGGGATATAAAATAAGATCCAACTATACGCTTTGTGTAGAAAACATAGTTTAGATGCAAAGATACAAATAGTAAAAGTTTATAAAAGATATGCCAAGTAAGCAACAACCGTAAAAGACCTGAGCTGGCTAGACTAATGTAAGAAAATAGATTTTATAATAATATGAGAATATTATTCTCACATACAATATATAATGAGATCGTATATTAATTTTACATAATTAATATATAATACAAGAATTCTTTAAAAATATTATTCTCAAATAATAATATGAAAATAGACTTTAAAAGAAACAAAAATTATTGGAAATGAAGAGAGACATAATGACAAAAGGATAAGTCCGTCAGGAGAATATAACTACTATAAACATACAGTTGGCCCTCCATATTCATGGTTCTGCATCTACTGATTCAACCAAATGCAGATAAAATATATCAAACAAAAAACAGTTTTCAGGAAGATCCAAAAAGCTAAACTTGAATCTAACATACTGGCAACTATTTACATAGCATTTACATTGTATTTACACCTATTTATATAGCATTAACATTGCATCAGGTATAAATAATCTAGAAGGGGGGAGCTTCAAGATGGCAGAAGAGTAAGACATGGAGATCACCTTCCTCCCCACAAATACATCAGAAATATATCTACACGTGGAACAACTCCTACAGAACACCTACTGAACGCTGGCAGAAGACCTCAGACTTCCCAAAAGGCAAGAAACTCCCCACGTACCTGGGTAGGCAAAAGAAAAAAGAAAAAACAGAGACAAAAGAATAGGGACAGGACCTGCACCTCTGGGAGGGAGCTGTGAAGGAGGAAAGGTTTCCACACACTAGGAAGCCCCTTCGCGGGCGGAGACGGGGGTGGGGGAAGCTTCAGAGCCAGAGAGGAGAGCACAGCAACAAGGGTGCGGAGGGCAAAGCGGAGAGATTCCCGCACAGAGGATCGGTGCTGAACAGGACTCACCAGCCCGAGAGGCTTGTCTGCTCACCCGCTGGGGCAGGTGGGGGCTGGGAGCTGAGGCTCGGGCTTCGGTCAGATCCCACGGAGAGGACTGGGGTTGGCGGCATGAACACAGCCTGCAGGGGGTTAGTGCACCACGGCTAGCCGGGAGGGAATCCGGGGAAAAGTCTGGACCTGCCGAAGAGGCAAGAGACTTTTTCTTGCCTCTTTGTTTCCTGGTGCACCACGCAGAGGGGATTAAGAGGGCCACTTAAAGGAACTCCAGAGACGGGCATGAGCCGTGGCTATCAGCGCAGACCCCAGAGACGGGCATGAGACGCTAAGGCTGCTGCTGCCGCCACCAAGAAGCCTGTGTGCAAGCACAGGTCACTAGCCACACCTCCCCTCCCGGGAGCCTATGCAGCCCGCCACTGCCAGGGTCCCGTGATCCAGGGACAACTTCCCAAGGAGAACACACTGCACGCCTCAGGCTGGTGCAACGTCATGCTGGCCTCTGTTGCTGCAGGCTTGCCCCACATCCGTAGCCCTCTCTCCCCGCAGCCTGAGTGAGCCAGAGCCCCAGAAGCAGCTGCTCCTTTAATCCCGTCCTGTCTGAGCGAAGAAGAGACACCCTCAGGTGACCTACACGCAGAGGCGGGGCCAAATCCAAAGCTGAACCCCAGGAGCTGTGCGAACAAAGAAGAGAAAGGGAAATCTCTTCCAGCAGCCTCAGGAGCAGCGGATTAAATGTCCACAATCAACTTGATGTACCCTGCATCTGTGGAATACCTGAATAGACAACAAATCATCCCAAACTGAGGAGATGGACTTTGGGAGCAACGATACGTATATATTTTTTCCCTCTTTCTCTTTTTGTGAGTGTGTATGCGTATGCTTCTGTGTGTCATTTTGTCTGTATAGCTTTGATTATACCATTTGTCCTGGGCTCTGTCTGTTTTGGTTTTTTTTTCACTATAGTTTTCAGCACTTGTTATCGTTGGTGAACTTGTTTTTTGGTTTCATTGTTCTCTTCTTTCCTTCTTTCTTTTTTAATTACTTAAAAGTTATTAATAATTATTTTTTGTTTTAATAAC
Organism: Tursiops truncatus; assembly: GCF_011762595.2. Lineage (NCBI taxonomy): Eukaryota > Metazoa > Chordata > Mammalia > Artiodactyla > Delphinidae > Tursiops > Tursiops truncatus. The sequence goes on along the minus strand of NC_047036.1, from coordinate 120,570,311 downwards.
TTTTATTTTACTTTATCTTATATTTTTCTTTCTTTTGTTCTTTCTTTTCTCCCTTTTATTCTGAGCCATGTGGATGACAGGCTCTTGGTGCTCCAGCCAGGAATCAGAGCTGTGCCTCTGAGGTGGGAGAGCCAAGTTCAGGACATTGGTCCACCAGAGACCTCCCAGCTCCACATAATATCAAATGGCGAAAATCTCCCAGAGATCTCCATCTCAATGCCAAGACCCAGCTCCACTCAACGACCAGCAAGCTACAGGGCTGGACACCCTATGCCAAACAACTAGCAAGACAGGAACACAACTGCACCCATTAGCAGAGAGGCTGCCTAAAATCATAATAAGGTCACAGACATCCCAAAACACACCACCAGACGTGGACCTGCCCACCAGAAAGACAAGATCCAGCCTCATCCACCAGAACACAGGCACTAGTCCCCTCCACCAGGAAGCCTACACCACCCACTGAACCAACCTAGGCTACTGGGCAGACACTAAAAACAATGGGAACTACAAACTGCAGTCTGCGAAAAGAAGACCCAAAACACAGTAAGATAAGCAAAATGAGAAGACAAAGAAACACAGAGCAGATGAAGGAGCAAGGTAAAAACCCACCAGACCAAACAAATGAAGAGGAAATAGGCAGTCTACCTGAAAAAGAATTCAGAATAATGATAGTAAAGATGATCCAAAATCTTGGAAATAGAATGGAGAAAATACAAGAAATGTTTAACAAGGACCTAGAAGAACTAAGAGCAACAGATAATCATGAACAACACAATAAATGAAATTAAAAATTCTCTAGAAGGGATCAATAGCAAAATAACTGAGGCAGAAGGACGGATAAGTGACCTGGAAGATAAAATAGTGGAAATAACTACTGCAGAGCAGAATAAAGAAAAAAGAATGAAATATATTGAGGACAGTCTCAGAGACCTCTGGGACAATGTTAAATGCACCAACATTTGAATTATAGGGGTCCCAGAAGAAGAAGAGAAAAAGAAAGGGACTGAGAAAATATTTGAAGAGATTATAGTTGAAAACTTCCCTAATATGGGAAAGGAAATAGTTAATGAAGTCCAGGAAGCACAGAGAGTCCCATAGAGGATAAAACCAAGGAGAAATACGCCAAGACACATATTAATCAAGCTGTCAAAAATTAAATCCAAAGAAAAAATATTAAAAGCAGCAAGGGAAAAACAACAAACAACATACAAGGGAACCCCCACAAGGTTAACAGATAATCTTTTAGCAGAAACTCTGCAAGCCAGAAGGGTGTGGCAGAATATATTTAAAGTGATGAAAGGGAAAAATCTTCAACCAAGATTACTCTAACCAGCAAGGATCTCATTCAGATTTGACGGAGAAATTAAAACCTTTACAGACAAGCAAAGCTAAGACAATTCAGCACCACCAAACCAGCTTTACAACAAATGCTAAAGGAACTTCTCTAGGCAGGAAACACAAGAGAAGAAGACCTACAAAAACATACCCAAAACAATTAAGAAAACGGGAATAGAAACATACATATCAAAAATTACCTTAAATGTAAATGGATTAAATGCTCCAACCAAAAGACAGAGACTGGCTAAATGGATACAAAAACAAGACCTGTATATATGCTGTCTTCAAGAGACCCACTTCAGACCTAGGGACACATACAGGCTGAAAGTGAGGGGATGGAAAACATATTCCATACAAATGGAAATCAGAAGAAGGCTGGAGTAGCAATTCTCATATCAGGCAAAACAGACTTTAAGATAAAGACTATTACAAGAGACAAAGAAGGACACTACATAATGATCAAGGGATCAATCCAAGAAGAAGATATAACAATTATAAACATTTATGATCCCAACATAGGAGCACCTCAATACATAAGGCAAATGCTAACAGCCATAAAAGGGAAAATCGACAGTAACACAATCATAGTAGGAGACTTTAACACCCCACTTTCACCAATGGACAGATCAACCAAAATTAAAATAAATAAGGAAACACAAGCTTTAAATGGCACATTAAACAAGATGGACTTAATTGATATTTATAGGACATTCCATCCAAAAACAACAGAATACACTTTCTTCTCAAGTGCTTGTGGAACATTCTCCAGGATAGATCATACCTTGGGTCACAAATCAAGCCTTGGTAAATTTAAGAAAATTGAAATCGTATCAAGTATCTTTTCCTACCCCAATGCTATGAGACTAGATATCAATTACAGGAAAAAAACTGTAAAAATTACCAACACATGGAGGCTAAACAATACACTACTAAATAACCAAGAGATCACGGAAGAAATCAAAGAGGAAATCAAAAAATACCTGGAAACAAAAGACAATGAAAACACGACAACCCAAAACCTATGGGATGCAGCAAAAGCAGTTCTAAGAGGGAAGTTTATAGCAATACAATCCTACCTTAAGAAACAAGAAACATCTCAACTAAACAATCTAACTTCACACCTAAAGCAATTAGAGAAAGAAGAACAAAAAACCCCCAAGTTAGCAGAAGGAAAGAAGTCATGAAGATCAGATCAGAAAAAAATGAAACAGAAAAGAAGGAAACGATAGCAAAGATCAATAAAACTAAAAGCTGGTTCTTTGAGAAGATAAACAAAATTGATAAACCATTAGCCAGACTCATCAAGAAAAAAAAGAAAACTCAAATCAATAAAATTAGTAATGAAAAAGGGGAAGTAACAACTGACCCTGCAGAAATACAAAGCGTCATGAGAGATTACTACAAGCAACTATATGCCAATAAAATGGACAACCTGGAAGAAATGGACAAATTCTTAGAAATGCACAACCTTCCGAGACTGAACCAGGGAGAAATAGAAAATATAAATAGACCAATCACAAGCACTGAAATTGAGACTGTGATTAAAAATCTTCCAGCAGGGCTTCCCTGGTGGAGCAGTGGTTGAGAGTCCGCCTGCCAATGCAGGGGACACGGGTTCGTGCCCCGGTCTGGGAGGATCCCACATGCCGCAGAGCGGCTGGGCCCATGAGCCATGGCCACTGAGCCTGCGCGTCCGGAGGCTGTGCTCCACAATGGGAGAGGTCACAGCAGTGAGAGGCCCGCGTACCACAAAAAAAAAAAAAAAAAAAAAAGTCTTCCAACAAACAAAAGCCCAGGACCAGATAGCTTCACAGGAGAACTCTATCAAACATTTAGAGAAGAGCTAACACCTATCCTTCTCAAACTCTTCCAAAATACAGCAGAGGAAGGAACACTCCCAAACTCATTCTACGAGACCACCATCACCCTGATACCAAAAACAGACAAAGATGTCACAAAGACAGAAAACTACAGGCCAATAACACTGATGAACATAGATGCAAAAATCCTCAACAAAATACTAGCAAACAGAATCCAACAGCACATTAAAAGGATCATATACCATGATCAAGTGGGGTTTATCCCAGGAATGCAAGGATTCTTCAATATACGCAAATCAATCAATGTGATACACCATGTTAACAAATTGCAGGAGAAAACCATATGATCATCTCAATAGATGCAGAGAAAGCTTGAGAAAAAATTCAACACCCATTTATGAAAAAAACCCTCCAGAACGTAGGCATAGAGGGAACTTACCTCAACATAATAAATGCTATATATGACAAACCCACAGTCAACATCATCCTCAGTGGTGAAAAACTGAAACCATTTCCACTAAGATCAGGAAAAAGACACAGTTGCCCACTCTCACTACTATTATTCACACATTTTTGGAAGTTTTAGCCACAGCAATCAGAGAAGAAAAAGAAATAAAAGGAATCCAAATTGGAAAAGAAGAAGTAAAGCTGTCACTGTTTGCAGATGACATGATGCTACACATAGAGAATCCTAAAGATGCTACCAGAAAACTACTAGAGCTAATCAATGAATTTGGTAAAGGAGCAGGATACAAAATTAAGGCACAGAAATCTCTTGCATTCCTATACACTAATGATGAAAAATCTGAAAGTGAAATTAGGAAAACACTTCCATTTACCACTGCAACAAAATGAATAAAATACCTAGGAATAAACCTAACTAAGGAGACAAAAGACCTGTATGCAGAAAATTATAAGACACTGATGAAAGAAATTAAAAACGATACAAGTAGATGGAGAGATATACCATGTTCTTGGATTGGAAGAATCAACATTGTGAAAAGGACTATACTACCCAAAGCAATCCCTATGAAATCCCTATGAAACTTCCACTCGCATTTTTCACAGACCTAGAAGAAAAAATTTCACAATTTGTATGGAAACACAAAAGACCCCGAGTAGCCAAAGCAATCTTGAGAAAGAAAAATGGAGCTGGAGGAATTGAGCTCCCTGACTTCAGACTATACTACAAAGCTACAGTAATCAAGACAGTATGGTACTGGCACAAAAACAGAAATATATCAATGGAACACGATAGAAAGCCCAGAGATAAACCCATGCACATATGGTTACCTTATCTTTGATAAAGGAGGCAAGAATATAAAATGGAGAAAAGACAGCCTCTTCAGTAAGTTGTGCTGGGAAAACTGGAGAGCTACATGTAAAAGAATGAAATTAGAACCCTCCCTAACACCATACACAAAAGTCAACTGAAAATGGATTAAAGACCTAAACGTCGGCCAGATACTATCAAACTCTTAGAGGAAAACATAGGCAGAATACTCTACGGCAAGATCCTTTTTGACCCACTTCCTAGAGAAATGGAAATAAAACCAAAAATAAACAAATGGGACCTAATGAAACATAAAAGCTTTTGCACAACAAAGGAAACCACGAACAAGATGAAAAGACAGTCCTCAGAATGAGAGAAGATATTTGCAAGTGAAGCAACTGACAAAGGATTAATCTGCAAAATTTACAAGCAGCTCATGCATCTCAATATGAAAAAAAGCAAACAACCCAATCCCAAAATGGACAGAAGATCTAAATAGACATGTCTCCAGAGAAGATATACAGATTGCCAAAAAACACATGAAAGAATGCTCAACATCATTAATCATTAGAGAAATGCAAATCAAAACTACAATGAGATATCATCTCACACCAGTCAGAATGGCCAGCATCAAAAAATCTACAAACATGGGGCTTCCCTGGTGGCGCAGTAGTTGAGAGTCCGCCTGCTGAATCGGGGGATGCGGGTTTGGCAAGATCCCACATGCCGCTGAGTGGCTAGGCCCGTGAGCCATGGCTGCTGAGCCTGCGCGTCCAGAGCCTGTGCTCTGCAACGGGAGAGGCCACAACAGTAAGAGGCCCACGTACCGCAAAAAAAAAAAAAAAATCTACAAACGATAAATGCCTGAGAGGGTGTGGAGAAAAGGGAACCCTCATACACTGTTGGTGGGAATGTAAATTGATACAGCCACTATGGAGAACAGTATGGAGGTTCCTTAAAAAACTAAAAATAGAACTATCATACGACCCAGCAATCTCACTACTGGGCATATACCCTGAGAAAACCATCATTGAAAAATAGTCATGTACCACAATGTTCATTGCAGCTCTATTTACAATAGCCTGGATGGAAGCAATCTAAGTGTCCATCGACAGATGAATGGATAAAGAATATGTGGCATATATATAATGGAATATTACTCAGCCATAAAAAGAAACAAAATTGAGTTATTTTTAGTGAGGTAGATGGACCTAGAGTCTGTCATAGAGAGTGAAGTAAGTCAGAAAGAGAAAAACAAATACCGTATGCTAACACATATATATGGAATCTAAAAAAGAAAAAAAAAGTTAAGAAGAACCTAGGGGCAAGACAGGAATAAGGACACAGACCTACTAGAGAATGGACTTGATGACACAGGGAGGTGTAAGGGTAAGCTGGTACAAAGAGTGAGAGATGAAGTGGGAATTATGTTGAGGTAAGTTTTCTCCTTCAGTGAGAGAGTGGTAGTGTATATATGGACGTATATATACTACCAAATGTAAAATAGATAGGTAGTGAGAGGCAGTTGCATAGCACAGGGAGATCAGCTCGGTGCTTTGTGAACAGCTGAAAGGGTGGGATAGGGATGGTGGGAGGGAGGGAGATGCAAGAGGGAAGAGATATGGGGATATATGTATAACTGATTCACTGTTATAAAGCAGAAAGTAACACACCATTAAAGCAATTATACTCCAATAAAAATGTTAATAAATAGTGTAGAGATGATTTAAAGTATTTAGGAGGATGTACATAGGTTATATGCAAATCAACACCATTTTATATAAGGGACTTGAGCATCCTCAGACTTTGGTATCCATGTGAGGGTTCTGGAACCAATTCCCCCATGGATACCAGTGGAGGACTGTATATGCAATGAACAGCATATCCCCAAAACATATGAAGCAAAACTTGACAGACTAGAAATGGAAAAAAAAAATAGAAAAAAACTCAACATAGTAGTTGGAGACTTCAATATCCACTTTCAAAAATTGTTAAAACAAACTAGGAAGAATAAATAAATAGAAAACTTAAACCACTTAGTAGCTTAAATCTAAAAATCTATAGAATACGTCATTCAACAACAGCAGAATATACATTATTCTCAATTGCAGAAGGAACATTCTCCAGGATAAACATATGCTAGGCCATAAAATGTCTTGAAAAATATAAAAGGATTGAAATCATGCAAAGCTTGCTTTCAATCATAATGGAATTTAATTAGAAATCAGTCTGTGAATATTAAACAAAACATTCTTAAGAAAGCAATTGGTTAAAGAAAAGAAATCACAAGGGAAATTCGAAAATACTTTTGGATGAGTGAAAATGAAAATACAACATAACAGAACTTATGGGATTTAGTTATATCACTCCTCAGAGACAGAAATTTATATGTAAATGACTACATTAAAAAAAGAAGATCACAAATCAGTAACCTAAGATTTTACTTAAGAAACTAGAAAAAGAAAAGCAAACAATGCCCAGGATAATTCAAAAAAAGGAAATAACAAAGACTAGAGCAAAAATAAATAAAATACAGAATAGAAAGAATAGAGAAAAATCAACAAAACCAAGAGGTTGTTCTTTGAAAAGATCAAGAAAATTAACAAATATTTAGCTCTACTAAACAAAAACAGTAGAGAAGTAGAGAAGATTCAAATTATTAAAATCAGGAATGAAAGAAGAAATGTCACTACCAACATTACAGAAATAAAAAAGGATTATAAGAAATTACCATGAACAACTATATGTCAAAAAATTAGATAATTTACATGAAATGAATAAATTCCTAGAAAGACACTAATTACTGAAACTGAGTCAAGAGGCAAGAGAAAATCTGAATAGTTTTATACCAAGTAAAGAGATGTAATCATCAGTTTAAAAATTTCCCACAAAGAACAGCCCAGGCTAAGATGCCTTTACTGATAAATTCTACCACACATTCACAGAAGTAATACCAATCCTTCGAAAACTCTTCCAAAAAACAGAAGAGGAGAGAACACTGCCTAATACAACCTAGAAGGTCAATATTACCCTGATATCAGACAAAGATATCACAAGAAAGAAAATAACATAAAAATATCTTTTATGAATATAGACACAAAAACCTCAACAAATTACTAGCAAACCCAATCCAGCAACATGTAAAGAAGCATTATACATAGCAACCAATGCAGATATATCTCAGGAATGTAAGAATGATTTAATATTCAAACATCAATTAATGTAATAAATTACTTAATAGAATGAAGGCTAAAAACCATATCACCATCTCAGTAGATACAGAAAAAGCATTTGACAAAATCTAATACCTTTTTTGATTAGAATGTTCAACAAATTAGAAAAGAACAGAGCTTTCTCAATCTGCTAAAGGACATCTACAGAAAACCCACAGCTAGCATCATCCTTAATGATGAAAGAATAAATGCTTTCTCCCTAAGATTAGGAAAATGACAAGATGTCAACCCCCACTACTTTATTCAACATGTACTAGAGTTTCTAGCCAGAGCAATAAGACAAGAAAAAGAAATAAAAGCCATCCAGATTAGAGAGGAAAAAGTATTGTAAAAATATATTTATTTGAAGATGACATGATCTTATATAAAAAACATTCAAAGAAATTTAGGGAAAAAAAACTATTAGACCTAATAAACAAGTTCAGCAATGTGTCAGAATACAAGATCAATACAGCAAAAAAATCTATCAAATTCTCATATAGTAGCAATCAGTAATCCAATAATGAAAGTAAGAAAACAATTTCCTCTACAATAGCATCAATAAGAACAAAACAGTAAGGTACACATTTAATAACAGAAGTGCACGGCTTGCAAACTTAAAGGAAGAAAAAGGGCTTCCCTGGTGGTGCAGTGGTTGAGAGTCCGCCTGCCAATGCAGGGGACACGGGTCTGTACCCCGGTCTGGGAAGATCCCACATGCTGTGGAGCGGCTGGGCCCGTGAGCCATGGCGGCTGAGCCTGCGTGTCCAGAGCCTGTGCTCCTCAACGGGAGAGGCCACAATAGTGAGAGGCCCGCGTACCGCAAAAAATAAATAAATAAATAAATAATGAAGTACTGATACATGCACCAACATGAAAGAACCTTAAAAACATTAGGCTAAGTGAAAGAAATCAAGTACAAGATAACATATATTGTATGATTCCATTTATATGAAATGTTCAGAATAGGCAAATCTATAGATTAGTGGTTGCCTAAGGCTTGAGGATGGGCTGGGGTGGGATATGAAATAACTCCTAATAAGTACAGGGTTTCTTCTGAGAGGAGACAAAATATTCTAAGATTATGGTGATGATTTCATAACCACATGAATATATTTTTAAAACTTTGTATTGTATATTTTAAATGGATGACTTTTATGACATGTAAGTTTTATATAAATAAAGGGTTAAAAATAAATAACTAAAAATTAAATAATAGAATCAGCATGTCACCATTTTACAAATCACAATGACTTAATAGAAATAGGTATTAAATATCAATGGCTACTAATCACAAAATGAAAGACAACCAGATATGTGTCATCATAATCTAGCCAAGGAATCTACAGAGTCAGATCCAGTCTCTAGACGCAGCTACTATTTTGCAGAAAATACAAAGGGCAGAGGAGCATATTGAATTATTTGATGTGTTTACATTCAGCCAAATCTAAACTCTGAGAAACTCCATAGTTCAAACAGCCTGAGTTTTTTTTTTTTTTTGTACCCTTCATTTTCTTTTTCTCTTTTTAATTTTTAAAAAATTTTCATTGGACTATAGTTGATTTACAATGTTGTGCTAGTCTCAGATGTACAACAAAGTGAATCAGTTATACATATATCCACTTTTTTTTTCTTTTTAGCTTCTTTTCCATTGTAGGCCATTACAGAATATTTTTCATATACCCAGAGAAAACCGTATCTCAAAAAGACACATGCACCCCAATGTTCATTGCAGCACTATTTACAATAGACAGGTCATGGAAGCAACCTAAATGTCCATCAACAGATGAATGGATAAAGAAGGTGTGGTAGTACATATATCCAATGGAATATTACTCAGCCATAAAAAGGAACGAAATTGGGTCATTTGTAGAGACGTGGATGGACCCAGAGACTGTCATACAGAGTGAAGTAAGTCAGAAAGAGAAAAACAAGTATCATATATTAATGCCTATATGTGGAATCTAGAAAAATGGTACAGATGAACCTGTCTGCAAGGCAGAAATAGAGACACAGACGTAGAGAACAAACATATAGACACCAAGGGGGGAAAGGGGAAGGGGATGTTTTGGGAGACTGGGATTGACATATATGTGCTAATATGTATAAAATAGATAACTAATGAGAACCTGCTGTATAGCACTGGGAACTCTACTTCATTGTACAGTAGAAACTAACACAACACTGTAAAACACCTATACCCCAATAAAAAATTTAAGAAAAAGAAGCCTGAGTTTTTAATAGTTTAATTGTAATGCAAAGAAAGATGGAGAAATAACTATAAAAATGTCAAGGAAATGTTTAGTATAAAAGTTAGGGTGGTTTTAACTTTAGTATAAAAGTTACAGGGGGGAGCAAAGGGATTGTGTTTGGACTGGGGCTCATGGAAGGGCTTCTAGAGTGTCTGGCAGTGTTCAATTTCTCTCACCTGGTTGTGGTTACAAAAATGTTTGCTTTAGAATAATTCACTGTCATACGTTTTGTTTTGTATAGTTTTCTACACCCATGATTTTTTTAAAAAATATGTTTCATTAATTAAATAAATAACTCTGTAAGTAGTGTGGAAAGTAGATTTTGTATTTCAGCAAAATGAGATTAAAACTAAAGAGAACAGATAGGAAGCTAATGCAAGAGCAGGGGATGTTGGGTTACGTATGAAGCTGTCTAAGAGGCAAATTAACAGGATTTGGTGACTGACTGGATGAAGTATGTGAGGAAGAGTGGAAGATGATGACTTAGAGGTAAGCATGAGATAAAGAACAGAGGAAGAGGAACCCTCTTTCTCCCCCTGACAGCCTCTGATGATTGATTTTCCCTGCCCAGCAAGCCATTCTGACTAGTTCTAGGAACAGAAACCATATTTTCTTGGTGATCCTCATTCTCGGACCATGGGGTTCAAATGACTGTCTCCAACTGTGATCCAGAGAGTGCCCGGTGACCCAGGTCTGGCTAATCAAAGCATAATACGCCATCCCACAGTGATTAGTGCAAGCATGGGCACATGACCCAAGCTACATTTGTTGGAACTAAGGGGATGAGACCATCTCTTGTTCTCCTAGACTAGGAGGTATAAAGCTTTAGATGTATTAGTGCTGTGGTTACCGTGAAATGAGAACCTGCCTAGGAGTGAGGCCAGCACAGTGGAAAACAGAGCAAAGAGATGGACACACAGAGTTCGCATACATGCTCACACAGGGTGTTAATGACATAGATTTAGTTCTTAGATTCTAGTCAAGTCTGAAGATAGGCTCTTCCTGTACTTTTCAGTTACGGATGAGCCATTATATTCCAAATACTCCTATGTTTTAGAGCAAATTGAGTTGGATTTCTGTCCGTTGAAAATGAAAATATCTTGACTAATATAGGGCTCAAACATTAAACTGTTTCCAGAGTATTCAATTATGTAACTGCTCTAGCCCAGCACTGGCCAACAGATATATCATGTGCACCACATAAGTCATTTTAAATTTTCTAGTAGCCACATTAAAAAAAAGGTAAAAAGAAACGGGGGGATTTAATTTTAAGCGTATGTTTTATTTAACCATATATATCTATGTATATATATATATGATATCATTTCCACATGTAACCAATAGTTCAAAAATTCCTATTATAATGACTTACATTCTTTCTTTTTGCATGAAGTCTTTGGAGTCTACTGTGTATTCTACTCTTACATCACATTTCAGTAGAGACTGGCCTCATTTCAGATGCTCGACAGCCACAGGTGGCTGGTGCCTATCTTAACTGGCAACAAAATTGCACCACATTCCCCATCTTTTCCCAACAGTCTCTCTGCCTTTTCCTGAGTCCCATTCATAGTATTTTACAATTGTCAAGATACCTTAAATGTCATTTTACAGATGAAGAAGGTAGTAATAGCCCAGGCTGTTGAAAACAAGCTAGTTGCAGAGCTGGAATTCACAAATTGCAATAAGAAAAACTGCTATCAGTGTTGAATGTTTATTACGTGTAAGGGTTGACATCGGTGGGGTAGGTTTGTTTGTCAGTTCTTGTGTTTGTGTTTGGCTATCCGGTATTAACTCCTTCCTATCTGAGAAAATTAATAATATTACGAGACAACTCTGGTGAGCTTACTCTATGTCAGATATTGTTCTAAGAATTTTACACCTATCAATGCATTCAATCCTCAGGATAATTCTAATGAGGTACGTATCTTAACCATTTTCATTGTACCCAGGAAGCACAAATGGATTAAGGATTGGGGCTAGGATTTGAACCCAGGGCATCTAGATCCCAAATCCATGCTATTAATCACTCCGTTATTCTTCCTTCACGATCTTGTTGGAGGCAGCATCATGTTTTCCGTCATAGAGGACAAATGAGGCAGTTACTCCTTTTCCTTGTCCCTGGCAGCCTGGGTATCACAGTACTTAATTCAGCCTGGGCCAACTGATTACTACCCTCAGAAATTCGAACCTTGGTGAAATGGTGTAAATATGAATAATGTATAAGTATTCACAGTGGAGACCAAGGGCACCCTAGCCAGATTGTGCCTGTGGCCAGCATTCCAAGGAGCCCAAGTCTTGCCTGTTTTCTAGAACTGAATCTATAGCCTCCTATTAATCTGAGAAGTCCTGATACATTTACAGAAAAAGTCCTTCTGCTTAAAACGGCCAGACTCCATTTTTATTACCTATAATCAAGAATGTTGATCGATAGCAGTAGGAAATGTTATTATAACCATTTTATGCAGGAAGAACCTAAATCTTCAAAAAGTTAAATATTTTCCCCAGTATTTCCTAGGAAGTAATGGGCAGAGTGGAATTTGGACCCAGACCTCTAGTCTCTTAACTACTTGCTATCCTGGGACTAGAATCGAGGTCTCCTGATCCCAAGATCAGTTTTCTTTCCATGATACCGGTTCCCTAGGCCAAAAACAATAGCCTTTTAAAGGGAGGACAAAGAGGTAAAGTGCAGTTTTTCATACAGTCCCTGAAAATTAAATCCTAAGGGGAGAATGTTCCACACTATGGCAGAGCAGTGCAGGAGATGTTTAAGGAACCAGATAATTGTAATTGGTGGTTGGCAGTCAACTCCATTTGCCACCACACTAGGTATGCCTCTTCTAAAGAGTAAATACTCATTAAAGTCCCATAGGACTTTAGCTTTAGAACAGCAGAGAGGAAGAGAAGAGTCAAGAAGTGGACTGCTTCTACTTTGGAGTCACATCCGTACAACAGGTCACTAAGTTAAAACCAAAGTTGTTTCCCTGGAAAACTAGATAGAGCAGCTCTATAAATATGCTCCTACAAATACAGCTGCTCTCTGCCCTTTGGGTGTGTGGATGGCTGAAAGCAGTGTGCCAGAGAGTGGAGTCAAAATAAAACTACACACACACACACACACACACGACAAGGTACTCATGAGTACCGCACAACAAAATCACTTCCCTTGATGCTGGCAAAAGTGTAGAGAAAAGGGAAGTCTCAGATACTAGTAACAGAAGTGTAAGTCAACTCAGCTGGTTTAAAAGACAATTGGTAATATTTATCAAACATAAATACATAGATCCCTTGTCCTAGTAATCCCATTTCTGGTAGTGTAGAAAGGGTATATGTGCAAGGATATTTATTGCAGAATTTTGTTTGTAATAGCCTAATAAGGGTAATCATGTAAATATTCATTAAAAGAGGACTGATAACTACAGTGTGTTCACATTTTGAAACATAAAGCAGATGTTAAAAGAATGAGATAGTCTCTATGTGAGAACGTGAAATGTTATTCCTGATACATTGGTCTGGTGAAAAGCGAGCGGAGGAATAAGATAGCAGATAAATTAGATCAACAGACAGAGATACACTGATCTGAAATGACATTTCTATAAGCTGTTTCCATACATTAATTCATTAAACCTCACAAAAAACCTATGAAGGTGATACTACTGTTATATCTGATTTACAGACAAGGATACATAGCAAATTACAGAGAGGTAAAGCATGTTAACCAAGGTCTTGTCTGTTTGGCAGAATGAAGAGGGTAGAAGACCAATTATCAGTTTTTCCTTTATACAATTTCATACGGTGTTATTTTTCTTCAATAAACTACCATTTTTATGAAGCTAAAAAAAGGAAGAATGAACGAAAAACAATAGCGTGAACATCTTTTTAAGAGAGCCAAAAAACTGTGAACCCACAGATTCTCTGTTGCTCACCTCTGGCCCCCTCCCCACCTAAACCCCACAGCACATTTCTCAGCTCCTCTCCTCACGTGCTTCCCTTTTCCACTTTGAAATGACACAATGAACTCTGCTCTTCTTATTTCCCCAGAGACATCTTTAGGGAATATGCGTTGATACTCCGACTAAAGGCACCTTTGCTTTGTTGCCTCTCACAGCATGTGCTATATTAAAAATGCAGAATGAAGTGTTTTATGTGACCTACTGAATAGTAACTACCACTATATCCAACCGTGTTATGACATGTATTTCGGATACTAATTAGGCCAGTATTCTAATCACTTCAACTAGAATGAAGGAATCGGCTTTGGGTGATGCCTGCAAAACATTATCAGCTCCTTGTACCAAATCCAAAAGGGTGTCATGTAGAGCATTACGTGAAAACTGATTGAAAAACAGGGGTGTAAGTAAATGAGATGAAGCATGAGGCCAAGAGACCTTAATCCTCCCTCCCTCTGGCCTTTTAAGAGGATTACCATAATTCACATCAGCAATAGTGTTTCATGAGCTACACATTCCTCCCTCATTTAACATCCATGTACTGAATATTATGTTTATGAATATTGTTTCCTCTGTGAAATGTAATTAATTTAACTATTAATCCCTGCATCAACCATAAAAACATGACTACTAACATCAAGTAAAGGGAAATCACTTCTCACACGGAGAGTGGATTTCGGGTTTGAAAATAAGAGACCAAGATCGCTCAGAAAGGTAAAGTTGCCCACATGGTCAGCTCACTCTTCAAGGTTAATTATGTCCCAACAGTTAACATTTCTTTAAAAACCCCAGAGATAAGCCAACTGTCACAGGTGAGTAATTACCCAGCTCAACAAACTGGCTCAGTGGATAGTTTTGTTTCATTGAAGAAAGCAATTAGTGCTTTTAGTATGCTGGAAAGTGGGAAACAATTTCACAGGTTAGTAGAGCTGAGGGCTCTGTCTACCGGTGATGTCCGTGGGTGGGAAGAACCACTTCCCACACGCTTTCTGGGCCAGCATCATCAGCAGATGATAACGCGGCACACAGGGGCAGTGGCTTCGGGTGACAGGCTCTTAACCAAGAGAAGGCATTATTTGAAAAACCTGATGACAGCGACTACAACGACAAAGAAATAATTTACACTGCCACATTGTTTTTCATAAGCAAAAGGGCGTGACATCATATTTAGAACAAGAAAGACCAAGTTTTAAGGACTTCAAACATCATCATTACTGTAGACATGTTAACTCTACCAGGCACATAACGAAAGAACGGGGGAATTTAATAAAGCAGAAGGAGGAGGAACTTATCATGGTCTACTTGGAAAGTCAAAAAAGCTGACTGCTATGTCATACACTGGTTTTCTATTTATTTTTAAATGTCAAATAAGTAATAATTACAGAGGTACAAAATAAGTGGTCTAGAAATTTGATTTAGCTGGCAGACTTATTTTACTTAGCTGACATTTTAAAATTAAAAAAAAAACAGACAATTTTAAAAAATTAAGAGATGTTACATAAAAATCTAGAGTCCCAACTTTTCTTGAAAACTCAGAGAATCTGGTCCCCCTAGATCATTATGTTCTCATGCAGCAGTTGGCTTGGGAGGAGTAATGGCTGCTCCTCTAAATGGCCAATTTCAGAGCAGTGCAGACTCCCCATTGTTTCTCAATGCCAAGGATGGACATCGCTTGTTCTTTATTACTGCACTTGACCTGTAATTTTCTAATAGCAGAGAAACATTTCTCTGTTCCCAGGTCTCTATTTAAACTGTAAAAACAGACAAGTGACCAAAAGAGCCAAGTAATTTCTTCTTTTTACTCCTGCCAGGTACACTCATTTTCATGACTAGTCTGGCATTCGAGTTTGCGATACCTGCTAGAGCTCGTAAGAAGCTATGAGAACAGGCTTTCAAAGTCAGGCAGACTCGAGAACAAACCCTGGTTCTGCCACTTAATATGTTTGGCCTTGAATAAATCATCTGATCTTGCTACAAATCTGTTCTTCCAGGAGTAAAATGGGAATAATTAGGGCACTAATGTCTACCTCCTATGTCAACTATGAAGACTAACTGTATGTATGTATGTGTGTGTGTGTATATGCATATATTGGTAGCTAGCATATAATGAGAACATAAAAAGTGACAGGAAAAGAAAACTGAGGTAATTCAAGAAAAATTGGGCTTGACTTAGAAGATAATACATATAATAATAAAATTAGATTAGCAGATGAAAGCAATTTGGATAAACTGAAGTCTTATCAGTAACCTGTTTTTTCCCCTAATATCAAGGAGACTTATACACACACACACACTCACACACACACACACAATCAGGCTTTGTTTTAGTCTTTGCCACTGGAGTATGAATCTGATCCAATACAAAACATTCTCTCTGGCCCAGGTGGACCACTGACAAATTATAGTCATGATACACAAAGTTTGTTCCAAGGAATCACTTCAGTAAGTCCTGATAACACAAGTCCGCTGGAAAAGGGTCATTAAAATGTTAAATAAAGACAGTTTCCAATTCCACTGGCTACTGGCTGGGTGACTTTGAGCAATTTACTTCTCTGAATCCATAACTTCAGCCATAAAATGGGTATAACAATTGCTTCTTAAAGGGGTTGTCCGGGAGGCTTAGTCAGCACAACGGCTATAAAGCACTTATCAACGTTCCCAGCACATAAAAGGAGTGAACACATGTGATTCCATTTACCTTTAGTCTAGTGATTCATTTGAAAAGCATCCTACTCACAGTTTAAAAAGAAAAAAAGAGACGATTTTGGTTTTATTTTTAAAAGAAAACCAGGCCAGTTTCAAACATTGATGAAATGGCACTAAGGTGACCTCAATGTCCATATCATCGAAAAGCATCTATTTGCAAGGTGAATTAGAACAACAGAAAAAAAAGGAAGTCACCACATCATCTATTGCATTTTTACTGAATTATAGAACGTTCATGGCTCCTTTTTCAGGATTAGAAAATGAGCAGTTTAAAATGATCAACATACTGAAAAAACATCGTGTAGGAAATTTAGTTGGGATTCCGAAGACATATGGTTTGGCGCTAACATTTTCCATTGCTTCGTATGTTATGGTATGCAACACTCTGCCAAACGTTTCTGAGCCCAGGCAATTTTCCCATGATTCACTAAAGCAGGAATAATTCAAGTTAATGAGCACTTATGATCTACTTTATACAAGGTATTGTCAGAACAAAACACGATCTTTGCCTCACACGAGTGCCATGTTTCTCAAAGTGGGACCTCGGGACCACTTGCGCGAGAATCACCAGGAGAATGTTTTAAAAATGCCTATTTCTTGGCCCCTCTCACATACTCAGAGATCCCAAATTTTGTGATCTGGACCTGGCAATGTGCATTTTAACACACCAGGTGATCTGTATGCCCACTAGGTTGAAGAGCCACTCATCTACTTGCACAAACTGAGCTAAAGAGTTGAACTTGATTCCATTAGTAAACGGTGTGCCAGTGAATTAGTTAACTGTACACTAGAACGTGAAGTGCATTATAACCGACATCAACCTTAAGGGGCCATTAGTCTAACCACCTCCTTGTACTTGTGAAAAAACTAAAGCAAGTCTCTTCACCTCTAAACTGACTGACTGGGCTTCCCTGGTGGCGCAGTGGTTGAGAATCTGCCTGCCAGTGCAGGGGACACGGGTTCGAGCCCTGATCTGGGAAGATCCCACGTGCCGCGGAGCAACTGGGCCCATGGGCCACAACTACTGAGCCTGCGCATCTGGAGCCTGTGCTCCGCAACAAGGGAGGCCACGATAGTGAGAGGTCCGCGCACCGCAATGAAGAGTGGTCCCCGCTTGCCACAACTAGGGAGGGCCCTCGCACAGAAACGAAGACCAAACACAGCTGTAAATAAATAAATAAAAATAAAGTGACTAACTACTTAACTCAATTGCTATCCTACTTAAGTGAAACAACGAGTCATTTAAAAGAGAAATCCTTGAATTTTTCCTACTGAAGGAGCTAAACACGTAGCATGTATAGGCAGTGGGCTGCTACTTAGTTTTGACAGAGGTAACTTGATTAAAATACATAATATTTTTTTCTAATTTCACAATTTATAATTACAAATGTTTTGACATGATGTTAAAGTTTTATTTCATTTAATATCAGTGGTCCTGGAAGGCTACTTTGGGGCTATATGTTTGGTCTTTAGGAGGGCTATGAAACCCCTGAAATTTTATGCAAAAAAAGGGGATATTCATGCATTTTGGTAGGAGATCCACGACTATAGTTAGATTCTCAAGGAGCTATGTATCAAAACACAGCTTCAAACCACTACAGAGTGTTAGCTGGGAAAGCAATATACGAAAATCTCACTCCACAGATGTCGCCAGTAAAGATGGAGAGACCCTCAGCTTGGCTGCATGGATGGGAGCCTGGACCAGTTTCCTCATACTCTTCCCCAGGAGGGAAATGCCTCATCTCTCACATGGAAAAATCCCAGCAAACCAACTCCCACTGAAGCACTAATGACAGCTGATGGTTTAACATGTTACATGTCTCGTTGCTTGAAATCTTTCTCACTGAACCCAGACATAATCCTTCCCATAGTTAATTGATCAGAATTGGCACTTATGAGGAAACAGTTTGCCATCCATGATTTAATTCAATCTCTCTCATTTCAGAGATGAGAAATTTGAGGTCCAGAGAAGTGAAATAACTTCCCTGAGGCCACATAGCAAGCTGGTATCACAGCCTGGCATCGTAGCCAAGCCTATGGCTCCTAGTAAAATGCACCTGCCACAGCCAAACTGACAAACACAGAGACCTCGCTGTCTCTCACTCTGCCTGACCTAGCCCCACCCCTTTCCTAAGCACTGCATCCTGGGTGTTCTCCGCCATTTTGGTTTGTCAGCAATTCCTATTCCAAATGTTTCATCTTTTTATTTTAAGGAAACAGTGAGTTATGTCCATGGAATATAAAATAAAGCCAACTAGTGACTGGAAGATAAGCTTATTTGCAAAGTAAGAAGGGAAAATGAGGTCTCTTGTGTTGCTGCTTTGCTTCGTTTTAAAAAGATGACCACACAAGGAACTTGCCCAGGGACCATGTCCTCTGAGATATTGTGTAGACTAGCTGAGCTTGTACATCTCATATTATATTTACTATTTTTTTTTCTTTTCCCACTGCTATCATTTTAGTCATCTTACAACCTCATGCATTCGTTATTCTATAAAAGCTACGCCTATCGGCTCTCTCCTCAACACATTTCCTTCTTTTCTCTTGTCTATTTCTCCTCATTTTTCTCTTTTCTTTCACTTTTTGCTTTCATCTCTGGATGTTAAAGGTATTTGTGAATATGTCTTAGTTCCCTGGCAGTACATATATTCCTTGAGGACAGTGTCTATCTCTGTATCTCTGTCTACCTTACTCATCTTTGTATTCTTCATTTTCCCTTCAGTTGTTGTTCAGGGAGAGTTTGCTATCACTTCCCATCCCCACTCCCACCTTTCCTTGTAATACTTCTTTCCTTGAGGAATATCTTCTCTCCAACTCAAAACATGGTTCTCATGGTAACTGTCAATCATGGTATCCTGCCACCAGCCAAAGATGGGTGCATGACTCAGATCTGGCCAATCATAGCCTACCATTCCCCCAATGCAACATGATTGGTTAAAGGGAGGTATGTGACTCTCGCTGGGCCAGAGTCCATCACAAGATTGTTTAAGCTGAGCTGTCAAATCTTGGGTCACTCAAATAAAGTGGTGTTAGTTCACTGCCTGAGGCCATGTTCCCTTGTGCTCAGGCAGGAACCTCCTGTTGCTAAAGAGAATAAAAGCAACTTACAGAGGGAAACAAAGCCATAGGGAACCCAGCTTTCTTCTCTTCTCTGTATTCTGTAAACTACACCAGTATCCTTCCAATAAACTCTACCTCTTATGTGAGCTTGCTCACGTTTCATTTTTGACACTGTCAACCAAATACACTCATAATGCCTTGCCCCAAATAAGTGCTCAATAAAGATTTACTAAAGAATTTTTCTTCCAAATCAGTCTATTCCATTTTTCTCATCTCTGCTTCCTCCTATTTTACCTTCCTTCCTGCCCAACTCCTGTCTTCTTTTCTGTTTTCTCCTTCAGGAGAAGCTCTTTTACTGCCACCTGCTGCAGATGTTTTCATGCAAGGTGTCAGTGGCAGGTAGCAAGCAGCAGAATACCCAATCCTGAAAAGGCATTTCAGGAAAAAAGAAATATTACTCTTGTCAACTAGTTTTGGCAGAAAGTAAAAGTTGGGAGAGGGGAGGGAAAAGACATGGTGTTCATCTTAAGAACATCCAAAACGATCATTTAGGGAACAGCATCTGCTCTTCTCACTGGCTCCTTCTCTTCCTCCAGACCCTAACTGTTGCTAATTCCACTTTCCGCTGTGCTCGTGTCACTGGTTGTGCTCTTTCCAAGTCCGTAAGCACCTTGGGAGGTTATCTCCCTTTGGAAAGCAACCACTTTCAGCTTCAGCCTCCTAGACTTGCTATTTCCCATGCTGTATCCCAACAATGAAGTTAGTAAGGCTTGAAAACAATATTGCTTATTGTTCACAGAATACATGAAGAATGGCTTGCCTTGAAATTTCAAGAAAGGTAATCCTTGCAAAATGCCAATTTGATTTAAGTCATTTACTCAGGTGAACATGGTTCCTGGAACACCCCGCCAAAACCACACAAGAATTAAAGGTCTTGTGATGGATGAGGGAGCAAGATCTAATTGGTATTTTAATAAATGTATTCTGACTTGGTAATCTACCTAGATTTATCAACACAAAATGCCCCTGTCTAAATAAAATTATCAAGTTATGGTATAAAAACAATGACAAATGCCTTGTAATTGGCTTTTATACAAGTGCTGGCATGCAGACGATAAGCAGGATATTGGTGCCTACCATTGTTTTCAAAATTCTGAGTAACAGATAAGTGACAAAGGAGAGGATGGCTGACCACCATTTTACCTATTTCAAACGGTCCTGAGTCAGAACCGGTGGAAATGCAAGCTCTGAGGAAGTTGTACGTGGACTAATGAGCTTGGGAGGATACTGCCAATTAACTCAGCATCCTTCCAGGTAGTCTAAGGAAAAGAAAAGACCTATTGCATCTATAAAAGGAGCAAGCACAGCCTTAATGCTGCCACATATCAAGGGCTAGGAACATCCCATATGGAGGTATATATTCATCTTTGTAACCTACTTTTTTGACTTCGCATTACACTACAGGTATCTTCCCATGTTATTAGATATTCTTCTTACACATGGCATCATTTTAAATAGCAACATATTCTTCTATAGAATACCATAGCCTACTTAATAAATCTCCTATTGTTGGGTATTAGATTGTTTTCTTCCTCCCACCCCGTTATATAAGCTTCTTTATCATTCACTTCGTAGACAACGATGATGGGTGAATTTGACTTTTGATGTTGTTCAGTAGCATCATTCATTTCTCCAACCAGACATCCAAATCAGACACACAGGGCTGTACTACTTGGACACAGAGCTGAGACGGACCTGTGCCACGCAATAAGCAGAAATAGCACTTGCTGAAAATTTTCAGTACAGCCTGTTGTATTTTTCACGGAAATAGGGGAGCATAAATACTTCCATTTGTGGATCTGTTTGAAATTTTTAAAATGTGGATATTCTAACTTTCAAGCTTCCTAAGTAAAGTGGGAGGATGAGTGCATGGCACACCAGTCAGATTCCCAAATCAACACACAATCAAACAGAACATTTAGATGGAAATCAACAGCTCAGAGAGTCTGGTCTTGGCTTCTCTTCCACAAACGCTAGACCACAGCCTTGATGATTATCAGCTCAGCAGAGCTAATGGCACTTTCAGAGTTTACATAATAAGCAGCCCAGAGTTTAGCCAGGCAATTTGTTTCTAATCTCACATTCTTTGCTTTGTCACTCAGAAAGCAGAGATTTTCAATGACATTTAAGAGTCAGAGAATGTGATAAGTAGATGGGGGACGTTGACTGAAATTCTACCAAGGGACTCACTCCAGGTTTTTGATTAAAGTTCTACTGCACATATAGATAAATGTTTTCCTGCCCAGGGCTTTTATGGCAAACCTAGTATCTCAGACGCCTTTAAGTACAAATGAGGTAAGATGACTCAAACCCTACTCAAACTTATTCTGGAAGGCTTCAGACCCTCCTCATCAGAGTCTCCCACAGTTTCGTCCTGGGGATCCCCAGAGTTGACTCTGATGTGCTCAAGTCTACTTACGTTTCTCATGTTTATCATTTCTGCAACCAATGTCCATGCTCCGTATGGATGTTCCCTAAGTTGCCAGTCCTAGATCTGCAAAAGTAAGTGTAACGTCCATGCAGTGATAGTGACCTTCTCTCTGTCTCTCTGCCACACCCTCTCACTTAAGCCTTTGAAAACAAATTCCTTCAGCCCTGGCTCACTCTCTTACCCTACTGGCATTCCAACCCAGTCCAAGGAGTAAGCTGGAGTACTCATGACATGTCATTCTATCTTGTTCCAGACCCTAGGCACCCATGCAAAAATACTTCCTACTCCTTTAGCTAACATACAGAAGCCTCCTTATAAGTCAACCCATGCAAATAGATGCCTGCCTGACTCCCCAGGCCAACAGACTCAAACACAGCCCAGGTATGAACACAAGTGTGGGCTCAGATGAACACCCTCTTCAAACATATCATAAGTCATCTCCTTGCAGGGAGAAGCGGGGCTTGGGAGAATCATTTGATTTCACTTTGAGATCAAATGATTTGTCTGATTTTAAGACCCAGTCAGGAAACATCCACATTAAGTCATTCAGAGTTAAAGGACAAATAATTTCTTCATGTATATTCGGAACAAGATTTTCCAACTAAAAATAAGTGGCTAACGCAAGCTTAGACTTGCCCTTGTGGCCTGCCACACCACAGCTGGGAAAAGGTCTGAGAAACCAGAATAACAAAGTAGAGCTTAAAACCACCAAGGAAAAGAAGCAGGGAGAGTTGCTGGAGATGCTAGAAGAGAACAGAAGCCAAAGCAGATTACACAAATCTCATTTCCTCTGCCCAAATTCTTTCCATGGGTTTTGAGATGACTTACATCAAGCATGAAATTCACATTCAGGGGGCAATCCAAATCAACGTCATGAGTGAAGTTATTGTGAGGGTTATCAGTGAGCACAAGACAGCTATTTCCCCCCAGTCTCTCTCCTTTGATAGGGTCCCCAAGAACATAGCCCTCCAGGATATATTAAGGCTGCTATAAGCAAGGTGTTTTCTCTTTGTATTTTTATCAGCCTTCAGGCAGAGACATCAGCCACATATATGCATCTTTATAGGATACATCAGGTTCTTAAAGTGCAGCCCCTTCCCAAGGTGGAAATTAAAGTTTATTCCCCTTCCTGAGAACACCCAAATATGGACTGAGTTCTCAGTCCCCATGAGAAAACCGCAGCTGCCCTGTTTTAACCATGGTATCTGGAAAAGGAACAGAGACACAGACACACACACACACACACACACACTAAGAAGAACTTCAGAGCCATCTCTGATTCCCTTCTCCCTTACCCCCAGATCTAATCAGTCACCAAGTCTTGTCAAGACCACTTCCTAAATATCACCATAATCTGCCTCTTTCCTCTCTATTTCCATAACTATTGCTTTAGTTTAAGCTATGTTAACTTTCACTAACTTACTGCAGCAGCCTCTTAACCAACCATGCCCTCTCCAGCCCATCCTCCACTTTGAAGCCAGATACTGAAGAACACATCTAGCAAGATACAGTTCTACTTAAAACCCTTCAGAGGCTCCTCAAAACCTATAGGATAGGTCTGAGCTGCTTAGAATAGCATACCAGATCATGTTCTGGCCTCTATCCTCCACCCCAGCCACAGTTCTGACCACTTCCCATCGCTGGCTGCTCACTTCAGCCAGACCAGGTACTATAATTTCCAGAAACACCATGTTCTCTGCCACCACCAAGTCCACCAAGTCTGTGCATATATGGTGCCTTTTGACTGCAATGGTCTTGTCACCTGTTTCACTTCACTTAGTCCTATTTATAACTCAGCTTGAACTCAGTCCATTCCCCAACTGCTTCCCCACTTGCCCACCCTGGGGTGGCTGGGTACTGAGTGTAGCATTAGGCAGACTCTATTTCAGTTTCATGTTGACATGTATGTATATGTCTTCCCCACTAGACTGTGAACTCCTAAGGCGAGGACTGTGTTATATTGAATACTGCATCTCCAGAGCTTAGGTCAGGGCCTGGGAGATTATACTAGATAGCTCGGGCTACTATAACAAAATACCACAGCCTGGGTAGCTAAAAAAGCAGAGACTTACTTCTTACAGTTCTGGAGGTTGAGAAGTCCAAGATCAAGGTGCCAACAAGCTAGGTTTCATCCCAAGGCCTCCTCCCTTGGCTTTTAGGTACCTGCCAGTTTGCTTTGTGGTCACATGACCTCTTCTTCGTACAAGGGGAGAGAAAGAGCAAGCTCCCTGGTGTCTCTTCTTACAAGGGGACCAATCCTATCACGAGAGCCCTCCCTCATGACCTCATCTAACCCTAATGACCTCCCCAAAGCCCCACTTCCAAATCAAATTGGAGGTTAGAGGTTCCACATATGAATTTCAGGATGCACAAACATTTAGTCCATAACAGAGAAAAAATGAGCGTTCCATAAAATGTCATAATTGAGTTAACAGATGAAATCTTTGACTTCATGTGTCCATTTCTTTCAGACGATTAGGTACAATTATCTACCCATCCACTAGACCAGTGATTCTCTTTTGGAGGAGGGGGACAACTTCGCTCCCACAAAGAACATTTAGCACTATCTGCAGACACTTTTGATTGTCACAACTGGGGTAGGGGGTGTACTGGCATCTGGTGAGTAGAGGCCAGGGATGCTGTCAATCATCCTATAATGCACAGGACAGCCCCTCACAACAAAGGTTTATCTGAACCAAAATCGTTTTGCATCCCATGGTTTCCTTTAGGCCTAAGGCATGAAATAACAGAGATGCGTATTTAGGTATCACGGACATAGCAGCTGCCAGTCAAAACACTGTTCTGCAGCAAACTTTACAGTCCCCACTGTCAAAAATTTAATAGCTAACAGCAGTAAAGAAGTTTTACATTTTACAAAACATTTCAAAAACGTGTTTTCAAGTCTGATCCCCTGAAGAACATAAGGAATAGGACCGTCTAGAATACTTGGTCCCATTTTCGAAGAGGTACTTGCCCAAAATTAAACAGTCAAGAGTTTTGTCCACGGATCAGGATTTTTTCCACTGTCCCTCAAAGCTCACCGTAGGCCTATGTCTATAGGCATGGTTTCTGTTGAAAGTGACAGAAAGTGCAACCCCAAGTATCTTAAACAACAATGGAATTTATTGGCTCATAAAATTGATAAGTGCAAAGGAAGGTCTAACTTTAGGAGTGGCTCAAACAATGTCACCAGGTTCAGGTCCCTGCCTATCTTTTGACTCTGCTTTGCTTCCAATGACTGCATCCTCAAGCTCCATTGATGGCAATACGGCTGCCAACAGCTTGAGACCAATCAACACTCAGGTAAGACCAGCTAAAGAGGAATGTGTGCCTCTGTCTCTCAGCAGTGTATCTCAGTATAACTGGGTCACATGTCTATCCCTGAATCAGTTACTACGGACACAAGGATATAATGCTTTGATTGGCAAGGCCCAAGTCATTTTCCCACTCTTGTGGCTGGTGGCAAAGTGACTTTAACCCAAAACCCACTGACAAAGAGTTGGAGAGGGAATGACATCCCAGAAGAAAATTGGAGTGTAAGTAAATGCTGGTCAGCAAAACCCATAAATGTCGACTTCACTGTGATAAATAAGACTTTCCAAAGTTAATTGACTTTGTAAAAGTCTTTTTTTTTTTTTTTAACATCTTTACCGGAGTATAATTGCTTTACAATGGTGTGTTAGTTTCTGCTTTATAACAAAGTGAATCAGTTATACATATACATACGTTCCCACATCTCTTCCCTCTTGCGTCTCCCTCCCTCCCACCCTCCCTATCCCACCCCTATAGGTGGTCACAAAGCACCGAGCTGATCTCCCTGTGCTATGCGGCTGCTTCCCACTAGCTATCTATTTTACGTTTGGTAGTGTATATATGTCCATGCCACTCTCTCAAGTCTTTTATGTTGGGGGTTATGTACCAGCAAAATTCTGATATTTATTCATTTATTTATGTAAAAATCATGTACTACGTGCTTACTTTAATACAATGCCTAGAGATTTAATGATTATAAAATATCATCTCGGACTTCCCTGGTGGCGCAGTGGTTGAGAGTCCACCTGCCGGTGCAGGGGACACGGGTTCATGCCCCGGTCCGGGAAGATCTCACATGCCGCGGAGCCGCTAGGCCCGTGAGCCATGGCCGCTGAGCCTGCACGTCCGGAGCCTGTGCTCCGCAACGGGAGAGGCCGCAATAGTAAGAGGCCCGCGTACCGCAAAAAAGAACAAAAACAAAAAAAAAACAAACAAAAGAAAATATCATCTCTGCCCAAGTTAAGCCCATAATCTGAAGATTTGAGTGGGATAACTTTCTATCTTCACACCATTCCTGGCTCCAGCTTTCCCACTGCAAAAATAACATGAAACAGTTTGCAGGGACACACAGGCCATGTATTCCCAGTACACTATGCAGGATAGAAATGTCATCAGTCGTCATGACAACCCATTTGGGCTCTGAGGCTATGTAGCATTTTTCATACTATCAACCAGAAGACAGATTTATTTTACAATACTACACAGCATTGACCCCACGGAGAGGAAAATGTGGATGAAATAACTAGACGGACATTGAAGGAACAATGGTTTATAATGCTTCTATTAACACCTTAAAAATTTGGAAGCAGAGCTAAGTTTTCTACAGTTTGACTTCTATAACTAGTAACTGGATGGATTGCTTTTAAACCCACCAAAGAGTCAAAGAGGTGTGAAATGTTTTTCAACCACATTTACCCACTGGGGACACTCAATAAATGTTAAGGATAGAATGGACCTACAAGATCATCTACAGTCCCTTTAGCTCAAGGATGACAACTGTGAGATCCACAGAGGAAAAGTAGAGGGCCCCAGGTTCCACAGACCTAGTGACAGATCTAAAACCCAGCTCTCCAGATTTCTCCATCGATGCTCATTCTACAACACCAACTACTTAAACCACTGAAGACCTGTCCATTCAAAAGAGTACCTATACATTTTGTAAATTATACACTGTATATTCATTCCAAAGCCTATGATATCATTTCAGCTCCCAGTTCTCTATCCTGACCGTGCTCCGAAGATGGGATGACTCACCAGTCTCATTATCATAAATACCACAATTCCTGATAACTGATGCATTTGCTTTAATCCTTCTTATATTCCCTTATTTCCTCCCCTTCAAGGGGGTCTTGTAGACTTGTCAGGGGAAGCTGATAACACTCTGGACAGCAAACCCTGATAATACACTCCTAAAAAAATACATGTAAACATTCCTCCTCAAATCAATCAAAGATACAGTAGGCTAGTTCATAAATGAATGAATTATGTGTAATCTTCAACTTCTCCATATAAAAAAGGGGACAGAGTTTGTATTAGTTTGTGAGGATGGTCATAACGAAGTACCGCAGACTGGGCGGCTTAAACAACAGAAATCTAGTTCCTCACAATTCTAGAGGCTAAAGTCCAAGATCAAGATGTCAACACGATTGTTTCTTCTGAGGTCTCTCTCCTTGGCTTGTGGGTGGCTGTCTTTTCCCTCCGTCTTTTCATAAACTTTCTTCTGTGCATGTCTGTGTCCCAATCTCCTCTTCCTATAAAGACACTAGCTAAATTGGATAAAGGCAAACTCATATGACCTCATTTAACCTTAATCACCTCTTTAAAGGGTATCTCTAAATACAGTCACATTCTGAGGTAGCTTGACATATGAATTTGGGGGGGGGGGACGAAGAGCCCTAAAACTCAGTCTATAGCGAAACTGTATTCATATGTCCTTAGAACAAAGTTTCAAATCATCAGACTTTTACAAATTAGCACAAGATAACTTCTTGGGTGTTCACAGGCATGACCAACATACTGAAAGGGAAAAGATATCAGAAATGCCATTTTTCCCAACAGTATATTGCCTAGTACCCAATCCCTAGTACCATGACAACATGCGCTGAGAACCTGGGGAACTCGACACATCATATTAAGCAGAATAAAAACCGAATGTCACAAAACTGATGAATAAGCACATAAGGCTGTTAGTGGGAATTGGCAAAGTTTGAAAATCCACTGTATTATCTAGTGCTATTTTCTATATTCCGTAAGGGAAAAAAAATGGAACTTCTCTGCAAATAGTTCTCTGAAATCATCCCAGTTAAATATGAGATTATGTGTAGGGTATTATGATGAAAGTCAAATGAAATCACGAGGTGGTACCAATCTTGTATCTTCTATAGAAATGGATTTAATATGCTAGTGTCGTGGAGAATACGTCATTTAACAGGTGCCCAAACCAAACAATTTGTCCTTTTCTAGATCTTGTGTCTCAGAAGACACTTACGAAGGCCTCTTCCTTTAGGAACCAGAGAACCAAACAACGTAAGATGACCTTGGCTTTACCACAGCAAGGCTCAGCTACATTTCTCAGTCATCTCCCTGCAGCCTCTGCTCCATCCAGTCTAACTGCAAAGTTTCATGGAAACACGTCATGCTCTCTCTCCCTCAGAGGCCTTCACACATGTTAGAGCCTCTTCCTGGAATACCCTTCCCCTCCTCATCCTCACCAGGGTAACATGAGCTTTCTGGTCATGTTTGAACTGTCACAGTATCATGGAAGTATCCCTGATACCTCCTATTTATGTTAGGTGTTCTGCTAATGGGCCATCAGAGAACACTCCCCTATCATGGTACTTACCATCGTATTGATATTGCTGATTGTAGCTGTTCTTTTCTTGAGAATGTAAGAACCTTGAGAGCAGAGGTCTGGCTCATTGCTGTATTCCCAAAAGCCTAATTTGTGCCTGTTTCTCAAAGAATGCTTGTTGAATGAATGAGAGATAATAACATTGTTGTCCCAAGAACTATGTCAAAGGCTCAGTCAGTGGGAGCTGTTCGCAGCTGTAAACGTGAAATGGTCTTGTGGAAATAGTCTTTTAGGCCCATAAAGTGAAACAGGATTCAATGAAGCACAGCGGATGTAAAAACTTAAAATCAGATGTGAAACTAACCTTGGAAATCTGGCTCAAATGTTTTCATTATACGAAAGGTGAAGTTGAGACCTAGAGAGTTCTAGGAATGAGCACAGCTTAATAATGGGAAAGACGGAACAGAACATAGATCTTTTGACTTCCAGTTCATTCAGCTACTCAGTAGTGCTGATTAAGCATGTCTATGTGCCAGTCATTGGAGATATACAGGTGAATGAGAGAAGGACCTCACGCTCGTAAAGCATATATTCTGCTGAAGGAAGACAGACCATAGACCGTTAAAAAAGGAATTACAGAGAAATGACATAATAGAGAGCTTGATGCTATATGAAGTGGTCAGGGAAGGCCTCTCGGAAGAGGTGGCATTTGACTTGAAGTTCAGGAAAGTGTCAGCCATGTGAAGATCTGGGGAGGCAAAAAAATGGGACGAAGGCTGGAACACTGGAAGAAAAGAAAGGAGGCTGAGATGGTGGAAGTATAAGGAGCAGTGAGGATAATCACGTAAGATCAGGTTGGAGGCGCAGGCAGGGGCCACAGCATGTAGGCCTGGGACACCAGGATAAGCAGTGTGGATTAATTCTGAGTGCATGGAAAGCTCTGAGAGGGAGTGATGCATAGATATATCTCCACCTCCAAGGTCTTCTTCACCAAAACAGTGTCTTTGCTTTACCCAGTCATCATTGTTGAACTGATGTGAACCAGGGTGAAAAATTTGAGAAATAATGTAGCAAAAGAGCCAAGGATTTGTTTCTAATGTATTATTCAGAAACAAGAGGAAGCTTTTGTAGTTGCCCATAAATATATTTGTGTTTATTCATTCCAAGAGCAATCTGACTAAGGCAGGGTGCTGAAACCGCACAGTGGAGCTAGGCCTTCCTTGCAAATTCCACCAAGTTATGGCAGCCGAGATGGTGTTCCAGTGAGGACTCTCTCCACTGGTGGGGTGCAGAGCCGGGGACTGTTTATAAAGATTTTTCAAACACTAGCCCTTCTGCTCCTGGCTTTGGGCTTTATCCCAGCTGGTCAATGTGCGGAACAGCAATGGTAAGAAAATGTAGCTGAGATCTTAATATCTTCCCTTAAACATACCTGATTATTCAAGGTCCCAAACTTCTACTTTACATTAAACATGAATTTAATGAGTTTGTAATGAATTTCTAAACAAGCCCTAAGCGAAACTGCTTTCTGCCTTATCTATTCTAGGGTTTTCAGCTCAAAATTCGGTTGGTGGAATAGAAAAAGAAAAAAAAGAACAACATTAGGAAAAACAGGGTGAAGAGTTTGGAAACTCTGAGAGCCCTGCACATGGCATTTTCCCAGCTGTCTTTCTTCTTCCCAGCTGCTCCCATCAAAGGCACGAACTTTACAGTGAAATGTCTATTGGAGGGCCCTTGGTTGCCTTTGTCAAAGGCCTTCCTCCTGTTGACTCACCTAACTGCAGGGCCAAGGGAACCAAGGTTTTCCTTTAAAGATCATCTAAAAGTCCAACTTTTGTGCCCTGCACGAAACAGTTAAATAGTGTTTAATGATAAAGAGTAATTGGTCACTTGGAAGTGGATAAGGAATGAGATCATGTCAGCCTCCAAATCCTAGGAAGTATCAAACTGTAGAATGACCCATGAGTTTCTCTGCCATATAACTGCATAGAGAGGTAGGTGGCAGATAAAGAAAAGATCCTAGGAGACGCCTGCATGGATTGGCACATTGCTGGCTTAGCTGGAATCTCCCCTATCTAAACCCTTTGTCTTTTTCTATTTCTAATAGCTTTCACCCTCCATCCCCATCCAACCATACTTGCCCTCTATTGGTTGTTGCCTAATGAGCGCTGCTGGCCAGCCTTTGTGAAACAGGTGCTGCTAGATTATTTGCACCCATGTGATGTATGTGTTATTATGGAATGAGATGAACCATAACTAGTGCATCTGGACCACAGGATAAAAAGGAGGGGAAAAAGTCTTGCCTTTTGACAACTAGGGGAGAAAATGGTCACTTACAAATGAAGATGTTTTTAGAACAGATCATTGGTAAGGCACTTAAAGAGGCCCTACCATGGAGTTGATTTTTAAATCCTTTCCTCAGTTAAAATGATTAATAACTATCTGACCTTTAACGACTTTTTTTCCCCTTCTTGGCATATTGTAACAAACAAATGTCCTTCCGTGACAATAAATTTGAGATGAAGTAAGGAGCTAACCAACTGTGCTTCATGATGGGAACACATCAATCACTGCCTCCCAGCCACTGCTTAGGGCTAAAATAACTTTGGCCAAACTAAAACACTGTGTACTTGGTGTGGGTTTCCTTTTACTAGCCTGAAATAGCTTTGGGAATTCTCAGGGTACTACCTAGTTATCTAAGTAATTCCCACTGTGGTCAGGCACAAGGGCTACTATAGTCACATCATTTGTTAATGCAAGTCGCCTTGTTTGTAGGGTACTTACAATACTGTTATGAGCAACCAGCTCCAATATTTCACCAGAATAAAACAAAGTTATCAACCATTTTCCTACTTTTCAGCAAATCCATCCTATAAATAGAATTAAGATCAGCTTTGTTTTTCATCCACTCCCTTGGAAACTCAAAATTAACTGGGGTTGCCAATGGTGCTTAGGGCCACCAATGGCTTCCACGTGGCTACTGAGGAGAGAGAAGACTCACAGCAGGAGCAGACAGCCCTACTGTCCTGGGTCTTTCCAGTCATTTGGCTGGAGATGCCCACTGTTCCCTCTGCCATCCCAATCAATGGTGCGAAAAAACAGAGCTGTTTGCCTACAACAGCCCAGCGAAACCACCGTCATCAGGGAAGCAGCTCCCAGCAGATGAGATGCTTGCTAGAATGCTTAGCCCAGGAGCTACAAGTTCAGAGCTACCTGGTGAGCTATGAAAAGGAGAGTATCTAAGTTCCCACCTTAGCAGGATGACGCTTTGCATGCGTTACATAGAAAGGAAACTAAGACAGGAGTCCAAAGAAGAATCTTCAGGCACAATGAAGGCTTATTTTGAGGAAATAGTTACTGGCAGATCTCCATCTCTGCTTAAGACAGATGAGAGGAATGAGGTTCATACTGTGACAGCAGGGATTAAGGCATCCTGGAAAGTAATTTTCTAAACATCACAGGGTCCCAGCAAAGTCTTTTCAGCTCATGACATTCTCATTGGCCTGAATTCACCCCAATCTCCAGCAAAATGGGGTCTGTAGGAAACCATGCTTAAACTTTCTGTTGCTTTTTACCGTAATTTCCATACTGCATGTTACAGAAAAAGTACCAAAACCAAGTGGGTTTTATTTAACATGGAATATGAATTTCCAGAGACAATTATAGTAAGATGGTTTAAAGCTTAGCCTTTGGAGTTAGAAACTCCTAGGTTTAAATCCTGACATTGGTATTTTATATCTGTGATAGTGGACAAATGACTAAACCTCAGTTTCCTCAGAGGAAAATAATAGTGTAAAGTAGTTAAGAGAGCACCTGTTACCCCAAAGTACTTAATCGATATCAACTAAGTATTATTATTACTATTCATTTCTGAACTCTATTCATGATCCAGGAAAGATCTGGCTTAATGTGTTCCTGTTATAGAATGGAAGCTAAATGCCTGCATTCCACGATAGTGCTCTGTGCTCTGGCCGCAGTGCAGCCTCAAAACACCCTGCATCCAGCTGTGTAGATGGGATCCAGGGACTGGAAAGATACCCCTACCCCTGTCTCAAGTGAAAGTTTCCCCACCAACAGAAAGACAACCCAGTAAACCTGTCACCTCTCTACCACAGCAAGATTCATAACAGAACACTCCCAATATGTCATGAAGCCAAATTCCCCGTTCTGGCTTCTCAACAAAGAATAAGATCCAATGGGTTTGCCTACTCAATTTTCCTCTATAATTATACATTTCTGCTTTTTTCTTTCCAAAACAGGTCCAGCTCTGCCAGCTCAGATGGATCACAGTCTTAGTGTTCTTGTGACACAAAGAGGAAATAAGAGACCATGCACAAATGATGGTTGAGGGATATCCCCCATTATCAGAAGATTGACCAACCAGATCATGTACAGCTTCTCCAGATTGACAGGGGGAAGTATTCATTGACTATGAAGGATAGTCAGATAGCTGACAATCCAGATTATGGGGAAAGGCAGAACACAGCTGTGAACACGATGAAAATAATACCAATATGCATTGATACTTATTGTATGCTTATGACTCCTGGTGGGGTGGATGGGGGGCTCTGCCCATTTTGCTCTCCATTTCCATATCAGTCCATAAGGAGTAGCATTTTTTCCCTTCTTCCAGTGGGTGGGGTGGTTGTTACATTGAAATTTTCTAAATTCTTTTTTCCATCCTCTTTCTTTCCCCAGAAAGAAGTGTTGTTATTAAACAGATCCAGAAAAGGCTAAGACAAGTTTCAGGCTCCGATTTTTAGTGGTAAGTGAGAGTGCTGTGTGTTAAAGATTGGGCTCTACTCTCTGCCCCTTCGGTGTACACCCCATGCAGTAAGGTCCTTGGGGGGGATGCACAAGGTCTATCTCCCAGGCCTAGCCGACCGCCTCACATACTGTGAGATCACAGCATGTGCACATGATGAAGTCAGTGGCCCTGAGTTTACCAACTCAGAATCAGCGTGCAGTTTAAGGAAGCCTAATCTACCCTCGTTTCCAGAACTACAGCTTGTACTTTGGTACCACTTATCAGAGAGTCCTGTATTAAGGGAGTGGCGGAGGGAGGATGGAGCAATATGCGTGGGAGGTGGGCTGAATAATGGTCCCCAAAGATGTCTACATTCTAATTCCCAGAATCTAAGAATGTGTCATCTTACACAGTATAGTTCCTAGGGTTACTGTAACAAGTTACCACAAACTGGTAATTTATTCTCTCACAGTTCTGGAGGCCAGAAGTACAAAATCAAGGTGTCAGCAGGGTGACTCCTTCTTGGAGACTCAGAGGGAGAATCTGTTCTCTGCCTCTCTCTCTTAGCTTCCAGTGGTTGCTGACAATACAATCGTTGGCCCTTCGTTGGCTTATACACACATCACTCCAGACTCTGTCTCTGTTGTCATATGGTGTTCTCCTTGTATGTCATTTCAGTCTCTGTGTCTGCACATGGTGTTCTGTTCTGTGAATCTGTGTCCAAATTCTCCTTGTCATATGAAGACAAGCGTCATTGGATTAGGGTCCACCTTCATCCAGCATGACCTCATTTTAACTTGAAAAGACACTATTTCCAAATAAGGGCACATTTGGTTATACCAAGGATTAGAACTTCAACATATCTTTTTTTTTTTTTAATTTATTTATTTTTGGCTGCATTGGGTCTTTGTTGCTGCACGCAGGCTTTCTCAAGTTGCAGCGAGTGGGGGCTACTCTGTTGCAGTGCGTGGGCTTCTCATTGCTGTGGCTTCTCTTGTTGCAGAGCACGGGCTCTAGGCGCGCGGGCTTCAGTAGTCGTAGCTTGCGGGCTCAATAGTTGTGGCTTGCGGGCTCTAGAGCACAGGCTCAGTGGTTGTGGAGCACGGGCTTAGTTGCTCCGTGGCATGTGAGATCTTCCCAGACCAGGGCTCAAACCTCTGTCCTCTGCATTAGCAGGCGGATTCTTAACCACTGCATCCCCAGGGAAGCCCAACGTATCTTTTTAAGAGACACAATTTACCCTATAGTACATGGTAAAGAAAGACGTTGCAGATGAGATTAAGGATATTGAAATGGGCAGAGTATCCTGGATTATCCAGGTGTGCCCAATGTAATCACAAGAGTCCATAACAAAGGAAGACAGGAGGGTCAGAGGTCAGAGAGGAGAAGGCTATTTGACCACAAAGGCAGAGATTAGAGTGATATAGCCACAAGCCAAAGAATGCTGGCAGCCCCAAAATCTGGAAGAGGCAAAGAAAGTATTCTCCCCTGGAGTCTCCTGAAAGAATTAGCTCTGGGGTACCTTAATTTTAACCCCTTAAGACTCATTTCAGACTCTGACCTCCAGAACTGTAATAGAATAAATTTATTCTGTTTTAAGCCACTACATTGGTGGTAATTTGTTGCAGCAGGAATAGGAACTAAATATACCAGGTGATTTTAAAAATTAATTTTCCATTAATACTTTGGGCCCTAGTTGCCTTTAAAAAGCAAAAATGAGTTACTGGTAGAATTTGAACACCAAAATTATGCCACCAACCTGTAACAACTTGGTTACACCATTCAGCTAAACTCTCTTGAGGGATTATCTCATGAACTCTTCAAAACAACCTTTTGCAGTAGGTACTATGATAATTCCTAATAAAAAAAGGCTGAGAAAATTGAAGTCAAGGAACATTAACTAACTTAGAGGTGGTAAGTAGTGGAGTCAGATTTTTTTTTTTTCCCTTTGCGGTACGCGGGCCTCTCACCGTCGCGGCCTCTCCCGTTGCGGAGCACAGGCTCCGGATGCACAGGCCCAGCGGCCGTGGCCCACGGGCCCAGCCGCTCCGCAGCATGTGGGACCCTCCCGGACCGGGGCACGAACCCGCGTCCCCTGCATCGGCAGGCGGACTCTCAACCACCGTGCCACCAGGGAAGCCCCCGGAGACAGATTTTGAACTCAGACCAAAGGGTTCTCTAAGACATATTTTTCTTTATCGCTAAGTCATACTCTTCTCCCACCCATATGTAGTCAGATGGATGACCTAATTGGGCACAGGACATAAAACTGGGTCTACAAATATGGCAAAAGTATCACATTGTCATTTGTCTTCATGCAAAAATAACAGCCACTCTTTACCTGTCCACCTAAGGGGAGGCAGCAAAAGAGAGGCCAAGTAAACATCTTCCTGCCTCAAATGCTATTGTGAGATCATCAATGCAGCAAAGCCTCGTCTAAAGCCAATGCCAGTATCCAATTGTCCAGAGAAGAACAGCCTTGGGCATTGCACATGCCAGGAGATTCTGGCTTGTGCACAAGCTGACCTGTCCTGCTCTTTTGAAAACTGAATATGAGAAAATCATCTGCTCCTCTCCATTTCCGTGGGCTATTTCTGAGACACTGGAAGGTTGTCCAGCATAGACTGCAAACTCCATAAGGGCACCATGTCTGATGTCTCACTTCTGCTCTCTGGGCCTTAACACAGTCCCTGGGATAGACGTGCTCCACAAATACTTGATAGACGAAGAAGAGGGGAGTCAGATATGTTTGGATCCAAACATCAGTTCTATCATCTATCAGCTGTGTTAACTTGAGTCATTCGCTTCACTTCTCTGAGATTGTGTCCACATCTGTGAGATACAGATGTAAACTCTAGGCAGCAATGACTTTGTCTTATGGAGCGGTCCGGAGCTCCGCAAGATGTGCAGCATAGAAGTTATTTCTTAGGAAGTGCCCATGATTGAGTCAATATATGAAAGGATAGACAGATGGTAAAAGTAAGCTAAACACATCTTTGTTGCCCCAAAGTGACGCTAATATTGCAAACAACCATCTGTTTGCAAGGGCCCGGGAAGCCCCATTTTTCAATGCTGGTGGCAGACTCAAGGTGGCCACCAGCTAGGTCAGGGTTCTGTGGAACCAAATCAGAAGTACACTTGGAATGAGTTTACCTCCTCTTCACGTGCATTGCTTTGTGTGTCTGCTTTTGTGTCCATGCAGTCTGTACATGTTTCATACACCATGAAGAACTAAGGAGACAATGCTGGTTTGCAGTGTTTCCCTCGCCTCTGGGCATGGTCTCTCTTCTTTTGTTTCTTATCAATATTGCTGTTAAGAATTTCATGCGAGTGGTGCTATAACCCCCCATTATGACATGAAAATCGATATATGTCATAAGAGTTTAAGTGAACCCCTCTTTTGGTGGGAGTGTGAGTGTGATGTGGAGGTCAGAGCAGCAATCAGAGCCCAGGCTGCCACTAAGCACCCTGGTCAAGGCATTTTGCCTCTGAAGTTGAGCTCTTTCAGCTTTAGAAGGAGGGATGCACATTGATCTTTGCCTTGGCCTACAAGGTGTCATGATATGGCTCCTACCTACCTTTCCAAACTTTGGCCAACCATTCTCTTCTCTTACTCTGCTCCAATCACACTGCTCTTTTCTCTGATCCCCAATACATAAAGCTTTTCCCACAGCTCATGGCCTTTGCACTAGTTGTTCCCTCCACCTGGAAAAACTCTCCCTGCAAATGTTCATCCCACTGTCTCCTTCTCTCTCTTCCACAGGTCTCAGCTCAAGTGCCTCCACCTGGCTAAGTCTTTTCTGATTGTTCAATCTAAAGTTGTCATCCAATTACTGTCATACGATTGTGTTTTGTTTTCTTTATAGTATTTGTGAATATCTCGTATTTTCTTGATAGTTATTTATTTGTCCTTTCTTTAGACAGTAATATCCGCCTAGGGAGGGACCTTATCTGCCTTGCCCATCACTGAATCCCCGGCACCCAAAACAATGCTTGGCAATATAGAGGGTGTTGAATGAATGATTTCCAAGGTTCCCTCCAGGTGTACTGTTCCATATCATGTTATATTATACTGCTATTCATCCCACATTGCTATTCCAAGTAGTAAAACTAGACAAGCATGCTGATGTGTTACACAAGGGTTCACACAGTGGGTGCCCTGGACAAGAGGTTCTGATACAAGTACTGTGGTTTAGAGCTCTACCTCACTGGCTGCTAGAGTGTTCTAGTTGGCTACCGCCTTCCTCCCTCTTGGGCTTTAGATCCCTTCCTTGTTCCAAACCAGTAGGGATATCACACCTATGTGAGTCAACTGTGTGAACACCTCTCAAAGGCCCTCTCCCTTCTTCACTGCAAGGCCCTTGCCCCGTCCAGCTGGCACCTACCCACCCAAGAATTCTATCCCAATTTAGCCAAACTATCTTTCCCCACTTGAAACAGAACTCAGAGACACTCTTCCTGCTCAAAGCCAAGGGTGAAGTTGTATCATATACAGAAAACAAGCACAGCATTTAGAAAGTAAAAATATTGAAGATGAAGAGGTGCTGACGTCATAGCTATGTCTAGTTTACGGCTCTGGCTTTCATGGGAAAAATGGGAGCGGCGCAAGTGAAAGGAAAAGGATTTGGCCTCAAATTTACAGATCCTCAGAGGAGACGTTCTAGCATCCCAAATTCCTTGGTTCCTGTCTCTACCACCGAGGTAGAATCAATCTTTAGATCTTTTCTCATGTGGAGATTTAGAAAATATGCAACTGCAGTACACTTTTGGTACTAGAAGAAAGGCAGAGGATGAAAAAACAAAATGAGTATAAGAATGTCATAATAATAGTTGCTATATTCATGAGAAACTCATTTCTATGTATGAAGTGCTGTTTGTTTATCTGATTTATCAATCAGACTAGTGAAGACTACAATGAATGTATTTCATGGACTGGACTGGCTATCAGTGAAATCTATCTTCAACATTTCGATAAAATTTCTAGCATGAGGACAATGTTCATATATTTTCATTATCTATTCAAATGATTGCACTTCAACAATTGTACCCTAGTAATTGACAGGGCAGCCCCCCAAAAGGTAAAACATGCCCACTTAGCTCACTGAAAACTCATTCTATTTACAAATGATCAGAAAGAACAAATTACAAAAGCCAGAGAAGCCTAGTTACTGTCTTTTTATAAAACAAGAAAGGGATGTTCTGATTTTGCACTAATACTAGATTCCACATACACACACACACACACACACACACAAATTCCAGGAGAAAAAATTCCCAGTTAATAGTGAGCTGCTTATAACTGAGGGAAGGGAGAAAATAGCAGTAACTTAGATAACTTGAGGGCACAACATAATTTTATGTGAACCATCTTCTAAGTTAGATAACTCTGATAAAGCAGTACATCTAGGTCGTGAGTGTCCCTAAGGCTCCGTATGCACAGCACCGGTGTCGCTTTAATCTTCAGATTCTCCCTAGCGCCAGGTATCACACTCCACACATAGTAGGAATTCAGTCAGTGCTGCTTCAAGAGAATGTTCATCAGCACACTCCTCCTCTACATAAGCAGACTTGCTGCCGCTTCTCTCGGGTACCTACAGTAGAGATGCAGGCTGGAGACTTTAAACCACAGGAACCGAGTGAGAATCTCATATTTTACTCGTCCAGCAAAGGTTTTTAAAAAAGTTATGCTATATAGGATATAAATGCAAGGAACTACTGAAATACACCACCAGAAACAGCATGGTTTTTTATTGCAGCCCTTTCCTAAATCTTGAAGAAATAAAAATATTTTGAAAAAAATAGTACAAATACATAGCTAAAACAAGGAAACTGTACTGGAGTCTCTCTTTGGGGTGAATCTCTATAAACGTGTGCATTGTATGTGTGTGTGTGTGTGTGTGTATAATGTATTCAAAAGTATGTATACCAGAAGCTTACTTGTATTAACTACTCTAAACCTTTTTACAGAAGGAGGCATTTTCACATCGGGTCAAGCTTCAAAACTTGTGAACACATTTTAAAAACAACTTGAAGATATAAGATAACTAATATTTTTAGAGCTTCTGCTGAAAGGACTTAGTGGGGAATTAGCCATGAAGTAAAGAAAATTCTCACTTTCTCTTAACAATCTGCCTGGTACTCTGGCTATGTAAATTAGCATGAGCTCAAAATCATGTTGGGCTAAAATAACTCAGACTGGACATAAACATAAGAAGACTGAGGAAAAACAGGATTTCATAAAAATGTTAAAGTGTATATAATAATAATAGGTGCAGGCAGCTCTTCTCTTTATTATCTGATATGTTCCAATGTAAATATCAAAAACAGTAGTAAATATATTACCTAATACTTTGTAAAACTATCGATTAGCAAAATACCTACTCATTACTGGAAAAAGAAAAAACGCTGAGCGAAATCCAGCTGATGTGTTTTGCGGTGGGATTTCCATTTCAAGCATGACACCCAGTCAGTAAGTTCACCACAGAGCTCTTTGGATTCGGGTATTAAGAGCACAAAATAATCAAAACCACGGTTTCATGGTTCAGCCTTTTTGATTACTTTTTCATCAAATGAGCTCACCTACGGGGTTTTGTAACCAGTTGCTAGAGTGAGCACCGGGCTTTAAGGCCTCATGTAACATGTTCTAGCCACATGGTCATTTTACCTTCTTGAACCGTCTCAGTGGGAATCTGAGACATGTTCTCCCTACTACCATGAGGATAGATTCTTTTTCATAAACTGTCTTCTCTGTGTTTCCGTCAATTCCAAAATAATATAAGACAAATAATTCTGTAAAGCGAATCCAACAATGCTAAAAATAAAAGTACATAAATAACAAACAAAGTACTGGACTGGGAGATGCTAGAAGTCAGTTTCCATCTCAGAAACTGGAAAGCAGGCTGATTTTTCTCTGACACATACGATCATTGATCAGCATGAAAACTATCTTGAGCCTGTCGGAAAGAAACAGAGCAATGGTTGGATTTTTTGATTTGCAATGTTAGGTTTGATCAGAAGGCCTGATGGGGATCTGAGAAGTGACTAAAATATATTATTTGGGCAAGTCATCAGTAAACAAGCTCAGAAAACCTCTGTGCTTCTCTCTTTAATGGAGCCTCTGACCCTCAATTATCAATGATGCAAGAAAATACCAGTTAAGTGTTCATTTAGTCCACAAAGAACTCTACCGCATCTCTTCAAAATCAAGATCTAGGTATGTCATCTGCATTTTATTTAACTACCTAAACACAAATGTCATTGGAGGTAAATCATGAATTTTGGCCAAGGAGCTCAGGTGGTAAGTATCAGACACCAAAATAAGGTACTGAATCAAACTGTGTGTTTTCAAAAGGTGAGGCTAAGACCGGCTTTATGACTCTTAGACTACTCACTTCCTTCAGGGGAACAAAGGTGTTGAGAGCTGAAAAATAAAGACAGGACTTACACTGGGATTTCTTGGATAGAGCAGCTTCCACGTGGCTACCTCCTTCCCTTAAAGGTAAAGGAGGAGTAGGGGTGCTGCAAGGAGCCTACCTAGAGTTCTTAACACTCCCTGGAGTTTGAGAGGCAAAGGGGACTGACTTCCCATTACCTCCTCCGGTTTCCTTCCCCTTTCTCCCCTCCCCCACCCCCAGAGATCTAGAACAGGGTTGGCAAACATTTTTTGCAAAGAGACTGCAAATATTTTAGGTTTTGAGATCCATGTAATCTGTACTATGCTGTAGTGCAAAAGCAATCATGGACTACACATAAAAGAATGGATGTGACTGTGTTCCAATAAAACTTTATTTAAAAAAAAAGGGCAGCAGGCCAGAGCTGGCTCATGGGCCATAGTTTACTGCCACCTGGTCTAGATGCTGACAGACATCTCAGGTGGCAGAGCCTGGAGAGTGGCTGCTGCGTTGAGGTCAGTCTACTTGACCACAGCTAGATTAGTACCATGTTGGGAAGAGAAAGGCAGCCTAGAACTGCTTGAATTCTGCCCAAATGGACTACCCAGGAGGGCACTAAGACTCCACCAGGGAGATTACTGTGAAGGGAGTTGCCAGAATATACGGTTGTAAGCAGGGAAAAGAAGTCCTGAGTAGGGAGGGTGTGAATGAGGAAGAACAAAGAAGCCTGCAAGGGGTTCCCTCTGCAGCCAGCCCAGCTGGGGTGGAGAGAGGACTGCATTGAGGCCTATTTGCCCTTAAAGTGTCCATGAGACTTTTATTGCCTCAGAATGCCTGGAAAAGGCCTCCAGGAGCTTTCCACTCAAGGCAGGGAAGACCCTCTTTCAGTGAATACATTTTAAAGGAAGCTTGGAAAATGAAAATAAACTTGCATTTTGATTTCATTCCATGTTATCTGATTCAATATATCAGCTCCAGAAACTTCCTCTCCCCATCCCATACATGAAAAAATAAATAGATAATTGAAGCAACTATCTGGGTTTTCAACACAGTTAAATAATATTCCCATACCCACTTTAGTTTAAATCACTGGTTCTCAAACTTTAGCAAACATCAGAATCAGCCGGGAGGCTTCTTAAAACACAGATTTCCGGGCCCCATACCCAGATATTCTGAGTCAGTAGGACTGGGTGGGGCCTGAGAATGTGCATTTCTAATGAATCCCCAGGTGATGCTGATGTTTCTGGTCCAGGACCACACTTGGAGAACTAGTGGCTCAAGCCAAGCCTGGTTTCCAGCTCTGAGTCGTCCTCTCATGAAGAACAGGAAGTTCTAGTGTTAGCCCAACACTCTACTTGTTCACATGGGCCATTAGTCAACCCCGTTCAGTTTTCGGAGAACAGCTATGGCTACAAAATGATTCGTTTGTGTTGCCAACACCATCCATCTCTTCTGTTACCATGGGCAATTTTTCTCAAGGAACCTGGATTTTCTGGCCTTGCCTCTTCTTTGCTCACATATGACATGAAGGTAGTTACCTACCAAGAGCAAGCATTTTACATAATGTCACCAATCTATCCAGTGCAAAAAAGGATATTGAAGGGAGTTTACTGACATATTGTCTGACATTGTCATGATCCATGAGTGGCAGAAAATAGACACCCGGTAAGTAGGCAGATTTCCATCTGGCAAGTAGATGGCTGTAAGGAACACCAATGTGAAATGACAGGTAGTAATAGAAACTAGAAAGTCGATGGGAAAATTAGCTTTCCTCATTTCACATCTGCACAACAGGGGGAGCTGCCAATCACAGTCTCCAGAGAGAGAGAGAGGCTTATCTGGGTTCCTGACCACGTGCAAAGCCATGTTCTCCTAAGTTAAAAAAAAAACAAAAAAACTCATGGGGGAAAAAAAATAGAATCAGTCTGTTAGAAAGCTTTAAACAAATGTGGGGCTGTGAAACAAGCTGTCACAAATTGGCACAGAGAATGCAGAAAATCAATGTGAAATGAAAGCTGCCTCTCCCAACAAATAAAGCAGGCAATTAACTCTTCCTGTTCCTGCTGCAGCCTCCAAGCCATTTAAACTGTAGAATGCAGGTTGCTAGGGAATGGGCTGGTGCTTTAAATATGCAGCCTACTCTCTCCTATAGCATGGGTGGGTATGTGGGTGAAAAATAGGCACACAGGTGGCAAGGAAGAATCAACTTGGCTTTTATATCTACATACCTAAATACATCTATCTATTTTATATATAGCTATAGTTTATATATACACACATATACATACATAAATGTGTATGTCTATACGTACATGTATGTATATATGTACGTATACACACACACATTAATCACATGAGACTAAGAACAGATACTTGAATCCTCAACATTATATGTGTTGCCTACGTTGAGTAGGAATGACACAGGAATAAGAAAGCATCTCACAAGAGTCTTAATAGTCACATAGAGAAACATACAAATTCACCACTTTAAAAAACAAATTAGAGAATATACCAATCCAAACCACCTGTATGCTTTGCTGTTCAACTCTATCTCTGTTTTTAATGATCTACAAATGGTAACACATAAAAGGAGGTAGCTAAAACAACTACAAAAGTATTGAAAATGTACTTCTTAAAAGGCTAGGCTATTGATATAGTTCACTAATTAATGTTATAAGAATATTGCTCTGAATCAGAATATAAAGCAAATACAACAAAGATGAGCTATAATTCTGTCAACAGAATTCAAAAGGGTCATTCGTTATAGTATCAACGTATTTGTAAAAATGCAAAGTTTATCTGAACATTAATTAGTATGCTTATGTGTAAGCACAGGACCGGTCAAGACACTTGCTGCTGCAGTAACAAACAACCCCCAAAACTCAGTGTCTCCTACCCAGCAAAGGTATACTCTTTCCTCATACTATATCCAGTGTTTCTCAGCAGGGGGCGCTCTGTTAATCATAGTGATTCGGGGGCCCACACGGATGGAAGCTCTTTATGAATGTGTGTT
This sequence comes from Tursiops truncatus, assembly GCF_011762595.2. NCBI lineage: Eukaryota > Metazoa > Chordata > Mammalia > Artiodactyla > Delphinidae > Tursiops > Tursiops truncatus. The sequence goes on along the minus strand of NC_047036.1, from coordinate 120,526,454 downwards.
TCCAGGAACATCAAGGAGGAAGAGAGGGAACACAGAAAACCACAGTCTGTTCTTAAATTTTCTGTCCAGACGTGACAAGTTACTTTTCAGTCTCATTGACCAAAGTTTGAAAAAGTTCATAACCTAACTTTAAAAGGAGTTGAGGAGTGAAATTTCCTGTGTTCTCAGAAAAAGTAGAACCAGGAACACGTGATAAGCAGCACCAGGACAACCACATTCATCCCCATTTCCTGCCCGGATACTGCAATGAACTCTTTGCCAGTCTATCTGCTTCCACATAGATTCACCTTTAATCTATTCACACAACATACAGAGACTGAAGCCTTTTTAAAAAAACATAAATCTAGTAGCCCTATCAGTTTCACGCTTTAATACCCTTTAGTGGCTCTCAGTGAACTTACAATAAGATTGAGCATCTCCACCACGGGTTATAAGGCTTTGCATGATCTAACCCCTACCCGCATCTATGACCTCTCCCTTCTATCCACTATTTGACCCAGTCAAAGCACTTTCACCACCCACCTCACTCATAGGCACGTTGTTTTCTTTACCTTTTCTGAATTTATGAAGCTTGGTCTATGTGTTATTCCCTCTGCATCCTTCTGCCATTCATGACTTGGCTTTACTCCTACTCATTACTTCAACATCAAGCTTTCACTCTCCAGCCTCTCCCTCTCACAGACCTTATAGTTTTTACTCCATAGCAACTCACATGCTTTTAATTATAAATTTATAATTATATAGTTATTTCTGTGTTTATTTAATATCTTCCTCCATCTATAAATTCCGTAAAGGAAAAGATGATGTGGTTTTGTTTTCACTGACTATGCACAGCACTTAGTACACTACCTGCCATTCACTAGGCACTCAACTGCCACATGAATAAGTAACTTCCACACAATTTTACCCCTAACGACTAATAAAGATCAACAAGTCCGTTGAAACATGTGTAGCAGAAAGCCATTCATCTGGGACTCAAAGTGAAATCCAAATGTTAGAACTGAACATGCCTTTACGTCTTGTCTACACTTCAGAGTTTGTAAAGAAGATGTACATCCAGTATGACAATGATCCTTCCAAGCTACCCTAGGTAGGTCAGTTAGCGGACTGACCATTTTCCAATGAGAAAATAGAAGCTGGGAGAAATGAAGAGACTCGCCCAGTATCATACTGCTAGCAAGGGGTAAAGCCAGAAGGTGAATGAGACACTTCTGACTGTACATCTGCTTCACTTACCACATGCCAACCTGTCTCTTAATTCAAGAAGGTCAACCTTAGAAGTATTCATGTCGGGATAGTGTTAAGGAAAGGTAAATTATTAACATAACACCTGGGCCAGATTCTGAATAGATATGCAGAGGATGATGTTCAGTCTCACTATGCATTTCAGAATCTCTGCCCAAAGGAAATGACTGGGCAAATGAAGAACTTCATTGAGGGCTCAGCTTTATAATACATTTCTCCCTGATATCACTAAGGACCTTGAAAGCTCCAACTCCAACAAAGACTCTAAGGAGTCTTTCCAAAGTACCTGTGGTAGTTGGTAGGGGTCACCTATTAAGCTATGGCCACATTTATTCAAGAAGTATATTTGGAGCACCTACTACATCCCAGAGGTTACGCATGATACAATACACCAGATCAGCAGGGAATGGAGTCAGGAGGCTTATGCTTTAATGAGCGGAAGGATTATAGTACAAGTACAGGGTAGGTCTGGGTGGAATCCCATGGGAGAAGATGGAGGGAGAAAATGAGCAGTAATTGTTGAGTGTAGAGGGTAAGAGGAAGCTCATAAAGGCACCAGCCACCTTGGAACAAAAGGAGAAAACACCAAAGGAGAGAAAGAAGAGGAAAAACAGAGAACTAGAAACACAGAAGATAAATGTCACAATTACGTCCTAGTCGTGACGGATCAACTCAATCCTGGTTTGAGAAAAACACTCTTATAGCCTGTTTGAGCTTTTCTTGTGAGTTGATTTAATGATTTAATGACCTAATTTTTAGCCACTGTAAAATGAGCTGCACTTCCAACTGCCGTGCACAGACCCTTCCAACACTAATTGGAGCTAGACTCTCTTGTCCCCTCTCCCTTCTCCCTGTGGGTTCCGACTCCAACCTTTCCCTTTTTCTTTTGAACATGTCACCATTTCCAGCTTCTGCCACGTGGGGCCCCAAATACATGCTTCTCCTTGTTCTCAAAAAGGAGATTTAATAATCAGTGTTAGGTAGTGCTGTGTTAGAAACAAGGAAATCCACCTGGCTGGGCAGATAGCCACGATAACTTAACACACACAGAAAAACGTACTAAATAGTTAGATTGGCTATGATTCCATTCACATCTATATGAAAGAGCCACATAAAATATTAAATGTGTGTAGCCACTTGCTTCAGAGATAAATGATAAGACTCATTAGTCATGACAAAAGAATTTTTAAAATATGAGATTATGTATGAATATCCTCAAGAGGTTCTATAGAAGATGACACACATTCACAGATAATCTACATTCTGGAATCCAATTTTAATTAGGTCACTGTTCCAGCAATCACCAAGACCTTTAGAAGACAGAGAAACTAACTTTTCTTTCTCTCATGCAGGGAAAAGATCAAATTACTTCTGAACTTAAAACTTTCATAACCAACAGAAAGGGCAGCTCGATACAATCAAGAGATTTTTATAAGCATATCTATACATCACACCCTGTACCTATTTCTTACAATTTTTCTGGTTGTTTCTTACTTGATGATTTCTGCCTTTGGCAATCATTTATTTCTAATGACTTGTTCGCAGAACAGAAATGTCCATTTACCCTGGGACCCTCTTAGTCTGCTGCGATAGGCAACTCCAGAGGTAACGTGCCTGTTGGGAAGGAGGAAAGGAAGCTACCCTCAGAGGCTAACCTCCCATAGCTCTCAGAGGTCCTCCATGACTTCCTGTGTGGAATACCCACCTACATCTACTATTCCTCATCACTCTTACCTAGCTTTCTTCATCTGTGCAGCATTTACTATCCTTCAAACACTCACGTATAAACACACACATTCACACACATATATATGCATATACTCTTATCTATTTTATTTACCAGAATGAAAATTTCATGAGAACAAGGTCTTTGTTTAGGTCACTGTGTCTTGAATAGTACACCCCAAACATTGTGGGTATTCAACAATTATTTGTTGAATAAATAAATACTTTCCCCATGCTGCTGCTTCTCAGTGTGGCTGGGAAGAAGAGATGGAGTAAGAGGCTCAATAAATAGCTGAGAAACAATTCCATTCTACTCCAAATCCTGAAGGCTGAAAATGTAAACCTACCTGAGGTTTTCATGGAGAGCTGAGACTGCATACATTAGGGTTCCAGGTTCTAGGGTTAAACCTGCATACATTAGGGTTCTAGGTTCTAGTTCTAGGGTTAAAATGAAAGTTTTCTTCTGCACTAAATGCTGGATATTCTATGGTATCCAACTCTCAAATAAGACTAAAGTTGAGGATAACAATCTCAAGAAAGGGTATTAAATTAAATCCAAGATAATATTCAGAGTGAATTAATAAAGGAAAAGGTAAAGATTAGTAATGAGAAGAAAGCAATGATACATAAGAAGTTCATTTATTTTAAAGGCTTGCTCTAGAGTTGAAATGTGCCTTATTTTCTTTTCCTGATTAATAATAAATAATGTGTTCTATGTAACATTTGACCTAAAAAAAGTGATAACAATTAATGGAGAATAGAAATGCTAGCTTTGCTGCTTACTAGCATTGTGTCCTTAGGTGAGTTATTAAACCTCTCTGACACCAGGATTGCTGATTGGTTAAATAAAGGGAGAGGGGTCACTAATGAATTCCTAATGTACAGGGTCATTGCTAAAGCACCTATTGCTTATAGGCTGGGCTGAAGAGTTGTTTGTTTAATTTTTATTGGGGTATAGATGCTTTACAATGTTGTGTTAGTTTCTACTGTAGAGCAAAATGAATCAGCTAAACGTATACATATATCCCCTTGTTTTTCTATTTCCTTCCCGTTTAGGTCCCCACAGAGCACTGAGTAGAGTTCCCTGTGCTATACAGTAGGTTCTCATTAGGTATCTATTTTACTATCAATAGTATACATATGTCAATCCCCATCTCCCAATTCATCCCACCCCCTTTCCCCCCTTGGCATCCATACATTTGTTCTCTATGTCTGCGTCTCTATTTCTGCTTTGCCAATAAGATCATCTATACCATTTTTCTAGATCCCACATATATGCGTTAATATACAATATTTGTTTTTCTCTTTCTGATTTACTTCACTCTGCATGACAGACTCTTGGGCTGAAGAGTTGTGTCCACCTGGTGGCAAAGCTATTGCTGGGTCATGTTTCAAGAAATAAAGAAATCTCCTTTTAAGCTACACCTACATAGGCATTCATGTGATTGACGTAAATTCTCACACTCCTAAATCTTTAATACCTCAGCTCTCACCACAGACCTCCATGCCTAGCCCAGGGTTCAGACGTAATTCCAAAACCTGTGGGTTGGATGATTTCCTTGCTGATAAAGCAAAGGGGTACCCAATTCTTCCTTAAACTTTGAATAAATAAGAAACACCGGGCTTCTCTGGTGGCGCAGTGGTTGAGAGTCCGCCTGCCGATGCAGGGGACACGGGTTCGGGCCTTGGTCCGGGAAGATCCCACATGCCGCGGAGCGGCTGGGCCCGTGAGCCGTGGCCGCTGAGCCTGTGCGTCCGGAGCCTGTGCTCCACAACAGGAGAGGCCACAACAGTGAGAGGCCCATGTACGCAAAAAAAAAAAAAAAAAAGAAACACCATTACTCATTAAAACAGTAGATTATTACCCTGGGATATTTGTTCTACAATAGAGGAAGGAGTTCAGACTGAGATTCAGAAAAACAGAGCTTGAATCTTGACTTCACTATTAAGTATGTGACCTCAAACCAATGATTTTCTCTCAATGAACCTGTTGCTTCACCTGTAGCATGGAGATAACAAAACAGCACCCTCATGAGGTTGTTGAGAAAACTGATAGGGATACTACATGTGAAAGTGCTTTGCAACAGTAAAGGACTCTACAAATGTAAGCTATATTAGTTGAGATGAGCCTGGTGTTGTCTTTTGTGATAACAATCATACCCCTTTACAGCTTATCAAGTACTCCCCTGTGCATTAATTCATTCAAATCAATGTAGTCTGAGTTCCTGTGATTAGTTCTAATTCTTTGAGGAATGGCAGGAGTTCTTTTTGTTTGTTTGTTTTTCCCCCAAATAAAGCTTCAAAAGCACTTTGAAAGTGTCTACTTTTATTCCTTTCTTCCTTCATCCACTATGTAATAATTGAACATTCTTACAAGCACTGTATTAAGCTAAAAATCTGGAAGATATTAAAAATGGAGATATCTTCCTTTTGTAAACACACATATTCAGTCATTTAGTAAATGTGTATTGAGCATTTCCAACGGACTACAGAGTCATATAAGCAAATACAGAGTCAAAGTAAGAACTCACGTAAATGAAAGAGAACAAATGTGACCACAGTACCATAGCCCTACCACAGAGGGGTCAATAACTACCTAAGAACAATAAGAAGCACTACATCAATCTCAAATCACCAATCACTAGTCTTTTTACAATGCCTAGAAATGTCCAGAAATAAATGCTCAAGAAATTCCTCTTGCCACTAACTTCATGCGGGTATTTGGGGTTGACTGGGATTGGTTACAATGTAGCTGGAGTGCTTCAGCGGTGGAACTGCCATTCAGAATATGTGCGGTGCCCATCCTACACACTCTCAATTCAGAGGGCCTTTTAAAATCAGCTGAGAGGGAAAGTCAACAGTTATTCAGCTCTGCAGAAGAGAAGAGATTAAAAAATATTTGCCTTGCTCTTAACTGAGCTTTTCTGCCAATCCAGGAGACATACCCATTTTATCATTTTCTGTCTGTACACATTCCTAGGGTTCTATCTCTCAGTGGCGGCTAGATGATGTGAAAACCTTATCAGAACAATATTTAGAATCCCAAACAGTGATTACTAGGTAGCTCAGCCCCACTCTCCACCAATAATATTTTTAATGAAGAGCAGATGGCATGTGAAAATGTTTAAAGGCAACCTGGATGCTTTTTTAAAATAAATGTCACGATGAGTCCCTACTAGACCCACATAGGAAGTGGTGGACATCCCACTTTGGGGGAACCACTTCCCCTTTGGGGAAACCTGTCCCTAACCACCCCCCCAAATGCACCACACATACCCTTACATGATTTGAGTGGAAGCAACATTTCAGTGCAATATGAGTACTACTCATGGAACAGCTGAATGGTCCAGAGATTTATATGCTTGAAAATTTGGGACTGGGGTCAGGAGTTGATTCAGTCTCTTCTGGGCGGCTGGACAATTAATACATGAACCTGAGACCTTATGGTGGTCATATTTTGTATTGTGAGAATGGGAAGCAGTGGAAATCATTTTATAGTGATGGAGTGGCATGAAGCAGATATCTGGAGGAAAAAATAAGAGATTTAATATAGAAGAAAGAGGATTATATTTGGTCCATTCCACCCATTGTCAGTGAAGGTGGAATAATATCCCAAACAAGAACAGGGAGCTGCACACAGAAGAAGCGGAAGTGGTTGTAAAGGAAACAAACAAACAAAAAAACTAAATCCGTATGGCTTAACTCCAAGCATATTAAGGAAGACTATTCAAAACTAAATATAGAAAAGTAACAGATACATATGTCATGTACCTCATTACATTTATGTTTCAATGATTTGTTGATAAAATGCAATATATTGTCTTCACTAAAGTCATCAGTACCTATGAGTAAATGAAAATATTTTTCTGAATTTGTGTGCCTTGTATTTTATTGAAAGGTTATGGCCTCAATCAACATTTCCCTTTAGTGACAGCTATAATCAAGGCAAATGGTTATTTATTTATTTAATATATTTATTTATTTTTGGCTGCATTGGGTCTTCGTTGCTACGCACAGGCTTTCTCTAGTTGTGGCGAGCGGGGCTACTCTTTGTTGGGGTGCACGGGCTTCTCATTGCGGTTGTTTCTCTTGTGGAGCACAGGCTCTAGGCGCACGGGCTTCAGTAGTTGTGGCACGTGGGCTTAGTTGCTCCGTGGCATGTGGGATCTTCCCAGACCAGGGCTCAAACCTGTGTCCCCTGCATTGGCAGGCGGATTCTTAACCACTGCGCCACCAGGGAAGTCCCAAGGCAAATGGTTTTTAAGCCCATGTATTATTATTTCACAATGAACTGTGAAGGGAGTCATGATTCATGAGCTTGCTGCTTGTTTGTTCCCAGCTGCAGACAACATCCCCTTTAGCCAAAACACAAACTATAATGCCCCACTTATTGGAATGCCAGGCTTTCAGCAATGAATTCAAAATGGAATGAGCTTTTAAATAGCCGACATAGACACCAAAATGTCTGCACTTTGTTCCATGAAAGAGACCATCCAACAGCTATATTGAATCTCACTTAAAATGTCACCTTATTTTACACATCTGATTATTTATTCGTCCAAAAGCTTTAAAGGGTAGTCAAGTGACCATCATTAGAAAGCGTAAACTGGAAGCCAGAAATACAACCCTTTGAAACATTGGCCACAGTTACTATAAAACTCCATTAGTTTAGTAGCATTCAGTCTCCACACTAAATAAATAACACTGCAAATAACAGTAATGCCCACAGAATTACTGGATGTTTATAAAATCCAACTTCAGGCATTAGAAAAAGGATAAGTTATGTTCAATATATTTTGTGTTAAGATGATGGCAAAGTGGGAAATATACATTGGAAGATGTACATTCTGAGTGGAATTTTATTTTAAAGTTACTTGGAAAAATAGACCTATGTTGAAAACGTCATTGTGAGGTATTAGTATGTTCAGAAGTAATGCAGCTAGTGCTGCTGTTTCCAACAGATGTTTGATGGAGACAAGAGAGGAAGGATTTCAAGCATGGGCTGGCCCATCTCCTTTCCCACCCTCTTCCTCAGCCTCCAGTTCTGAAGCCTTACCTTTGCCTCCTTACCAGCTTTTCATGCCTGCAAGGATGCCGAAAAGGGCCTAAAATATTTATGTCCATTACAAGGAAAGGATGGATACCCATTGTGCAAAGGTTTGAAATGAGCCAGCAGATGCTACCTATTCATGGGGGATCATGAGAGAAGGCTGTGAACCGTCTAAACTCTCCATCCTAATCCCTCTCCCATTTTATTAGCTACTACTCTGCTTGAAAATCAAACCCTGGGAGGAAAAAGTGTTATTTCTTCCATTGCAGAAGGACTAATACTTCACTAGGAGAAATCATCTTTTCATAACTGTCAATTCATAGCTGCCACATTTACTATTTTCGTTTTTCTGATCAAAGAGATGTCTACAACTCACCATTTTTCATGAATAGATTTTTACATAGTTATCATAATACTGGTTCGTAACCCAGTGTTTCACACCCTTGAGAACTGCCGCGAAGGCTTCCGGCTCAGTTGGTCTTGAAGGCAGATGATATAACTGGAACCAAATACAAGATTAGCAAGACAACCCTAGGGTGGTCACCATAACACATCTGGAAATTTCTGATGTGTGACTCTCACTCAGCTCTACGATGAAAAACTACCAGCCACAATTTGCTCGGCAAAGCGCTGATCCTGGAGCCTCATGGGCTATTGTAAAACAAAAACAAAATCTCCTGAAAAAATATTGCAGTTTCAGGAAAACAGTGTTTTCAGCTGCTGTAATCATTCTAATTACTTTAGAATGTTTCTTTTTTTTCCCCTTCACCCCCCTAGGGCCTTTTTGCCTTCAAATCAGCTACAGAAACAAAGCAATTTAGCACAGTAAAAAAGTTTATTAACACATGATGCAGTTCAACGGCATGAGAAAAAGCTAGGGAGAAAACAAGTAATCCATCCCATGAAAAAAGGTAGATCTGAATATTTCAAATAAAAGAAGCTGAGCTGGGGAGTGAATAACTCAACAAAATGTGAGACGAAAGGTCACGACAGCAGCTCTGACTGCAGAGAAATCTCAGCTCTATGAGATGGAAGACGGCAGTTTAATTCCTCAACTTGCGCAGCAAGTGCAGTTTACGGTTAAGGTGGGCAATTTTCTAAATCCTCGTTTATCATTTAGGAGAGTCCCCAGGTTCTCATCAACTGTGATTTCTTCTGCTTTTCGCAAACTTATTTGTGAGACACCAGGGAAGGTGAGATGGCTCCACTGACATACGGAAAGTGAATTTGAAGGGTTGTGCTTCTCTGCAGAGGTAATAGGAAGGAAGGGTGAGGGTAGCAGTAAATTGGCAAGGCCATTTTATCAGAGTATGGTGGGAAGACAATCTGATGCTGCTAACCAGAGAATTTTGGGTGCTTATGGTAGAAAAGAATAGTGTGCAAGATATGCACGAGCTGGACAGAGCCATGTGAGAACTGAGCAGTGACTTTATCATCAGAGTCTTATTTTCTTGAACCAAGTAGACTTCACCTTGAACAACATGAACATGGAGGGTCTTGCACTGGATACAGAGATGCTTTGTCTCCCCACGAATACATATGTATCCATTCACCACTTGGCTATCACGTATCTGCTATACGTTGGGCATGGTGTTAGCGGCTGGCTATGTGGACATGAATAAAATACATTTCCAGTTTTCTTGGAGCTCATAGTATAATATGGGAGAAAGGCTACCTATCTACTCAATATTCATTCATTCAATACATGTGTATTGAGCAACCACCTACAGTAAGCTCAGTAAAAGGAGTCTAAATATGACGTCAAAGGAGAGGGGCATGGGATACAGGGAGCCTTCCCGGAGTTGCTGATGTCTGCGCTGGGTTTTAAAGGTGGATTCTGTATTATGGTGAACGGTATTCTAGGCAGAGGACACCACACTCACAAATGCATGTATGCATGAACCTGGCACACTGCTGGGGCATAGAATTTGTATGTGAAGAAAACGAGAAAAATTAAATATATAGACCACTTATATGACATAGTACATATAAGTGTTGAAAACACTTGGGTAGTTGGTTTACTCTTTTAGCTACACTTTGTTTGATTTGAACACAACTTCCCTGGCATATTTCTGAAGGCAGTGATGCAGTGATGAGGATCTGAAGCTACAACCCCTGATTCACTCTAGCTAAAATTCTCAGTATCAGACACTAACCATAGGGGAAAAAGCATGGGTAATCTTATTTGGCGCAGTTTGTAGGCGCTATCTTTGTGGAACTTTAAAAGGAAGAGTAAATAATCCCACATTGGTATTTTCTGTCATGCCTCTACAAAGAAATCTATCTGAAAAATTGTCAACAGTATTATCTTTGAAAATAAAATAACAGTATTTAGGACTGTAGCATGTCCCAAGTCCCCCTAAGGGACTCCTGGTCTCTAATCTCTCATGATCATGTCCTTAAAGATATCCTCCAACAGTATCTTCCAACGCCTCCCTCAGCAACGTGCTCTGTTCGCTCATGGTCTTTATGGTCACAAAGCTTACTTACCGAACACCTAAATTCCTCTCATTACAATTCCAAACCCATCTCAGATTAAGTCCATCTTCTTCCAAGACATGAAAAATCTCTTTATTTATTAATTCCCCAGTTCTCATCCGAAGTCCAACCCAATGTGTAAACACAGCCTAAAAGAAAAAAAAGAGCCTCCTTCCTATGACTGTCTTGTCATCAGTGGAAATGCCTGTGGAGTGCAGCCACTGAGTAGTCATAAAAATGGGAAAAACTAATGGGCAGGAGAGAAAGCATGGTTAGGTAGGGGTAAAAGTCATATAACTGTCTTGAACATTTCATGTTAAACCGAATCTCCTTTAGAGGACAAAACATACTAAGGGCAGAAAGTTCTTCTGGCAATACCCAAAGTGTGGGTGGTAAATGAATATTCACTCTGAAGCCAGGCACCTAAGAGAAAGCCCGCAATTAATATAGCAAAATCCCATTTCATAGACGCTTGCATCTTTTCCTACGATGAATTTTAGTTTAGGATCAATGCACTGTAAAAAGTCATTTAAGACAAAGCAATCATGTGATTATACGCAGTGAAGTGGAGAGAACAGGCCAAATAATACCTTGGTCCAGCTCAATCTATGCCTGAGACATTAGCTGTTGCCTTGCATAATTTAAAAACACAAGTCTGTTCCGTGGCCTTGACCAGTGCTAAACTTCATGAAGGTAAGCTGCCATCTATGACACATGTGGGATGATTCTTTCTAATGCACTTAAAACATCTTATTTAATTTATACATGAAAGCAACAAAGGCATAGAAATGACACAGCCAATAAAGTCGGATTCTGAAGCTGTTAAAAAGAAAAAAAACACTGCAAATCAACTGTAGCATATCTGCACACATCTGAAACGAAATAACTATTTCTCTAACTTCACTACAGAAATTAAAACCACTCTGTGATGAGCGAGATACAAATTTTCAGCAGAAGAGCTTATAAAGGCTCAGATGTGTTATCAAAGAAATTTTTAAAAGAAGATTGACTTAAATCCTATAAACCACTTAATGATCTGACAAAGCGAAGAACTAGATTTGGTGTATGTATTTTTTACTTGACTGCATACTGATTTATCCACATACACAACAGTCTCATTTCAGTCCTGCATCTGGAATTCTTAGCTGTTAAGTTCTTGTATTACTTTTCACTACAGGTTTTTCCTACAGCTCTAACATACCTCTCCCCCACCTCCACACCAGCCTCATGGCTAGTAGAATCCCCTTCTCTGGAGAAAAAGAGAGAGGGCAAGAGAGGAGGGAAGGGCGTGTCCTTTGAAATTCATGAAAACATTCTTAAAAGTCCAAACTAGGGCTTCCCTGGTGGCGCAGTGGTTGAGAGTCCGCCTGCCGATGCAGGGGACACGGGTTCGTGCCCCAGCCCGGGAAGACCCCACATGCCGCGGAGCGGCTGGGCCCGTGAGCCACGGCCGCTGAGCCTGCACGTCCAGAGCCTGTGCTCCACAACAGGAGAGGCCACAACAGTGAGAGGCCCGTGTAAAAGTCCAAACTATACTTGGAAATCTGGAGAGCTGCGGAGTGTTCAAGTTCTTTTTATTTTTTTTAAGTTTAATGCCCCCCCCCAACAGATTCTTGTCAATGATATGTATGTATGGGAGAGGATACACACCACACACACAACACACATGCGCACCATACAAACACACCATACACGCCATACACACACACACACGCACAACACAACACACACACCACACACTCCCCTGCATGTAATGAAAGTAAGAAAAACAAAGTCTGTATAGAAAGAGATGGGAAAGATAATTACCCAGTGAGCTGCACAAAACCGTGGCATTGTGGAACGAGAGACGGAGGTTTGTGTAATTATTTTTCTAATCCCTATGCTCCTACTCATTCCTGAGTCTGGGGACTTACTGGACCTGAGATAACACTCTTAGCACAATAGCCTGCAAAAGACTTGTCAGTAGGATGTTTTATTAGCTATGAAAGGTCTGAGTGATTTCTGGATAATCTTCCTAGATGCCTAAACCTAGGGGAGGCTTCTCCTCTCCCTTCTTCAACTTGCAGCAACTTAAATGTGTGTGGCAGCTTGGGAAGAAAGTATTAAACCAAAGGTCACAAATTGATGAAATGTAGATCGGCTCTGGCCCCAATGCTGTAAAATCAGTAATATCACATACAGTTCCTAACTGAATATTCTGTTGAAAATCAGATCTGGCTACGCTAGATCTGGGTTTATAGTATAGTTAAAATATATACAATTGCTGCCTGGTAGCAATCAGCTAGAGTTGAGCGTAAGTTGTGCCCTTTAGCCAGGATAGAAATTCACCAGTTTACCACAGGCCTCACCATTCCTTATAGTCTGACATCCAGCCACTTCACTCATGTGTAGTATATACAGGATCTCCAATAACACTTCATTCGAGGATGTTATGGTTAACATGATCAAGGAACCCCAAGGGAAACTAAAAAGAGAGAAAGTTCAACAGGGGCTCTTTCTCCTTTAACAGAGAAAGGCTCCATGAAGGATGGCCAAAGCATCTCATGGGAGAGCTAAGATTACAGGCCTGTTGGGAAGGTGAGGTAGGAAATGAGTTGAATAAAAGAGCAACCACTCCCCAGACTCCACCACCTCATCCAATGTTATCCCAAATCTGAAGGGGCAGGTACATGCATCCAAGCCTCCAATAAAGGATACTCTGCTGGATTTATTCTGAGAGCTTAAGTGGTTAACAGAAATACTGCTCAATTACGGATGGCATAAGGAGCATAGATAGCACCGTGGTCACACCAAAGCACGGATCACCTCTCCTTTTTACTTTGTTAGTGACAAAAGCCAATGAGATGATGATTTCCAGTTCATAAATGTCAATATCTCACCTTAACACACAACTCAGCCTTTTAATAAGCTTCTATTAGAACGCCAAACAGACCAAGAATATTGTAGGATTTTTTTAACTGAAAAAGTACGGCTCACAAGAGGGGTTCATATTCTACTGTATAATGCATTTCACTTAAAAATATAACTATGATACATGATTCTTCTTTCAAGAATCCCTGGCTGCTCTATAAATCAGGGCCCTTAACTCATCTCCCCCTGTCCTTTTCCCTGTATAAACCAGAACCCTCTCCTTTTTCCTCTCACTCCTTTATTACACAGAATAACCCTCCTTTTCTGCATGAACTTGGGTGCCAGTTTCACGCCTGGAACCCAGAGGCTCATTTCTCCTCTGTGGAGGTCTTATCAAATCATTTTCTCTGCAAAACCAATCTCTCACTATAAGAGAATCACTAAACCAACTACCAAAATTACAACATTTTATGAATATCATTGCACATGTATTCAGTATATTCCTTTTCGATAAAGAGTGTACCTTCTATCTATACAGTGTAAAATGAATACGCTTGAAAACATGTATCTATAATGAGTTAGCTGTCAACCAGCAGAAAGCTAAATCGTAAATGAAAAGAAGGGTGTGGGGGTCCAGACGTCCCAAGAGAAGGGAAAAGAATTTATAATAAGAGAAGAAAAAAGTAGAAATGAGTCAGAATGAAGAAGATTTAGCCAACAGAAAAGGTTTAATGTGGCGGTCCTAGAGAACTCCCCCTAGATAGAGACTCTTGGGGATTGACTTCTCCATTTCCAGATGGGAACACTGAGGTGAAGTTCTCTGTAGTAAAAAACACCAATACAATTGCTGAAACAAGAATTTTCTTTCTCTCACACAACAGTAGGGGCTACCCCATAAGCCCTTCTTGTACTCAGGTTTCACCCATCTCATGATTCCACCATCACTTAGGACGTTGTTCTCTTCTGCAAGGTCAACATGGCATGACATGTCACATATACGTCCTTGATCATGGGAGAGGAGAAAAACAGGAAGTCCAGGTCAAGCGTTTTCCTTTCAAGCAAGTAACTTTTTATTACATGTGCTTACATTTCATGGGTGAGAAATAGGACATCTTCCTATATATATCTGCAGAGAGATGGGCAATTGTAGGACCCAGTCATTCAACTGGAATTCTATTCTAAGAGGAAAAGAAGGAACTATGCTTTTGGAGAGACTGAGCCGACTGGTGTAGATATCAAGAATGTAAGATACTTGCCAGAGGTCCTGTACTATTCCAACTAGTCTAGGGTCCAAACCAAGGGTTATGGCAATCTTCTCTGTGATATCTCTCTTCTCAAAGAGCAAGGCAAAGAATCCCACGAACTGGGAAGAAATGAGACTTCAGGAAGTGAATGAAGAGATTCTAAATGAAGGCCATTCCTGAGAAGACCATAGCTGGCCCATCTGAACGTAGACAATGCTCTTGTCAAGAACAAAGCAGTGCTGAGTTTTGCTGCACAACTGACTTAAGAGGTATTGCAGTTAAATGCATTACTGCTGGGGCGCATCACATAAAGCAGTGTGGACCAGGAGACAAGAGCAGTCCCAAAGCGAAAACCCCTGAGAAGGAGGCTTCCCATTATTTTGTGTTGGGTAGAAACCAAGACAGTAGAATCAAAATAAACCTGTCTCCAGGAAAATCATAGCACAGAAAAGAGATTGTGGCGACAAAGCCTACAGGCATATCATTCACATTAGCTGAGTAGAACTTTATAAGGAAAAAAATAGCTATTTTTGTTTCTTGGTAGAGCATAAAGACCACAAGACTGGCCACAGGCTATTGAAAGAAATTAAGAGTCAAAGGGATTGTCAGCCCAGACTCCTCTGCTTGCCTTGCTACCACACACAGGCAAATTCCATTTTCATTAAAAAGAAATGAAAAACTAAAGGTTCTAGTGTGAGATCTCATTTCAGCAAAAGCAGTTAGATCTATAAAGAGATCTGAACTCGTTTACCTTCTCTCTTCCACTTAGTCTACACTGCAACATTATGAGGTGATGCTATTTTATCTTGTGACTCTTCCTACCATTTCAAATATTAACCTTGCTCTCCAATCTCACTCTCCTAAATCGCTAAAAATGTTAGATTTTAATGTCTTCAGAGGTTGAAGTTATAATCTCTACTACATTCCAGAGTACTCAGAAGAATGCATCAGATATCATTCATTGCTATCTCTTCCAAAGCATGAGGATGATACAGGTCCTAATTGAGAGGATGCTTCCAATCTCAATCATTTCTTACTGGAATTCTAGCATTTTGGTTGTGAAATAATTGTCATGTTATAGGCTGAATAATGCTCCTCCCCGCAAGATGTCCACATCCCAATCTCCAAACCCTGTGAATATGTTACTTTATGTGGCAAAAGACACTTTGCCCATATGATGAAGTAAAGCTCTTGAGATGGGGAGATTCTCCTAGATTATACATGTGGGCCCTAAATGTAATCATAAAGGTCCATATATGAAGGAAGAAAGAGGGAGAACACAATGTAATGACTAAAATAGAGACTGAAGGGGGATTCAAGATGGCGGAGGAGTAGGAGGACGTGGAGTTCATCTCTCTCCACAGATGCATCAGGAATGCATCTATAGATGCAACAATTCTCACAGAACACCAGCTGAAAACTAGCAGAAGACCTTGGACACTGGAAGGACTATAAAGATCCCTGCATAACTGGGTAGGACAGAAAAAAAAGAGAGAAGGAGGAGGAGAGGAAGTGGGACAGGACCTGCACCCTGGGGCAGGGGAGCTGAAGCAGAGGAGAGATTCCCGAATTAGGGAAACCCCTCTCTGACTAGGAAATCAATTGGGACAGAAGGGAAGCATCTGAGGCTGTCGGAAGAGGGTGAAGCGACCAATGGGTGGCAGACAGGACAGAGTGAGAAATATACAGATGGCCCATACCATGCTCCAACATGCCCTGCACTGGGACGTGTGTTCACAGGTGTGCAAGGGGGCTGGGAGCTGGTGCATGGGGACTAGAGAACAGGCCCAGAGTGAGAACTGCTGTTGGCTGTGGGGAGACGGACTGAGGGGACAGGAGGGAGGAAATCTGCAGCAGGGAGTGCCTATGGAAGAAGACTGGACTGCCATGGAAGCAGGGCACCATTGCTGAGTCACATGCAGGGCGAGGAGCCACTATTGTAGCCCCTCCCTCCCCACACGCTGGTGCCTGCCAATGAACAATAAAAGAAGCCCCCTCAGGACTGGCCCTCAAGTGCCGGCTGCAGGGCAAAAAAAAAAAAAAAACCCCCTCTCAGGCCTGGCCCTCATGCACCTGCTACCGGGCACCAGAAAAGGCCCTCACTAGGGCCATATCTCTTGCGCCCGTGGCTGCCGGCTTCCCTGTGCATTTGGTGCCGCTGGGGCTCCCGCGTTTCAAGCAGTCATACTACTTCTGTACCCTGTCCTCACTGGGGCAGACCCAAGAGCTCCAAGGCAGCCTCAGGACCAGACTCCTGTGGGTGGACCATATGCAGGGGTGGGGATAAAACCAAAGCTGAACCCCAGGTATGGGGCGACTAAGGAAGAACACTGAAAATCTTTCCGTTAGCTGTACGAGCTGCAGATTAAATCCCTGCAATCAGCTAGGTAGACCTTGTGTTTATGGAATATGTGAGTAGACAATGAGTGTTCCCACAAATGAAAATGGTCTAGCTCTGGCAGCTGTGGACTTTGGGGGCAGCACACGCAGGAATTAGACCGGATCAGAGTCTAAGTGGTCCCCACAGGGCCCACAGCAGGTCCAGAGATCAGCCCAGAGGCAGAGGAGAGGCTCTTGGGGAGCTGGAGGTGGGCTGTGTCTCATGGCATATGCAAGGACACTTACAGGTGAGACCCCAGGGAAACATAATTATTACTATTAATTTTATTATGTTTTAATGCATTCTGTTGTTGGTTCTGGCTTTTTTTTTTTCTAGTCCTTTTTTCTTTCTTTTTTTTGTTTGTTGTTGTTTTAGTATTTTATTTTTTTAGTCTTTTGAGATCTTCATGTTCTATAACATATTTTTTATTTTTTTATATATTTCTATTTTTACTTTGCTTTTCTGTTGTTTGTTCTTTTCCGTTACTTTTTTTCTTCTTCTTTTATATATTTTTAATATTTTTTATATTTCCATTTCTACTTTGCTTTTCTGTTGTCCTGTGTTTTTTCCCTTTATATGTTATTTTGTTTTTTAATCATTTTGATCAGTTTGTTCTTTTTTCTTGCTTTATTCTTCAGGTGGCACACTGCTTTGGTTTGCTTTTAGGTTTTGTGCTTTTCTTAGTTTGGACCCTAATTGTTTGATTTCGTTTTGGAGTCCTTCTGTTTCTCTGGTTGTTCTCTTGTTTCTGTTTTATTTGGTTCTGTTTTTGTTTCTTCTGCATGTGTTTCCTTGTTTCTGTTTTTGTTTGTTTGATTTTGTTTTTACCATTTCTCTGGAGTTTTGTTTGTCTTTTTTGCTTTGTTTTGTTCTCTTTTTCCTTAATTTATTTTCTATATACTTTTTTATATTTCTATTTCTACGTTGCATTTCTTTCATTCTGTCTTCTTTCCCCTTTCTCTTTTTTCTTTTTTATCATTTTTGTCGGTTTGTTTTGTTTCTTTGCTTCTTTCTTCAGTTGGCACTCTGCTTTCATTTTGTTTTTTGGTTCTGTGTTTTTGACAGTTTTCTTTTTAACTGTTTGATTTCATTCTTGGGTTCCTTTGTTTGTCTGGTTGTTCTCTTGCTTTTTCATTTTTTGGGTTCTGTTTTTGTTTCTTGTGTGTGTGTGTGTGTGTGTGTGTGTGTGTGTGTGTGTTTCCTTGTTTCTGTTTTTGTTTGTTTGATTTACTTTTTACCATTTGTCTGGCGTTTTGTTAGTCTTTTCTTTTTCTTTTCATTTTTTTTTTTTAATCCCCTCTGTTACCAGGATGAGCAACTGGCGGGGTCTTGGTTCCTTGACCAGAAGTCAGGTCTGAGGGTCTGGCGTGGGAGCACCAAGGCCAGGACGCTGGACCACTACATAATTCCTGGCCCAAGGGAAGATTAATTGCTCTCACAGAGACCTCTATCTGAATCCAAGACCTGGCTCCACCCAACTGCCAGCAGCTCCCAGCACTGGACGTCTCACACCAAACAACAAACAAGACAGGAACTCAAACCCACCCATCAACACACAGACTACCTAAAGTCATACTAAGCTAACAGACACCCCCAAACACACCACCTGACACGGCCCTGCTCATCAGAAGGAAATGACTCAGCTCCACCCACCACAACACAGGCACCAGTCCCCCCAATCAGGAAGCCTACGCAAGCCACAGGACCATTCTCAGAGAGCAGAAGCAAGAGGAACTAAAACCCTGAAGCCTAGGGAAAGAAGACCTCAAATACTGTAAATTAAACAAAATGAGAAGACAGAGAAACACCTTGCAGGCAAAGGAGCAAGATAAAAACCCACAAGAACAAATAAATGAAGAGGAAATAGGCAAACTACCTGAAAAAGAATTCAGAGTAATGATAGTAAAGATGATTCAAAGTCTCAGAAATAGAATGGAGAAAATACAAGAAACGTTTAACAAGGACCTAGAAGAACTAAAGAGTAAACAAACTGTAATGAACAACACAATAACTGAAATTAAAAACACTCTAGAAGGAATCAATAGCAGAATAACTGAGGCAGAAGAACAGATAAGTGAGCTGGAAGATAGAATGGTGGAAATAAATGCCGCAGGGCAGAATAAAGAAAAAAGAATGAACAGAATGGAGGACAGTCTCAGAGACCTATGGGACAACATTAACTGCACCAACATTTGAATTACAGGTGTCCCAGAAGAAGAAGAAAAAAAGAAAGAGTCTGAGAAAATATTTGAAGAGATTATAGTCGAAAACTTCCTCAACGTGGGAAAGGAAATAGTCAATCAAGTCCAGGAAGCACAGAGAGTCCCATACAGGATAAACCCAAGAAGAAACACGCCGAGACATGTATTAATCAAACTAACAAAAATTAAACACAAAGAAAAAATATTAAAAGCAGCAAGGGAAAAGCAACAAATAACATGAAAGGGAATCCCCATAAGGTGAACAGCTGATCTTTCAGCAGAAACTCTACAGGCCAGAAGGGAGTGGCAAGATACATTTAAAGTGATGAAAGGGAAAAACCTACAACCAAGATTACTTTACCCAGAAAGGATCTCATTCAGATTCGATGGAGAAATCAAAAGCTTTACAGACAAGCAGAAGTTAAGAGAATTCAGCACCACCAAACCAACTTTACAGCAAATGCTAAAGGAACTTCTCTAGGAGGAAACACAAGAGAAGGAAAAGACCCACAAAAACAAACCCAAAACAATTAAGAAAATGGTAATAGGAACATACATATAATCACCTTAAATGTAAATGCATTAAATGCCCCAATCAAAAGACACAGACTGGCTGAATACATACAAAAACAAGACCCATATATATGCTGTCTACAAGAGACCCACTTCAGACCTAGGGACACATACAGACTGAAAGTGATGGGTTGGAAAAAGATATTCCATGCAAATGAACATCAAAGGAAAGCTGGAGTAGCAATACTCATATCAGACAAAATAGACTTTAAAATAAAGACTATAACAAGAGACAAGGAAGGACAGTACATAATGATCAAGGGATCAATCCAAGAAGATATAACAACTGTAAATATCTATGCACCCAACATAGGAGCACCTCAGTACATAATGCAAATACTAATAGCCATAAAAGGGGAAATTGACAGTAACACAATAATTGTAGGGGACTTTAACACCCCACTTTCACCAATGGACAGATCATCCAAAGTGAAAATAAATAAGGAAACATAAACTTTAAATGACACATTAGACCAGATGGACTTAACTGATATTTATAGGACATTCCATCCAAAAACAACAGAATAAACTTTCTTCTCAAGTGCACACAGAACATTCTCCAGGACAGATTGCACCTTGGGTCACAAATCAAGCCTCGGTACATTTAAGAAAACTGAAATAGTATCAAGTATCTTTTCTGACTACAATGCTATGAGACTAGATATCAATTACAGGAAAAAAAAAACCTGTACAAAATACAAACACATGGAGGCTAAACAGTATGCTTCTAAACAACCAAGAGATCACTGAAGAAATCAAAGTGGAAATTAAAAAATACATAGAAACAAATGACAATGAAAACACAATGGCCCAAAACCTATGGGATGCAGCAAAAGCAGTTATAAGAGAAAAGTTTATAGCACTTATAAGAGAAAAGTTTATAGCACTACAATCCTACCTCATGAAACAAGAAACATCTCAAATAAACAACCTAAACTTACACCTAAAGCAATCAGAGAAAGAAGGAAAAAAAACCCCAAAGTTATCAGAAGGAAATAAGTCATAAAGAAAAGAAAGAAAAAAATGTCATAAAGAAAAAAATGAAAAATAAATGAAGGAAACAACAGCAAAAATCAATAAAACTAAAATCTGGTTCTTTGAGAATATAAACAAAACTGATAAACCATTAGCCAGACTCATCAGGAAAAAAAAGAGAGAAGACTTAAATCAACAGAATTAGAAACGAAAAAGAAGTAACAACAGACACTGCAGAAATACAAAGGATCATGAGAGGCTACTACAAGCAACTATATGCCAATAAAATGGACAACCTGGAAGAAATGGACAAATTCTTAGAAGAGTACAACCTTCCAAGACTGAACCAGGAAGAAATAGAAAATATGAACAGACCAATCACAAGCACTGAAATTTAAAATGTGATTAAAACTCTTTCAACACACAAAAGCCCAGGGCCAGATGACTTCACAGGTGAATTTTATCAAACATTTAGAGAAGAGCTAACACCTATCCTTCTCAAACTCTTCCAAAATATAGCAGAGGGAGGAACACTCTCAAACTCATTCTACGAGGCCACCATCACCCTGATACCAAAATCAGACAAAGATATCACAAAAAAAAGAAAATTACAGGTCAATAAAGCTGATGAACATAGATGCAAAAATCCTCAACAACATACTAGGAAACAGAATCCAACAGCATTTTTTTTGTGGGGGGGTACGCGGGCCTCTCACTATTGTGGCCTCTCCCATTGCAGAG
This sequence comes from Tursiops truncatus, assembly GCF_011762595.2. NCBI lineage: Eukaryota > Metazoa > Chordata > Mammalia > Artiodactyla > Delphinidae > Tursiops > Tursiops truncatus. The sequence continues at coordinate 120,504,992 of NC_047036.1, read as the reverse complement.
CACAGGCTCCGGACGCACAGGCTCAGCGGCTATGGCTCATGGGCCTAGCCGCTCTGCGGCATGTGGGATCTTCCCGGACCGGGGCACGAACCCCTGCATCGGCAGGCGGACTCTCAACCACTGCGCCACCACGGAAGCCCCTAACAGCATATTAAAAGGATCATACACTGTGATCAAGTGGGGTTTATCCCAAGAATGCAAGCAGTCTTTAATATACACAAATCAATCCATGTGATACACCATATTAACAAATTGAAGGAGAAAAACCATACAATAATCTCAATAGATGCAGAAAAAACTTGACAAAATTCAACATCGATTTATGATAAAACTCTCCAGAAAGTGGGGATAGAGGGAACCTACCTCAGCATAATAAAACCCATATATGATAAACCCACAGACAACATCATTCTCAATGGTGTAAAACTGAAAGCACTTCTTCTAAGATCAGGAACAAGACAAGGGTGCTCACTCTCACCACTATTATTCAACATAGTTTTGGAAGTTTTAGCCACAGCAATCAGAGAAGGAAAAGAAATAAAAGGAATCCAAATTGGAAAAGAAGAAGTAAAACTGTCACTGTTTGCAGATGACATGATACTATACACAGAGAATCCTAAAGATGCTACAAGAAAACTACTAGAGCTAATCAATGAATTTGGTAACGTAGCAGGATACAAAATTAATGCACAGAAATCTCTTGCATTCCTATACGCTAATTATGAATAATCTGAAAGAGAAATTAAGGAAACACTCGCATTTACCATTGCAACAAAAAGAATAAAACACCTAGGTATAAACCTACCTAAGGAGACAAAAGACCTGTATGCAGAAAACTATAAGACACTGATGAAAGAAATTAAAGATGATACAAACAGATGGAGAGATATACCATGTTCTTGGATTGGAAGAATCAACACTGTGAAAAGGACTACACTACCTAAAGCAATCTACAGATTCAATGCAATCCCTATCAAATTACCAATGGCATTTTTCACAGAACTAGAACAAAAAAATTTCACAATTTGTATGGACACACAAAAGACCCCAAATAGCCAAAGCATTCTTGAGAAAGAAAAATGAAGCTGGAAGAATCAGGCTTCCTGACTTTAGACTATATGACAAAGCTACAGTAATCAAGACAGTATGGTACTGGCACAAAAATAGAAATATAGATCAATGGAACAGGATAGAAAGCCCAGAGATAAGCCCATGCACATATGGTTACCTTATCTTTGATAAAGGAGGCAAGAGTAGACAATGGAGAAAAGACAGCCTCTTCAATAAGTGGTGCTGAAAAAACTGGACAGCTACTTGTAAAAGAATGAAATCAGAACACTCCCTAACACCATACAGAAAAATAAACTCAAAATTCATTAAAGACCTAAATGTAAGTCCAGACACTATCAAACTCTTAGAGGAAAACATAGGCAGAACATTCTATGGCATAAATCACAGCAAGATCCTTTTTGACCCACCTCCTAGAGAAATGGAAATAAAACCGAAAATAAACAAATGGGACGTAATGAAACTTAAAAGCTTTTGCACAGCAAAGGAAACCATAAACAAGACGAAAAAACAACCCTCAGAATGGGAGAAAATATTTTCAAATGAAGCAACTGACAAAGGAATAATCTCCAAAATTTACAAGCAGCTCATGCAGCTCAATATCAAAAAAACAAACAACCCAATCAAAAAATGGGCAGAAGACCTACATAGACATTTCTCCAAAGAAGATATACAGATTGCCAACAAACACATGAAAGAACCCTCAATTTCTCTTAAATCTCTATTCTCTACTCCCATTATTAGTAGTAAATTTAGAACAGGCTGCCTGGCCATTTCTTCCCCAGACTAATGTAATACCCTTCTAGCTGGGTTGAGTGACTTTAAACTGTGTTCACACAACTCCCCTCATGAGAGGCAAACAAAAATAAAGTCATCACCCTCCTTCTTACAGATCTTCACAGGCTCTGCATTCTGGGCCACGAGCCCTCCAAAGGGCCTGAAACAGGTTTTTATGATCTAGTACTTCCAATCTTTCTGTCTTCTTTTACTTACTGTTCTCCAACCAGACCCCTTGGATCCAATGATGACAATAACACAGAACTTCTTTTCCCATCCTATCACCGAACCTTTAAAGATGCAGTTCCTTCACCTGGCATGCCCACCTATCTATCCAGTAATACCTCTTCACCCTTCAGGATTTGTCACAGAGGTTGCCTCCTGGGTCACCTGAGTTCGATGTCTCAGTCCCTAAACTCTCATGTTACTCTATAACATACCAAGGGTACAGCTGTAGGTTACAGCATTTGCCATCAGAATGTATTTAACCACTATGGAATCTGCAGCCCCACTTCTACGCAATCTGTGGACTCCTAGAAAATACCACATTCTATGTATTTCTGTATCCCCCAGCACATGGCACAGTGACTGGCACAAATAGGTAATTAATACGTGGTTGCCAAATAACTTCACAAATGAATGAATAGTTAACTTTTATTGGAGCCTTACTCTATAGTAGGCATAGTGTGAATATTTTCCAACTGAATCTCAACAAAAATCCTATAAGATAGGTAATACTATTGTTTGCATGTCATAGATAAGGAAACGAAAGCACACAGGGGTTAAATAAATTTCCCAAATTTACCCATTTAGAAATTGCAGAGAAACTGAGGCAATCTGACTGTAGGACATTAGCTTCTATGCTGGAATGAATGAATGAATGAATGAGAGCGCTAGCAACCTCCTGACTCTTCCTGTTAGTATCCAACATGTAAGTCTCCAGCCTAATCCTTAACCTGTCAGTGAGACAGACATATCCAATCCATCGTCCTTTATTCCCTCTTGCTTTGATAATGGGGTGAGAAAGTGAGGAGGGATGTTATTAAACAGAACATAGGTGAGAACCCATGACAGCTAGAGGGAAGAGAGGAAGGGGAGGTTTGGAGTTATTAATTAGAGTGTTAATTATTCATTAATAGTAAGTTGTGGCTCCTGCCTAGCAGCTATCCCATAAATGGCATGACAGGAGAAAAAACAGCAATGGTTTTGATCAAATATTTCTTAGGTCTAAATTAAGAAGACAGCCTTCAAGGTGAATTTAATTCCTCACCACATTGTAAGCTTCCCTGGGGTCCATGAACATCAATGCTATGGAAGCTAAACTAAAGAGAATGTTTTTAATTGCAGCAGAGTTCAGTAACCATTTGGACTTGGTGACATATATAGAATCAGCAGCTTCTGGTTGCTGTGCTTAGTGTCTCGGAATGAGGAACATTCAGAACCCTTCCCCGATACATATGCGGGAGATGCAGATAATAGATCTTTGTCTTATGAGAGAGAGAGAAACAAAGGGCTTGAGAGGCTGTCATTTGGGCAAAGTTACACGGCAATTTAGTGTTTGACTCTCAAATCTCCGAACAGTCCTGAACTACATGCCTCTCAGTCACAGCAGAAATGACCAAACAGGGACAATTTCCATTATGCCGTATCACTGAAATCATTATTTCAGACTTATGGTTGAAAAAAAGTGTATTTCCAGAAATATCTCAAAAGCCTAAAATCACTGTACAATATAGAGAATTCAGGTAAAGGGAAGAGTAAATATGAAGTTAGCATGCCCATCTTGTCAAAGCAAAATGAGGCAGAAACTTTCATTTGCTACTGGCAAAAACCACTCCAAACTGTCTTAGATCCCAAAGGGACAACTTAGAAGTTCCTATCACTAAACAAAAGGGAGAGAAAGGGCAGGGCTGGTCAGAACCTGAGACTCAACTCCAGTAGGACCTTTGCATCTTTGTTTCTCAAATGATAGCATTCATGAGGAAATGGACTGGCCCCATGATTAGGACTGTGATGGACGGCTGACGGAATAATGGAGTCCTCTATAGCTTTTCAGCAACATTTGTATTTTCTTGAAAAGATGTTTGTATCTGAAGTTTAACAGAGGTAATGTCAGTAACCAAGGGAGCCGATCCAAGACATTAGCCAACTCACCTTCCATCTTTATTGCCAAATAAATACAATTTATATTCACACGAATAAGAAACTGTGTAATACATTGTCTCCAAATAGATGCCTAAGGATTAGCAGCAGATTCTTTCCTTTCTAAACAACTGTTCCTACAAGCTACAGAATTCCAAGCCTTTGAAATATGGGAACGGCAAATACGGGGAAAAGGCAGCAGAAGGAGTATTATTTCTAATAGGACTCAGGCACATGCATGCAGGTTCCCCAGCTTAGGGAGTTTTTAAAACTCCCTACAACAAATATATCAAACACCCTTTAAACAAAGCTTTACTAGGGTGGATATGTAGAATTGTAACTAAGGGGGCTGCAGGAAGAGCAACTGCCTACCCTGAGCACATCCTCCACAAGTGGCTTTTCAACTATTAAAAGAATTTAAATAGGTAAGGTTATAATGGCTTTTAAGATTATGGTGATAAAGCGTACGAGGGAGTAGTATAAAAGCAAAAGCACAAGACTGGCAGAAAAGAAGTCCGGGATTGGCACCCTTCTCTGGATGTGTTCTCTATCAAATATCCACACGGGGCCTGGGGTCTAATTCCTTGTCTGCCTCTGACAAGCCGCATCAGGATGAGTACCAGCTGAGAGGGAGTCAGGAGTCAAGGACGGTGTCTGCGAGACCTTGGAGAAGTCATTTACCTTCTCCGTGTCAGAGGTTTCTTATCTGTAAAATGATGAGGATGATCATGGTCCTTTGGGCTCCAAAATTCCAAGAAGACTACGTAGACTCCATAATCTATCCCATGGAGCCACAGTAAATTCTGCCATCACAAAAGAAATAAAAGACTCTCTCGGTGCACAGCCTGCTTGCAGGTAAAGCAATCTGGAAGCCACAGTCACTCTCTTAGGCCAACAGGAATTGCATTCATTTTTCCATCAGTCTGGGTAGAACTAGAAAAAAAAATTTGCAGGCAGCTATATTTGACAGGAAGGGTCTAAAACGTCACTGTCAGGGGCTCTATCCCCTCTGCCAGGGCTCCTGGCAGCCTTAGCACTAACCTCTCCTCCGTCCTCATGTTATTCCGCGGGGGACCAGGATCTTTTTCTCTCTTTTCTTCTCCTAATGTCTGCTTTGGAACTAATCTGATGAACTGAAGAGAAGTCACACTATGGCAGACATCCCCAAATATCCATCACCCACAAACTGCCTTCCTATTGCCTCCCCTCTTTGTACTCCCTACATATAATAATAATATTTTCCTTTCGACAGACACACTATTTTTACTTACTACTAACTTTAGCCTTGTTGGAAATCATGCACTTAACATGCCATGTATGTTTTCTTACAGTTCATATTAAAATATATAATTATTCAAACCGTATGTTCATCTGTGAATCACCTAAAATCATTTCACGTACCCCCAGTGGTATGCCTTTAACACCTGAAAAATGCTTTATTAGAGTATGAATGACAAATGCCTTTTACCCGGGGTATTAGGTTTAGATTGAATGAAAAATCCCTGACATCTTTTAAGCTACTTGCTATTTTCTTATAACAACGTGCATTTCAGAAGTGTCAGGGAACGGATGCCAAAGGTAAGAAAACATTTCACAGGACATTAATCTTAAACCAAAGGAATGGGAAGATCCCTTAATTGTAATTCCATACATCTTGGAGGCTGGGAGAATTTCTCCATGGCCCTGAAATAATCATACAATAATAGCGTGGTAATAATAACAGGAATGACTGCTACATACTGACTGTTGCCGGGCTTCAGAGAGCTGCCCTGTCTTCCCTTTATTTGTATGCCCGCCTGCATCACTGGATCTGGGAGACCTTTTTCATGCCTGCCCTTATGTCATCTTTAAAAACAAACAGTAGGGGGGAAAATAGCCAAACCAAGCTTGATGCACCGTGTCTCTCAGGCTTCAGCGCAAAACCCCATTTCACGCTTCAGAGCCTTGACTATGACACGGCACTCAGGTTGCCAAGCAGGGTGGGAGCTGGGCCCCAGATGAGCTCCCGCCACAGACTGACTGCGGCTAAATGGGCCCTGTGGGCAGCACGGCCACGTCCTGCAGGTGCAGAGCTGCTGTCTGGCTCCTTCTGTTTTTCAGAGGAGCAAGCAGAGAGGGGGTAATATGAGCTACGTATCCAGCACAATGGTTCCTGGGACTCACTGTATCTTCCAGGATGATGGGGCAGTTCTCAGTTCCAGCTGGCTGAAGTTTTACATCTCATTTGATGAACAGCTTGGGTTTAGGTCTCTTTCAAACAGACCAGGGTTCAAATCCTGGCTCTGCTGATGACTGATTGGTATTATTTTGAACCAGACTCTCTAAGCCTTAATTTCCTCCTCATTTGTAACTGAGACATGCAAGAGTCTCTACTTCCTAGGACCCCTTGATGATTCTGGTGGAGTGACTGTAAAGCACGGTGCCTATTGCATAGTGACTTGGTTTCCTCTGACTGTTGTAACTACCTACCAGAAACACAGTGACTGAAAACGACAGCCATGTATCATCTCACAGTTTGCACAGGTCAGAAGTCCAGGGTCAGAAGTCCAGGCACAGTGAGGCTCAACTAGGTTCTCTACTGAAGGTCTCACAAAGCCAAAATCAAAGTGCTGTCTGCACTGAGTTCTTACCTGGAGGCGCTGGGAGAGAATTCACTCCCAAGCTCATTCAGGTGGTTGTAGAATTCATGTCCTTGTGACTGTAGGTCTGAGGTCCCCATTTCCTTGCTGGCTGTCAGCTGGGGCCACCCTCTGCTCCATCTAGAGCATCTAGAAATCAGCCCTTCCCAGTACCGCGCCCCCCTGCCTTTCTCCTCTATTTTTAAGGGCTCATGTAATTGGGTCCTCCCAGATAATCCAGAATAATCTCCCTATTTTAAGGTCAACTGATTCATTTTAATGCCACCTGCAACTTCCCTTTGCCATGTAACTAACATATTTGTGAGTGTAACACCAGGGGCAAATGTTATGGGGGCCAAAAATCTGCCTACCATCATCATTCTATATTAATTATTGTTCATAGGCCAGCTCTACAAAGCAGCACAGTTTATGTACCATGACTGCCTACAATGCATAGAGATTAAAAACCATAATCATAATCCCTCACTTTAATCTTTGCAATAGCTCCTGAGTAGGGGAGGTAGCGTTGTTATTCCCATTCTACAGATGTTAGAATGTATTCGAAGGGTTTAATATCTGGAGATGTGAAAAGATTCCGGGGATATGGTGAAAAAAAAAAACCAAACAGATTACTTTCCTCAGTGGGAATTTATGGCAAGGAACATTGGGGCCATAAGTCGTGGCCTCCTTAGGGGCACACAAGGTTACTCTGGGTCTCAGAGTACCTTCTGAGACTGAGATGCATGGCAGTGGCCAGTGTAGAAAGCCAGCTCTCCTGGTTGTGAGTAATGGAAATCCCCTTGACACAACTTAAAAAAGGAAAACAAGGGTTTGCAGACTTACTATTAGAATACAAAGGACTCTCACATAACCCATAACCAAAGACTAGAACCAGGCACAGGAAAGCCTCCGAAATACAAGCAGCCACTCCTGCGATGTCACTCATCTTTACATGGATGCTTCATTCTTTACTTTTGGCAAAGCTGCCTCCTTGCACCATCCCACACCCACCCTTCCCCCAGATCCAGAGTTTACGCGTCTGCAGTTCAAGTGACCAACTTGATGAGGGCTTCTAAGTTCGAATTCTAAATTCAGGGGGGGTCGTTTAAGCCAGTTGTCCATCTCTGTTCTAATCAGCTACAACCAGAGGGCCAGTCATGCAGGACGGACATGGCTGCCAGGCCCAAATATGTGTGTGAATGTATGAAGCAGAGGGCACCTCTCAGAGAGGCAGAGACCATGAGCTGGGTAGCTAATGCCAAAGGGCATTTCTCAGCATTCTTCTCAATACAGCCAGAACTCAAAGGATCCACTTGTTCTATGTATTTTTCTGAGCAATCTCATTTCCTACAGTGAGGATCTGACTGGATCTATTGTCACCATCCATGGAATCAGGCTAGAAACTTGTGCTGAGTAGCTTTGGGTGACAGGCCTCCTTCATAGCCAGCCCACATATGATTGGTTTGCACCTCTGCTCAGTCTTTTTTTTTTTTTTTTTTTTTGCGGTACCTGGGCCTCTCACTGTTGTGGCCTCTCCCATTGCGGAGCACAGGCTCTGGACGCACAGGCTCAGCGGCCATGGCTCACGGGCCCAGCCGCTCCGCGGCATGTGGGATCTTCCCAGACCGGGGCACGAACCCGTGTCCCCTGCATCGGCAGGCGGACTCCCAACCACTGCGCCACCAGGGAAGCCCTGCTCAGTCTGTTTTGAGTAGGGCAGCAGGTTTGGTTTCCTTCCAGACACAGCGTAGACTCCTGAGAGACCTCCTTCTGGTCTACAGGCACAGCTGCATCTTGAAGCTCCATAGACTGCCGACGAATAGAGTTGGACCTTTATCGCAGGTGTTAGAACTCCAAATTCCTTATTCCTCCAATTCACTCTCTTAGAAAAGTTATGGGAATTCATGGAAACATCTCACAACCACATGATCCATTTAAAGCAAATAATGATAGTAAAGGATGTCAGGGGACATACTTACATTGCTTAAGTAATGTCTGGCACAAAAACCAGTGGTCTGGTCATTTAATATCCTTACACTCCTCTTTGGGATCTGCAGCTCAACAAGACTCCGACAGTGAGTTTTCTGAGCACTGGTGATTTCAAGCAGGCAAATCTTTGACAGGGTACTTGGAATTATAGATGTTAGCATTATTTCAGTCATGAGCCAGCTTTCCATGACTAAGTACAACAGTAATAATAGCTAATCTTCACTGAGCATTTTTAGTATCGGGTATACGTGTTTGTATGTGTATGTTCCAAGTAGGCGAAACATGCATACGTAAAAATAAATATACTAATTAAGCAGTAAAAAGTGTACCTCCTCCCATCCTAATCCCATAAATCCATCCCAAAGGCAAACTCTGTTACCAGTTTCTTGGTACACTGAGAAACTCCACTGTTCTGTCTAATTGCTATTCACATCCCACTGCCTTTTACATTACCTGCAACACAAGGATTTTTCAGGAAAATAACAGACTAACCTCAAGCAACTAATAAAGAGTACTGATCCTTATTGGTTTTGTTCCTAAAGATGCATGCAATTATGTTACCTGAATTTCAAATGGGAATAGGAAACAAGTACAAAAAGAAACATTCTGGCAACATGGGCTTAATTGGTTTCCAACTGTCTTTTTTTCCTAAACTAACTTGAGAACAAAAAAAAGCTCCCTATTGATCTAATGAGAAGTAGTAATTAAATGAATAAATAAGTACTAAATAAATAAATTGGATATTTGTAGAATACAAGACAGTTTAGAAGCCTGGCTTGAGTAAATGAATGATCTTTCTCTAACCCACCCCCTCCAGTAGCAAATAAATTAGTGGCTAGAGCAAATCAGAATGCTCTCCAATGGTAATCTTTTAAAGATTTCCTTTGCTAGAAAGAATGTCTCCCTACAAGGAAGTGTAGGTATGAAAAAGAGTCGTCCTGCCAATTATTAAAAATAGCAAACAGAAATGCTCTTAGGACTGATAAGCTCACTGCTGAGTTTGTGGTCATGACAACTTGTCATCAACGAAACAACTAACAGAGACATTAAAAAAAAAAAAAAAAAGAGGTTTAGCTCTGTTTTGAATTAACGTGCACCGCAGTTTGAAAGCAACCACTAATGATAACCACTAAAAGAGCCATACGTAGGATTTGTTCTTTGGAAATCATTCTCTTGTCCATATTGCTTCAAGTAAAATAAATAAATGAATGAATAAAAATAGTATGGAATTTGTCTCGATATGACTGCAGGGCTGCTGATAGCTAGCTCGCATCACCTATCAAAGGCAAGATTCATCTGTTTATCTCACTGTTTTACTTGGAACAATTCCTTTCCCCAAATAATTATAAAGCAATTACTCGCCTGTTTTCACTTTATTGGTTACTACTTTTACTCAAAGACTAGCAATTACTACATAATTACGGTACATGGTTATCTGAGCAGTCTTAACTGTGCCTACCAAGGATAAATTATACAGTCAGTGTAGCTCTAATTATGTATCCTATAGAGCATAAATATGTAATGACTGTGTAGTTACATATTAATAAGTCCCTCTGTATTTTTCAGAGCCTAGGACAATAAAAGGCCATTTGATCTACTTCCATGAGGTTACCTCTGGAGTCAAGCGCGTTGTTCTGCTTCGCTTTCTGGAAGCCGACGGACTACCATGTGCATTTAGCCCTTACCACCGGTCCTCAACCTCATCCGAGTACATCCACCAGGGCAGAGAGAAAATGGAAACAATGAGAAGTAAAAATTTGTTTCTAACCCTCCTTTTTAGCATGTGTCCTTTTTGATGGAAACTCAGCAGCTGTGGCTGAGATTCAAGACTTGCAGGTGGAGGAGCTTGAGAGTGCCACCGCAGCCTTACCTACACATGATCACCGCATGCAAAAATGCCCCAATTCAAAAGCAGGGAAGAGGCTTGAAAACGTGCTTTTGAGCCATGAATGTGTTGTTTATAGTCTTAGGATGTTATTTTGGTTCTTAGGCTATAGTGTTGGTTCCAAAAGTGACTGTAGGGAATCGTGGATCTGAAAGCAAAGGGTTTAGAAGGGCAATCCTCTAATGAAGATTTAAAAAATGTTTTCTGTTTAATCATGAAACCAAATTTCAAAAAAAGTTTTGAAATAAGCATGTTACCCCCAAACTAAATAAAGCTAATCAAACTGCATTACATCTGGGCTACAACACAAAATTCAACTGTACAAACAATGGAAGGGAACGGATAGCAAGGAAGAGCTTCAGGGAAGCCGAAGAGAAAAGACAAGAAATAGCTCTCCCAGGGACCTCCCTGGTTGTCCAATGGTTAAGACTCCGCACTTCCACTGCAGGAAGCCTGGGTCTGATCCCTAGTCCGGGAACTAAGATCTCCACAGGCACAGAGCGGCCAAAAGAAAAAAGAAACAGCTCTCCCAGCCATTGTCATGCTGAGGGATGGATCCTGACATGCACAGGTGAGGTATGAACAAAATGAGGATAGACAACTTAGCAACATGCCCTCCTGCCCTTGGCCACACACCCTCTCCTGCAGCCATCGTTCTCTGAAAAATTGCTCCTTTCCTGTGTGCCCCCGATGTTCCTGGAGCAGAGATCATGCTAACTTGCCAATCATTCCACTCATAGGGAAGAGCCTGTCACAAAGGAGGAGGAAGAGACAAGGGCAGAGAACAAACACGCATCCCCAGATAGACAGCCGACGCCACTACTACTTGGGTCACCACAGAAGACAGGCTATGATAAGTATTAGACCTATCCTCCTTGAACAATGGCCTTGAGGTCTGGATTCAGGTTAGTCCACAATAAACAGTTTTTAACTGAATAATAAGTAAATGAGTGAATGAGGAGCTCTATAGAAGTTTTCAGTTGGGAGCAACGTAAATCAAAGACACTGAAAGGAATTAAGGAAAGAGAGAAGACTTCTAAAGAAACTATTACTCAGCACCCAACACTCTACAAACACCCTCTTCTTTAAAGTTAATTTTTATTGAAGTATAGTTGATTTACGATGTTGTGTTCATTTCTGCTGTACAGCAAAGTGATTCAGGTATACATATTCTTTTCCATATTCCTTTCCATTATGATTTATCACAGGATATTGAATATAATTCCCTGTGCTATACAGTAAGACCTTGTTGTTCACCCATTCTTTGTATAAGAGTTTGCATCTGCTAATCCCAGCTCCCACTCCATCCCTTTCCCAACCCCCTCCCCTTTGGCAACCACAAGTCTGTTCTCTATGTCTGTGAGTCTGTTTCTGTTTTGTAGATACATTTGTGTTATGTTTTAAATTGCACATATAAGTGATATCATACAGTATTTGTCTTTTTCTTTCTGATTTACTTCACTTAGTATGATAATCTCTAGGTCCATTCATGTTGCTACAAATCATACACACTCTTCTTTAATCTTTGCAAGAACTCTGTGTGGTGGATATTATTATTCTTGTTTAACTGATAAGGAAGCTGAGGCCGGGACTGATGAACTCCCAGTATCCCACGCTAAGTGAGTGGCAGGGCTTGGATTTGTACTCGAGTCTGCTGGACTCAAATATCCCATGCTCACTGAACTGTGATGCCCACATCTAATAACACCTGAGAGTACTAAGAACCAAATTTAATAAGTACTTACCAGTGCCAGGTGCCTTACACACATCATTTTATTCAATTCTATGAAGTAAATCTGTTAAAGAATCAGTGATAACTCTATTTTCATTCCCAATCCACAGATGAGGAAACTTAAGGAAGTACCTTAAGGAAGTGAACTCTCTTTCCCAAGATGATATAGTAAGTACTATATCATCATGCTATAATATATGATGATGATATAAGTACTATATCATCAGCATTTAGTACTTACTATGATATAGTAAGTACTAAAGCTGGGATCAAACCCAGATCAAATAGCAAAGCGTGTGCTCTTAATCGCCACCCTCTACCACTCTTATTCCACAGAACCAAAAAGAAGAGGTGGCGTTCTGCCCCAAGGAGGTTTATAATCTAGCATGGCTCTGGCCGTCCCACAGGAATCATACCTTGTCATAGGAATTCATTACCGAATTACATGCAAGTGGTAAATGAACACATTTTTCTTTCCTTGTCTGGATCACCTTTATTTCCACCCCCCCCCCCCCCCGCCATACTAGGGGATTCACCTCCACGCTCCCACAGCACCCTGAATATGGGCTTGTCTTCTTTCCCTACTGGGTCCTGATAGATTTTTAGGTCTAAAAGTGTAATTCTTATTTCTGTACCTACAGGACCTGGCTGGGAGCAGGTGTTCAACTGCTTTGGAGTGATGAATGAGTAAATGAATGAATGAATGAACAGACATAGAATTCTAGACTGGAAGGGCCTTTGGGAAAATTTATTCCAGCTACCTGATTTTACAGAATTCTTCTGGATTCAGAAAAGTGTTAAGTGACTTGACCAAGAGTAATTTCTATATAAATATGTTAACATACATACACGTACACACACACACCATAACCAAGAGTAAAGTGTATAAAATGTAGCTCTCTTGGGACCAATCTTTATGCATATTTTGAATTTCTTACAGATTTTTTAGCTATATAGGCCACAGATTGTGATAAGAACACACCCTAATTTGGCAAGTGTTTTGTATCCATAATGAGATTTCTAAATGTTATCTGTTTTTAGTATATAAAGATATCCTAAGTAAAATATTTAATGTAATTGTGGCACTTGTCACATAGACTTTCCTCCTTCTATACCCCAAAGGATTACATAACCTGAGGTAGAAGTCAGCAAGGAAGAGGTTCTGTATATTTGTGTATTTTTCCTGAAAGCACTTTTTAAGCATACAATTTATGCCTCAGCAGTGAGGAATTCCTGACATTGAAAAAGAGTTGAAATGGACACAGTACATCTGATTAGCGACCTGGTAACTCACCAGGTCAACCCAGGACCGGATGAAAATGAAAGGGGATGTCATTAATAATTAGGTCTGATACAGATGGCCAACAGGCACATGAGAAGATGCTCAACATTGCTAATTACTAGAGAAATGCAAGTCAAAACCACAATGAGGTATCATCACCTCACACCAGCCAGAATGGCTGTCATCAAAAAGTCTATAAACAATGAATACTGGAGAGGATGCAGAGAAAAGGGAACCCTCCTACACTGTTAGTGATAATGTGAATTGGTGCAGCCACTATGGAAAACAGTATGGAGTTTCCTTAAAAAACTAAAAATAGAACTACCATATGATCCAGCAATCCCACTCTTGGGCATATATCCAGAGAAAACTTTAATTCAAAAAATACGTACACCCCAATGTTCATAGCAGCACTATTTACAATAGCCAGGACATGGAAGCAACCTAAATGTCTATTGACAGATGAACAGGTAAAGAAGATATAGACACACACAATGGAATACTACTCAGCCATAAAGAAGAATGAAATATTGCTACGTGCAGCAACATGGATGGACCTAGAGAATATTATACTTAGTTAAGTAAATCAGACAGACAAAGACAAATATATCACTTATATGTAGAGTCTAAAATATAATACAAATGAATCCATATACAAAACAGAAACAGGGTCACAGACATAGAAAACAAACTTACGGTTACCAAACTGTAGAGGGAGGTGGGTAGGGATAAATTAGGAGTATGGGATTAACAGAAACAAACTACTATACGTAAAATAAATAAGCAACAAGGATTTACTGTACAGCACAGGGAACTATATCAATATATTATAATAAACAATAATGGAAAATAATCTGAATATATACATATATGAATCACTTTGCTGTATACCTGAAACTAACACAATATTGTAAATCAACCATACTTTAATAAAATAATAATTATTAGGTCTGTCATGGCCCAAGCATCTTAGGACAGATAGTCACCCTACCTGTCATCATCTGAACACATTTACAGAGCAATGTTAAATAAGTTTCCAATGAAGGTGACAGGCATGGTTGGAAAACAAGTCACGTGGAAAACATTCTTGGTATGGGAAACGACAGAGACAGAAGGTTTGTAATCTGTCACCTTTGAGGGATATGAGAATGTGATAGAAATCACAGACTTCCTGTAGACAATGTATGTACACACAAACTTTTGCCCAAATTTTGGAAGGTTCATAGATTCCTTGAAGTCCATCCATAGTTTCCTGGACTGTGGAATAAGACCTTCAGATTAAGAACCCTGGCTCCAGAACAGGATTTCTAAAACTTGGCACTATTGACATTCTGTGCTGAATAATGCTTTGTCTTTGGGGGCTGTCCTATGCAATGAAGGTCACACAGCAGGATCCCCAGCCTCTACCCTCTAGATGCTGTTAGCACCCCACCCCCAAATATGACAATGAAAAATGTCTCCAGGCATTGCCAAATGTCCCCTGGGGTGCAATACTGCCCCTAGTGGAGCTCACTCTTCTAGAGGTATGACCGTGAAAGCCTCACATAAAGGATAAAAATTAGGCATAACATAACTCCCCTTTGAAGCTGCCTGTGCTCTTAATTCACAACAGAGGTAACCATTCTCTTTACAGAGGAGAGCTAATGACA
Organism: Tursiops truncatus; assembly: GCF_011762595.2. NCBI lineage: Eukaryota > Metazoa > Chordata > Mammalia > Artiodactyla > Delphinidae > Tursiops > Tursiops truncatus. The sequence goes on along the minus strand of NC_047036.1, from coordinate 120,489,850 downwards.
CCTACTTAGGAGAATCTGGCTCCTCAGAAGAGCTCCTGGGCCCTACCGCCTCACGCCACCGCCTGACAGGTGTCGAGCGGAAATGATTCTGCAGGAAACATTCTGAAGTGTTTGTAATGAGGAGAACTTGTAACCCAAACTGTGAGAAACATTCTGGGAGGCTGTTCCAATTATAATCAGTCCTACAGAGACAGGGCATATTAAGCACCTGGAGGAGAGTAGTTTCCAATTCAGTAAGTTTATTTATGCCTATTTATTAGGCATGCACTGCATCCTCAGCATCTTCTCTCATTTGGAGACACGTGATCTCAAAGATCCATTTAGCCATAAAGTTTTGTGATTCTATTAGTGTGTGTGTGTGTGTGTGTGTGCGCGTGTGTGCGTGTGTGTGTGTGAGAGAGAGCGAGAGAGAGACGGTATATATATACACACACACACATATATAAAATATATATCTAGATATACGTATATATCATATATATACTGAGTCTCAGTTTCCTCTGTATACTGAGGGTGGATAACCACACAGCAAGTCCCAAATGGGGGTCTACAGATGAGCACTTGGTACCCACATAAGATGCCCCTGAGAAATTTGTTAATAGGGCTAAAGGGGAGGGGGCAGGGGCTTGAAGTGTCATTTGCCTCAAGGCCCCATATTTTAAAAAGGCCTCAAGTGTTAACTTTTTGTGCCATCACCAGTCAAGCTTATATATACAATCATTCTATTTTGAACATGGGTTAAAATCAATTTGCTTAATAGAAACATTAAAAGCCACAAATTTGGCCCCCTCTTGTGGAATTTCTTCAATTTGAATATACCAGGAGCTTCAAAAAGTAGAAGCAGCTTAAATCCCTCGCTACCTATGAGTCTCTGCTTATTATGAAAATAAATGCCTGTGTCCATCCCCTATAGGTTCTATCTCCGTAGCTCTGTGGTGGATCCTGGGAATCTGCATCTCAACAAGTACCCTGGGTGATTCTGAGCTCCTGGGTGGCAGCAGACTTTAACTTTAAGCAGGGATTTAGCTAAAGAGAGGAAAAGGAAACACGTATCTTTCCCAGGATATTAGACAAAGAGGAATGCACAGAATTATGGGTGACCTGAGAAGTTAAAGCTAAAACATTTTCCTTTGCTTCCTTCTTATTCTTCTTATCAACCACCTGCTGCTTATTCTTCAAGGCCCAAGTCAAATACCACCTCCTCTGTGAAATCTTTAAGACAATCCCCTGTTCCATTAGTTATTGCAACATCCATTGAGTTGTAAGCTTCCAGAGAGACAGAGAACACCTTGGTTCTATCTTATTTATACAGTGCCTGGCACCAGACATATTTAATGCATTTGATGGCTATAGTATTTTATTTCATCATTTTCTCCCTATTATAATTTGTCCCAGAAGATTTCAAATTTCAAGAGAAGGCCATAGCTTCTGATCCTACAATGAGCATAACTACATTCTGGAGCAAAACCTGAAATGAGAGGGAATTGCCAGCATGGTCAGGTGAGGGCCCTCTTCTGGGTTGCAGACTTCTTTCGTATCCTCACATGGCAGAAGAACTAAGAGTTTCTCTGAAGACCCATAAAAGCACTAATCCCGTTCCTGGGGGTTATACCCTCATAACCTAATCACTTCCCAAAGGCCCCACCTATCACCTTCAGAGGTTAGGGTTTCAGCATGTGAACTTTCGGGGACATAAACATTCAGACCACATCACTGAGTAAAACTGTGGGAGATTCTAACCATGTTAAGTTATGTGGGAATTACAGAAGTATGAGACATAGTGCCTGCCTTAAAATTTTTGCAATCTTCTTAGGAAAAGTACATTCATGTATGAAACAAGAGAGCAATAAACTCAGAAAAACTGAGAATTTAATTGTGTTCTACAAGCTCCTGAGAGGGAGGTCAACAAAGGCTAAAATTTCTCCTTTCAATGTCTCAGAAGCTACAGAGATATTTCTCCCAAATGGACTGACCTTACTAGACTTAAGCTGATTTAGAAAAATAGAAGGGATTTTAATAGAGAGAACAGAACAGGAAGGGCACTCTGGGCAAGGGGAAATAGCTAGAGGGGGGGAAAAAAGGCAAAAATCAGCATGGTGTGGTACTAATACATGCCTGAGACTGGTCTGAACAAATCTGGGGTAAGAGAAAGGAAGGAGCAGAGTAGAGAATGATTATAAAGGACCAACTGTCAGAAACTACAGAAGAATAGTAGGTTAAAAAAGAAAGAAAAAGAAATGACATGTAGGAGGACACATTAATATGAGAAATGTAAGCGATATTGGATTGTATCACCACTCACCATTTTATGGAAGGAAACCAAGGACCACAGAAGGTGAGAGAAACACCATGTCAGTGGGTCTTCTGGCTAGCCCGCCATGCTTTCACTACCTGTCTCTTCCCAATGGGTAACACTCCTCCAGAAGCTTCACATTTCCTAATATAAAAACTGAGTTTGAGTGTTAGTTTGGAGATTTGATATTCCTTACATGTAAATGGCCATCTTCTGAAAATTGCTTCTGTAAGCCTCTGAACTGAACAGCAAGAACTTGGGGGATTTATTTTTCTATTTCAATGTTGTTTATATATTTGTTTTCATCTGCAAAGTTAAGGTCATGTGGACAGGAGCTAACCAGACAACTATATCTCAAATAATATGTTCAATATTGTTGTCATCTGAAAGTGCCAATCTATAGAATGGGCAGAGGGCAGGCCATAAACGTGGCAGTCATAGGTTTGTTTTCTGACTCCAGAACTTTCTACATGTGTAACACTGGGCAACTCATTTATCTCTACAAAATGAGGTTCCCTCCTCTATAAAATTAGGTTGATAAAATCCTGGGAATGTTGTGGGGACCAAACAGGATAAGGCAGGCAAAGTACTTAATAAAGATCCAAGAGCATGTTGAGTCCTCAGTAAATATTAGGTATTATTGGCTATAATACTTTCAAATACATGGTGCTTTAAAAGAAAATTTGGAAGTTACACCTTAGAGTAGCAGAGTATGCACTGATTTGTAAGCCTTACATTAAATTTACTTAATATAATTCACTGTGCTTTCTGGTTCGCAGGTGAAGTTAATTTTTATATTAACCAAGAGATAGACTGAGCACATATTTCACACCCAGCAGAGAAGGAATCCTCATAAATGACTTCATTCTATTTCAATGAGTGTATTCCAAATTTTGCAATCATAATATCTAGAACTAAGGTATTTTAATTTCAACGTATATTAAAGCTTTGTGTTTTACAGTTTATTATTGTTTTATGTGTGATTAAATATGGCAGGTAATTTTTACATAGTTCAGGGGCTCTAAGGGTTTTAACTGGTCATATAGGTGGCGGGGTAGAGAGGGGCTAAGGGTGAACTCTAGGGGGATCATAAAGTCCCTGAAAATGTATGCACATCTTGGATGCTTAAAAGGGTCCAGAGCTATTATCAGATTCTCAAAAGAGTTCATGATAATAAAAGCTTATGATCTACTGAACAATATCAATGAGAGAATGATAAAATCAATCATTTCACACATATATAATAGACTAATCATAGCAGTTCTTACATTTGGGTGTGGTACAGGGTGCAGTGGTTAGTGAGTGATGCTGACCTAAATCCTCCTCTTTTTAGTTCCGATTCCAAGGAGCCATGGCATAGCTTTCTACTGGGTTGGCCAAAAAGTTCGTTTGGGTTTAAAAACCCGAACGAACTTTTTGGCCAACCCAAAAGAAGGTTGCAAAGGCCTCTCAAACACTGGTTAGCTTCTGTTTTTCAACGTAAAAGACATTGATAAAAAGTCTATGATAGGGCTTCCCTGGTAGCACAGTGGTTGAGAATCTGCCTGCCAATGCAGGGGACACAGGTTCGAGCCCTGGTCTGGGAAGATCCCACATGCCACGGAGCAACTAGGCCCGTGAGCCACAACTACTGAGCCTGCGCATCTGGAGCTTGTGCTCCACAACAAGAGAGGCCGCAACAGTGAGAGGCCCGCGCACCGCGATGAAGAGTGGCCCCCGCTCGCCACAACTAGAGAAAGCCCTCACACAGAAACGAAGACCCAACACAGCCAAAAATAAATAAATAAAATAATTAATTAATTAATTAAAAAAAAAGTCTATGATATATTGTGATAAAAGCAAGTTATGGAATTATTTCTTTTAGTTGCAGGATGGTGTTCATGGTACATATCTTTATATATACTAAATAAATTTAGTATTTCTAAGCAGACATCCTGTAGTACATGTTTTTATAAAATAAACTTAAATTGTGTATATATATGTGTGCATGTGTGTGTGTACTATGTATGTAATTTAAAGAGCTTAGAAAATATATTCCACTGGTTAATAATGGTTATCTTTAGGTAGCAAAAATAATATATGAGGTATTCATCTTTCCTATATTTTCTCAATTATAAGTTGTTTTTCTCCATATTTTAATATTTATGAAATCAGAATTCACTATATAATCAAAATATGTATCTAATTAAGTATTTCTTTGCTCCCTCTTGCCAAAAAAAGGAAACCTCTTATTAATATATGATAAGTCTTGTAATTGCGGGAGAGTTCAAGTCAAGAAGATACAGCATGTATATATCTCTGAATTAATTAGATTCTTTTCAAGAGGCAAATATCTGTTTTATGACTTTTTTCTCTAAAACAACTACTGGGAGTTTACGTTTTTTGAGCACAAACCACCTGTTCTCCTTGCTTGGCCCTGAAATAAACCTTTCTCTGTTCCAAAAAATGAAATGAAATAAAATAAAACAAAATAAACTACCAGAGTACATAAGTTTTCAGCCCCTTACTTTTATTCCATGTTACTATTCAAATAAACTAGGTCACAGGAATGTTTATCTGCCTATAGAAATTCAGTATTTGCATATATTTGCATACTGCTCAGTATCATTAAATGTTAGTTCCTTAAACCTAGGAAAGCGCTCCAGTGGTAAAATAGCACTACCAAGAAATGCTGTAGCTAGAGGACTCTTGCTCTGCCCTCTCATATAATACATAATAATATGTACATATTTATAGAGTTCTAACCATCTGTGAGGCACTGGTGTGTGCCCTTTACATGCACGATCTTATTTAATTTTTACAATAATGACACAAGATAAGCTCAATATACTAAACCCAATTTCAAGTGAAGAAACCAAGGCTTAGAGTTTGCAAATTATGCTGAGTTGCATAGCTAGTGTGAAACAGGGGCAGAAATGCTACAGATCTCTGCCTGCCTCTGAAGCTTCATTTTTATCTATTGCACTGCTACATTTACACTTCTTCTAGCTTCACCCTCTTGACCAAAGAAATAGTATAAATGTACCTGGAAATTATTGTTTGTGGTCAACTGTGATTAAGCCAGAGTGTTCCCCAAACAGGGGGCATGAGCAATAACACAGGGCAGACCAGCATCAGGAGTTCATTCAAAGATTTCTCAAAAGCAAAGTGCTTACTGGGCTCTATACTTCCCCCAGAATGTATCAGGGTCTAAATACGGCCCACTGGGGCAGACACTATTTTCAAGGGTTCCTTCACATTTGGCAGAAGCAGGTGGCAAACATTAGCCCTGGTCTACATTTAATTAAGATTTTATCAGGTCTGTTCTTATTTAGATTACCAAGGTTTGTACAGTTTAAAAGACATGTTACCATCTTAAAAGCTAAGTGGAATGAACAAAGTCTAATTAAATGTGATTTGCTGGTTGACTCAGTATTTATAAGCAGACAATGCACTGGCTTCAGAAGTGAGTTGCTGGTATCAGCAGAGCAGAAGACATTCAGAGAGGTTAAAAATAAATGGCTGGAAGATGAAACAAAAACCCATTAGTGCCAAGTAAGATGATTTATTTCCATAAATCATTCCAATGTTCAGATTTCATGTGTTAAAATAATTCAAAAATAATTTTGCACCACCTTTTGATCTGAAATCATAGCGAGTGCTGTCATTGAAGCAGATGAAAAATTAAGGGTCTCCATTTCTTCAGAACAGGGCACAACCAAATTGCTCTATCGTAAATTTTAACATCCACAACTCAGTGCTTTGTGGGGACTGTGCTCAATTTGTTAGGTTTTGCTACCATGGAAACTGAAGAGCAATTAGCTATAGGACAGAAAACCTGGAATGAAAGCCTTAAGGACAGAAAGGACAATCAAAAGAATTTTTCAAGTAGCTCAATTTCAGGGGCGAGAGTAAGAGAGTCTATGTGTGTCACAAGTGTTTTGGGTGTGAGGTTATCAGCTGACACCACTGATTCCCTTATATTTGTTTAGCTGTCATCCTCTGCCTGTATTTCTCCTCCTGGTACCCAGTGTGAACGTTCAAGTTCGCTATCATCTGCACTCCCTTCACATTTTTATCCTGATGACCTGCCTCCTTTCCTTGATATCAGTCCCTAAATTAGATGGAATCAAGGTTATTGACATTATTGTATTTTTAAGAGTAGACGTGATTATATTATGCTCCTGCTTTCAAACATTTGGCTCCTCATTACCGGCAAAATCAAGTTCAAATCCATTAGCCTGGCATAGACCTACCTTTGCATTTGGCCTTACCCTCCCTTTCCAGAGTCATTGCTCACCACCCTTTATCAAAACACTTCCTTCTCTCTCGGTACAAGGAATACCTCCCCATTCTCCAAACAGGATTTGCACTTTCATGTCTTCAGATCATTCTTCGTGTTATTCTTGCAGCCTAGAATGTTCTTTTCCCAACCTCTCCTTCTGTGTCTGGTGAAGGCTCATTGTCCGAGGCCCAAGTCCAATGTCAACTCCCTGGAAAAGCTTCCTGGGGAAGAATTACATGGTCCCTTTCTTTATCCAAATAGTACATTAATCACATCACAGCTACTGTGTTGGTTACATCACACTGTACTGTTTGTCAGCCAAGCTGAGCAGTGCCTCTGATCACTAAAGAGTAGACGCCTTGAAGGCGGGGACCCATGTCATGTCTGACCCAACAATATACAGCACTGCACCTTGCACAGGATGATCAAGACGTGCTTATAAAAGAGTCAAAGAGGGAGAGATGAGGACAGAGAGAACAAAGACAAGGATCACAAATCTCCATAAAACGTTTTGAATGGCAGTGACGTGAGTTGCTGACCATAAGCATTCTCGCCCACGATCCACCAGACGCGCACACTCTACTCCACTTTGCAACCTATTTTTAAAGTGCATTTTACTTCAGCGGTGTCCAGACTCTATTTTTTTAGTGAAATACATTGCCCTGCTTCTTATCAATAAGTTTTTCTTTTTTTTTTTTTTTTCGGTACACGGGCCGCTCACTGTTGTGGCCTCTCCCGTTGCAGAGCACAGGCTCTGGACGCACAGGCTCAGCGGCCATGGCTCACGGGCCCAGCCGCTTCGCGGCATGTGGGATCTTCCCGGACCGGGGCACAAACCCGTGTCCCCTGCATCGGCAGGCGGACTCTCAACCACTGCGCCACCAGGGAAGCCCTCAATAAGTTTTTCTTGGATCTAGGGGTAGTCTTATTTAGCATGGAACACTTATACAAGCTCCATGCCACTCTAATAAGCAAACAAAATATCTGAGGGTCTTAGCACAAAAGCAGCCACGTGTAACAGAGGGGACCAATAATAACTGCAGTCTGTGGAAACATCAAGAGGGTTTTAAAGAAAAGAAAAAGAGAGAAAACTGAACCATCCATGCTGGTTTACCTTAAAAGAGAAATAGCATGATCTCATTAAGATATTAATTGCTTAATGCTGCAAGTAATGTTTCCTTTTCCGGACATGCTTACCCACAGCTCTGAGTACCAAGATTCAACAGCTCCCCATCAAGTGGCTGCAATTCAGAAGTCCTCATTTACTGGGAGTTTACTGCAGCAATGAGGGACAGCATGGGACTAAACACTGTACTCCTTACCAAGGAAATTGGGGAAAGTCACTAACTTCGTATAACACAGAGTTCTGCAAAAAATTAGTATGTCAGCGTGTTATAAAACTGAGAAACCTGCAGACCCGTCTTCACCTCTCCCACGGGATTTCTATCAGCTGCCTGCGTCCGGGCTACTCTCCCTTCTATTCTCCGGACAGTGCAATTACAATTATAAAAGGAGATAGTGGGGCTGATAGATATTGGTCAGGGCTGCTAGAGAAAGAGTCTGCCTTCTCCGAATAGGGTTGTCAACCAAAATAAACATCAAAAATACCCACAAATCAGTATTTTTCAAGCTCTAGGAATCTACAAAAAATGTACTTTGAGATCCAAGAATTCTCTAGGAAAATTTTTTAATTCAGTTTTTTAACATCAGTTAAGTTTTTTGAAATAATAAAGCATGTTCTAAATTATTTAGAATACCACCCCTTTGCAACTATCCTGGGCCACGTGAGTGATCATGGAAAAAGCAGATGCTACAGAGCTTCTCACACTGGGGAAAAAGGCAATTTATTTGGCTTCTTCAACGTCCCAAATTTGAGAGGCAGTTCAATGAAGGATAACAGGTTGAAGTAACAAGATGAGGATGAGTAGAGTATTTGGGAAAAAACACTGAATTGAAAGTCAAATATTTGGGCTGGGCCATGGAGCATCTTGGTGATTTGGGTCAGGGCATTGCAACTTCCTAGCATCATTTTTTCTTCTCCTCTATAAAAATGGGGACGGGAATGGTGATGATAAAGACTATGATAGTCATAGTAATACTGATAGTACCAGCCACACCTCAAGTGTCAAATGCGTTCCTGCACCTGCAAGTGCTTTGAAGTGCTATGAAAAGAGAACACTAGAAACAGAAACATAGATAGGCCACTGGGAGATGCTGCAGGGAGAAGAGTCAGTGAACAGATTAGCAAGGGAGGGGTGGGAAGGGGACAAATGCAGATGGTGGAAAGACAAAGAGTTACAGGCATTGGAACACGGATAAAGAAATGACTTCAGGGAAAGGAATTTTCTTCTCTTCCCAGAGAAATCAGAAAAGATTTAGATGCGGAAAGTAGGTTAGGCAGCAAATATCTCCTGTGCCACCTGGGGACACCTGGAGTGTGAGAAGCTGAAAGGGCATAGCCAGAACCACTGGGCCATGGGTCAGCTCCACCATCAGCTGTATGGCAGGGAAGACATGGCTCTACTGGGAAAAAGCAGAATGGGATCTTCCTGGCTGGTCTAAAGCCTAGCGATGCTCCCAGGCAGAACCGGTCGTCCTGGAGGAGAGGCTCAAAGAAAGTAGATGCCTCCAGCCCAGGTGTGGGTCTGGGAAGGGGCAGGCATTCAGCAGGAAGAGATACATTCATTCAGCACATTCAGGGCACTCCTGAGAAAACTCATGCCAGATCTGTAAGCCTGCCGTTCCCTCTGCCTGCCATCCTTTTCCTGCAGCTCCTCGCAAGTCTGGCTCCTTGTCACCCATCCCTCTCTAGTCCCTCTCTCTGAAGTTCGGCCCATCGCATCACCTGTGTATTCCCTCCCAGCACTTTTCACAATCTGAATAGACATCGGTTCTGCATTTACTTGTTTACAGTCAGCCTCTTGCACTAGAACTGTGCTTTCTAATACGACAGCCACTAGCCCTGTGTGGCTATTTACGTTTAAATATAACACGTTCAATAATTCTAAAAATTCAGCTCCTCAGTTGCACTATCCATGTATTAAATGCTCAGTAGCCACATGAGGTTAGTGGCTACTCCAGTGGACAGCAAATCAGCCCCTAATCTAATCTGATCACACTACATGTCCATCATCACAGAAATTTCTGTTGGAGAGCACTGATCCAGAAGGTAAGCTTCATAGGAGCAGCGCCCTTACCTATTTTGTTCACTGCTGTGTTCTCCTTGCTCAAGACAGTGCCCAGCACATATAGAGGCTCAGGAAATATCTTCCAAACAAATGAGTGAAAGAATGAGGTAATCCCCTGGCAGTTCAGTGGTTAGGACTCCATGCTTCCATTACAGGGGGCATGGGTTCGATCCCTGGTTGGGGAACTAAGATCCCGCGAGCCACACAGTGCGGCCAAAAAAAAAAAAAGAATGAGAGCCCCAAAGTCTTACATCGGTCCTAGGTAAGAATAAAACATAAATAATATAGTTGAGGAAAATGGGCTTGCAGACTGAAATCACCCAGGAATTTTCAACATCTAATTTGCATGCAGCCTATAAAAATTGTGTGACATGTGTGTTATATTGCATTTTCTGCTAATTAAATTTCTTAACATAATATAACTTTGCGGCCAGTCCCATACTGCAGATATTCCCAGGAACTCTCTGAAAGGAAGGTGAGGTAATAACATACTACTGAAAATTTTCTATGAAATGACTTAACATAAGAAATGGCATAAAACCAATTCACGAATCCCATGGTTACAGAAATGTGTGCTGTTAATGGGTGACAAAGAATGAGAGAAAGGTACTTACATTTCCTATGGGGCTAGGCAAGCTCAGCTTGTTTCTTCAACAAATACATGAGCATATGCTACAGGAAAGTGAGAATAGCCTGTTCCCTAAAATCCAAACTCCATGTCCTACTGTGGCTGAGAAATACAAGCTCAGAGCTGCAGGGGTGCCTCTTCACAATGCACTGAATCAACCAGTTACTAGTGGGTGAACTGACGCAAGCTGTTCTGCTTCATGAAGTTAAAGATCAACAGTATGAATACTCTTTTTTTTTAACAGTTTTTTTACCAATTTTATTTATTTATTTTAAAAAATTTTTTATTGGAGTATAGTTGCTTTACAATGTCGTGTTAGTTTCTACTGTACAGCAAAGTGAATCAGCTATACGTATACATATATCCCCTCTTTTCTGGATTTCCTTCCCATTTAGGTCACCACAGAGCACTGAGTAGAGTTCTCTGTGCTGTACAGCAGGTTCTCATTTTTTATCTATTTTATACATAGTATCAGTAGTGTATATATGTCAATCCCAATCTCCCAATTCATCCCACCCCACCCCTTTCCCCCTTGGCATCCATACGCTTGTTCTCTACGTGTCTCTATTTCTGCTTTGTAAATAAGATCGTCTATACCAATTTTTTCAGATTCCACATATATGCATTAATATACAATATTCGTTTTTCTCTTTCTGACTTACTTCACTCTGTATGACAGCCTCACTCTTCTGAAGGTGTTTTTTTGCTTGTAATGAAATTAATCCACTCTGTCTAACGTGGAGTCTTGTTCATTGCAGATATTCAAATCTCTGTTGAGGAAATACATCTTTTGCTATGCTCTCCATTCAGGACAGAGAGGGGTCCATGAGATGGGCTAAGGGCAGCCATGAGAAGGAATGCCATTTTAGAGTCTATCGCCTAATCCTGATACCAAGCAGGAACCTGTGGAGCTCCTGGGCACAAAAGCCTTTCTGCGTCCCCCACTTCTTGATTATAGGAAATAGGCTTCATTCAGCCTCCATGATCTTCTCTGAGTTCCAAGGGGCAGGTTCAAACAGTTGCTAATTAGGGAAGGGAGGGGATGCGGAGACAAGGGAGGAGCAGTCAAAAGAAACAATAGTGCAGCCTTGGGGCAGGGTCCTGATTCACCCCTCAAGGGATATACATAACAATGTCTTTGAGCTGTATTGCAGATACTGAAACCGCCACCAGGTAGGAGGAGTTAATGGTACACTGCCCACAAGCATGTAGATCCCAGACCAGCTGGAACCAGGAGGTTGATGATGCTGACTCCTCCTTACCTCACCACCAAGCAGTCAGAAGAATGTCCATGAGCTGATCACGCCCTCTTTGAACCATTACTAGAAAACTCCTTACTACCCCCTCCAGGTCAGGAGACACAGTTTTGAGGGCATTAGCCCGCTGTGGTCCCCTTTGCCTGGCCAAGCAATAAAGCTATTCTTTTCTATTTCACCAAAACTCTGTCTCCAAGAATTAATTTGGTGTCGGGCTACAGAGGCCAGATTCAGCTTCAATTCCTAACAGAATGTCCCTTGAAGTGTGTGTCTGATTTGGAAAATACGATTTCTCCCCAAGTGAGCAAGGTGTGATCGTGTCCTGTTATCACCCTATCTCCATCTCTACCCCTCAGCCAGAGGAAAAAAAGAGAGTTCCCTGTTCCTGTTAGCCATTTATGAAGCCAGCTAGTCGCATAGCTAGAGAAATTTGGACACATCCAGCTGGGCGATTCATGCCCCAGGGCAGCTTCATCCATCTCCCAGGGTTCTCGTCAAACTCCTCTCTCTAGTTCTGCCTTGCAGATCCTGATTTGCAAGCATGTATCCCACCCGCCTTGCTTCTAGTAGATGAACAGAATGCATGAGAATTACCCAAAGCCCCCTCCTCCTTCATTTAATCTTTGGTGCTGCCCTTCTTGCCCAACAGTTTAGTCCTTTTTGGGATTTTTATAAAAGGCATCAGTGAAAGCATTATCTTACTAACTGTTGAGTGGGGGATAAGCATTGACCAGAGGCCCAGGAGACATGCATTACATCCTCACAGTGGATCAGAAACATGTTTTAATTATATTCATCTCACTCTGCACTTCATCTGTACCTCAAACACCTAGCACAGTATTTGGTATAGAACACTCATAGGACAAATATCTGTGGAAGGAAGGAAGGGAAGGAGGGAGAAGGGGAGGGAGAGAAGGGAAAGCAGGCAAAAGTGCTTCCCATCTTGGGGAGTGTCAGCTAAAATATGGCATTTATCGAAGTTCTCGAGGGCGCTGGACCACACCTAACAACACCATATAGTCATTAAGTGCTTTCTGCCAGTACCACATCAGGCATTATAGAGAAACAAAAACACAGAGAAATAGGATCACTCTGCAGAAAGCTTGGCACGCTATATGTATTCCATAAACGTTGAGAGATTAAGCGCGCCACCAAGAGCTTGGGCGAGGACAAGAGTAGGAGGGGAGAGGTGGTGAGGAAGGAAATGCAGTACGCTGGGGAAGTAGGGGGAAAGGAGAGAAGGTAGCAACTGAACAATAACTGTGCAGAGAGGTCATGTAAAGCTAACGTCAGAGACTGCAAAGAGCAGTGGCTTTGGAGACAGGCGGTCCTGGATTTCACTTTGACCTCAGCACTTATTAGCTGTGTGAGCTCTCCAAGCTTCAGTTTCCTCGTTTGTAAAATGAGAATAAAAGTAGCACATGCTTTTAGGGTTCTTGAGAGGAGTAAATGAGGTAAGGCACATAATGTACTATGCAGAGAACCCAGTCCTGAGGAAGTGCTCCATCAATGGTAGATGATGAAGTGGAGCCTAAGTGATGCTAATCTAGGCGGCTCACCCTTCTTCTGTGGATGTGTCCAAGTATTCCTCTGGAACAATTCTCACCGGAAGACCCAGGGGATGGATAAATGGAGATGATCTCTCTTCAATGGAGAGCACTGTGCTAGCATCAGTCTTGCTAACCACCAGGAAATCGGTCTACACGTTCTAAGCGCCTCTTTGCCCAGATTCCAGGGGCCCTAAAAAAAGTGAGGGGAAGGAGACTCATCTCAATGCATCTCAGAGAGCAACCTTTGGGCCTTCCACCATCAGAACCCAGGCCTGCCTTTTCAGCTCATTTTCTATCACTCCTATACCTGAGCCACCAACTTCACTTGAAGTAGATGGTTTTCATCCTATGTTTCCCCGTATGCCTGCATATTCCAATGAAGAAGTTGGGGTTAATGTCATGCTACCCCAACTGCCTTAACTCTACATGGGGAGGTCAGGATTGCTCTCTCTAAGAAGATGGCATTTGAGCAGAGAGCTGAATGATGAAGAGAAGGAGCAAGTCTTGCCAAGATCTGGGGGAAGGACATTTCTAGGAAGCAGATTGTTAATGTCTACAAATGTCTAATATGGCATACAAGTAGTTAAAAACTTCATGAGAAAAATCCAGACACCAAATATATGCAAGATGTAAACAATGTACATAAAAGAAACTGTAAATATTAAGTAAGTGCTGGAAGAAATAGTTCATGCTTCCTACTAATCATGGAATTTCAAATTAAGGCAACTTTGCTGTACTATTTTACAGCTAACGGATTAATAAAATGACAAAAAAATTCTTAAAATCATAGCATACGACTGGGAAATTTCTGGTGAAATTGGTACGTTCACACCCCTTGTGACATAAAAAGTGTGTACTACCTGTTTTAGAAAACAACATGAAAATAATTAGAAGCTCTAACTTTTTTTATAGCCTTTGCCCCAATAATTCCACTCTATGACCCTTATCCTGGAGAAGTGTCCTTACAGCTAACAATGCAAAGATGTTCATTACAGCTTTGGTTATAATCACAAATACTTGAAATTGAAATGTCCGAAATTAGACTAGAAGTAATGGAATTACGATACATCAATCTATGCAGTATTATGTAGTAGTCACTAAGACAGTAATTATGAAGACAATGAAGTAACTTGGGAACATGGTTGTAAACATTATCTGAATAAAGCAAAAGGTAAAGGTATATACACAGTAATGATTACCATCACGTATTAATATGAATACCGACACCCACCCACACGGACTTCTTTCCCTTCTTGAGTTTCACATAACTTTGAATTCCCCAGATCTCAGTAACCTTCCACAGTTTTTCCAAATACAAGGGACATGCGTGATTGTGTGTGGGTCAATGTGTGTATCGGGGTAAGTGAAGCAGGTTTCAAAGGGCAGAAGGGAGCATATGAATGAAAGAGGATTCATAACATGCGAACAAGCACTTTCTTTCTCGTAACTCTTGCAGAACAGTTTGTCTTTTTCATCTAGAAGAAATCATAGAAACAGGCTTACCAAAAACCTGGCAACGTCTTTAATTTAAACAAGTGGGAAATTCCCACAGCTTTAAATGAATGCCCTGGATGGAACCAGAGCCTAGCAGTGATGACCAGTCAAGCGTGGGGCCAGAGGCAAAGAGACTTCTGAAGTATTTTCAGGCTGATAGAAGCAAAAGATGGCATTAGGGGAATCCACAGTGACAGCTTGCTTACTAATTCACAGCATGAAAATGCAGATGCTCTTCTTGGCTTCCAAGTTGCCTCGTTCTTTCACATCATGTTCCAGTCATGGAATAGCCGACTTTGTGGACTGAGGTGCAGGCCTGCATACACCTTCATGATTTGCTCACATCCATACTGCTGTTACAGGTGTCAGAGGATGAGGTCAGCGGCTGTGCTAGGAGCCTGCTCTGTCAGCATCCCAGCTTCTCCAGCGCCAGCAAAAGGGAAGAAGAATTAGAACTTCTCAGAAACAGATTTTGTAGCAGCTCTGCTTTTGCAAGGGCCAGTGCACAAGACAGCCTGTCTTCCCAGATTCTGTCAGTGTGGGGATGCCACGTGGTCTCACAGGAAGGTCCTTTCAGCTAGACGGATGGCATCGGACAAGTGGCACCTCCGCTCTGTGCCTCTGCTGGTCCTATTGGAAAACAAGGGCAAACCCTGCCCGACACAGGTACTGAAGCATTTCACCATTGCAGCTTTTACTTAATGATGGATTTTCAGGTTCTTAAAAATCGATGGCTCCCATTTTCTAAGAAACATCTCCATTTTCTCAGCATGACCCTTCAGGATCTGGACCCTCTCAACATTCATTTCCCACCATGCCTTCACCCTCCCACTCTGTCACGCACCTACTGTGGTTGATCATATCAAAGAGCCGTTCCGACTTTTGTGTTTATGTATCGGTTTTCTTTCTGAGGAGATTCTTCTCATTCTTCATGACTCAGCCAGATTGCCACTTCTTCCATGAAGCCTTCCCTGGACTCGGCCCTTGTTCCTCACCCTCACATCCAAACCAAAGCCAGTCTCATCATAGAGATCTTTGCTTCAGCCCTTTCCCATGCCCCATATCATCATTGTGTGTGTGTGTGTGTGTGTGTGTGTGTGTGTGTGTGTGTGTGTGTCTTCTTCACTAGAACCTGAGCTCCTTCAGGGCCTGCCTTACTCATTTCTCTAACCTCTAGACCTTTCTTAGAGTAGTTTTCCAATAAATGATTGTTGGACAAACAAATAAAAGTAATTTTCATATGTAGAGCCCTCCAGGGTCCTCTCAATGGCATCACTCCCCTGCCTTCCACCCATGCTGGCTATAAGCTATTTACTTTCTATAGGTCTGGACCACACTTTTTCCAAAGTCTTTAGCAGTATCATGGACACACTAAGGGCTTAATAAAGATTAGTAGTAGTATAATAACTTCTGTTGAATGCGACCTGCTCCATCATGGGAATTAGTTCTGGGGTGAACACTCTGGAGAATGCAGAAGGTTCACAATTGCACAAGACTCGCAAAATGTACTGCATGAGAAGAGTAATTCAGAAGACAGTTTCCGGAATTGTACTGCCAGATTCCTTTTGTTACATTCCCTTCAATACCATGTGAAATTCGGTAAGTTATCTGACCTTTCTAAAACTTGGTTTTCTATAAAACAGGGATAATATTAACTTCCATAGCATTCCCATTAAGATTAAATAAAATTAAGGAGGTAAAACATGTATCAATGTGATACACACTTGGCAAATGAAAGCTATTATTGTTGTTAATGCTGTCACAGGGTAAGTTAATAATAAAATAGGTTTTGCCATAATGATAATATTTAAAATTTTAATGATCTATAATTGTATATATTTAGATTAGGTGGCATCACCCATTTGTTATTTAATCATTAAGTCTACTCTAAGGTAGGTTTTCTTTAAAAAGCATTATCACCGCACTTTCTCAGAAAAGGAAACAGAGTCAAGTGATTTGTCAAGGTCAGCCAGCTTGAGCCCTGAAACCAAGTGCTGACATGTCTCCTCCACCGGGACACCACCCTAAATATGGCCCAAGAGTTTGGACTTTGAAGATGGATCAGAGGAAGCTTTAAAGCGACTCTATCAATTCAACTCTGAAAGGGGATTTGTAAACCCAGTCCCATTTTGGATAAACCCTTCATAACCACACTTCAAAGAACAGGAAGTCTGCTGTCTAAACTAGTTTCCTTCAACCTCTAAGGGATTCCTTTTTATGCCAGTGGCTTTCTAAGGCAAATAGATTCTTGTTTCGTGCTGAATTGTATATTTCAGTAAACTGCTAGAAAGTGTATAGCTTGAGGTCCCTGAAGCCAAGAGCAGACTGTGGGGTGAAGATAACCCCCAAAATGTACACTCTCTAAATTGCAGAGTGGAGTCCATATATAATACAAAGGGGAGATGGAGGAATAAGGTGGAGCCAGATGTGGCAGACTGATGGCATTGATGGATCCAATTCTTCACCTCCCGTGAGTCTGGACTCAGCCACATGACATGCTTGGGCCACTGGGACATTAGCAAACATGATGTGAGCAGAGGCATGAAGATCACATACACATTGGGGTGTGTTTCCCTTTTGCTCCTCTGCCTTTGCCAAGAATGCATCCAGAGGAGACTGCAGGAGGATGAGACACTGAAGCAGAACTGAGTCGCCCCAGTCATCATCCCAGCCTGAACAATCGGAGACCAGCCAACATTCTGCTGACCCCCATAGACACCCAGAGGCTCACAGAAAGAATGCAGCTGAGAAATGCAGAGCCATCAGGTCACCTGCAGCTGCCCACACGCAAACGAGATGAGTGAGCCCAGCCAACACCAGAACAACCACCTAGCCGACTGCACACCCTTACATGAAATAAAGCCTTATAGTTTTAAGCCACTGAGATTTAGAGTAGCTTCTTTTGCAGCATTATTATGGCAATACCTAACCAATACACCAGGGACCAAGTGTAGAACAGAAGAGAAGAAGAAAAGCTGCATTACAGTAGCAAATATCTGTTTATTTTTCAAGATTTTTTGACCGGGGAACTCGTAAGTAGACGCTCCTTCGGCACAACTGCCCAGTGATTTCAACACTATGGAATAGTCACTGAAATCTTCTAATATTAACGACATTATCCTGGACGTCCGAAAGTACATAAGGCAATTATTTTAAAAAACTGCACTGCTTAGGAAAAAAGTGCAAATAGCCATTATAACACATTTACTGACAGGTTTTCCAGTAACATGAGCAAACAGAGATCTGGCCCTTTCTTTGAGGAATGTCAAGCGTTAGTCTTTTAGTGTCCCCCACTGCTTGTTGGGCATATGAGTTTATCTCGAAAGGAATTCTCCAATTTCTTGCCCAACTATTTAGAATTCTGAGAGATACACACAGGACAGACATTAAGGGTCTTGTGAGTCAATGAGTAGCTTTTAACTTAACTCCCTACTTTCAGTATAGTATTTCAGCATTGCCCTCTGCTGGGTTTGTTGTCTCTGAGTCCAAAGCCTCTCATTTATCTGAAGAACACCCTCCCTCTGCCTAGCAGGGTGAGGAGGGTAGGTTACTTGGCTGCACAAGGTGGGTGATTCACTGGGTAGCCTAACCCTACGCAGGCTTTCAGAGGATGCCTCTGTTTCCAGCCCTTTCCCTTTGGATGTCCTTAGCAACCCGGAATCCTCAGTCCCCCTGGGCCTTGCCAGAGTCACAGACTCAGCCTCTTCTTGTCTTTCCCTCCACGTAGCTTCAGCTGCCTCCTCTCCACTATGTCAGTTATCTCTTGCCCATCCACCTTCTAACTTCCAACACGTTGTTGACATTTCTCATCTGGTACCATCTTCCGGGCCACTCTCTTTGTCCTTGTGGTTTTATGCATTTTATTCCTCTTTTGTCATGTTAGGGGTGTTTAATAGGGATTAGAAGGGGGGAAAACCTGTGCATCCAATCTTTTACCAAAAGGCCTTCTCCTTTGTTTAATATGCACAAGCTTCCTCTAAGAATTCAAGCATCTTCTTCTAGACGTGGTGGTCCGTAGGTCACAATTACATATGCTCTCAGGATAGGAATTATTCTTTAACCTCAAAAGGCACAGAGGAGCTTTCTTACTTGCTTCCTAACTAGAACATAAGGGGCAGGAAAATTTCAGTTTGAAAATAAAAGTTGAATTCAACTACACCAAAGCATTCCTCTTCTTTTTTCCAGTAAGCTCTGGGACTCTCCTACTGCTCCCTAAGGATAGAGAGTACTCTAGGATGTTGTTAGGATTTTCTCAGACGCTTTTTCTTTTCCTCTTTTTTTTTTTTTTGCAGTACACAGGCCTCTCACTGTTGTGGCCTCTCCCATTGCGGAGCACAGGCTCCGGACGCGCAGGCCCAGAGGCCACGGCTCACGGGCCCAGCCGCTCCATGGCATGCGGGATCCTCCCGGACCGGGGCACGAACCCGTGTCCCCTGCATCGGCAGGCGGACCCTCAACCACTGTGCCACCAGGGAAGCCCCCTCAGTCTCTTAATGATATAAAATTCTCAGACTCCTAATGATACGATATCACTATTGGTGAGTGACAGTAACATCGTACCTTCAATTAGAGACCTCAAAGTCTTCAAGTCTGTAAAGAAATGGACAGACCCTCCACTCCTCCCCCTACCTGAAAGGATATATCCCATCTAGGGTAATACATTGTTTGCCAGGTGACAGCTCTCATTCATTCTGCTCCTGGGTGATTATATTCTCCCTGCTTTGCAACCTATGCTACATTCTCCTGTGTGAATTAGATGAAGACTTGAAGTCTTTTTGCATATTTAAGTAGCAATCGGCACATTACAGAGGGCTGATAAAGACCAACGCATCGAAAGGATACTGCTGTGTGTTACCAGAACAACTAGTCCAGCCATGGTGCTGTTCTCTGTGGTCTGATTACTGTAAAAGTTTGAGGAGCTTTTTTCAGTTTAAAGCAAGAGTAATGACAGGACCGTGCCAGGGTTATAATCAATACCTCAAGCCACTGAAACAGCCCCAGGAACTCCACGAGGATTCAATACACTTTTGGTAACCCATGAAGACTCTCTATGCAATATTCATTGTACAAACAGCGAGTCCTCTCTATGCAGTATCCAAAGTTGAAACCCTTAGATGTGACTCCATGGTTTTGCTTATGTTTTCCTTTCTTCCTAGAATGCCTTTTACTCTCTTTGCACAGAAAAGTTCTCTGGCTATTTTAATACCTTACTTAAGTTCCACCTACCAAGGCCAATCCTCTCTAATTTTCCTCACTTTGTGTTCCTACAACACTTCATTCATTCCTTTGTTATTGAACTTCCCCTAGTTTATTGCTACATTTTCTGTTCCTGTGTCTGGTCTATCCCAGATCACGAGCCAGGGAGCAGAACATGGAAAGGAAGGGTCACAGAGAGGCTAAAAAGTATAGGCTTCTGGATCACACCAGCCCTTGAATGGAATCCAGGTCGGCCTCTTACTGCTTACTTGGGATGTGAGCCTCAATGACCTCATCTGCAAAATAAGGATAATAACATACATAAGGGGCTGGTTATAGATAAGTGTCACAAAGTATTTTAAGTGTTTAGCACTTTGCCCAAAATACCATAAGCTAGCATCAGGAAACATTATCTAATATTGTTATTTTGTTCTTAAAAGCAGGGATAACGTGTTAGTCATTTGTGCAGCGACTATAGCATATACAATGCCTGGTGCGCAGAAACTCTAAGTAAATTTTAAATGAATAAATGAAGGGATAAATGAGCAATCCTGTAAGAATCAGAATGTTTTTATAATCCAAGTAAATAAGTTCTGGATGTCTTTTTAAAAAGTGATTGAACTATGAACTATCTGTGTGGATTTTCCATATTATTCTAATAAGCTGAGTATCTTACAAATGGTGACTTTATTTTTCCCTCTTGATGTTCAGCCTACTTCTGTGGCCTTGGTGGATTTAGAATGGAAGCAACTACAGCTTTGCTGGTAGTTTTGAAGCCATGTAGTATAACACACAGGAGAGACACTAAAGCCACTCATGAAAATTTCAACCTCACATCGTTCAATTTCTTTGGACTTCAAATGCCCTCATCTCTAAAATTGAATGACTACGAATTACACCTAGCCCTTCCGAGGGCTGGTGGATTGAACATATGATATATGTGAAAGTATTTTGCCAACTGGTGAGACCTATGCAAATACTTCTGTCTGTGTGTTTGTTTATTTCATTGATTGTTTATTTGTAGAAGCTTATTTCTTGGCACCACCTGAAAATTCCTATCCAACTTCACTAATATCCACATTCCTCCAAATATATCTAACAGATTGACTCAAGGCCACCAACAAAATCTGTTCCTGTTTTTCGTGCGTAAGAGAGCTTTGCGATCTTCCGTAGTAAAACCCAAGAGGGCCAGTAAAATGTTTTCATTGACTGCAGTGTCAGTTTTAGATGCTGCAATGGTTCCAAACAAGAGTCATCTTTTAGCACTCTGTTGTGGATTTACTTTTTATGGTCCTGGGATCTAGGGGGGTAAATATGGCCTCTGCATTAACACTAACCTGAAGAGACAAACCACTCAAGAGGACCATTTCATCTTTATGCTTTTCCAACCCTGGAGCCATAAATCCTATCAGCCTGCAGAGAGGAGGCATCCTAAAGATTACAGTGGCACAGAGGTGCTCTCTGAGCGAACCAAGCTAATAAAAATTCAAGTTCAAAGTCACTGGGTAATCTAAGACATGCATTACACCCGCCCTGAGCCAGTTAGGGCCGATCTGCCAAATGGATGTCAGTCCAATGAACAGCCAGGAGAAAGTAAATACCTCTCAGATTCCCCTCCCCTCCCCCCAAGGTGTCAGCATTGTAGAGTGCACACAATATTTCAAGTAAATGTGCCTTGGAAAGCGCTGGAGGTCTGAAAAAACTTTTCTGAGTCTCCAGGCTGGAATACAGATGGGTGGCATATTTACAGTTCATTCACTGAACAACTAGGTGCGGATTAAAATCACTATGGCAACCAATCTGAACTAAGAATGATTGGCATCCATGAATCAGACAGTAAGAAATGAGATGCTGGTTCAAAAAAGAAGGAAATGAAAAAATGGGGGCAACAGCAAAGGTCCTCCCAGCCAGAAGACTCAGGAAGATGAAAATTCTTTTCACAATGAAACAAGACAGAATGATCCTAAAAAAACAGGCTGGCAAAGCCCACGGTAGGTCTTAAGCTGTCTGGAGTAGCCGGGAACAGCAGGACACACACTTGAGGCTGGATGAGGGAGGGCCTTGCTGGTCAGGCTGCAGAGTTTAGAGTCTCTCTGTTAGGCTCTTAGGATCCACAATCAGTTTTCACGTTCATCATGGGATGACAGGAAGAAATGGATGTTGCGTCACTGAGTCTGGCAGGAGTGCACGCTCCCTGCCTGGGGCACAGAACAGAAGATTCTCCCCTTCCCTCTTTTTCCCCATCCACACACTCAAATCACCAGTCAGCAAGTCTGCTGGCCCCAGGGGATGGTGCCCCCTGAAAGAAATGGGACATAGATGGATCCTGGAACTATCCTTTCTTCCTCTTCCTGGGCCTCTAAGTAAGATGAATGAAGAGATGGTGTGTAATTGCCTGGTGAATTCACAACTGCATCCACACCTTTCCATGAATTATCAAACTTGTCTGAGTGTCACATTAACGTGTGACTTTAATATTACCACTGGCATAACTCTCACAGTGTTAACACAGGCTAAAATATGAGTAGAACTTTCCATTCGTCATTTCTTCCTTCTGCAAATATTTACTGAGTGCTGGGCTAGGTGCTTTGGGGATGAAGAGATAAAAAGCACCATCCTACTTTCAATCTTCTCACCTTCTAGGTGGGGAGAGAGAAAAGTAAACTCATTTTTTCAGACAGTGCTGTCCTGATAAAGTGTGAAACTAATTTTTTGTAGAGTTAATCCACCAGTATTAAATAGCACATGCCCTGTGACCCTGAAATCTCAGTGTTTGGGATGCATCCTGAAGACATACTCGCAGAAGTTCACTAGGGATCGTCACTGCAGTGTTTGTAAAGACAAGAAGCGGCAAACAATCAAAGTGTTCGTAACTGGCAGCCTGGGTAATTATAATTTATAAAACATCCATATATACAATGGACTATTACTCAGCCATAAAAAGAAACGAAATTGAGCTATTTGTAATGAGGTGGATAGACCTAGAGTCTGTCATACACAGTGAAGTAAGTCAGAAAGAAAAAGACAAATACAGTATGCTAACACATATATATGGAATTTAAGAAAAAAAAAATGTCATGAAGAACCTAGGGGTAAGGCAGGAATAAAGACGCAGACCTCCTAGAGAACGGACTTGAGGTTATGGGGAGGGGGAAGGGTGAGCTGTGATGGGGCGAGAGAGAGTCATGGACATATACACACTAACAAACGTAGTAAGGTAGATAGCTGGTGGGAAGCAGCCGCATGGCACAGGGATATTGGCTCAGTGCTTTGTGACAGCCTGGAGGGGTAGGATGGGGAGGGTGGGAGGGAGGGAGACGCAAGAGGGAAGAGATATGGGAACATATGTATATGTATAACTGATTCACTTTGTTATAAAGCAGAAACTAACACACCATTGTAAAGTAATTATACCCCAATAAAGATGTTAAAAAAAAAAAAGAGAGAATTACTCAGCAGCTGTTTAAAGGAACGAGGCAGGCCTGCATGCATTCATAGAAATATATCCAAAACAGAGTAAATAAAAGGCAGAGTGAAAAAGATTGCCTAAAATATGGTCTTTTATGTGATTTCTTTAAAATCCATATTTATGTTTAGTTTCATGTGCATCAGTAATATGCAAAATTTACGTTTTAGGGAAAGAAACCCAAGAAACTGTTAACTGATTATCTGTAGAAAGAGGGATTGAGGTATGTATATAAAACAACAAAAAATTATTTCAAAATACAGTGTGGCAGCTGTACACAGCTCTATAGTGGATACCATGAAAACACAAGGAAGGGCTCTTGAATTCTAATGGGAAAGAGTCAGGGACACCCA
This sequence comes from Tursiops truncatus, assembly GCF_011762595.2. Lineage (NCBI taxonomy): Eukaryota > Metazoa > Chordata > Mammalia > Artiodactyla > Delphinidae > Tursiops > Tursiops truncatus. Next base: position 120,466,162 of record NC_047036.1, on the reverse strand, counting down.
ATAAAGCTCTCTAAAAAGGTAAAAGTGGGAGAGAGGGCCAGCGTTATGCTCGGAGGAGCAGGCAGAAAGGCACAAAGGTATTTTAGAAGAGGATCTTTGGAGAACCACCGAACTTTCCAAGCAAGTAGGTGTACATCTCTCAGAGCAAGCAGAAAGACTCAATTGGAAACAATTTCCAAATTCCATAAATCACTAGAACATGTGCTCTTAGGTCAGGTCACCAGTGTCACACAGTTTTAGAAACCATGACATACTTCTGTCAGAGGAAACACTATCACGCACAGACCCAAAGGCCAAAACTGCCGCCAAGCTTCCTGCTCTAAATAGTTTCGCTTCCATAAATAAGCTCAAAATGGATGGTTTAATTCCCTCTTCCCTCAAAACTCCTAAACTTCCTCAAAACTCCCTGTGAACTCCTAAACGATACTGAATTTAAGCATACCCTAAACACTTCAAAAATGTCAGGGCTGACCATAACAATATATTGAAACTATGGGAACAGGAAAGCTTTTGATTCTAAGTACAATTTATCTATTTTATAGAATCTATTACTGAGGTTAAAGATTCTTTGAAAATTTTTTATTGCAGTATAGTTGATTTACAATGTTGTGTTAGTTTCTGCTGTACAGCACAGTGAATCAGTTATACTACATATATCCACTCTCTTTTAGATTCTTTTCCCATATAGGTCATTACAGAGTGCTGAGTAGAGTTCCCTGTGCTACACAGTAGGTCCTTATTAGTCATCTATTTTATATACAGTAGTGTGTATATGTCATTCCCAATCTCCAGTTTCTCCTTCCCCCGCTTCCCTGGTAACCGTAAGTTTGTTTTTTACATCTGTGACTCTCTGTTTTGTAAATAAGTTCATTTGTACCACTTTTCAAAGTTAAAGATTTAAAAAAATATTTTATTAAAGGCTGTTTTCTGAAATTCTTTCTTGGGATAATATATTTTCCAAAAGATAACGAGTTAGGCCCTGGAGGCAGATGAACAGAACTGGATTTTTTTCTTTCTTCTTTTGAGTGAATCTAAACTGATTTTCAAACTAGGTAAAAGTCTGGCTTAGAAACATCTATAGAAATCTCCTAGCCATCATCTACGGTCAAGAAGAGAACAGTGGGGCTTCCCTGGTGGCGCAGTGGTTGAGAATCTGCCTGCTTATGCAGGGGACATGGGTTCGAGCCCTGGTCTGGGAAGATCCCACATGCCACGGAGCAACTAGGCCCGTGAGCCACAACTACTGAGTCTGCGCGTCTGGAGCCTGTGCTCCGCAACAAGAGAGGCCGCAATAGTGAGAGGCCCGTGCTCCGCGATGAAGAGTGGGCCCCGCTTGCCACAACTAGAGAAAGCCCTCGCACAGAAACGAAGACGCAACACAGCAAAATTAATAAACTCCTACCCCCAACATCTAAAAAATAAATAAATAAATAAATAAAATAGTTGGGTAGGAAGATATCACTCTTCATAAAAAAAAAAGAGAACAGTGGAGGTACTGAAGTTAGGAAGCACAATTAGTTATAAGGTCCAATTTGATCTGTGACACAAGTGTTTCCATTTCAATTTTAATATTTCGAGTCACACTTATTGAGTGCAGTTTCATAAGCTAGATGGTAAAATACCTCAATTCATCACAAATTTACCCTTGACAGAAAAGACAATAAGCATTCAAAACACTCAAGATGTATTTGCTCTTCTACTGGATAATTATTTTCTGTTTTTCTCCTGCCAGCCTCTGACACCCATAATCTCTGATCACATTGACATTCTATATTTATTTACTGTTACTCTCTCAAAGTTGATTACTTTGTAGACTTTATCATCATAGATGTGGGCATCCATCTTAGAGAGGAGGTTTTTGAAGGAAGGTATCCCATGGTAACTGATGGGATAAAATAGTCACATATTTATACCACTTGGTGTCTTTCTTTTAACAAGTGCAAAACATTTTATGAAACAGAATTGACTTTATGGATGGCCTTAGGTCTATGACAGAACAGGACATTTAACCATATCATTAAAATAACCATATGAAAAACAAATTTTGTTGAGTCTCTTATTATTGTCATTAAATACCGTTCTGAAAGGTCTGTCTATAAAAATGAAATGGAATACACATAAAATCATTTGTACACCATGAAGCCTCTACACAAATTCTTTTCTTATCGAACAAGCATTTATTGAATGCCTACTGTGTGCCAAGCCTTGTTCTAGACATTGGAGCTGTGACAATGAACAAGTCATAGTTCCTAAGTTCATGGTCTTTACAGCAGAGGGGAGAGGGGAAACAGGCAAGTCAAGAGGCAGCTATGACACAGTGTGCCAAGGGTTTTCATAGGGAAGGTACTTGGTGCTCTGGAAGCTCCTGGGCAAGGAGCTTCTTCAGGATGCATTGCCCATAAACGCCTCCTGAAGGCTGGCATGTTCAAGCTGAGACTTGAAGGAGAACAACAAAGAGCTAGGCTGAAAGGGAAGAGAGAATGAGAAAAGAAGGAAGAGAAGAGTGCTCCAGTCAAAGTGAAGAGTTTATTCCAGGGTCCAGAAGTGGGAGAGCAAACGACATGCAATTCAGTGGGCTGTAGCATGGAGTCTAAGATGGGAGAAGAGGACGTGGGGAAGGAACACGAGGAGATGGAAACAGAGGGCACGAAAGGCCTTTGAATGCTGTTGAAGGGCTTAGACCATATCCTGAGGGCAATGAGGAGTGAGTGCAGAACCTAGATCTCCCACTGCACGCAGGGAGGTTCACCTGGGACCAAAGAGGCTAGAGGAGTCCACCAGAGACATCTCAACAGGAGATGGTGGAAGTCTGGACCACTGTAATGGGAGGCGTGAAAAGAACTGTGTGTGTGTGTGTGTGTGTGTGTGGGTGTGTGTGCGCACGTGCACGCATCTAACATAATCACCATCATTTTTCACCCAAGTAGTCAAAGGGAAGCAATCTGGTCTATAAATGCTGCAAATACACCCACGGATAGCACACAAAAGCAGTTTTTTGGGCCAGTGCATTGAAAGTCCAATTAACTGGTCACTGCTGGGAAATGCAATCACTGGATAGCTTCATAGGTGGAAATTCAACAAACACATTGACTCTCAGGCTGCTCAGGGAATACCAGCTGGAGTCTGGCGTCCTATTTAGTTACATAGTGGCAAATGTAGGAGACGGAGGGCAGTTGAGAGAGAAGACAGTCCTGTCTCATGGGACCACTTCTGTATAAAGCATTCCCAAACTTCAACCCATGGGAAGAGACTGACTTTGGAAGCAGGTAAGAAACAAAAGTCACACAGACCTTGTTTGTCACTAATGTGGAGAAGCAAATTAGAGCATTAACCTAATATCGTGAATCCCTAAACACAGCACTTTCGTTTCAACAGTGGTGAGGCCTTCCGTACTATTTTACATGAGGACATCATTATAAACTGTGAGTGAAGCACCTCTACAACTTGCAGTTGCAGGTGTAACTCCTATAGGATCTATTAGCAGGTACAGGACAGATTGAAGGACTGCACTGTAGGTAAAAGAATAAATTTCTGGTTACTAAAAGCTTTGTGTGGAGTGTGAGGTCTAGAGATAGATGACAATTCTCACTCTTCTAAACTCTATTCAGGAGAAAACAAAATTTATTAGTAACAGAAAGTAAAGAATAAGGCAAAATGCAGACATGCTGAGGCTCTGTCTGCCCTGGTCATCTGGGAGACAAGGAATGTCAAATAAAGAGGCTTTTAGTTACTTAAAAAAATAGGCAAGGGCTTCCCTGGTGGCGCAGTGGTTGAGAGTCCGCCTGCCGCTGCAGGGGACATGGGTTCGTGCCCCGGTCCGGGAGGATCCCACATGCCGCGGAGCGGCTGGGCCTGTGAGCCATGGCCGCTGAGCCTGCGCGTCCGGAGCCTGCGCTCCACAACGGGAGAGGCCACAGCAGTGAGAGGCCCGCGTACCGCAAAAAAACAACAAAAAAAAGGCAAAATGGCAGTCATACAAAGCCCAAAGAAGAAACTAAATGGACACAAGTTCAGAAACCAAAGAAGAAGCAATCATGATGTGAAAATCCAACCAACATGGCTGCTTTGCCCACAACAGAGCCTGAGAAAAAGGTGACAGAAAGGTTCTTGGTCACCCCAGTGACTATAGTAGATGACAATCAGCTTTATGGTTGAGACACAGTTTACCACACTGACCCATGTCCTGGACCAGTGGTTCTCAAAGCAGGGTCCCAGAAAAGTGCTCAAAGTGCTCCAAAATGTGAACCCTTTCTTCATTGCATCAGCAAATGGCACACTCTTCCAAATACTTTTGTTTATACGTATAACTAAAGAATAACCTACTGATAATCTACTGTGGGAAATAATTAGGGATTAATAAAATTAACCCACGATTAGTATTTAGGGGCTGGAGGTTACAAATTACATGGCAAATTGCAAAGCCCCTGTTCTGCACGTGTACCTACAGAGAGCTGGAACTGCCACAACTTGAAAGTAAAACACTGCACTGTCAGTATGCTAAAATATTTACTGAGTGCTTACTATGTGCCAACTGCAGTGCTTAGCTCGGAGATATAACAGTAAACAAGAATGGCATAGTCTCTGCCTTCCTAGAGTATATGATCTGTTGGGAGAGTACATCAGTGTTATCTAAGTTGATCATGATAGGTTCTGGCCATAGATGTGTCATGTTCGGTAGTCCTGAGCCATCAGTGGAATGCAGGACAGTGATTCCTAAAACTGCCTGACCATCAGAATCCATGGGCCCCTTTATAAACATTCAAATTCAGGGGCGCTGCCATAAACCTACTAAGTCTGAATCTCTTGGCAGAGGTTCTGGGAATAATTATATTTAACGAACTACTCAGGTACTTATCAACATTAAATTTTGAGAAGCACTGGGAGAAAACTCACCATGGTTAGAGAAAATATATGGGTATTTTCAATCCCTAAGTATCTAACCATAATGTTTTGCTCACCAGTCTCTCATCTCCCCTCATGATGCTGATGCAAGACTGCCCTGATACCAAACTTAGTTCTCTAGTCATGCTAAAATACACACAGAGCCCTAATTTCTGCTTTTGTTGCTTGTGCTTTTTATCCATATTCTAAAAGTTTTATAGTTTCAGGTCTTAAGCCTCTAATCCGTGTGAGTTAATTTTTGTGAATGATGTAAGATAAGGACCCAACTTCATTCTTTCGCATGTGGACATCCAATTTTCTTGACACTACTAAATGAAGAAATTATACTTTCTCCACTGTGTATTCTAGGTACCCTTGCTGAACATTAACTGATTGGACATGCATGGTTTACTTCTGGGCTCTCTATTCTGTTCCATTGGTCTATATTTCTGTTCTTATACCAGTTCAATACTGTTTTAATTACTTCAGCTTTGTAACATAGTTTGAAATCAGAAAGTGTAATGTCTGCAGCTATGTTCTTGCTCAAGATTGCTTTGGCTATTTGGGGTCTTTTGTGGTTCCATATGATCTTTAGGAACTTTAGTTTTTTTCTATTTCTGTAAAAAATTGGCACTGGGATTTCTGATAAGAAATGCATTAAATCTGTAGCTTGTTTTGGGTAGTAGAAACATTTTAACAGTATTGTCTTCCAATCCATGAACATGGGATGTCTCTCCATTTATTTGTCTTATTTTTTTCATCAATGTTTTATAATTTTCAGTATACAAGTATTTCATCTCTTTGTTAAGTTTATTCCTAAGTATTTTATTCTTTTTGATACTACTCTAAATGAGATTGTTTCCTTTTTGAATAGTTCATTGTTAATATGCAAAAACACATCTGATTTTTGTATCCTGTAAATTTATTTAATTCATTTATTAGTTCTAACAGTTTTTTTGCGAAGTTTTTAGGGTTTTCTACATATGATACTGTTGGGGAAACTGGATATCCACATGTGAAAGAAAAAAAATTGTTCCCTTACCTTACACCACACACACACAAAAATCAACTTAATTATATTAAAGACTTAAATGTAGAATCTGAAAGTGTAAAACTTCTAGAAGAAAACAGGGGAAAAATTCATGAATTTTGTCTTGGCAATGATTCCTTGGATATGACACTGAAAACACAGGCAACTAAAACAAAAATAGACATGGGACTACAACAAGCTAAAAAGCTTCTGCACAGCACAAGAAACACCACAGTGAAAAGGTAACCTATAGAATGGGAAAAAAATATTTCCAAACCATGTATTTGATAAAGGGTCAACATCCAAATATATATGAAACTCCTATAACTCTAGCAACAAAATAAAACAAAAACAACTAATATGATTTAAAAAGTGGACAAAGGACTTGAACAGACATTTCCCCAAAGAAGGCATACAAATGGCCAATAGGCATATGAAAAGATGTTCCACATTGCTAATCACCAGGAAAATGCAAATCAAAACCACAATGAGATATCTCCTCACACCTATATGAATGGCTGTTATCAAAAACAAAACAATTAACAGGTGTTGTCAAGGATATGGAGAAAAGGGAACTTTTGTGCACTGTTGGTGGGAATGTAAATTCGTACAGCTACCGTGGAAAGCAGTAAGGAGGGTCCTCAAAATATTTTTTAAAATAACTGCCATATGGTCCAGAAATCCCACTTTTGGGTATTTATTCAAAAGAATTGAAATCAGGATCTCAAAGAGATACCTGCCCTCTCATATTCACTGCAGTGTCATTCACAATAGCCAAGATATGGAAACGATCTCAATGTCCATCAATGAATGAATGGATAAAGAAACTGTATATACATACAATGAAATATTATTTGGCTTTAAGACAGAAACCCTGTGACATCATGGATAAACCTGGAGGACATTATGCTAAGTGAAATAAACCAGTCACAAAAGGACAAACACTGCATGATTCTACTTATATGAGGTATCTAAAATAGTCAAACTATATATAGAGAGAGTAGAATGGTGGTTGCCAGGGACTGGGGGCCGAGGGAAATGCAGAGTTGTTGTTCAACAGGTATACAGTTTCAGTTACACGAGATGAATAAGTTCTAGAGATCAGCTGTACAACATTGTGCCTGTAGTTAACAATATTGCACTATGCATTTAAAATTTGTTAAGAGGATTGATCTCCTGTAGTGTTCTTACCAGAATAACTAAAAATAAACATCTTTTAACAACAAAAATGAAAACAAAATAAAAGTAGGACAAGGAGTGCTTTGCCCAGAGAACTAGTCAGACACCTCCTTTCTGTCTATTGCCAAGCTAGTTTTATGGCTCAGCTTCCTATGAATGGGCTGCAAAGAATATAACTGACAAGGACCTGATTATTTCTGAGGAGTAAAGATACTTCATTCATTTAGTTAATAAATGCTATTAAGCGGGTTGTGAGCTAACACTGTGCTAGGCTTTGGATTTAAATTATAAGCAAAATCAGACATCATCCTTGCTCTCACACTGGAAAGACAACCATATGAATAAATACATAATTACACACTAACATAAGTCCTAGCTATAAAAGGAATACAATTTTAGGAGCTCAATTCTTGGAGGCTATATTTTAAAAAGAAGCTTTACTAGACTGTGGGGTCAGAGAAGTCCTACCTGATTAATTTATTCTTAAACTGAAACCAGAAGGATGAGCAAATAGCAAGTGGTTAAAGGAGAAAAGTAGGGAAAGTAATGCAGATAGAGAGAGTGCTGAGTGCAAAGGCTCAGGAATAGGACGGAAAAGGATCCTTTGATGTACCAAAAGAAGATGAGACAGACCTGAAAGACTGGGCCAAAACTCCTAAGTGAAATACATTAGTCATTTCAGATCCACTGTTCAGATATAGTCTCTAAAAATAGGAACCTATGGCTAGGTGTCTATAAATAAGCCTATTCCTAAAGCCTTCATGTTTGTTACCATCATTATCATCATCGTTGTCATCATCATCATCATCATTAACAATTTTTGAGCACTCACTATAGGCCATACACTCTGCTAAGCAATATCTATAGCTTATCTCATTTAATCTTCACAATGACCCATGAGGTAAGGGCTGCTGTTATCCTCATTTCATGTGTAAGGTACATTGAAGTTAAGTGATTTGCCCACCTTCACATAACTACTAAGCAATACAGCTAAGATTTTAACAGAGTTGCTCTGATTCCCAAGTCCATGCTTTACAGTATGTGTGGTGGCCATGAAAATGTACCTCACAGAACTTCAAACACAGGGAGCAAAACTGACCAAGGGTCTTAGCTGCCACACTCTGAAATCCATCACTGTGCACTACAGACTGAAGGCTTGTGTACCCCTCAAATTCATATTTTGAAACCTAATCCCCAGTATGATGGTATATGGAGTGGGACCTTTGGGAGGTAATTAGGTCATGAGGGTGGCACTCTCATGAATAGGATTAGTGCCCTTATAAGAGAGACCCTGGAGAGCTCTCTCACTTCTCCCAGGTTAGGACACAGCAAGAAGATGGCCATCTATGGACCAGGAAGTGGGTCCTCACCAAACACCAAATCTGTCAGCACCTTGATCTTGGACTTGCCAGCCTCCAGAATTGTGATTAATTGCCATCTAGGCTATGGTAATTTGTTATAGCAGCCCGAACAGACTAAGATGCTGTGTTTGTGCACTGAGTCAACACTTTCATAGGCTGTCCCCAGCCCAGGACTGAGAGCAGCAGGCATATTAGGGCAGGCCAATTTCTAGGGGACATCGGGCTTTAGCTCGAGGACTCCCTGACAGCCTTGCAAAACCTAGGACACATCTAACCTACTCTTTCTTCCTCTAATTGTTCTCCCAGCCTTTTCCAGCCTCCTCCCTGTTTCCTTTCTGGGGGATGTTTCCCTAATTAACTTCCTGTACATTCTTGCCTTTTCTGGCATCTGTTACTTGGAGGACCCTGACTAAGATGGTATTCAATAAAACATTTATACAACCAAAAAAGGCTACTAGAAAGCAAAAGGTCTCAAGGCTTTTCAGCACTCCGATTGGTCTACCATTACAGTTGGTTAGAGCACAGTACAAAGGTTACAGATTTTAATCCACTTATTTTCAATCTATTCTGTACTATCTATCTCAGTCTCTCTGGGACAGTCTTAGTTTGCACCTGTTGTTGACATAATAGTCCCTTCCTTTCCTCTCAAAATGTTATCCAATGAAATGATGATGTCTGGGATTCACTTCAAAATAATAGTAGAGGTGGGAGAAGTTGATGGGATGTGAGTGAGGCAGGATTGGCCAATGGATTGATGGTGTTGGAGCTTGCTGACAGGTTCAAAGGAATTTATTATATTATTCTGTTTACTTTTATGTAGGTTCAGAATTCTCCAAAATTAAATGATAAGGGAGAGAACTATTCTGCTTCATAAAATACATTATATCATCACCCTAACTCTAACCCAGGCCAGCTGCCAATCTGCTCCTCTGGTCACAAAGAAGACTCAAGAACACATGCAAGATTCAGTGCAAACCCATTCCCATTCCTGGAAACTCAGGAGTTCAGAAGGTTTTTAAACATTTTCATGTCTTTTTGTTGTTGCTGCAAGTGATAGAAATCCAACTCACAATGGCTTAAGCAAAAAATACAACACTTTGGCTGCATAATGTTAAAAAAAATAGTAGGTAACTTTAGGCTTGGGTGGATTCAGGGACTTAAATTCTGTCACCAGGAACTGGTCTCATGACCCCCTCCCCTCTTTTTTCCTATGATGGTAGACTTGCCTTTCATGGTGGCAAGATGAGTGTCAGTTTCTCCAAGTTGATGCCCTATGTCCTCAGTACACATCTTTCTCAATTGCTCTAGAAATCCTAGGATGAGCTCTGATTGGACCAACTTATATCACACACCATCTTTAAGCCAATCACAATTCCCAGGAGAATGGAATATGCTGATTAGTCAGTCCTGGGTTGACTGTCCAACTATGGATGTTGACGGCTGTTCCCACATAGACTAAGAGAAATGATTATTCCACATCAGGATGCACTTATCAGAAAAGAGAAATGGATGCTGGGCAGGAGACAGAACAGGTGTCCACCAAGTACCTTCTTTTCTTCCTAGGTATCAACTGCTTAATCATCATGAAAGTGAGTAGCAGACTTTTTTCCTTCGCTAAGGAAGCATGACTTTAAGTTTACTCAAAAACTCAGGCTAATAAAAAATTCTACTTACAGAATTATTCTTATCCCTTGAGATTCATTATAAGTGATACAATTGCAAATCCTCCAAGTAAGATTTATATTGCTCTTACTCTTCCTCCTTCTTTATCAGCAAAGAATTTGTTTTGATTTACCTGTACTTTTAAAAAATAAAATGAGATTGGATTTTTACCCCACTAATTAGGTACAATACGCAGCTAATTGTGTTGCAAGGACAGAGTTAAGAGCAGAATAAAGGGGAGGTTTTTCAATACATGTATTATTCTTTTTTCCTCTGAGAAGACATGCTTGAAACTGAATTTTAAACACTTCAGCAATGGTGAAACAAATTAATGATGGCTCAGACACAGAGGTGTTGCATGTTATTCATGATCTTGAAATTATTAATGTCAACACTGAGCCATTATTACCACATATTGCCAACAGAGTAATTAACACACCTTATCTAATAGAAAAAGGCCGTCAAATCAAACTAAGAAGTAATTAAGTTACATAACTACACAGCTGAGGCAGAAAGATGCAGGTAGCTCACCTAGGCAGTTCTGAATAGCTAAGCATGGTGATTTCTTATTTACTGTCTAGTTTACCATTGCTAAGTCACTTCACTGTGTCGTGCCTCAATTTCTATGTATCATGAGGAGATCAGAACAAAGTCATTACCAACCTCTAGTGTTCATATGAATTACTTAGGGAGCTTCTGAAAAATCTATCTTCCCTGGTCTCCCTTGAAGACATTAATTCACATGGTCTAGAGTGGAGACCTGGAATATACACAGTCTTACCCCCAGGTGATTTTAAAGTCGGTGATCCACAACTCACATTTTGAGGAATTCTAGAAAAAAAGATTTTCAGAAGCCCCTTCCAATCTTAATGATCAGTCATGAGATCATTGGCTTTCCCAGACATGGTAGAGAGGTTTTGTCAGGAACTGACATTTGTTTACATATGGAATGCCCATGATCCCCATTATCTGCTTATGATCTGACCCTTCTCTTCCTTGAAACTAGAAAAAAAGTAAAAAGCAGATGAAGAGAAAAAGAGCCATTTCAACTTTTAAGAACTATCACTCAGCTCTGAAATTATTCCAAACCATAATACTTATGTCCTATCCTAGATAATAAATGAGCCACACAGAAGAAACCATAAACATGAGGAATAATTTTAATGAAACTAAGAAAATTCTTCCTCCAAATGTATTTTCCTCCAAATGCCTTTTCCCTTTAGCCCTCTGATGGCACAGAGTGGGGACTACTCAGAGCGAATGCACATGGTCTTAAACTTTAAAAGTTTACATTTGCTTTAAATTAGAAGCTACTGGTATCCCAAGATTTACTGAAGATCTGAAAATGGCTTTCAAGAATGTACCCAGGTTTTATTTATCAGATTGTGAGACTTAATCAATATTTAGCTCATCTGTACTGCTAATAGGTCATTGGGCTCAGTGCAGCATAGACACAGTATGAATACAAAGCAAAGGGTGGGGAGAGAAGCTCTTGGTCAATTTAAAGGTATAATTGTTTAGTTCTACCAGTGAAATAGACAAATACCATCATAAAACATTTATAAATTTACTTATACATTCATATGTAAAATCACCAACAAAAAAATAGTAATTTTGAAAAACTCTATTTCACTCTCATCAAGTCACACCTGCACCTTTGACACTGATGTCTTAGGGACCGTCAGAGCCGCTTCTTGAGTCAAGCAACACAGTTGTCCAAAGCAGTGTTGTCACTGCCTTAAGAGCTGTTTGAGACGGAGCTCTGTTTGGGTCGGCATCTGATGAAGTCCCTGGGAGTCTTCGCTTAAGCCGTGACATGACATTCTCACAACACTGGCAGTGAAGCTGAAGAGGCGTTCCAGAGGAGAGGGTACAAGAAGAGTCTAGAAGTCAGGCTTATTCAGGGACTTGGAAGACTTCATGCAGTGCACGCTGTTTAAGCAGGCCAGCTCCGGCCAAACGTATGAAATGCACAGTCTTGGCGGAACGCTCGTCACAACAGAGCTATCTGAGCTACCCTTTAACGTACTGGAACAGTTTTACCACCTTAGGGAACCCAGGTGGAACTGGAAATAAAAATTCAATCTTAACTTGTAGTATCTATGACTCAGGGACGCGCAGAAGCACACTTGGGGTTTGGTGACAGAGAAGAGACCTACCACCACTAGCGGTGTGAAGCTGCCTAAGTTATTTTCTATGCCTTGGTTCCTTCATCTCTAAAATGAAGACAAATTATCAACTTACGAGTCAGAATCAAAGGGCGTATTGTATGCAACACTTATAGCCCAGTGACTGGGCACAAAACAAGTGTGTAATTAAAAGTAGATACTATTATTATTTTAAATATTCATTTATTCATTCCAATAAACATTGATTAAGCACCCACCACATATCAGGAACTGTCCTATATCACAATATTTCTATACTTTAATTACTAGAATATCATTTTATTTTAGTCATTGCTATTAGCTTAGATTTTCTGTTAAATTGACTTACTTCAGCACCCACTTTGCCTCCCTCTAAACATCACCTCTGTGAAATCACAGGTTTTATGTGCTAGTTTTATTTTTTCTAGTCAACATTAACATAAACATATCACAACTAAAAATTTGTAAATGTTTACCCATGAACCATCTAAAATCATCAGTGGTGGGCACAGCTCACTTTGGAGATGATCAAGACAGTGTCTCTGTCCTCTAAGAGCTTTTTTCCTTTGCCAAGCAATTCTGCAACTACGTATAGGACAGGCGTACGCACTTGCTAAGAAGCATTTAGGAGCTGGCTGTCAGGCAGGGCCAATGAGACGCACGGCCTGATGGAAAGGTGACCGCAGGGAAATAGTTCTGAATGTGAGTGGGACTCACAAAACTGATGGGCCAGCCCAAGATTCCCCTTAATGAATCTGAAAGTGGCAGGGTAATACAATTACCTTCCTCTAACAGACAGTATCTTCTGTGGCACCCTGAAAATCACATTATGCACGCAGACCGGTCTCTGCTGAGAATACATTAGCCCTAATGAAATAAACCCATACATTCTTTCAGCATCACCTGGCTGTCACACAGACTTCCCCTTATTGCATTATACGATAGTCCCACTGGCAACGTACTGTGAACAAGGTGCCATCAACATCAACCAAGTGAGATCAAAGTCTGAAGCAAAATATATACAGAAAATCTTCCTCTTAGTCCCTCGCTGCAAAGGGAAAGTACTAACAAAAGCTCGGAGCAGGCAACTCAGGGCTGTGCCTTTGATCTCTCTTTCGAGGCTGGAAAGAGATTTGCAGGAATGGCCACGCAAGGAGCCTCCTTCTTCCATCTCCCCAACCCAGGGTTGAAGGAAAGCATTGCAGTCAGGAGAATGGGTCACAGCCAAAGGGCATCCATGCCTTCCCACCTCAGCATGCTGGGAGACCAAGACTTCCCCCAGACTATGTGTTCACTCATTCAGCCAATAGTTGTGGAGCACTATTATTTGCCAAGCATGGAGGTAGACTCTGGGGCCATACAGATGAATGAAACCCCACCTCTGCCCTCCTGGATTTCATGCTGTAGTAGGAGCAACACACAAGCCAAAACGTAGTGGTAAATCTGGGTGACACGTGCTAAAATAGAAATACCATGTACGGTGGGGACAGGGTAATGGAGTCAGGCGAAGGAGCCCCTCGGTTCTGCCCTAGCAGCTAAGAAGTCCAGGAAGGGATCAGAGAGAAGAAGGCACTAGTGGGGATTCGAAGGGATTTTCTTAGTGGGAAAGGGAAGGAAAAGGTGAGAGTGTACACTCCGAGAAGGTATAAGAGCAGAGGAACTGACTCCAGAAATAGCATGGCAGGATCAAGCATGACAGGTGGTTTGGCTACATGGCGAGTCGGGGGCTGGGTCATATACCACCTTATAGCCATGCTAATCAGTTTGGGCATTCTCTGGAAAGAAAATAAAACGGCAGTTCTGAATACTAGATTTATGCTGTTGATTTCTTCAGTTCTGTTTCACTTTTCTAGTGTTGGCCCAGTCTCATGGGAGTGGCTCTAGAATTTTTCCTTCCTGGGGAATTCACTGTACTCTTTAACGTTCGTGTTTTTGAAGTCTTGGTTGTCAAGACTAATTGAAATTGGAGAGGTATATGAACTTACATACAGAAGATGCAAAAAAAGAAAAAGAAGTGGGCCAACAGGCTTTGGTAAGCACGCACCCTTACAGGTGTGGGGCATGGAAAAAAAACAAGATTCCCCTCAATGAGCAACTTCTGCAGCTCTCAGCATGCCTGATAACCCCACTGTAAAGAAGGTCTCCTAACTGAACTTGACTTTCCCAATGTACCTACAGGCTCTATTTTCCTCTGCAAAATGTTCAGGCGATGCCCAGGGAAGTGCTGAGGGCTTAAAGCTATAAGCCCCAGGCATTTCTGGCCTCACACATTGATTGTACTGTTTGCTTACCAAGAATCAGTGGCTTTTGTCCCCAGACTGGTTAAAGCCAGTTTTATACTTGCTGTAATGACCTAGTTTCGTTTAAAATTACACAAGTTGGTAAAATATAAGAACAAAAGGAACTGCTTGTATGAAAACTAAATTAATTGTTTTGGGAAGGCTCCATAAGGGAGAATCTCTTTAAATTAAAAAAAAAAAAAATAGCCTGGGAAGAATTTACCACCCACTACAAAGTCACAACAATTATGGGTGTGGTTTAATTAAGAAAAGCACATGGTGTAGCCATCCTTAAGAAATGGCCTTAGTGTTAAATCAATGGTTAGGGAATTAATGTAAAAATGATGTATACTTTAAGTTAAAATAAAATATTAAAGTGTACATAGTTCATCTTTTATGATTTAAAAAGTTAAATAAATGACCAACCCTGATCCATCAGGTTTAATACAGTAACTGGAGCACAAATTCACACTTTTAATATAATAATTAGGTTCTAGCTTTGCTATTGACTACCTGTGTGGTGTTGTACAGACCTTTAACCTTTCATTCCTCAGCTTCCTTATGTACTAAACTGGGAAATAATATTACCGACCTCACAAAACTATTCTGAGAGATACATCTGCTAATGAGTCTAAAAGCTTAGATTGGCACATAGCACTTAATAAATGTATTATTTTGGCTTTAATTATCATCATTATATTTGGGATGAGGTTGCAGGGAACTGCCATTTCTACTTTATGTACTTCACTGTTTAAAATTTTACAACAGCAGTATATAATTTATGCTTAGTAAAAATAAAGATATTTATACTTTGGAAAGAAGTCAGGAAAAAAGGTCTTTCTAACATAGATGAATAAAAACCTTCAGAGTCCATTAGGAAAATTGTTTCAAAAGGAGGAACAATAGGGAGATATAACAGATTTGCTGTTTTCACACAGTTGGATTCGTTCAGGGATGATGGTCCACAGCGGAACTGACTGGAAGAAAGGTTCAGGGGAGGATGTGTAGATGAGACCCTAATGTCCCCAAATCAACCACAGGACGGTAGGGGCAGCACACCGGCCTTCACGCAACATTTGTCAGGACACCGTGGAATATCACAGTGTGGAAGTGCTTGTGTCTTGAAAATACCTGTGAATATTAGAAACCCAGAAGGACAATGCAAAATGCAGAACAACTAGTCTAATAAATGATAATGATTAGACCTTTCCATTAGTCACAAAGCCCATCACGGTCTTTAGAACACACCCCTGCTGGCACACCTCTGCAATTTACCACAAACCTACTGAAGCTTTAGTACCACAGAAATCTAGGGTGAAGGATGAAGGATACAGACAAAGAGGTACAGTTTGGTCCTTTTAATTAGCCCACCAGCATTTCAGCATGAAGTTTCCAAGGTTTAAATGCTCTATTTTTCTGTGTGTGTGTGTGTGCACTCATGCATATGTGTTAAGAACAGTTTGGCAAATAAATATAACAAAAAACCTATGTGTATTTAAAAAATAGCTTCTCTATTTTTAAGAGAAGGGCAACTAAGTGAAGAACAAAGCCAGATGCCTTTCATCATAATTCCATCCTCTAGTCCTTCCTGTCTCTACCCTCTTGTCCCCAGAGAACAAGGCCTAAGCGTCTAACCCACTAGCTGGACTGCAAACCGAGATCTGGGCACAGGGCACCTCTGAGTCTGTGGTCCCATCTTTCACAACAGTTTTGTTATTGGGCTGCCTGACCTACCTCTCCTAAACCAGAGTAGAAGGTACACTTTTGTAGCTCGTTACCAAACACATAGACTCCAATAACAGCAGATGACATCGTCAAAAACGTGCTAGAAATTTCCTGTGCCTGGGCTTTCATTACTCCCAAGACAGTTATGTTTTGTCTCAATTCGCTGGGGTTGAGTGCTCCCTGATATTCCAAAGAATTCATGTCTCCCAGTCACAAAAAAAGAAGAACAATAACAAAGTACTTCCATTACCACCCAAATACTTTGGGGTCCAACTATAATATCTGTATGAACCATCTGCATCGATTAACAAACCTGCTAAATGCCAAATCTCTTTTGTTCCCAGTGAAATGAAATTGAAAGGGAAATTATTGGAACAATTCCAGTCTCTGTCAGATTCTTATAAATGGGTGTTTAACTACATGGTGCCTGATATTAGACTTTCTAAGTCAAAATCCACTATTTACCTCTGTATAATCTTAAGCAAATTAACTGATCTGTAAAATGCAGAAATAGTAATAGCATCTATCTCAATGGGTTACTGTGATGACAAAGTAAGATACTACATACCAAACACTAATTCCAGAGCCCTTTCAACAGGACCATAATTGACAATGCCAGGCATAGTGTGGGCTTAATCAACGTTTATTACTACTATTACTATTACTACAATCACTACTGAGAGACAAAAATACTTCTGGAGGCTCGGAATATTCCAGACTGACTACCTGCATGGATCCGTTTTATCACATACGTTTTCATCTTGCCACTATAAGGATGTCGTAATCATAAAGAAAGCAGCCATCATTCCCTGGTTCCCAAACAGGGGAGGTCAGTACTGTTTATAAAATTTAACTACATCTTGGGCGCCATTAAAGTAAAAGCATTCATAAATGTGAAGCAGTTACTCCTGTTTACATAATTAAAAAAAAACAAAACAGTACTGCAGTTTCTAAATTCTGATCTACCCTCTGATAACAAAACCTTATGGTGGGTTTAGTGTTTTTCATCTCCCATCGCAGGTGACACCCTAAGGCTCATTCATGCAACGAGGGCCCCAAGACCATCCCAGTAAAACGTTAGCTCATCTACAGCTTAAGACACTGCAAACAGGCTGTGTTTGGCAGAAAATCTCTGTTGGCAAAAGTTGAGATTTTATGAATGGTTACGTCTAGCAGCAGATGGATGCTATATGAAACTGACCCATTAATGCTCATGTGCTGTTTAATTAAGTATATTTGATATTCCTGCTTTTTGTTTTCTACTGATCTCCCATCTCATCACAGCCATATGAAACAAAACCCTAAACATTCCCACTCACTTTCCCCATCAATTCAAAATGGTTTGGTCAGCTCTTCCCCGCGCCCTGAAAACACCCTGTATACGGGCTATACTGCCATTGTTTTCATACCTTTTTTCCTGAACTCCTCTTTCATTTCTCCAACCTTCCACTATCATTACCACTCTTACCTTTGCTACCTACAGGGGTTTTTTTTGTTTGTTTTTTTTTTTGTTTTTTTTAGTAGAGAAAGTTTTATTACAGGGTCATGCAACGAGAACAGGTGGCTCATGCCCTCAGAAAACCCCAAACTCCCCAAAAGCTTTCAGAAAAGCATTTTTAAAGGCCAGGAGAGGGAAGGGGTTCACAGGGTATGTGATCATCTCGTGCATAATTCTCTGGTTGATGGTGAGGTAATAGGGCAGTTAACATTATCAATCCACCAGCGCCAGAAGGTCTGGGAGGCTACTGCTCATGACATCAAGTAGTTAATTTCTTCCATTTGGTGGTGTTTTGAGCAACAGAAAAACTCAGGAAATATGCATGAGATACTATTATCTTGGTACTTCAGAGAAGAGCTACAGCAGAGGATATGGGGGAGGGATCTGTCCAGGAAGGCCCCATAGGGTACTGCTCAGATTACGTGACTATCACCAACGACTGAGATTTCTGAAATTTAAACCAAATTTATTTCTACTGGCAATTACCTATTGTTACTACATGAAGTATTTTGATCACTGGAATATCCCCACTGAAACAGTACATTTATAAAATACTTCACGAAAAATTAGCAAATAGATTGAGGGCATTTGCATTATTTCATCTGTACCACATAATATGAGATTAAATAGTCTGGGATTATCTAGACTTCGATGTATTTTCCTTAGTTGCCACACTTCTGTAAAACAATATTTAGGATATTTTTGCGTAAAAAATTAAAATATCAGATTAGAAATGCCCAATTTTCGTTTTCTACCTCAAAAAACATGAGATAGTCTTTTTTTTGAATTGGAAATGCTTTCTTTTCATTAAAATTATTTAATACCCTTTAGAATGTTTCAGATTTACAGAAAAATTTAGATAGTACAGAGAGTTCCCATATGCCCTCTACCCAGTTTCCTCTATTATAAACATTTACATTAATATGGCATTATGTGTCACTATTTGAGATAGTCTTATATACTAAACGGTACACAAAGTGCTAGATCTTTATTTCATTTCCATTATGAAATTTTATCTTAACGTTAGTCAATAGCAATATCCTGGGCTAAAGCTTGAACCTGTATATACTTGTTTTATTTTTATTATTTATTTATTTAACATCTTTACTGGAGTATGTTAGTGGAGTATGTTAGTATGTTAGTGGTGTGTTAGTTTCTGCTTTATAACAAAGTGAATCAGCTATACATATACATATATCCCCATATCTCCTCCCTATTGTGTCTCCCTCCCACCCTCCCTATCCCACCCCTCTAGGTGGACACAAAGCACTGAGTTAATCTCCCTGTGCCATGCGGCTGCTTCTCATTAGCTATATATTTTACATTTGGTAGCGTATATATGTCCATGCTGCTCTCTCACTTGGTCCCAGCTTACCCTTCCCCCTCCCCATGTCCTCAAGTCCATTCTCTACATCTGTGTCTTTATTCCTGTCCTGTCCCTAGGTTCTTCAGAACTATTTTTTTTTTTTAGATTCCACATATATGCGTTGGCATACGGTATTTGTTTTTCTCTTTCTGACTTACTTCACTCTGTATGACAGACTCTAGGTCCATCCACCTCACTACAAATAACTCAATTTTGTTTCTTTTTATGGCTGAGTAATGTTCCATCGTATATATCTGCCCCATCTTCTTTATCCATTCATCTGTCGATGGACACTTAGGTTGCTTCCATGTCCTGGCTATTGTAAATACAGCTGCAATGAACACTGTGGTACATGACTCTTCTTGAATTATGGTTTTCTCAGGGTATATGCCCAGTAGTGGGATTGCTGGGTTGTATGGTAGTTCTATTTTTAGTTTTTTAAGAAACCTCCATCCTGTTCTCCATAGTGGCTGTATCAATTTACATTCCCACCAGCAGTGCAGAAGGGTTCCCTTTTCTCCACACCCTCTCCAGCATTTATTGTTTGTAGATTTTTGATGATGGCCATTCTAACTGGTGTGAGGTGATACCTCATTGTGGTTTTGATTTGCATTTCTCTAATGATTAGTGATGTTGAGCATCCTTTCATGTGTTTGTTGGCAGTCTGTATAACTTCTTTGGAGAAATGTCTGTTTAGGCCTTCTGCCCAGTTTGGATTGGGCTGTTTGTTTTTTTGATATTGAGCTGCATGAGCTGCTTGTATATTTTGGAGATCAATTCTTTGTCAGTTGCTTCACTTGCAAATATCTTCTCCCATTCTGAAGGTTGTCGTTTTGTCTTGTTTATGTTTTCCTTTGCTGTGCAAAAGCTTTTAAGTTTCATTGGGTTCCATTTGTTTATTTTTGTTTTTATTTGCATTTCTCTAGGAGGTGGGTCAAAAAGGATCTTGCTGTGATTTATGTCATAGAGTGTTCTATGTTTTCCTCTAAGAGTTTTAGAGTGGCCTTACATTTAGGTCTTTAATCCATTTTGAGTTTATTTTTGTGTATGGTGTTATGGAGTGTTCTAATTTCATTCTTTTACATGTAGCTGTCCAGTTTTCCCAGCACCACTTATTGAAGAGGCTATCTTTTCTCCACTGTATATTCTTGCCTCCTTTATCAAAAATAATGTGACCATATGTGTGTGGGTTTATCTCTGGGCTTTCTATCCTGTTCCATTGATCTATATTTCTGTTTTTGTGCCACTACCATACTGTCTTGATTACTGTAGCTTTGTAGTATAGTCCAAAGTCAGGGAGCCTGATTCCTCCAGCTCCGTTTTTCTTTCCCAAGATTGCTTTGGCTATTCGGGGTCTTTTGTGTGTCCATACAAATTGTGAAACTTTTTGCTCTAGTTCTGTGAAAAATGACATTGGTAATTTGATAGGGATTGCACTGAGTCTGTAGATTGCTTTGTGTAGTAGAGTCCTTTTCACAATGTTGATTCTTCCAGTCCAAGAACATGGTATATCTCTCCATCTGTTTGTATGATCTTTAATTTCTTTCATCGGTATCTTATAGTTTTCTGCATACAGGTCTTTTGTCTCCTTAGGTAGATTTTTGCCTAGGTATTTTACTCTTTTTGTTGCAGTGGTAAATGGGAGTGTTTCCTTAATTTCTCTTTCAGTTTTTTCACCGTTAGTGTATAGGAATGCAAAAGATTTCTGTGCAATAATTTTGTATCCTGCTACTTTACCAAATTCATTGATTAGCTCTAGTAGTTTTCTGGTAGCATCTTTAGGATTCTCTATGTATAGTATCATGTCATCTGCAAAGAGTGACAACTTTACTTCTTCTTTTCCGATTTCAATTCTTTTTTTTTTTTTTTTTGCGGTACGCGGGCCTCTCACTGCTGTGGCCTCTCCTGTTGCGGAGCACAGGCTCCGCACGCGCAGGCTCAGTGGCCATGGGTCATGGGCCCAGCCGCTCTGCGGCATGTGGGATCCTCCCGGACGGGGGCACGAACCCATGTCCCCTGCATCAGCAGGTGGACTCTCAATGACTGCGGCACCAGGGAAGCCCTCGATTCCTTTTATTTCTTTTTCTTCTCTGATTGCTTGGGCTAAAACTTCCAAAACCACGTTGAATAATAGTGGTGAGTGTGGACAACCTTGTTTTGTTCCTGATCTTAGTGGAAATGCTTTCAGTTTTTCACCATTGAGAACAATGTTGGCTGTGGGTTTGTCATATATGGCCTTTATTATGTTGAGGAAAGTTCCCTCTATGCCTACTTTCTGCAGGGTTTTTATCATAAATTGGTGTTGACTTTTGTTGAAAACTATCTCTGCATCTATTGAGATGATCATATGGTTTTTTTCCTTCAATTTGTTAATATGGTGTATCACATTGATTGATTTGCGTATATTGAAGAATCCTTGCATTCCTGGAATAAACCCCACTTGATCATGGTGTATGATCCTTTTAATGTGCTGTTGGATTCTGTTTGCTAGTATTTTGCTGAGGATTTTTGCATCTATGTTCATGAGTGATATTGGCCTGTAGTTTTCTTTCTTTGTGACATCCTTGTCTGGTTTTGGTATCAGGGTGATGGTGGCCTTGTAACTACCTACAGTTTTTGACTTAAGACCATGGGTGGAAGTATAGTTATTAAAAACTTTCTTTAAAGGCTATTTAAGGGATATAAATGGGACAGCTTTTCTTAAGAATCCAAAGGAGTTTCTTCTGCCTTATCACTTCCCATTACAGAGTTTCGCCATCGTGTTTTACAGTGAGCTTCAACAGCATTTCAAACTCCATGAGAAGTCCTAGGGAAAGAGTTAAACAGGAAGCCTTCACTCCCCTTTCCAATGGAGGTTCCTCCAGTACTTGGCCCACAAGCACTGTCTTACACTCTCTCTTTGTGGAAGACACCTCATTTGAAGGAGAACAAAATCAAGACAGAATTTTTTCTTCTTCTCTTCTATGTGCTCATTCTGAAAAAATCAGATTGTAAACGGTATTCCATTTTGAGGACATATCAGTACAGTGAACAAACTGAACTAAGCACCTAAAAGAGCCTTGGCTTCCTTCCGCAGGTAGAAGTGGCTCTGGATTTTCTACGTGAAAGGGGCTTAGGACAGCAATCTGATCGAAAGGGTTAGGAGACTTATGTTGAAGCTACACTGGAGGTCACTTTCATTTCTACTTCAGGTGAATATGCTTAATCAAGGTGATGAGTGCTAAGGATGGTGGACATCACCAGTGGGGCTGACACAGTCCAGCAGCCCTTGGCTCAGCCCCTGTGCACACAGCAGAAAGACATAGGGAAGCAGAAGCCCCAGTTCCCACCCTGTTAACAGAGACAACCAAGTGCAATGCATTTCCCTCCCCTGTGCTTTGGGATGATTTGGTACAGTCTTAACTATAAGGGAGCAGACTGAATATGTTTTTGTGAACCATCTAGTAAAGTGCCTGGCATCTAATAGACTCTTTATAAATATTTGTTGAATGGAGTTGAATCAGAGAGTCTTGGCAGAAATCTGTGGCAAGTGGCTTTAACAATATGTATGTTAATTTTTTTTTGAAACAACTTTTTTATTGGAGTGTAGCTGATTCACAATGTTATGTTAGTTTCATGTATACAGCAAAGTGACTCAGTCATATATATATGTATACATATATATACTTTTATATACACTTTTTCAGATTCTTTTCCATTATAAGTTATTATAAGATATTGAATATAGTTCCCTGTGCTATACAGTGGGCCCTTGTTGTTTATCTGTTTTACATATAGTAGTGTGTATCTGTTAATCCCAAACTCTTTTTCTGAGTGTGTACTATGTGCCAGGTAGTATTGACTAAGTAGGAACTCCTGTAATCTTTATGACAATCCTTGACTTGGAAACTACTATTGTCTCCACTTTACAGGTGGGGAGACCGAGTCTCAGAAAGAACTGGCATTTCAAGAGCCTTAGGCAAATCCCAGAAGACCTGGCCTGCCCACATCTAAACCAATCAATGGTAAGGGAGGTAGAATTACCGTGACTGACTTGGGGTGGGAAAGATGAACCTCCACTGGACATGAGGAAATCAATCACAATGCACCCTACACTATTATTATTATTATTATTAACATCTTTATTGGAGTATAATTGCTTTACAGTGGTGTGTTAGTTTCTGCTCTATAACAAAGTGAATCAGTTATACATATACATTTAAAAGACCAAGATGCCACTGCTGCAGCCTTGTGAGGAAGAATGTGCAGTGGCACTGTGGGGAGTGTATTCTCCCACTTCCCAGAGCTGCCCCATGGGAATAAGCATTAGGTAGAGGTAGTAGCAAGAGTAGGAGAAAAAAAAAAAACAAAAAACCCCGACGTCTTTTAGTGCATTTAAGTTTTGGTAATTTGCAATTTTTTACCAAGCAATTTAGTATGTACCTTCACAGCCACATACAGTGGGAAACAGAAAAAAATACAGCCAATTCTAACTCTACAGCACTAAGTTTCTGGAACTGCTCTGTATGTTAAAGATATCAGCCTGGAACAGACTTGAACATCCAGTTTCAACCATTAGGATGACAAGTTTTTAAAAGACAAAACTTTCATTTCTGCTGGCTTAAGACAAAGCACATTTGGGAAAGAAGAAAAAAATTTCATAAAAGACCAAAAAAAGATTTCACAAATTATTTCTTAAATATACGTGATGACACCATGCAGAACTCAAAATAAATTAAATTGCACTGTATACAAATTTTCCTGTCCTCCTCTCTCCTCCCACCCTTCTTCTGCTTCCATGCTACTCAGTAAGTTCCCAAGGAAATAAATTCTCCCAAATAACACTGTCGCTGCATTTTCCCACTAATCATATCCCCAAATGGTCCATTTCTTTTAAGATTTCCTTTGGAGTTTCTCAAACTTAGAGCCAGTGTGTGAGTTCTTCCACAAGCCACACTTTGTGGATTGGCTAAGCAGATGTGTCGCCTCCAGGACGTACCTCTGAGGTCTCTTCTGCCATCTGGATCCAGACCTCAGAGGATTAAGAACCAATATTTGGACCCAAAACAGTAACAGAAGTTTGTCTGGTCTCAGGACTCTGTCATCAGGATTACAAATTGACCTGGCCCATTTCCCAATCTAACAAAGCTTGGAAGACTCAAAGATTACCAATGAAGGCTTCATTCAAAATATGCCAAGAACGTGTCACCCCACATCACACGTCCTGGGTTTTATAAGCAATTGGCTTGACTATGAACCACTGCTATCTTTTCTGCCTGGAAAAAAAAGAATCTGGGGAGATTATGAATGTCGTAGGTCTCCAGTCAAGAGGATGTTACTCTGGGTGGGTATCTATCCTCCCGGAGTTGTAGGATGCATTGATCAAGAGTTTCAAATGTAGGTATTCGAAGAGTACATAAAGTGCTTTGGGCAGTTTGGCACAGAACTGCCCATTAAACACAGCAGTGAAGGAGAAGGTATCGATTCCTCCTAACATTTCACCTCCTCTCACGAATAAGTGGCTCGTTTCAGAGAAGAGGCAGTGTGAAGTGTGCTGAGAAATGTGGCAGTTCATCACAGCAGCTAGAGGTCAGCACCAGGATGAGATAAGCCAGCATGTGACCCCAATCCCAGCATTTACAATCCCTGTGATCGTACTCCCTCTTTCCATTATAAGTTATAACTTATTATAAGTTATTACTCCCTCTGGTTCCCAGTCTTCTCTTCTGTGGAAAAGGGACAATGAAACCTATCTCAAAGGCCTAGGATGAGAATTCAATGAGACCCCATGTGAATTCAATGAGACCCCATGTGAATTCAATGAGACCCCATGTGAAAACTGCCCAATGCTAAGTAGTGCTCGATACTGGCTAATTCTCTTCCATGTGAAAAAATAAAAGAGGTGGCAAGGGAAGGGGGAGCTGTCACACTTTGTCCTTTTTTGCTTTCACTATCTTTCTTCTTTATCATTTGCTTTCACTATCTTTTTCTTTATTTCTTTGTCACACTTTGTCCTTTTTTGCTTTCACTATCTTTTTTCTTTATCATAAGTTTCTTTCTCCCACCCAACTCCATCCCACAATTTGAGGATGGAGACAGGTTTATATCTCTTTGTGTCTCATTAGGTTTTTCTGTTGATTTGAGTGGACCTCAGTATGACAGATATGTAGATGATAGAGAGGGTATACATATATGAATATCAACATTAAGATATGTACCTCCACAAATGATAAGTCAAGGCATTGTCAGTGAGGCCAGTGGAAGATGGGATTTGCCAAGACCCCAGATCCCCACCAAATGGAACTTGGGTTTCCTATAGAGGTGATGTCAGCCTGGAATATCTGGACGCTCCAGCAATTGAAGCAGCTCAGTCATAAAAAGCAACACCTGCCCACCAGCCTCTGGCGGGCTAAATTTTGCTTGTTCAAATTAGAATCTGCCCACTGAGCCAACAGAAATAAAGCCAAGGGATAGCAAATTTCCTCAGGATATATGCTTACCTGACTGGTTGGCGGTAGCCATTTTCAGTGCTGTGTGTGAAAGTGTCACTGGGGACCATCTTGGGTGTGGGACCAGAATGTGAGCATATATTTTAAGTGTACTGACAGGGGGGTGGGTTGCTATGATAGAAAGATAAAGGTCCGTGTCCCGGGCAAGCAGAATAAAGGCAATTAAAATATCAGAGAGCCTAACCTATTCTTCTAACTATTACTAATGCTGCCCTGCTTCCCCACCTAAACCTGTATCTTCTATTATTCCCTTCAGACTAACAGGTACACAGCAGTGAGCTTGAGAGGTAGGAAGAGTCTGCTGAAGAACCTGAGCCAGGCGGACCATCTGTTGGCACGATTAACGCGCTGGTTAACATTCCGCTGTTCTTTCAGAGCGTGGCCGTTGCATCCGACACATCACCTTGGTTCAGCTACTGTATGGCTGGGCCAGGACTGGCAATGCACCTTCATCCTTAACAACACTCGGGGGCTCTTGGCAGCAACAGCAATCATGACTGGGGGCCGTTCCATGAGCTCACCTTAACATAAATTAGTTCTTAAAATGGAAAGGCTATTTCATCCAAATCAATTCAGCCTGCATATACTGAGTGCTGAAAGCAGCATTATACATTAGTGTTGAGACATCACAGAGAAATGGGTTCCAACGCTGCCTCTACCATTTGCAAACAGCAGAATCTTGGGGAAGCTATTCAACCTCTCTAAGCTTTCCAGGCTGCATTTTAAAAATGCTGCCAATTAAATGAAATAACGTATACTGAGCACACAGCTTGGCTCATAGTAAATGTTTAATAAGTGACAATTATTACTCTAAAGTTGGCTCATAGTAAATGTTTAATAAATGACAATTATTACTCTAAAGTCACTGAATGGATACTGGGGGCAGATCTACAGGAAGACAAGACACTGACCTAGTCCTTAAGGAGTTTAGTGGAGGATGATGCTGAAATAAACACTTAAAACTATAATAATGCAGCTGAGAGCAAGGCCAGGCCCTAATGGAGTTATGAAGACTGGGTGATGGTAACTCAAGAAGGGATTCATTCCAACTCAGGAGACTGAGCAGGTTTCTATGGAGAAGATCACACTTGATCTAGGATTTCAAAGGTGAATAGAATTTAAAGAGATGGTTATGAGAGGAAAAGGATCTTAGAGAAAACTGCGCAAGCAAAACATGAGACGTAATGACGGAACTATAGCAAGTAGACCTGTGAGGCTGGAGTGAGGTTACGGATAAGGCCCGAGAGGTGGGCTGTTGTCTAGTTAGAAACCTCTGGATACCACACTAAGGAACCGGGCTTTATTCTGCAAGCAGTAGAAAGGCATCAACCGTTTCACGGTAAAGAAATGATCTGCCTAGACGAGATCAGAGGGGACAGAATTTGTCTTTGGCTCTGGTATGTGTTAAGAATAACTGTGTAACTGAAAAGGTTTGCCTACAGCACAGCAAGGAAATTCCTAGAAGGGAGGAACTCTGACCTCCACACATAACAGCTGGAGCATCCAGTGCTATCTGGGGGCCTTTAGAAAGGTTGGTTAGCAAACAGGTGAGACCTTGAGGGAAAGAGGAGTTGCAGGTGAGCTTCATTAATGCTAACAGTTGTCCCTACACCACCAGGCAATCCCAAGGCAGGTCCCTGCAGCTCAAGTCAAACAGAGAATTGAGGGTGTCATGTGAGTAGTTTGGGCCAAGGGAAAGTCACTCAGTCCTAATAGGTTTATATCTGCTGAGGAGTTTGTAAAGGCCACTGCCCGGTAAAGCCAGTCCCAGTAGCAATCACTGGCGTAAAGTGGGCTGTGAAGTGAATCCACCCTGAACATAGCTCCAGCCGTGGCAGTCAACTGTGGGGAAACAGAGAGGGCAGGATAAGGCTTGCCACGGCTGGGCTGCTGGTTGGGGACTGTCAGGATGGCTCTGGTTGGATCTCCTATCACAGCAGCCACAGCTGCAAAAACACAAACTGCTATGACTTCCCCCTTCCCTACAATTTTTGCTCCAATCACGTACAGGCTAGAGAATATTCAGAATGATTTAGGATGGAGCTGAGCTGCTGCATTCTCTGATCCAGCCCTAGAAAAGTGCAATACTTATAAACTCCTAGCAAGGGGGGTGTGGTTATAGTTATGGGAATCTCCGTAGAATCGTCACCTGCTGTTGATATAGGCAATGATAATATAGTGATGACAACAGATTTCTTGGGGAATCTGCTGAGGTCCATTTGTCAAAGAACTTACACTGACCACCTGTATTCATTTGTTAGGGTCACCATAACCAAATACCACCACAGACTAGATGGCTTAAACAACAGAAACTTAGTCTCACAGTTCTGGAGGCTAGAAGTCCAAGATTAAGGTGTCAGTTAATTGAGTTTCCCCTGAGGCCTCATTCTTTAGCTTGCACGTGGTCACTTTCTCACTATGTCCTCACATGGTCTTTCGTTGATGCTCATATGTACCTGGCTTCTCTCTGTAGGAGCAAATCTCCTTTTCTTGTACGGACACCAGTAGGATCAAATG
Source organism: Tursiops truncatus (assembly GCF_011762595.2). Taxonomy (NCBI): domain Eukaryota; kingdom Metazoa; phylum Chordata; class Mammalia; order Artiodactyla; family Delphinidae; genus Tursiops; species Tursiops truncatus. The sequence goes on along the minus strand of NC_047036.1, from coordinate 120,438,029 downwards.
AAGGCACACCCTACCAACCTTGTTTTACCTTATTTACCTCTTTAAAGGGACTATCTCCAGGTAGAGTCACATTCTGAGGTTCTGGGGCTTAGGGCTTCAACATATGGATTTTGGGGAGGACACTGAGACAGGAAGGAAGGGAGCGGGGCACAACGATGAAAAGAATGAAGAGGGGGACATAGCCATTGAGAGAAACAGGATATGACAAAAACTGGTCTGGACAAACTAGGCCCAAGAAAGTGGAAAATTTGACTTCCAGGAGACCTTGAGCCTCATTATATGCTCACTGTAATACATCAGAGAAATGACACACCCACCAGCACCATGACAGGCGCCATGACAGTTCTAGGGCCAACCATGAAGGGCCAAAAAGTGGGCAGTGGCCCAATTCCTGGAAGTCCCTGCCCCTTCCCCAATAAGGTAAGAATATTCCTCCCACTTGCTAGCATACTAAATTACTCAGCCCATAAAAACAAACCACCCCCATACCCCGGGGCTGCTCTCACTTTCTGAGACGATCCAAATTCTGCCTATAGAGTGTATACCTCTGAGTAAACTTGCTTTTGCTTTTCTTTGGCTTGCTCTTGCATTCTTTCCTGCATGAAGCCAAGGACCCTCACTTGGTGGACCATTCCAGGAACTTGCCTGAGACCTGGGACATGACCATTCTCCCACTCTCCATTCTCCTGCAACAACACCATTTATCCCATAACACCACCTATGCTGGTAGGTCCTCCTACCAAACAACTCTCACCCTATCTCAGGGTATAGTTTATTAAAACCAGGCAAACACTTGCCCCAAACCAGATACAACAGAACCTTCCTCCTAGGAATTTGGGTGTGCCTTCATCTGATCCGACTGTTGTCCGTACAAGAAAAGGAGATTTGCTCCTACAGAGAGAAGCCAGGTACATATGAGCATCTGGGAAATACAATGTGAGGACAGAGTGAGAAAGTGACCACCTGCAAGCTAAACAATGAGGCCTCAGGGGAAGCTAAATTAACTGACACCTTAATCTTGGTCAGTTTGATCTCTTGCTCTACAGAGCTCTAAATGCAGAGTTGCCTACATGCTGGGTGAACTAGACAGAGCAGGTGACCAGGAATTAACATTGAGGTCTACTAGCTCAGAAAAGAACTCAGGGAAAAAAAAAATAATAAATTTGATATTCTCAGTGGCTGTGAGGTTCTGTTCCAGTACTTCAAGAGGATCTTTGGCCATCTTTATTTGAAATCCATTCATTATGGTTAAAGGAAGTAACCACAAGATTGGGGGTGGGACTTCCCTGGTGGCGCAGTGGTAAACAATCCGCCTGGCAATGCAGGGGACACGGGTTCAATCCCTGGTCCGGGAAGATCCCACATGCCGTGGAGCAACTAAGCCTGTGTGCCAGAACTACTGAGCCTGCGCGCCTAGAGCCCATGAGCCATAACTACTGAAGCCCGCACGCCTAGAGCCTGTGCTCCACAACAAGAGAAGCCACCGCAATGAGAAGCCCACACACCGCAACAAAGAGTAGCCCTCCGCTGGCTGCAGCTAGAGAAAGCCCGTGTGCAGCAATGAAGACCCAAGGCAGCCATAAATAAATAAATAAATTTATATTAAAAAAAAAGATTGGGGGTGACGGGGATGATGGTGATGTCAAACAAGACTATATCAGATTAAAGTGCTGAACAGTGGCTCTTTAACACCAGGGTAACCAGATTAATCACTTGCCTTTTCTCTATCTGATGATCCCCTGGGATGAAGATATCAAAACATCTCTATGTAGACCCTTCTAGCATTTCGCCACCCTATTATGCAAGATCCTGTCCTTCCTAGTAGTCAACAGCATCTCCATTGCTTTCATTTAGGATCACTTATTCCAGCTAATGTCTTTACTCACAGATACAGAGGAAACTGCTTTACGTTCTCAACATGAAAATACCTCCCATCCTCTTCTCTGCAATCAATTCAAATTCCTTTAGCCTTTCCTCAAAAGAAACAATGTCTGTTCTTTTAAGCTCTGGGTACTTCTTGGCTTTTTCATATCCCTTTTAAGGGTCCCTGACCACATCTGGACTCCCCCATAATGAGGGTCAGACCAAAGCTGAGGACAGTGAAAAAATGACTTCGAGACACCATGTGACAGGTTTTTCATGTTGCATTTCAGGATTATGCAGCCCTTTTCCTTCCCCCACAAGAATAATACACTAGCTAGTCACATTCAACTTCTATCTAACTGACACCCTGGCCTTTTTTTTTCTATCTAAACCAAGTCAGTTTTTATCCTCACATAATTTGCTTTGTTCCTTTAAAAAAGTTTTTACTAGAAGGCATTTCATTTAGGTCTTTCATTTGCTCTTTTATTTTTCTTTTGTGAAAACAGAAAATTTAGACCAAAAAAAAAAAAAGAGAGAGAGAGAGAGGGTTTAGATTATATAGCCTAGCAGTGGTAAACTGATAACTATTGGCCAAATATTTCCCATAGATGAATTTTCTGTGAGAGGATATTTTTAAGCGTGTTAAGGCTGCAATGCCTTTAGGCCAGGTGGACATGCTCTCTCCAATTGCCACAGACCTCATCTCTACCATTTGTATTATGTTCTTTGCCCAGGCCTCTAATGGTGTTTGAATTTAAACTCCCAAAACCAACCAACTCGTATGAAAAGAACGTGGAGTGGAGAAATTGCTTCCCATTGTCACAGAGCTATTTAGTGGAAAGCCTGAACCTCAACCTGGAGCTTCATTTTTATCACTCAGCCTAGTCCTTCCATCAGCATGTTTGTCTTTTTGGCTCATTATAATGGCCAGGGAAAAAAAATTAAGTGATGAAGAGTTTTAGGTATTTCAACTGGTATTGTTGATGCCAACCAAACAGGTGCAGATCACTCTGAAATAATGAGCATAAAAAGCTCGATCACGTTTGAAACTTATTTTTGACAAGAGGCTGAACCTTGGACCATTCCCATTACCCTTGCCACACAAAGGCCCAGACTTCTATTTCCATCTCTGAATAATCCCTCCCCACCTGGAGGCCCTAGAGAATCTTAAAATGCTAACTGGGTTTTTAACATATCGTAAGGGATTTCACAGACATCTCAGGGCCTATAGAGCACTGCTTTGCTACTACTCTACAGGAACAATCACTTCCAAGACTAGGTAACTAACAGTCAGTTGAAGTTTAGAGGGCTTGCACCTGAAATATAATTCCAACGACATTTGCAGAAGAAAAAAAAAGAGTTAATTAGAGAAAGCCAGCTACCCTTCTGTGGAAAGAAAGTTTGCTTTTCTTCTTAGGTCTGTTCTTTTTGACATGTCAGTCAAGGTTGCTAATGACCTGCAAACACATGCCCTGTGAGAGGAGGCACTAATGCTCTAATTAGGCCACGTATATAGCAACACTAAACAAAACAGCGGAGAGGAACAACCAGATGAACGATCGAGAGAGGTAATTAGGTTTCCCCTCTGCATATATAGAAATGATTTCCATATTCCACAACATCCCACTGCTCATTCTATAGACTGCACTTCTTTTCCACTGGTTATAACCAACCCAAAGGGATCCAAATTAAAAGAGACAGAACAATGAAGAAGGAAGAGGTGAGTGGGCTTTTTAATCATTCTGTCTGTATCAAATTATGAAAAACATTCTGACCTTCATATACAACTGTGGCATAATCTCTCATGTTATTTGAGGACATGTTCTATGCACCAGAGCAACCGCTTTCACTGAATATGAGAATCTCAGACCCAAAATCAGAAAAACAGCTTTTACAATTAAGTTATTCTTTCCTTGATACTGTATTTGAAGTACGATAATAAGTATTCCGAAAGCTAGAATCATTTGGGCTGATCCTAACCAGAAAGAAAAAATAGTGGGTGAAGATTTATGCATTTGTTAACAGGTCCAGAAATAGCCTGGGAGTAAGTGAAGCTGCAATCCACCAAAACGTTTATACTCTTAAGTACACAGTTCTTCTCTACCAAGGACGGAACCCAAAGCCATGGTTGAGGGCCATCTTTTACTCCCTGCCATGAAATCCTCCTTTGTTTCTGTCCTTCATCTTTCATTTCATTCAAAAATATTTATTATGCACTCACTGTGACAGCATACATTCTTGTTTTGAACTCATTTCTCTGTCTTTCTTTTATTCCTTTTTTCCCTTTTTAATTTTTTTTTCCCTGAAGCCTGCCCAGAGTCTCTCAAAATCATGTCACTGCAATGATACTATTAAGGGTCCCAGCACGTGACCTCTGCGCTACCCTAAATCTGCCTATCTCTTCACTTTTTATAGTGATGAGTGTGCTTTCGGGTCAGAAAACCTGGGTTGGAAGCTCTTCTGTCTTTAGCTACTTGCTCTTGGACAGGTTATTTAAACTATATGTGTCCCAATTTCCTCATTTTTAATATGGGATAGTAATAAAATCTACCTCAGACTGAATGTGTAAAAATTAAATGACAAAATGTCCTCAGAGTACTTGGAGGAGTGACAACCACAGAGTAAGTATTCAATAATGAAACCTGTGATTATTATTAGAGACAACAATAATAAAATAAAATAAAATGAAAGATGAAATAAAATAATGATTTTGAGATTTATGTTTTCATCTCCATGAATCCTAAAAATATCTAAATCTTCAAAAGCTACTATGTTGAAGATCCAGAAAAGAGAGTTTTTGATGGGCAAACTTCTGGACATTTGGCTATCAAGGGACATTTCAAGATAATTTTCATTCATGGAGTAATTTATAAAGTGGTAATTTCCATGCTGTTAATAATGAGAGAGCTTTATTAAAAACACCCTCGTCACTGGGTCAGGCCTACACTGTGCAAGTACATTTTCCTAAGTAAAGATGGATTCCTAATCTACTAATACGGTGAGTATTTTCCAAGCATCTACTATGTATACAGAATTATTCTGGAAACAAAGAAAGACAAGCAAAACATAACTTATGCTTAATATCTCCCCAAGGAACTTAGAGTTTTGCTGAGGAGTCAAGACATATACTCTTGTATGGCTTAAGAATTCATCATCTCTTTTCTTACCTACTTAAACAGCCCACAATGATCTTACCTCTGGCCTTACTCCCTTTCAGTTCAATCTCCATGGAGCTTTGATGGAATTACTTCTCTACCTAAAATGCTTCCTTCAGAAAAAAACACGCCTCCTCTACATCACTTTCAAGGTCCTTCACCATCTAAGTGATTCTATCTTCCTTGCTCATCTTGCCTCATCCTCTTTACCATATACTCTGGTCAAATTCCCCACCATTTTCTGACTATGATTTGTCCTTACTCTGTGGCTGCTGCGTATTCCACTTGGCCTATCTTTCTTCTGTTTCCTAGCAAACTTCTGCTTAGTATTTAAGATGCAGTATCTAATAGTATGAAATCCTTTGGGAGAATTCTCCCGTTTCACCCAGCCACATGGCGTATTAATTACGAGCTTAGATGGCCGTACTATTCACCAGTGTTGGGTCCTCACTAGTGGGATATATCTCCTTCATCTCATATCCCCTATAATAACCATGATGTCTGCCATGGGTGAAAAGATCAGTAAGTATTTATTGCAGGATTGAATACAGAAAGTCAATTATTACTTACATATTACATATATATAATACACTACACTGCAAAATACCTTGTGGATTACAACATGCTTCCTGCTACATTATCTGAGTGAAATATTACAGAGATATTTGTGCCCTATTTAACAGTACAAGTTGTAAAAGGTGGGTATTCAAAATCAGCAGCAGCCTTCAGGATAGGATGCAATGATTTGAGAAAAGAGATACAGAGTAAGGACTGGAAGGGTGACAGTGAAGCAGGGATATTCTGTGATGCCAGACATAAAATAACCAGATCTATTTGGTGAAGGAGTAACTGGCAATTATCAGGAGCCCAAGAGACTTACTTCCCTACGATTTCCAAGTCAGTCCATATCTTCTTTGATTCAATGCTCTTCCATTTGAGGGGCTGAAAAAACTGTTCTGGCACTGATACAAGCACACGCTCGGGTCATATCTGAGTGTGGCCGAGTGGTTTCATTATAGTCGACCACAGCCAGTAGGCTTGACTGGTTTAGAACACTGCAGTGATATTGATCATGAAAGAATCTACGTTGATTTCTAGGATAGCCAGCCATGAATGGTTACCGACCAGTTTTTCTAGGCTGAAATCCCTTTATGTATCCATGTACAATGAAACTTAATTTTGTGCTGACAATACCAGTATTATAGATTTCTTATTTCTCTGTGAGACACATAAATACCTGTCCTTGTATTTTTTGTTATTGTTAAAAATCAAATTTTAATTTTTGTATTATGCTTAGTTGTAAATACCTTTCCTTTCCATGTAATTTCTTTTTCCCAAAACCTCTGTCTCTTTCTTTTTATTATTCTAATCCCAGCATATGCACATGATTCAAAACAGTAGGCCAAGGGACATGGCTGTAAAAAATAAAAGTTTACCTCTTCTCAATATTTGTAAGGTGGAGAAACAAATGGGGCACTTTTATTTTTCAGCAGAGGATTCTAGTGAATCAGATAACCCACAGCTGACATGTGAATGCTTTGGTCTTAGAAAATGAATTCGTTGGAATGAGGACATTCATATTTTATTACAACATACCTCTCCGTAAAGATATTGATATAGCCTAACAGCATGTTAGGGAGGCCATATAATGTAGTTGTTAGGACCAGCTATGTGACTTTACACAAGCGACTAGCCTCTCTAAACCTCGTACCTAATCAATGAAATGAGAATAACAGTGTAATAAAAACATCAACGTCAGAGGCTTATATGAGAATTGTGTGATATAATTTATGTGAAAGTGCTTAGCATACCAAATTTTTGCTATTATTTTTATCACCTTTCTCTGAACTCAATATAAAACAAAATGAACCATTTTCATTCCAATATGTAGACAGAACTGCCCCCATCCCTCTCGTAAAAAAAGTACTTTCAAGGAGGCACAGTCTTGGATGACTAAAAATACGAAAATTCTCCTCTGTTTGCCTGGTACTCCTTCCCCACACCTCTTGTGCCTTCTGTTTCCTGTACTCTGGAGTCCTTGGTCTCATAAATGCTATCAAGAGAAATGGGCCCAGACCTCTCCTCCAGGTAATCTTCTTGCTAAACCATAGGCAGAAATGGTATTCTCCTTCTACCTGTTATACAGGAAACAAATAAAAGCCACTCGCCTTACCCTCACATGCCCACTGCTTTCCAATGAACCAAGATCTAGCTTCAAAGGACAGAGCTTGGCTTTCAAAGGAAGCCAGGAGAGGTCCCAAGGAGACTCACTCAGGTAAACTTCTCTCTGTTAAGGTCTAACTGTACCAAAGCAGTAAAAGATCTGATATTACCTTTTAAAAAAGGTAATATAATGTACCTGACATAAATGCACCTGGATTTTCTACCCAGCCTCTAGTTTCATTGATAGAAATACCCTTCAAAGGCAAAATCAGCAATATTGTCCCCAAAGTACAGGGCACTAGCTGACTTGTTTCTGCAATTGTGTCTGTCTGAGCACTTCCTTTCAGACAAAACACAAAAAATAAAGTGATAAAACTAATGGTGGATGTAACTAGTTCTCCTTTCAAACCTAGAGGGCAGCTGGTAGTTAGGCAAGTGGCAAAAGAAAAATGAAAACCGACTGGAGTACCCATTTATACGTGCAACATCAAAATACAGCATATACTTCCGAAAGCAAAGATGAATTTAGGTCTGTGCGATCACCCATCACCCATGGGCAGAGGAAACTAAAACCAGGGTTAGAAAGACAGAAAGCAGACAGTACATTTAAGATCAGTGGGACCTCTTCCTTATCTGAAGTTTGGCCAAACTATTTTCATGTGGATCATAATGTGTCATTTTAACAGAACAAGGCTGTCAGCAAAGCAGGGGTGGATCCTCCTGATGAATGGCAAAGTGGTCTTGCTTCCATTCTTGGCCCTCTTTGGGGAAGGGACTGAAAAAGGTTGAAGGTTTCTGCCGAAGTCTTAGTGATCCATTGCTAGGATCTCTAGGCAACACCAAATAGCTCAGTGACAAGGGAAAGAAAAATGCATTACTCCATTTTATGTATGCATAACATTCTCTTTTATGCCTTGCTTCTCAAGAGAATTCTGCCTTAACCCGCTCCATTCCTGAGACTTCATTGTGCTGATCAGAATATTGGGTAAAAAGGAAAACTAAAAGAACACTGGAGAGACTAAACGGATCTACATAATAAAGAGGAAGGTCAGGAAAAAGGACTTAAGAGAAGGGCCAGAGTTGGGGAGAGACCGAAGTACAATGGGGAGCATTCGTGACAATGAGAGAATATTAGAAAAGGGAAGAAGAATTTTTAGATATTTTTCAGTGTCATACAAAACAACTGCCCTGTGTCTGCTTTGAGAGACTCATCAAATAAAATTTTTATGCTTGTTTGGATATTAGACTGGTATTGCAGCTGGGCGTTAAAAATGCTAACACAGGGCTTCCCTGGTGGCGCAGTGGTTGAGAGGCCACCTGCCGTTGCAGGGGACGCGGGTTCGTGCCCCGGTCCGGGAAGATCCCACATGCCACGGAGCGGCTGGGCCCGTGAGCCATGGCCGCTGAGCCTGCGCGTCCAGAGCCTGTGCTCCGCAACGGGAGAGGCCACAGCAGTGAGAGGCCCGCGTACCGCAAAAAAAAGCTAACACAGTAGCAAACAAACTTTCAAGGAATTATGTCCCAGAAGGCATCTTGAGACGGTATGCACTTGTAGGCACCATACTAAGCACTTGTCAACATGATCTCATTTCACCATCACAACGACTGGGTATCTATACCCAGGGCTGTGTGTCCAATAGTCATCACCATCCCTTCACTTTCCTCCTTACTGGCAGAGCTGGCCTCCCACTCTAGAGGCTGAACGTAGCTTTTACAGACACACAACTCCCAAGCCTTCTTTGCTTCTCGACATGGTAAGTGATCTAAACCTGACCAATGTGATCCAAAGAAAAGTAAGCTAGGATGGAATGGGGAGACCTTGAAAAGGTTTTACTCCATATTAAAGGAGACTCACTAACATAAAATCTTCTTCAACATACATGGTATACCTATACTAACACACGTATGTGGAATCTAAAAAAAAAAAAAAGGTTCTGAAGAACCTAGGGGCAGGACAGAAATAAAGACGCAGATGTAGAGAATGGACTTGAGGACGCAGGGAGGGGGAAGGGTAAGCTGGGACGAAGTGAGAGAGTGGCATGGACATATATACACTACCAAACGTAAAACAGATAGCTAGTGGGAAGCAGCCGCAGAGCACAAGGAGATCAGCTTGGTGCTTTGTGACCACCTAGAGGGGTGGGATAGGGAGGGTGGGAGAGAGACGCAAGAGGGAGGGGATATGGGGATATATGTATATGTACAGCTGATTCACTTTGTTATAAAGCAGAAACTAACACACCATTGTAAAGCAATTATACTCCAATAAAGATGTTAAAAAAAATACAAACATACATGGTATAGCTGGATATATCTGAATCTCTGCAGTCAAGTTGGGACCATGACCAGAGTCATCTCTGATGTGATCAGTTGAAATATGGAAAGCACCTGGGTCTTCAATTGCACCACTAAACCAGTCCTGAACTTCCCAGGTTTCTCAGCTTCCTCGCAGAGGTAATAAACCCCTTATTGTTTAAGCCTCTTTTGGTTGCATTTTTCTCTTTCTTGCAGCTAAAAGCATTCTTACTAATGTAGCATTTAAATCTAAAAGGTGTACACTTATGGTTCTACACCTCATGCATCAATACAAGTATTACTAAAATGTTTTAATGGAGGAGAAAAAGAAGAGAATGTCACTTAAAAGTGATACGAGGGGGAACTAGAATGAAAGGGAATACTGATCTGACACTTCCACCAGCATCTCCCAGGCAAATTCCCACAACCTCATCTTCAATCTTATCAGATTTAAAGCATCTCTTGAGTTCAGGTGATCTGAAGCGACGTAAAATTACACAAGTCATGTCCCCAATCATCTGTCTTTCTCTGACTCTTGAATACATGGATATAGAATCAATCATTCACGTACACAGATTTTATTCTAATTTAACTATAAGGAAGACAATTCACTTAGAGTTCTTGCCCTGGCACAAAAGGTGGGAAAGGGAGTAGGGAGGGAGGACAACCATAGAAAAGTGGAAAATATTCCATTAGCTTATTTTTCTTGATCTTGACTTCTCAAAACATTTGCTTCCAAAGGCCATTCCTTTTCCATTTCTAGGTAGATTTGTTTTGTTTTTCTGCCAAGCAATCCAAATGCTCCAGAGGATGGTGAATTCTCCAGCTGGTTAGTTACGGCAGTTTACAAGTCAAGCACTTAGAATGCAATGAAATTCTCCAAAGAACTGTTGAATTTTCTGAAGGATTTCTACAGCAAACACATAGCTTTAAAGTTTGCTTGTTTTTATTATGTCTATAGAACACTTTTACATTTCTAATCCACTGGTCCCTTGGAGAACTTAAAAACAAGGGGAAGGCAGTACGTATAGAAGAATGTTTTGATTGCCAAATACTCTCTTTGAATGGGAACTGCCAACATGTCTACCTGTGACAAGAAGCCATTTCTTACACAATCTCTCTGCTCTAGTAGTTCACATAAATTGTCTGTTCAATTACTTATTCATTCATCCATTCAGGTAACAAACGCTCATCCAGCACTGTACCAAACACTTTTGGTGGCTCTCCAGATCTCCTGGGGTCCCTTTTGCCATTTCTAAGTTCATTCTACTTTGGTGTACTTTTGCCTCCAATTCCTTAGCTGCAAAGGTTCTTTGGAGAATTTCCCATAGACAGCTGGAGCTGCCCTGCACATAAGAGCAGAGGGACTCAAGTGTCTATGAGTTTTCGTAGCCATATTAGTTTCCTATGGCTGCTATAACAAATTACCACAAACTTAGTGGTTTAAAACAATGCATATTTATTACCTTACAGTTTTGTAGGTTAGTAGCCAGGACACAGTTCTCACTGGGTGTTGCCAGGCTGTGTTCTCCTTGTGGGGAGAATCCATTCCCTTGCCTTTTCCAGATTCTTGAAGCCTCCCACATTAATTGGCTCATAGCCCTTCTTCTTCCATTTTCAAAGTTAATAATATCACTTTTCTCTGTCTCTTCTTCTGTCATACATCTCTCTCTGATCTTAGCTGGGAAAGGATTTTTAAGGATTCCTGTGACTAAGATTGGGCCTCTCTGGATAACCCAGGATAATCTATCTTCCTATCTAAGAGTCCATAGCCCTAATCACATCTGCAGAATTCCCTTTGCCATGGAAGGTAATATAGTCACAGGTTCCAGGGATTAGGGCATGAAAACCTTTGGGGACCATTATTCTGCCCACCATAGTGCCCCATGATTCACTTAGTCAGTGAGGGGCAGGTACGATGATTGACACCTCTCCTATCTCAGACTGGGAATGCTGAGGGATGATTTACTCTCCAGAGTCCCCTGAAGCATCAGGTCACCTCTGCTGGAGTTTGCCTCATCCTACCCTTCCTTGGCTTCTCCTACTTTCTTGTTCTGCTTTCCCCAATCCTTTACCAGTTTCTCCTGGGAGAACTTCCCTAATTAATTATTTGAGCACAAATTACCATCTTGGAGTTTGCTTCTAAAGAACTCTACCTAAGACAAGAGCCTGATATGTGCTAAGAAGCATGCCAGGCACTGGAACAACACAACAGGGGCTGGTCAGGAGACTTATAAACTAACAATAATAACAATAATATTTTTAAATCGATCATTTATTGAACCCTTACTATATGTCTGTCACTTTATCACTTCCTTGGATAATATCAGTTCATTTGCATAAATTTATATGATATGTGCCATTCTCCATTATGCTCCACTTATATGTAGGCTCCATCAAGTCAAGCACCATGCCTATCCGTAAGAATTTACATAGCCCCTCCCACATAGCAAATGCTCAACAAATGGTCAAGCACCATGCCTATCCATAAGAATTTACATAGCCCCTCCCATATAGCAAATGCTCAACAAATGGTCAAGCACCATGCCTATCCGTAAGAATTTACATAGCCCCTCCCACATAGCAAATGCTCAACAAATGGTAGTTGAATGAGGGACTGAACAGTACAGATAAAGAAACTGAGGTGTGGAGAGGTTAAGTTAGTATATGTACACTGTAAATAATGAAGCAGTGATTAGAATCCAGTTCTGCCAACTCCAAAGCCCACACTCTAACTGTGCTCTTTTGCCACCTAAATCTACCTGTTCAATCCAAAAAGAACACAGGGCTGAAGACACTACATAGGACAAATTAGGAAAGGTTTCCTTTGTTCTCTCTAAGTTCCTACCCTGAAGTGAAAGTATTTATAAAAGGATTCCTCCACAACTAATGGCCTTAAGATTCTGATGAGGAAAAAGCATATTTGTGAGAAATTCTATGAATTGTAAATAGATGTGCAAAATTTGAGTCAGATAATCTGATAACATAGCATGTAAAGAAAAATCTCCCCCATAAGAAAAAATAATGTTCATGTGCAAACATGCCCACACATACCCAGAGAATTAAGTATCTGGGATTGTGAGTGTCATTAAACATCTCTACGCATCTTAGAAAAGATACACCTTAGACATTTAGTTAAAAAGCAAGCTGCATCCAATTATCAAATAATTGATAAACTGGACTTCATTAAAATTAAAAACTTCTACTCTGCAAAAGACAATGTTACAAAATGAGAAGACAAGCCACGGACTGGGAGAAAATATCTGTAAAGGACACATCTGATGAAGAACTCTTATCCAAAATATACAAAGAACTTGTAAAACTCAACAATAAAAAAACAAACAATTCAATTTAAAAAATGGTCCAAAGACCCTAACAGACACTTCACAAAAGAAGATATACAGATGGCAAGTAAGGATATGAAAAGATGCTCCAAGTCATGTTATCAGGGATATGCAAATTAAAACCATAATGAGACACCACTACACACCTATTAGAATGGCTAAAATCCAGAACACTGACAATACTACATGCTGACAAGGACATGGACTAACAGGAACCCTCATTCATGGCTGGTGGGAATGCAAAATGGTAGCCACTGTGGAAGACAGTTTAGTGGTTTCTTACAAAACTAAACATATTCTTACCAAATGAGCCCACAATTATGCTCCTTCGTATTTATCCAAAGAAGTTGAAAACTTACGTCCACACAAAAACTTGCACACAGATGTTCAGAGAAGCTTTATTCGTAACTGCCAAAACTTAGAAACAACCGAGATGTCCTTCAGTAGGTGAAAAGATAAGTAAACTGTGGTACATTGAGACAATGGAATATTATTCAGCACTAAAAAGTCATGAGCTATCAAAGCACGAAAAACATGGAAGAAAATTAAATACATATTTCTAAGTGTGAGAAGTCAATCTGAAAAGGCTACATACGGTAGGATCCCAACTATACAACATTCTAGAAAAGGCAAAATTATGGAGATAGTAAAAAGATCACTAGTTGTCAGAGGTTATGGGGAGGGATGAATAGGTGTAACACAGAAGATTTTAGGGCACTGAAAATGCTCTGTATGATACCATAATAATGGATACATCTCATTATATATTTTTCCAGTCCACAGAATGTAAAACACCAAAGACTGAACCCTGATATAAAGTATGGACTTTGGGTGATCATGATATAGATTCATCAGTTGTAACAAATGTAACACTCCAGTGCGGGATGTTGATAATAGGAAAGTTATACATGCGTGAGGGCAGGGGATATATGGGAAGTCTCTGTACTTCAGCTCAATTTTGCTATGGACCTTAAACTGATCTAAAATAATAAAGTCTTAATTTTAAAAAAGCAAGTTGCACTGAATTACAGAGTTATCAGCCTATCTTCGACGGTTATCAATTGAAAATAAGTCAATAGCTATTTAAAAATTCATGATAATCTGTTCCAGGTTATGCTGTCATTACTTTCCTTTTAGTGTCAGCAAAAGAAAAATAAGATATGACATATTGGTATTCATTCAAAAAACACAGCAGTTTTAATTTAAGAGGATACAGGGTTTATATTCTAGTTAAATTACTAGACAATCTCCTAAGAAACATTCAACATTATATGCAAAATGTAATTGGCTTCTCATTTAATTACATAAAAACTGACTAATGAAATGGATATTTTGTTTTATTAAAATATGCTTTTGTGGTAAGTTCATCATCGAAATTGGCATGGACCTAAAGGTAATCAGTATTCCAGATGCAGACTACTGAGTAGGCTACCATCTTTCTTGCTGCATATGAATGTTTTTGAAAGTCTTTATAGATGGATCAAGCTTCAGTCAAAATTTTAAGATACTTCAAAATAAAATTTCAGCAATGGTTGGGGTCAGACATGACAAGAATAAAGCATCAGTGCATTTTCATAAGAGCAGACCTTTACAAACAAAGATTTAAATTTCTAGAAAAGCCACAATAAAAAGTTACGGAAACAATAAACATGGACCATTGGAGAAATGTTAAAGAGCAGACATCAGCATGGCTCCTTAGTTCATAAAGGGAACAAATTAGGGGAGCGGCTAGTTGTGGAGATTTGAGCGTTACTGTATCATGGTAACAATTTTTAAAAGCTTGAAAGAATTAGTATAAGACTATAAAATTAGACACTCTGGAAGAAAGCCACAGACTCTCTCATAGAGAGAGGAAAACCTTGGAGAAAAGGCCACGCAATGAAAGAAAAAAAGGAACTCAAGTGATCAGAGAGTAACCTTAGCAGAAACAAGAGTCGGATTTGAATGCTGTGAGAGCTGTAGGAAGTGAGGCCAGTAAAGAGAGATAGCCAAGCTCCTAATGAGTTCAGTAACACCGTGCATGGAACTTGGCCTTCAATGTCACCAAGCTTCTGTTCAAATAGGCAAAGGAATTTTATGACTTGAGCTTCACAATCTGAGGCCAACCTGGGCCCCTGGTCACTGCTGAACACTGGCCCTTCCTGGGCAGCATGGTCTCTTCTAAAATATGTGCCTCCCAGGAGTCCAGCTTGCCCTTTGGGTCCAGGCTCCACAGAGGGTAAACATTGGGCAGAGATCACTGGTTACTCCTGAGGAGTGGAAAGCTGAGAACTTTCTATTGAATCTGAATCTTCCTGCCTAACTCTCAGCCTCTTCTCTCGTTCTGCTCTTTCCATTGATGAAGTACTTTGTTCTTTTTTTTTTTTTTTTTTTTTGCAGTACGCGGGCCTCTCACTATTGCGGCCTCTCCCGTTGCGGAGCACAGGCTCCGGACTCGCAGGCTTAGCGGCCATGGCTCACGGGCGCAGCCGCTCTGCGGCACGTGGGATCTTCCCGGACCGGGGCACGAACCCATGTCCCTTGCATCGGCAGGCGGACTCTCAACCACTGCGCCACCAGGGAAGCCCTACTTTGTTCTTTTTATTTCACCTCTTCCCTCTGTAATGGTAGCTTTCAAATCCCTAGCTTCACACTGAAACGCCAAACCACCATCTAAATTTAACAAGATTTTTATGTTACCTCAAGCACAGCGTCATCAAAATCGAATTCTTGCTCTTTTCCACCCAAAACAGCACTTCCAGGGCTCACCTTTATCTATTTCTTCTATTTCACCCTTGTGAGGTCCAGGCCAAGTCTTCATCTTAAATCCTAACGGCCAGCCACCTTTGACGAGGCCTCCCCATCTCATAGCTGAGCTATAACAAGATTTCTAAATGAGTTTGACCCTCTAACCCATCCTATATAGAACAACCAGACCCAATTCAACCAAGCTCTGCTCAGTAGTATTCTGGATTATCCAGGCTTCCAATTCTAATTCATTACCGCAGCAAGGACAACTTTACCATATCCCAAAATACCATTACCCTGAATTGGGCTTGAAAGACGCTGCCAACATCCCTCATAAACCCTGTCCTCAGTGAGCTTACAATGCAAGTGCTCCTAACCACTGTTGTGTCAAATATCCTGTCAGCAATCTAATGAAGAGCCCATGAACTCTTTCTCATAATAAGGTTTTTAAATTCATAAAATAAAATACATGATTATAAAGGAAACCAATTATATTAAAAATAGTTAAGATATTCCTTTAAATCTATATGGAAACATATGAGCTCCTTCACTGATGGGTCAAATAGCTAGATTTAGCAGCAGCCTAATAATTTCCCTAAGTTTGAAGAAGTGACCTTAAACAATTTCAAGAATCTGAAATAACTGATATGATACAAAAATATTTATAATGGGCTTCCCTGGTGGCGCAGTGGTTGAGAGTCCGCCTGCCGATGCAGGGGACACGGGTTCGTGCCCCGGTCCGGGAAGATCCCACATGCCGCGGAGCGGCTGGGCCCGGGAGCCATGGCCACTGAGCCTGCGCGTCCGGAGCCTGTGCTCCGTAACGGGAGAGGCCGCAACAGTGAGAGGCCCGCGTACCGCAAAAAATAAAAAAAAAAATAATAATAATAATTGTGGTTCTGTCTGAACAGATAGACAATTGCTTGACATGAGGTCACAGTTCAAGGGAAACTGCGTGCAATAATTAGAACACTCAAGGATGACTTCTAGGGACATTAGCTGAAATTACTGAAGGTGAAAACTACTCTTAACAGACATCAAGAGAAAATGAAAACAGAACTTTTTTGGAAGCAAGTGTCTTGGTAATGTACATAACCAAAAGAGAAGATTTCACATCTGTCGATAAAGAATACCATTGATGGATGCTCAGAAGGAAAGATCTTACTGATATAAAAGAGCAAGAGATCCTTGAAAAAGAAGTAATTATGGAAACCGCTTTTCCGTGGACATTTACTATTCCAGTAATTGAGCAGCATTCAGGCACACTGACTTGATGATAAACATGTTTAAGATGGATAAAGTAAAGAATACTTATGATTATAAGAGGAAAATTTCAGTACAAAAAATAACAATAATCTTAATGGATATATTTTAGTATATTTCATCCATATAGTTCACACAGAAAATGTTTCCAAAAGGAAAATTTATGGTAAAGGTTTTTATTGTTTGGTTTTATATGCATAATAAATGTTCATTGAAAGTTTCCATTTGGATTTTCTTTTTTTTTTTGCGGTACGCGGGCCTCTCACTGTTGTGGCCTCTCCCGTCGCGGAGCACAGGCTCCGGATGTGCAGGCTTAGCGGCCATGGCTCACGCGCCCAGCCGCTCTGTGGCATGCGGGATCTTCCCGGACTGGGGCACGAACCCGTGTCCCCTGCACCGGCAGGCGGACTCTCAACCACTGCGCCACCAGGGAAGCCCTGGATTTTCTTTTCATTTCATTTATTTTTGATAGCTCTCTTAATTTTATGGTACAAAATGCATTTGTAGAAACAAAAGTACAATTTACAATTTTTTGCCAACTGGAAATAGTGCTCAGTATTAAGGATATTTTAATGTGTCACCAAAATCTGGTAACCAGTTAGGTCTTAATAAAGGGGTTGCCTCATCTTATCTGACCCTCATTGAAACATGTATTATTACCCTCAAGTTACAAAGAGACTGACACTCCAGGTAGCTAAGTGGATTTTTCCTTTTCTAACATCTTTGGCTCAAGAACATAATGTAGAGGAGTAAAGCACCAAGATAGAATCAGTAGAGGGAATGTGTGTGGCATTGTCCAGTCTTGGACCATAGGTATCCCTCTCCTATCAGATAGTGTTTCCTAGGCAGACAAGGGAAGGGTGATGTGAGACCAGCGATAAGTAATCTCCACAGACAGGTAAAAAAAAATTAATGACAGGCACCTCACAGCCTTACAACTCAGTCCTCTTAAATCCTTAGCAGATAGGCACTGGAGCTGATCCCTGAGATTCGCTCTCATGGGATGCAGGAACATTAGCTATCCTAGGGTGAAATGCAGCAAGATGCAGGTGCGGGCACATTCTAGTTCCCATAGGAAACTGGAGGAAGGGACAAGCAATAAATGAAAATTTTCTTCATCTTCTACAGCACTCTGATTTACTATCACTGTTAATTTTTTAAAGTAGCCAGTAGTGATGCCATGAATAAAGGGGAAAAAATGCATCAATGAAATGCCTTTTCGAAGACTCCATTTTCAACAAAGACACTCTCTGAAGGCATGATGTGACTCACTGGAGAAGTAAAGGAGAAATTAATTATTTGATTTATTGACTACTTAAAAGACATTCCTTTTTTCTTCACCTGGATTCAAAGGCAGATAGCAAACATGTTCAAATCCGAAGCACATGACATACCCACAAATAACCAGGGTCCGCTGACCATCTGAGAACCAATCAGGCATCATCGTAACCACCACGTGCACAATGCTGTCCAGACGATCAAACCATGTTTTCCAGACTATCAAACCATGTTTTCACATCTGGTCAGGTGGGACCTCACAGCAACCTGGTGAGCCATATTTAGTTAATTTTTGCTGTTATCTCCATTTGCAAATTTGTAAACTGGGTTTAACAAGTTTAAGTAACGTGTCCAACTTTTCACAACTAGAAATTGGCACCATCAGAATTTAAAGCACCCTTTTCTATCTCCAAGCCCAGTATTCTTTCTCCAGAGCAATGTTTATGAAAGTCTGATTCAAGAATCATTTGCAAAGGATCACTAGGATATTAGCCTTAAAAGGGTAAATCCTGAAACCTCACCCCAGGCTGCCTGTACCAGAATCCGTATAGTAAGGAGTTGTTCATCTGTACGTTCAGTAAGTCCCTGGAGTGATTTTATACCGGCTGAAGTTTAAGAAGTCTGCTCTAGATCTTCATATGGTGCTTTTGTCTTAATAGTATCAAAGATTATTAAAGTATAACCTTAAGAGTTGATCTAGCAATTGAAAGCATGGAATCTGACATCAAGCTTCATAGATCGGAATCCTGGCTCTGTCACTGATGAGTTGTTAACTTTGGGCAGATTACTTAATCTCTCTGTTGCCTTAGTTTTTCTCAACTGTAAAACAGGGTTGAGGTAAGGTGTGGTGGCCATGAGAAGACACCTACAGACTTCCAGCCACAGGGAGTATAACGGATCAATCGACCAAGGGCCCTGGTCCCTGTGCTCTGAAATCCACAGCAGTATTTGTACCAGTGCCCCACTTCACACAGGCTTCTCCCTGCCAGTGACAAGAGCACAGGAAAGGTATTAAGGCAGGCCTTTTTCTGGAAGACACAAGACTCCTTAATGGCTAAATTGGACTCAAAGACTCCCCCATAGTCTTTCCTAGCTTTCCCCAAACTGATGGCAATCTCATAAGATCCTTCCACCTAAACTTCCTTCCCTTTCTCTCTCACTTGAGGTGAAACTTGGAAATAGAGACACAGATGTAGGGAACAAACGTATGGACACCAAGGGGGGAAAGCCGTGGGGGAGGGGAGAATGAATTGGGAGATTGGGATTGACATATATACACCAATATGTATAAAATAGATATTAATAAGAACCTGCTGTATAAAAATAA
The DNA here is from genome assembly GCF_011762595.2 of Tursiops truncatus. Taxonomy (NCBI): domain Eukaryota; kingdom Metazoa; phylum Chordata; class Mammalia; order Artiodactyla; family Delphinidae; genus Tursiops; species Tursiops truncatus. Next base: position 120,418,614 of record NC_047036.1, on the reverse strand, counting down.
TAATAATAAAATTTAAAAAAGAAAAAGCCTAGCAGGCCTTCTAGCCTCTTCCAACTCACTCCCCATTTTCCCTCACAGGCATTTTCCCTAATAAAATGCTTGTCTGTACAACCCTGCCTTGACATTTGCTTCTGGAAGGACTTAAACTAATACATAAGGATAAAGGGAGGTAAATCGTAAAATATATTTAGACTAATACCTGATACATAACGAGAGCTCAGTAAACAGTCGACATACTATCATCATTACTCTTACTTCTGCTATTACTACTGTCATTATTGCAATTATCAGAGGAAGTAGATTTTTTTCCTCACCACTAAGTGAAATCACCACCACGATATCATTGATTTGATTCTGCGGAACTCAGTTTATATAAAAGGACTTTGCAGATATTCTTAAAATTAAGAATTGAAAAAGAAGCATAATTCTTCTGTGTAAAGCTATAGAGTTAAAATTAAATGACAAACTCTAAAGCACAATGCAGATGTGCATTAGTTATAACATCTGTTTCTGCACACGCAACCCTCATCCTTAGGGACAATGTTCCCAAAAATGATAGCGGAAATTACAATGATGTCTCTGCTAGAGAATCTCTAGGCCAGTCCAGACCTATGTATGTACCTGAAACTCACTAAATTGGGAATAAACTCTAAATATAATATTTTATTGGGGTGAAAGAAAGAAGATATCTTTCCTCACACACTTGTGATGTATATGATATTTGACCATGATCCCAAACAAAGCAACCAGAAATATAAAGAAATAAAGAGAGCTATCTAAAAATAAAACAAAACAAAAATCCCCAAACCTTCAGGTTTCATATCAAATTGGGCCTGACAATTGGCGATGACTCAAAACAAAAAAGAAAACATTCCTGTCCAAAACATCAAGTGATCATGCCAATGATTTACATCCTTTATCAGAAAAAAAAGTCGTTCATTATCACCATTATCAGATGGCTTGAAGGAAAAAAAAAAAAAAAGACTAGTAGGACAGCCACGACAATCATATGCTTTCCACTTAGGCCTGTGGTTGAAACGTAAAAATTCGGTACATCTAAAAATTGTTCTATCTGGTATTCTGAGTTTTGAAGAAATGGATAAAAACTTACAAAGGGATTGGTCCTTTAATAAAAGGTTTGCTGCCACGTTAGATCAACCAAATACCAACTACAAAATACTACTACTGGAATCCAAAGCCCTATGTTTGCAAAATAGACAGCAGTGTAGTTTTTCATACTCCAGTAGTTTTATATTTGTGGGGTTCCTGGTAGCACATGAGAACATATATGCCATGAAAGTGTTTTGGGTAGCTCCAGTGAAAACTCCATGGTATATCTGTGCTATGCTCAGAAAAACAAAAAGCCACTGAGTTCCAACATACATATTTACACAGCATATTAAGGCCCCTTGGCTCTAGAGAAGCCAGATAGGGGGAAAAAAGGACTGTAACAGGAGGCTGCAAAAGAGGAAATGGGAAGGGTAGGAGAAGACATGGAAGGAGAGAACACTAAGAAAGTTGTAAGCAAAAGTTTCACTTTGAGATGCTTTCAGCCAGTTAAAGATGGCTATGCCAACTACTTTACATGTCAGACTTTGAATAAAATGTTAAAGTATTTGTTCCCTTATCTTCCTTTTTCTTCTTATCCCAAAGGTGTTGAGGACTAATTTTAGGCTCTCAGATTTTCTCAAGTGCTGAACAGTCACCCTGCCATTTGCAATAGGCCGAGAGACTTGCCTAAATCTCTGATCTTTCTTGGTTCTCAGGAAATTTTTCTTTTGTGATACAGCTGCAGTAGCAATTACACATGACTCCTTGTGGAGACCTTCTTCACACCATCCTACAAACTCCCCTCCGGTGGGGAGAGACTCAGTGTTTTGGGAAGCAATTTTGTGTCCAAGTGTATCTATCACCTCCACGCCTCTGGTGGCACCTGAACAGTGGTGGTTTATGTGAGGTGCTTCTGTGATGGCGTATTTCAGACGATTCCTCAGGGATTCTGGCCCTGACACTCAACCCTGAATCCTGAGCAAACTAGTTTACGGTGAGAGCTATGGAAGAGGAGAGAAGAGCATTCATAACTTAAGAAATGCCTCCCCTCTTCTTCTAAATTCTTTTCTTCAAGCAATGTTCTGTTTTTAATTCTTAGCAATATTTTTCCTTAGCTATAAAGATGCTGACATTAAAAAGTGTACCTGATATACTTTTTAACTTAAAAAGCAATCTTTTTTTAACTTGAAATCTGTTTCTTATTTTTTTAATAAGTAACAAAATATAGCAGGTAGCAATTAGTAAAAAAAAGAAACATGGCCTGTCTTTTGTATATGCCATTCAATATTACTGGAGAATTGCACTTGCTATACCTGTCAGTGCTAAAATCAGGGACAATAAAAACTCAGCATAATTCACTTACTCCCCTGGATTCAAGGGAATTGTCACTGCTAGAGATTTACAAAACCAGCCTTTGAGCTTTCCTTCTCACACAAAATAGGCTACTAACCACACTGTGAAGTGGGAAACGTTTCTTTTCATAGCTTTCCATCCTTCTTTCAACATCGCCTACAGAATGGACAGCTCTTGTTTTGCCTTTTTATAATCAATGCCTTCTTCTTATGTTCATAGAACCTCAAATTTCCTGGGGGGCTTACTCTTTCCTCACTTGTAGTCCCTGTCCTATCAAGGGCTAAGCCTACTTCCTAGGTCTGGACAACCAGAATAACAGTCGATGGTTCAGAGACGGGAATAAAGCCCAACCCAGGCCAATCGATGAGAACCTCCAACTTCCAATTACGATTTTGAAAAAGATACTCTATTTGACAGAGTTACTTCGAGGAAAAATGATAAGTCTGAAGTCACTAGTGACCTAGTTACTAGTTACTGGCCACGTCATGGGAAGAATCTGCCCGAGAATGAAGCCAACGGGAACTGGGACTTCCCTGGTGGTCCACTGGTTAAGACTCCATGCTTCCACTGCAGGGGGCACAGGTTCAATGTGTGGTTAGGGAACTAAGATTCCACATGCCACGTAGGGAGCAGCCCCAGAAAAAAAAAAAAAAAAAGCTATACAAGCCATGAAAATGAGGAAGACAGATCCCTGGCTACATAATTTGAGTAAGTGAATGTAGCCATTTATGAAGCCATATTACTCCTAGAATTTTAAATATATTTCTTTCCTAGTTTAAGTCAAATAGTGTTGGATTTCTGTGATCACAACCAAAAGAGTACTTCCTGATAAAATCTAATACCTACTGATTTGTCTCCCACGTAAACAAAGCTCTTATTTATCCTTCATTTGTTAAGGGACATATATTTTCATGCCCTAAAAAGACACGGTGTTCATAAAGCCAGCCTCCTTTCCATTTCCATCAAGGAAATATAGTTCTCCATTTTTGTTTTGGTTTTCCCTTAGTTATGATCTATGCTAATGATTATCTATTGAACTGATTAGAGTTACGGCATAATTGGCTGAAAATAGTTGTTGGCTGTTGCACTTGCATCAGTCACATGTGTTGAAAGTAGTATGTAATACGGAACTTCAGGCATAATAATGGAACTGATTAAGAAGGTATTTTTGACCAAAATGACAGAGGAAGTACGGGGAGGAATCTTCTGAGTTGTTCAGTGTGGAGTAAAATATGGTTTAAGAGGTGATGGCTCCAGCTACAATGCAGTAAGCTCATTCCATACTTTCTCTAATTACAATTAAAATTCCTGGATAGCATGTATAAGGCCCCTATCTGATAACACTAGAAGTAAATAATAGAACTAGGAGCGTGACCAACATGGTACAGACATTCCTGTGTTTTTCCCTCCCATACCTCCGAGCTTGAACTCCACAAAGTCCTGAATCCCAAGACCATGCAGCAGATGCAATCAGGACACACTTCAAGAGAAATTTCCTTCTTCTCTCTTCACGGCCAGAAAACCAGGAAGACGCCCCCATGTGGGATGGATATGTGGGGGGAAGACTGATTTAATTTAATATTTTTTACTCTCCTGTGCTGGTCCCAGGCAAGGCTCAGTCAAGAGACAATACTCCTGTGCAGATTTTTGGATAATTGGAAAGGATATATTTCTCTATGGCCAGAGGAACTGGGAAATGGGGTCTCTGTGATCTCAAGTGTCTTTCTTCCTTCCCTCTCCTTCCTCTGTCACCAAGTCAGTCACAGGACTGGCTACATAAAGATAAGATAAGCAGAGTTCCGAATAAGAAAAATTACCAGCGATAATGAGGGACATTACAAAATGATCAAAAAAGGGTTAATTCATGAAGAAAATATAAAAATCCTAAATGTATCTGCACCTAATAACGTATTCAAAATATGTGAAGCAAAAATGAATGCAACTGGGGCTTCCCTGGTGGCGCAGTGGTTGAGAGTCCGCCTGCTGATGCAGGGGACACGGGTTCGTGCCCCGGTCTGGGAAGATCCCACATGCTGCGGAGCGGCTGGGCCTGTGAGCCATGGCCGCTGAGCCTGCGCGTGCGGAGCCTGTGCTCCGCAACGGGAGAGGCCACAGCGGTCTGAGGTCCGTGTACCACAAAACAAACAAACGAACAAAAACCAGATATCATGATTGTTTAAAAAAAAAAATGAATGCAACTAAAAGGACAAGTAGGCAAATCCATAATTATACTTGGAGACTTCAACACTCATCTCTCAGTAATCAAAGATCAAATAGAAAGAAAGTCAAGAAGGATAAAGAAGTCCTGAACCACAATATCAATCAACTTGACCTAATTAACATTCGTAAAGCACTCCACTTAACAATAGCATAATACAGGTTCTTTTCAAGTCCACATGGAATATTCAATGAGAGAGACAATATACTGGGTCATAAAAGCAAACTTTAATAACTTTTTTAATTGAAAAAATGCGAGGTATTATTCTCTGATCATAACAAAATCGAACCAAAAATCAATAACAGAAAGATATCTGAAAAATCTCCAAATATCTGAAAGTTAAAAACACACTTCCAAATAATCTATGCGTCAAAGCGTAAGTCTCAAGGAAGTTAGAAAATATTCTGAATTGGATTCTCTTTGCAGGTGGCCAAGATGACAGAGTAGAAAGACCCTGAGCTCACCTCTTCTCATGACCACACCAAAATCACAACTATCTGTAGAACAACCATCAATGAAAAGGACTGGAACCTACCAGAAAATATTTTGAATTGAACAAAAATAAACGTACATCATATTAAAAGTTATGAGATGAATCTAAAATGGTGCTAGAAGACAACTTATATCATTTAATGTTTCTATTAGAAATGAAGAACACTCTCAAATGGATAATTGAAGTTTCTAGCCTAAGACACTAGAAAAAGAACATGTGGAACTTAAGCAAGTAGAATGAAGTAAATAACGAAAATAAAATAGAAAAAGAGGGGCTTCCCTGGTGGCACAGTGGTTAGGAATCCGCCTGCCGATGCAGGGGACAAGGGTTCGAGCCCTGGTCCGGGAAGATCCCACATGCCACGGAGCATCTAAGCCCATGTGCCACAACTACTGAGCCTACGCTCTAGAGCCCGCGAGCCACAACTACTGAAGCCCGCACACCTAGAGCCCATGCTCCGCAACAAGAGAAGCCACCGCAATCAGAAGCCCGAGCACCACAACAAAGAGTAGCTCCCGCTTGCTGCAACTAGAGAAAGCCCACGTGCAGCAACGAAGACCCAACGCAGCCAAAAATAAATAAAATAAAATAAATTTTAAATAGGAAAAGGAAAAACAGAAAACAAAAAAAATCAATAAAACCAAAAGCAGCTTCTTTGAAAAGATCAAAAAAATTGGTAGAATTCTGTCCAGATTGACAAAGAAAAAAGCAGGAAGGCACAAACTACCAATACCAGAATATATCACTACAGATTCCACAGACATTAAAATAATTATAGGGGAATTCTAAGAATGACTTTATGGCCATAAATTCAACAACTTAAATGATGTGGACCAATTGAAAGACACACTACCAAACTCACTCGAGAAGAAAGAAATAATTTGAATAGCTCTATATCTATTTAAAAACTTTAATTCATAATTTTAAACTTCTAACAAAGAAAACTCCAGGCCCAGATGGTTTCTCTGGTGAATTTTACCAAGCAGGTAAGAAAATAATAATAATACCAATTCCTCACAATTTCTTCCAAAAAACAGAAAAGAAGGGAATACTACTCAACTCATTTTATGATGCCAGCAGGACTCTGACAACAAAGCCAGACAAGGACAATATAAGAAATGAAAACTACAGAACAATATCCTTCATAAATACAGATATAAAAGACCTCAACGAAATATCAGAAGTCAGATCCAGCAATATATAAAATGAAACTCAGACTAAGACAAAGTAGGGTTTATCTCAGAAATGCAAGGCTGATTCATTATGAGAAAATAAATCAATGTAATCCATCATATTAACAGACTAAGGAAGAAAATGACATTAATCATGCCAATAGATAAAGAAAATTTTTTGGTGGAATTCAATATTAATTCACAGCAGTAAAAACTCTAGCAAACTAGAAATAAAAGGGATCTTCCTTAACCTGATTAAGGATCTGTATAAAAACATGAAGCTAACATTATAATTAATGATCAAAGAATTAATGCTTTCCTGCTAAACTGGGCACCACGGTAAGAATATCCACGTTCACCATTCCTATCCAACACTGTATAAAAGCCCTAGTCATTGAAATAAGGCACAATAGAAGAAATAAAATACATACAAATTGAAAAATAAGTGAAGCTGTCTCTACTCACAAGCAACATCACTTGTCTGTATAGAAAATTTCAGGGCATCTACAGAAAGCTCCTGGACCTAATAAGTGAGTTCAACGTGTTTGCAGGATTCAAGGTCAATACATTAAAATAAATCATATTTCTTTACAGTAAGCAAGGAACAATTGAAAATCAAAATTTGAACAGATATTTCAAAAGTTCCAAATAGACATTTTTCCAAAGAAGACACACAGATGGCCAACAGGTACATGAAAAGATGCATCAGTAATAATCAGGGAAATGAAAATCAAAACCACAGTAAGATACCACCTCATACCTGCCAAAATGGCTATTATCAAAAAGACAACAAATAACAAATGTTGGCAAGGATGTGAAGAAAAAGGAACCCTTGTGCACTGCTGGTGGGAATGTAAATTGGTGTAGCCACTATGGAAAGAAGTATGGAAGTTCCTCAAAAAATTAAAAATGAAATACCATATGATTCAGCAATTCCACTTCTGGGTATTTATCTCAAGAAAACAAAAACATTAAATTGAAAAAATATATGCATCCCCATGTTCATTACAGAATTATTTATAATAGCCAAGATACGGAAGCAACCTAAGTACCCACTGATGGATGAATAGATGAAGAAGATACGGTAGCCATATGCAATGGAATACTACTCAGCCATAAAAAAGAACAAAATAGTGCCATTTGTGACAACATGGATGGACCTTGAGGGAATTATGCTAAGTCAGCTAGAGAAAGACAAATACCAGATGAGCTCTCTTATATGTGGTCTCTGTTTTTCAAAAAGCTTATAGATACAGAGGATTGGTGGCTGCTAGAAGCAGGGGGTGAGGGGTAGCAGAAATGGATCAAAAAGTTTTTAACAATGATGTTCATAAATGCTCATAAGAAAACTACTAGAATTTAAACACTATTGACATTGCAATAATCATACTTATAGGGTTCTGTTATGCACATACATTGGGCATGCTTGGAAAGAGGGAGAGAAGGAGGGAAGGAAGGAAGGAAGGAAGGAAGGAAGGAAGGAAGGAAGGAAGGAAGGGAGGGAGGGAGGGAGGGAGGGAAGGAGGAAGGAAGGGAAAGCAAGCACATAGGTGGGCAAGCCTGCCAGATAATTCAAAACAAAAAGAAAGAAAAAGAAAACCAAAAATTGTGTAAAATACTCCAAAACATGACATACTTAGGGATAAGTGTAACAAAATATTATGTGCTACATCTGTTGCTGAAAACTCAAAAACACAGATGTAGGAAAGTAAAGAAGAATGCAAATAAGTGAGAGATATACCATGTGTGTTGATTGGAAACCTCAATATTTTAAGAGTTTAATTTTCCTCAAATCTCCCCCAAATTGATCTATGAATATAACACAACTGCAATAAAAATTCTAGCAGGATTTTTGTTGTTGCTGTTAGAGATATTGACAAAGCGGTTCTAAATTTTAATGAAATGCAAAGGAACTAAAGTGGCCAAAACAATTTTGAAAAATAAGAACAAAATTGGAGGACTCATTTAATTTTTCAAACACTTATTATAAAGTTACAAAACAAGACAGTGTGGTATTGCTGAAAGGACAGTTAAATAGATCAATGGAACAGAAGAGAGACTTCAGATACAGACAATAGAAATTGGTTTTTGACAACAGTGCAAAAGCAAGTCAATGGAGAAAGAATAGCCTTTTCAACAAATGGTGCCAGACGATGGAACATCCATAAACAAACAGAAAAAAGATAATGGTAATCTCTACTTATACCTCATACGTTAAATAAAATTTAATTCAAAATGGATCCTACACTTAAATGGAAAATATGAAACTATTAAACTCAGAAGATCTTTGAAACCTTGCGTTAGGCAAAGAGTTTTTAGATACATCAAATCACAACCCATAAAATTAAAAATTGATATATTTGACTTTATCAAAATTAAAAACTTCTGCAAAAAACTTCTGCCAAAAAAACAACAAATGAAAAGACTAACTACATACTGGGAAAATAGAGCCACAAATCATATATCCAACAAAGTACTAATATCCTGAATACGTACATATATATATATATACACACACACACACATATATAGTATTCACACACATGCACACATAAACCTCAGAACTCAACAGAAAGGTAACAAATAACTCAATTAAAAACTAGATTAAATATTTTAACAGATATTTCCCCAAAAAAGATATATATATGGCAAATAAGCACATGAAACGATGCTCAACCTCTTTAGCCATTAGGTAAACGCAAATTAAAAACACAATGAGATATCACTACAAACGTACTAAAATGGCTAAAATCTAAACACTAACCATTACAGGTACTGGCAAAGTTGCAGATAACTGGAACTCTTACTCTGGTGGAACTGCAAACTGGTATAATTACACTGGTAAACAGTTCAGCAGTTTCTTGTAATGTTAAGTACATACATATACCCAGCAATTCCTACTTCTGGTTGTTTAACCATGTACTTCTAGTTATCTACCCTAGAGAAACACCATCTTATGTTCACACAAAACTTGTAAACAAATATTTATAGCAGCATTATTTTTAATCACTGAAAGTTAGAAACAACCCACTTGTCCTTCAGGGGGTGAATGGATAAACAAACAGGGGTGTAGTCATGCAATGGAATGATATTCAGAAATAAAAAGATACGGACTTCTAATGCAGTCAGCAACACGAATGCATCCTAAACATACTATGTAAATGAAAGTAGCCAGGCTTAAAGATGAAATACCGTATGCTTCCATTTATATGATACCCTGGAAACAGCATGACCAATTCAGAGGTCAGAAGTTGCTAGAGGTTAGTGATGGAGGAAGGCCTGGACCACAAACGGGCAGCACGTAATTTTTTGGAGTGATGGAACCGTTCTGTATCCTGATTGTGTTGGTGAATTTGTCAAAATTCACAGAACAATATACCAAAAAGGAAAAATATTAAATTTTACTGTACGTAAATTTTGAAAAGTAAAATTTTTAAAAATCTGGTTTATCATGCTGGCTCTGCCATTATCTTGCTAAGTGATCGCAGATACTCACATCATCTCTTTGAGATGCAAGTTTCTTAGATGGAATAGGAGGGTGTTGGTCTAAATTCTTTTCCAAGTTTAGCCACCTGTGATTGAAATTATACAATGCAAATACCTGTCTACTCTCTAATCAAGCTTAGTATGCACTCTACAAAGGGAAGTCATTCTGCAGTTTATGAGGTTTTGTTTTTTTCTCAGTAAGGCTTCCACTCAGCCCAAAGGAGCCTTATCACAATCATCGTCAGCAGCAGCAGCATCCACTTTGAGCTATGTACACTGCCTGAACTCACAAGATCATTCAATAATTCCAGACTATGAAGCCCACCAAATAACGCAAAGAACCATACAACTGCAAATTATTATTTCTGTCCTACAGCAAACTTTCCAAAGAGAAATAAAACCCTTAGGGGAAAAACACAGAGTGAGTTTTTCAGCCTCAGGGAAGGATATAGAATCTATGGATATATAACAACACTGAATAAATGATATTAACTCCATCATTCAGAGCTCTGCTTCACACCCTGTCATTTGCACTGTGGATTAAACACAGGATACGACTGTCATCATTATGTAATTTCTTGCAACATTGCTATGTTTTTTTTTGTTTTTTTTTTTTTTTTTTATTATATATTTATTTATTTATTTTTGGCTGTGTTGGGTCTTCGTTTCTGTGCGAGGGCTTTCTCTAGTTGTGGCATGCGGGGGCCAGTCTTCATCGCAGTGCGCGGGCCTCTGACTATCGCGGCCTCTCTTGTTGAGGAGCACAGGCTCCAGACGCGCAGGCTCAGTAGTCGTGGCTCACGGGCCTAGTTGCTCCGTGGCATGTGGGATCCTCCCAAACCAGGGCCCGAACCCATGTCCCCAGCATTAGCAGGCAGACTCTCAACCACTGCGCCACCAGGGAAGCCCTGCTATGTTTTAATTACACAGATTATGGAACAGAATATAAATAGGAAACAAGACCTCTCCTTCCAGGAAACCAGAAGCTATTAATCAAAAAGGAACATTTCCAGGTCTCTGCCAGATACAGAAGGCTAAGAGAAAGGGGCAAATTCCTTGAAAAATGAGGATCATAGTAATTCCATTTCTAAGTACCTATCCTAAATAAACCACATGCAAAAATATTCCCTGCAGCATTATTTATAATAGTGGAAAATTATAAGTAATCTGTCTACCATTAAGAGGCTGGCTAAATAATCTGTGACAGAATCATATAATTCTAAAAGCAAATAAATGAATTAAAGATACATACATCAAATTGATAATTCCCTAAGAAATATCGAGAGACAGAAATAATATTGTAGAACAATGTCATTTCCTTTTTCAAAAAGACACACACAACAGTTCTGTACATCATCTATAGATATATATTAGAATTATTTTGAAGAGTACACACCAAATTCATAACAAAGTTGACTCTCGGAGAAGAGGCTGGTACTGGGTTTAAAACAAAAGAGCTTTTAAGAAAAAATGTATTCACGTATTTTTTTGTATAATTAAAAATTACTTTCAAACAAAGGATGCAGTGAACACTACCAAAGAGAGCTAGTTCTTCAGGACATTCACCCAAGGCCAATTTAGAAAGATCCTAAAGACACATCACCTAGCGAAACAATGTCAGAGGATAGCATGCTCAGCCTTGCAAGAAAGGCTTGGCTCACGACCCAGCCTATTTTAATCTGGGAGCCGCATTTTAGGAATTAGGAGTCCATGCTACATTGTTCAACCACACAGTCCTGAAATGATCTCCAACATTACATTTTCAAGTCTTTTGAGCAGATCATGATTTAATTTCACTCCCACCACCCACCTGACTCGCAGCGTACATCCTTCACCACCTAATGGCCCCAAAGCACAAAATGACACATTTATTTTTAAATTTAAAGTGAATGAGAACTAATTTTGTTTGAGAATACCATGATACCCTTTGGGATAATTAGGAGGACCCTGCGGTGTCACAAAAGCAGAACTGGGAAAGCATTGGCTTGTATCGTTGCCATGGGAATATGCCTTCTACAACCATCCAGTTCTAGAAAGAGCAGGAGACGGGAGAAATCTCGTAAGGGCTGTAAATAGGGCAAGGCAGAGTCACCGAGTAAATAATACCAGTGGGTCAGAAGCTTTGCCTTCCCCTGTCTTGTCCCGGCAACATGACATGAGAGGAAGGAAGACAGAGAATCTGAACCGGTTATCAGATTGCACTGAGTCCACTCTGCTCAGGTCCATTTTGCAGAATTACACGCAGAGGGAGAAGGAGGGACGGGGGTGGGGGTGGGACTGTTATTCTCTGCAGTTGCCCAAACCTGTCACTGACCAACTGTGTGATTACAACGCAGGGGGTCCAGAGCTCTGCTTTCCTTTCTGCTGTTAAGAGTATCAGCCCCTCCACGGAGGTGTATTATGTTTCCCAATTTTAATTTTAGCATCTACACTTTGGCAATTTGCATTTAAATGTGTTGTCAGAGAACTTCCAGAAATCTTTAATAGGAAGACCGATTTGCATTTTAATATGCTGCTAAAGAATTTGAAAATATCTTTTTTTAGTGTGAATACATATTACCAGAGGAATGGCCACACTTAAAGAAATTATAATTACCTGGGTACAATTTAAACAGAGCTGGCTTTCAGAAGCCCTGTGGTTTTGTTGGACTTTGCTAAAAGTTCCTTGTAAGACAGAGAGTCGGAAAGAAAAAGGAAACCTTCTGATCGATGAGACTTTAAAGGTAGAATTGATACCTTCAAAAGTACAGAAATCCAAGCAGAGAAGTGAGTACACAAGAGTTGAGGTAGGTTAGTTAAAAGAAAGGAAGGTCGTCTGAAAGAGGAAACTGGAAGATAGCATTTTCCTTGCTGTCCCTTGCCCGTGCCTCACCCGACCCTTTCTTCTCGGCTGAAGTCCAAAGGCTGAATTCAGACAGGTCAAGTCCCAACAACATGTAGAGCAAATGTTTCTGCCCACCCTTCTCATTGACTATTTCATAAGCACAATCATTATCCTCGACTGTGGAGAAATACTGATGAGGTCACGACCTCACATTCAGAATAGCAAAAAATATTATACATCCCATTCCTTCTGCCTCCTCATGCACAATGACTCTGGGTTACCTTGTCTTAGCAACCTCTACACACTTTTGCAACTGTTAATTGCTGCACTGTTAGAGTGACCTTTAACCTTCCCAAGCCACCTGTCTCCTACACATTCTTGCTCCCTGAAGACTTCCTACCATAAATGCCACACACTCTGAGCTGGATTGAAGAAGGAGAAAAGGGGGAGGAGAAGGAGGAAGGGACAGAGGAGAAAAAGAAGTAAAAAGAGGATGATGAGAAAGATAAGGAGAAAGAGAAAAGAAGGAGAAAAAGAAGGAAAAATTAGAAAAAAAAAAAAGAAAGAAAAATTCAGAAAGTCTGTCTTCTGGAAAACCTTTTAACCTTTCTCCTGAAAATGCCCACGTGGTTTTAAATAACTAATGTCTCCTTTTATTGGATGAAACTCCCTTTAGAAGCCCCCAGATGAGTTTATTTTGCAAATGGTGCTTTTGTGTTGTTAAAAAATAAGACAACTGGCCCAATAATGGGATTGCTTATGCTAAGCCCCACATCAAATGGAGACTTAATTGAATTTTTGGCTCTGCCAGAAATGGAATCTCAAACCAGCCAATCAGGAGACAGCCGATGAGTACTAGTTAGGTCATCTACCTGTCAGACCCCTGCCATCCCCTAAAAGAAAGTCACCTTGCCATAAACAACCTGCTTTTTTGTCTAGTGTAACTTCCTGCTCCTTTCTGGCTCTAAAGTCATTTTGCACTGCCCCTCAGAGCTCCTTCCTATTGGCTAGATTGGATGTTTCCGATTGGACTGATTTTTGCTCTAACTTAAAAATTTTTAATATGCCTCAGTTTATCTTTTCACAGGTCTGGGGACAAAAGAGGGAACCCAAGGAGACCCTCGACAGCCCTCAGAAGCGATAAACAACAACAGCAAAGGTACCCGCAGAGCCCCTGGAGTCACAGCTTTCTTGCCTCCTCTTAGGTAAGGTCCCTCAGATGCTCCATCCACAGCTAATGTGTTGGGAGCTTTCAGACTTCGAGCATTTCTTTACCTACCTGGGTCCCCAAACTGGCAGGAGTTGGGCTGGATCTGACGTAGAAATCAGACTGTTTCCAGTGACAGACTGGGTCTGAATTAGAAACAGGGTAGGTCTGACTTAAGCTGGACTGTGCCCAGAGTGAGGCCTTAGGTGAATAGAATTTTGTCTGAAAGCTGAACAAGCAGGTCAAGCTTACCAAAGACAATGGTGAATTACAGTGGTCACAAGCCATTCCAAAGACACAGAGCTCTAAATCTAGAACATAGGAATGTCTTGATTTCCATCTTAAAGATCCTCTTCCTGATATAAAAAAGCAAATTGAGGATAATGTAGTGGGATGGGAGGGTCAGCCTCCGTATCATTCAGATTGCAAAACTATTCTTTGAAAAATTTTTAACTGAATTTGTTTACAAATCAAACTTTTACAAGACCAGAAATGTGGCTCTAGAAACGATCCAAAGCCCACCTACCCTTTTGTGAGTCCTCACACCTCCCCTGTTCATCTCACAAGGCTTGCAGATATTGTAAAGCATCTTGACTTATGGAACAAAGTCCTTCTTGGTGAAACTTGCATTCTTTCTCTGTGCCTTTTGAGATGTTAAGTATTCTACCTGGTCTTCTCTAGGAACCAAGGTAATTTTTATCAAGGGAAAAGAAAAGGAAAGGCTATTTTGCAAACTAGGCCTATGAAACATCTTAAAAGTTTCTTTCACAAATATTCGTAAAAAGCTTTAGCCCTCTGAGCAAGTAACCTCAACTTATTCCATCTGTCAGAAACACAATTTGAATCCAACTGTTCTTTTACAAACTAGTGGGCTTTGCATTAGCATACTCATCTCATGGCTAAAATCTTAAAATGAAAGCTGTAAGATCTCTTTTTGTGTCTATCTCTATGTTTATGTATATCTATGTATATATGTTATAGATGTGTGATGTTTTTCTATCTTCAGATGGTATTACCAAAACTAGTTTGCAAAGAGTTTTATTTAACTGGCTTAAAGACAAACAAGCATTATATAAATCAAGTCTACTCACAGAAATATAGAAATTAACCCAAACTTTTTCCAAGTCCATGTGATCTAGGGTAATCTTCAGTAAATAAAAGCCAGTGTAGGTTTGTTGATTTAATTAAAGCAGGCATGTCTTTAGAGTTATCAACATTAAATATAATACTTTTATTCTACCTAAGTTTACTAAAAGTTAAATAAGCTTATGTTATCTCTATTACAGAATCTGTCAGCAAGAAAGATAACTTAAGATGATAATTAGCTGTTTAATGTCTTGTGAGATTTTCATGACTAATCTAAACGTAATTGTTAAGAACAAATGAATTGGGGCTTCCCTGGTGGCACAGTGGTTAAGAATCAACCTGCCAGTGTGGGAACATGGGTTTGATCCCTGGCCCGGGAGGATCCCACATGCCACGGAGCAGCTGGGCCTGTGCACCACAACTACTGAGCCTGTGCTCTAGAGCCCATGCTCTGCAATAAGAGAAGCCACAACAATGAGAAGCCCATGCACTTCAAGGAAGAGTAGTCACCCCTCGCCGCAACTAGAGAAAGCCCGTGTGCAGCAGCGAGGACCCAACGCAGCCAAAAATAAAAAACAAACAAATAAATAAACAAATAAATTTATATAAAAAAAGAACAAATGAATTAAATAGATGTAAGTGAAAGCTTGTAAATAAACTTTTCAACAATTATGCTTTACAGTATGTCTACTTTAAGTAGGTTCCAAAGTCTTTTGGGTAACTTGAAACCTTAAAGTTATATTTAGCTAAATTAAATAATTGATATTCATTAAATATCTATATGATTTTAGACAAAATCCTGAAATATTAACTACTGAACATAGGTTTATCCACTTTGTCTTCCTTTTACAGAGGAACTAAAGAGATTTAGGTATATTAGTAAACATGGCTTGTGAAACACTGGAAAATTTACTATGAAGAAGAATGTACTTATAGAAATTATGAAATGCATTTGTAAATTTGTCAATCCACAGAATTCGATTGTAACAATCAATCCACAATTGCTTACCTCTCAGTTTTCACTAGGAATTTAGGATTCTACAGGTTAAGAATTCTAATCAATATATATAATTAAAGCTACTTTGAAATAATTAATCACATGTAATTGAATGAACTGATGAGGATGATTATAAGTTTTATAACTTTTCATTTGAAACACTGATAGTTCTTTAATGGTTTATATTTCCAGATTTAAGGAAACCTTTTTTCTTAAGCTATCTATGACTTACAGCAATTGGATAAAGTATACCTTTGTAAACAAAGACGAAACAGTTACTTTTTGCACTACCTGATCCACCAGAATTCAGAAACTCTTGAGTATTTTTTTCATGGCAATATAGTTAGATATCTGCATAAGTTCAATAAGAATCTGTTCTCCTTGTAATGAGACACCACTGGAAACATTGGTTATATTGCCAAGGCTTTAGGTGGAATGCCATATTTGAGAATATGTGTAGAATCAGATATGACCAGACAGCTTTGAAGAACTAAGGTTGGCTTTATGGAGTCAAAAAAGCCCCTTGAAAAAACAGGCCTGGTACCTTGCTTACAGGGTTATTAGCAGCCTTAATAGGTGAGTAAGGAAGGTCACTTCCTGGCAGGCTCAGGAACCTCAATATATTTAGGGGACCTTGGGAAGAGAGGACTTCATCCAAATCTACAGGTATTGCAGGTGAAGTCTGGTGGCAAGTCTGATGCCAAGTTCTTGGCTTGACTTCCTAGCTTTGAGAGGCTTTTAAGAGTTCAATCTTAGATTCATAATGAAAAGCACCAACAAAACAGACTTAAAAAGAGCCTATATAGTCCATCATTATTCTTGCTGCACTTATGTAAATAATCAGGCCAAATTTAATGCAAACCTATTAGTTTTACTGTGATGATCTTTGGTAAAAATGGGGGTGATTACAGAGGAAAAATTATGGTTGCATCTTCACAGATATTTGATTCTAATCCTGTTCATTATCTTTGAGGTTTTATTATACACCTAAAGGTTTTGCTATATACCTGTAAAGTGGACTGAATCCTAAATTCTTCTTGTTGCCTCAAATACCTAGCTAATTCTCCAAACCAAAGTTTCCAATTTTCTCCCACCCTTCTGATTTGAAATCACTAAGAACAAAAACTACTTCGAACTTCCTTGGAAGGGACCATACCAGGTCCTTCTCACTATTCAGGTGGCAGCCAGACTTCATATACTTGAATCTTGGGTCCATATCTCCCAATTAAAAAGGGTTCCATCAGACTCTTAGAACTGCACAACAGCTAAAGATCTAAAATTAAAATTGATTAGGGAGGTTCCTCCCCCAAAGCAGTTAACATCTCAAAATAAACAGCTTTCCCAAGATCACAGACCAAAAATCTTCATTTCCAAAATGAAACCTTCATTCCTTTTCTTTTTTGCTACTTACGTTTTTTTTTCTCTGTTAATGCACAGGAAGACACTGTTCCTTAACTCCGGCAAATATCTTCTACAAAAGCAATTAGCTGCCCAGCAAAAATTCCTAGACTCTCTGACCAAAGCTGTTGATAATAGGATAGCCCTTGACGATTTTTCAACTGAGAATAGAGGTGTTTATGCTGTGGCCAATTTCACTTGCTGCACTTGGATTAACACTTCCAAGGAAGTTGAGACTTCATTACATGAGCTCACTGAACAAGCCACTTGGCTTGAGAAAGTTACTCCTTCAACGGGGTCTTTTTTTGACTTATTTTGATACTGACTGGTTTGGACCTTGGGGACCATGGCTCCAAAGTGCACTCCAGACATTGGGAATTATCCTGGTTATAATAATCATAGTAGTCTCCCTGCTGTGCTGTATTTTCTGAAAAGACTTAAATGCATGTTCATAGCCACTAGCCACCAAGCACATAATCAGTCTCCTCAAGAAGAGAACTTTGGAAAAGGAATGACCAATGTAAAGAATGTGAACCTAAAGTCATGATCTGTGAATACCACACAGAGATTTGGCAAAAACTGCAAGAACTCCAGAGTGGTAGCTGGGAGTAGAGCTAATGCCTTAAATTTCTGATACAGTCTCTCAGTTAGGCTGAGAGTCTGATCTAAAGGGGGAATTGTTAAAAACAAGACAACAGGCCGCAAGTGGAACTGCTTAAGCTAAGCCCCATGTTACCAAACTAAGACTTAATTACAGTTTTAGCTCTCCCAGAAACGGAATCTTAAACCCGTCCATCAGAAATTGCTGGATCAGCACTCGTTAAGTCATCTGCTTGACAGACCCCTGCCATCCCCTGAAGAAAAGTGACCTTGCAATAACCAACCCACTTTTTTGTCTAGTATAACTTCTTTTTTCCTGCTTCCTTCTGGCTATAAAAGTCTTTCATTTTGTATCGCTCCTCAGAACTCCTTTCTATCTGCTAGATCGGATACTGCCTGATTCACATTGATTTCTGCTCAGATACACTCTTAAAATATGCCTCCGTTTATCTTTTAACATTTTAACAGTTCAGAGAGATACCTGTTAACAAGTAGAAAAGTAAACACTCAAAGTCATGTTAGCTTAAATGGATCACTACAGATCTGTCACTTGAGGGAAAGAATGGCATCTACTTTGACCAACTGCCTCTTTATTTTGCCTCCGCCACTGGCCAGGCTCATTGCCCGTGGGAATTTTGCGTGGAGAATCAAGGGTACGTGAGAAGGACCGCAATGACCCATTAAAAACAATGTACGGTGATGGAAAGCAGGATGAAATACACAGAAACAGATACAGCCATAGCTTCGGGATGGGAACTCTAGGAAGCACCCATTCATTTGTTCAATGAGTATTTGTTGCATGCCTTCTGCATGTCAGGTAGAAGAGCCTCACACAGCACATGTGTTAAGACAAGACAGGATAACTGAGAGCAGCTAGCATTTTAAAGTGCTTCCTGTGGACCAGCCCTGCCCTAAACGCCTTCCATTTATTAACTTACTTAACCCTCACACTAACCTTCTGAGGCAGGAGCAATTATCTACAGTTAATAAGCAAGGAAGCTGGGACACAGAAGATTTAAAGAAGGTATTCAATGTCACGCAGCCCATATGTGGTGTAGCTTCAATTCAAACCAGGCCGCCTGACCAGAGCCCACACTTTTGCCACTGAGTCAATCTTATCCTTCTCTGAGGATCCACCATCTTCGGCAAAGGCTTCAAATCTCTCCTTGGGCGTGATGACGAGTTTCATGAATCATCTACATTTTCTTGCATGGCTCACCTTGTGACCAGAGAAACAGATTTTACGATGAGTGCATGCCAAGTATGTATGTCAAGAAACACAAATCAGTGGATTAAAATTCTATGGGGGAAATTCATACTTAATAAGGAGGAGATGGACTAAAATATCATTGTTGTAGAACAGGGAATATAAGTCAGCAGAGAGATTAAATAAAGAATTGATTCAATCACTTCTTCCCGGAGATAAGCACAGCATCCAACCGCTGGCTGTTAAAAAGAAACAACAACTAGAAACCTTGAGTCCTCAGCTGGGATCATGCTTTGCGCACACTGCCTGTTAAGCATGACACAGAAGCTGAAATTTTACACACTAGGTGGCCAATTACAATAAATTCATTTTTCTGTTACAGATTTTTTTCCCCAAGAGGGAAAAAAAAAAAACCTACTGAGGTGGGGAACGGTGTCAGGTCAAAGCCTTGATATTCTTTTATTAAGATTTTTTTTAAAGCCCATTAGATTCTCAGGCTTTTGAAGCGATTGTGCAGTTTTTGGTAAAACATTACCCAAGTGAATTATTTATAAAGCTGCAGGAAACTGCAGACTCTGGTGAACAAATCTTCTTGATGTCCTCATCTCCCGCAGGGCTGTTTTGGTGCCACCCTCTGTTCCCTCCTGAAGATATTCTGGGCTCTCTTTGGTTATGGCTACCCATTTGCCTCAAAAGGCAGCCCAGCTTCCAAAGAGAAAGAAGCAAAGGATGGGAAGAAGGTATCCAATCAAGATGTCCCTCTGGGGCTTCCCTGGTGGCGCAGTGGTTGAGCCCTGTCCAGTCTGACAGACTGGTGAGGAGAGATTAGACAGTAGCAAAAGAAGAGTAAGACAATGGACCCCTATACATATACGTATACATATACAGTTGTTTTCTAAATGGAGCCTAAACTGTTAATGTCTGTCAGTCCCCAAAGGTTCCTCCCAACCCTTTAGAGTCAACTCATTAAAAAAAAAATCTATTTCACAGTCCCAGGAACGTACATGGATTCTTTTTTCTTTTCTTTTTTTAAAATAATGTCACTGTCATCAGACCATACAAAAGAATTTGAATCTGCACCATTGTAGTTTTCCTTTTTCATATATGAAGCCCTTTTTGAGGTCATGTAACTCTTTTGCATTCTGTAGGAGAAACACTTGAAGCACTGGCATCAGATAAATCTAGCTTTGAATTCTACTCCCATCACTGGGTGGACTTAACACTTCTGAACTCGTTTCTTCAATGTGACAATAGAGATAACAACAACTACAATTTAGAGTCTTTGTGAGAACTGGAACTATTATAGCAAATCACAGCACCTAATACATCTTAGCTATTTAGGAACAGTAGCTATTATGATGATGGTACATTCATTCAACAATATTAAAGAGCTTTCTGGGAACCAACAACTGTTTCCAGCACAGAGGATAACTTCACGGATTCCCAGTCTTTGTGGAGACTATATATAGTCTTTAAATGATTAGTATTTATACTAATGTTGAGTGGAGCTGGTGGCAAGGGACAAGAGTTTGTTTCAAGATCAAGGGTTACCTTCTTAGTTGCACTGTTTCCTGACAAAGTGCTATAACAAGATCGTATAGTCCCATGCTCTCACCTCATAACATCAAAATCAAGTGGTGGTATAGTCATTGTCTATCTGAATAGAGAACTCCTTAGGGTGGGGGGGAAGGAAACTATCAGTGGAACAGCAGGTTATCGCATTGGTGTGGAGTGGTTATTGTTCTGCTTGTTGTTGTTGTTGAAACCATCTTGCCTGCTTGTGATTAAGGTAATAATGTTACTCCGTGCTCATGTTCTGCTTTGGAAAAAAAATGTAAACAGACACTTCTGACACCTACAGCATTCTTATAAGTAGATAATTATCTCCCTATACCTGTTGGTTTGGTATAGCAATAGATTCCAAGCCATCTCCTCTCACTGAAAATTAGAACACAATTCAGTCTGCTATGTTTTTATTCCTCCATAGTAGGAAGGTAAGTTTGCAAAGAGCTGGAAATTGTACATCTCTGGCAAGTAAGAAAAGCAGGGATTTAAATACACGATTTCCAAAAGGAAACTTCACTCATCTCACTATAAGTGACTGAAATTGTATGAAATTGTATTTAGTAAAGATGTGTCTTAAGTTACTTGGTAAATATGGTCCTCAATATTAAATGTATATGAATTTTGAGCAAATTAAACTTTTAAGTACACAAGGAAAGGTATGATATTTAAAGTCATTCTATTGTTAACTGTTTTTAATAAATAAAACCATAATCCTTTTCTTTTATGTAAATTTAGATTTACAAATGTATTAACATTTTGAGAGTCAAAATCATCATGTTTATAAAAGTTAAAAAAAAAAAACCTCACATATTACATGCATTTGTTCCTAAATTGTGATATTCTGTTTTTAATTTTCATCTTTAACTTAAGTATTCTCCAGGATCATATTCCAACAATAAGCATGCATAATTTTTATAATGAGAAAAAGCTGATAAATAAAAGTAATATATACACATTTATTTTTCTAAATTACTTTAATTTAAATTAATTTCACTTGAATATTTTCTAATAAGTGTGAATCTTCAAGGTAGGCTCAGAAACAAGGTTGGGAATTACTGGTCTGATCCAGCTTCTTAAATGTCAGTCATTTGTACATTAGTTTCATGGGTTTTTGTCAAAATCTATGTATGACTTTCAGCATATATATTTTAAATCTTATACTTTTTACTTCAAAAGTTTAATTGAAAACAAAATTTTATATCCCAATCCTAACTGGTAAATGATCATAATTTGCCATGAAGAAAGGAAAGCATAGAAGGAAATATAACTAACATAACATTAAATTCCAGCCAAATATCATTTCTTGTTCAAAGGCTCTGATCTTGAGGTTTGTTCCTTTCCATTTAAAAAAAAAAGGAAGATAGGCAGGGGTTTGAGGGGGTTAAAGATAATCTGACACCTAACGGAGAGTTTCTCTTTGTAATAATTAGAAATGGTAAAATATTCATGTATTCTATTACTATTTGTTATGTAGAAATGCTAAAGTAAAATTGAAAAGCGAATTGCTATGAAAGTGTGAATCTATATTATTTAATCTTGATTCCCTTGCCACCTACAAACATCTCCTGCATGATTATGTCTCTCATGCTTTGAGAACCATTGGTCTAAGCCAGCTTGGGCAAAAGAAGTAACAGTGCCTTATAAAAGACCTCTAGAATGAGAGTTCACAGTTCTTCTCATATTCATTACAATGATTATCAAGGTGGCCATACATCCCAGTTCAGAGGGTGTCCAGTCCAACTTTACACTGTTGCCCCAGCATAATCATTAATTGCATTCCCTTTGACACTCCAATGTGTCATGATTTGGGACGATCCATTATTGTTCATTCAACTGCCCATCCTTTTTTGAGCACCTACTCTGGAACTTCCTCTGTGATAACGCTGGAAATACAAAGGTGAGTAATATAGTTCGCAGCCCTCAAAGAGCTCACAAACAGAAGATCGAGGCAAAGGATGGCTTATAATGTCAATACAAAGCGATAAGGTCTGTGCCGTGTGCTTTGGGATCACAGGGGAGGATGATAGATAAATCAAAGGGACACTGCAGTTTCCTCAGTGTCAAGGGCAAGAAGATGAGCTAATTAGTAATGAAACCATGGATGAATCAGCTCCAGAGAGGCAAGTAGGTCTTTCCTTTATAAAACAATGTTTTACTTTGTGCTCCTGAGTGTTCAGGGAACTGGTGTGGTAAGGATTAAAGTGGGAAGAACACATACAGTTTCCTACTTATATTCTTTCAGTGGGTGTAAGGCATGAGAAAACCTGCGCTGCCTGGTTGAATCTTATGTAAAGACAGATAAAAATGTTCGCTGAGGAAGGATATTCTCCAAAATCCCCTAGTTTCAAAACATGAACCGGATCATGTTACCGCCTTGCTTAAAACCGTTCACGGTTTGATCACTGCTCTCAGAATAAAATCCGCTCTGCTTCCCAAGGCCCACAAGCTCTGCCCTTCCTCTGCAGCCACATATCCTGCTCTTCTCACTCTTGTTCACTAAACTTTGGCCACCTTCCCATATGCCAAATTCTTTCCCACTTGAGCTCTTGTCTTCACTTTAGCTGCTCCCACTACCTGGAGCACTCTTCCTCCTGTACTTTAAAAGTCTGACTCATTCTCATGCTTCAGGCCTCAGTTCAAATGTCAACCACTTACAGAGGCCTTCCGTGATCCATCCATTCCCACCCACTTCATCCAGCTCACCATGTTTGCCATCTTCGTAGCACCGACTCAGTGTATCTGTTTCTTGTTTCTTGTTTCTTTCTCATGAAGGGAGAAACATGACTCTAGTGTTCCTTGTGTCTAGCACAGTGAGCAGTAACGAAATAAGTGTTTAATAAATAAACATTTGTTAGCTTGATTAATAGACAAGTTTGGGGGCATAAAAGGAAACAGGGTCAAGTACTTATTTAATCAAAGTAATTCATTTTAGATCTTAAAAAATAGTCATGTTCTGTCCTCACTCAGCTTTGGGAACAGAAGAGCTAGGAAAGAGGAGGGCTGAAGTCTGGATTTCCAGACATGTGGGGTT
Organism: Tursiops truncatus; assembly: GCF_011762595.2. Lineage (NCBI taxonomy): Eukaryota > Metazoa > Chordata > Mammalia > Artiodactyla > Delphinidae > Tursiops > Tursiops truncatus. Next base: position 120,394,926 of record NC_047036.1, on the reverse strand, counting down.
TCGGTGAGGCTGAGAAAAGGCCAACTAGTAGAAGCCTCCCCGTAAAGACGGAAGAAGAAGATGATTCATCCCTTCAGTAGTACCTGCCAAGGGATGAAATGAGTCTGCATCTGCAGTGAGGCTGCAAGGTATTTTTACACTTTGAATATCCATTTCCAGATTATACAAAGGACTTCCCAGGTGACCTTGAGTAAGCCATTTAGGTAAGTTTCTGTGTTACTTAAATGAACCATCTCTATGGAGAGAAGTGAGGAGGCCTGTTAATTTACATTTGTAAAACACTTTGAAATCTCTGGATGAAAGAATTTCTGCAAGAGGTACAAAGGATGAGGTAGTATGTTGGGTCAAATTTTACCCTTTTACAGAAGCAGAGAGGGAGTAGGCAGGCTTGAGGACCCCTAAGGGCAGCCTCCAGCATATTATTTTTCAAATTAATCTTCTAAGAAAACTCCCTCCTTTCAAGGCATCAAGTGTTTTAATCACACATATAAGTTATTATTCTAGCAATTATTTTCCTTCACCATTTCTGTCCTAAAATCCCAGCTTTGTGTAAAGGGAATCTTTAGGGGGATTTGCTTGTGACGTTTTCCCTCTAGAATGTTTTCTTTAGTTTGTTCATTTTTACCCTTCAGTGATGTCAGGTCCTAAGCATGACAGTCTTTGTTGCTGAGCTGACTGGGACGCAAATGAGGTCATTTCATCAAATCTTGACAGATGTTTACAAGGTACAGTCAGAGACGAGAGTAAGTTTAGGAAAGAGAAAAGAGAGAGAATTTCAAAGAAAGCTGCCAGTCTATGAGTTAATTATATCCGTTTATAAAAATGGTATTAATAGTTACTTAAGAAATAATACCAATAGGATAGTACATTTTCTGAGGGTAATGATCTCTTTCAGCAAGGTAAATACAGACTCAAAGATAAGACATGAATTGTGAAACTGTCAAGACAAAAGACAGAGAGATACACAGCAGATGAAGAAGCAAGGTAAAAATCCACCAGACCAAATGAAGAGGAAATAGGCAGTCTACCTGAAAAAGAATTCAGAGTAATGATAGTAAAGATGATCCAAAATCTTGAAAATAGAATGGAGAAAATACAAGAAACGTTTAGCAAGGACCTAGAAGAACTAAAGAGCAAACAAACGATGATGAACAACACAATAAATGAAATCAAAAATTCTCTAGAAGGAATCAATAGCAGAATAACTAAGGCAGAAGAACAGATAAGTGACCTGGAAGATAAAATGGTGGAAATAACTACTGCAGAGCAGAATAAAGAAAAAAGAATTTAGGACAGTCTCAGAGACATCTGGGTCAACATTAAATGCACCATCATTCAAATTATAGGGTTCCCAAAAGAAGAGAAAAAGAAAGAGTCTGAGAAAATATTTGAAGAGATTACAGTTGAAAACTTTGCTAATATTGGAAAGGAAATAGACAAATCCAGGAAGCTCAGAGAGTCCCATACAGGAAAAATCCAAGGAGAAACACGCCAAGACACATATAAATCAAACTATCAAAAATTAAATACAAAGAAAAAATATTAAAAGCAGCAAGGGAAGAGCAACAAATAACATATAAGGGAATCCCCATAAGGTTAACACCTGATTTTTCAGCAGAAACTGTGCAAGCCAGAAGGGTGTGGCAGGACATATTTAAGGTGATGAAAGGGAAAAACCTACAACCAAGATAACTCTACCCAGCAAGGATCCCATTCAGATTCAACTGAGAAATTAAAACCTTTACAGAAAAGCTAAGACAATTCAGCACCACCAAACCAGCTTTACAACAAATGCTACAGGAAATTCTCTAGGCAGGAGACACAAGAGAAAGAGAAGACGTACAACAACAAATGCAAAACAATTAGGAAAATGGTAATAGGAACATACATATCGATAATTACCTTAAATGTAAATGGATTAAATGCTCCAACCAAAAGACACAGACTGGCTAAATGGATACAAAAACAAGACCCATACATATGCTGTCTACAAGGGACCCACTTCAGACCTAGGGACACATACAGACTGAAAGTGGGGGGATGGAAAGAGATATTCCATACAAATGGAAATCAAAAGTAAGCTGGAGTAGCAAGTCTCATATCTGACAAAACAGACTTTAAATAAAGACTATTAAAACAGATAAAGAAGGACACGACATAATGATCAACAGATCAATCCAAGAAGAAGATATACAATTGTAAATATTTATGCACCCAACATAGGAACACCTCAATACATAAGGCAAATGCTAACACCCATAAAAGGGGATATGAACAGTAACACAAAAAAGTAGGGATTTTAACACCCCACTTTCACCACTGGACAGATCATACAAAATGAAAATAAATAAAAAAACACAAGCTTTAAGTGACACATTAAACAAGATGGACTTAATTGATATTTATAGGACATTCCATCCAAAAACAACAGAATACACTTTCTTCTCAAGTGCTCATGGAACATTCTCCAGGATAGATCACACCTTGGGTCATAAATCAAGCCTTGGTAAATTTAAGAAAATTGAAATTGTATCAACTATCTTTTCTGACCACAACGCTATGCAACTAGATACCATCAATTACAGGAAAATATCTGTAAAAAGTACAAACACATGGAGGCTAAACAATAGGCTACTAAATAACCAAGAGATCACTGAGGAAATCAGAGAGGAAATCAAAAAATACCTACAAACAAATGACAATGAAAACACGACAACCCCAAACTTATGGGACGCAGCAAAAGAAGTTCTAAGAGGGAAGTTTATAGCAATACAATCCTACTTCAAGAAACATCTTAAATAAACAACCTAACCTTACACCTAAAGCAATTAGAGAAAGAAGAACAAAAAACACCCCAAAATTGGCAGAAGGAAAGAAATCATAAAGAGCAGATCAGAAATAAATGACAAAGAAATGAAGGAAAGGATAGCAAAGATCAATAAAACTAAAAGCTGGTTCTTTGAGAAGATAAACAAAATTGATAAACCATGACCCAGACTCCTCAGGAAAAAAGGAAAACACAAATCAATAGAATTAGAAATGAAAAAGGAGAAGAAACAACTGACACTGCCGAAATACAAAGGATCATGAGAGATTACGACAAGCAACTATATGCCAAAAAAATGGACAACCTGGAAGAAATGGACAAATACTAAGAAAAGCACAGCCTGCCAAGACTGAACCAGGAAGAAATAGAAAATATGAACAGACCAATCACAAGGCCTGAAATAGAGACTGTGATTAAAAATCTTCCAACAACCAAAAGCGCATGTGCAGATGGCTTCACAGGCGACTTCTATCAAACGTTTAGAGAAGAGCTAACACCTGTCCTTCTCAAACTCTTCCAAAATATAACAGAGGGAGGAAGACACCCAAACTCATTCTACAAGGCCACAATCACCCTGATACCAAAACCAGACAAAGATGTCACAAAACGAAAACTACAGGCCAATATCAGTGATGAACACAGATGCAAAAATCTTCAACAAAATACTAGCAAACAGAATCCAACAATACATTAAAAGGATCATACACCATGACCAAGTGGAGTTTATCCAAGGAACACAAGGATTCTTCAATATATGCAAATCAATAAATGTAATAAACAATACAAACAAATTGAAGGATAAAAACCATAAGATCATCTCAATAAATGCAGAAAAAGCTTTTGACAAAATTCAACACCCATTTATGATAAAAAAAACTCTCCAGAAAGTGGCCATAGAGGGAACCTACTGCAACATAATAAAGTCCATATATGACAAAGCCACAGCAAACATCATTCTCAATGGTGAAAAACTGAAAGCATTTCCTCTAAGATCAGGAACAAGACAAGGATGTCTACTCTCATCACTATTATTCAACATAGTTTTGGAAGGTCTAGCCATGGCAGACAGAGAAGAAAAAGAAATAAAAGGAATACAAATTGGAAAAGAAGTAAAACTGTCACTGTTTGCAGATGACATGATACTATACATAGAGAATCCTAAAGATGCTACCAGAAAACTACTAGAGCTAATCAATGAATTTGGTAAAGTTGCTGGAAACTTTACCATTTACAAAATGAATGCACAGAAATGTCTTGCATTCCTATACACTAATGATGAAAACTCTGAAAGAGAAATTAAGGAAACACTCCCATTTACCATTGTAACAAAAAGAATAAAATACCTGGGAATAAACGTACCTAGGGAGACAAAAGGCCTGTATGCAGAAAACTATAAGACACTGTTGAAAGAAATTAAAGATGATACAAACAGATGGGGAGATACACAATGTTCTTGGATTGGAAGAATCAATATTGTGAAAATGACTATACTACCCAAAGCAATCTACAGATTCAATGCAATCCTTATCAAATTACCAATGGCAGTTTTTACAGAACTAGAACAAAAAGTCTTAAAATTTATATGGAGACACAAAAGACCCCGAATAGCCAAAGCAGTCTTGAGGGAAAGAAACAGAGCTGGAGGAATCAGGCTCCCTGACTTCAGACTATACTACAAAGCTACAGTAATCAAGACAATATGGTAGTGGCACAGAAACAGAAATATAGATCAATGGAACAGGATAGAAAGCCCACAAATAAACCCACACACCTATGGTCAACTAATCTATGATAAAGGAGGCAAGGATATACAATGGAGAAAAGACAGTCTCTTCAATAAGTGGTGCTGGAAAACTAGACAGCTACATGCAAAAGAATGAAATTAGAACACTCCCTAACACCTTGCACAAAAATAAACTCAAAATAGATTAGAGACCTAAATGTAAGACTGGACATTATAAAACTCTTAGAGGAAAACGGAGGAAGAACACTCTTTGACATAAATCACAGCAAGATCTTTTTTGATCCACCTCCTAGAGTAATGGAAATAAAAACAAAAATAAACAAATGGGACCTAATGAAACTTAAAAGGTTTTGCAAAGCAAAGGAAACTACAAACAAGATGAAAAGACACCCCTCAGAATGGGAGAAAATATTTGCAAATGAATCAAGGGACAAAGGATTAATCTCCAAAATATATACACAGCTCATGCAGCTCAATATTAAAAAAACAAACAACTCAATCAAAAAATGGGCAGAAGAGTTAAATAGACATTTCTCCAAAGAAGACATACAGATGGCCAAAAAGCACATGAAAAGCTGCTCAACATCACTAATTATTAGAGAAATGCAAATCAAAACTATAATGAGGTATCATCTCACACCAGTCAGAATGGGCATCATCAGAAAATGTACAAACAACAAATGCTGGAGAGGGTGTGGAGAAAAGGGAACCCTCTTGCACTGTTGGTGGGAATGTAAATTGATACAGCCACTATGGAGAACAGTATGGAGGGTCCTTAAAAAACTAAAAGTAGAATTACCATATGAGCCAGCAATCCCACTACTGGGCATATACCCAGAGAAAACCATAATTCAAAAAGACGCATGCACCCCAATGTTCATTGCAGCACTATTTACAAAGCCAGGTCATGGAAGCAACCTAAATGCCCATCGACAGACGAATGGATAAAGAAGATGTGGCACATATATACAATGGAATATTACTCAGCCATAAAAAGGAAAGAATCTGGGTCATTTGTAGAGATGTGGATGGATCTAGAGACTGTCATACAGAGTAAAGTAAGTCAGAAAGAGAAAAACAAATATTGTATATTAACGCATATATGTGGAACCTAGCAAAATGGTACAGATGAATCGGTTTGCAGGGCAGAAGTAGAGACACAGATGTAGAGAACAAACATATGGACAACAAGGGAGGAAAGTGGCGGAGGGGTGGTGGTGGTGGTGGGATGAATTGGGAGATTGGGATTGACATGTATACACTGATGTGTATAAAATGGATAACTAATAAGACCCTGCTGCATAAAAAAGTAAATAAAATTCAAAAATAAAAAAGAGTCATGTACCACAAAATTCATTGCAGCTCTATTTACAATAGCCAGGACATGGAAGTTACCTAAGTGTCCATCGACAGCTGAATGGATAAAGAAGATGTGTTACATATATACAATGGAATATTACTCAGCCATAAAAAGGAACGAAATTGAATTATCTGTAGCGAGGTGGATGGACCTAGAGATTGTCATACCGAGTGAAGTAAGTCAGAAAGAGAAAAACAAATACTGTATGCTAACACATATATATGGAATCTAAAAAAAAAATGGTTCTGAAGAACCTAGAGGCAGGACAGGAATAAAGACGCAGCCGTAGAGAATGGACTTGAGGACATGGGGAGGGGGAAGGGGAAGGTGGGACCAAGTGAGAGAGTAGCATGGACATATATACACTTCCAAACGTAAAACAGATAGCTAGTGGGAAGCAGCCACATAGCACAGGGAGATCAGCTCGGGGCTTTGTGTCCACCTAGAGGGGTGGGATAGGGAGGGTGGGAGGGAGACACAAGAGGGAGGAGATATGGGGATATCTGTATACGTAGAGCTGATTTACTCTATTATACAGCAGAAACTAAGACACCATTGTAAAGCAATTAAACTCCAATAAAGATGTTTAAAAAAAAGAAAATATTCTGTTTGATACATAAAAGAATGAATAGTCTTAAATAGTATAAATGTTGGTGAAATTGAAACATTGGCGTATAGCTCAATGAATTAACAGAGATGTACATACAGTCAAAGCGAAAACGTGGTTACAGATTATCTAAACATCCCCAGGAAATCTAGGTCTTACAGAGCTCTTCCAGCTTGGTGGGGCTGACAGATGATGCTGTGGCATCCCAGGTGAAATTGGTGGTCTCAAATACTGCACAATTCATCATGATAAGCTGATTTCCAAGAGTCTAACAAGAAACTATGCCTAAACTTCTGCTGATTACTCCATGGGACGAAGAGAAGAGAAATGGTTTTTTGAAACAATTTTAGGATTTGCAAACTTGAAACAAATATATTTGTCTTAGTGATTCACTAGCCATAGGCGTCCTCGTTGCACTGGTCTTACCTGGCAGATAAAAAATGCTTAGTCTTATGATTCATGCACATTTATAAAAAAGTTTTTCCTATAGTTCTCTGAAATTGAGGCTCCTCTGCTGTGGTGATGGCAGGAATGTTTTAGAATAAAAACAATTCCTTGAATTCAATTGTTCAATATTGTACTTTGGGGGACATGGGTAAATAATACACACACCTCTGCCCTCTAAGAACTTACGATTTGGGAGGGATGCAGACACATATATAAATAACTCAAATAAAAGTAGAATGATAACAAGATATAAAAAAATCTTAGTGATTATGATCTACATATTCCTTTACAAAAGGCAAAATTTTTGCCACACTGGTCACCTTGCATATTCTGATCTCTCACTACTCCCCAGTCAAAGACTGTTAATAGCTTAGAGATTTTAAGATGTCAATAAACACCCTCTCAAGTTCTGTATGGAAGATGCTGATCACACTCATTCCCTGAGCTTTTGTTTCACCTAATATATCTAATCCCATTGATGGCTCATATTCTCCACACGCAGTAGCATTAAAGTCCTAAAATTCTAGTAAATAATGATTTTCCTTTAGCAGCATGATGAATGACCCCAAAACTTCCCATTTTGGTCACTATACCTCTCAGGACTTCTTGTTGCTTTTGTAGTGTCATTAAGAAGGTGTTCCTGGGCTTCCCTGGTGGCGCAGTGGTTCAGAATCTGCCTGCCAATGCAGGGGACATGGGTTCGAGCCCTGGTCTGGGAAGATCCCACATGCTGCGGAGCAACTGGGCCCGTGAGCCACAATTACTGAGCCTGCGCGTCTGGAGCCTGTGCTCCGCAACAACAGAGGCCGCGATAGTGAGAGGCCTGCACACCGTGATGAAGAGTGGCCCCCGCTTGCCACAACTAGAGAAAGCCCTCGCACAGAAACGAAGACCCAACACAGACATAAATAAATTAATTAATTTAAAAAAAAAAAAAAGGTGTTCCTTTTCGTTTATCCGCAGGGCAAGTCAGGCAGACAGACTAGCAGTATTAAAAGACCCCTTGGGGACTTTTTGGAGGTCACAGTTGCTTATCTCCCCTGATACTGTCCTTCTTAATGTAGCACAGGTAATAATGAACGTGTGGATGTAAATTTATTTTCTGTCCCTAAAAACTAACTTATGGATGATTCTGTTTGCAGAACCCTGAAGAGATTTACCGCCAACTGATACTCTGACAATCTTTCTCTTAGCACAAGACTTTGCAATCTCCCTGATCATTTGTGTTTTTTTTTTCAAGTGGGAAAAAAGAGGCCCACAGAAGTCAACTGTTTTGATCGAGATCATAGCACTTAGAGTAATTGAAGAGTTGCTTTGCTTTTAGACTGCAAATCGTAGGAAGAATGTGATAGAACAGATACACAGAATGTAGAATGCGATGTTCATATCTCTGCAAAGAACCACCATTGCACTTTTTTCTTCTGTCTAAATAAGGCTGTACCTATTCCCACAGATAATTCCTGGTCAGTGAAGCATAGAGTTTGAGAAAGGGGGCATCTAGATCTGAAATGCCTGGATTCAAACCCAGACAATAGCAACATAATGACCGTAATCTCATTTTATCCAGTGGAGGTTTGAAAGCATCCCAGTACAACTTGTGGAAGCAAAAAATGGATGAAGTACAGGCCTGGCATATACAGCATTATTATCTCCCTGGGTGATTGTAAATGAGCCAGGAACCCACTTCTAGAGATCTACTTCTGCCAATAATTATCTGGATGACCTCAGGTAAATTACTTAATTTCTCCAAATCTCTATCATCTGTGAAAGAGTCAGACATTCTCTAAGGTTTTTATTTGCTCAGAGTCCTATGATTTGTGTAGGGTGTCCTCTTTGCTAAATGTTGATAGATTTATATGTCCCTCCATGTCTGAAGCAAAATGAAGTGATTTTAGAATTGAAATCACTCTGAGCTCCAGAAGCTACACTTTTTCCAAAGTCAAAAGTTATTTGGTCTGTTCCTTCAACATCAGAAATTAGTTGCAGCAAGAGTCAACACATTCAAAGAGGAAGAAGTTCTTCTGGTTGGGTTGCCCTCTTACTCTCAAGGAAAGCACTTTCCAGATAATGTGGTGAGTGTTAGTATATGCATTTGCCAACCATATAGGTTTTGTGCAGAGACCTACCCAGGCCTTAGATACACAGGTCCATAGGGAACAAATCGTTACCCTAGAGATGCCCACAATCAACTGCCTACGTCTTCCCTGAGTCACAGGTGAGATCAATGGTGATTTAGTAAAAACACAGCCGACAACAATCCTTTTTTTAATCTCTGAATAAAAACCCCAGAGACCTTTACATGAAACAACAGTTTTTTAAAGCTCTAAGTATAAAACATGCTTCCAGATTTCATTAGCATTTAATTTGGTAGCAGTAGATGTATTTTCCCCCTCTTTGAGAGGCATTTAATCTCTCAGGGTCAAGTACCTTCAAAGAGCCACCATCTCAACATGTAATAAAAGACAGATTTTTAGGGGAGGAAAAAGCCTGTTATAAGTTCCTCTCCACTCAACAGGTATAACATCTTGACAAAACTACAAAAAGATGCCCAAATGGTCCTCTTTAAAAAAAAAAAAAAAAGATTCTATTATTTTCTATAGCCACATGTGTGCAACAAGTTCATTTTTGAACCAAAAAAAAAAAAAAAGGAAGAGGGATTCCAAGTACTGAAATTATACAAAGTTTTTCCCTATTTTTGAAAAAGGAAATAAATTTGATAGACAACCATCTTGATGAAGAAACTTGTATAAAACACCAGTTTTGTGCTAGTGACAATTCCGGGGACTATGAGCACAGAAAATATCCTAGTCCCTGAAATGGGGTTCATTACACTACTCTCACTATTTTTATAGAGGTTTGAGAATTATCATAATAAAAAAAAGTATATTGATCCCCAGATTCCAATATTACATGACTAGAAGAGAAGTGATATATGACATCTTTCTGTAATATATAATTATATATTATGTAAATATGTAATACCTGTAAGTGGTAGGGTACAAGGAGATAATATGCTGGCTTGGGGATAACAATGAAAGGGGGTTCAGAGTGGGACATGGCGAGATGACCATGGATCTTCAAGCATAAAATATCCTGGATGGAGCTGTGAACCCTTCCCAAATGGATACATCTAAATTACAATACTCTTAACTCCATTCTCTTTATTAAGAGAATTAGAAATGGCTCCAAGCAGGTCTGGCTGTAAACAATAGGTCATAAAAATGATCTATTGAGCTCCAATTGGTCATTGACCAAATGAGTTCCTAACAGTAGAGACATCAACTCCAAGTGAGGACAGAAAAGAGGGAGAACAAGGGGGTGGGGGGAGATGGGGGAGGAGTAAAACAAGACAAAAGAAGATGAGAAAAAAGAACCTGCTTTAGGCTGTGACAGCCATTCTGTAATCAGAGTTAGAGATAGTTCCAGATGGATGAAACTTCCCGGACACTCAGCCTTTGCTCTGAGACTTGCCTAATGTAGCATGATCTAGTTGCATGCCTTTTCCAGCAAAATGTTCCATCATGGTTTTCTGACATGAGCCTCACTAACACCCTGAAATCCAAAGAACTCAGTAGAATGATTCTTTGTGATCTGGTTGAACCCCACTGAGAGAAAAATTCACCTCTGAGACTGCAGGTGCCAATCGTCACCCTAGCCTGTACTAATCAAAGGTGAACGCTCTTGGCTCTTTTAGTTTTTCTAGGGAAGTGACATTTCCTATTTATTATTCATCCACTTTAAGTTTTCATGAAAAGCATTAGGCCACCTGTCCAGTGTTTGCACCTAAAGAAAACTGACACACTAAAAATTAATAATGGCAGGTTGAAATATTTGTAGATTTTCTAAAAAGGCAGAAAAGAAAAAAAAATCAAGATTAACTCTGATTTGGCTTTCGGTAGCTCTCTGCATAATGCTATTTACTAGAAACTATTTATGCAGACTTTTGCCCACCCAAATAAATGGACACTTGGATTTAGAAAGATGACGAATGGGGTAGTGGTCTCTTACATTTTAAAAATAAATTAATGACAGCATTTTTCTAAACAAAGACTTCTCCTTTTTTTTGCTTAAAATATTCAATTTGCAAAAACTAATTGAATAGATTAGCTTTTCAGGAATAGATTTACTACCTACACTATACTGATAGATCCATAAACTACAAGCAGCCAATGGCATGTCAGTATATGTAAATTGCATATGTACATGCCACTTTGCATAGAAATTCTTAAAGTCACCTCCAGCTAGAAACTGACTGCATAAGTGGTCAGGAAACTCTTGGAGAAAAACCAAATCTTTGGGGGTTGGAGAAGAGGTTTAAAATGTCACTTTTCACGGCTGTCTTACTCAAAATTTATCACCATGCCCATTTTAGTTATAAAATAACACCGAAAGGGCTGTCTTTTGTTTCTGCTACTTGCAAATCAACTATTCAGTTCTGTTCAAATAATAATAACAATAATAATACAATAATAGCTATCATTTATTTAGTGTTTTACCAGGCTCTCAGGTAATAATGAACTTGTAATATCTCATAATGTTCACAAGAAGCCTATGATGTTGGTAAAATTATTACACATGAGGAAACTGAGGCAAATAGAAATTATATAATTTGTCCAACATCATGTAGCAGTGAACAGTGGAGCTGGGGTGTGAACTTCGGTAGTTTGGCTCCAGAGCTCCCTTTTAAACAGTATGCTCCTTCACTACCTACCCACAAGTGTTGATTTAAATATAGATTTGTCACTCAAAACTCTTCAAGCTTCACCTTAATTAACCCTCCCTGATTTGTCTCTTATATTTCAAGACTTCTCCACACAGATCACAGAATCTGGCCAAACTGGGAATGGCCACTTCCCCACACACCCTGCACTTTCCCCCTTTCCAACTTTACTAATGGTATTTCCTTAATGCAAAATGCAATCACTTATGAAGAGCAGAAGGAATTGAAACCATTTTACATTTTATATACAAATTATATAACAATTATATAAAGGCTAACATTTATCAAGCACTTACTACGTGCCAAGAACTGTGTGAGTCCATTTACAGAAATGTATCATGAATGCAATTGGGTGAAATGACACGTATGGTTATTGTTACCCCAATGTTCCAGATGAGGAAATCAAGTCTCACGGAGCTTAAGTATGCTGTCTAAAACAACCTACCTAATAAGTAATAATCTCAGCCTAACTCCAAGCCTGCCTGACTCCAGGGAGCAAGGTTTAAACCATACATTCTAGGCTACATCTATCCCAAATTCTAATTTCCATTATAGTTGTTTGAAAATAAGTTCGATATCTTCCTATAAACTGTATACTTCTTAGAACTAAGACTAGATATTGTATCTCTGCCCCACTCCCAACACACACACAGTACAATGAAGTAAGTAGAGGCAAAGTAAGAAAGTGAAGTAAGTAAAGGCAAAGAATTCCAAAGCAACATGTCAATTGTGCGACTTCTGGGATACAGAGTCCCTGAGAGGAGTTCATCACCCCCACCCCTTGAAGCACCACCTCTGCTAAGTGTGCATTACTGTTGCCACGGGTAGACTGACATGGCAGCAGACTACTGCAGAAAGAGCCGGTGCACCATGGGTCCTCTTCCGTACAGCTATGCCAGAAACATCTCCTCGATGCAAAATCTAGCCTTGGTTCCGAGAAGTATACAGTTTAGTAGGAAGATACGGCTGTGCCAGAAATACACCCAGGTGGCAATGGCTCACAACCCCTCACCTTGCTGTGAATGCTGTGCAAAGGGCTGTGGTTGTGAACACATTGGAACCCACTGTTAATTCAGGCTTCTCAGAGATTATAAAGCCCCAGAGACTGTACAATTAGTTAAAAATTTTTAAAGGAGCATGTTCCCAGTGAGATTGCTTATATTCCCAGTTACACAGCCAGTGGTCAGTCTGATAAATAGGTATGTAAATTAAGGAAAGTTACTTAAAACATATCAGAGCCAGAAGATATTAATAAATCTGATTGTGATTCTAAAAATGGGCAAAGACTCGAGTTATCAAAATGCGGGACCACTTCTAATTTTATCTGACCCATTTGGTTATGTGCTGCTTCTTGACAATGATATCGTCATTACGTGACAACATCAGTCCCTAGCTAGCACAGTGTACGAAAAGAATACCAGACTCAAACTCAAGAGATGTGGATTCAAGGTCAGGTCAGACTGTCACTTAAAAGCAGAGTAAGCGCGAGGAAGTTATCTGGTTCCTGTGAGCCTTATTTTCCTATGTAAAATGGAGATGGCCTGACGTACTGAATTTGTATTCTTAGCACAAAACCCACGAGGAATACTTTGCCATTTGTGAGGTCTATAACATGAAGTGTATTAATAAATGGGGGCAATATTGTAGCCAACATAAAGCATTATGTGATATACATTTTTTATTTGATTATAAGAGAGAATAGGCTTTTTTCTCTCTACCTCCTCCTTTTCTTCACACTTCCATTCACTTATTTAATATTTTTATAGTCACAAATATTTACTGAGTGCTTCAAATGTGCCAGATGTTGTATTAGGTGTTGGGAATATAGGGACAAACTAATCAGATGAGATACCTTGTGGGGCAGGGGTGGGGGATGACAACCAGTGAATGTGTAAATATATAAATAAATAATTTCAGAGGAGGGCTTCCCTGGTGGCACAGTGGTTGAGAGTCCACCTGCCAATGCAGGGGACATGGGTTCGTGCCCCGGTCTGGGAGGATCCCACATGCCGCGGAGTGGCTGGGCCTGTGAGCCATGGCCACTGGGCCTGCGCGTCCGGAGCCTGTGCTCCGCAACGGGAGAGGCCACAACAGTGAGAGGCCCATGTACTGCAAAAAAAAAAAAAAGCAAAAAAAAAAAAAAAATTCAGAGGATGAGAAGTATTATGAAGAAAATGATAATAATTACAAAAGAACTTTTTGAGGCAATAAAACATGGTCTGAAATCAAAATAGTCAAAAAGAGTCTCTAGTATAAAAGAAAAAGTGGGAAGAATAATCCAGAAAAAGAGAAGAACAACTGCAAGTCCTAAAATTGAAGTATGTCTCTTGGCATGTTCAAGAGACAGAAATAAGGCCCTTACAGAAGCAGCATAATGAGTGAAGAGGAAGGTATCACGAGGTAGGTTGGTCAGGCAATACCTATAGGAAGGGTCTTGGAGACTGTGGTAAAAAAGAAAATTTAGATTTTAGTCTAAAGGCGGTAAGTAGCCATTGGAAAGTTTTAATTAGGAGAGCAACTTAATCTGATTTGCATGGTCAGGACCTTTGATAAGACCAAATAAAGAGGCAGAGCCTATTAACATTATAACACTGAATTTTTTGTTAAGAGAAGCAGGCAATATTTAGCTTTAAAAAGGTTCTTCCACTGTGGAGATTAATAGACATCTCAAACTCAATATTCCAAAATTGGGAACTCTCCAGCAATCTTCCCGCTTTCAGGAATGGTCACTATATGCTTCCCGTTTTCAGAACAAAAATCAGAAAGTCATCTTTGACTCATCCAGTTCATCAGCAAAGCCAGAAGCCATTTTTCTCATCTTCTCCATTGCTACTACCAAGGCCCAAGTCATATCCAATATTGGGCAAGTTCAATAAACAAAGTGAGGTGGGGTTGGGGGAATAACACATAAGTCAGAGGGTGTGAAAAGGGGAGATGAGTAGGAAAAGAAAAAGAAACTTGGTAGGAGCTAGAGCACTATGATGGGACCTGGTCAAGGTTCAGTTACCATTTTGTAACTTTGTTTTATTTGAGTGGATATGACGGTAGCATAGAAAATATCCTACATCCAATTCTTCCTAAGTTAACACAAACCAAGTATTTAAGACTTTAATAAAAAATCAAACATGATCAAAGTTCTATATTATCCATTTTATTCCATTATATTTTAAACATTTTGAAGAAAGAATTTGTTTGAATATTCCCAATATTTTGCTCTTTAAATGAATGTCTAGTGGATGTAACTCAAAGCCAAATTTGGCTTATTTTTATCCTAATGACTCCTGCAAAACAGTCGCCATTTATTCATTGAGCAAATGGACATAGTCTGATGATTTTTTAATGCTACCTGGAATTATATTCAGTGCCTTTTCTATAATGCACTCCAAGGCATAAACTTACAAATCCTGATTTGTATTGAAGATTTCACATTAAATTAGTCTTCTCTGTGAACATAATGACAGAAAATGGAGTACTCAACTCAATGATACGAAGCCCAATGAGGATGTCATCTCTCTGCCCAAACATCACCTGACCTCTGGAATATAGCATCCTCATTACCACATCATTCCCCTGAACAATTCAATGGCTCCCTCACTGTCCTTGGGACGAAGACCAGAATCTTTAATGTGGCCACAAAGCACTGCAAGGTCCGGACCTTGCATATCTCTCAACCCCATCTGATGGGCCACTTCTTCCTTGCTTCTACCTTCTAGACCTTCTGGACTTCTTTAAGGTTTTTGAACATGTCATTCTCCCTTTCACTTCAGAACTTTTGCAGATGGTAGTCCTTTGGCCTGGAATACTCTCACTTCCTCCATGTATCTTGCCAACCCCTATACTTCAAGTCTCATGGCAACTGCCACTTCCTTGAGCATGTTTTCCCTAACCTCTCTGACCAGGTCAAATCTTCCATCCTCTCATTATATATTCCTATAGAAACATAGTCCTCTCCATGAAAGTATCTATCACAGTTGTGACGTCACATTGATTGGTTTGATTCTTTGATTAATTTTTATCTCCCTCACTAGGCTGTGAGCTCCTCAAGGACAAAGCTTGTAGGTATATTTGCTCTGAAATTCCCAACATCCAGCACAGTACTAAAACCAAGCAGGACCCTGTGGGGCTCCTGGCCATGGAAGCCTGTGTCCCCCATTTCTTGGAAATAGATTTCAGCCTCCATGACCTTCCCTGAGTTCCAAAGGGCAGGTTCAAGCAGCTGCTAATCAGGGAAGGGGGGGGTGCAGAGACAAGGGAGGGGCAGTCAAGAAACAATAGAGCAGCCTTGGGACAGGATCCTGGTTCACCTCAAGGAATATACATAACAATATCTTTGAGCTCCTTTACAGAACTAAAGCCCACAACAAATGGAAGATACTAACTACTTGATGAAGCATTCTTCAGAGATCAGGAGACCACTCGAGGCCAGATTAAAGGAACCACAGAAGCTCATCAGGTGATCACCTGAGGCCAGATTAAAGGAACACAGGCCTTTTATCAGCAATCCCGCCCTTGAACCAATGCTATAAAACTCACCAAATTCTCCAGGGTAGAGACACAGTTTTCGAAGGGCGTGAGCCTGCTGTCTCCCTTTGCCTGGTGAAGCAATAAAACTATGCTTTTCTACTTCACCCAAAACTCTGTGTCTGAGATTTGATTTGGCACTGGTGCACAGAGGCCAAGTTTTCAGCTTCAGTACCAGGCCCATTTAAGACACTCGGTAATTATGTACTAAGTAAGTAAATGGATGAATACATGTTAAGGTGAATAAATAAGCAAAAAAATCACAATTCAGGTTTTTGAGGGTTTCAATCAGCTTTTAACAGAATAATCATCATTATCTCCCCATATCCAGAGCTTTTCTAATCTTATCATTATCCCCAAAGTTCACAATCTGATGACGTGCCAAAATAATACAGTAAGTCCCCTACATGCGAACGAGTTCAGTTCCAATCCGAGAGCACATTCTTAAGTCCAATTTGTCTGTAAGTCCAACAAAGGTAGCCTACGTACCCAACTAACACAATCAGCTATACAGTACTGTACTGTAATAGGTTTATAATACTTTTCACACAAATAATACACAAAAAACAAACACAGAAAATAAAGAAAACTTTTTTTCTTTTTTTTTTTGCGGTATGCGGGCCCCTCGCTGTTGTGGCTCTCTCGTTGCGGAGCACAGGCTCCGGACGTGCAGGCTCAGCGGCCATGGCTCACGGGCCCAGCCGCTCCGCGGCATGTGGGATCTTCCCCGACCGGGGCACGAACCCGTGTCCCCTGCATCGGCAGGCAGACTCTCAACCACTGCGCCACCAGGGAAGCCCAAGAAAACATTTTTAATAGTACAGTACAGTACCTTGAAAAGTAAAGTAGTACAGTACAACAGCTGGTGCTTCTTAGCAGTACCAGCTATATCACCACTGCTTTTATGCTTGCTTCCAGACATCCTGGGATTGAAATAAAGATTCTGTACTACTGTACTCTATACAGTATGTACAGTAAAGTACACAAAAGCACAACCACTTGTAGAGGATGCATTCACATGACAATGTACGCCAGACACGTGAACTAACTTACGTGATTGGACATGCAAACTCACATACACGTCTTTGAAAGTTCACAACTTGAAGGTTTGTATGTAGGGGACTTACTGCATTAATAAGGCATAATTTACACATGATTCTGCTTTCAAGGAGCTTCTCTTTCACTATTACATTTCATTTGATTTATTGATAAAGAATATGAAATTCAAAATGCCACATACTTAATAAGACACAAAGTTAAGGCTACAATTGTAACCACACCAAGGCTACTGGCAAATCTGAAAAGGGAAGGTGAAGAAATGTGAATGGGTCCAATTCTGCGGGCTCATTGGGAAAGATATCTAAAAATAGAGTTATCTCTCCAACCCCAAACAAAAACACAGATTTAATTTATTAAAGGGGTTATTTTGTTAAAATTGAGATAGACTGGGCCACATACCCGCCTGACCAGAAAGTGTGTTTGATATGGAAGCGTAAAAATGGAAAAGAAGCCAATTAGTCCAATTCCATGGCTTGGACAGCAACCCTCACCACTTTCTCCTTCATGTACCTGTTTTGTGCTTATTCTTTATATTGTGCAATTATCAACTTAACAGAGACTCTCCTATCCTCTATTTGTCTATACAATGCAGTTTAGCATTCTATTACTCAACTGGCTCTCAATGTTTCCTTTATATACTTTCAGTGTCAGAAGTAAAATAGAAATAGGTAGGAACTATGTCTAAACACAGTTTGGTGCCCCATACTCAAGGGTCTTACAGATCATTTGACCCAACCACCTCTTTCTAAGGAAGTCACTGGGCACAGGTCAATCCAAAAAAAAAAAATGACTAAGAAGCTTAGCAGAGATTTTGAGAGCGTTGTATTAGAAAGACAAAAATTGAAGCCCTGAGTCCACCAAGAAGGGGGAGACCTGGAAATTCCCCATGCTTTGATTTGGGTACCTCAAAAGCTACCCAAAATAAATAAATAGATCAATAGATCAATCTTCACAGCGGAAGTCCTGTTTCAAATTATCTCAATCTTTGAATTGAGATGTAATCCAGGACTCCTAGTGGCCCTAGCCTCCTGTTAGAACCAAAAATAAATTCTCTCTGGAGGAAGACCATCTTAGACCTCACTTTACCCTGACATTTTTTCAAATACAATGTCTGGAATTCAATAAAAAAATCAACCAGGCAGAAGAAGAAATAAGACAAAAGGATCACAGACCAAGAGGAAGAAAACAAACAATGTAAATATACTCACATGGGATCTAAGTAATAAAGTCATGAGACACAGAATATATTTAACATGTTCAAAGAATTGATAGACATAATTAGGAATTTTGACAGGGAACTGGAAACTATTAAAAAGAATCAATGGAAAAATATATAACTGAAAATTATAATCATCAAAATTAAGAACCCAATGAAGGTTTTTCATAGTACAGTAAATCCAGTTGAAGAGTGAGTTAGTGAACTAAAATATAGATCAGAAGAAAATATCCAAAATAAAATGTGAAGAAACAAAAGGATTGTGGGGGGGGGGAACCAAATCAATCTGACTGTACTGTAAATGTATGAAATAATCTCACTGAAGAGGATGGAGGGAAAAGGTGCTGACCTAAGTAACACCAGAAATACATGGATTCTGTAAAACTAAAAGCAAAAGAAATTGTGCATAAGCACTTTTCTCTAGTTGGTAAAGTTGTGCCCCACACGGTACAGGTTACCAACTCTGAATTTGCTATACATGCACACTGGAATTGAACAATCATGTAAATGGATAGCAGACAGTAGGAGCAAATTTCTCACTGTTGGAAAGGGTGTTTACAGATAAACGAGGGAAGGAAGCAAGAACAATCCATATGTTAACAAATTAGAGTTGAGACATCAGTATGAACCCATATTTAGCTTAATACAGATATAGATGGTTATACTATCTGTATAATAGATAGATGGATAGATAGATGGATAGACAGATATACATACATGGTTAGTAAACACACATTTATGTCCTTGCTATGTCAGATAAGAGAGACTAGAAGCAATGTCACTCTAGTAGCAATGAGCTCACCTAGCAACCAGATTTTGATTTCTAATAACATTATCCAATAAAAGAAACCAGGGCTCCTCAGGGAGATGGCTGATCCCAGGACTGGGGTAGGAAATATTCAAAATAAGTCTGGAGGATCTTATAATACTTGAAAATAATGAAGTGCTCCCAAAAAACCCACAAAAACAAAAACCCCACAATGATGGAGTTACATCAAAGGAACACAGGAGCCACTGAAAGAGTTCCAAATGGTCAAAGCCAAAACATCTGGAGCAACAAAATTAAGTTTTAATACAAAGTTGCATTATAACGCAAAGTATAAAGGAAACGTCCACAACATAAATAAATGACTGAATAAAGAAACAAATGGGAAAGAAGAGACAAATCTTCCATGCAGGAGAGTTCCAAATAATTTAAATAGATATTGTGCCCTTGAGGAGGAGTATAACTCTCCACTACTTAAGTGTGAGTGGGCATAGGACTTCTTTCCAAAGAGTACAGGGTGGAAAGGGAAAAAATAAAAAAGAGTAAATTTACACTAACTCAGCCAAAGGATTAAGGTCAACATTAAAAGTGATGTCATGTTGATAGTGTGAACCCTTGATATGACATGATAAAAATAGCACTTTACCTCTGTTGTCTTCCTCCCACAAGCCCACAACCCTAGCCTAATCATCAGAGAAACATCAGCCAAGAGGAACCTAAGGAAATAAGACAACTAAACGTAATGGTAACTTGGATGGAATCCTAGAACAGAAAAAGGACACTAGGTAAAAACTAAGTGAATCTAAATAAATTATGGACTTTAGTTAATAAAGATGTGTCAATATTGGTTTATTAATAAATACTGACTGTATAAGATTATTATAATGTCTGGTGAGATTTAAAATACATGTATAATTAAAAGATGCGACAACAGTAGCACATTAGTTGGGAAGTTGGCAAATGCGTTACTGAGGTGGGGGGAAGTATATAATTGTCTATGGTTTGTATTATTTATTCAATAATAATAATGATAATGATAATAAAATTGTATTATGGTGAAATGCTTATTACTTTCTACAAAACACACCTGCTAAGAACTATATATTTTTTATAGATAAGACTTCCATGACCCCTGTCTGTAAACTAGAATGCCAGTACATGGTCTCTAGATAAACAAGGAGTTCCTGGTTTTGGAAGTCCAAGGAATGGATCTTGCTTTAATATCTCTTAATACTTACAAGAAGTCTACAAAACAGAAAACACATTTCAAAAACCACCTTCCTTTTCAAAAAAACACAAACTCTTTAGATTGCCAGCTCTGCTTCTGAATTTATAAATTCCAACTTACAACTTTTAGAGAAAGTGGGTAAAGTATGGTGTACTCATGTACCGTTCCTCTGAAGAACAGAATGGGAACCTTAAATTCTCAACTGCAACATGGTCACCATACTATATTACAGATGTGGCACAGTTAAATGAAGCAAGACATTGAATGAGATTCTTTTCACGTTTCATAGAACATAGGGATTTGTGGGGGTTTTTTTTCCCTTTGGAGGGGTAAAGATTGAATGTAATATTTCAATCATACCCAAAAGAACGTAAGTTAATATTTCATAGCTACTTAATCCACTCATTCAGAAACGGTAATGCAAATGTTCAAATATTTATGCTTCGTAGGCAAAACATGGCACGCTGAATTATTGTATTGTACTCTCTTATGTCACTGACTTACGATTCATTTCAGATCAGGTAACCAGAAAATCACTGTATTCAGCAGGGGAACACTAGCAATAAACTCTTTATATTCACAATCCTTTCATTTTTATTCATACACAAGCCTCATCTGCCTCCTTGAATAAAATTAAAATATCCACCAACGTCAGTGATTAAGGGATTAGTATAAAAAAATGTGAGTTTAATTGATCTGATTGCAATTTCCAATCTCCATTACGTACAATAATTCAAAGGCGCTTGTAAGGAGTGATTCTAATGTAATATCCTGTTATTCTCAGACATGAGTCCTTCAACATAAAGTCTCCACACCAACCATAATGTAAATTGTATGTTGAGTTTTCAACCCCACCCTTTTTTGTTTTTGTTTTTGCAGTATGCGGGCCTCTCACTGTTGTGGCCTCTCCCGTTGTGGAGCACAGGCTCCAGATGCGCAGGCCCAGCGGCCATGGCTCATGGGCCTAGCCGCTCCGTGGCATGTGGGATCTTCCCGGACTGGGGCACGAACCCGTGTCCCCTGCATCGGCAGGCGGACTCTCAACCACTGCACCACCAGGGAAGCCAACCCCACCCTTTAATGCTCCTGAAAAGTGTTTTGAGAGCGTAAGTAAGGTCAGAGAGGAACTGCATTATTTGGAATGTTTCTTACTCATTTAGTTCCCTTCTTTCTACTCTCACTATCCCCAGGCTATCAAAGTAGAAAATCAGGTTCAGACAAAAGCTTAAGACCATTCAGAGTGAATTTCAGAGTTAAGAAGAGGACCACAGGTACCATGCATGACTTGAGAGAGGAATCTGTCTTGTTCTACATTGTAGTAGTTTCAAAGTATGAAGAATAAGATACAAGGATGAGAGCTCATCACCTCCCACTTCCAACCCCTGTATACACCAACCCAACTGTTCTCTTCAGAGATACATTTCCTCTTTTATCTCCTCACTAGCCTAAACAATCTAGTAGCATTGAGGAACATTTTAAAACCATATACTGTCATCAAGTACCCCTTGATATGAAACACTGAGAAGGACACATCACCTCTCTGGTATCCTTCTCAATAATGTGTAATCTCAATCTCATTATCATCAGACATCAGACATTGAGAGGCAACAGTCAAAGTAACTGATCAATACTCTTCAAAAGTGTCAAGGTTATAAAAGATAGGCAAAGACTGAGGCATTGTGACAGACTGGAAGATACCATAGAGACATTACTAAATGCAACATAGGATCCTGGATGGGATCTTCTAAAAGAAAAAGGACATTATTGGAAAAAACGGTGAAATCCAAATAAGTTCTGTACTTTAGCTAATAGTATTGTACTAAGGTTAATGTCATAGTTTTGGTAAATATTCTATGGTTGTATAAAATGTTAACATAAGGAGATGATGAATGAAGGGTAGACAGGGCTTTGTACTACTTTCTCAACTCTTCTTTCAGACTTAAATTATCTCAAAATTTTAAAAATTAACTGTTAAAAATACAATGCAAAAAAGTTAAAAGAAAAAAAAACAAGAAAAAAAAAGTTAAAAGCACCATATACTGTGATGAAGGAAAGAGATTCTAATTTAAAGAGACACTTAGGAAGTTTCAAAACCACTAATTCCTCAGAAAATATGAATTATTCATTTGAAACCTTTCTGATGCACAGAGTCAGAAGATGGCATAATATGATGGTTAATAACATGGACTTTAAGATCAGATATATCTTAGTTTAAAACCTCATTTTACCACTTATTAGCTATGCGTCTAACGACACATTACCTAATGTCTCTGAAACTCAGTCTTTTCTTATGTAAAATTGGGGCGTGAATAGTACCAACTTCATAGGATTGTTATGAAGATTAATATACGTAATGTTCTTAGCCTATGTCTAACATACAGAAGGCATTTACTAAGTAGAAGCCACTAAGGTTATCCCAGAAACTGGCACTATTAACTCTATTCATCTCCAAAGTTTAAGCCTTTCCTTTCACCTGGAAAGATTAATAATTTCCCCATTTCATTCAGCCTTATCTAAATGAAGGCTTATCCATCCTTCAAGTGCCAATGTGATCTCAATGCCTTCATAAACCTCTGGTAAGTTCTCAACCCCCAATCTTGCTTATGATTTATGTATTGTGTCGTTATTATTCACTATCGTTTTATGTGGTAGTCACGTTCCATCATTTAGACTATAAGATCCTTGATGGTAAAGACCATCTTGTTTCTTCTTATATCTTCCTTGGCATCAGTGTTGACTAGGCATTCAAAAAGGCATGGTAGCTCATGATTACGCTATTTTTAAAGGTTTCTAGGGGAATCTGGTGACAACGTGGATTTAATCACTGGGAATTTAGAGACCTGTCAAAACAGGATTTGAAGAGGTAAACATATCCTTAAAAGCTCTTTTAAAAAGAAATAAATGTCTTTCGGAATTCTCTTCACTCCAAATGCAAAACTAAATTAGATTCTTCATTACTGATTCTGGGGTCTGTCATGTGTTTTTGTCTTGTAAAGAAGACACTTTAAAATAAAGTCTCTCAGGGGCATCGATAGACACAATTCTTTGGCTGTAATCCATTCTCCTAGGAAATTTACCCAAAATTCTTAATAACTTCCACATTGTTACCATGACCAAACACGCCAGGAAAAGCACATCATTTCTTTTAACAATTCCCTTATCCAGCATCGTGGTTTCCTAAGTGCTTTTAAGTGCATTGTTTTAACTGATTCTCATAAAAACTTTTAGGGGCTGTCTAGAGAAGTATTATCCCCAGTTTGCAGATAAGGCAACTGAGGCCTAGCCCAAAATCACACAATTAGTAAGCCACAATTTAAGATTCTTGTCTCATTCAACAAGCATTTATTGAGTGTCTCCCATAGGTTTCCTCTGCCCTGTGTGCTCCCTCAGCCCCACATGCTTGCTCCTATCATAGCATTGCGCTTATCATGAAGGACTGCAATTGTCTACCTACTTGTCTGAATCTTCCCCTGGACCATAAGCCCCTTTCAGGCAAGCATCTGCCTTGCCCTAGATGTATCCCTAGTACCTAGCCCCCAAAAGGCACTCAGTAAACACTTATGGAATAGATGAGTGGGGATAACTTGAAAAATGATAATGAAGGAAGTGCTAAAGGGGCTCCAATTAATTGTTTTGGATGAATGCAACTTCTATCATCCTTTTCCAGATCTCAGCATCTTAAAACCCAATTCTTCTCAACTGACAGCAAGGCTGTTGGGAGATTAAAACGCTGCACTCCTGAGGAAGAAGCAAAGCCTATCACTGAGATAAGTCAACAAGACCAGGTGATCACGGAGAAGCATGAGATGAAGCCTGGTTATTGTTCCACTCTCCAAATAAAGCTGTCTACCTGGACGAGTTTCAATCCTGACTATGTCACACTCCTTAGGCAACTCTCACTTCCTCCAAAGAAAAGGACAGAAGTAACAACCTCTGACTTCAAGTTACCAAACTAAAGGGAACTAAAGCTCCTAAATGAAAAGAAGAGGAGCTCATGGACCCCGGGGTGGTGAAATACTGAAATGGATTCCCAAGGGTCGCCGAGAAGTCAGCCCCTGAAAATCTTCAAGAAGACAATGGAAATCTATGTGAAATATGTGCCTTCCTGAGTCCTTCTCAGCTGTAGCATCCTCTGACCTACTTCTCTCATTATCCTGCATTCTAAACCAAGATTACTGCTACTGCCTCCTTTTAGCAATCCACAGCCATCTGGCTGCACAGTCCCCACCTTCGGAATCAGAACCACGAAACACTTGCAGAACTTGTGGTTTTTCAGAAAGTTGGCAGAGAATTCGTTCTCCATAGTGATGGTATCAATTTCCCCATGTGGGAAAAACGCCAGGTGCTAGTAACAGTATCTGATGCTAAGCAACCGGAGTGGTTCCGGAAGGCACTTCAGTATCTGAAAAGAGTACCAAACAGGAATCTGAAGACACGGTTCTGGGCTTGACCCTTCCAAACACTTCCATGTGACCTCAGACAAATCACTCAGTTTCTCTGATGCTCTGTTTTGTTTTTTTACCTCTAAAGCAAGCATCGGCCCTCCCAGAGCCTGTATATTAAGTTCTGCTCTGCTACTGACAACTGTCACTGGGGGTGGATGAGGATGGGGGTGCATGATTAAGAACGCTTGACAACCACAGAGCTTTTTCTTCCAGACTAATTAACGGTGTGGCTTGTTTTTTTTTTTTTTTTTTTTAATTACTATTTTTCTCCTCTTCCAGAAAACTTGGAAAACCAAAGCAACAGGATTAAGGGAGACGATCTGGGTCAACACTGAGGGAAAATAGGTATTAATTAAAATCAAAGACTTTGTCTAGAAAAGGGTAAAGAGTAAGAGAAACCATTTGTAATCACTAGTAAAACAAAAATCACGAAAGAAAAATGATATGAAGTCACATTTATGTTTAACCTGCTCTAAATAAAAATAACCAACAGATAAGTTCACTGTTTGGACCATCTGTATCTGAAAAGCATAAGTCTAAATCCTGACACCATCTGCTCAACTGAAATTTAGTACTGTATCAATATACCAAATTACAATTATGATAGCAAGGACAGCAGCCTCGTGGTGTAGGATCTAAATAGCGACCATTCTTGAATGGGATGAGAAAACAGAGCCAAACCACCGTGGTTAGAAATTATTTTAGTGTTCTACGTTCACCCCAGTTAAGACCCAATAGAGGCACGTGACTGGCAAAGCCAAGCAACCAGACTTTCATAGAAGAAACGTTCAGAGTAGGGGCCCAGAACACCCAAGAACCTCGGATGGATGAGAAGAAACAATGAAGGTGGAGGATCAAAGTAGAGATTCAATAGTATTTCCATCCATCTAGGGCTAGTCACTGGTACCTGGCCACCTGACCTACTTAGTCATGGGGCATTTTTCAGTGGGGAACAGGCAAGCCATTAAAACAAAGTTCAGCAGTGAGATAGCCACTGCCAATATGACAAATCCTTAAAGTTTGAGACTTTTAAGGTCACCTAAAGCCCTTACTTTACAAATGAGGAAACTGAGGCCCACCAGGTTAAGCAACTTTCCCAGGTCAACACCCAGTTAGTAGCAGAACAAATCTCCTTCCTCCGATGATGCCTCCTAGCAGCTAAAACCATTTGCATATACCTTCCCTTCCTTACCAAAAAAAAGTCATGGGCTTTTCAAGCTGCTCGCCCTGATGGCTTTTCTAAATGTCCCTGCTACCTTACTATCCTACAAGCAAGTTTCTCTAAGAGGGTATCTTGCATAATCTTTAGCTCTGTTTCACAAAATATGAGGTGTTCATATTTTATATGATCTCTACATCACTATGGGAAAGGTACATCCATGATTTTTAGATAAATGTAATTAATAACATGATCTCTATCACGCTTTGTTCTGGACATACCAGACCACCCACCGGTTTCATAAAATTCCCTACAAAGTTTCATGCCTTTGCACATGTGGTTCCCTCTGCCTGGATTGCCCTCCCTCCATTCCAGACCCCCATCTACCAGCCCAAATCATGCTCTACTCCAAAGATCCAACTCAAAGGTTCCCTCTTCTTCAGAGCTATCCCTGACTTCACCCAAAAGGCAAAATTGATTTCTCCCTCTACATTTCAATTGTGCCTCAGATATAGCATCTATTCATTCTCTGATAATTAGTTGTATTTGTGTTTGTGTCTTTACTAGACTAACAGCACCTCATGGGCAGAGACAGGGTTTTCTGTCTCTTCAGCATCTAATGGTGCCTGGCATGCAGGAGGACCTAATTAAATGTTTTATTGTCAAATGATATCAATCCTATAACAGAGTCATTGCTAAGATCTATGCCATTTTTCTTTTTCTAGAATCCATACATTAACAATGACCTTTTGGTATAAAAATTTTCATGGTCAGTAAGTACTGGGTCAGTACTACCCCAAAGCATGCAGTACTTTGATGAAATTTGGGGATACAGAGAAAGAATGAGGGTGTTCACAATATCAAGTTATTTAAACTTTTATGGTGGGTTTTGTGCCTTTTAAAATTAGAATCAGACATTTTAATGTTTCAAAGGCCTGAAGGTATTTGGAAAGGTATTTATTCCGTTAGGTATAAATTTTCAATAGTGAATCTCAAAAGACCTCTCTGAAGTTTGATAAGAAATAGTCTATTATACTATAATTTTCTATCCAAAAACTAAATAATAATAATAATCTCTCACTTCTGTAACAATAATAACAATAATAAAAGCTAATATTTATTGAGGGCTTACCATGAGCCAGGCACTTTGCTAAATATTTTATATTCATCATTTCATTTAACTTTCTCAGCAACTCCATAAGGTACATACTACCATCATTCCCATTTTATAGACGAGGAAACTGAGGCATCAAGGGTTTAAGTATCTGTGTACACAAGGTCAAACAAGAAATAAGTGGTAGAGTAAAGGTTTGACCCAGTCAGACTGACTCTATGGCTCCTGCTCTAAACATAAACCATGGAAACAAAGAGCTCAGCAAATTTACTGAAGAACCTTGGGCCAATGAGGAAACAGAGGACTTTATCCTCTCTTAGCTGTGGTCAGAGGAACTACACCCTTGTGAAAGGGAGTAGAATTTGCCCCCAAAATAAGTCTCTTTGGCAAAAGGATTATTTTAGGCCGATTATCTTCAAGAAACAGCAGACACAGGAAAAGCTCTAAAAACTTAGAAATTACCTTTTTGAAAGATACATTTACATAAGGGAAATCTCCCTTTGTAAGGGTGTCTCTCTCTCTCTTTACCAGGAAGAGGATTATCAAATCTCTTGAAACTCTTGTCGAAGGAGAAAGCAAGGACTTAAATCTGCATAAAATCTTATCATTGTATATTGTGCTTTACCTGATAACTGCCCATAACTGGCTCCACCCCGCCTCATCTTCTTTTGTCTTTAGCTGAAGATGGTATTTAAGGTGATGGGTTGGGCCATTTAAGGAGTTACTCAGTTTTCCTGGGTATCTCCCATGTATACAGAAGGTTATAATTAAACTTTTGTTTGTTTCCCTCCTGTTAATCTATCTTTTATTACGGAGGGGTCTCCGCCAAGAACCTAGAAAGGTACAAGGAAACCGACTTTTCCTCCCCTGCTCGGGAGAGGCACTAGAACCTCCAGAGAAAGGGGAAGCATGAGACTTTTAACCCAGAGGAATAATGGATTGTTAAAAGGTTGAGATCCCTGAGTCAGGAGACTAAGATTTGTGCATAAAAACAACATGATCACCCATGCAAAATGATTCCCCCTAAAAGCATACACTGAGAACATTTTATCCCATCAACTGGGTGTGCTTGTGTACTTTCATGGGATAGAAATTGAGCTGGGCTTCAGTGAGGCTAGTGTGCGTATTTCCTGGCAATCATTTATTTATTGCTTATTGGACAGCTTTCAGCTTTTATCCAGAGGAGACAGAGTTACTGATGTACTCCTGTTTTCATCAGGAGAGAAAGGAAAAGGCTGAGGTCCCTTTAGGGAGAGACTGGTTTCTTGCCCATCTCAGTAACTCATTTTTGATCATAATAACTTTTATCTTTGGAAAAGGGATGGATTCTGACGCATACGGTTTATATACGGTTTAACTTCTTTGTACACTGCTTTATAGATGGCCAAATGTTTTCCTGTAGACATCATCTTCTTTGAGCCATATAACAACCTAGTAAGGTCAGTGGATTTGTTCCCATTTTTCACAGGAAAGCCTGACTCAGTTGTACGCTTTGGCTTACAAAACGGGTAAGTAGCACAAATAGGATATAAGAGTCACTGTAGCCTGATTCCAAGTCCTGGATCTTCCATGGAAGAGCCATTTATCTTTGTGGTTTGAGTGAAGCTGCTTACAACCTACCTCACTGGTTCAGCACCTCTCATGCTACCTAAATAGCTTGTGATCCCTGGGATAGAGAAGGTGTCACGGTAAATAGGAGCTATTTGAGCCAAGACAGACAGAGTGGGGGAAAAAATGAGTGAAGTTTTTATATATTACATTTCTCACAAGAGAGTGAAATCCTGAACTTTCTCTTGTGGGGTGAGGTTACGGAGCAGCAGCTTAAGAGATGGCCACAGTGTCTACCAAACAGGGAGGTCTGAACAATTCATCTTGACTTTTGAATTTGGAACATCCAAAGGAAACATCAAAAACAAAAATAACTCATTTCCTCCCCATTACTGAGACTTGGCTATAATATGGTACCTGCTTGACATCAGATAACTGGGAATGCGAATGCTTCTGTACAAAATCAACCTACAGTAATTGAAGATTATATTCTTTAGAATAGATCATATCCTCCTGCTGTTATTTATTTATTTAAATCTGTTTTTGCCTAACCAGAAAATATTACGATTCTGTTTTAATCCTTTAAGACTTTTGTCTAATAAATACTATGGTTTCCTAGTTGCAAAGCAGATACTGCAGAGATTAAATGATGAGTACTAGCGGGCCTCTCACTGTTGTGGCCTCTCCCGTTGTGGAGCACAGGCTCCGGACGCACAGGCCCAACCGCTCTGCGGCATGTGGGATCTCCCGGACCGGGGCACGAACCCGTGTCCCCTGCATCCCCTGCATCCCCTGCATCCCCTGCATCCCCTGCATCCCCTGCATCAGCAGGCGGACTCTCAACCACTGCGCCACCAGGGAAGCCCCTAATTAGCGTTTTCAAATTCTTCCCCTTCTCTCTCCCCTTCCCTGGGATTGACTGCCAGGACAGGAAAGGATTTATCACAACCAGATAAAACCAGCCAGCACAATTCAAACACCTGGGCAATTTTGCCTTATCTTCCTAGGTAAGCTGGGTTTCTTTTATGTTCATTATCTGTCCTGTTTACAGAAGATCTAAAGGGTGTAAAACAAAAAAAACGTACTGGAACAATGGATTCCATTTAAAGTGCAAATAATGTAATAGCACAGTCCTTTAGGGATGGGACTAAGACAGAACCTGAAGCCATTATCACTAAACTCTTTGTTTTTTACAATAAAATAAAATAAAAACGGGGTGGGATGGGGAAAAGAAAAAAAACTTGAAGGAGGGCTGACATGCAAACTTCACACATCTCTTTGCTTTCTTCTGCTTTTTCTCTTTCCCAGGCTTAGGGAGAAAGCTCTGATAGATAAGACTCCCTGCTGGCTATAAAATGCAGCTGGAAACAGAGTTGACCTTGATGGTATCAAGCCCTCACAATGTAGATTTCAAGATACTAAGAGAATGACTTTAAGATGATAGAATCAGAATTTCTCCTGGCGTTTTAGAAAAGTGACAAAGATCACAACCTTCGTCTCCACCTAAGCCTACAAAAACAACAAGAGCAAAGTTAACTTTCACAACTGATGTCACTGTGTTTTATTTAATGGTTGATACGGCTTCCATTATGAGACTGGAGGCCCACTCAAGCTGGAAATATGGCGGGTACCTGCAAAGCACTTATCCAAATTGGGAAGACACAATTCTACAATGATTGAAAAACAATTGCTCTGCCTGAAACAAAGGTTCCGTGCTTTCAATCTGGCATGAAAAAATAGCTACAAAATCTCAGGGTATACACATGAATCTATATGTGATATCACTGAGCAACCTGGGGTTCCTTTAAACATAATCTGCTAAAGCTTCACTTCCCAAGATAGTAGCCACCAGTCACATGTGGCTGTTGAGTACTTGAAATATAGCAAGTGCAACTAAAGATCTCGAATTTTACATTTTATTTAGTTTAAATGATTTTAAAAATTTAAAAACTCAAGTCCTGAAAAATATTCAGAAATATCCTGAAATGATATTTTTGATATATTGGGTTACATAAAGCGTTTTATTCAAATTAATTTTACTCTTCTTTTTACTTTTTGTCACGTGGCTACTAGAAAATTTTAAATTACATACATCGCTCACTTAATGTTTCTATTGAAGAGTATTGCTCTAAAGACTGCAGAATCTACCTTAGGGATAGAATCTACCTTAGACCTAATGGAGGAATCCACTTGAAATTCCACCAAAAGGTGTTTATTTGCCAGAAAGAAAAAGACTAGAAGCTTGGTCTTCTGGCAGCACAGTCACGTATCACATGGAGGATGAGAGCCCAGGTTCTAGAAACCCATGTCTTAGATGTGAATCCCAGCTCTGCTTTTTACTAGCTTTATGACCTGGGGCAACATGCTTAGCCACTTTGAGCCCATCATTTTGAGTGTTCAGACAGTGGATCTAATATATTTGGCAAGTAAGTGCCCAAAATATATTAGCTATTACTATTGTTGTTCTCATTAGTAGAAGCTTTGTTACTTGAACTCTATTAGGAATTATCTAAAATCCAAACATGAATTTAAGAAAAACTGTGATCTTATGGACCATATATACGAATCTGTAACAGAATAATAGTCTATCCTTTGGCAAACCATCAAGTATCAAGAACATTCAAACCTGAGAATAGCTCCCTCTTCTTAATGTAGATTTCATGATATAGTTGGAAACCTTTTATCTTTTCTTTTTGTGGTACTTCCATTTCTGGAACACCCTTGACACTTGTCGGGAGCAAAGGTACAGCCAAGGATGGGGAGGACCTTGTCAACCTCATAATTCAGCCTAATGCTAAACTTACAGGCAGTATTCATGGCTAGTGATTTATATATGAATTTGCTTATCAGTCTATGTCCTCCACTAGAATATAAGCTTCACAAGAGCAGAAATTATGTTCACTCTGAATCCCTAATGCTTAGAAAAATATCTGGTAGATAGTAGATGCTCAATAAATATTTATCAAATAAATGAATGAAGATAAAGACTCAGTAAACCATGTAGCTGAAAGGAAGAAATTTATGAGAATGGGCCCATAAACATGTACACCAAATAATACAGTCAGATACCACAAAGTGTTATACAAGCATCAAACAACAGTGATGTGAATTTAGGCAACACTAAATCAGCAATGAAAACAGAAGGAAGACACTGATAAGAATGAATTGTGGTTACTAGGTGCCTACAAGTCTCCCCACCACGTAGGATGAAGTCCAGCAGCTTAGCATGTCACATAAGGGCATTCACTATCTACTTTCTATTTAGCTCTCTATACGGAGCCTTTGTCTGCTCCCTGCCCTTACATTCTAACCATGAGGTTCAGGAAACAAGCCATGATGAATCTCATTTCCATGCCTCAGCACCTGCTTGTCCTTCTGCCCATAATGCTATTCCTTGTATTGTCTGCTTAATAAATTCCTCATTCTTTATGACTTTGCTTAAGAACTGCCACCGCAGGGAAGACATTCCTGATCATTCCACACAGAATTAAGTATTTATTTCCTCTTCTACTTTTTCCCAATACCTGTACCACTTCTATATTATAAAAGCAATCCCTATGTTCACACATAACATACCTCTTAAGTCATGTATAAAGATCTGGTTGCAAAAATCAAAACATAGATTCACACATTACAAGATAGGTATACCAAAATTAGAAAAAAAAATAAATTCCTAATTACACCTTTCATTTTAGATAGTATCTTCGAAATATAGTTCTTATAGTTAATACTTTTTTTTAAATTATGATTTCTTTTTCCTTCCGAATTGAAAATTCACTCAACTGGCTTAAATCCAATGATATCCACATGAGGCTAAAGATTTGCCTCTTTCAGCATGCCTAAAGATTTCCATCTTTGTCTCAACTACATTAAGTTTATGAGATACATGCGTCTTATCACCAATATTAGCACTCTCACTTGCTATTTTCTACTCATTTTTTATAAGATAATAAGAGCAAGATGCAAGAAAATATTCAAATAATTATCCAAACACTTTCATACTGGCAAAGATGACAATGCAGCTGAAACTGAATTCTGCAATTCCTTGCAATACCTTTCACCCTTGTAGCCCCGGGACATGGAACAGTGCAGTGCACTGGTGTTTAGTAGGTGCTTAATAAATCTGCGTTGGTGAATGCCAGATTTGGTAGGCAAATGACACAAAGCATTTGACATGCCTCGGTCCCTTTTAATTAACCATAGCATAGAAGCAGGGAAACATACCAAACATAAGCCATTATGTACATTATGTGGGTAAAAGACATGAGTCTTGCAAGCCAGATTAAAATCCCAGTACTGATGCCTCCTAGGTTTGGGATCTTGGACTTACTTACCAACTCTTGGCCTCAATTTTTCTTTCTAAAATGATGATCACAGATTTGTTATGAAGTTGAAATAACTTAATTCTTGGTGCTATCAATACCCAAACAGATCTCTGAAAACTCCCAACTCCTCTCTTCCAGTAGTCACATTTTCCACCTTCCCTCAGCCAGCTTCTTCCAGGGCCATATCCTGAATTATGTCATTATTAATTGCTTGACCCTCTGTAAGTTCAATTACAAACATCTCACCATCTCCTCCTAGCTTTCTGGCTGATTTTCTTCAGTACTAGATTCTAACAACCTTTGAGTCCACAGAGACCTTCAATCCATTGATCCTACACCTCTTTATTGTCCTTCATCTCTTTCATGTCCTTACTGCATTTCTTACCCAACTTAAATTCAGTAGTCAATCATTTTAATAACTCTCTTGTTTACATCTTCAACTCTTTTGCCCCCATTTTGCAAAACCTCATACTTCCTGGTTAGGATCAAATCTGAGTCTGCTCCCCACCTGCAACCATACAGCTGAACATGGCTGGAGAAAAATGTACAACCATGCTGAATGATCTCACTTTAAATTCATGGCCACTTACTTCAAGTGAGTCCTTAATGCTGCTGGTCAATAACTTTCCCTATTTCACTCACCCCCCCCCCCACAGTACTAAAGAACTATTTAAACCATCTATTCTATCTTCAAACCTCACTTACTTCCTTCCCCATCCTCAGTCTTTCAGCTTCTTATTCTACTGAGCAGACAGAAGCAATCCAAAGAGAACATCAACAAGCTCCCACCAAAGCATACCAACTGTGTCTGTACCCATATACTCTATTACTATTTGTTATATATATACATATACATATATACACACACATAAATATATGTGATTGTATGTACATGTACTATTACTATATCTATTATATATCTAGTCTGTATTCATACATCTTATTACCATGAATGAACTGACAAGGCACATAACAAAGAATAAACCCTATATGTACTCAATTCCATTCCTTCTTACTTATCCAAGGATATCACTCTAGCTATCTCTCCTCTCTCTCCTGTATTGTTGATTTTTCCCTAACCCTTGAATGCTTCCGACCAGTAGACAAATATGTTGTTTCTTCTACCATCTTAAAAAAATCTTTTGATCTCAGTTTCTGTTCTACCATCTAATTTTTATATTTCATTTTATAGAAAAGATCTGTACTCTATGGACAACAAATATATCTCAGCAATTAAAAAGAATTTACAGTCTTAAGAGTCAGACAGACTTGACTGAGTCTGAATCTTCATTTTATTTTTTACTAGCTGTGAACTTGGTTAAGGATCTCCCAAGGTCTCAGTTTTCTCATCTGTGATATGGAAAAAATAATCCACAACTCCTAGAAGAGGGAACTCTCTTGCACTGTTGGTGGGAATGTAAATTGATACAGCCACTATGGAGGTTCCTTAAAAAACTAAAAATAGAACTACCATACGACCCAATAATCTCACTACTGGGCATATAGCCTGAGAAAATCATAATTCAAAAAGAGTCATGTACCAAAATGTTCATTGCAGCTCTATTTACAATAGAGGAGATGGAAGCAACCTAAGTGCCCATTGACAGATGAATGGATAAAGAAGATGTGGCACATATATACAATGGAATATTACTCAGCCATAAAAAGAAACAAAACTGAGTTATTTGTAGTGAGGTGGATGGACCTAGAGTCTGTCATATAGAGTGAAGTAAGTCAGAAAGAGAAAAACAAATACTGTATGCTAACACATATATAGGGAATCTAAAAAAAAAAAATTGGTTCTGAAGAACCTAGGGGCAGGACAGGAATAAAGATGCAGATGTAGAGAATGGACTTGAGGACACAGGGAGGGGGAAGGGTAAACTGGGATGAAGTGAGAGAGCGGCATTGACATATATACACTACCAAATGTGAAATAGCTAGCTAGTGGGAAGCAGCCACATGGCACAGGGAGATCAGCTCAGTGCTTTGTGTCCACCTAGAGGGGTGGGATAGGGAGGGTGGGAGGGAGACACAACAGGGAGGAGATATGGGGATATATGTATATGTACAGCTGATTCACTTTGTTATACAGCAGAAACTAACACACCACTGTAAAGCAATTATACTCCAATAAAGATATTAAAATAGTAATAATCCACACCTCCTAAGGTTGTTCTAAAAAGAGAACACTGTAATATCTGTACAGCACTTATCACAGTGTTTGCCGTGTGATTTGTGCTCAATCAGTGGCATCTATAATTTTAGAGAACAGTTAAATGAAGAAAAACAAAACCCAAAAGATACGGGGAAAAGCAAGAGGCTACACTTGCCCATATCTAGGGTTTTAGGATTTTCATCCAGATTCAGAAGGAAAAGCGGTTGTGAGGGTCAACCAGTTTCAGTAACAAGAATCAATTTTTCTTTTTAGTTTTTGTTTGTAATCTTGCTGTTATATATGTCTAGACCTCTAAGGTATGGAAAGCTGCTAGTAACATGAAATAGTTATACCAATATTATATTCTTAAGGAACTCTCCTCAAATTCAAAACTAGGCGAGCCCGTAAGAGAAGAGCTCATTTTCAGTATACTTCATGATTTAAACAGAATTTCAGGTTAGTCATAGGTTCACGCTTAAATGTGCCTTTTCTCTGGAGACTAAGAATGCCTGTCAGAGCATCTGGATTCATCTTCCATCAGACTACCTCACTCATTTCCGTTTTGCTAGATTCAAGAAACAGAACTCGCAAATATGCCTTTGAATTTTTTTTTAATTTTTAAAGACTTTATTAATTTAGTTTAGGTATTTCGTGGCGTGGAGGAAGACAAGGATAACTCTTTCCTATTCCATTTCAAATGTTTTTTGACGTCTTTTTGTACTGTGAAATCTTGTGCCTTTTCATATCCGTGGTACCTAAGAAATCAAATTCTTAAAAATAATGCTGTGTAGGAGTCTCTGGGAGAAGAGATCATATCCCAGAAGTTTTGTGTGGGTAACTGAGGACAGATTTGCAGATTTCAGCCCAATCTGGTTTAACTTTTTTTTAAGCTGTATCATGGGAAAATCGTGTTCATAAGGCTTGAAGTTTGAAGGGGAGAGAGAAAGAGAAATCAGTCCTGTCCAGCACCTTCTGCCATGCCACCCCCTGGGGGAGGCTGTATGTGGGCTTCTCACTTAATCTTGGGAGTCGGTTTCCTTGAAGAGCTGCTTCTGGCAGTTCAAAAAGACAGGACTGCCATCTGGTATTTCGGTGGTATTGCATGACAGTGAAGAGTGCTGGAATTGGGGTCAGGGCAGCTGGGATTTGAATTCTGCTCATAGCAATTATGAGATCACATAGCAGTAACTTGGGTCTGTGGCGTAGGGAGAAATTACTTTCAAGTTCAGCCCCATCACCCAGCCTTGATCTCCATCAGTCCACCCTCACCTTCATGCTTGAGATGAATGAATGAACTTTGCTCAAACTTAATGCTACAGAAATTCTGAAGCATCCACTAACAGTGACCTTGAGCAAGGTAGATCTCTCTAAGCCTCAGTTTCCTACTGTAGAGGCTTCATGAGGACTACATGAGAAACGCTTGACATGATACCTGACATCAAGTTCACATATAAAAGAGCTATGGGGCTTCCCTGGTGGCGCAGTGGTTGAGAGTCCGCCTGCCGATGCAGGGGACATGGGTTCGTGCCCCGGTCCGGGAGGATCCCACATGCCGCGGAGCGGCTGGGCCCGTGAGCCATGGCTGTTAAGCCTGCGCGTCCGGAGCCTGTGCTCCGCAACGGGAGAGGCCACAACAGTGAGAGGCCCGCATAACGCAAAAAAAAAAAAAAGAGCTATGATTGTGGTTAGAATCTCAGAATTTAAATATATGCCACTGCATACCTGTATTTTGTTTCTTTCTGTTCAGGAGGACTTCAGCAGCAAATTAAGACAGTAATTATTTGATTACATTGCATCTGGTTGTTTGGAAGAAAACTTGTTTTCCCGTAAAAGGAAGCAAACTACCAAGGCAAATCACAGACTATAAACAATATGAAAATACAGCTATGATAAAAAGAAAGTGTTCCTGCTGTTTTTATACAGGAGAATATCACTGGTATGAGGGATTATTTGCAAACACCCCCAAAACAGATTTTTTTTTGTTTACAATTAATTCTTCATGTTAGGATAGAAAGCACCAACTCAACCAGAGATTTTACCACAGTCCCTTAAGCTCTTTGGAGGAAATATACATTAATAAAATAATATACTAACCTCAGCCTTTATTCCCAATATATAAAACAACTCCAGACTACCAGGTGCAAACATAAAAAATCTGTTGTATTGACCATTTTCCATGCTTTCCTTCAATAGCAATAACTCCCATTGCTTGTGTTGTTACAGAGAAAAAAATGTAAAGTAGATAATTAAGGCAACTTTCTCTGTAACATACCAAAGACAGGGGTAAAATTAATTTATTTTGCTCTTTACCTTTTTTAATAATTGCCTTTCTCCAGTCCATCCTTCATTTTGAGTTGTCCTGAGAACTACACATAAGTCAAAGAAAATTTAAAAAGTTGAAAGGAATACACAGCTAAGAACCTGGCCAAAAAGATAAAAAGCTAATTTTTCAAAAGACAGAAATTCACCATATGTTTAGAATGTCCAGGTTAGAGTTTTCAAACATCTACACTGGGCCCTAGGTTTCTTGAATTGCCCCAAGGGCCACCGCAAAATAAAAAGGGGGGAATAGGGAGGAACATCTTACTCACACCCAATTCCTACTTCAATCAAAAGAGTGTCACTTTGAAAGATTCTGTGTGGTGGCTTCTACCTAGAACTTCATTTAAAGCCTGGAAGCTGTGAGAGGAAACTGAATCATGAAACCATGAGATCCCCCTACCTCCCAGGATGCTCTGATTTTATAAACCAAGTTGGTACTTTTCCTAGAGTAAAAGATACACTTCAAGCTCCCATCCAGCGTTACAGTTTACGGGGCTCAATAAGGAATTTATTTTTATCCTTTTAACCAGTACCTTCAGACCATAGGTGGCATGATCATTACACAAGTAAAGGAGACCAAAATAGACCCAACATATCTTTGATTTTATGCTACTCAGTGTTATGTGATAATAGTGCTGGTGCTGCAGTCCCATTAAAGCCTGTCTTTTTTTTTTTCTTTACAAATTTATTTATTTATTTTTGGCTGTGTTGGGTCTTCATTGCTGTGCGCAGGCTTTCTCTAGTTGCAGTGAGTGGGGGCTACTCTTCATTGTGATGTGCGGGCTTCTCACTGCGGTGGCTTCTCTTTGTTGCAGAGCACGGGCTCTAATCACACAGGCTTCAGTAGTTGTGGCACACAGGCTTCAGTACTTGTGGATCGCGGGCTCCAGAGCGCAGGCTCAGTAGCTGTGGCGCACGGGCTTAGCTGCTCCATGGCATGTGGGTCTTCCTGGACCAGGGCTCGAACCCGTGTCCCCTGCATTAGCAGGCGGATTCTTAACCACTGCACTACCAGGGACGTCCTGCCCATCTACTTATTTTGACCATGAGTATCCAAATGCTTTAACAACTTTCTAAATGAGCAGATTTAGTCTCTCTCTTTGCAGATGGAGTTACCTTTCCTTAAGACATTCTCTACGTGTTCACTCAAGCTAGGATAAAATCTGCCTTAAGAGCAGACGTCTAATCAAGCAACAGTCACTTTACATATGTCATATTATTTGCTAGTTCGTGTCCTATGAGTTCCACCATACCTGTTATGCAACTGAGGTACCTGAGGGTTGGAGAGGGTAAGTGATGTATCGAAGCCAGTTTCCCCACTTCTGTCCACATCTTGTATTCTTCCAGGATTTAATTTGCCCTTTTCCATTTCTCATGTTTGTTTCCAGTACACTAGCCAGAGACAGATTATATAATATTTTATGTGTGTGTATATCAATATCTATATGTCTATAGATCTATATCTATATCATCAGTTGCCTTCACCATGAGAGGGAATCCTACTATTATAATTTTACATGGTGGGGTAGGGAGGAGAGAGAAAAAATAAGTTAGTGCCTCCTATGCTCCAGACACTCTGCTAGGTGCTACGCATACATAAGAACAGGACAAACAGAGTTCCTAGCTCCTGCCCCCATGAAGCTTACAGTCTACAGAGAGAGAAAATAAACAAGTAAAGCAAGCAAATATTTACACATGTAAACAGTGCTATGGTGGAAACACGGAGCTCAATGGAGAATGACAAAGACATTGGCTACTTCAGCTGGGATGGTGACAGAAGGCCTTTCCAAGGAAAACCCATTAAAGCCTGACCCAGAAAGGCAAGGAGTAGAAGGAAGAGTTCACACATGCAGTGTCTCAAGGTGGGAAACAGACCGGCCTATTGTAATAACTGTCAAAAGGCAGTGTGACAGCGCTGTGGATAGACCAGTGCCTGCAGAAGGGGCAGGAGAAGTAAGCACACCAAGGGGACTACAGGAATGTGTCACATGATGCGTTTTCCCTTTCTCTAAGGTCACATATAGTATTAGTCCGTAGGGAAACCAGCGAGAAGCAGCTTGACTTTTGTTTGTGAGTGGGCAAGATCAGCTCCATGAGATCCATGTTCTCTCAGTTTCTTCTTCTGAATCCAAACATACCTATTTGTAAGATGAACCAAAAGAGCCTAGAGACGAAATGCCTGGATATTAACGAGACAAGCAAACAAGATGGCATGACCTTGGCTTAATCCTTACAGTACCACCATGAGAGAAGCTTCCATGTTCCCCTTTTAGAGATGAGTGTTCTGAGGTATCAGGAGGTTAAGACACTCTCCCAAGAGTGTTCTGGTAGGAACGGACGGAACTGAGGTTTTTATCCAGATAGGTCTGATGCTGTTACTGTACTCAACCATATTTTCACTGTCGCTCATAGGGTGCACATCCATGGTTAAAAGTAAGTATCAGGTAAACCTGATATTTTCATTCATTTCACATTTCATTCATTTTACATTTCACATTTTATTTCTTTAAATTTTATTTCTTTTAAATTTTACTTCTTTAAAATAAAATTAACATTCTTTAAAATGTGGTGTTATGGGGAATTCCCTTGCAGTCCAGTGGTTAGGACTCTGAGCTTTCGTTGCCGAGGCCTGGGTTCAATCCCTGGTTGGGGAGCTAAGATCCCTCGAGCCGTGTTGTGTGGCAAAGAAATGAAAAAATAAAATGTGGTGTTATGAATTTATTTATTCATTCCACAGATGCTTAATGAGCCCCTCCTGTGTGTTCAGCACTGGGGTAGTTACTGAAAAAGAGTTATGCATGAGATTGGCAAGGCAAATCAGTAATCCTTAACGTTAAAATAATAATCATGACACCATTTTGAGAATCATTATAAAAAGGGACTACAGGGCTTCCCTGGTGGCGCAGTGGTTGAGAGTCTGCCTGCCGATGCAGGGGACACGGGTTCATGCCCCAGTCCGGGAAGATCCCACATGCCGCGAAGCGGCTGGGCCCGTGAGCCACGGCCGCTGAGCCTGCGCGTCCGGAGCCTGTGCTCCGCAACGGGAGAGGCCACAACAGTGAGAAGCCCGAGTATCGCCAAAAAAAAAAAAAAAAAAAAGTCCCCTCTCTATCCTCAAATCAATTTACACTTACCCATCACACAAGATTGAAATTACCCATTTACTAGTCTAATCTCTCCCTAAACAATGTGCTCCATGAGAACACTGACCATATGCTTCTCATTCACAGGTGAATCCCTGGAACTGCGTGCAGCCTCAGGTGCACAGTAGGTGTTCAAAATATATTCTAGAAGGAATGTATAAGCCAACCATCGCAGAGATGTTTAGGAACCTAACACACACAAAAGCAAAGGCACAGCAACATCCCAGGGCCTGGCATGTATTTGCATGGCCAGAAGGTAGCGATCAGAATTCTGTACAAGCAACAGAGGTGGGGTGGACTCTGCCTATTAAAGGAGGTCATTCTGATGAAGGGAAGCACCATCTTGGTGTAAAACTAGATCACACATCATGCTATGTTTTCTTTTTTGTCTGTGTAAAAGGATGCCGATGATGAAAGGCTGGAAGGGCCTTCAGCTTCCAATCCACGAGGCCTGTGCACAGTGTGAATCACTTCCCTGGCAGATTGTGGAGAAGTACTAGAAAACCGTGAGCATGAGGACTTTGTGAGTCAGGATCTCAATTCTTTGCATACAGATAGGATATTTGCTACCTAACGCATCTGGACAACCCTACAAAAAACAGAAAAGGTACTTTATATAAGACAGGTCCTCAGTGAGTATGAAGCAATCAGATCTTCCCAAATAAATATTTTACATTACTGAGCATCCAAAGACCTGAAAATGGCCTTTAAAATTTTAAAGCATCACACATTATAGCATTAGCCATTACTGCTCCAGACCACAGGAGGATTTATCCAGAAAAGCCAAGCAACTCTGCTGTTTTCTAAGGCATGCTTTTCTCACGCAAATAGGAATGAACATCGTGCTATTTCACGGCAGCTTCCCAAGATGTACAACTCCACACAGGTTATCCCTCTGTTTAAAGAAAAAAAGAGATTTCACCTAGTTGGCTAGAAAGCAAATTAGTGCAAACGGAATCTTATTTTCCATTTGCATTTTCAGGGTAAATGTGCAAGCACGTACCCATAGGAAAATGTCTCCACCTGACGTAACTGAATGCTTAACACTGTAAGAAAATGAGCCGTGATGCCTGGCCAGTGCTCGATGCGCTTCTCATTGTTGGCCAGCTCTTCCTCTGTCAAGGGCTCTGCAACATTTCCCCAAGTCTGGAGTACTCCCTTGGTTTTGATTTCATGCCTCTGCCACACTCTAACAGTCATACACCCCATTTCCCTTATCCCAGTCCCTAGAATTTCTCTGCTGCTCCACACACAGAAAGCTCCCTTCACAGAAAAATCACCGTTACCAGAGCCTTGCTCTCCTTTCCTCTATGTAGTGGCCTAGCAGTGTCAATCCACAGTCTACAATATTGTCTAAAACACAACATCCAGCAGCCCCAAAGTCTCTTGTGCACCAAGTTACATATAAAGAATGGGTCACCTCCTATTTTCATCAATGTAAGTAGTTCACCATCACATTATATCAGATACACTCAGAATAAAAGGTCACTGTAAACGGGGGTGTGGAAATTATGAGAACTTTCTGCTTCAGAATGGAATAGATGAATGAAAGTAGAAAAGTATGAATTTCTTCACATGGGGCAGCTTTTGACCGGGTCACGCAGCAACAGCCCCCATGAGCAGTCTTGTTTCCGTTCAAAGCCACACAGAACAGCTACTCATGGTGTGAAGAAACATGTCTTGTTTTCATTTCTGGAGCAATTTAAATGATCTTATTGTCGGAGGTGTACTCAGTAACCATTTTCTGTCACCATGAAGGAGAATTCTCTCTAGGCTGAGATTCCTAAAAGGTTATTCTAATTCTGCAGTGACTGAATATATAATTTAAATTATATTCTTAATTTTCAATGCTACCACATATTCTCCCAGGTTCTGAAAAACCACAAGTTGAAAATAAGGTAGGGAGAAAAGCCATTATTAATGACTTGCATTACGGAATAGCCAGGGGGAAGAAAAGAGTTACTGCAATTGGAAGCTTTCTGAAGGGTTTATTTTTATGTTTATTCAGATTCAATTAAAATCAATAGCTTGAATTTCCTCTTTAAAAGTTACTTCTCGATGTTTTTGTTTGTTTTTTTTAACATGCATAGAATCAACAGACTGAACAAAGTATCCAAGAGGACTATTATAAAGAATCAGGTAAGTTTTTTATAGGAAGGGCCTGTATCTTGTCATGTCAGTATTCTCAGAGGTCCTTGAAATTATTTATTAACATTTCCATAGCATTGCCTGGGTGCCAGGTGCTGTCATCAGCACTTTATATGTAGCAACCTATTCAATTCTCGTAACAACCCTATGAGGCAAGTACCACTGTTACCATCTCCATTTTCCAGGTGAGGAAACTGAGGCATGGAAGTCAAGTGATTTGCAGGTGATCAAACAGCTAGAAATTCAAACTCAAGCAGTGTGGGCTCCAACACCCAGGCTCTAAACCACCATGTTATGTTGCCTCTGGCATTAAGGAATGATCGCTAACGTGGTAAGAAGGGAGGGAAGGAGGAAATATCAATAGAATCCTTTAGCAGTAAGAAGATTAAGAAGGCAACCTGGTCAGCCTCACAGCACACTTTGCATTCTAGCAGAGCTCTTCTCCTATTGAAG
Source organism: Tursiops truncatus (assembly GCF_011762595.2). NCBI lineage: Eukaryota > Metazoa > Chordata > Mammalia > Artiodactyla > Delphinidae > Tursiops > Tursiops truncatus. The sequence continues at coordinate 120,351,616 of NC_047036.1, read as the reverse complement.
TTATTCTCTCAATTTTGCAGCACTTTTCTGAATCCCAAGTCCCTCCTAGGGGTGTTCCTTAAATGCTGCCCACCCACCCCCTCCCAGCTTCAATTTGCTCCTGCTTAGGTGAATCAACTAAAAGGAAAGCACAGGAGACTTCGCTGCTGATAAAGTGTTTTTCTCAGTTCCCCAGAGCTAGAATCTTTGTGCAGGTGTTAAGAGCAGAGCATCTTTCAGGGAGGATTCCAATTTGTATGTAAAATGCTTAACCCTGAGAGGGCAGACAGTAGAAGCAAGAAGAACTACAATTCTGCAGCCTGTGGAAGGAAAACCACATTCACAGAAAAACAGACAAAATGAAAAGGCAGAGGACTTTGTACCACATGAAGGAATAAGATAAAACCTCAGAAACACAACTAAATGAAGTGGAGATAGGCAAACTTCCAGAAAAAGAATTCAGAATAATGATAGTGAAGATGATCCAGGACCTCAGAAAAAGAACGGAGGCAAAGATCAAGAAGATGCAAGAAATGTTTAACAAAGACTTAGAAGAATTACAGAACAAACACCTAGAAGAATTAAAGAACAAACAAACAGAGATGAACAATACAATAACTGAAATGAAAAATACACGAGAAGGAATAAATAGCAGAATGACTGAGGCAGAAGAACAGAGAAGTGACCTGGAAGACAGAATGGTGGCATTCACTGCTACAGAACAGAATAAAGAAAAAAGAATGAAAAGAAATGAAGACAGCCTAAGAGACCTCTGGGACAACATTAAATGCAAAGACATTCACATTATAGGGGTCCCAGAAGGAGAAGAGAGAGACAAACGACCCGAGAAAATATTTGAAGAGATTATAGTCAAAAAATTACCTAACATGGGAAGAGAAATAGCCACCCAAGTCCAGGAAGTGCAGAGAGTCCCAGGCAGGATAAACCCAAGGAGAAACATGGCGAGACACATAGTAATCAAACTGACAAAAATTAAATACAAAGAAAAATTATTAAAAGCAACAAGGGAATAATGACAAATAACATACAAGGGAACTCCCATAAGGTTAACAGCTGATTTCTCAGCAGAAAACTCTACAAGCCAGAAAGGAGTGGCATGATATACTTAAAGTGATGAAAGGGAAAAACGTAAAACCAAGATTACTCTACCCAGCAAGGATCTCATTTGGATTCAATGGAGAAATCAAAAGCTTTACAGACAAGCAAAAGCTAAGAGAATTCAGCACCACGAAACCAGCTCTACAACAAATGCTAAAGGAATTTCTCTAAGTGGGAAACACAAGAGAAGAAAAGGACCTACAAAAACAAACACATAACAATTAAGAAAATGGTAAGAGGAACATACATATAAATAATTACCTTAAACGTGAATGGATTAAATGCTCCAACCAAAAGACACAAGCTCGCAGAATGGATACAAAAACAAGACCCATATATATGCTGGCTACAAGAGACCCATCTCAGACCTAGGGACACATACAGACTGAAAGTGAGGGGATGGAAAAAGATATTCTATGAAAATGAAAATCAAAAGAAACCTGGAGTAGCAATACTCATATCAGATAAAATAGATTTTAAACTAAGAATGTTACAAGAGACAAGGAAGGACACTACATAATGATCAAGGGATCAATCCAAGAAGAAGATATAACAATTATAAATAAATACCCAACATAGGGGCACCTCAATACATAAGGCAACTGCTAACAGCTATAAAAGAGGAAATCAACACTAACACAATAATAATGGGGGACTTTAACACCTCACTTACACCAATGGACAGATCATCCAGACAGAAATTTAATAAGGAAACACAAGCTTTAAATGACACAAGAGACCAGATAGATTTAATTGATATTTATAGGACATTCCAACCAAAAACAGCAGATTACTCTTTCTTCTCAAGTGTACACGGAACATTCTCCAGGATAGATCACATCTTGGGTCACAAATCAAGCCTTGGTAAATTTAAGAAAATTGAAATCATATCAAGCATCTTTTCTGACCACAACGCTATGAGATTAGAAATCAATTACAGGGGAAAAAAACATAAAAAACACAAACACATGAAGGTTAAACAATATGTTACTAAATAACCAAGAGATCACTGAAGAAATCAAAGAGGAAATCAAAAAACACCTAGAGACAAGTTAGAACGAAAACACGACGATCCAAAACCAATGGGATGCGGCAAAAGCAGTTCTAAGAGGGAAGATTATAGCAATACAAGCCTACCTCAAGAAACAAGAAAAATCTCAAATAACAATCTAACTTTACACTTAAAGGAACTAGAGAAAGGAGAACAAACAAAACCCAAAGTCAGCAGATGGAAAGAAATCATAAAGATCAGAGCAGAAAAAAATGAAATAGAAACAAAGAAAACAGTAGCAAAGATCAATAAAACTAAAAGCCGGTTCTTTGAGATGATAAATGAAATTGCTAAACCATTAACCAGACTCATCAAGAAAAAGAGGGAGAGGACTCAAATCAATAAAATTAGAAATGAAAAAGAAGTTACAACAGACACCGCAGAAATACAAAGCATCATAAGAGACTACTACAAGCAACTCTATGCCAATAAAATGGACAACCTGGAAAAATGGACAAATTCTTAGAAAGGTATAACCTTCCATGACTGAACCAGGAAGAAATAGAAAATATGAACAGACCAATCACAAGTAATGAAATTGAAACTGTGATTAAAAATCTTCCAACCAACAGACGTCCAGGACCAGATGGCTTCACAGGTGAATTTTATCAAACATTTAGAGAAGAGTTAACACCCATCCTTTTCTAACTCTTCCAAAAAATTGCAGAAGAAGGAACACTCCCAAACTCATTCTATGAGGCCACCATCACCCTGATACAAAAACCAGAAAGAGATACTACAAAAAAAGAAAATTACAGACCAATAGCACTGATGAATATAGATGCAAAAATCCTCAACAAAATACTAGCAAACAGAATCCAACAATACATTAAAAGGATTATACACCATGATAAAGTGGAATTTATCCCAAGGATGCAAGGATTCTTCAATATATGCAAATCAATCAATGTGATACACCATATTAACAAACTGAAGAAGAAAAACCATATGATCATATCAATAGATGCAGAAAAAGCTTTTGAAAAAATTCAACACCCATTTATGATAAAAACTCTCTAGAAAGTGACCAGAGAGGGAACCTACCTCAACATAATAAAGGCCATACATGACAAACCCACAGCAAACATCATTCTCAATGGTGAAAAACTGAAACCATTTCCTCTAGGATCAGGAACAAGACAAGGATATCCACTCTCGCCACTATCATTCAACATAGTTTTGGAAGTCCTAGCCACGGCAAAGAGAGAAGAAAAAGAAATAAAAGGAAAACAAATTGGAAAAGAAGAAGTAAAACTGTCATTGTTTTCAGATGACATGATACTATACATACAGAATCCTAAAGATGCTACCAGAAAACTACTAGAGCTAATCAATGAATTTGGTAAAGTTGCAGGGTACAAAATTAATGCACAGAAGTCTTTTGCATTCCTATACACTAACAAAGAAAGATCAGAAAGAGAAATTAAGGAAACACTCCCATTTACCATTGCAACAAAAAGAATAAAATACCTAGGAATAAACCTGCATAAGAAGGTAAAATACCTGCACTCAGAAAACTATAAGACGCTGATAAAAGAAATCAAAGATGATGCAAACAGATGGAGAGATACACCATTTTCTTGGATTGGAAGAATCAATATTATGAAAATGACTATACTACCCAAAGCAATCTACAGATTCAATGCAATCCCTATCAAATTACCAATGGCATTTTTTACAGAACTAGAACAAAAAAATCTTAAAATTTGTATGGAGACACAAAAGACCCAAACAGCCAAAGCAGTCTTGAGGGAAAAAATCCGAGCTGGAGGAATCAGGCTCCCTGACTTCAAACTATACTACAAAGCTACAGTAATCAAGACAATATGGTAGTGGCACAAAAACAGAAATATAGATCAATGGAACAGGATAGAAAGCCCACAGATAAACCCACACCCCTATGGTCAACTAATCTATGACAAAGGAGGCAAGGATATACAATGGAGAAAAGACAGTCTCTTCATTTAGTGGTGCTGGGAAAACTGGACAGCTATATGTAAAAGAATGAAATTAAAACACTCCCTATCACTATACAAAAGAATAAACTCCAGATGCATTAGAGACCTAAATGTAAGACCAGACATTGTAAAACTCTTAGAGGAAAACGGAGGAAGAACACTCTTTGACATAAATCACAGCAAGATCTTTTTTGATCCACCTCCTAGAGTAATGGAAATAAAAACAAGAATAAACAAATGGGACCTAATGAAACTTAAAAGCTTTGTAAAGCAAAGGAAACTACAAACAAGATGAAAAGACACCCCTCAGAATGGGAGAAAATATTTGCAAATGAATCAACGGACAAAGGATTAATTTCCAAAATATATACACAGCTCATGCAGCTCAATATTAAAAAAACAAAGAACCCAATACAAAAATGGGCAGAAGACTTAAATAAACATTTCTCCAAAGAAGACATACAGATGGCCAAGAAGCACATGAAAAGCTACTGAACATCACTAATTATTAGAGAAATGCAAATCAAAACTACAATGAGGTATCACCTCACGCCAGTTAGAATAGGCATCATCAGAAAATCTACAAACAACAAATGCTGGAGAGGGTGTGGAGAAAAGGGAACCCTCTTGCACTGTTGGTGGAAATGTAAATTGATACAGCCACTATGGAGATCAGTATGGAGATTCCTTAAAAAACTAAAAATAGAATTACTATATGAGCCAGCAATCCCACTACTGGGCATATACCCAGAGAAAACCATAATTCAGAAAGACACATGCACCCCAATGTTCATTGCAGCACTATTTACAATAGCCAGGTCATGGAAGCAACCTAAATGCCCATTGACAGATGAATGGATAAAGAAGATGTGGCACATATACAGAATGGAATATTACTCAGCCATAAAAAGGAAAGAAATTGTGTCATTTGTAGAGACGTGGATCTAGAGACTGTCATACAGAGTGAAGTAAGTCAGAAAGAGAAAAACAAATATCGTATATTAATGCATATATGTGGAACCTAGCAAAATGGTACAGATGAACCAGTTTGCAGGGCAGAAATTGAGACACAGATGTAGAGAACAAATGTATGGACACCAAGAGGGGAAAGTGGCTGGGAGTGGGGTGGGGGGGATAAATTGGGAGATTGGGATTGACATGTATACACTGATGTGCATAAAATGGATAACTAATAAGAACCTGCTGTATAAAAAAATACATAAAATAAAATTCAAAAATTCTAAAAATAAAAATTAAATTGCTTAGCCAAGCACCTGAAGAACTCAGTGGAAGTTAGGAAATGCCATCATTATTACCAATCACACCAGAGCAATCACACCATCATTGCTCTCTAGTTCTGTTAAGAGATAATGTAATGGTATATGCAAGACAGTGGTGCCTATGACCATAACAAAAGTCTGCAGTGGGCATTTAGTTTCCTTCTTTGAGAAATACTTATGGAGTGCCTACATTTTTGCCAGGTTCTGTGCCAGGTATATCATGATGAAAGTGACCGACACAGTTCCTACCTTCACGGAGCTTGCAGTCTAATGTTACAGAAACAGTTAAATAAGAAAGTATAATACAGTATTATTTGTGCCACAGTAATGGAAAGTAGGATCCTATGGAGCAAAGATAAGAGGTGCCTAATCTAGATATGGTGGGCTAGAAAGGCTTCCCATAAAAGGAACCTCTAGATTGGGACCTGAAGTATGTAATCAAAGCAGGTGAAGGCACAGTTCCAGGCAGAGGGAACATTATGTACAAAACTGAAGAAGCAAGTGTATAACAGCATTGAAGAGCTAAAAGAAATGGGGTAGAGCTGAAGTTAAAAATGTAACGGGTGGGAGGGCAACACAAGAGGCTAAGGACAGAAGCAGAGGTCATTCCACCAAGAGCTGTGATTCATGTTAAGGAGTGACATGGTCAGGCTCACATTTTAGAAATCTCACCATTTTTGCAGCAGGAAGAAGAGACCCAAAGGGGACAACACCAGATGTGGGTGGGAAGGACAGTTTCAGTTTCTTTGCAATAATCTAGAAAAGCAATGCCAGTGGGCTTGGTAGCATCAGTGGAGACGAGAAGAAATGGACGGATTAGAGACGGATGAAGGAAAAGAAACAATAGGACTTGGAGACTGGAGAAATGGTTAGGGAGAAAGAAGAGCCACTCAGGTTTTATTCTTCCCTGGGGAACTGGGCAACTGATGAATCCATTTACTGAGATAAGGAAAGCTAGGAGAGAAGAGGTTTGAGAATGTGCACGATGAGTTCAGTGGAGATTCCGCACGGTTGAAAGAATCCCAGAATACAAAATTAGAATAGCCAGGAGGCAAACTTTCCCACTCAGAATGATTCTTCCTCCCAGTCAGCAGGAGCCAGTGCACATCTTGGTGGGTTCACTGCACCCCTGATGGTAGCCCGGCCTAATGACAAGAACAGCAGTGGAATGCTAGATAGTTCTTGGATGACTAGAAGGAAAAACTGGAGCCTCTTTTACTGCCTGCTGTATCGTCAGAATCAACTTGAACAATGGAGAGAACAGATCCCAATTGCTATTTGTCCATATGATGATCATGAAAAAACTAACAGGGCTTCCTTGGTGGCGCAGTGGTTAAGAATCTGCCTGCCAGTGCAGGGGACACGGGTTCAAGTTCTGATCTGGGAAGATCCCACATGCCGCGGAACAACTAAGCCCGTGTGCCACAGCTACTGAGCCCACGCACCACAACTACTGAAGCCTGTGCACCTAGAGCCCCTGCTCCACAACAAGAGAAGCCACCGCAATGAGAAGCCTGCGCACTGCAACGAAGAGTAGCCCCCAGTCGCCGCAACTAGAGAAAGCCCACACGCGGCAACAAAGACCCCAACACAGCCAAAAATAAATAAATAAAACAAATAAAAAAATTTTTAATGGAAAATTTTATTAAAAAAAAAAAGAAAAACGAACAAGAAGGAGAGGTCCCTCCCTTGCCTCCAAAGCAGATAGCATTTCAATCTGTCAAAGCAAATTAAAAATGGACCTGCCAACGCTTGTGAAGTTTTCTTGCAAGAAATTCTGAACCTGAATCTGATCAAGCCTTAGAATCTGGTGTTTAGCTCTAACAAATTTACAGAAAATACAGGGGTAAGAAAAAAATGTGTCAATAAAATCACAGAGATCACAGAGATGGATGAGCGAAACCCAGAGCGCCAGACATTCACCATGACAAATAACTTGGTTTCTTCAAACAAACAGATTGAAAAAGAAAAGAAAGAAAGAGGGAGAGAGAGAAAAAGGAAGCAAGGGAAAAGGAGGGAGGCAGGGAGAAATTAAAAGAGATTTAAGATTTTTGCCACTTTGTCATATATGCCATATGCAATATTTATTTATTTATTTATTTATTTTTTTGCGGTATGCGGGCCTCTCACTGTTGTGGCCTCTCCCACTGCGGAGCACAGGCTCCGGACGCGCAGCCTCAGCGGCCATGGCCCACGGGCCCAGCCACTCTGCGGCATGTGGGATCTTCCCGGACCGGGGCACAAACCCGTGTCCCCCGCATCGGCAGGCGGACTCTCAACCACTGCGCCACCAGGGAAGCCCTATTTTTTTAATTTTGAAAGAGAAAATAAATAGCAATAAAAGATAATGGATGGACCTCATTTGACTCGATTCAAACAAGAGTTTGACAACTTTAAAAATAATATTGTGAGAAAATCAAAGAAGTTTGAACACCAACTAGATATTAGAAGATATTAAAGAATTATTAATTTTGTATGTGATAATGGTATTGTTACGTATCTTAAAATTCATTTTATTTTAGAAACATATAGTATAGTGTTTATGGATGAATGAAATGACTGATTTCTATAATTTGTTTCAAAAGAATCCAGTGTAGACAGAGGAGAAAGTAGGTAGGAATATATATGCACCAAGATGAGTCTTGTAATGATCTCTGTAATTTTGGGAGCTGGGTTTCTCTACATTTGGATGTGTTTGAAAATTTCCATACTAACATGTTTTAGCTGACTTGCCAAGAAACGCAGTATTTGAGGAAAGCTAGAGCAAAGACCAAAGAAAAAGAGCAATAGTCAGCTATGATGCAGAGACTGAGCATCACCTCTACATTTCTGAAGAACTGCTTTCTGTGCATCCGACTGGCACTCTCTTCTATGCCCAGTCACTCCTCTCCATGGTTTGTGTTTGGAGGTGTTCCAAATGGAGCTCTGTGGCACATTCTCAGCTATTTCTATCTCGAATTCCTTTGGTAAGATCTAAACCTCCTTAGACTATCAAAATCATTTGGTCTTCTCTTTCCAATCGTATACATACGTTTTTAATATATTGAGGTACTTGGGGGCAATCACAGACATCTCCCCCTTTCTGCCTACATATTGACACTTCTCTTGCTGCCAAATTCATTCAGGATGCCAGAGACCTAGGAAGAAATGATTCAAATCATCTCCTACAAGGAACTGGGCTCAGGTAATATACCTTGTTTGGCATGAAAGTGAAAACGGCATAATAGGATATGTTACTAACACGCTTATATCCCTGTTACGTTGAGCCCAACGGTCGGAGAACAGCATCTTAAAGAGGTAAGAAAAAATGATACCCACTACCCCTTTCTTCTATCATCATCATCACCATCCAATATCTGCCCAAGCAGGGTCTAAACCAACTTCATGATGAAGTCTTATACTTAGATTATGCTATATATTTAAATTATAAATTAACAAGGCTCAAGTCTTAAGAACACTCCCTTTGGGATACAAAGTCACTGGATCCACAGTTATTAAAAGGTTTCTTATGTATAAAATCCTCTGAAAAAAGTAACACCATGCCTTGAAAATATTCTAAATAAAATGACAGAACAGAATTTTTACTGACGGCGTGATTATGGCATAGAGAGAGAACTTGAAAGCAGGAATGACTAAAGGAAGAGGAACAGAGAACATCTTAGATGGAAAAGACAGAAAAACATCACAGAAAGAGGAGAGGCAGGTGTGGTAAAGACCAGACCCTCCCAGTTTGGACTTCATTGTTCCGTGGCTTCATTTTGAATGTGCCAACATCATATTTCCATGGACAGTAAAAATTGAAGCTATCATTGGTAACTTTTGAGGAAACAGGAAAAAAAGAGCTAGAATCATTTCAAGATAGATGCTTTTCCACCTGTTTTCCTTTAAAAACACACCCTCTTATGGAAGCTTTTAAAATCAACTGGGTAAGTTATTCACAATGGCCAGAACCACCATTTCTTCCCAATACAAGGTCATGCAGCTGAATTCTAAGTGAGAAGTCATTTCCTGATCTACTTTTCTCCAACACTCCATCTCAATCAACCACCCTGAAGATATATACTGCGTATAAAAGGAAATTAGAAACTTTTGTGGAAACAACCCTTTACATTTAAGAAAACCAGGTAAAGAGAAAAAAGGTTAAAATGCACCTACAAGCAGGAATCTGTTGAAAAGGCAATGAATTGGTACCTCCATAATTCACAGAACTCATAGTTTATGTTTTTGGATCTTACGAATTAAACTCCCTATTTGTGGTCATGTTATCACAGTTCTACTAAAGGCAAATGCCTTTGAATCTGAATGGTTTCAGGCATTTGTCTGAAGTAACTCACTCATGAGTAGGATTAAGGAAATGTACTTAATTTTCTCCAACCAAGAGCAAGCTTCCCTAGGGCACTGGAAGAGGGCTAATAAGAGGTTCATTTATTTCCACGCACCTGTGATTTTGTTCCTAAGCAGTGTGAATGGCTATTGAGTTCAATATCAGGACTTCTCGTTGCCAAATTACTTAGCTCTCATTTCATCTAGAGGTGAATCAAGAAGGCATCCTCTGATGTTTATGATATTGCCTTCCACATAACACTTGGAGAGAAAACAGAGGGAATTATTTACCTAGTTGGGTGAGAAAGGTGGAAAAGTACCTTCTCGTTTTTTTTAATTAAAATACTTTGTGAGGCAATCCTAGGACAGACATTTCTTTACTTCCTATATCACTCACATTTTTTCAGTTGCTGATAAGTGAATCATAATCCACAGTATCTCACATATTTTGGTGAGTAAGCAACGTAGACAAATGCCTTTCTTGCTGCCCTTTTGAACACACACAAACATGGGTTGACTTTAACTGTTAATAGTTCTGCAACAACGAAACACTCAGTCAGAACTGCCTGATGTTGACCATCAATTCTAGATCCACATGAAGACTGAATGAGGCAAGAATCTAACCTGTTAATAATTGACAGATTTCCCAATGTCCCCTTGGAAAATCTGGAAGAAAATGAGGCAAACAGAGGAAGAAGGGGTCTTTCCCCATGACTGTCAACCACCATATGCAATGTATTAATTTCTTGCTGTTCATTTTTTACTGTGATCTGGATCCTGACAAAGTGACTCTGCATTATCCCTTGGTTATTAGAAGAGTCTAATTGCTTGGAGTTAATTACTTGGACCTAAGAAGTTTGTCACTACATATCTATATCTTTATCTACAGATATTTTTATAACATAGGAGGAAGTCGAGTCCCCCGGCAAAGAGCATCTTTTCTGTTAGTTGGTTGGTTGGTTGGTTTCTTTGAGGTTGGGGGAGGTGCTCACCAGAGACACACACTGCCCCTTCGGACCTGGCTGGCAGGTGGTGGCTTCTGGGCTCCACACCCCCTGCAAAGCGAGCGGTGGCTTGGTGCTCACAGTTGGTTGATTGGCAGGGCTCGGAGCGTCTTTGCGTACAAGCAACTCCCTGCTTTAGAGCACCTCCTGTAGTTTTGTCCCATTAACCTGAGCACAGCAGGTTGACGAATTTGGTTATAGAGGCACAGTTGGCAGCTTCTAATTAAATAATTATGCCTAAGCAGCTGCACGGAAGCTGTCATGCACCTTAGAAAGACAGTAGCCAGTTTTATGGATCCTAAGACAGAGGAAGAGTTAACACTTAGCTCTGGTTGTTACATACAAAGGGCAAGTATATCGTATGCAGTACATGTGCTGTGCAATATGAAGTTGCTGTACGTTTGTGCTACCCTGTCCATGGAGTGACAGAGAGCAAACCTTGGCAACCTCTCAGCAGCCCAAAAAAGAAAGAAGCGATTATATGATCAAAGAACAGAGTCTGTTGAGAGCAATCTAAAAAGGACATAGTGTTATATGGACGAGTCTTTGATGAACACAGAAATGTCACTGAGCTAGTAGGCAAATACGCTCAGGTTCTGGGTATCATTTAGATGAGCAAGTGATTAGAATCAAGTGTAGTCTTTTTGAGGGGCTATGGTTGGTAGGTTTTCTTTTATTTGACTGAAGCTTCTTAAGAGGCTGTTTTCAAATATTAGAAATTGGAGAACAAGGTAAATATCACATACCTAGATTTAAACTCTACGATGCATGTTTTCCCCCAAAAGTTAGAAGATATTTATTCTACAGAATCACAGATAATGTCACACTCCTTTGTAGAAAGCTAAAAAGCTAAAGCCTTATCTCTATACTAGTGGAAAATTCACCAGAAGGAAGAAAGCAGAATCTGGCAACTAAGTTCCAACATAGAGGAAGGTACAGATTACAGCTAAAGGCCATAGGTAGGGATACTGGACCAAATAATGCTTGTTCCAACACATGAGAACGCTACTGAACTGCTGGCTGATTTCATTTTTCTACACAGGCTCTTCTTTCTACACAATCCATTTGTCTTCACTTCCAAAAACCAAACGTGTGATAACCCAGTAGAGAGCAACTCGGCTTCCCACAGGCCTTGTCACCAAGGTTCCCAGCACCATCTCCAAATGAATAAACACAACTGTAGGCAAAAACGAGTCCAGGAAATTCAGTCGTATCTTTATGTGTAAAGACATTAAGATATTTTAATCCTCAAAATTTATGGATTTGCCTTAAAATAAGAACAGAGAAAAACTGGAAACATATTTCTTATGGCATTCACCTCACCCAGCTCCCAGACCTGTTGAAAATCAGCAGTTCATCAAGCACTACACTTTACAGATTGATTGATTGTTCTTTCAGAGATCAATGGCTTATCTTTAGAATAATGCCATTTCTTAAAATAAGGCATTCTGTACAGTCATTTAAACAAATGGACTGACCTCTAACAAACTCTTACTTTAAAGGCACAATTTAAAGGTACAATTGTTTCCTTTCTTTTTTCCCTTCTTTTTTCCTTTTATGTCAGTGACTCTATCACCTCAGCTATCTGAAGACGACTGCATGTGACTGACAATTCTCAAGGATTCATTCCTTTTAGATGATGCCTAAATGAAGCTCGACTTAATTACGTCTGCACTGCAACTCACATCTCAGTACAAACTGCTAAGGAATCAAATCACAAAACTGTAAAGCCTAGAAAAGCAAATTTCAGACTTGGGGTCGGGGGGGAAGGGGGTCTTTCGTCAGTCTATGCTGCCATCTAGCCAAGATCATGTCGTTCAGTGCAACATCCATTTGTGTTTTCAACGCCCCCATGAAAGCCAGTCTTCAGCAACCAGCTTCAGAGACCCCAAAGTTAGATAAAAGAATAGAGAGCAGCACTTCAGCCACTCTGAGTCTATCAACCTCCTGTGGACCAACAGCTAAGTTCTAATGTTCTTATGTTCACAATTCAGTATCTGACAGAGCCATACATGCCTGTTTTCATTCCACATATTACCTATACCAATATCATTTGCATCTTGTGATTTTTGAGGCCTTTAAATGTTCTGTGATTCTTTAAATATTTTTAAATATTTAAATAAATATTTATATAAATATTTATATAAATATTATAAAATAAATATTTTATAAATATTCTTTAAATAGTCTGTGACTGGAAAAACAAACGCTGTCTTAGGTAAGACATGAAAGCTGACTATAACCTCTAATCTTCTAGCTGTACCTCAAGGGTTAAAAAAAAGAACCAAAACAGTATTCCTTAGACATAGACTGAACATGCAGACATATATTTCTGTTAAGAGGATCCATACACATGAAAAAACAAAAAGAACCCGTGGTACTTACGATAGAAGACGTACTCAGTGTAACTTGACCAGACCTTGTCATCTGTGTATTGGTTGACGAAAGATGCTGTCACTGAGGAGTTACAGGCCACCATGTGGAATCCACATTCTGACAACATATCAAAAGCCCTTTCCAGATGCCTGAATTTGAGATAAAATCTGGAGGTGTATCTTTCTGGGGCTCTGTCAGGGTCTCTGCTCTCATTCAAAGTTTCTCCAAAGACCTCCTTTGCCAAGGAAATCCTTCCACAAACCAAAATCCGGGGAACTCTCCGAAACTTGGCATCCGCCTGCCCCTCTCTGCCCATGGTGCAGGAGCCCCTGTATCCCACAGTAATAAAACCCCACTTGCGGTCAGCAGGGAGTAGCGAGGAAGGGGGGCATATTCTCGTGTCACTTCCTTGGGAGGCATCTTCAAAGTCACTATGGCAGAATTCATCTGGGCTTTGCTTGATTTCATCAGGGGTCAGGAGTTTGACCAAGTCTGGGAGCTGGAAGTACTCAGCTTCCCTTTTCAGTCTTCCCCTTTCTGGAAAGTGATCAGGCAGGACCACCTGCCTGTCCCTGAGATAGTCCAGAATATAACGGAACAGGAATCCATCTCTGTCAATGAAAAACCTTCCCTTGGAGTCCTTGGCTAGATCGTTAGCTGTGTCTCTCTTTGGGGAAAACATTTTCCACAGGAGGGAATGAGGGATGCTTATTAATGTGGAATGGCGAGTGAAATAAACTTGACCCCCAACATTCAGCTCCACAACCTCAGGGAAGGAGTTGGGAACCGCAGCCCCTTGTTCTCGAGGATAATAACGACTACAGTTTCCACTCAGAGCCATTGTCCCTTTCTTCTTCTTCTATTTTGACGTGAAGGTGCAGTTCAATGGAGTCAGAGCCTGATCTTTTGCAAACTTGTAAGGGAGGGAGAGGACGCTAACTTGTTAAGAAAACGGCCTTCTCTTACCTAGTTTTTTCCCCAAGAAAGCAAAATTTCAAAGACTCCACAGGTGAAGTGATGCTGCAAAAGTAGTTTAAACCCTGGCAGGTGGTAAGCTATTACTTCATGGAATATAATTAACTCATCTGCATCCAATCTTCCCCCAAGCTCAGTAGGCAAGGCAGGCCAGGTCTCCAGTTACTGAGAGGTCTGTGTGAAGGAAAAGAGAGAAAATTATTTCCTCAATCCCAGCATGAGTCAGAAAAAAAGAGACCACTGGAGAGAGAAGAGGGAAGGAGAGAAGCAGGAAGGGAGGAAGGAAGGGAGGGAGGGAGGGAGGGAGAGATTATTTTACATAAGCAGCCCTGGAACTACTGATTTCACCCATTCTTCAACTAAATCGTAGCTTCTCTCAAGCTATTTTTTGTCTACATATTTATCCATATTCCTCTGTCTCCAGCATTTAGTATTAAAAACATTTCTATTTGATTTCTGCATTAAAAAGGAATATGCAATTTTCAACTTCTAAAAGGGAATTTTTTTTTTTTTTTCTGGCTGGACAGGAAAAGTAATAAGCCTCGGAACTTACCTTAGTGAGTGCTGGAAACAGCTCTTGCGCAGAAATACCCATTTGCAAAGCAGTCGGAATCCACAACCACACAGAGTCTGGAGCTTGTCAAATCCCAAAGAGGTAAAGGACAGAGGTATCAATGAAGGGTGCCAGAGAGATGTGCTCTTAGAAAATAATCATATATATATATGTGTGTGTATATATATATATTTAAAGATTTATATAAATGTACATTTGTGTATATATATGTATATATTCACTTCCAATCTCAAGTTAAAACAAGTCACAAAAAAGTTAAACCGTGACGAGAGGTTGTATTGAAGAAGCAAAGCAGAGAAAAATATTCATCCAAAGCTTCTCCAGGAAAAAAAAAAAAAAATCAAACCTTTGGAAAGAATCCTTAAAACAGAAGAGAGTTGCAAGAGGTACTGGGACCTAGAAGCTTTTCAGAAAGCCCAGAAGAAGAAAGAAAGACAGATGTGCCCTGCTGGGGTCCCAGGTAGCCACCCCACCTGCCGGCAAGGGCAAGCGGGCTCCCATGTTCCCAGCCAAGTGGGAGCCGGTGGCCGCCGCAGCGCCGAAATGACGACGGGGGGCTCGGGCTCGGGCTTCTCAGGCGGCGGAGCTGGGTGGTTCCACAGTTCCTAGTGCAGTTCGGATGCTGTTGTTTCAGCAGTGCAGGCAAGAAACCATCCAGGGAAATGACTATTACATCATCTTAAAGGAATATGGCTTGGAGAAAGCGGAGGCAGCTCCGAGTCACGTCCGCCTCGCTGACAGGTCGCCAGGACTGCACGAGGACGCCGCGCTCCGGCCGTGAGCACGCGACTCCTGGGCGCTCTGGGCGCGGGGCGGGGACGCAGCGCTGCGCAGCCACTCCCCCCCTCCCCGTCCTGTCCGGAAGTCTGGAGTTTACAAGGGCCTTTGCTTTGCCCTTTCCTCCTGTCTTCAGACTTCCACCGCCACCACCATCCCCCAGAAACAAGCCCCCAACCCAGTGGTGAGACGAACACAGAGATTTTTCATTAAAAAAATCAACAAACATGCCCGTCGCACGTGCACTGAATTTCTGCGGAAGGGCAAATTGCCCCTCTAAAGCTTGTTTTTATAAAAATTTAAAAAAAAGGAAGGAAGGAAGGAAAGCACACCCAACGACCCCCAATATTCAAGCTACAAAGTAGTTCTTTTTTCCAACCAAAGAGGATGAAACCATGTTCTCTCAGATGCCTTCACCTGTTTTTTCCCTTCTCCATCCCTCTGCCACCCCACCACAGGAAATAAATAAATAAATAATAAATACATACATGCATAGGTAGTCTCTCTGGAATTAATGATACTCCTTCAAAAGAATCCACGAAGCACTGGTACCCTCAGAAAACCCAGGGTTTATATCAGTAAGTCATGAGCTTAGCTTCCATGTAAATTGTGACCTGCAACCTTTTTTCTGGGGCTGTTTCCATACAGAGCATCTCTTTGGATGTGCCCCCGCCCCCTCGCATCTCATCCCAAGAGGACTCTGGTGGAAGATTCGCCTGCAAAGAGACATTTTACTCCTGTCCCACAGGGTTCCCTTAAGTGCATCATTAGAGTTTCAGGAAGGCATTTCCAGGGCAACCTAATCCACTAACAAAGTGCTTCCAGTTGATCCTGCCAGTCAATAATGGCCCAGCCAACAGCTTACAGTAAGTCAGCCATTTCCCCTTTCAAACACCAACGTCTTAGGACTCACATTCCTAATGAGAATATAGTACTTCATCTATGAATAATATATGTGAGGCACACTCCATTCCAAACAATTGCTATTTTTAAAAAATGAAAGCCAAAACTGGAGAGGAAAGTATGAATTAGATAGATTTTATGGGATACCCGTGTTTATGGCCAACTCTTGCCCCAAGAATTAGCTTGAAGATAGACTCAGCGGTAGCATAAAATAATTTCTAATTTAACACTTTTCTTTCACTAAGAACCGGATTACTGAACATATTCAGAGTGTTAGCTAACACTCCAACGCCTGATTATATTTGACTTTGTTTCTTTAACGAATGTATTAACCTGTTCTGCCCTCAATCATTGGGATTTTAATACTGGACCAATCAAGGATGTGTCTGTTATTTGATGCACTCATATCGCCATCTAGTGTTTTCAAACTATCAGTGCAATCTGTATCTGGCAACTTACCTGAACCAAAAGTTAGATTTTTTTTTCCTTTATTTTAAGGTTTTTATAGTGGTTTGAGTATTTCCAGAAATGTTCTGTTCACCAAGATGACCAAGTAAACATTTAGTTGCCATCTGGTTAAGGGAAAAAAGTAAGTCTGAATCTATACCTATTAAGTACTGGTTTTGGTTGTAGTTAAGAGCAAATTATTTTGTCTAAGAGAGTAGGCCAGTACGCCATGACAATAGCTTTGGAGATTAGATATTAAAATATTTGGGGGGCAGTCTGACAGGAAGTGAAGAATGGGAGGAAGAAAAATCATAGTCTTTTAAAGATAAAAGGAACTTGTGAAATGGAATCACCATCTTGTCTTAAAGATACGGAAACTGAGTACCAGAGAGGGAAAGCACTTCCACAGGGTCACACAGCTGTGGAGTAGCAGGGTAGGGGTTAGACCACTGCATATTCAGAATGATCAATGTGCTGTTTTTAACCTTATGGATTCTAGAATAGGGATGGAGAAGTGGCAAGCAAAGAAAACAAGAAGAATTTCAAGATTATTACACATTTGAAAACAAAAGAACAAGTCATTTAAAAGAGCTTTTAGCATTAAGTTGAGTTGAAAGGCTAAAATATTTTTACCATTTAAAAGTAGAGTAATCTGAATTTCAAAAATGAGGAGCTCTGTTTATTTGTCTGGGTTCCATAGGGTAGGCAATTTTTTTTTTTTTTTTTTTTTTTTTTTTTTTTTTTTTTGCGGTACGCGGGCCTCTCCCGCTGCGGGGCACAGGCCCCGGACGCGCAGGCTCAGCCGCCATGGCTCACGGGCCCAGCCGCTCCGCGGCATGCGGGGTCTTCCCGGACCGGGGCACGAATCCGTGTCCCCTGCATCGGCAGGCGGACTCTCAACCACTGCGCCACCAGGGAAGCCCAGGTAGGCTATTTTTGAGACAAGTAGTTTTTAATGTTTTTGGAGAATGGACTGCTTGGAGAATCTTAGGAAATCTAGGAAATGAATACACGCGCATAAAAGTTCACATTCAGTGTCGGGGTAGAGCTTCTCGGAAAGGTCTGAGTAAAGAGAGGAACCAGGGAGATCACGTGGCCAGGGACTCACATTCCCAGCAATCCTCAAATTTTGACTATGAACCTTCTTCTTTTTTTTTTTTTTTTGCGGTACTCGGGCCTCTCACTGCTGTGGCCTCTCCCGTTGCGGAGCACAGGCTCCGGACGCGCAGGCTCAGCCGCCATGGCTCACAGGCCCAGCCGCTCCGCGGCATATGGGATCCTCCCGGACCGGGGCACGAACCCGTGTCCCCTGCATCGGCAGGCGGACTCTCAACCACTGCGCCACCAGGGAAGCCCTGAACATTCTTTTTGAAATGAGATTACACACAGAGAGACACATTCTGAGCACTGAAAAAAATAAAACATAAAACATTCACCACACGACCTTAACCTTGTGACCACACCACCTGAAATGCACTCTGAATTCGTATTTCTTAATATATTTTAATGAACACTGTAACTATCCCAGGCTTTACACACTTGTATTGCTGTATGTTGTTTTGTGCTAAAAAAAAGTTCATTTATTATAATAAACTGTTAAAAATAAACAACTGTTTTGCCAGCCCTCTTTAGGCATATTTACTTTTTTAATCTACCTGGACCCTCAAGAAATTGAGAGGTTCTGGACCTCTCATCTTTTGAGAGGTCAGGGGTTTGAGTCAACATTGGCCCTAAGCCTATGCATGTCAGGTTCTGTAGAGCACAGGTTAACATCTGATCCATACTCTTTCTTATTCCTTTAGTCTCTGGGATACAAAGGCTTGAGAAGTGGGCTTTGAGGAAACAAAGCAATACACCATATAGAGAGATTTAAATAGTGCTAGAGTAATCGAGTATGTCCCAGGGTGTCTCAGGAAGGCTGTCAGTAATCCCAGCTGTTTGGTGCCTGAACAAGAGGCAAGAAGCCAAGTCTAAGCAGTTAGTGTGTTCCTGTCCTTCGTGTCAGCAGATAACGCTGCTAGTGTGATTATTCTTTTCTGGCAGCTTTCCGCTGAAACACTGTGGGATGCCACACTCAGCCCGAAGGCTGAACATCCAGCAACAGATTTCTCTTAGGGGAAGAGCGAGGAAGAATGTTCCATCCTGTTCCTTGTAATATTCAAGCCCACAGCACATGAAGACACGCCATGGGTAATTTGTGGTATTGATAAAACGTGTCAGCTTCTGTTTCCTGTTCCCCACTTTCACACACCCGCAGAGCTGAATGTTGAAGAGTCTATTCTCAAAAGGACAATTTTAATTTTGGAATAATGGGATCACTTCCCATAGCCTCACCCCCTAACACATCCTTCAGTTTCCTCTCCCGTCAAGCACTGATAGCTTTTATGCTGACTGTCTTTGATATAAGGGAGGGAATTGATCTCATAAACTTACTCATACTAAGATGCAGTGCACTCATTGTGTTACATGCCCCCAAGGACTCCTGAATTAGCACCATCATCTTAATAGCTACCGTTTATGGAGGGCCAGCCACAGTCATTACCTCTCTCCCTGACTGGTGGTGTAACAGCAGACGGGAGACTCAATGTCTCTGAGCCAGGGTAAAATGGAGAAAATGAGAAGACCTGCCTCCCAGGTGTGCTGGGCTGATAAAATACTATGATCTGCATGTTGGACCCCTAGCACGTTCCCTAGCTCTAGCTGATGCTTAATAAATGACAGCAGTATCCGTGATAGTGGTAGAAGCAGCCATATTTGTTGTTAGACTCAAGCTGGGGCACAAAGAAGTGACAGAAGATGCCCGAAGATTGAAATTCACTTCTACTTCCAAAATCATTCATCTTCCCACTGTGAAGTTTTAGGTAAAGATCATTGCTTGGTATAAATGTATTTCTTAATAATGGGGGGAATTTCAGGCTTTGGTGAGGGGGATGGGTGGCAGAATGGGGAACTGAGAATAATCAATACCACGATGGTTAAAAATAGAAATTGCACTATCTTCTGCCAGACAGGGTTGTATTCCTGGTACCCTTTCATCCATTCCGCACAGATTTACTAAGTCCCTATGTTGTATGCAGCACAGTGCTAGGTACTTAAGATACAAAGCTGAATTCAGTACAATCTCTGAACTCAGACACTCACGAACACACTCACACTCAAAATCATAGCAATGGAAGACAAAGATTAAAAGGTTCTAGATCCTTGAGTACTGCCTCTTATTTGCAGAAAACGATGCCTGCTGCTGTATTCAGCTTTGGGTCCTACATAGTTCACATATGGCTTGGACAAACCACTTAACCTCAGGTGGCCTCTGCTTCCATATCTATAAAATGAAGCTGTCCCTCCTTATAGAGATATTGTGACTGATGGCAAAAGAAAGATAAAATACGGCTGCCAAATCTTCAGAGACATACTGGGAAGTAACAGAGGAAGATGGCAGCAAACAGCAATCTCTCTTGTTAAAATAAAGCCTCACAAGAAAGAATTGGGATTAGACTTGTGTAATTTTAAAGTTGGAACAGGAGACCCTTCAATATCATCCACTGCACCCACAGCTCCACCCAAAAGTTTGAGGTAATAGCAAACATTCAGTCAAATCACTTCTCTCAGGACGTCTCCCTGAAAATAGTCTTGAACTTGACTACCAAAACATATATAATAGCTAAAGCTGTTTGTACCACCATGGAGACTCTGAAAGGAAAGTCTGCCGAATAAAGTTCTTCCAAGTGAACTCATTTTGAGATCTGAGGGTTTTTTTAATTTTATGCTGATCTGAAAAGCAAGTATGGACTGCTCTTCACATATGAAGGTGACATCTTTTCTTTTTCTTCAAAACAAGGAAGCTTTTCTGGAACAAATGGTCCAAGTTAGGAGTGCACCATTTGATCATGAAGTTGAGTGAAGCCAACTCCACATATGTGTTTTGAAACTGTGATCTCATCGGCATGAAACCTAACCAACAGAAATATACTCGTCCTTAAAATGGATTGGAGAATGAGTGTGTGTGGGGGGAGAATATAGCTGCCCAGCTATCAAACAATTGGTTCCAGCAAATACATAGACAGTATTTTAGGCATAACCAGAAAAAACAAAAGAGGTCTACCCTGGCCGCCCGTACAGTCCTACTCCAAGAAACCTGCTTAACCGTGCTGTGTCATTCACAGTGTGATGCTCATTGTATATGTTGTGTTACGCATATTGGCACCATCCTTACTATGTTTGCTACACATTAGGCAACATGTCTCTTGGTAAAAGAGTAGTGTAATTTGTAAGCCAGTAATTGTCAATCTTTTATCTTCTACCACGAAACCCATCTTTCAAACGACATCTTGGTCACCTTTCCAAAATATGCAACAGAGAGTAGCAATATCAAATCCACAAACGCTTAGGTGTTAAGTTCAAACACACTTATTTATTTAAAAAGCAATCAGTCAGAAATTGCAATAACATGTCAGGGGTCTCTAGAGTGCATTTTAATGTTTTTCTAAATAGTTTTATATACGCATACATGGAATTTATTGAACTCCCTGAAACAACTTGCGGGAAATGGAGTCTGAAAAGCCTAGTTATAATGAAACGGAACAGGCTTTAGAATCAGGCAGAGCAAGGTTTGAAAGAGGTACCTACCAGCTGTATGATCATGAGCTAATCACTTTACCTCTCTGAGGATATTCGCCTCTTGTATATAATAAAGATAGAAGAATCCACTTTGTGGAATTGATGTAAAGATTAGAGATAATATTCTGCAAATGCTTGGCACATAGCAACTGTTCAATAGGTGAAGGGCAATGTGATTATATTTATGCTTCGCTCCATCACCTCCTCTCCCTCTTCCTCCACTTTCTGCCTGCACGCGATGCGTCTGTGTGAATGAGTGGGTGGGAGGGTACCACATTACTTATTCATACTGGTGATGTGACTGATCCCTTTTCTAAAAGTCTGCTTCTCCCTGTAAGGAGTGGGATAGGATAAAGGAAAGGGATACTGGGAACTCTAAGCACAATTGTCCTAGGAGGTGGATAATTTGTTCATTTAGGGCTTCCCTGGTGGCGCAGTGGTTGAGAATCTGCCTGCTAATGCAGGGGACACGGGTTCGAGCCCTGGTCTGGGAGGATCCCACATGGCGCGGAGCAACTAGACCCGTGAGCCACAACTACTGAGCCTGCGCGTCTGGAGCCTGTGCTCCGCAACAAGAGAGGCCGCGACAGTGAGAGGCCTGCGCACCGCAATGAAGAGTGGCCCCCGCTTGCCACAACTAGAGAAAGCCCTCGCACAGAAACGAAGACCCAACACAGCAAAAATAAATTAATTAATTAATAAACTCCTACCCCCAACATCTAAAACAACAACAACAACAAAAAAAACATAGTCACCTGCCTTAGAAAGTAGCTATACTTTTCAGAGAATGATGAATAGAGGAAAACTCATTCAGGACATCTCCCATCATTTTACGTTGATTCAGCAGTCACTTTGGTGTAGCCATTGTTTGTAGAAGGCATTTTTCACAACTAAATCCAAACATGTCATACTCGTAGGTTGAAATGAATCTTACCAATAGCATCTGCACACAGGGAAAGCAGGAAGAGAGAAGGGCAAAGACCAAATAACAAATGGAAACATTTATCTCAAGGAACAAAATGGAACTGTTTTATTAGAGGACTTGAGAAATCAAAGCTGGGAATTTCAGGCATGCTCTGAAATACCACTTTGATAGCCAGCACACTTTTTCCCTTGCCTTCGAGTTATCTACAAGAAATCCAGGGATCATTTTTCATTCATCTTCATAGCCCCCAGCAGCTAGCACAGGATCTGGCGTCTGGAAGGTACTCAATTAACGTTTGTTGAATTTAATTGCAGGAGTGAGAATGTTTTCTCAGAATGGCACAATAAGTGGTATATTAAGAAACTGACAGGGTCGTGTCAGAATGAGCTGTTGGTTGGTAGTTGATTTCAGTTTAGCTCTCAAAACATTGAGTTCTCCATGCTGTCAACTAAAAAAAAAAAATACACAGCCAAAAAGTTGAGAATTACGTTTTGTTTTCTGGACAAAACAGCACTTCAGCCTGGGACGCAGCCTCTTAGATAGTTCTGAGGGACTGCTCTGAAGAGGTAAGGGGGGGAGCCAGGATACATTGGAGTTTTTGCAACAAAGACCAGGTAGTGGAACTTCAAAAGATTACTGTTAATTAAAGAACACCAGACATCTCAAGTTAATGAATTTAGCACTTTTCTTTTATGTATGGGAAGATGCAAAAATCTGGCTCCTTGAAATCATTCCTTTGATATGCACCTTAGCTATCTGGGGCCAGAATCCTGCTTTTCTCCATCCTGAATCCCTCCAGGTGCAAAGCTGGGGGCTGCTGCACCACATGGGGGCGGCTGTAGTGGCTTTATGGCTGCAACATCCTTTGTCTACTGATATGGCAGGCGACATTTTTCATTCATGATGCTCCTAGGGACTTTTGCATTTGGTCAGGACCCAGAGAAATCAACTAACTGCAGAAACGGCCGTTCTTAACTCACCCCTGCAAAGAGGTCATCCAAGGACCCAGTGCCCAGTCCAAATGGAGTGGAAAAAGGAAGACCATTTACACCCTTGGAAGAGGAAGACGCCACAAAGTTTTTAGTTTCAAAATTGCACTGACACCAGTTTATTAAAATATTCATGTCTGTGTTTGTGGCCAAACAAACTAACACATAAAACACGCTGACTGCCAGACATATTCACCTACGTTATCTCTTTTAATTCCTACAACAATCCTGAACTTTTGGTATTGTGGGGAGAATAAAAGAGCTTCCAAGAGGTTAAATAATTAGCAAGAGGTCACACCAAGCTTGTCTGATGCCAAAGCCCCCTTTTAACGACACCAAATTACTTAGGCATAATTCCTTGTATTAAATATCCTCAGTCTGTGTCTAACATTTGGATTTGCTCACACAGAGCAGCATACGTTCCTAGCATAGATCACCACTGTATCCCCAATCCTAGTTCTGTGCCTGGCACAGAAAAAGCACTCTGTAAGGATTTGTCAGAAGTTTGTTAGAATGAACAAGTGAATGAATAAATCAACGTGTGAGGGACTTCCCTGGTGACGCAGTGGTTAAGAATCCGCCTGCCGGGCTTCCCTGGTGGCTCAGTGGTTGAAAGTCCGCCTGTCGATGCAGGGGAGACGAGTTCGTGCCCCGGTCCGGGAAGATCCCACATGCCGCCGAGCGGCTGGGCCCGTGAGCCATGGCCGCTGAGCCTGCGCGTCCGGAGCCTGTGCTCCGCAACGGGAGAGGCCACAACAGTGAGAGGCCCGCGTACCGCAAAAAAAAAAAAAAAGAATCCGCCTGCCAATGCAGGGGACACGGGTTCGAGCCCTGGTCCAGGAAGATCCCACATGCTGCAGAGCAACTAAGCCCGTGTGCCACAACTACTGAGCCTGTGCTCTAGAGCCTGCGAGCCACAACTACTGAAGCCTGCATGTCTAGAGCCCGTGCTCCGCAACAAGAGAAGCCACCACAATGAGAAGCCCGTGCACCTCAACGAAGAGTAGCCCCCGCTCACCACAGCTAGAGAAAAGCCCGCGAGCAGCAGCAACGCTCGCAGACCCAACGCAGACTATATATATATATATATATATATATATATATATATATATATATATAAAAGAATAAATGAACAAACTATCAACTGGGACAAATGGTGTCCAGAAATTTTAGCTGGAAACAACAAGGTTCTGATCTCATGTGGTGTGTCTAATTGTCTTTACTCCTGAAATTTTGGTTCCAAATGGAAGACTGATTCCAACCATGAAAAAGGGTTCCAAAGAGGAAAAACTAAAAGTTTTTCATAACAGCATCAAAGAATTGGCCCTTCATGAATCCACAAGGCTGAGTACTATAGATTTATATGTTTATGTTCCAGAATTTAGAAGCTTTTAGAAATAAGACACTCCTTTGGAGATAAAGCTAAAAATCCCCAGTGTTTTTTTTAAGTGCTTAGATGGTGAAAAAAAAAACGTGATTTACTTAAAAAAAAAATCTTGACAAGGTACCAGGCAATTCTAATCCCATCATTTTATGCATCAGTCACTCTGCATCCTTTCCAAAAATATGTGTGGAGTGGAGTGTGGAGTTGGAAGTCCTGATAATGATTGACCTATACAGACACACACACTGGGCACAAGATTTAAGAAGCCAAAGCACACAGTTCAAATGTGAGTTGGGAGACATCACTCTTTTGCTGTAAAATGCAGATGTGCACAGCTGCTGCCAAGGAAATCGCATGTTACCTTTATGGAGAGTGAGCTGAGCCTCAAGTACATCTGCCAGTTATCCTAGGGTCTATCCAAATGACAGGCTGGTTTGCAATGTATGTATTGTATCCGAATGACAGGCTGGTGTGCGATGTATGGTTCCAATGGCTGCCAGAGGATATTGGGCAATTGTTTGAAATACAGCCAGTGCTGTATATCTTCCTGATAAATCTGGTTCCCATTCATTAGGAAAAAGAATGCCTGTGAAAAATGGAGTGACACGAGAAAAGATTTATGGATCTGATAGAAACTGGATTCAATCTGATGTCTCTTGACCAACCCCTTGAATTTTTCATATATGTAAATGAGATTTTGAGAGTAGTTCATACAGCTATGTTGTTGAAGTACCATCATATTGAACACAGAGGCTAACGTTACCCCTAGATAGGATATTAAATAAAATCTTAAATTAAGATGGAAAATTAGAGAAAGGGCTAGGGATGGAAAAGGAGTTGGATTTCTAATTTGCACCAAAGACTGTAAGCAAATGCATTTCTCTTATTGCCATTTTGCCCAAGGACATTTGTGCCTATAAGTCGAAAGAAAGAAAGAGAAAGTAACTGTCCAATGAAAGCGACCGATGGGATGGAGTCCACTTTGAGAACATCCACTTTGGGCTTCACAATAATAACCCCCCCATTCCCAAAAAAGTTCACCTGCAGAGGCACTGGCTAATCAGAGTCCAGATAGAGTCCTTCCCCAGAAACCCCATTAGTTAATGACAACTAAGTTTGTTGAAGTCCAACAAAAAAAAGCTTTTGAAATCCCACTTCTGCTTATCATCATTCATTTACTGAAATTTTTACACGTCTATTTGTACAAAGAACTATGTTAGACACTGTAGAGGATGCAACTATTAATCAGACAAGAGAGTTGCCCTCAATAAGCTGATAATACAGTAGGACAGAACAACTTATTCTGTGTTCAAATTGGAGATAGATAACTGATGCACAGAGAGTGACGGTTGCTCTTAAAAGAAATGGAGAAAGTTCTATGAGACAGGCACAGAGCTAACCAAAAGGAAGTCATTTTTTGAAACTCTGAGGAACATCATGTTAGCACAAAGTGCCCATTAATAAATTATTGATGGGCTAAAGAAAGTGCTACCTTGCATCCCTACACGTTTACTGGGCATGAAGTCGGAGGCACTCGTTTAGAATTCATTTAGAACTGCCCCAAACTGTGCTGATTCATTAGAGTCCTGATGCTCTCAGAAATATTTTTGTAAGCCCATGACAGCACTAGTCTGTACAGCTCATTTGTATTTGGTTCTCAGCCAACAAGGGCTAAGAGCCATTTGTGTGGTCCTCCACAGTCATTTATTTATTCCACCAGATCCCTCTTTCTGCCGTTACTTGTGTGGCAGTGAACACGTGGGTTCAAGATGGCTGACCAAAGGAATACAAGTGATGGTGCTGAGGATGCCACCAAAGACCAAGGAAGAGACCGGATGGTAGAAAGCAGGCTTCACCGCCAACAGCTCCAAATGCCTTCAAGGAGATAGTCTAAGAAACCCAGATCAACACACAATTGTTGCCTGGTAGAAATCCTTTGACATTTTGAAGGGCAGTATAAGCCTCAATGCAGCCTAGAAAGATTGCCCAATAACAGTATGAAGCATAAATAGAAGAAATCTATGGCCAGGGGCATATCACAAACTCAGGAGACTTCAGGGGAAAGAAGAACAATTGCCAAAGTATGACATCAGTAGCACATCCCCAAGGACGTTGCAATAATCCCATAGAGCTCCCATTTAGTTAACATAATTATATCCGGGAACAGATTCCCACAATAAATGGGGTATGCCTGTAGTTTCAGGCTGGGGGGGGTGGAAGTGAGGACAATACAAAACACTGTTTCTATTTCAGATACCCCAGGAGCCCTGTAATTAAGGATGTCCTGAGGGCTTGGGGAGGTTGACTTTCTGTAACAATAGCAATTCTTTAAGGCAATTGTGGAATACAGAGGAGATCTAATAAAAGAACATGAGTTACTTATTTTTTTTTTTTTTTTTTTTTTTTTTTGCGGTACGCGGGCCTCTCACTGCTGTGGCCTCTCCCGCCGCGGGGCACAGGCTCCAGACGTGCAGGCCCAGCGGCCATCACGGGTCCAGCCGCTCCGCGGCACGCGGGATCCTCCCGGACCGGGGCACGAACCCGCGTCCCCTGCATCGGCAGGTGGACTCCCAACAACTGCGCCACCAGGGAAGCCCAGTAACTTTTTTAAAAAATTTTATTTATTTATTTACTTTTGGCTGTATTGGGTCTTCGTTTCTGTGCGAGGGCTTTCTCTAGTTGCAGCGAGCCGGGGCCACTCTTCATCGCGGTGCGCAGGCCTCTCTCTATCGCGGCCTCTCTCGTTGCGGAGCACGGGCTCCAGACGCGCAGGCTCAGTAGTTGTGGCGCACGAGCTTAGTTGCTCCGTGGCATGTGGGATCCTCCCAGACCAGGGCTCGAACCCGTGTCCCCTGCATTGGCAGGCAGATTCTCAACCACTGCGCCACCAGGGAAGCCCAAGAACATGAATAACTTTTGTTCAGCACAAAAGGACAACCTTATGAGTAATTTTGGTCACCTTGCATTACTGCAAATAAAAGTTGCCTGGTTTATTAACCTAACGTTCACAATTTGGGGATGGGAAGGGAAAGAAACCTACAAAGAAATACTAAAACAAAACTTAAGTACTAAAAATGATTTTTTCCTACAGAGGGAAGCATTCGTGCATTATGGTTAAAAGTGGGGGCTTTGGGGTCAGGCAGTTCTGGGAACCAACTCCCAGCTCCATCATTTACCAGCTGAGAAAGTTACATTAATTTTCTAGTCATGATTTTCACATCTGTAAAATGGGAAAGAATTGTAGTTCCTTATGGAGATTTTGTGAGAACCAAGTAAGAGAACGCCTATTGAGTACTTAGGACATCACCAGCTCATAGTTAGTGTTCAACAAATGTAACTTTGGAGCTTTTTCATGCATTTTTTCCCCAAAACTGTTTTAGATTATCTCCCTAGAGCAGAGAGTAGAGGCACATCGTTAATGTTGGCCAGTCCTCATTCTGTGCCCCTTACAGATTGGGAGGGAAGGAATCAGGGCAGTTACACAGACCTCCTCTGGGGGTGCAGAGCCTCACTCAGAGATGATTGGGGTGGGTCAAAAGGCACCATATGTCAGTGTCATAATGTTATTTGCCTGAATAATAACTCTCTACTTGCCAAATTATCAGTTTCACCATCCCTGGCCCCTTGAAGCTCTAGCCCTTACTCCTCATTTATTATGGGTCAGTTGTCCCGGCATGGTTTCTGGTACACAGGATGTTTGGGCAGAAATCTGCACATTTTTTAAGTTCTCTTTTTTCCCCCCTATATCCTCCCGCTTGTTGACTTGATTCAGTCTCAGTGGACTGTCACCACTGTGCAAATGATTCAAAATCTGAACGTTTGGTTTCCAGCTTCTATATACCGGATGGGCATCTTCACATAGACCTACCAGAACCTCACATTCAAGTCCAAAGCCAAATATCTGTTTGCCACTCCCATTCGTTACATTCTACCACATTCTCTGAGTTAATGGCATCAATGGCCTTCCTCTACTTTCTAAGTGAAAACCCATTATCTGATTCCTCCCTTTCCTTTAGCTCCTGTTACCCAATAATCAAATCTATCCACTGTATCTCTACTATAAATCTTCCAGGTATCTTTTCTTTTCCATTTCCATCTGTTCAACCCTTGTTCTTTACCTTTTACCCAAATTCATTTGTTCAACAAATAATTACTGAGATTTACCATTGGCCAGATGCAGCATTCAGCTGTAAGCTCTATGTGTTGGGGACCCAGAGATGAACAGGTAAACATGGCCCTTGCCCTCATGGAACCTTCATTCTACGCAAGCAGTTCACACCTTAAACAAGTAAATAAATAAGCAAAATCATTTCAAATAGTGATGTGTTATGAATAAATTAGAATGTGGTGATATGAAAAAAATGTCTTGGGTCGGGGTGGGGTTGGGAAGACAAAGAGAAGAGGATGGGACTCTGCGTAGATGATACGTGAGCTAGGGCAAGAAGCCAGCCGTGTGAAATTCTCGGAATAGCATATTCTAGGTGGATGGAATGGCAAGAACAAAGGCTCACATGTCTGAAGTCAGACTAAGCTTGGCATGTTCAAGGAACCAAGAAAGCCAGTGAGTTGCAGCAGAAGTGAGAGCGTAGGTCTGAGAAGCACACAGGGGTCAAACCATTCTGGGGATCATGCACTACGGTAAGCATGTAGATTTCATTTTAAGTAGGATGGGAAGCCATTGATAGGTTCAAAGTTAGAAGCGATGTGTTCTAGCTTACTTGTTTTTTAGAGTTGACGGTTGGCTGCTCTGGAGATAATGAATTGTAGGGAAGCAAGATTGGCTGTAGGGCAGAATAAAGACAGTGTTGCAGGAATCCAAGCAATAGATATAGTGGCCTGAACTAGGGTGGAGGGAGGATAAAGGAGGAAAAACTGGTGAGGATTTTGGACACATCATCGAGATGCTGGAGGCAGTACTATTACACGCATCTGCTAATGTTCTCCCTCCTTCCAAGCTTTTTCATCTCAGTTCATTCAACACAAAGCTGACAGTGTCATGCTTCTAAAGATACCATCCTTTGCCGAGATATCTCAATTGGCTCCCCACTGTTTATAAAATAAAGTCCAAAGTCGTTGGTATAGATTCAAAGATCTATGCTATTCGGCCCTAACTACTTTAGAGAGATATACAGGGGGGTTTGGAAGGAAAGGATAAAACAGTCCCAGAGCAGTTCAAAAGTCCTTCACAAACAGTGCTATTCACAGAGAGTGGTGCTAGCTTTTGATGTGTGAAGAACCAGCATTCACAACTCTTTAACTTCTCTTAATCTGAGAGGATCTGTCCTAAATGGAAGGGCCACAATGCGTCAACCAGTGGTTGTGATTTAGCTTCCAAGGGAAGAAATAGGGAAGTTTTAAGAACTAGAAGAAATGTAGTAGCCCCTTAGAACACAAATAAATAAATTAATTAATTGATTTTGTTATGAACCTTGACTTCACCCATTCCCCTGAAATATAGTACCCAACTACAATCGATTGAAGGAATACCTCACAACAAAATCGAACGGTCAAGTTATCATGCTTCATGTTAAACATATGATTTCCTTTCCTCTCTGCCTTAAGCAAGTATTTCTTGGAAATTGAAAATTCATGTCAGGATCTTCAAACCAGAGTTGAGAAGTCACAGTATTGACAATTCAGAGAAACAGAAGGGGGCAGTGTTACCAGACGCCTGCACCAACGTGAGGCCTTGAAGAAGAGAAAATGAAAGTTGCTCTGAGTAACCCTGCTCATACCCAGGATCCCAAAGAGTCTCAGTTTCAGTTGTTTGTTTCTTTCCACTTGCTAAGTCTCAAGGCCCCAAACCAAGTTAGCAATGAGGCCCACACCTTGGTCTACCACTTCTCCATGTCCTGCCAAACCTTCTTGGCAGAAAATGACCACTTCTCTCTGAGGTCTCAAGAAATACGAGCCCAGCTCTATCTTTACAGTAGTTTTGAATGATTTTGCCTTTTACAGAGTGGATGGTAAAAGAACTTCATCTGCATTGACCACAGGAGAAAAATACTCTGCATTTAACATGCTAGCATCAGACAGACCCAAAAGATTTTTTGCACTTCTAGGAAAACAGAGATATGCAACTTGCAGCTATATACCCAGAGACTTACTCAAAAACATTCACTGAATGCCTGGTGTAGGTAGAAAACCAGAAAGGAGAGCGTTCCAAACTTTGAGACAATTTAGCAGACAAGTCTAGAGACAGCTCTACGCAGGGAAAGGCTGGCAAGTGCCCCCGAAAAGAGAGGTAAAAATTCTTAAAGGAAACTGAGGAAGAATTCAGCTGGCTGTCATCAGAGTTTAAGGCGAGGGAACAGGAGAGGAATTAGAGGAAATATCCTGACTAGACAATGTTGTCATCGCACCTTAAAGAACAGTAGATATAGAAAAACAGAAGCTAAAGGTACTAGGCAGAAGGAAAAAATCAGTTCAAAAAGTATATATGTGTGTGCACGTGGGAGGCGTGTAGGCATTGGGAAAAGAACAGTGAATGATCCAATTTGGCTGGAGCAAAAGACACCTGTGAAGAAGCAGAGTGGAAAAGTCTCTGAGGAGTTAGGATATAAATCTGTAAACAATGCATCGTCATTGAGACGTTTTGAGCAGGAATGACAGAAACAAGGTTCTCAACAACAGCAGCTTCTACAAGGTTCTAAAGAGCTCATCTACCCTCCTCCCCACTGTCACCTTTCTCACCTCTCTTAGCTGGGACCTACCACTCAATGATCCCCATCAATAGCCCCACTGTAAGGTATGGCTTTGACATTGAAGTTCTAATCATTCAGTTTTTACAATACTTTTAGAAAATATTTCCCTCCCTACACCAACTATGGAAGAAAGAGAAATTAAGGGGAAAGGTGTTCTATGATTATTTGGCAAAAGTGAGGAAATGCACATGTTTAATGTACCCATTGAGAGACAATCAGTGAGGCTCACCTACAGCAGAGAGTAAAGATGCTTTCTGTGTGTTGTGGAGTGTGCGTGTGTGTCTACTCCTTCATTCCTTCAACAAATATGGTTGATGATCTTATTTGCAAAGCAGAAGTAGAGACAGAGACGTAGAGAACAAATGTATGGCTACCAAGGGGGAAAGGGGGGTGGGTGGGAGGAATTAGGAGATTGGGATTGACATATATACACTGTTGGTACTGTGTATAAAACAGATAACTAATGAGAACCTACTGTATAGCACAGGGAACTCTACTCGATGCTCTGTGGTGACCTAAATGGGAAGGAAATATCCAAAAAGGAGGGGATATATGTATATGCAGAGCTGATTCATTTTGCTGTACAGTAGAAACTAACACAACGTTGTAAAGCAACTATGCTCCAATAAAAATTAGTTTAAAAAAATACGGTTGAGCATATTCTATGCACCAGGCACCACTCTAGACATTAGGGATATGGAAGTCGACCCCAAATAGCCAAAGCCCCTTCCTTCATGGAGCTGGCATTTTAGACAATAAGCATATCAGATGTCAGATGATGAGAAGTGTAATGGATGGTGAAAAATAAAGTAGGGTGAGGAAGATACCAACTACCGTGTTGCAGAGGAGGAGTGTTAGTAGCAAAGGGGGCAGAGGGGACGAGGAAAGAGGTGAGAGAAAAGTGTGTTCTTTAGTAGTTTAAGCTTAAAAGCCTTTTTCCTGGCAGGTGAACTATAGTAGGGAATTGATTATTGACTCAATAATCAATAGTAATAATAATGTATGTAATAATAGATACCATCTATTATTGTCTATAGTGACTGTCACTGTAATAAGCAATATTTCTTTTGCTCTTCACAATAAACCAGTACAACTTATTAATGTGATACTCTTAGGTGCAAAGGAATTGAGGAAAGAAGAAGGAATGAAGGAAAGAAAGAAAAAAAGAAAGAAAGAAAGAAAGAAAAAGAAACCAAGGCTCAGACAAGTTAAGTAGCTTGCCCAGATGTTCCTCCTCCTAGGTACAGAGCATGGATTTGAATGCAGACAGTTTGACTCCAAAGCCTGCACTCTTAACCCAGACACTGGATTGGGATACAGAAATAAATAAGTCAGGGACTCTGTCTTGGAATTGCTCATAGTCTAGTAAGAGAGACAAACTCATAAACAAATAATTCCAGTGCAATGGTAGCAGTTGTAATCAAGGCATTATAGAGTTAAGGAGACGCAGGGGAAAGAGTGACTAAGTGCGTGACTGTGGGTGGGTGGGGGTCATCAAAATGTGTGCATATTCATTTGTGTTTATGTAATTCATGGCGCTCTGTGGGCCTGGTTACCGCAACGAACCTGCAGTTCCTTCCAAAGCCTCTTTCCGGTGGATTTCCCCCTCTCTCTTCACGGGTTGTGGTTTCTCAGCCTCATCCTGCGTGCAGTAAGTAGCTCTGACACAGGGCCGTGTACAGTCTTTAGACCCATTCTGGAGAAGGAAGACAAATAAGATAGCAATCTATTTAACCTCAAAAAAGAGTGAGGAACTTGACAAGCAGGTGAATTAAAATGAGAAGACCACTGCCATATTAGAATGGAAGAAAAACAGGAGAGAATGCTGGCAGCCCACAAGAAAACCCCAAAGACCACTGGGCATCGTGCAGGTGGCTGACAGCGTCATCACTCAGACAGGAAAACTTTATTCCATGAAGTCCTCTTTACCTAGCACAATTTGCTTTCAAACACTGAGTTCTTAACCTAGGTCCATGCATAGACTTCACAAATTTCATGAATCCCATGAGGTTGTGTATAAAACTCTATATATCTGTTGCGCATTTTCTAGAGATGCCAGAGAGCTCATGCAAATTTCAAAATAGTATGTGTTCCCCAAGCAGGTTAAGAACCATGCACTAAATACTTTCAGAACTGTTACTCCAATAGATTCAAGTATAACTAGTGTCTGGCATCATTGAAAGTCTCCTAAAAGTCTAAGTGAATGCTTTTAGGCCATTGGTATTCGTTATAGACCTCAGAGCTTGCCTTTGATTATGTTGTACATAGCTGCCCTTTTACCTTCCTTTTGGCATTTCTGTGTAGGAGGATTAGCTCTTCGAGGTTTTAATTCAGTACTGATCTTCAACTTTTGTGTGTATGACCGGGGGGCGGGAAGGGGGAAGAATATTTGATAGAAAAGAACAGTATCACATCACCCATCTGATGTTTTCAAGCTACATGATCTCCCACCTGCCCCTTCTCCACCGCTTACCCCTATTCCATCCTTTACTGATGCTGCCCAATGACAAAATTGCCAGAGGTGGAAATGTCCTACCTACTAACCATCAGCCCAGTCACTTTTGGTTAAGTCTCCTTTAGGGGTTAAGAAAGTTTCAGGTTAAAAAGCTCACCTCCAGATGCATAACTCTACCAGAAAAATGAATCATTAAAGCCAGCTTTAACGATATTCTCATGGACCTTCTATTGAGAGGCACAAGAAAAAAGAAAATCTAACATGAGAATTTGACCTCGATGATTCCCTACTGCTAGTAACAGTAAATCTAAGAGTGACACAAGGCAAATATTTATTAGCTTTTCTTTTGGAAGTACCAAATGAAAATTTGCAGAGAAGGATCACATCAACAGTGAAACCCAGAAGAAACCTTAATATTTGGACATGTTCATTATCAATCAAAACATATGCCTAACTTCTACATCAAAGCAGCCTCGCTGCTGTGACAAGGAGCCAGCAACTTATAATGACTGCTGATTATCAGAGCCTTTTGTCTACCCTAGTGAAAAACAACTCCAGATACATCAGCTTTCAGCCCAGCTACATGCATAAGCTAGACTCGAGGGAAAAGTGCCATTTACTAAGCCAACCACAGCCCCTTCCGGTGGGTCCGGAGGGGTGGTTACGGAAGCACTGACTCGTACATATATCTTTTCATGAAATCACAGCCTGAGGTAGAAGAACTGGCAAGTATATTCTAAACAGGGCTACTGGTTGGTGCTCAATATATACCCTCCTTCTCTCACCCATTTAGCCCAACTTACAGATATATGGAACCTAAAGGATAGTTTTTACATGTAAAACCAAAACCTTTACAAAAGATTTAATTGACAACCTGACCTGAGGTTGTTAATTATGAAGTAATTCAGGGAAGAACTGCCAAAGAGGAATTGTAATAAACAAATAAGTAATTAAAAAGTCTACCTCTCACTAGCCTCCGGTCATTCATGATTCAGTAAACACATCTCATTTCACATCTTTATCTGTGTTCTATCAACAAAACTGAGATCTGAAAGAAAGGGGAAACCCAAGGAATGTTTTATTATAGCTATAAGAATAAACAACCCACCTGTCTCTTTCTTTAGTTCTTACCTTTGAAACTCAACATTTTATTTGAAGAAAAAAAATGATATCACAACAGACTTCAGGATTAAGATCTACTATTTTTCAATCTCTCCCTGTTAGGAAAAAAAGTGAGTTCCAAGAATGAGATGAAAATGAAGACTGAAATATTATCTGAAATTATGCGTTCAATATGCATATAACTATTATTACAATAATAAGCCAGGTCAATGCATTATGTCATTGACAGGTAGAAAATTGTCATGAATGATTTGTAATATCAGTAGCTGACAGTCTGGGGGGAAAATGAGTTTAAAACAAAAGAAGTTTCATCAGATTTCTCCAATAAACACATATGATGATTTGTGTTTTATTCTTTCATGTTTATGTGTACATGGAACTTAGGAACTGAAAAGTCTTAAGGAGTCCTTTGCCTATTTGATGAGCGATTATTTGAACCAGGTTTGTCTTGCCCAATGACACTGTATGCTCCACAAGGGCAGTAATCACATCTGCTTTTGATGAGCACTATAGCGCATCCCCAGCATTGGCACAGTGCCTGGCACATAAGAGGTGTCCAGTAAAGACTCACAGAAATGGATGAACTGATGTCTCAGCATTACAGTTTTTTTCCTGTATTTTTCAGTTGAGGAAATTGGGGCCAAAAAAATAGCTGAATATCACACATCTAGTGGAAAAATTGGCTCTGGAATGATTCTTCCTCTTTCCAACTCATTAATGAGAGCTGCCAGTTTGTGCAATTTTTTTTCATCACTACATTAAAGTATGGCAGTTCTAAAAGAAAATATAAAAAAACTCTTACCTTAATCACTTTTTCCAAGATACTAAAAATTTAACGTACGCTTGGTATATTGCCTTTGACGCTTTGGCCGTTTATTGGGAGTGCTTTGAAGAGAAAATGTGGACACTTGGAAGAGAGCTTGGTACTTGCTTAAGCAAACTGGTTAAAAACCTCTTTTGATGTTTTTTGAGATAAGACATTTTCAGAGAGACTTAGCAGCTGTGTTTTTTTTCCACTGCAAAACTAGAATGTTACTAAAGTTCTTACAAATAAAATAGTCAATGCTTATGATGATGAATAGCTCTGACAGCATGGATAACCTTTTCTAAATTTTTAATCGTATTCTCTTAGACTCTGAACAGGGACCATTGGCCATTCTTTTTTTAAAAAAATCAGTGTCTAACACAAACTTGATACAATAAACTATATATTTATATTTTTTCTTATATATCTATAAACTTAGGTGCTAGTGTAAGTCCTAATTATTAAGCATAAGCTAGGTTGGCCAAAGATGTCTTTCCTGAGAGTGAGCATCAGGCATTGACATAAGGGATGAATTCTTCTGTTTCTTTTGTGGGTTTCAGTTTCTATATATGACAAGCACTCTCTCTTATGATGCAATTGGAGAAGAGATTCTGGAGCTGACCCAGCTGGGTGAGAATCTTGGCTGCACTACTTACAAACTGAGTCTCTGAAGACCAGTTATTGCGTTCTGTTCCATGTACACCCAAGCACTTCTGCACCTCAGTTTTTTCATCCGCAATTGTAAGGATTCATTGAGCATATATGTAAAATTCTCAGCACAGTGTTTTGTACAGTCACTAAATTAATGTTAGCTTTTTAAATTATTCAAACCATTATAAGCAAAAGGTTTTTAAAAATAATAATTTCACTTACATATTTGTTCCTAGAGGGAGAAACACAGCCTCCCACTCTCCCTTCAAAAAAAAAAAAAAAAAATGTGAATGGGCATGGGGACCACCCCTCACCACAGCTCCAAGTTTCTGTGGTTTTGGCGGTATTGATGCCAACTTTGTTCCAAGTGTGGGCATATGACTCACTTGGGCAGATCACTCAGAGCATTTTGTGCTCCCTGCCACCATGGTTATTTCAGCGACAAGCATGGGGCTCAATCAGAGCCAAAGAGATGTTGGTTGAGGATTTTATATGATTGGGAGATATAAAATTGTTTGAGCCCCTGGATTCAAACATATCTGAAGCTAGCTGTACCCTAGACTTGCCATCCATGGAGGTAATGAATTCTTTCTTACAATGCAATTAGTTTGCACTTAATTTTTTAAATCTGCAATCCAAACTCATACAAACTTATACAGAAGAGGGGTCCAGGAAGATATCACAAAAAAGATGTAGGTGATATTTAAAAAGGTGTTATAAAAGGGATTGAGTGGGTATCAGAGAGGCAAAATAATGTTCTGGTTAAGTGCACAGGCTCTGAAGCCAACTTCCCAGGTACAAATCCTCTTTCTACTGTTTAGCACCCGTGTGACTTTGGACAAGGCATATACCTCCTTGTGTCTCTATGTCATCCTCTGTAAACTGAGAATAGTAATAGTTTCCACCTTGTAGGGCTGTTTTGAGGATTAAATAAATTAATATATGTAAGGCACTTAGAGCAATGCCTAGCATGTAACAGGTGCAGATGTAATGCAAGTTTTAGTTATTATTTTATCATTATTCTTCAGATCTTAAGTAAATGGTGATATAGTATTTCAAAGAAAAAAAGGGGGAGAATGGCTGTTATCAGGAGAGTTTTCTGTATACAGAAGAAGCAACTAATGAATTAAAAGAGCCTCTTTTAATTATACCAATGGCCAACAAGTATATTAAAACATGCTGAATATCACTAATCACTAGGGAAATCCAAATCAAAACCACAATGAGATATCATCACACCTATGACAATTGCTACCATCAAATAAACAAAATAACAAGCATTGGCAAGGTTGTGGAGAAATTGGAACACTTGTACACTGTTGGTGGGAATATAAAATGTATCCACTGTGGAAAAAGGTATGGCCCTTTCTCAAAAAATTAAAAATAGAATTACTATAAGATCCAGCAATTCCATGTCTTTGTATATATCCGAAAAAATAAAATCCGGATCTCAGACAGATACGTGGTCATAGCAGCATTATTCACAATAGCTAAAAGGTGGAAACAACTCAAGTGTCCGCCAATGGGTGACTGGTTAAACAAAATGTGGTATATACATGTAATGGGATATTACTCAGCCTTAAAAAGGAAGGAAATTCTGACGTATTTTACAACATGGACGATGTTATGCCAAGTGATATGAACTAGTCACACAAAGGTAAATAGTGTATGATCCCACTTATATGAGGCATCTAAAGTAGTCAAATGTACAGAAATAGGAAGTAGAATGGTGCTGGCTGGGGCTGGTGGAAGGGGGAGTGGGGAGTTGTTTAATGGACGCAGAGTTTCAGTTTTTCAAGGTAAAAAAGTTCTGGAGATTGGTTGCACACAACGTGAATATATTTAACACAATTGAACTGCATACTTAAAAATGGTTAAGATGGGCTTTCCTGGTGGTGCAGTGGTTGGGAGTCCGCCTGCCGATGCAGGGGACACGGGTTCGTGCCCCGGTCTGCGAAGATCCCACATGCCGCGGAGCAGCTGGGCCCGTGAGCCATGGCCGCTGAGCCTGCGCGTCCGGAGCCTGTGCTCCGGAACGGGAGAGGCCACAACAGTGAGAGGCCCGCGTACCGGAAAAAAAAAAAAAAAAAAAAAAGGTTAAGATGATGAATTTTATGTTACATATATTTTACTATAATTTTAAATTTTTAAATGAAAAAATGTAAGTAATTTGTTGCAGTCCTATCGGTAGCACAGTGCCTGATGCAGCTGGTACTCACTGAAATTGAATGAATAAGTGAATGATAATGTAATAAACCTAATGACAAAATGCATGATGGGTAAGGTAGTTCAAGGAGTTGAAATGTTTGTGGAGTAAAATAAAATCAAGTATCAAGTGCTATGAGAAGGATTTATGATGAGGATGAAAAGAAAGACCACATAGTAAACAGTATAAAGCATGGAATCAAAAGATATTGGTCCTAATTTTGATTGATTAATTAATTTATTTTTATCGTTTATCAGGTTTTTACTGGGCACCTCCCATTTGCCTGGCACCATTCCTGTTCCTCAATGAACAAGACTGCTATGCCCTCATGGGTCTTATTCCTACTTGGATGAGACAGCAATATTGAATTCCAGTTCTAGCTGGATGTGTGACACCAGACAAGTCCCACAAGTTGTCTGGGTCTTAATTTCCTCATCTGTAAAATGAGATGCATGTGGTGGAGGGGACAGACGGATACTTCCCCTTCTTACGCTTCAAAAGATGTGAAAATTAAACAGAAATATGGAATGAGGACATAAGAAGCCACTAGGGGGCAAAATGAGCATAGCATAAATACTGCTGATGTGAAATTCTAGAAACAAAAAGGAAACATCCCTGTTTGCATCATGAAAAAAATAAACAGCAAATGTTGTATATCATTGTAGGCAGAGAAAGAGCACTAAAGAATAGTTATCCAAATGTGCTTTATTCTATGAATACAGTATTTGATTTAGAGACCCTGTTTTTCTGAGGAATAATGACATGTAAGCAGAATACTTCATTAGTAACTGAACGGCATTGCTAAATGCACATAATGAGACCATGTCTACAGAACCAAGACACCAACCCATATATTCAGTCTTGAAGCAGCCCTTTAATCACATGTCAGGATCTAATACATGTTTAGAATTCTTGCATTCTCTTTCACTTCATTTCTTCATTGCTACTCATATGTACCAGTCCCTCTGATTAAAAAAGAAAACATATGCTATTGTTTTTTCCACTTGCCTGCCATTGGAAGTGGTAGTTTTTTTTTTTTTTTTTTTTTTTTTTTTTTGCGGTACGCAGGCCTCTCACTGCTGTGGCCTCTCCTGTTGCGGAGCACAGGCTCCGGACGCGCAAGCCCAGCGGCCATGGCTCACGGGCCCAGCCGCTCCGCGGCATGCGGGATCCTCCCGGACCGGGGCACGAACCGACGTCCCCTGCATCAGCAGGCGGACTCTCAACCACTGCGCCACCAGGGAAGCCCGGAAGTGGTAGTTTTAAAACATATAAAAAAATCTTTGACAGTCTTCTACCAAAAGTTGGAGTCTAATATATATATAAAACAATAGATAACCAGAACACAGGACAATTGTCTTTGGGAATATGACAGAATTTAAGGAAATAAATTGCCAAGGGATTAGATTAGTGCTTCTATGGATTCCCATTGGTATGGATCTACTCAACCCTGACCTGAAAAGAAAAAAACAGAAAAAGGTTCTCAAGATATGCAATCCCTTGGTTTCTAACCCCATGCGCACTAATGCTCAGAACTAGAGAGTCTTGGAGATAAAGACTTCTCAGTTAGGGGTGTCGTTCTCACTGACATCCATCGGCAGGTTCCTATAAACTTTCCCCCAGGCAGCAGGTCTACAGATGAGAGACTTTTCCTGGCATGGACCTTCCAGTTCACAAATAAGGAATGGCAAGCTCAGCTGGATGGAAACTCAGTAGTGACTTCATCAAGCCGGAAGTACTGGGGAACAGTAGCATTTCTGAAGGCAGACGACTGAGGAGGCCTAGCTTGCAGCTAACCTGCAGGCGAGATGGGAGGACAGGACTCTTTCAAGCTTAAGACACCAAGAGGCAAACACAGAGTCTGTTGTTTATAGTGACTGGTACATGGTAGATTCTCAATACATACTTGTCAAATAAATATATACATAGCCAAAACACAGCGCGATTCTATGCCCTAGTGTTGGGATCCAAAGTATATTTAATATGACCTCTACCCTAACAGAGCTTCTGATGTAATTAGATGGTTACAATTACTCACTTATTTACCATCTCATCTTTATTTGTCATCTATCATCTGAAAGTCACAGAAAGGATACAATGATGAACCTGACACTAACCATGTTACCAGAATTGATCAAATCCCTTGTTCTTATCACCTTCTATTCACCCTGTTGGCAAAGGAGTAATCCCTCCTTTGACGATTGACACTGGACAGACAAGATCAGTTTATTAATCACATACACTCACAGTCCCTGTAGGGACACCACAACCCATGCAGGTCCATGTGGACATTGCACTCAGAATAGAGTGAGCCCACAGGGGCTGTAGGAGGCAGACTTTGTAGTATTAAGAGGGTGAGGTGATCCCTGGTTCCCATGGGGGGATATGCTTGGTTTGTTTGAATAATTTCATCAACTTGTAGGAAGGTAAGACCAATTAGGTTGAGGACCAGGTGGGGTTTAGCTGGTGTGGCTGGTAGAAGAGCTAGCCAGGTGTGAAACCTTTCCTGCTGGGTAGGAGGCATAACTAGCAAGGCCAGAGGAACTCATGGCCAAGCTTTTGGAGCCCAATCAGGGACAGAAATGTCAAGGCATCAGGTGAAACTCAGGTCTTACAATACATCTCTTCACTTCTCTTGGCCTCAGATTCTCACTTGTAAAATCAGAG
Source organism: Tursiops truncatus (assembly GCF_011762595.2). NCBI lineage: Eukaryota > Metazoa > Chordata > Mammalia > Artiodactyla > Delphinidae > Tursiops > Tursiops truncatus. Next base: position 120,310,325 of record NC_047036.1, on the reverse strand, counting down.
GGTAGAGAACAAATTATACCAAGGTTCCTGTTCGTTTTAATTCTCATTATGGGAAGCCAGTCAAACCAGAGGTGTTTTGGTCATTTTCTAAGGCACTTGCTGTCCTGATTGTCTGCAAAGACCAGTCTATTTTTGTTCATTTTAGGGATATCTCAGTGAATTCAGGCTAATCTCCCAGGCTCCTCTCAAAATTTTCATGTGAAGCTGAGACATTTAATTTCCAGGGAATGGGAAGAGGGGTACATTACAACATTTAGTATAGAAGTCAGTTTTGGAATTGACAGGAAGAGCTTTTAGACAGTCCAGGAAAGAAAAGATATTTATAAACCTAAAATCAAAAATTCTTTTAAATGATGTTTATCTTTCTAAAATAAAATCTTAGCAAGAGACAATAACTATTTATATTTTCTTCCAGAGGGAAAAATTCATTATCTCAGACAGGAGGGGTTTTGTGATATTCATTAATTTCTGCAGATTTAGGACTGCAGGGGAAGAGTCAAAACATCTTGATGGCTTAATGTAAAATCAAAAGGCAAAAATGTGTTTGACTTCCAGATCTAAATTTGCAGAATTTAATGAAAAATAATAAGTTTGATTTCACATGCCTCTGATTGTTTTAAAATGAAATTATCTTCATTTAAGGAAAAGAGTTTAATTAGCATTATAATTAGAAGTCTTAAGAACAAAACATCGTACCTAAGTACATGAAAACAATATGGTTAAGATATAGTAAACTGCTCTCTCTAGCGACCATAATAGTAACCATTCTTTGCTCAAGGAATATGCATTCTCTGACATTTAGAAAAAAATTGAAGAAAGTAAGAATAATGGTAAAAAGCGTATGCTGCTTCACACAGGCTTCAAGATAGGAGGCTCTCCCACCTGGCTACCTGTCTAGTGCCCAGTGATTTATCTCATACTCAGGCGAGAGACTGCTATTATCAAGACATTAAGGTGAAAATCAGATAAAAATGAAAAATCAGTATTTTGTAGCTTGGGCATGTATACTCCAAAAGGCAAGGTACAAAGTTAAAGCAAGAATATTTTAAATTTATATTTAAATTTATCTGGCTTAAAGCATTCAGAGCACCAATATCTAGCCCTGGGAATACCGTCTTATAATAAAATAGAGTTGAATATGACATTTGTTATAACAGCAGAGTTAAACTGTAATGATAAGCATGGTAGCTTGAAGTGTCTATAACTGAGAGGGTCAGGAAGAATCGTAACAGAAAAATATAAAAAGTGGACTGCCTAAGGAAGTGTAATATATTACACTTGCAGTAATTTCTGGACTTTTCTCTCATTGAGTATAACAAAACCTGATCCCTTCATGTTTTTAAAAAACATATATTAAAATTTTCATGGCAGTTGTTTTACTTGGCTAGGACACTGCCATTTTCCTTCTTGGTAAATAAACATATTTTCTGCAGCATTAGCCATCTTATGCACTGCCTCCTTATAAATTAAATTCCATGTATTGAGGAAAGAGAAGAGAAAAAGGCATATAAAGCAGAAAGATGAACACATTTTCTTTAGTGCTTGAAATACCATGAAACACATCAAGAAAATCAAATATGGATAGCACACTATAATTTTCAAGCACAACTGCTCTAATGTACGAGTGGTTCTTAAACCAATAGTGTCTGACCTCAAAAGATATTTGTGAGACTAAAATTTACAATGCAGACAAGCCTAATTTGGAGAATCCGAGGCAGAAGGTGAAGAAAGCATATTTTTAATACATTCCGCAATATCAAAAGGCCAATTATAAAATAATACAGAATCTGTAGGGAGGCATCAGAATGAATGTGTGTAACTGATCTCAGAGATACATAGTTGGTTCAAGCCTAATCATTATAGCTTTAAAAAAAGTCCATTTTGGTTGCTGACAAAGTCTTATTGCTTCTGTAGCTATATAGTTTCAGCAATGATAATAACTGCAAACATTCACTGAGTATTTAGTTCTTAGGCATTGATACTTACGTGCATTATCTCATACAATCCTCCTAGCAACCACATACAACAAATACTCTTATTATCTTGCTCTTACACATGAGAAATATGAGGCACAAAGCCTTTAACTTACTAAAGGTTCATGGCTAGTAAGTGGTAGCGGATGTAAATCTAGGCAGTTTGCCTCCAGAAAATGCATCGTTTACCACTATACATTATTAACTAAATTACATGACTAACATAAGGTAAACTTGAACACTAGGTGATTTGTCATGTGCCCAATAAGACTACAAAAAATTTTTTTTATCAATTTGAACATATACACATTTGGGGATATAGATATAATTATCAACTGTCTAACTGCAATTTTAGCATATTATATATATATATATAAAATCACACATTAGGCAAACTAGTATATTCATTAGAAATATTGCCTTTCTCCCTATTCATACTTGTAACACAATGACAATACAGTCTAGTGGTTTAGCACAAGGACTCAGGACCCAGACAGTCTGGGTTCAAATCTCAGGTCTGCAAGTTATTTACCACCCTGTTCTCAGTTTTACCAAGGGAAAAATAGAGAGTAGCTATCTCATCAGGTAGTTAGGAAAAGCAATTGAGTTCAAAGGTATGAAGTGCTTGGAGCAGTGCCTGGCACATAGTAACTATACCTAGGTGGTAGCTGTTACATTTTTCAAATGCACCTTTGGCAGGAGGGGCTCTGCCATCACTAGAGCCCAGTCCTCTGATGCTGTTTTTTACATTATTTCCCCTTCCGTCTAAGGTAATTAAGATATAGAACTTCTACTATTATCACTGAAATTCTTATTCCAGACCACAACATCCATTCACCTAACATTAGAAATGCTATTTAAGGGAGTATGTGTGGGGGTTTCCCTGGTGGTGCAGTAGTTAAGAATCCACCTGCCAATGCAGGGGACACAGATTCAAGCCCTGGTCCAGGAAGATCCCACGTGCCGCGTAGCAACTAAGCCAGTGCGCCACAACTACCGAGCCTGCGCTCTAGAGCCCACGAGCCACAATTACCGAGCCCACGTGCCACAACTACTGAAGCCCGCGTGCCACAACTACTGAGCCCACATGCCACAACTACTGAAGCCCATGTGCTCAGAGCCTGTGCTCCACAACAAGAGAAGCCATCGCAATGAGAAGCCCGTGCACCGCAGTGAAGAGTAGACCCTGCTCACCGCAACTAGGGAAAGCCTGTGCGCAGCAACAAAAAAGACCCAACGCAGCCAAAATAAATAAATAATTTTTTTAAAAAAAGAGGGTATGTGTGAGCTCTACGATGGAAATACTTACAGTGTTGCTTTAAAAATTATCTTTAAAAGACTTTTTTAAATAAAGCACCATGAGGCACTTGCATATTGAAGTCAAAGTCCCAAGAATAAATATTACATTAGGGTTCAATTTCATTGCCTTTTGAAAATCAGTTCTTTCCAAAAGCATCCAGTGTTGTTACAGGTAAATGTCTTCACAAAACAATAATTTATTGTTCAAAGTAAAATAATTGAAATAACAGTTGCAGAATTTGATGAGGAAACTCTTTTCTAAGGGATAAAGGATAATTTGGGGGAAATATAATTGTCATATTTGGGTTATATAATTAATATTCAGGGATAGTGAAAACAGATCTTGGGCACTTACATTGTTTTTACCATAGTTATCAGGTTTCATAGTTATTATGCGTAACTTGACACGATAAGCACACCACTGCCAAACCCCCACTCATTTGGTGCTTGTGGATATAGCTGAAAGTAGGGGAAGAGTACCTATGCTCAAACCATAATTTCCTGGCACAATTCCCTATGACATATTTTAGCATAGAACAGAAGGGAAAGAAGACAGCTCCAAGATATCAAAGCACAATTTCACTGCCATCATAAAAGGAGAGTTTTCTTGTACCTTTGTGAAGAATGTAAAAGTGTTAGTGTGTAGACTAGCGTGATTAAGAGATTAACTATTAAGAGATATTGCTCATGATTAGAATGTTCTTCCCTTTTTTGTTCCAAGTTTAGTGACTGACATACTAGGTCCCAGGGAAGGACTGGGCAGCTGCTCCAAACCCACTTTATGTTCTATTATCCCTTGACCTGGTTGAGGCTTTCTACTCCTAATAAAGCCAGCTCAATGACTTTAACAGAGGTCAGCACATTTAACAAGTACTCAGTTTCCTTTAATATACTTCTCTGGAGCCTATCATGGGGTGGGGGGGCGGGGGCGTGGTGGCGGGTATAACACCAAAAAAAAAAAAGTTTCCAAAAAGAAAAAGCCTACCTGACTAGCCATGAAATTGACTGATATTCTCAAAATCCCCAAGTGGCTTCTGCAGGATACCAAACAAACAATAAGGAAAATTTAATCATGTAACAATTTTCTTGCTTGGCTTCTCATTTGGGGCAGGGGTTGGAGAGGAAAGAAAATCCAGTGAACACAGTAATTGCTTTCAGGAACAGAAGCAGAATTTGAGTAATATCTTTATCTAACAATTCATTCCTAAGCAAGTAATTTTTAATACTCATATTCTTGTATTCTATTCATATTTGAGAGTAATATCTCTTTTGGACAGGAAAAAAGGGAAACATCAGAAGAAACAAGAGAGACTAGAATTTTTTCAGTAAGATCACTAAGTAGATGAAGCGATAGGTTATTGCATATTTTTGGTAACTAGAAACTCTGCTTCCTAGATAATGAAGCTTAAATAAAGTACAACCATATAATTTATCAGCCAAACTGGAATATTTCTGAAAATGAAAAGGGGACAAAATTAGTAATTATGTTGGAAAAAACAGGCATAACATAGGACAATGGGGCTGTCCCCACCAAATCAGGATATAGTCATTCCACCTAGAATTCTGCAGATTGTACCTACATCAATAAATTCTAAAATTATTTGTAAAAGGTGGTAAGTTAGATAGTTGCATGAGCAATTTCAGAAATTCTTTGGTGGAGTAGAAAACCTCAAAGGGTAGCTGCCTGTTCCTCTCCAGCTCCTTGGTTTTTTGGTTTATGTCCTTTTGCTACTGTTATTTTTGTTTGAAGGCAAGTGTGTTTCTTGCTATCTGTTTATTTTATTTTTCCTTGTTTGTTTCATTGGGGGGGGGGTGTTTGTATGTGTGTGTGTTGAGAGGCTCTTGCACGCTTTCACCCAGGAACTCGGTCTACTAAGTAACTCTCGCTCTCAAACAGCAACTAACAACTGCTGCGCCTGCGCCTTTCTGCCTCCACCGCTAACTAAACCGCCGGAAGCTTTTCCCTCTTCCCATTGGCCCGCTGCTGGACTAGTTGGTCGATACTGCGCATGCTCAATATCGTACCCTCGTTCCCCCGCCCCCCAACTCTCTCCGTTGTACGCCCCGGGCGCAAAGTCGCTAACACGCCTGCGCGAGCGGGCGTGCCCCGGAAGCAGTTCTTTAACCTGCTGACACGTAGCAACGGGGCTAGTGCAGGGTCCTTAGTTGAGTTTGGGGGGGTTACTGGAGGCTGCCGGAGCTGCTGGAGCTACCGCCGCCGCCGCCGCCGCCTCTGCCTCCGCCTCCGCCTCCGCCTCCGCCTCCGCTTTCGCCTCCGCCTCTGCGTTTGGTGAGTGCCCAGTTCCGTGGCTCACTGTTCGGTTTCTCCCCGCACCTGGGCAGGGTGGCTTCTTGCCGCCTCTCGGCACCGCGCCCCGGTCCTTTCGCTCAGACCTTCCCTCCCTTTCGGGCCTTGCTTTGACGAGGCCCCTGCAGGAGTCTGCGCTTTCCTGGCCGGCCCAGGCCTTATTTTGCAGGAGGCTGTCGTGTTGTCAGCTGTCCAGAGGTGAGGAATCATCTTTGTTGTTGTTGATATTTTAGACCCCACGAAACCCCTCCTCCCACGTCCCTGCCCCGAACCCAAGGCATATCAGCTCCTTGAAGTGGAGGTGTCTTCTCGGGCCTCGACTTAGAGTCTAGACATTTCTTTAGCACACCCCACTCCCGACCCATCTTCCAAATGCTGCCCCCCAAAATTTTAGAAGTTATTTACTGCCTTGTGAGGGTATTTGCTTAAGTAAAGTATCAGGACCGAATTCAGGGAGGACCTTGGGCATAAGCAGTCTTTGCTGTTTCTTTTTATTGCAGATCATTTGCAATGTCAGGCTTTGACAACTTAAACACAGATTTCTACCAGACAAGTTACAGCATCGATGACCAGTCACAGCAGTCCTACGATTATGGAGGAAGTGGAGGACCTTATAGCAAGTAACTTTTCAACTTTGCCCGTTTACTTAGTTGAGATTGCATTGAAAGCACGTACCCCGAATGTTTGGTTCTGCGTAAGAGTGAATGTGTGAACATGTTCCGTATCAGGAACGTGACTTTTCATAATCTTTATACCTCCGGAGAGATCTGTGACACTTGTTTGGGTTGGAAGGGATTGCCCTATTTAGGGTTCGGTATCTTATGCACAATTTTCAGGTGTGCCATGAGTGGAAAAATAGATTCTAGAAGAATCTTTTTCTAGTGACAGTATTTGTACATCATTTAAGATATGGATAGAAGTTTTAAGTACCTAGAAGATAGGCTGTTTAGGCCACAAGACGAGTTAAAAATTCAAGTCTTTTGACAGCTTGTTTAATAGCTAAATCAGTCCAACTTTCAGACTTTATCAGCTGTTAACTGAAAGCACTGAGTGACACTATTGAACAGTGTAAGCACCATACTATGAATCATCAGGTGGTTTTCATAAAGCAGCTGATAATCACTTTTATTACTCCACACACCAAAACTTTATGATCAGTCAGTACACACAAATTGCCGGTTACAGACTGAAGTAAGGGGAACCCAAAACCTTTTATCCACGAACTGTTGAAAAAACAAAACCAAAACTCTGTTCTTTTTATAGTCCATGGTGTTTGTGGCAAAAAACTTAAAGCTTTTTACCAGTCTCCTCTAGGACATCATATTCTTAGTTTCTTAGGTCCTTAAAGTTAATCTTTTCAGCTTGCCATCCAGTGAAGGCGTTTCCTATATCAGGCCTACTTAACCTTTTTTAGATGGTCCAGGACCACTTTGAGAATCTTAGGAAAACTGTGGGCCTATTTCTGAGAAATATATGCATGCAAACACCCACAGTAATGTGCATATAATGTCCAGACAGTTCGTGTGTTAGATGTGCATCTATGGACTCTGAATTAAAAACCTAATGAAGATTTTCCCAGGTTGAGGGCATGGAAAGGGTGCATATCCAATCTGAGAGAAACATTAGTACTAGAATGTGTTTGAATTAATAAATCTGAATGAAAGTGCCCAAGAATTTAAAAAAGCAAAAATCAAATTCAGCCCCACAGTATCATTTGTCTTGTATAGGCTATACTTTTTACAAAACAAAACTCCTTGAATCTGCTTATTTTTTGATACATTCTAAAGCTTCCCCCCCCCTAAAATTCAACACATTGGACAATGGGAGTGAACATGTAAATAATGCTGTCTGTGAACCACTTTTTTTCTTTCTTTTAAATTCTCAATTACATGCCATTGAAGATTTATCTCTTTTATCAGTTAATCCGGCAGAATTGGAAAAGTCATGTTGAGAAATTTCCACTCATTTATTTACCTAAATATGTGTTTCTTGTGATTGTTCAGTATGACAGGGCAGATGAATATAAGATTGGTCAGGGTGCTGCAACAGGGGTTTGGAAAACCTGTCTCTGTATGTGGGCCTGTTTTTAACCAAATGATATTGATGTTTGGACTCAACAGAATTATTCCATTTAGATTGCAGCCTCCTAGCTTTATCTGTCTCTGCCTTTCTTTCCTATGTTTCTTTCTTTCTGTCCATGTTTGCATCTCTTAAAGGTGTGACTTATCTTTTCTTTACACTTAGCATCTCACTTCAGTTCTCCACAGAGCAGAATATCTAAAGATATTCTCTTGCTAACTATTCTCACAATTCTGTTCCAACCAAATCATGTACCACTAAGCATTGCTTCTGTACTAGTGAAAAAGTTTCATTCCAGATGCTTATATAAACATTACTGCCAGTTAATGAATGTGAGTTTATAGATGATGCTTAGGAAAATAAGAAGCTTAATGTGTTAGCAGTAATGACTGGGTTTCTGAACTTCATAAAAAAAAAAATTGAACTCCTCTCTATGTACCTATATGTATTGTTTCTGCACCCTAATGACATTTTTATGTCCATGTCAGTTTATCAAATAACATTTTGTTTGTTACGCCAACTTGGTAACAAGGATCAGCTAACTTTTATCTCTCTATTGATGAAAATCTAGGTTCACATAGCATCTGACTTGGATTGTCTTCAGATTTGACTTGACTTATTATTAGTCCCTAGTTCTACATTTGCCCTATGAAGTCAGCTTTAACATTTTGCATAATTTCCACTCTGGGTACTGTACATTCATACATTCATACAACAAAAAATAAACCGAAATAGTAAAAGGTCGTTTGATCTCCATCTGTCATATTGGACAGGTTCCACATTGTATTCTAGATATGCCTATAAAATATTTAGTAATACCAATTACATATTTTTTAAAGTCTTGAAAGCTAGTATTTTTTCATCTTCCGAAATAGCTAATAACACCTTTATGGACTATGTAAGGATTTTGATGAACTTAAGTAGTCAACCCAGTATATTAAGACACTTTTTGTCCTTGTTGTTGATACTGAGTGCTTCTGAGAGTATTGGTTTACATCTGCTGCTTTTCCTGCTGTAAAAGTGTTGATTTAGATTATAAAGGTCATGTCTACCATGCGGTGTTTTAGTTTAAAACCAACAGGAGTGAGTCAGGAATTTTCCTGAGCAGATCCTGCCAGAAAAGAAAAATTGTAAAATTCCACGGTGTTGTCTTTGTCACCTTATATCCTGAAGAAGGAATGATGGTGCCACTTTTAAAGCTCTTATTTGTTTGCAGTGTTTCTTTTCCTTACATGAAATTTATGGGTCTGCATCAGTGTTTCTGAAGTGTGGCCTGCAGACCCAGAGGGTTCTTGAGACCTTTCAGGAAGACGTTAAGGTCAAAACTATTTTTGTAAAAATTCTAAGATGTTATATACCTTTTTAGGTGTGTTGAGATTTGCACTGATGTTGCAGAAGTAATGACTGGTAGAACTGCTGTTACCCAAATATGAGGCAAGACAATGGCATCAAATTTTTCTAGTAATCGTTGTATTCTTCATCACACACTTGTTGCGGGGGGTGAGGGGAATCATTTTCACTTAAGGGTGCCCTTGATGAAGCTGCAAGAATTATTGTTTTATTAAATGCTGATCTTGACAACACACATTTTTAGAAAAGTCTGTGTGACAAAGTGGGAAACAGTCCTCAAGCACTTCTGCTTCATACTGAAGTACAATGATTATCTCTAGGAAAAGCCCGTGTACAATTTGAGTCACAAGTTGATTCAGCCACTTTTTTGTGGAAACCATTTTTATTGGAAAGAACATCTGACAGACAAACTATGGTTATTCAGACTTGAAAAATTTCTCAAAAATGAGTGAAGTGACCTGTTACTTCAAGGAAAACAATTGACAGTATGTGTGGCCAAAGATCAATTTCAAGTTTTCAGGCAAAAATGAGGATTTTGGAAAACTTGTATCCATCATTGTGAACTTGTCAGCTTCCCAATAATTAACCATTTTCTGATGAGATCAGTGGTGATATTAACAAAGCTGATTTTTAAAAATTTATATATATATTTTATATTAAGTGTGTCAATATTTGGAAGAGCTGCATAATTCATACTAATATTTTCTAAATGGCCAATGCATGGTGTTACAAAATCATACATGAATAATAAAGGATCCAATTAAAGTATAAGACAGATCAGTTTATTCTAATACAACAGAGTTCATTAGCATTGTTTCTAGCTCCATGTTGCAAGTTAAATTTAACAAACTACCACTTTGCTTTGCATTTTGATGTATCAAAAAGAATATTCGCTCTATGCACGCGGGAAGATGAAGATGGCCGAACAGGTGACCAAGTCAGTGCTGTTCATGTGTCTGGGTAACATCTGTCAATCACCCATTGCAGAAGCAGTTTTCAGGAAACTTGTAACAGATCAAAACATTTCTGATACTTGGGTCATTGACAGTGGCGCTGTTTCTGACTGGAACGTGGGCCGGTCGCCAGATCCAAGAGCTGTGAGCTGCCTAACAAATCATGGCGTTAACACAGCGCATAAAGCAAGACAGGTTACCAAAGAAGACTTTGCCACTTTTGATTATATACTATGTATGGATGAAAACAACCTGAGAGATTTGAATAGGAAAAGTAATCAAGTTGAAAACTGCAGAGTGAAAATTGAACTACTTGGGAGCTACAATCCACAGAAACAACTCATGATTGAAGATCCTTATTATGGTAATGACACTGACTTTGAGACTGTCTACCAGCAGTGTGTGCGGTGCTGCAGAGCCTTCCTGGAGAAGGTTTGCTGACCTGGGTCCAGTCCTGCTGTGGCCCAGGCTCATCCCACAGGCCCGCATTCTCAGTCAGGTGTCACAGTGTCACCATTCCCCAGCCAAGGCTGCAGCCCTTTCTTCAGTTAACTCACTGTTTCTTACCTTAAAAAATAATTGTAGATGGAAATCGGTTGTTGTATTTGGCAGAAGAATAAATAAAAATTTTTGATTTAGACAGTTTATGGGGTAAGTGTTCTTAGACTAGTTGAACCTCCCACTTTGCCCCCAGTTACAGAAATAGTGGAACAAACAAAATAGTAGAGCAGCAAAATAGAGCATAATGAAGTGAAACATCACTGTAAGGCCTATCAGCATCTGAGCCCATTGGCACTTCAAGAATCTGCACTACCTCTTCCCTCTGTGTGGATGGGGCCCCTGCCCTGCACTCCCTCTTGATGTCAGGGCCTGGTGTCCAGTGATGTTGGCAAGAAGTGTTCATATATGCGCAGGGTGCACACTTGTGCATTTACAGGACAGGAAGGAAGAAGATTTGTGGGATTAATCTTCAGCACCTTCACTCCTTAGTTTGTGTCTGTCTAGTTGATTTCATACGGAAGTCAGCTTAAGTGTTCCCGTTTGAACCACTTTGCCTCTGGAAATGTAATTATGTCCGGGAAGAAGGACACTTGTGTGCTGGTTTACCTTAGGGTCAGTTTGGGGATGGTGTCTGCTTTTACATGCATGTAATTAACCTGAATGTCAAATTTAGATCAACTTAGGTGGGAAAAAAATAATAAGTGGGAAAAAGTCCTTTTATGTTGGAATGCTTAAATATTGATATGTTAAGTATTCTTTTATCAGTGCTTAGTTTATAGGCAAATATAGGTAATTTCTGTGCACTTGGAGATAGCTGATCTAAAATTCACATGAATATATGTCAGAAAAGATTGTTTTCAAATAAACTGGGGAAATTACAAAAATACAACTAAGGTAAAAAAAAAGAATATTCATGATAATCTGGAAAGGTTATTAAAATACTCTTTTCCAACTACAGGTCTGCAACACTAGATTTTCTTCAAATACTTCAACTAAAACAGTATATCACAACAGAATGAGTGCAGAAGCAGATATAAGAATTTGCAGCTGTCTTATATGAAGCCAGACATTAATGAGATTGTCAAAAATAGAATACAGTGCCACTTTTCTCAGTAATTTTTTTAAATAATTTTTTCATAAGACTGTTTATGCTAACATGTAATGGATTTATTGTTACTTTAAATGAATTAATTATTTAAACATTTCTGTTTTAATTTCTAAAATAATAAATATTGATAGATATAACCCACATAAAAAATTTTAGGAGTGCTCAATAATAAATTTTAAGAGTATAATGGGTTCTAAGATCAAAGACTTTGAGAACCACAGGTTTATGTCATTCTTGTTTTTTCTATTGCATACACATTGATATTCTCTCTCTTGCTCTCTTTGGAGAGAGAGAGTATAAAATGCAATTTGTTTATGCAGATTGTAGAAACCTCCATATGGAGCTTTTCTAGCTCTTTCATAAACTCCAAGGTGGGTTTATGATGCATCCTAACAGAGATCAACACAATAGCATATTTTACTAAATCAGAAAATGTGAGTTCTTGTCCTAATTCAACCAGCTAGCCCTGTGGAAACTCCGTGTGTGTGTGTGTGTGTGTGTGTGTGTGTGTGTGTGAGAGAGAGAGAGAGAGAGAGAGAGAGAGAGAGAGAGAGGGAGAGAGAGAGAGAGAGAGAGAGAGAATAGTAATCAAGATCCTTGCATACCAGAATGACTGGGGAAATGCATGTATAGAAAAAGATATTATGTCTGTCTCTGTCAGGTAGGATTTGAGGGTAATTTTTTACTACAGTTGTTATAAGAGCTGGCTATTGGAATTAAAAAGTCTAGTTTTGAATCCTGGCACCACCATGGACAAATCATTTTAACCCAAATATGTTTCCACATTTTTGTAATGGAGAGGATGATAAAATTGACCTCCTAAAGAATTGTAGAGAGAGTAATGTGAGATAATTCACATTAAAGACTTAAAACAGTGTTTTACATGGTAATATTCAAAAGCCTATTATTTATGTTTTTGGAAATTTTCAGTAGTTAATATATACCCATGTATTACATATGACATTTTAGAATTAATGAATTTCAACAAATAATAAATATACAGGATTTTTAAAGGTGCAAAGGTACAAAAGTTTATAACCTGAAAATTAAGTCTTTTACTTCTCCTGTCTCTGGGTCCCTTTACCTATATAATGGTGTATATAATGTACGTGTATATATATATACACACATGCACATAGATATGCATACATATTCTAAAAAGCATAGTCACGGTGGGTGCATATGGTATATACTATTCTGAATATTAGATTTTTTCTTCCCCACTGAATATTTCTTGATTATCATTTCTTACGAGTGCAGACAAAACTGCCTCACACCTTTAAAAAGGTGCAGAGTAGTCTGTGCCTATATCACAGTGTAGTTACTGATAGCTGTTTATATTTTGTTTTGGTTTCTACTTTTTGCTATTAAAATAATGCTGTAGCGAATTCTATATTTTATAGCTAGAAAAATAAATAGTATTTTTTTAAGCATGTATTGGACTAGCGTGGTAAGTCATGAGAATGAGAGCTATGTGTAGTTGAACCTTCACCTTTGATTTGCTTTTAATCAAGATGTTCAGTTAATTTAAAATTAGATTTAATTTTAAAATCTCAATAATGAGGTCATTAGATTTTTTATATTTTTCAAAAGGGAATTAAAAATTTTTAAAGATAATTAGACTAAAAGATCTCTAAGCCTTCTCAGCTCTCATTTTTAAAGTAGCTTACTTTTACAATAGTTACTTTACTTCTTTATTTCTTACCATTGATAGCTAAGTCATATTTTTCTGGAACATAGTAAAACAGGTCTTTAAAAGATATTGCTTCAATATCCTTCTGTTCCCTGTTGTTTTCATCACTAAAAAAGCCATGGTAAGGTTTCCTTCTAAAATGCAAGATTTGTTATAGTACATAGCAAAGGAGACAATAGGTATACAATTACTTTGAAAAATTAAAAGCACTATTTAGATGCAAGGTGTGCTAATAATGTTTGTATATTCAGAAAGCTTTCACAAAAAAGAAGCTTGATTTTTTTCCACTTTTTGAAATTGATGGTTGTTCTTAAAGAGATTTACCCACTTGCAAAAAATAACATACTACAGAGAAGAAAGAAGAATGATTTTATACTCATTCATTCTCATGGAGAGATCTGAGTTACAGTGGAAAATTAACGTAACATGCAGTACGAAGTCTGTCATCCTGAGTTTTTATTCATAGTCTTGGGCATAAATTTTATTTCACAGCTATCTTTATGTATGCTCACTAAAGGGGAAAGTACAAGAAAACGTTTACGTTTTCATTTGTTGACCTCCTGATGTTTAAAAACTTAATAGTTTGTGAAATGCTTAAGCACTGCATAAGTGAGTTTTAACATCATCAGGAAAATTCTCTATAAAATACAGACAACTTATTGTAGATAATCAGCTTGATCTTAGTAATTAATTTCAACCACCGTTTATAAAAACTGGCAAAGAGATATCCTGGGAATTGCATGACTAAGATTTTCTGCCTGTTGGGAATATCAGTTTGGGGCGTTGACATAATTCTGAGAAATGTAACTTACTTTTATTGTAGACAGTATGCTGGCTATGACTACTCGCACCAAGGCCGGTTTGTCCCTCCAGACATGGTGCAGCCACAACAGCCGTACACCGGGCAGATTTTCCAGCCAGCTCAGGCGTATACTCCAACTACGCCTCAGCCATTATATGGAAACAACTTTGAGGACGAGCCACCTTTATTAGAAGGTACGATTGGTTGCAACACTTGATAGTACTCTATAGTACCCAGCTGGTCAGTGAAAATAAATCTTAGTTTGGAGAAGTTACCCTTTTCTTTGAAAGAATAATACTGTAGAAAACAGTTTTCTACTAAAGTGACTCATTTTGAACAGAGTGTATATGAAACCACATTGAGCCAGGAGGACCAGATTTTTAATAGATCTTTATAAAGTGATAATAAAGTATGTCAGTATATGAGCAGAGTAACTTTTACTTCAGATTATTATTGAAATTCTATCAGTGGAAGAAATGAGAGGAAATAGCGTGGTATTGATTATTCTGCACGGAAATAAGCTGACAGAGCTAGTAACATCACTGAAAAGTATGGTGTTTTTCAAATTGTATCCCAAAACACAAAAAGCAGTAGTTCTAAAGTGTTTCTTGTTTTTTGATCAGATACGCTTTGAAAGTCTAGTGAAAGCTATGCATACTCTCCTCAGAAAAAGGCATACACATGCAGAGAGACGTAGTTTTGTATACATTTTCACAGGAACTCCAGTGTTCCTGAAGCCTCAGGTATAGAGTCCCTTACTGTTAACACTGTCCATATATTCTTTGCTATGCAGACATAGCAGAGTGTCTGTTTCATCATGTCCATACCTGTTTCTAACATCAGACCAGAAATTGGATATTTGTGGAATAACCACCATAATCAGTAAAGACTGATATTGAGGACTCACCAAAATAATATCATCTGATATTGCTAGATCACTCCTTTGATATTGGTGGTTTCATTTTTTCTCCTGTTAGAACATAGATTCTGGTAAACTAAAAGTATATCACAAATCCTGATTGACTTCTTATTTTCTTTTTCTTTAGAATTAGGTATCAATTTTGATCACATCTGGCAAAAAACACTCACAGTGTTACACCCATTAAAAGTAGCAGATGGCAGCATCATGAATGAGACTGACTTGGCAGGACCAATGGTTTTTTGCCTTGCTTTTGGAGCCACATTGTTACTGGTAAGATGTTAGTTGCAACTCTCAGTGTGAGATTAAATGTTCCACCAAGAGCCTTTATTGAGACTCTGCTTATACAGTCAAGTCTTTGATGTGTCTTAAATAGTATTGAGTTGTTTGAATTTGTACCTGTTCATTACTTCTCCACTGATGATAGATATAGTGTATTTAGAAATCATTTCTTGTTTCACTAAGTGCTTCAGTTATTAGGGAAAAAATATTAATAAATATCGTATGGCTTTAGTCTCTCATCAAAATTCCTTCCTTTCAAAAACTGACAAAACTTTTAGCTTATTGCTATTTTTTAAAATTTCATCATTAGGTGGTGTTTTGTTGTAGCATTGCTGGTCTTCTATATATTATTTTAACATTTAATGAATTGAAACATTAAAGGCAACAGGTTTTAGTCCCTATCTCCCATCTCCCTAAGAATGTTAAAGCATATTGAAAATGAAAAGTTGTAAAGATAATTATTACTGTTTGTTTTATTTTATGTCATTTCTGAATTAGAAGAGGTAAATGACATAATGGATCGAAGATGGACTTTTTAGTCAGAAAAACTGGGCGTGAACTCAGTGCTCCTACTCTACCCTTGAGCAAAGTCATTTCATCCTTCACCTCTCTCTCATAGATAATACTATGCTTCCCACCTAACAAGATTGTTTTGGAGATTAAGCAAGACAGGTTATGTGAGGACACTTTGAAAAGTTTAAAGCACTGTATAAGTATAAGGTTTTATTATTACTATATGAGTGCATTAGTGAACTCAGCTGAGCCCTTTTAAACTTCTACACTCTTACTCAAGTATTTACAAACAAATATTGATTCTAACAAAAATCCCAAGGATTTTGCTATTTAATGTAATCTGTGGAGACATTCTCCCAATTGAGTTTTATATGTCAAACATCTGACAAACCAGGAACTTTTTAAAGGCTTCTCTGTGGACTGATTTTAGTGATAGCATACCCTGAATACAATGTTTGTTCACATAGCTGGACTAAGAATACTAACTACAATTAAGCTAACATTCACTGCCCTAAGACTGTTCAGTGCTGTCTTTTATAAGAGCAGAATCTTTAAGGTTTGTGTTTGTTTGTTTGTTTGTCAGAGAACTGTATAAAGCAACCAACAATTTGGAAAAACAAAGAAGAAAATATATTCCATTATATTCCTCTTGCCCAGTTATTAACCACTTTTCTTTTCTCCTCCCCTCCTCACAGAACCCTGGCTTCCTGCTTATCTTGGCTTCCTTTCTCCTAATTCCTCTAACACCCATGTAAAGTGAATAATGAGATTATTTCTGCTGTTAAAAAGATTATAGCTACATCTGCCAATGAGAATAAATTGCTTCAGGGCAATTTTGATGGAATTTGGGTACTTTCAAGTGATACTAGTTACTATCCAAACATCTGAATGGCTTTCCATCTTGTCTCTGTAGTTTATTTGCTTAAAATCAGCCAGATTTATTTTTAGAAATCTACTACTTTAGGTGATCATACCATGATTTTATATCTTTGTTGAATTCTATGCCAAGCTCAAATGGTAACTAGAAAATGAAAAACAATATCTGTGTGTTGGGAGGTGGATATTTTAAACTTCTTAAGAAGGATATAAAAGCCAGTCTGCTCACTGTTTTACTTCTCCGTATAAAGAATAGGTACCTTTGTGGATTTTAATGCTCACAAGTTGTATATCTTCTGTGAGTGCCATTTCAGGTGAAAGAAGCCAAAAATAACTATTTTGCCCTTAACCTGTAATCTTTTCTTTACCCGTAGGCTGGCAAAATCCAGTTTGGCTATGTATATGGGATCAGTGCAATTGGATGCCTAGGAATGTTTTGTTTATTAAACTTAATGAGTATGACTGGTGTTTCCTTCGGTTGTGTGGCAAGCGTCCTTGGATATTGTCTTCTTCCCATGATCCTGCTTTCCAGCTTTGCAGTGATATTTTCTTTGCAGTAAGTGCTGGTCTTTATTTTGGGGGTTGATTGACTAATTCTGTGTAGTAGGATTTACCTCACCATCAGTTTGAGATAAATCACTGATTCAACAACATATTAGATAGTGCCTCTTATATGTGAGGACTGTGTTTTATATTTCTCAGTGATGAATAATGGAAGTGAGAATAAGTTTAAAAATCTTCTATACCATCTCTCTTTTACCTATGATAAAGAATTTAGTTTTTTGCGTACTTAGCAGTGTCCATAAACAAATTGAACAGTGGTGATTGTTAACTTAAATACTGCATGGAAAAGATCAAGTTGTTTAGAATTATACTTACCCTCTCTTTGATATTTTTTATACCATATCTGACTTCTTAAAGATATCGGGCAGGGCTTCCCTGGTGGCGCAGTGGTTGAGAGTCCGCCTGCCGATGCAGGGGACACGGGTTCGTGCCCCAGTCCGGGAAGATCCCACATGCTGCGGAGCGGCTGGGCCCGTGAGCCATGGCCGCTGAGCCTGTGCGTCCGGAGCCTGTGCTCCGCAAAGGGAGAGGCCACAAACAGTGAGAGGCCTGCGTACCACAAAAAAAAAAAAAAAAAAAAAGATATCGGGCATATGCTAAGTGGATGAATAATAAACACATATTCTCTCTTTAGCAGCTTTTTAACTAAAAATGGAGCATTCTTTTTATGGAAGAGGCTGTTACTAGCCTATCGTGTTCTCAGATGTACACAGCTTTAAATATGTGTTATTTTAAAATAATATTTTAGGTAAGGTTAAAAATAAAGGTATAGGGCTTCCCTGGTGGCGCCGTGGTTGGGAGTCCGCCTGCCGACCCAGGGGACGTGGGTTCGTGCCCCAGTCCAGGAAGATCTCACATGCCGCGGAGCGGCTGGGCCCGTGAGCCATGGCCGCTGAGCCTGCGCGTCTGGAGCCTGTGCTCCGCAGTGGGAGAGGCCACAACGGTGGGAGGCCTGCGTACCGAAAAAAATTAAAAAAAATTAAAAATAAAATTAAAAATAAAAGTATAAGTACAGCTAATAAAATTACTTCTCATGGCCAGTGCAGAGATGTTCTCTCAACAGTTCAAGCTCCTCCTTGTGGCTAGTGCTGGACGAGCAAAGATTGAGCTTTGTTACACTTTGAAAATGAAAGTTTAGGAGAAGAGTATATATCACCTATTTGGTAGTAGAGATTTGGCAGGATGATGGCCTCACAGTGTCCCTGCTTCAGTCTTCTCATTTGTTAAGATCGATACATTTACATTCAAATTTTACACACAGTATTTTCTACTGAAACAGCGTTTTCCCACCGGAGTTAGTTTTGCAACCGGGAGACACTTGGCAATGTCTGGAGACAATTTCAGTTGTGAAAAACTGTGGGAGGCATGGATGCTCCTGGTATTTTATGGCTGGAGGCCAGGATGCTGCGTAACTTCCTAACGATGGACAGATACACCCCCACAGCAAAAGCGTATCCACCCCAAATGTCAGTGCTGCCAAGGCTGAGAAATTGTGCTTGATTAAGGAGCAAGATGTGTTACAGATGAGCTTTTTATCACATGAAATAATGGAATTCACTGTGAGGTACATTTCAGTATTTGAAAAACATCTTGGTTATTTCGGCGGATATCTACATGTGGATTTTTAAGTGCTTTTTTAAAACTTATTCTTATGTAACTAATCTCATCTACTGTTTCTCTCCCCTCGCCCTGTTTTTCCTTGTCGGCTACAGAGGAATGGTAGGAATCATTCTCACTGCTGGAATTATTGGATGGTGTAGTTTTTCTGCTTCCAAAATTTTTATTTCTGCATTAGCCATGGAAGGACAGCAACTTCTAGTAGCATATCCTTGTGCTTTGCTATACGGAGTCTTTGCCCTAATTTCTGTTTTTTGAACTGAATTTATCTCGGATGTGGACATCATTGGGCCAAATAGCAAAAAGGACTTTGAACTCTTAAATTGGACCAGCAAAGTGCTACAGTACAACTCTCGTGCAGATCTGATGTTTGACTCTTGGAGCAATGGAAGTAAATACGTATCTTTTGTTCATTTTTATAGAACTTTTGAATACTATATTGGATTTACCTGCAGTGTGACTAGGTTTAAATGTTTGTGCTAATACAAATAAGAAGTGCTATTTCTTTCGTGTTCCTGCAGCCTTAGAAAAACAGCTCTTCTCCTTGCTAACATAATGTTTTTGATGGATTTTTATCAACTGTGGGAAACTAACCACAGAGATAATAATCTTTCTTAAAAACAACCCATAATAAAGAAGACATAAGACTTATTGGAGAAATATTTTCCAAGGAGTTAGGAAATAAAAATTACCTGTATTCTCAAGTCAGGTGCAGTTGAAGCAAAAAAGTGATCCCAATGTAAAGTTTTATGAGTTTGCACTTCAAAAGTTTGACAGTCCTCTAAATTATCTCATGGAATTTTAGCTAAATTCAGCGATACAAGTAGTTCACAGTCTACCTTATTGTAGATGTGAAATGTGAACATCTCTTCAGATACTAGCATTAACTAAACCACAGTGACCTAGACTCTGCATCAATGCTCATAATTTGATCTCCATGTTTCCCAGGAAAAAGAAAATCACTAACCTTTTTTGTGAAGAATATTTAAAATGTCACAGTTTCAGTATTGCAGTTTCAATGTAAAGTACATTTGATGCTTATTAATTAAAATTTTCCCAGTTGATTTAAAGTGTGTTGTTGAGTTTACTTTTGCTAACCCACTGTTCTCGGTGTTCCATTTTCTTTAACTAGGGTCTGGTTTTGACTTGTATTCCCAATTTATTTTACGCTTTAAGAATAGTGGTCATCTAGTATAGAATCAAAAAATGAGATTAAACAAAAAGTAGTTTGCTTTGAGTTGCATTATTTCCTTGTGTTGAATTTATTTGGTTAATATTGTCATGTTCTCTTGTCAGAAAGTCTGTAAGAAAATACCATATCTTGATGATTGGCTTTTTCTGGAGCCAGATTCTGATTTTGGACAAAGCTCAGTTATGAGAAAGGTGCCATACTGGGAGGGAAAATGTTGCTCTTTTTTTTAAATTTTTTTTTAAGAGGAGGCTTTCAGACTAAATAAAAAGAAATGCCATGCTGACATATTCATGGTTCTTTTTTAGAGCTAGTGTTCAACCATAAAAGGTTAAAATAATAAAACATCCTTCTTACAAGAAGATCATGATTTCTGATCTCTAGAATTACATAAATTTGTTTTCCTTCATTAATATTTAATCTTTTGGAGGAACGTACTCACTAGTAATTAGCTATTGGCTGGGTTTTTAAACTTACCAAATTGTTTTAGAATATTTTTTATTATAATCCTTGGATAGTATCTTTTTTGCCTTTTTCAATTCATTTTATAAGTGTAAACAGTTCTTCCTAAGGTAAATGTAATGGGTGCCTTCTGTTAATATCCAGTTCTTCCTAATGAAAAGGGTAGATAATGCTTTGGGAATTAAAATCTCCCTCAGTTGGTTAGACTTAAGACCATTAATCTTCAGCTAAATTCCCCAAATGGATCAAACTGTTTTCTTATTTTTTTGCCTCCATCCCCAACAAAATAATTTTTAGTTTAAATCAATAATGTAGAGATTTTTGTTGTTAGTTGTCTTTTATTTAACCCCAAAATGATTAGTTGCAAAACTATTTTATATTCTGTCAGAATAGGTATACAGTGGAATTGCCTTTGATATAAGAGTTCTCAAGTTTGCTTGTTTACATGAAGAGTCATGCGTGACCAAAATTTCCCTTTTATAAAACTCTCTCATCAAAAATACAGTATATGTAGCCATATTTGTGCATACTTTAAAAACGGACATAACTGTGTCTCAGAAATACGATGTGGTAATGTTTTTCTCTAGCATCGGAATAGCTTTCTGCTGCTTCAGCTAAGTACCAGGAAGAGCATATGGTTTGCTTTTAGGTCCATTTTATACCCAAACCATGGATGTACCTTTAAGTACTGGAGATGCTCTCAGCATCACTAAAAGCTTAACCCAGTGACTGTCTCTGAGTAAAACTCTTTGTGAGTGGATTTTTCAGGTTCACTCACTCAAGCGAGTGTGTTTATGCAAGCATGTATGCCAAAGACATGCAGTTGATTTTACATATAGTATAAACGTATATTTTACAACTTTGCTGTAATACGTTTACCAATGGGTGTTTTCAAGAGCTGTATAAGAAAGCTTATAGAAATAGGCATTCTTTTGCCAGATAAAGTTATGCAGATAATGAAAAATTCTGTAAATCTTTAAACACTGTCCTTACATACTGGTCATCCAATCAAAGAGAATTTTTTAAAATGTATCTAATGATTTGACTTGGGGTGGGATCTAAGTACTATGCATATGACATTTTGCAACTATAATAGGCATTGCTCAACTCAAATATATTCCAAAACTAAGTGAGGACAGTTATCTCTGTAATGTTATAGGATACTCAGACCCAGTCATGAAGAATTATGGGAAATCAAGATGATATTTGGAGATCTGCCTGTTGTCATATAGAGCATATCTAATGTAATGACTTGAACAATTTGCTTAACCTGCCGTGTGGGAGAAAAAATTATATATGACACAGTGCTTAGCCTGTTGTAAAGTTGTGCCAAAAGTTTTCCAAAAAAACGTAACTCGGTGTAGATCATCACATGAAGAGTACTTACCAAAGAACAGCACTGGGCCTTCCTTCAAGACTTTAGCTAGAGCAAGCTTCCTACCCAAACAGTAGCCCCAAGTGAAATCTGTCCTCACAAAGTATCCACTGATTCATTCTGTAGTGTCAAATTCCAAATCACCAAATGAACTCAATTATTTGTAAATCTCAATTTATTTGGAAATGAAAGCTTAAGTTATTCCTCAAGCAATGTATTTGTATCTTAATAATATGCTTGTTTTCAAAGTAACTTTAAGAATGAAGCATTTAGTAGTAGGCAAAAACACAAGTACTTTTTTAGTCACAGTAGTTAATGAGAGTTTCTTGTTTTCTTTTTAGGATGTATTTAGGATTTGGGGGAAGGAGTGGCAAGAACAAGATTATCAGGGTCTATTGGGAATGCCCTAAGGAAAAATTGGTTCATGTGCTTTAATGAGTAGATAAGTATGATCTGTCATTAGCTTGTCAAGCATACAGTGTTGACTTTCAAACATCTTAAAGCCTGTCCTCACCACTTTCTCCACAATCTAGGCTGTTATTAGTTGACACCACCAATGAAGAAATCACTGACTTTTAATCAGTTCTACTTCTGCCACCATCCAAATTATTGAAGTTTGAATTTTAGTGCATTATTAGTAGTACTTGAATTTCAATAAGTTACTTTGTTCATGAATAAATACCCAGTTTGTAACTGGGCAGTACGTAAAAACAAACATTAAATATTAAATTACTGATTTCTAGAGATTGGCAGATTACCTAGTCAAGTGTTTTATATTATTCTATTCTATTATCTTGGAATGGTGACCATAAAACCTGAAGAACGAAGTCAAGACAGTGTGTAGTTCTGACTTTCGCATCACAGATAGGAATATTTCTTCCTGTGCATGAAGTTCCTAGTCTAGTTAATAAAGAACATTACCTGCTGATGGAGCACAATGTCCTGTGTTTGTGCAAATAAATTAAAAAGATTACGTACGCAAATGAGGACTAATTAAATACAGAGTTCTCCTAATTTAAAAGCACAAATACTTCCTTGAGCACATTAGGTTCTAAAAATCGGATATTACATTTTTCATGAGTTTTATTAGGCTTATCTTGCATATATAATTTTTTTTTTTTTCTGAAACTACCACTAAATATGGTGATAGCTTGTAGGGTGATGAATTACGTATTAAGGCGTTATAATCGCTTTTCAACACTTGCAGCACAAAAGAAATTTTAAATATGAGAAAACAAAGGAAGTACTCATAAACATTTAAGATGCTTGTAAATTTATACCTAGTTGGCCTACTCTGATTCTCTTAAAAAAAGAGAAAACAACATGGTTATTTCATTTTTTTCCCCAGGTAATTACAGTTCAAACGAATGTCTTTGTAAAATTTAATGACACATTTGCTTGTAGGTTTCAGTTTTGTGATTTTTGATATTATAGGACTTGGTAGCGTCTTTTCTCTAGGCAGTCAATGATCCTAAAAGCCCTATTATTTTAGTGCTTGCTTCGGCAGCACATATACTAAAATTGGAGCGATACAGAGATTACCGTGGCCCCTGCACAAGGATGACACACAAATTCGTGAAGCGTTCCATATTTTTAAGACCTAAATGTAAGGCCAGACACTACAAAACTCTTAGAGGAAAACATAGGCAGAACACTCTGACATAAATCACAGCAAGATCCTTTTTGACCCACCTCCTAGAGAAATGGAAATAAAAACAAAATAAACAAATGGGACCTAATGAAACTTAAAAGCCTTTGCACAGCAAAGGAAACCATAAACAAGACCAAAGACAACCCTCAGAATGGGAGAAAATATTTGCAAATGAAGCAACTGACAAAGGATTAATCTCCAAAATTTACAAGCAGCTCATGCAGCTCAGTATCAAAAAAACAAACAACCCACTCCAAAACTGGGCAGAAGACCTAAATAGATATTTCTCCAAAGAAGATATACAGATTGCCAACAAACACGTGAAAGGATGCTCAATACCACTAATCATTAGAGAAATGCAAATCAAAACTACGATGAGGTATCACCTCACACCGGTCAGAATGGCCATCATCAAAAAATCTACAAACAATAAATGCTGGAGAGGGTGTGGAGAAAAGGGAACCCTCTTGCACTGTTGGTGGGAATGTAAATTGATACAGCCAGTATGGAGAACAATATGGAGGTTCCTTAAAAAACTAAAAATAGAACTACCATACGACCTAGCAATCCCACTACTGGGCATATACCCTGAGAAAACCATAATTCAAAAAGAGTCATGTACCACAATGTTCATTGCAGCTCTATTTACAATAGCTAGCACCTGGAAGCAACCTAAGTGTCCATCGACAGATGAATGGATAAAGAAGATGTGGCACATATATACAATGGAATATTACTCAGTCATAAAAAGAAACAAAATTGAGTTATTTGTAGTGAGGTGGATGGACCTAGAGTCTGTTATACAGAGTGAAGTAAGAAAAAGGAAAGCAAATACCGTATACTAACACATATATATGGAATCTAAAAAAAAAAAAAATGGTTTTGAAGAACCTAGGGGCAGGACAGGAATGAAGATGCAGACATAGAGAATGGACTTGACACAGGGAGGGGGAAGGGTAAGCTGGGATGAAGTGAGAGAGTGGCATGGACATACGTACACTACCAAATGTAAAATAGATAGCTAGTGGGAAGCAGCCACATAGCACAGGGAGATCAGCTCCGTGCTTTGTGTCCACCTAGAGGGGTGGGATAGGGAGGGTGGGAGGCAGATGCAAGAGGGAGGAGATATGGGGATATATGCATATGTATAGCTGACTCATTTTGTTATACCGCAGAAACTAACACACCACTGTAAAGCAATTATACTCCAATAAAGATGTTAAAAAATATAAAAGCCCTATTTTATATATTTTAATTTTCAAAATTGGAATGTTTTTATTTCCTTTTATGATTACATATCATTATAGTAAAAAGTAATATTTCTCTTCAGCAGTAAATAGGAATGTATTATTGATAAGGTGTTTCAACGTGGATGACCCTTGAAAAGATGCAAGTAAAAAAGCCAGTTGTGAAAGACCACATATCAATTGATTCCATTTATATGAATTTCTGGGAAAGACAAATCTCTAGAGATAAATCAGTAATTGCCTGGAGGTGAAGTGGGGATTCACTGCAAATGGGCAGGATGGAACTTCTTGAGCGATGATGGTCGTGCAACTGTACGTTTATTAAAATCATTAAAGTGTACACTTAAAATGAGTAGATTTCATGATATGTAAATTATGTCAAAAATTCTTTTAAGGCATGGGGAGAGAATGGGAGGAAGAACAAACTGCTGGAACATCTGTATTTTTAGAGTTCAAGAGAAGAGTTTTAGGATGGACTTTAATAGAGGGAAAAACAATATAGTACTTTTGCCCAGAGAAAACAAAATGAAGTAAAACTGCCCTCGCCTCAGATTTCCCTCCCCACATAAGTCCCTTCAAATAGATTGGTGTGCATTTTATCAGACCATACACACAGGTTCCCTCTTCCCCTCCCCCTTTCCCCCAGTGGCTCCTGTACATACGAATACACGCATACATGTGCCTTGTTTTAGAATTAAAATTCATAAAACATAAAATTTATTTTAACAAATTTATAGAGTGTACAGTTCAGTTGCTTTAGTATATTCACAATGTTGTACAAGTGTCATTACTATCTAATTTCAGAATATTTCCATCACCCCTAGAAGAAACCCTATACCTCTCAATTCCCCACCTCCCAGACTCTGGCAACTGCTATCTATTTTCCGTCTCTGGATTTGCTTATTCTGGACATTTCATACAAGGAGAAGCATAAAATGGGGCCTTTTGCTTCTGGTATCTTTCACTTTGCATATTGTTTTCAAAGTCAACTTTTTTTTAAGCAATCTATTATAGGCATCATTATGTATGTTGAACATTGAAATTTCATTCTTTTTAATAGCTGAATATCATTATTTGAGTGGTTAAATTTACTTCACCAGTTCCCTACTGTTGAACAATTGGGATCTTTGTACCTTCTTTTAAAAATTGTAAGTAGTGCTGCATTTGTATTGGCATCTTTCATCACTGGAGTGTCACATTTGCTTCTAACAGTGCTGAGGTTGATCATTATTTAAACTCAGAGTTTAAATTCTGAGAATTTCAGTAATTTTATTCCCTAACAGTTTTGTTTAATGTGAATATAGTTTTCTGTGATTTGTTGAAACATGCAAGTCGTTTGTACAGGCATTGCTCTTTGGTTCTCAATTATCTCAACATTTTTATTCTGCTCTTAAGCAGTGGAATATGAATACTGCTAAAAGTATGATGTCATACCCCCACCTCAAATTATTTCTGCATTAAAATGGAAGATTTCATTCAAAGTGAGATGCTTTTTTTTTCTTGCCCATTTAGAAGAGTCATTCCAACAGCATTTTTAGGTCAGTGTTTTTATATAGCTTTAAAAAAAATGTTTGAAATGTGCCCATTTAAAATTTCACCTTGAGTGGGTCTGTATGCCTATAAAATTTAGTCATTTCAGGACATCCTTGAACATTTAACTCTGCTGTGCTTTAAATTTTTTCAATATTCATCCCTTGAGATAAGAGCAAATGTATAGTATGATCTGACAGTGGCTCAAATTAGGCCTTGTTACCTAATGTGTTCCTATTTAAATTCTCAAGAATTAAATTTTATCACAGCAGCAGTTAAAAAGAAGCCTGAAATCAACATCTCCAATTCAGATATCTGCAGAAATCAGTTACATAAATTTTTATTGAGCTTTAAGTGTTGAATTTCTTAATAAAATGATTTAAAATGCATTCCTTCTGCTTTTTTTTTTTTTGTCTTTGTGTTTGAGGGCATTTGTTTGCTTTGGCATTCTATTTATAATGTTCTATGCCTGTAATAATGCACTTTTTAAAAAACACTCTTTCTGGGCTTCCCTGGTGGCACAGTGGTTGAGAGTCCGCCTGCCGATGCAGGGGACACGGGTTCGTGCCCCGGGCCGGGAAGATCCCACATGCCGTGGAGCGGCTGGGCCCGTGAGCCATGGCCGCTGAGCCTGCGCGTCCGGAGCCTGTGCTCCGGGAGAGGCCACAACAGTGACAGGCCCGCGTACCGCAAAATAAAAAAAAAAAAACAAAAAAAACAAAAAAAAAACAAAAAACACTGTTTCTGTCCTGTTTAAATGTGGTACATTTTAATCACTACATGAGCATTCATATTGACCAACATACCCTAGCTTAAATGCCAGTTCAGATACTCCTTGGATGTTTATGTCTGTCGCAAGGTCATGCTTAACCAGACTCAATTTTTATCATCTCTTCAGATCATATTCTATTCTGATACTGGTCTAGGTCACAGTCTTCCTAGTGGGATAACATGGCTTTGGCTTTTTCTGTAAAAGATTCAGTCATTTCTATGGTTTAATAAAAGATTGAACTGCATCTCTAATGAGGTGAATGGTATTTAAATGTGGTTATCTTTGATCATCTACTTTGAACCAAAATTGGAATTTATTTATTTATTTTTTACATCTTTATTAGAGTATAATTGCTTTACAATGGTGTGTTAGTTTCTGCTTTATAACAAAGTGAATCAGTTATACATATACATATGTTGCCATATCTCTTCCCTCTTGCATCTCCCTGCCTCCCACCCTCCCTATCCCCCCCGCTCCAGGCGGTCACAAAGCACCGAGCTGAGAATTTAATATTTGACCTGAGTCACACTGATTTCCTGTTTTTTATTTTATTATATCACAAAAATAAGAGATCATCATTTATGAACAAACCACGGAACCTCTGTCTTAACCAGGACCCAGCTAGAGGCAGAATGGGAATTGAGAGTATGAAAGTCAAGACTGAACTGAAGTTGATAGAGGGGAGTCTGGAGCCTTAAGAGAATCAGCAGGGGAAAGGTTGGAGAGTTTGTGCTAGGGAATTTGTTTTAATACTTATACTATGTCATATAGACATCAATATGAAATTTTTAGTGTATCAAAATAAAGCCTACTTACATGGTGTAAAAAGCAGTGAGTACTACCACATATAAGATAGATAGCTAGTGGGAAGCAGCTGCATGGCACAGGGAGATCAGCTCGGTGCTTTGTGACCACCTAGAGGGGTGAGATAGGGAGGGTGGGAGGGAGGGAGATGCAAGAGGGAGGGTATGTGGGGATAAATGTATATGTATAGCTGATTCACTTTGTTCTAAAGCAGAAACTAACACACCATTGTAAAGTAATTATACTGCAATAAGAATGTTAAATATATATATATCAGTAAACCAAAATAATAAAAGCAAAAAAAAAAAGTGAGTACCAAAAAAGGTAAACAGTGGAAAGGTATGTTAATTCTTTAAATCAATGTTATAATGAAACTCAATTCTAAAGCAGTTTTTAAATATTCACGTAACACAAGGTAATTCTGGTGATATTCGATAGTTTGCAAAACCTCTCAGAAATCCATTTCAGCCTTAAGGTTAGGGAATTTTTCTAGCCACTGATTTAAATTGCTCATGCTGCAATTAGAGCTTGGGTCTTCTTATTGTCTCTTTATGGGAGATGGGATCAGGTCACCGTCCTTTAAGACTAGAGCTGGGGAGCTGTGGTCCCTGATCAAGATCTGGAAGAGAGTATCCGTGGAAGAGAGACCATTCTAATGGGCTTCATTTCATCTCTTCCCCGGGCTCAGCATGCTCTGGCTGCTGGTACTGCTCCAAAAATCATTTTTTCCACGTTGGCAATTATAATATTCTGATTCAGAGCAGAACCTATGAATCCGGACAATTAAAAAGCTATAGAAAGTAGACAGTTTTATCAGCATTTTAAAGAGGAACAATATAGCTACTGCCCAGGGTATAGCTTCTATCCTTACCACTCTGCCTCTATCCTTTTGTCGTCTCACCCAGTCTTCAGTTTATGTTTATTCAAACTTTAACTGACTCTAATATAGAAATGGAAATGAGATGTATTTAGCATTTTGTGCATATCAAAGTTTTATGTTGCCTATTCTCAGTTCTTTAACAAAATAAATGAACTGAATATTTCATCTCTAAGTGATGGGGAAAATATTTTGGATATCTTTTTGCAAGGGATGTGGGGAGGAATGGGCCCTTGCTTTGAGGTTTTTCTGGTTCAATAACTGGGGGAATGTTTCCCACCCTTGTTCAATGAGCTTTCCCCACTGAATGCAGTCCCAAGCCATTAAGTGCCCACTGTGAGCAAAATCCTTCTTTGGCTTCCTTCTTACAAGCTGAGTTTTCTCTGCCTTAATGCTTTTTCTCTCAACTGATTTTCTGATTGCCCTTGCACTCTTCTCTAGATCCCTTCCAAATTCTTCACATCTTTCTTTCATTGTGTAGCCCGGATCGGGATGTTCATGTTTCATGTATCTGATGACAAGTAAGTAACAGTGACCCACATTTACTACTTTTTGTGTGGCTAAGAATGACATGTTTCTTGCACAATTTTGAACTGAGAACTAAGAATGAAAAATACATATCTTAGCATTAGCCTTGCTAATAATTTGATGAGACCTTGATTGTCATTTTTGAGCTTTAGTTTTCTCTCTATAAAATAAAGTTGTATTAGATTCTTTGACACATTTCAATTCTGAAATATATATATAACTTTTACACACAACAATTAATTTATATTGTATATATTATATATAATGTTATATATTAATATATATAATATATAAATATACATGTAGTTTTTGAAGTAATAAAATCTCAATTATATTTCAGAAGAATATATATAGTCATTTATATATGTGTATACATATATATATGAAAGTGTTCCCTATATATATTCTAGTTTTATCAGGCTATGTGAAAGTATATATGGAGTGATTTCTTTGTTAAAAAATAAGCATAGCACACACACACATTTGTCACCTGGCACAAATATTTCATTTAACTGAGAGAATTGATAACTAGATGCTCTTTTCCAGACCTCTTGAATTGCTTGGAATTTTTAACTATACCTTAGAAAGAAAATATGATTTTGCCCCAATAACTCCTAATGTAATCTTGGCTTTTAAATATTTTGTCCTTCTAATCTAATTGCATTGGAAAATATTATTAAGCAGGCACGTTTGATATTCTAACATTAGAGTAGTTCCTTTTTTTTTTTTGGTTCATCAGGGCTCCTCTCAATCTTATAAAAATAACCTAATTCAAGGTACCAAGGACTTTTATCTGTATTATTACTGGCCTCCCGGGGTATTACATGACTCTTCTCAAAAAGTCCAGTGGCCATTTCCTTAGTTCAATAAGTAATATGTCTTGGACAAAATATAAGCTGTGGTACTCTTGAGGAAAGCAATTATGTCCATTTCAGCAACGTAGGAAATACAGGAAAAACCAGCATGGCTCTCTAAAAAGGTAATGCCTATGGAGGAAAGGGTGTTTTAGGGCTTCTTTCTTAATAATTTGATTTTTATACTTACTATAATGCAATAAGCTATAAGATGCATGATATATGTAGTAAGACTTAAAAGTATAATATAATAAATACCTATGTACTGTACTTCTAGGTTGAAATGTAAAAACATTAAGTATAGTTGAAATACACTGTATATTCTAATGGTAGCCCATGTCTTCCCAGCAGAAGTTACTAATATTCTGAATTTTAGGCTTATCATTCTCAGCATTCCTTTATATTTTTACTACATGTGTGCCTATTCTAAAACAATGTAGTATTGTTCAGCATGTTTTTGACTTTTATATAAATGACATAATACTGACTTATTCTTCAACTTGCTTATTTCACTCATAAGTTTGTGAGATTCACCTGTGTGAATACTTTGTGAGGCTCTGTTTACTAGCATGTAGTAGTCCATTAACATATCACAATGTATTGATCCCTTTTTCTACTGATGACATTAAGTTTGTGTCCGGTTTCCTGCTTTTACAAATAGTCTGTGAACGATCCTGTGTGTGTCTCCTTGTATACGTGTGTGCAAGGGACTTCCTAGGACTACAGAAGGCTTAAGTGCCACATCTTCTTGACGGTTTGTGTCTGTCTTATCCCAAAGCCAAAACAGCATCCTCAATATTTTAAGGATTTTAAAGTTTTGCTTTTCACATTAAAACATTTTTTTTTTATCCACCTGGTATATGAAGTCGGGATCCGATTTTTTTTTTCCATATGCATCACCAGTTGTTCCATCACCGTTTATTTAATAGGTGTCCAGGAAGGGTACTGGTAAGCTAACCATAAGGCATTCTTCTCACTTAGACTTAAAAAGAATGGAAGGGAAAAAAGAACCTCCTTTTTTTCCCAACAAAGAAAAGAATCTCTCTTTAAAATTTGTCTACATTTCCCTCCTTCCTCTAGCCTCATGTCTCCCTGCTCTTACCCACATGGAATCGGCTTCATTAATAGAAAATATATGACTTAGTGGAAGCAGTACCTTGGGATGGTATGACTTCTTATCTTCTAAGCCAGAGGTCAGTAAACTACTTTTTCTGTGAAGTGCTGGATAATAGATATTTAGGCTTTGTGAGCCAAGAGGCAGGCAAAATCAAGGATATTACATATATGTGTGTGTGTGTGTGTGTGTATATACACACACACATATATATGTATGTGTATATATATATACGTATATATGTATGTGTGTGTATATATATACACATACATGTATGTGTGTGTGTATATATATATATATATATATATATACACACAAATAGGTATGTACATACACACCAAGAGGGAAAATAAAATTCCACAATATTTGTATTAACAAAATTATAAAAATAATTGAGTATATATTTTGATTATGCAAGTCTACTAATGTGCAGAGTAGAATTCCTGATTATCTCATTTATTCCTCCTCACAACCTGATGAGGTAGATATTATTAATACCGGTATTATATTTATAAGGAAAATGAAGTTCATATCGGGTTACCCTGTTAGCAAATGTTGGAGCCATCATTTGAGCCTAACTCCAGAGCTTGTACTCTTGACCCTCATATAATTTTGAGAGGGGGATTGATATTAAGTATTAATATTAATAAAGAATTTATATTAATATTAAGTAATTTACATATTAATTTTAAAGATGAAGAAATAGAAGTGCAAAGAGGTTGAGTAACTTGGACAAGATATACACTTTGCTGTAGGGCTGTGTCTGTCTAATTTCAAAATCATGTTCCTTCCCGTCTACTCTGCAACTTCAAAACTTCCAGGAACCTCCAAAACATGGATAATAGCTGTAATTAGCAAATCAGGTCTCAATTTATGTTACCATTTTGATTGAAATATTTTAATATAGAAATTAACAGCTGTATACATTTTTCTTTTTCATTATAAAAGATAAATAGACAACACAGTGTTGTACATAAACTATACCTAAATTTTAAAAAAAGATAAATTGAGATTAAAAAGGAAAGATCATATAATACAGAAGGGTATTTGGGGAAAGGTAAAAAGTAAAATTCATTAATTCATTTTTTTCCTCTCCTCCCCTATTTGCTCTCTCCTTATTTCCCTTTCATTTTTCTTTTTATTAAATAAATGTATTTATTTTATTTATTTTTGACTGCATTGGGTCTTTGTTGCTGCACGTGGGCTTTCTCTAGTTGCGGCGTGTGTGGGCTACTCTTCGTTGCGGTGCGCAGGGTTCTCATTGCGGTGGCTTCTGTTGTTGCAGAGCACGGGCTCTAGGCACGTGGGCTACAGTAGTTGTGGCATCCGGGCTCAGTAGTTGTGGCTTGCGGGCTCTAGAGCGCAGGCTCAGTAATTGTGGCGCACGGGCTTAGTTGCTTCGCGGCATGTGGGATCTTCCCGGACCAGGGCTTGAACCCGTGTCCCCTGCATTAGCAGGCGGATTCTTAACCACTGCACATAACATAAATTTCTAGCCCCCTTTCATTTTTCTTTCCTTGTTTTTTCTCTTTTTGTCTCCCTCCCCTTTTGTGTGTGTGCTATAAGAGCTGCTCAGAATAGAAGAGAGCCGTGCCTGCCCAAGAGTAGAATTAAGATCCCAGAGAACTCAGGGTACTCTTGTTGACCAAACACAGTGGGAATCTCAAAGCAAACATAAATTCTGTTAATGGATGAATTTTTTAGTTTCCCGGCATCAAATCAATGTTCATCAAGTGTTGTTTACTGCGTGGCAACCATGTGGTGGATTCTGTGAGAGAATGCAGATGAAAACACCTACCTCTGCCTTCAAGGAGCTCACAAGCCAGTGAAATTCTAACGATCAAAGCAAACTTGAAGAGTAAAGAGAAAGGCGAACTAAACTCATGCAGGGGAGAGACTTGGTAAGCTCTGTCGCGGTCACCTCACATCCTTCATTAAGATGCAAATTAATCAATGATATAAATTGTCAGTTAAATGATGCATTTGATTAGGCGATAAGTCTTATTAACTTCAAGATAAAACAACTTGACAAAAGCCTAATTACTCTTTGTGTATTTGGCTTCAAAGATGCATTTTAAAATGCTTTGCATAGCGAAATCAACAACTAAAATGTACTTGTCACATGCATAAAATGTACTTGCCAAGTACCACACCAGATGTTTCACATGCATATCTCATTTAAAGATTACAACAATTCAATGAGGCAGGTGTTATTATTGTCACTGTTTTAGATTATTTTAAAATTTCAAAGTATTTGCCCAATTGTTATACAGCTAATAGTGAGCATAGTCGTGATTTGACTTAGAGAGTAGTTAGGAAAACTTGAAAACATGGTGACATTTGAAAAAGATCCATGCTGCCTTATAATTAACATTCAATCCTACGGACAAACTAGAAAAAATATATCACATACACAGCATTGTATGAACTGATAACTAAATTAAAGTTTTGCCTCTTCTCCCAAAGGGGTTTTTTTTGGCAACAAATCAGAAGCTGAGCTCTCTCTCTGAGGTTTGGATTAGTGATTTTTGGTTTGGTCTGAAATGAGCTAGAGATGTCTGCCTCTAGTTCTAAATTCTAGATTATATGAGAACATGAAGCTCTGTCCCTACTACGTGTTACTTTGTTTAGCAGGCTCCCGGAGGATTCCTCTGGGCTTGGCAGTTAGGTTGTATATGCAGTTACATATATATGTTCCCTCACATGGAGGGCCAAGCAGGAGAGGAAGCTACTTGCGGGAAGGGCAAAAAATCAGATTCGACCTCTGGCTCCGCTCCTAACCCATGATATGACTTTGAATAAAGTTGTTTTATACTGCCTTTAAAATGGGGATTAAAAAATGGTTTCTCTTCTCACTTCACTGGCAGATCAAAAGAGACCGTTTATGTGAAATGGCTTTACAGAGTTCAAAGGGGTATGCACATGCAGGGCGCTATTTTTTAGATAACAAACGTAGATGTATGCTCAGGAGCTGGTTATCCTGTGGGCGGGGGGAAAACCAGAGCCCAGGCCAGATGGACTGAAGCAGGGGTAGGGCCTCGTTCACACTAATTCCAAGAGTAGGCTAGTTCAGCTGTATCCAAAATCCCTCACAAACTTTTCTCCACATTTGAAAACCTATTTGTCAGGGGAAAATATATTGGTTAAGAGCTCAGGCTTTGTAATCTGAGAATCTTGTGGAAATGTCCCCTCTCGGCCTTGGTCTTCTCATCTGCAGGACAGGGATAACTACAGCATCTGCTCATGAAGCTCTGTGGATTAACTGGGCAAAAGAATGCTAAGGACTTAATCTGGTGCCTTATAAACTGAAAGCAGGCAGTAAGTAGTAGGTAGTGTATTTTACCATGGTCAGTAGTAGTCTCAGCAACAGTAATGCAGAAATATGAGGAGGGGACTTGGACAGTTTTTTTCTTACACTTGTGAATGGAATTACTTGGGACCTAATTTGCTTGCATTATGCCTGAACAGTGGTCTTGCATACAATTTTCTTTCTTTTTTTTTTTTTTCCTGAGTGAGGGGTTATTACTTAAAAAAAAAAAAAACCAGTCATCTCTAATACAGATTTTCTCCTTTTGTGCCATATCTGTATTTCCTTTCATTTACATATAATTCACTATTAACTGGACCTGGGGAGAATCTATGACATTTAAATGATACGAATCTTGACCATGGTTTTTGCCCTGTGGCACAGATTCACAAAGTCACATAATGTTTGTACCTCATTACAGAGACTGTTTTTTCAAAAATGCATTCAGTGTTTGCATACTAGTTAACATTTCCTTAATGAGATATATTTAATTTGGCTCAAATAAAACAAGTGCCTGGTTATTCAACTCGATATGCACATCTGAACATAAGTTTGATGAGGTTCACTATTGGAATTTTCTTTTTGTCGTGGAGGTTTATACAGTTGAAGAATAACATGAATGGTTGAAAGTCCTAAAGCATAATTTGAAGGAGTGTGAAACAACCCATATTTATTGTAATAGCACTTGGGCAATATCTCATTTCCACTTAGCTTCAGTGCTATAAATCTAATTTGTTTGCCTTGTACACTTATTGGATTAATTACAGTAGAACAAGCTAAGTGATATTAATGTAGCAGTTGGCTAAACTTGATACAAACACGATAATTAAAATGATTATTTTTTAATTTCTCCCCTTTTCAGTAGTTTAATAAGCTGAATCTAGTGTTATAAACCTTAAAGAATTTGATTTGAGAATCTCTAGGCTCTTCTGTCAATGTGTTTTCATTGTTGATAGTGGATTTCAGTGTATTGTTGGGAGTTTCCTTCAGAAAGGAAGCATCTGGGTCCTGCCTCCATGCGATATCTGCTTATTTAAAAAGTGTATTGTTTCCGTCATTCTTGCAGCACCATGGGATAATCACGTGTTTCCATTTACACACCCAAATCGATGCTGGTAACACACATAACGCACACACGCCTGCACACACACAAACACGCATCCTTGTTAGAGAAACCGTTCCCTCTGGCATCAGTAAAAGAACATATATTTATTTCAACATTTCCTCCAACAAGCTATTTGTTGCCTCAGCATTACCCAAGGCAAAGATTGTCCTCAGCTGCTCCCCCATCCCGTCTCTCTCTTGTTGCTACATGTTTGATTATATCGGGAAAGGTACTGTTTCTGTTAATGTATAAGCAGAAGGCCTCTGGGAAGCAAGGAAGTGAAAAATGGTCACTGCCAAAGGTATACTCCTTTCATCCTAAAAAGGTTGCCTGAGCCACTCTTGGTCCTCCCATTATGTTCCTGTGCTGTTTGCCAATTAACTTTTCCCAGTGTGCAGGGGTCACTGATCTGGACAGCATCCTTTGGTTTCCCCTCTCATTGATTCCTAGCAAAGCTCTTATAAATGCACTGTACTTGCTTTTTGGTTTTCCCTCAGTGGCTGGGTTGCTTGGTGAGAATTTGATGCACAGGTTTAAACAACCTCTTTACAAAGTGGAGACAAAGCAAAAATAGAAGGGGGAAAAGTACACTCAAATGAGCTAGAACGAGAGAAAACTTTAGCTCAAAGTTTTTAACTGAAGTACCTTGATTTTTGTTGCTTTCGAGAATTTTAAAACAGAGAACAACTGAGAAATGGAAATCGTTTCTTCCCTCTGTATGTCTCAGAAGGATTTTCTGCTTCATATCCGACTCTGAATGACTCTCTCTGTAGTCTACATTTAAAATGTCAAGTAATTTCACCAGGCCTTTAGTAAATAAGGATTCAATTGGCAATTGGAGAAGCTTATCATCTGCAAGTTTCTTCAATATTCCCAACACTTTTTGAAAGAGGGAACATTCCTCAGAACTCAAATCTGGGCCCTTGATTTTCTATCTTTACATCCTGCCCTCCAAGGCAGTTCATTTGCTCTTACAGAGTCAGCTCTTGCCTCCATGTTAGACTTACCCAGATCTTTATCCCAAACACTAACCTCTCACCCACGCTCAAATCCCTATCATCAGCTGCCTGCTGGACATTTCTTTTTTTTTTTTTGCGGTACGCGGGCCTCTCACTGCTGTGGCCTCTCCCATTGCGGAGTACAGGCTCCGGACGCGCAGGCTCAGCGGCCATGGCTCACGGGCCCAGCCGCTCCGCAGCACGTGGGATCCTCCCGGAGCGGGGCACAAGCCTGTGTCCCCTGCATCGGCAGGCGGACTCCCAACCATTGCACCACCAGGGAAGCCCTGGACATTTCTTTAAGATGTCCCGTTGTCAACTCAAACTGAACATATGCACAATGAATGGAACTCATCTTCCTTCCTCTCCCCTCTGCTCTGATAGGCAGCCTCTCCACAGTCCACAATTCTTTCTGTCTCTCTCTCAGTCTCTGCCTCACCTATCCCTCTCTCTTTCACAGCAGTTCTAGTAATGATCAAAACTGCGGTCATTATTTGATCTCCTCTCTCCCCAGCTTCTTACATCTATGTACTAGATAAGTCTTCTGCATTCTTTCATGCCTCTCCTCTGCCCCCTTTCACTACAATTCTGTAACTGATCATGCAGGTTTACACAAGCATTTACTCAACCAGTGGTTATTAGTCACCTATGCCTTGCCAGGCACTATAATAGGCACACTGAGGATTTGATGTTAGGAGAGAAACTGCCATGGCAACAATCATAGCAATTATCCCCTTACAACGCTCTCCTACTTGGTATCTTGGAAGCCAGTGTCTCTTCCTGTCCAATCCACTTGTCCTCAAGTTAACCTTCCCAAATATAACTTGGATAATATTTTTCTAAATATCATGGATTTAACTATCAGTAAGTCTGTTCTATATATTTTATGACCTAAAACCTTTAGGAATCTTCATGTAGAGCATCATAAGCCACCCAGCTGCATTTAGAATCATGGCTGCATGTCCATTAGCAAAATGGAAGACCATCTCGCCTTTATCTGCCAGCCTTACTTCTCCCAGACACTGCAGGGGATGAGGGCAGGCGCTTAGAGCCTCATACTGCCGGAAGCAAGACACTCTGGGGAAGACTGGAGTGCTCAAGGGTAACGAAGCCCATGCGTCAACTTCCCAGTTGAACAAGTTAGCCCCAGTTAGTGCCGAAGCCACTGTCAGTGCCCATAACGCCAGCTGTATTTCTGAAAAACACGTTCGGAAGATTCGTAAACAGATTAATGCGGGTAGACCACACTCTGCTCTTAGAACGTCAGGGAGAACCACCCTGATGAAATGATATCCATTTCTTTATGTTTAAATATGTCCTCTTTTATGATGATTATTACAGAAGCAGCAGATGTTATAAAGCAAGCAGTACGGAAGTATATGAGGTAGAAATGGAAAGTCCCTCGTGTGACCTCTGCGCCCACAGATTACCAGGCGTGAGGAGAGAGTGCTGCACTGCTATTTTCACTCAGCTTTGCAGTCTTCCTGGTCATTGTGACACCTTTCCTTTCCCAAATACCTCCGGGACAAAAGTAGAAATGAAAAGCCGATGTAGCTGGCTCATTTTATCCCAAATTTCTGCTCTCAGTGGCATTCCCAAAAGTAGGCGAAAAGTGGAAGCCACGGAGGGTACTCAGGAGACCCTTCAGTGACCACAGAGTTCACCACCACTCCCAGGCCTGGATGCCGGTCATTACGCTGCAACACACACCATCTGAGGTCTACACTACTGGTGTCGATGCTCTTTGACCACTAGGTGGTTCTGTAACCTATCGGATGCGATTCCCACTTGCTGGCTGAAGTGAAGAACGGAAACATTAGGGTAGAATCCTGTCCCCACGCCTTCCGCATTTGTTTCTGTCTTAATTTTCACCCACCCCTCTGTGTCCAAAGAGAATCTGACCACAAAGCCAGCATGCACAATCTCACTAGGCTGCTCTGTTGCGGAAGAGAAGAGGGCCATTTCCTCCACCAGGCCAGGTTCGGGCTGTGAGGCTGCAGGCTGTTTTCTACATGTGAAGATGAGTGGGACTCCCAGGCACTCTGTCCTGGTTGCAGCAGGAATGGAAATTTCCCTTACCTGATGGCTCCACATCTGCTGCATTCATTTATTTAACACACACTTACTGGTGCCTATTATTATATGCAGGGAACCTTGCTGGGTCCAGAAGCTAGAGAGATACTGGGGTATCTAGTCCTTGAGAGTTTAACAGTCATATAGGAGCAACAAGCAAGTTGCTTGCCCAACACCCATCCTCCCTTCGCTTGGATCTCAATCTTCCCCTGGGAGCACCTCTCTTCCCTCCCTCCACCCATGGGTATCAGGTATCTGACTCCACCTCTGACTTCCTGGTGGGGCATCTGACTCCCTCCTGGCCTGAGCACTGCATCCCCCCCCCCCCCCAACTGATTGGTTCAGGGACAAGCATATCACCTGATCCAAAGAGATGCAAACTGGGGAATTTTGCTGGGACTATTGAGAAACAAGCTTTATCTCCTTTTATCCTGGTCTTGAACCTGGGAGTATGTAAGCCTGAATCTGTTGGCAGCCACCTTTCCATCACATGAACTCTGAGAATGAAGCTAGTGTGGAAGAAAGCAGAGTTAAGAGATAGAAAGAGATTGGGCCCTGATGATGTCATTTGAGCCCTTGAATCAAAATATGCCTGACGCTAGATCTACTGAAGTGTCAGTAGATTTCCACTTTGCTTCATCTTGTTTGAATCACATTTTCTGTCACTTGCACCAGATGTAATAAATGATATATAATATATGTAATAATATAAATAATAAAGAGATAACTACAATGCCATGTGGTAGGCGAGTGATCTGATAGAAGTTAGTACAAGCTGTTATGGCAATAAATCGGAGAGATAGCTAACCCAGAAGCAGGGATGGCTTCCTTAAGAAGTTCATTTGTTTAGAAACTAAGAATTGAGCACTGTATTAATTTCCTGGAGCTGCCGTAACAAAGTACCACAGACTTTGGCTTAAACGCTAGATATTTACTTTTTTATTTGCTTATTTTCTCTCAGTCTGGAGGCTAGAAGCCTGAGATAAAGGTGTTGGCAGGGTTGGTTTCTTCTGAGGCCTCTCTCCTTGGCTTGTAGACAGCCATCCTCTCCTTGTGTCTTCATGTGGTCTCCCCTCTGTACCTATCTGTGTCTACTTTTCTTCTTTTTATAGGGACACCAGTTATATTGGCTTGGGGCCCACCCAAATGACCTCATAATTCATGCTTTAAAAATCCTATCTTCAAATACAGTCACATTCTGAGGTACTGGGAGTTAGGGCTTCCACACACGGATTTGAAGGGGATACGATCCTGCCCATAACAAGCACCTAATTTGGATGCAAAGACAAATAAGAAAGGATTATTGCTATCATTGAGCATACAATCTACATAAGACTGCAAAAATAACCATAATACATAGCTAAATAAGTGAAACACACACATTTATTGAGCACACTGCTAGAAGCTGTGGATTTGTCATTTCAGATAAGACACTATGCCTGTGAAATCACTAGTATTAATGGAGATAGTGTACATTTCCGGTCTTTGACGAAGAGGTCACTTCCAGGTAGTGTGGTATTTGCAAACACTTTGAAGAATGGTAGAATTTCAGTAGAGAGAGCCAGGGTAGATGTGCTACATTCTCCCACATCACCCAAACAGACTAAGTCACTGTTTACCATCTCTTTCCACCTTCTTTCCCATTTCAGTGCATCACACCATTTTAAGATTTTGTTAAATGCTTTTTTTAAGGGTAACTTTTACTTAATGATTCCTTTGATTAGTTTGTTGTTCCTCATTTGCATTCCATTTCTGTCACTGTCAAAAACTGTAAAAACTCTGAAATGTTTTCCTATGTGCAAGCTAAGAAGTAAACCTGCCAGAGTTTCATGGATGTTGACAGGTGACTTGAGACTGCCGGGTAAGAGATGAAGGACAGCTTTTTACTCATGGCCTTTGTTCGCATCAAGAAGAGGGTCAGTGATACCTGCTCATGCAGTGGGGTGTGTTACAGGAGAAGAACCTTGAGTTTAGGGAAGCCAGATCTTTTATAATATGAGGTAATCATGCATGTTCTTTGCTCTTGAGGGAGACACTATCTCTGTCTTACAAGGCTGTTCACTATACAAATATCCTTCAAAAGACAGCCTGGAACAAAGGGGCAGTGAGGGCCTTGCTTGCAAGATGTGCAGAAACCCAAGAGGCCCACAGGGAATTATCTTCCAATAGTCATAAGCAGCTTTGGCCAAACAAATTTCCTACTGCTTTCATGATAAATAAGTCCCAAGACATCTATGTGTGGAAAGGTTTCACCGGGTCTTGGATTTAGACTCTGGGTTTTCCACTTTTCTGTGGTTTTGATGAGTCTAACCACCCATTCCGCAATTCTCTCTCTCACTTATCAGCAAATATGTTATGCTCTCACCTTTAACTTCAGCTATTCGTCACATCTTTCTTCAAATTTCTCTAAAATATAGTAACTGATTTTACCACGGGTCAGCAAATCTTGGGCCATTGGACCAAAGAATGGTTTTTACATTTTTTAAAGAATTGTAAAAGACAAAATAAAACAAAAGCAGAAGAACATGGACAGACACTGCATGTGATCCATAAAGCCTGAAGTATTTACTTGGTGGCCCTTTACAGGAAAGGTGTGGATAACAGCCATGTTCTAAACCTTTGGAAATGCTATAATAATTGAGCACTGTCCTCTTCCCTCCCTCTATTCCTTAACTATTTAGGTAAAATCATGGAAGGTTTAGGGTTAGCTATTGAGTCAGGCAAAATTTCTCTGATGATATATATATTCATTGCATTTTATTTCCTTCATAATAAATCAGGTTTTATTTTCCCTCTTCTCCCTCACATATGTCTTACCATCACCTGCCCTGTGCACCAAATGCAACAACCCATTATAACAAGTAGTATTTATTATATGTTTCAGGCAGAGTTCCAAGCACTTTAGGTACATGTTCCTACTTAATCCTCACCCTGACCCTTTGAGGTAGTTACTGGTATCTTAATCATACAATAAAAAAAACGAAGGCACAGTTTGGTTAATAACCTATCCAAGATCCTGCAGCTTCTAAGTGGCAAATTAACAAGTATATTTTACTGCTCTGTCCATTCGTAGTGTCTGCCTTTTGAGGAGCAGTGATCTATTGTGATAGAAGCCTCGGGTCGCCACCAGCAGAGCAGGTGAGATGCTGACAAGATACAGGAGGAAAGATAAGAAGGACTCTTACATGTCAGGACTCCCATTAGGCACTTTAAAAAAGTCACTTTGTTTAGTGCTTGACAACAAAGGTGAAAAGGCTTTTTTCATTTTTCTACAAGAAGAAAATGGAGCTCAGAGAGCCCCCGAGATTTGCCATATACTAGAGCTAGAATTTGAATGCATATTTGTCTGAGTCAAAATTAATTTGTGAAATTGGTGCTCTGTCATTTGGAGGAGCAGCTGTCAAGGGCCAGTAGGCAGCTCCTTATATAGTTTGTTGATCATGTAGACTGGGTTTAAGGAAATGTTTATAAAGCAGCCACTTTATAAGTAAGATGCTGGATGCTAGTGATACAGAGCAAAAACAGGACCCAACTGCTTCCTTTCTACAAGTTCTTGGTTAAGACATTACATGATTTAGGAAAGAAACTAGTATTTTTCAAATGTCGTACCTTGCACTTAAAGCTGGCTTTCTTACATTTTTGAGTCACCTGTTTGTTTTCTGCCAGTCAATGACCTAGAGCTGATTAGAAACAGGATTTCCCACCTTACCTTGGGAGATAAGTGGATTTCTCAGGGGAGTTAATTTTCTTTAGAAGCCATCAGTATTTTACAAATATTTTCTTTAGAAAAACTTTGTATGTCTATATTTAGCCACATCATCAGGTAGATGCTAGTAAATTCCACCTCAAATATTTGACAGATATTTTATTGTCTCTGTGTGCCAGGTGCTGTTCTAGATGCTGAGGAAACATTAATGATCAAAATACAATTTTTAAAGTGCTTTCATTAACTCTGGTATTCTTCCACAAAATTCATAACTTCAGTTTAATCATGAGAAAATATCTGATAAACCCCAATTGAGGGATATTCTACAAAATATCTTATCAGTATCCTTCAAACCTATTAAGGTCATGAGAAACAAGGAAAGACAGAGAAACTGTCACAAACTGGGGGAGATTAAGAACCATTATGACTAAGTGCAATGTGGATTCTGAAACAGAAAAAGGACATTAATGGAAAAACTGGGGAAATCTAAATAAAGTCTGTAGTTTAGTTAATAGTATTATGCTGATGTTAGTTTCTTAGTTTTGATAAATGTACCACGGTTTTGCATAAGATGTTAAGATTAGGGGAAGTTGGGTAAAGGGTATACGTGAATTCTGTATCCTAGCTTAGCAGCTTTTCTATGAATCTAAAATTATTTCAACATAAACATTTTTAGAAAATCCATGCCTTCACAGAGATTAAATTCTCATGGGAGAAGGAAAACAAAATACAGTAAGTAAATTGTAAGTCAATATCAAGACTGGATGATTTTGAAAACTCTCAGACACTCTAAATGGCAAAAGGTACTAAAAGTCAGAAACAGCTGCCCAAACAGGGGTACAGAGAAAAGGCTGAATGTGTGACTGTACCTTTTGTTAAAACCTCAGAAAGACAAAAATATCAGAGTATTTAATCACAAAACAGCCCTTTTGCTAGTTTGTTCATCGTGCATTTTTGACATTAAATTTGAATTTTTTTTAATTTGGATTTTTAAGAAAGTATCACATTAAAATATCATTTATCTCTATTACTGAGTTTTGTGGGCCCCCCATTCCATTTTGCCCAAGGCGAGTGCCTCACTCACCTCGCCCATGTCCTGGCACAGCTCACCACAGCCCTAGTGTTATTATCCCTATTTGACAGGTAAGGGAACTCAAGCATAGACAGGTAATGCAGGGCCAGGCAGCAATGATGTGGTCAAGCCAGAATCCAAAATCTATGTACTAACACTATACTCTACTATACCATCTCTTCCTTATACTGATAATTCTTAAAGACTATTTCAATATGGCCCCAGACAGCAGAATTTGGTGATTCTGTTACCTCTACTCTCACTGGTTTACCTGAATATGCAGCTTTTCACTACCATCATCTCCAGCAGAGCTTCCTGACTGATCACTAACTGGGTGACCTCCATGGTGAAGCAGACACACTGGACTTTTTGCTGCAGTATCAGTTAGTAACCCAGTTCTGTAACTCCACGACTCTTCTATGAAATAAGGGGCCTAGACTTCCTATTGCCTATTTTTCTCCCAGTCTCTTTTATGTGAGCTGTTTAGTTGGCTATAA
The DNA here is from genome assembly GCF_011762595.2 of Tursiops truncatus. NCBI lineage: Eukaryota > Metazoa > Chordata > Mammalia > Artiodactyla > Delphinidae > Tursiops > Tursiops truncatus. The sequence goes on along the minus strand of NC_047036.1, from coordinate 120,266,327 downwards.
ATCAGATGGTTAAAGTAACAGTGTAGTGACAAATAATGTTGATTGTGAACCCCTAATCACTCCCAGAGAAAAGTTCAGGTCCAAAAATTGCTTTGGCTTATTATGGCCAGTCATCAAGGACACCAACAGTACATAGCATTTTTCAGTGTACTGTGGAAGGATTGCATTTTTTTAACACAGAAAAAAATAACATAATATTTTCGTTTAGAGTCGAAGAGAAAAAAAAATGCCTAGATTGTTGTTAGGGAATCATAGCCATAGCCATTATCCAAGTGGCTCCTACATCCTTCATGGTTAGTGTGACACATGGTCAAAGTATATACAAGCATACTTGAAAAGATTCTCAACCCAACCCAACCTTCCACCCCCCAAAACATCCACAATTTCTTCCCCACCTATTGACTGCTTTCTGAGACTCTTAGAATAGGAAGCCTTTCAGTCTACAATAGGAGTTAAATCTAGAATGCCATACCCCTGGAAGAAGGAGCACACAATTTAAATTCACCTCAAATTCTAAATGGTATCTATTAATCCTTTACAAAGAAAAGGAGAGAAATAGGGAAGTTGGGCTATATGGAGTCCAAATCGTAGGCTACGTGCTGACTTCCTTCAAATCATTGTCTACTGCTCTTCTTATAAAAGATGATACTGCCTGAGAGCATTGGAGTTGTAACCACATTAGTGAAGTTTGCAAAAGGTTCCGGCAGCACGTTCTTTGCTGAAATATCACAATAATGTGCAAAAAACTTTTGCAAGGTGTGAGACGTTCACGGGCCCATGTGGAATTAGTCAAGAACCCTAGAGAAGCCTCAGATGATAATATTGCTTTTGTAATTGTTAATCCAGAAGGATCCAAGTTAAGACCTTGCCAACTAGGGCCTGTCACAATTTGGAGGTAAGGATAGAGAAAAGAAAGTTCCCTTAATCAGAATTACTGTGAATTGGGCTTCCCTGGTGGCGCAGTGGTTGAAAGTCCGCCTGCCGATGCAGGGGACACGGGTTTGAGCCCCGGTCCGGGAGGATCCCACGTGCCGTGGAGCGGCTGGGCCCGTGAGCCATGGCTGCTGAGCCTGCGCGTCCGGAGCCTGTGCTCCGCAACGGGAGAGGCCAGAACAGTGAGAGGTCCGTGTACCGAAAAAAAAAAAAAAAAAAAAAAAAAAATTACTGTGAATCTTTTACCTCCAATTAGATTGCTCCCATGGATGGCTTCCCTTTGCCACTGAAGGAGGCTGACCTCTCCGTGCCCTATGATGTTCCGCTTGACTGGCTGCAGCCGGCCTCTCTAACCTCAGCTCACGTGACTGCCCAGCCCCTCGTTGGTTACTCTTAGTTCTCAAGCACTGGGCTTCTTTACTGTACTTGGATCAGCCTTTCTACAGTTCTTCCCCTGGGCCACTCCTACTCATCTTTCAGATACCAGCTATCAAATATCACTTCCGGGGCTTCCCTGGTGGCACAGTGGTTGGGGGGTCCGCCTGCCAATGCAGGGGACGCGGGTTCGTGCCCCGGTCCGGGAGGATCCCACGTGCCGTGGAGCGGCTGGGCCCGTGAGCCATGGCCACTGAGCCTGCGCGTCCGGAGCCTATGCTCTGCAGTGGGAGAGGCCACAGCAGTGAGAGGCCCGAGTACCGCCAAAAAATATATATATATATATATATATATATATATATATATATATATATATATATATATATATATATATATATATCACTTCCTCTGGGAAGCCTTCCCTGATCTCTGGGACTATTCTAATGCCTTCCAAGTAGATATATTCACACTACCCTGCCCTTCCTCATCACACTTAGTGTAAGCACACTTGAATCATTATTTGCATAATCATTTGTGTGATGCTTACCTCTGCCACCAGATTAAAAGTTCCAACGGAACAAAGATTTAATCTTGTTAACGATTACCTATAAAGACCTAACACAGTGCCTAGCACACAGTAGATACTCAATACATATTTATTAAGTGGATGAATGAATTAAAGGTAGTTTATTTGATCTGGAAAGATTCTTGGAGAGCCTAGTCCAAAAACCTAATTTATAGAGGAAGAAACTAAAATCTCAGGAAATTTGCTGTCTTGTCCAAAGCCCAACCCCAAAGCAAAATTAGCGCTAGAACGCACATTTCTTCACTTTCTCTGTACTTTTTTTCCCCCTGTCCTGATGGAAAGTTCATAGTCTAGTGATTCATCACACTGGAGGGAATAGCAATTCCTGGCAAGTTCTTCAGGACCTTAATGAACTCGCAGGTTTGTGTTTTATTTAATATTCACTTTATTTAAAATGAGTCCACAGTCTAAGTTTATTTCCCCATTTCTCAGTTAATTGTCAAATGTTAATTGTCATGAAGAAGAGACAATGTGGCAGTTTGGCAAGGTTCTACTGAACTAACGAATGTTTAACAGGATCACAGATGGAGTCATTTGCATACAGGAGATATTTTTTTCCAGGGTTTTGTCCCAATTAAAAGTTACAAGTTCAAACCAGGTTACCAGTTCCAACCAAAAGAAGTTTCCACATTTTAGAGCCTGAAGACATGCTACTCTTTCTTCAATATATTCCCTTTTTCCTTTCCCACATTTGACAAGCTAAGAAATATTTAATAGTGATGGCCTTCTTAAGTAAAACAGAATAGCTACAAAGTTCTTCATGCCTGCCCCCATCGATTGGACAGGCAGCCGATTTTAAGGGTCCAACAAGAAGAAACGTTGGTTTAATTTCTTATGCAGCCTATAGTAAGATCTTATTTCAGGTAAACAATTGAGTGCCTTCTTTACGCCAACCACTGTGGTCAGTGCTGGGGTTGCAAAGATGAATAAGGCATGGTCCCTGCCCTTGAGGAGCCCCAGAAAAGTAGGGGAGAGAGACACACAATCCTTTAATTCCCATACAAAGTGCTAAGTACAGGAACAGAGGTGTAAAGAGGATGCTTTTCGAGGCTGGAGGAAAGATTACAGAGATTACTTTTTCTCAGATGAAGCCTTGTGTGATCCAAAATTTAAAGCATGGGCAGGAGTTACCCAAGTAAAGAGAGTGGAAAAGGATCTCTAAGCCAGAGTTAGAGTGAGAAGAGGGGCATGGATTGTTTCGTGTAAAGGAGACAGGCTGAGCTATCTCAGAAGAGAATATACTGGTAAAATAAAAAGGGTAATAATAATAAGCAAAGCTATTCTGAACTGTCAAGCCCCTGTAATCTTCAAGGTATATTAAATTAGGGCTCCCCCAAACTGATTTGCATTCCATCTTCACAGTTCTCCTTGTAATTGATTGCATGCTGCCATTGCTATTATTAGCTTAAGATTCTTTTAAATCAACCTATTTTAGCTTCATCCTAAGCAAGATTATCCATTAAATCAGTGATTTTATCTCAGTTATATTTTTCTAATACTTACTAAAAATAAGTACATAACTATTAAAATATAAAAATGTGTTCCTTCTGGAATCATCTTAAATATAACCAGGGGCATACACACATCACCTTGGTTAAAAGATTGGATCTTTTGGTTAAAAGATCTTTTAAGCAATCTTTTTGGTTAAAAGATTGGAGTAAAGAAGAGGCTGGCTAGTCCATGAGTCCAGCTCATTGGATTGATTTGATTAAGGAGGGCAATAGGGAGTTCAGCACAATGCTGAGTTTAAGGCATGATTCCTACCATCCAGGTGCTCAGTGACAGCTTGGTTTAGTTTTCCTGTTCATAAATTAATTACATTGCTATGGTCTGAATGTTTGTGTTCCCTCAAAATTCATGTGCTGAAATCCTAATGCCCAATGTGATGGTATTAGGATGTGGGACCTTTGGGAGGTGCTTAGGGCATGAGGGTGGAACCCTCGTGAAAGGGATTAGTGACCTTATAAAAGAGTTCACCCCTTTCACCATGTGAGGACACAGTAAGAAGTCTGCAACCTGAAGAGGGCCCAAACCAGACCATGCCAGCACCCTCAGACTTCTAGCCTCCAGAACTGTGAGAAATAAATTTCTGTTGTCTATAAGCCACCCAGTCTGTGGGATTTTGTTATAGCAGCCCAAATAGACTAAGACAAACAACAACAACAATAGTAGCAGCTACCATAGGATCAGTCCTTGTGTGTGTCAAGCACTGCACTTGGTACTTTACCTTCCTTTGCTTATGTAATCTTTACAACCCTCTATGAGATAAGTTTGATTGTTACGCCCATTTTAACAGGCTCACAGAGGCTAAATGTCTTGTGGGAGTTCTGACCTTTTGTTTAAGAGAAAAGATCACAAGAAAGCTGCCCCATGTAGTTGAAAGAAAGCTTTGTCCAGACTCTGGAGGCCAGGGCTTTGGTCTCAACACAGCCACTGGTTCACTGAGGACTTCAGAAGAGTCTATTAAACTCTCCAGGCTGCAGGTTCCTTCTATGAAGTGTTTACACTCCATGATGTCTAAGATCATTTGTAAGCTGGAGACTCTTTCTAGGTCTGTTTCTTTATCTGTAAAGTAGGGCTAATAATACCAACTTCATAGGATCATTGTGAAGATAAAATGTAGGTAAAGCCCTAGCCAAGGTCTGAGACATGGTAAGAATACAATAAATGGCATTATAAATAAATACACTATTAACCATAATAATCTTGATAACCACCCTGATGATTTTCAAAGTGGATAATTCATCCACAGATAAGTGAGACTGAATGAATTATACCACTATATAGAAGTGAGTGTGCTATCTGCTTTTCATTTCAGGCGGACAGTTGGGTTTCTCTATGCTTCTGTATCTTTAAGTCAGAGACTAATAACATACTCTTCCCTGGTGTGGTAGTTGGTCTCCAAGATGTTCTCCATGATTCTCCATGCCTTTGGTAGTCCCTCCCATGTTGAAATGGGGTGACGTGTGTAACCACTGAGATATTGTGGAAATGCTGTATGACTTCGGAGGCTAGGTCCTAAAAGACATTGTAGCTTCTGCCACACGTTCTCTTGGATTCCTCATGAGGACACTCAGGCAGCTCCATGGAGAGGCCCCTGTGATGAAGAACTGAAGTGTCCTGTCAGTCAGTGAGGAACTGAGGTTTTTACCCACCGGCCACAGGAGTGAGCCATGTGGCACGTAGATCCTTCAGCCACAGTCAAGCCTTCAGGTGACTGAAGCCCCTGGCAACATCTTGACTGCAACCTCATGAAAGACCCTGAGCCAGAACCGCTCAGCCAAGCCACCCCCGAACTCCTGACCCCAAGGCCAAAGAAAGTCTGAGATAATAAATATTTGTTATTTTAAGCCTCTCTGCCTCAGGGTAATTTGTAATGCAGCAAGAGATAGTGAATACAAATGAATCATCGCAAAGATTCGAGAAAATATTTTAATTGAAAGCATATAGCCACATTGGTATAATCTAATTCAAGCCATCAAAGAGCTATGAATGCTCAAAGGGAAGGAATAAAGAAGGGGGAGAGGAGAGGCATGAAAGAGAAGGAGACTGTAGGCTGCAGGACAGAGGTCTCTAAGAGCATCTTCTCCCTAGCAGCAAAGGACAGCAGAAGATTTCACCAGGCATGACTCACCAAGTTTAGGGACTCATTCAGAAGCAGCGTGGATGGTGGTAAGGGAAATGCATCTGCAAACACATCAAATCCACCAAAAGCCTTTTTCGCAGTCACAAAGTCCAAGGCAATAGTTTGGAATGGATCTCATTTGAATAGCCGAAGCTTCATCTCACCAGCTATTTAGTCCTGATTCCTTATGAATAATAAAATGTGTTCGGATCATTTTCCACTTAGCAACAACTATTCATGAATGGCCAGTGTTACTATTCATGCTTCTCTGTTAAAAACAGGCCTCTTTTCTTGCTTTCTAAAAGTGAATTGTATACTGTGAGCATGGATTTGGAACACAGCAAAACCTGGTTAATTCTGTACTACTTTATCCTGTGCCAGTTTGTAATAATGCCTCTGAGGAAACTGACCTGAAGATACAATGCAAAAGATACTTTGAGGTCGGTGGGGAGGGAGGAATTGCAACTTCTTCCTTTTTCTTTCAGCTCCTGTCTCTACTGTGTAATTGAGTGTCCACTGCCTGGTTTGCCCTTGTCTATTTTGTCCTTGTGAATACCATCCCTGGTCTCCTGGTTTGAAAATTACTTTCCCCTAGAATGCTTTTGAGGAAAGCGAGCATGCCTGGTGTCTAGTCCTGGTCAGTGTTCTCTCTATCCCTAGCAACTTTACTCACCCTTTTTTATGGAGGATCTTTCGGCCATAACCTCAAAGCCCCATTACTGTCGAGGCTGTTGTGTATGGCCAACTTGTCGTGTGTGGGGATAATGAAGAAAAATTCTTCTCAATTTAGAAATGTCTCCTATTCTTCATTTAGATTTCAATTTAAATATTACCACCTAAGGCCTTCCAGGACCAATCTGTCAAAAGTGGATTCTTCCCAGTTACTCACCAAAATCCTCTGCATACGCCTTTCCTACCATTCACTATAACCTGTCATTGCCTTTATTTGCAAATCTTAGGGGCAGCCTGCATGAGTTCTAATCCCAACCCCATCATGTGCTGGCTAAGGGGTCTTAATGCAAGTTATGTAACTTTGTTTTCAAAAAAGTTTTGCATCAGTAAAATAAGGAACTCAGAGAATTGCTGTGAGGATTGAAGGAGTTAATACGTGTAAAGTACTGAGCATGGTGCTGGGCACATATTAAGTGCTACATAAACACTAGCTATTGTGATCAGCCCCCTCTCTAGAACATGAAAGGCACAAAAACAGAGGTCTTGTCTCTCTCATTTTCAGAGCCCCACCCCAAGCACGTGGCCTGGCCCACAGGAGATGCTCTGTTACTAGCAGTTAACATGGAAACCCGAACATTGCTTTTCTCAATGATTTCTAAAATCCCCATCATGAGAAATTTGTCAGTGTCATTTTATTTTCTTGGGTCTGCCTGCTGCCACTTTATTCAGGCCCTCCCCTCCCCTCCCCTCCCCCACCCCTCCCCCACCACTCCCCCACCCCTCTCTTCCCCTCCCCAACCCCTCCCCACTCCTCCCCCACCCTCCCCTTCTCTTCTTTGTCTCTCTCCACCAGATGCAGGTGCAGACCCACACATCTTATTGTTTACTTATGTAGGACAATTTCAGCTTTCAATTCCACCTTAGACTATGCTCCCAGTCTTTCTTTGCAGATCCAAAAGCAGGCCTTTTGAGGAGATTATCTATATCTATATTATATAACCATTATATTTATATATAATATATAAAACCATGTGTCATATATATATTAGCCATCAAAAGCATTCCTTTCTTCCCTTTGTACATGACTTCTTTTGATTTAAAAAACGTTTATGTTAAAGAAAATTACATGAAAATACAGAAGATTAGAAATAACAGAAATATATATTAGAAAATATATATCTATATTATGTATTAGAAGATACAGAAAATTAGAAAGAAAAATATAGTTTAAATACACCCACAGACCCACCACATAATGTATATAATCACTGTCAATGTTTTGGTATATTTCCTCTGTTTACTTCCAGACTTTGCTTCTCTTGACGGCTCTGGCTTCTGTGCATGTGTGTATGTGTGCATGAGAGAGAGACAGAGAGAGACAGAGAGACAGCAGAGGTATAACCAGCCATACTGCATCATGCCCTTTTCATTCAAAACTGTTTTCTTTTTTTTTTAAACATTTATTTATTTATGGCTGCGTTGGGTCTTCATTGCTTCGTGTAGGCTTTCTCTAGTTGCAGCGAGCAGGGGCTACTCTTTGTTGTGGTGCGCGGGCTTCTCATTGCGGTGGCTTCTCTTGTTGCAGAGCAAGGGCTCTAGGCGCATGGGCTCAGTAGTTGTGGCTCACAGGCTCTAGAGCGCCCGCTCAGTAGTCGCGGCGCACAGGCTTCGTTGCTCTGTGACATGTGGGATCTTCCTGGACCAGGGCTTGAACCCGTGTCCCCTGCATTGGCAGGCGGATTCTTAACCACTGCGCCACCAGGGAAGCCCTCAAAACTGTTTTTAAAAGAAGTGTCATATTCATTTATCTGTCCCACAGGTGTAATTGAGTAGCTATTGGGCAGCAGGCACCTGACTGAGGCTGCACTGTGAGTAAGACAAGGCTTATCAGATCCCAAAGTTTGATCTCTTACTACTTACCCACCCAGCCTCCATCTGTTCAGACTACTGATTTGTGAAGCATTTAAAGCAGTACCCCAGGAGCCGTTTACTGTATAAATTCCACACGGGGCCTCGCATTAAAACTGCAGACCTATATCTTCCAAATGTACTCCGGTTACTGCAAAACTTCAAGGTTTACATGGAAAGTGTTTTTCCTCCTCCTCGTAATGACTGTGGACTTAGCACCTTTTCCTCCTTCCCTCTCCCGGTGATGGGTACCTCCAAATTCCTGCCACTAGAGACAGTATTTCTATGAAAACACCAAATGAGTCCTTTTGTAGACCTGGGAGAAAAATCCACTGGCATGTATACACTGAGTCACTGGGAGTGCGGTTTGTGTAATACTAAGTTAACTGAGTTGGGCCAAATTTCTCCTCAGAAGCTGCAGTGGTCGATACCCCCAAGCAACAATGCACGGAGGTCACTGTTACAACTCAGGAAATGTATATCAGATTCCGTTATCTAGGTACTTCAGAGAGGAGCTAAAGCAGAGGATATGGGGGAGGGGCCTGTCCCGGGAAGGCCCCAAAGCGTCCTGCGTTTACAGCATCTCCTGACGCACGGGGATGTTGTAGAATGCTTCTCCAGCTGTCTCTTCAGTGTTGTAGATGTTTAGGGGCCAGGCCTTGGAGGTCAGCCACTCCCAATTCAGACCTTGGCCCTGTCGCTTACCAGGTGTGTGACCCAAGGTGACAAGCTTGTTTTCTCTGAGGTGCTGCTGTCTGTACCTCAGAGGCTCTTTGTGAGGGTGAAATAGGATAGGGCGTTTCAAATGTAAGCCCAGAAACTCACACAAAGGGCGGGCTCAGCAAACCCTGGGGAGCGAGTACTGCAGGGCATTTCCTGTGGGCTGGTCCCTGCACAGGCTGAAAGGCCATGGTTTCTGCCCTCTACAAGCTCAGCCACATGAGGTGAAAAGATTACCAGATAGTCACGTGGTAAGTTGTGTCATCCCCACTGGAAATGCAGGCCTGACTGGGAGCCATAACCCCAACCTGGCCCCTCAGGTCTGCAGCAGGGGCAGCTGGACGCTACTCCTGAGACAGATGCTGCCTATCTGCAGCCAGTCCAGTGTGGACCCAGCCCACAGCCGGGGTGGAAGCAGCTAGTCAGCACCACGGGGACTCTGCTTTCCTGCCACTGACAGAGGAGGTTGTTGTCTTTTTCTGTAGAAGACCCACTCCTTTTCCCCTCCCTCATCCCCACAGAGCCTAGACTCTGCTTGGCAGGAAAACCTTCCTACTCACTGCTCAGTCTTAAGCGCCTTACTCTGTATAATTTTCCCTGAGTTAAGATGGCTGTTTACCCAGAGCGTCATAGGGGGGACGAACTCGTACAACCTGAGGCTTAGAGAGCACCTAGTACCGGATGACAGGGAACAAGTTGTGCTTTATGGAGTCGCCATTTTGACTCCCCCGTAACTTGAGAGCACGTTGCACAGAAGTAAGTCATTTAGCCAATCAGTGAGCCTGTCCAAGCAGCCAGCACCCATGTCTCATCACGTCGTTGTTAGTTCCTGCTCGCTAACAGAATTTCGCATTGACGGTGAGAATGGATACGTTAATTTTTTCCACTGTAGTTCGTGTATTTGAGATGCAGATTTGTATATTTTTGTGGTGGGAAAATATTTGGAACTGCCTGCTGTGTTTTCACTGGTATTTCCTGTGAATCCCTTGACTCTTCCCTAAATTGGGCCACCAAGCTGAGAGATTGCCTCAGGAAGGAGGAGACACAGCAAAGGCTTTTGAGTTTTTAAAACTGTGTGTTTGCATTTCAGATTGTAGGATCTGAGGGGGCGTAGAGAAGTTAGGAGCAAAGCTTCCTAGCCTTCCAGACTAGAAAGTTGCTCCAATTAAGAGCAGGTGAGGAAGAGAGTGAAGTAGGGAAGCTTAGACTCAAGGATATATCTGAAAAAAAAAAAAAATGGCCCTTTAATCTTTCTTCCCCTTCGACCCCACCTGCCAACCTATGCCCAGGTGGATGAAATTCTACGAGTGGGTGACAAAAATCCAGCTTGGTTTGGGAGATCTAAGAGAAGAGAGGAGCTGTGCCCTGCTTCTGGTTTTGCTCCGGGAAAGGATGAGACCCCCGAGAAGAAATAGTTACATGGTACTTGTAGGAGGATGGACCCAGGACAGAAAAGGGCAGAGCTTCTATGCGTGGCTTGAGAAGAGCAGGACATTCCCCACACACCTGGCAGGGCTCAGCAATCAGATAGAGACAACATCAAAGAAGCCCCGGGCCAAGAACAAGCCCACCCAGCAGCCCCTTGGGGCCCGAGGGACTGGGATCAGGTGGGGCTGAGGGTATCAGAGGAGAGGAAAACGGAGCAGCTAAGCCTGTTCCACAAAGCCTGGGTGCTACGCTCCCCCTCCCCCAGGAACACAGATACCACTCTCGAAAGGAGGGGTGCACCCTGAATTGACTGATCCTGGGTTTCATGATGGAAAGAGGCTCTTAGGAGGAATTACGTTATGGAAAAATAGTTAAACTTCTTGCTCACTGGAGTTTGTGTACTGAGATTCCTACCTGCTGTACTCAGCGGCATTTATAAATTTAGATAATTACAATAGCTTTGGAATATCTTCTGTGGATGTCAGGTGTCTGGTATTGCTCTATATTGCATAGCTTAATGTGTGTGGGTTGGTGGGGGAGTACAGCCTTGGATTCTCTTCTTAGAATAATGTTTTTAAATGTATAAAAATACAGGCTTACAAAGGAAATCAAATAGGGAAATAAAGTTAGCAAAATATTTAGAAAACAAATTTCTGATGTAGTAATTATGTGATTCTTTACTCATGCACTAAATAACACGATCTAGCAGTCTAATAAATATAATATCAAAGTGGTGATAAGTACATACAATATTAACAGACGCCTATAGCAAGTAATACGAAAAAGTCTGATTTGTACTGATGACAAGAAACAGGTTGTTTATAGTACTGTGGCTTATTACCTACATGCATAATTAAAGAAAGATTCATTTTAGTTAAAGGTTAATGAAAATAAAGATAATTTTTCCCATCCAAGTTCAAAGATCTCCTGGATTCTACCCATGAACTCTTGAAATCTTCAGACCCCTGTACCATCTAACTTTCTTTATTGACCAAAGATTTCATCTGAACCTTTCAAAAAAACCCCACCAGACTCCATGTGAGAGAAAAAGGTCGGGGGTGGGGGTGCGTTGCAGAGACAATATCACCTAAAATAATTTCCTCTTAACAAAGTGTCCAAGAGATTTAGGGGTAGTCAGGTCTCGACAAACCCTTCTGCATTCATTATCACCCAAGATCATAAATTGAGGAGATCATAATCCTAGGTAAGTGTTGGGAGTATAGACAAAAATATCCCAGTTGGCCAGGGGCTGAGTTTTAGATAAAAACTAATTCCCTGGCCTTGTAAGCGGGATAAGTTTCTTAAAGGTAAGATACTTTGTTCCCCAGTGTCCCTAGGGCAGTAACTAGAAAATGGCAGTAGTTGACAAATGCTGTTCGGATGAATTAATTAACTGATGGATCAGGCAAAAACATTGAGTTTCGGTCTGGGCAAAGTGATGAGCACCCAAGTGTCATTTCCTTAGCAGCAACCTTGGCAAAGAGAAAGGGCTTGATTAAAGTCAGCTAGTGTTATTTTTACTTTATAAGGCATTCTTTCTGTATCCTAGTATCTAGCCTTGTAGCCTTAAAAAACGAATGTAGCTTTCCAAGGGGCTTCTTTATCTCTAGGGTTTGGATAGGGATTAGGTAAAAATAAATGGCACAAAGAGTATGAAGCAAATAGCACAGAGGCTGTATAATCAGTAAATGCACAATAGTTGGTATTGTTACTATGATCTGATGTAGTAAATGTAGTAGTTTTATTATTACTGTTAATATTACTGTTAATAATATCAAGGTATTGAGTCCAATTTAGTAATGTGTTAGAATCACAAGAAGAACATTTAAAAATACTTATTCCCCAATATCTCACTGAATCAGCATTTCTGGGGAGGGACCCAGAATCTACCTTTTGAAAAAGCTGGCCAGGGATTTGGAAAGGAAGTAAGGAATAGGAAATTGGAGCCCAGAGGGAAACCAAGTTATTATTGTCAACATATTAAAACATTATTTTAACGCAAACTGAGCACTTGTCAAGGTTTCACGTATTCGTGGGAGAATACAAGAATACATTTAATGTATTCATGAGAGCACTACAAGAATGACAAAGCAAGTTCCACAGATGATATGAAAACCTGGGATTTTATAGGGAGTAGAAAAAAATAAGTAAGGCTGAGAATAAGAATGCTCAATTGGTTACAAAACTGGTGAATGTCCTTTAGGATAATAAAGCCGTAGATTTCTGGATTATTTTTTTCTACCAGATGGAAGAGAAAAACATTGTACTTGATCATTTTTCTGTAAGTTAACTTCTAACTTAACAGAGTTGTAAAATGACTGGTTCTTAATCAACAGTAAATAGAAACTCAAAAAAAAAAAATTGATTCTCAAGTAAAAGGTCATTGTGGGCCCCTTAATTGCATCTGCAAAACGAACACATCAACCTGACTGATTTCCTTCACCTTGAAAGTCTAAAGTACTTACATATACTCAGGTATAAAATACAGGCCACGATTTGTATGTGATGTCATATTTTGGTACTGGGAAATGAAGTAACAATTACTCCTTGCGCCACCCCCTCAGAAATAGTTACTATGGGTGGAGGGCAAAATGGGTAAGGGAGGCCAAGCATATGGTGACAGATGGAAACAAAACTTTTGGTGGTGAGTACCCTGTAGTGTATACAGAAGTCTAAATACAGTTCACCCTTGAATAAAGCGGGGCCTAGGGGTGCTAACCCACCATGGATCATGTAGTATTGTATTACATATTTTTTGAAAATTATCCACATACAAGTGGGCCTGCACAGTTCAAACCTGTGTTGTTCAAGGGTCAACTGTATAACGTCCACACGAAACTTATATAATGTTATCTATGTGGAAGTAAAAGAATGGTACAAATGAACTTATTTACAAAACAGAAATAGAGTCACAGACGTAGAGAACATACTTAATGGTTATGGGGAGGTGGGGAAGGGGAGTGGGGAGGGATAATTGGGAGACTGGGATGGGCATATACACACTGCTATATATAAAATAGATAACTAATAAAGACCTACTGTATGAGCACAGGGAATGCTATTCAACACTCTGTAATGACCTATATGGGAAAAGAATCTAAAACAGTGGGTATATGTATGTGTATACCTGATTCACTTTACTGTACACTTGAAACTAGCACAACATTGTAAATTAACTATACTCCAATAAAAATTTAAAAAATAAACCAATATTACCTCAATTTAAAAAATAAAGAGATAAAAATCAAAATGAAAAAAGTTACTGTGAAATATTCTCTAGTCGTCCTGCTCTGATGCAATATCTCCTTAGTTTTCCTATTCTGCTGTGATCTGAGGAGTGACTGGAGGGTACTACCTTTTGCTCATTCAAATCATCACCACGCCGCTGCCTGTTGATGACACCTGAAATCCTACCATTTGAGATTCATTTCCTGAAGCCCTTACTTTTTGTCTAAAGTCTTTCTTTCTTTTTTCAATGGAAAATACCCTGAAAGGGAATGTTTGTGGGGACTAAGACAGCAGTTGTTTAAATATAGCTCTTCTCTGACCATGATTCCAGCAGAGACTTAGCTTTTCCTCATTTCCTTACAGTAAGCAGTATCTTTTTCCTCCAGAGATTTAGAGAAGGGAGGGGAGAAGAAAGAACCAGCTGGAACTCTCCAAATGTTGTGAATCTGATACCATAAATGAGCTTTAATCACACAGGGGTAAGAAGCTGAGAATTTGGGTACTTCACACAGATGCCTTTGATGTACCTCCTAGCAGACGTGCAGGGTCTGACTTTCCTCGTTTTGCTTTGTCAGTGCTTTCTCTCTACTGTATGGAGGATTGAGATGGTAGGGACCATGGCAGAAACATGAAGGAAGAGGTGGTATGTTTATACATTGGCTAGATACATTGTTTTGTCTGCCCCTCATTTCCACATTACATCCCTATACATTGTTCAAAGTATTCCACCTGTCACAGTTGATTTGTCCAGAGGAGACATGTGACTTGCATTAGCCAATCAGAACAGCCTTGGGTATTTTGGACTTGAGTTCTAGATAATAAAGTCATTTTCTCCTGGAGGTAAGTGAAGCTCTTAGCCATAGAGCTTGAGGAGTATCAACAGCCATGCTTCTACTATGTGAAAAAGCCTGCAGGCAGTAAGACAAGCAAAATATATAAAGAAAGAACAGAAATGGAAATTGAAGAGAAAACATTCAACGGTGTATGATCCCAGTTCCAGCTGAGACACAGATTCACCCACTTCTTAGGTTCTACAGTGGCCTTGCAAGGTCACGTGAGTGCCATAAATTATTCCAACCCAAGGCTAAATCAATGGTAAATTCCTTTAGAACAGGAAACATGTCAAGGCTAGTCACATGATTGTCACTTAGGAAAAAAAGAATATTGAAAAGAAGTTTGGAGAGACTATCAGGTAACAAGAAGACAGCATTTCTAGTTCCTCCTGTGGCCCAGAAGGGACCACAATGAAGAAAGCAAACCAATTTAATGAGTGAAAAGCTAAGCTGAAGATAAACCAACTGTATCTCTCAATGAATCCACCTTACTTTCTGAAGAAGCACATTGGAGGAATATGTGTGATAAGCAGGTGAACCTTGAGTGATGAACTGTTTTAATATTGCCCTTCAATTTGGGAAAAGGTGACTACAGGCTTGTAAGCTCACCATCATCTAGTTCCTGTTTAGAGGATACAACTCAGGCCAATCAGAGCCTCTTTTCTGGGGATGTGGAATTGGGACAGAGAGCTAGCTTAGGTCTGCCTGGGGTGCTGGATGCATACATGTCAAACAGGAGTTGGGTACAGCCACATTCTGCCTGCCATGGGACCAGAGGTTCCCAGGAAGCTGATCTGATAAGAAAGAGCCAGGATCCACGGAAGCAACTCACACAGAGAGGTGGAGTTCTGAGGGTTCTGGCTCATAGCTTCAACCCCTCCTGACCACCAAGCAACTCAGGCCATCTCGTGCCATCCACAAGACCCTGTTGTAACTGGAGAATAAATCCTCATCTGGAACGTAAGGCAAGCAGAGTTGATTTCTGTTACTTGCCACCAAAAGAATCCTAATACTGCCGGCAAATGTCTTTCAAGATACTCTCAAGAAAGGCAGTTAAAGTGTACTTGCATTGTTGAAATGCCTAGAAGTTATCTAAGTTTCCGTGGGGCAAATGTTGGTGTGTGCATGTAATTCACTCCAATGTAGTACGCTACAACTAAGAGGCTGAGAATTGCCTCATGAGAGGTCCCACAGTTTTGGAAATGTGCTACCTGCTCTGTTTCAACAACTTGATTTGCATTCAAAATAGAAACCTGGAATTCAGATTAAGAGTGATCTCTTGCCCCTCTCTGTCACTTTATAGAGCCCAAAGTGAAGATACGGGTCTGATTTTCAACAACGGTAGCATAACAATGACGATAATAATACGAATAATCATTTGTTTTGTGGCTTACGAAATGCTTTCACATACGTTTTCTTGTTCCGTTATTTTCTACTCACCCTCCCAGAAAGAGGTGATGTGAGGCAGTCGTTATTAGCTCCATCTCACGGAGCAGGAAATTGAGTTAGAGAGATGAAGTGACTTGCCCAGGTCAGTGTGGCTGAACAGTACTGCTGGGGCCAAAATTCAAACCTTCTGACCTGGGGTCTGGTGTTTTCTCCAAAACCCTGTGTTGCTAGGAAAAATGCTCTCACAGAGCTACACGGGACTATCCACCCAGAGGGAAACAATGTTACAGGAGTGCATCAAACAAGGTAACTTACCTTTCTGCAGAGCAAGGAGAACCTCTTTCCCAGTGCACAGAATGGCACTGTGCCAGAGCACAGAGAGTGACACTCACCCCTCCAGAGCCTGTGGGTCCCCACAAAATCACCTGGGTGCAAAAGAAGTTCACATGACTGCAAAGGACTTAGGACAGTGTTTGGTGTATCATGAGCTACATATTTGGCTGGGTGAATAAATGAGTGAGTGAATGAATGAATGGATGAATAAAATGGGAAAAAATGTATTAGTCTATAATCTAGGAATATATATATGTATACACACACACACACACACACACACACATATATATACACACACACACATATATATATATATATATTTTTTTTAGCCATGTGGTTTGCAGGATCTTAGTTCCCCAGACGGATTGAACCCAGGCCCTGAACAATGAAAGCACAGAGTCCTAACCACTGGACCACCAGGGAATTCCCAATAATCCAGGAATCTTAACCTAAAAAGACTATGCATAGGCTTCAGAGGACCCATGAAACACTGAAATTTGAAAAAAATTTCTTGTATTATGTGCATTTTTCTGGAAAGAGGGTCTGGGTTTCATCAGTCTCAAAGAGCTGGCTGAGACAAAAGGTTAAGTATGACCAGTATTAATTATAAAGGGAAAAGAAAATGTTGTAGAAGAAAATTCTCCCTTTTGTGACCAAATAGGCACCTTGCTAGTATGTTTTGGGATCGAGGAATCAAGCCCAGCCATGTTTGATAAGGGCTGGAATTAAGAAAGGTTATTTGGGTCACTTTTTTTGGCATACTGAGGGAAGATCAAATCAATGAGAGAGTTCCTTAGGATGGGATTGCACAGAGAATGCCTACAAGTTAGGCCATTTCCACCTTGGTTGCCGAATCCTGAACCAAAGTTTGAAATGAGATAGTAGGATTTTGATTCAAGTTTTGTTTCCTTCTTTTTGGCCCTCATTCTTTTATTCTCAAATGTGGTGAGACGCTGAACTGTCACACAGATGAGTGCTGCCTGTTTAACACACTGTCAGCCTAACTCTCAGGGAATTTCCTCCAGGGGAGCATAGGCAGTCGAGGGTCCTTTGGGAAATCTTTCCTCATTCCAGATGTTAAGTATAAGACAAGATGTGTTCTAGTGTGTTATTGAAGGCAAAGACTCTGAAGACAATGCAAAAATGAAAAATCCTAGCTAAAATCAAAGTTCCTTCATCAGATCAGAGGCATCTGACAGATGTTTAAGTGTCAGAATAAGTGCTGACTTTTTTCTCTTCTGTTACCCTTCAAGCATGTCCACTCTAGACCCCTATTGTCAGATTAGGTGAATAGCTGGAAAGTAACAAGAGGGTTAATTAAAGAAGCTTAAAAGAGAATGGAAAGCATTCTCATCATTCTTAATTGCCTTATCACACTTTCCTTGTCGCAAGGGTGTTTTGATCGAAACTTCTAGTTTAGGCCTATTTGAAGATGTAAACTCGTATTTATCATATTTGAAATCAAATGTATGTATAGTATTAAATGTATTAGATGATCGTATTATCTTTCCTCTTTGAGTCTCAAATTCTATTTTGAGAATTTAAATTCAAGCTTTCAACATTTTAGAGTTGAGAACAGGAAGCAGAACAGAGGATGTATCAATATGAGGGCATTTTTTTCTTGCAAGTGGTATCCCATAAATTCGGTGACTTAAGCAAAATGAGAATGATTAGTTTATAGATATAAATAATACAAGGGTAAGGCTAGCTTCAGTTATGGTTTCATCCTGGGTTCAAGCAATATCACCAGCCTTTCTTTCTTTCTTTCGTTCGTTCTTTCTTTTGCTTTCTTTCTTATAGTGACTCAATTCCCAGGTTCCTCATAGTAGCAATATGGCTGCATCTGCTCCAGCTCCTGCTTATTCTCAAGTCACATCTAGTGAAAAAGAGAAACTGTCTCTGCTCAAGGACTGCCAGCCAACATTTTATTGTATCTCATGGGTCTGTTAGGTTCATGTGCTCATTCCTGAATCAATCACAATGATCATGGGAATAAGAGCCACTGATGGGCTTCAGTTGAAGGAGAAGTGAAGTGCATGTCCTGTGAGGTGGGCGCAAGGGAAATTCCCTAGTTCAAATTAGGGGCTTTATCCAGAATAAGCAGGGATGGATTTGGGGAAGGCAAACAACAGTGGTCTACTCCTTTATTCTAATAATTAGATTACTAACAGGTTTAATAAAAAACAAGAGGCCTAGAATCCAGCACCCAGCACAATGCATGATATATGCTGGTTGGCTCAGTCAGTTTTGGTTGGATGAATGAATGAATCAATGAGTTACTAAAAAATGTGTCACACTCCAACACATGTTGAACCTCCAAACTCCAGGGGAGGTAACAAGTTCTCTGTGCTGTCCTCTTGGAGTCCCCCTCTTTCATTTGTTGTAAGATGGAGGTCAACTTCCTCCCCAGTTCTTCCACAAATGGCCAGGAGAAGAGGCCCCATGTTCCCTGCAGCAGCAACAAGTTCCCTAAATCTTTTCAGCCTCACATCCTTTATACCCTGGAGGGGATGAAGGGTTAATTTTCAGTGGCTGCCCTTGCCAGTCCTGTGGAGTACCTAGTACACAGCGTTTTATTCTTGGCCTTGGGGGGCCCCAACCAGAACCCAGATAGAACGTTCTATCAACATGGTGTTACGTATACTTCAACACATTCACACATACAGAAGAAAATGAACACATAGAGAGGAAAAAGAAAGAGAAAACCAAAGAAAAAAAGAAAGAAAAAGTGGATCCTGCCAGCTAGAGCTCAAAGATGGTACCTGTCAGCTGGGATGAGGTAGAAGGAAAGCATATAGATAGTGCCCACAGGAAAAAAGAAAAGAAAAAAAAAAGGTTAAAAAGCGTAACGTTTTTAAAAAAAGATGTTTTTTAAAAAGATGCCTCCACTGCCTAGAGCTTGAAGATGGTGCCTCCCAGCCAGCAGGCCCCTACATGTGTGCTGAATTAGATTCATGTTCCTCAGACCGACACCTTACGATGAGCAAATGAGCCTCCTTCACATGGAGTCTGGGCTGCTTTCCATAGGCTGCCTCTTCACTGAGCCCTAACTGGGTGAGTTTGAGCGTGAGCCCTTTAAGAGCTGTTTTGTTGCAGGAAGCGGAACCCCCTTCCAGGGCCCAGAGTGGGCTCTAGTCTAACACTGAGAAATGAATTGTCCGAGGAGACACATGTGCTGACAAAGCAAGAGACTTTATTGGGAAAAGGCGCGGGACGGAAGGAAGCAGGGTCAGGGAACCCAGGAGAACTGCTCTGCCACGTGACTCGCATTCTCGGGTTTTATGGTAATGAGGGTAGTTTCCGGGTTGTCTCTGGCCAATCATTTCTGACGCAGGATCCTTCCTGGTGGTGCGTGCGTCGCTCAGCTAAGATGGATTCCAGCGAGAAGGATTTTGGGAGGTTGGTAGGACATACGGACTGGCGTCTCGTCTCTCCTTTTGACCTTTCCCGAATTCTTTCGGTGGGCGGTAGCTTGTAAGTTCCGCGTTCCTTACCAGGACCTCCTGTTGTAAGGTAACTCATGCAAGTGGTTCCCGTCTGGGAAGTGGTTCCCGGGCCTGGCCAGGGCGGGAGGATTTGGTCAGTGTTTCCCCTAACAGTTTCCCAGATGGGTATAGCCTTGCGGTCTCGTGGACAGAAGCCCTGTTGGTTTTCTAAGCTAGATGTTTTGGGGGACTGTCTCTCAGGACCAGGTCTTAAAAGCTGGGTTGCTCTATGTGGGGTTCAAACTCTGTTCCACAGGGAGAAGCTCTGGGTTTTCAGTTCCCTCCTGATTGTGGGAGGCCGTGCCGGGGACGGGGTTTTTGGCGAGATTGTGTCCCAGCCTGTCCTGTTTGATTTGATGTAGCTGCAGATTCGCAGTTTCCATGAGAGGAGGTGAGCCCAGGCTCCTCCTGTGTCGCCGCCTTGAACCAGAATCTCTCTTTCTTCTCGATCTGGGACTTCCTTCTTCTCCTGCCCTAGGACATCAGAGCTTCTGGTTCTCGGGCTTTGGACTCAGAAAATTACACCAGAGGTCCCTCGATTCTCAGGGTCTGAGACTCAGCCTGGATTATACCACTGGCTCTCCTGGTTGCATGCGGCAGATCGTGGGGCTTCTCAGCCTTCATTCATAACACTTGAACCAATTCCGATAATAAGTCTACTCTTTTTTTTTTTTTTTTTTTGCGGTACGCGGGCCTCTCACTGTTGTGGCCTCTCCCGTTGCGGAGCACAGGCTCCGGACGCGCAGGCTCAGCAGCCATGGCTCACGGGCCCAGCCGCTCCGCGGCATGTGGGATCTTCCCGGACCAGGCCACGAACCCGTGTCCCCTGCATCGGCAGGTGAACTCTCAACCACTGCACCACCGGGGATGCCCTATAAGTCTCCTCTTGAATACACCTCTATCCTGTTGGTTCTGTTTCTCTGGAGAATCCTGACGAACACACTGCCATTATAAAGTAAGGCAAATCTAGTGAATTGAAACAACACTCATTTATTATTTCAGAGTTCTGTAGGTAAAAAATCCAATGGGTTTGGCTGGTTTCTCTGTTTTGAGTCTCAAAAGGCCAGAACCAGGTGTCAGCAGGGTATGTTCCCTCTTGGAGACTCCAGAGGAGAATCTGTTTCCAGGCCCCTTTGTGCTGTTGAGAGAATTCAGTCCCTCACAGCTGCAGGACTAGGTCCTTGCATTCTTGATGGCTGTCAGCTGGGGCCTCTCTTAGCCCCTAGAGCTCACTCACCAGTACCTGCACGGAACCTGCCATATCTCAGAACCAGCGATGGCAGCAAAGCCTTCTCACACTGTCCGCATCTCTCTGTCTCCTCTTCTGATTTTCAGGGCTCCTGTAATCACATTGGGCCCATCTGATAACACAGAAGCATCTCTCTATGGGAAGGCCAACTTATTAGTAGCCTTAATTCCATTGCAAAGTCCTTTTCGTCATGTTAGGAGCAAAAGCCATGGAGACCAAAGTCCTGCCTACCAGACTTGGTATGTGTTACCTTCTAGAACGTTAGAATGCGTTTATGCTGACTCCAGCATTGTATAAGAATTTCCATTTCCTCATTCTCCTCAAGCATAGGTCGTCTCAGTCGAGCAATGAAAATTGCAAAAAAACTTTACATATGATAGGTGAAAAGCCATCTCAGTGTTGCTTGAATTGTGTTTCATAGACTATTAATGAAGTGGGATTTTAAATCCCACTTTGTGAAATGGTCAATATGCTGTAATGCAGAGATCCAGACAGACAGTGGGGCCGGCAGCTATGCAGTGGGAGTGTAACGCGGTGATTCTCTGCCCCGCAGCTGGGCGTGGAGGAGGTGCAGCTTGCAATGACAGCGGGCAGCCTGAGCAGATGGGCAGCAGCTGAAGCTATCAAGAAGCCATCGCAGTCGATGGTAAGTTCACCAGGACTGCTTTCGCCAAGTGCTGGTGTGTGTTTTGACACAAAGCCCGCAAACCCCTGTCTTTTTGTTTTAGCGTCTTGTGCCATAACATACTTCACAGACTATTTATTTCTCACTTAAAAAACAATTGATGCCAGATTCAGGTTGCTTTCCAAACAAAGGATGTGAGGACCAGAGAATTTAAACTGCAGGATGACTGCTGAAGAAAGAAAAGACAAACACACTGAGAAGGCAAAGCAGAGCAGGGCTTTCGATGGTCTGACATAAACTTGGTAAGATAAATACATGCATTGCAGCAAAGTCCTGTATTTTATACATAGAGCTGATTTCATGAAAAGAATGGTGATAGTCATTTCAGAGACTAGAAAACTACACATAGATTTGGATTTTATCTACACATGTAGCTAGGGAAGCATTTGGCTCAAATGACCTGGATTAGGTAACAAAAAGGCTATGAATTCAAAGCCTTTACCTTGGATTTTCTTGTACGGACAAAGTGAATGGAAAACTTGGTGGAGGCTGTTATTTTAAACCCTGCTGATACATTGTTTGAAATATCAGACCAAGGTTCCTAGCATGGCGATTATATACACATACTTTGCCTTTTGGCAATCCACAGTCTGCGTTACTATAACTAATTCATGAGCAGCCAGTGTTCATTTGATGCATTAATTTGACTTTACTTAGAAAAAAGGTGACAGAAAAATGTCTGCAACTGTGTTAATCTTGTAGGGGTGGGTAATGACTGGAGGGGGGCTCCCAGAAGGCAGATCATATTCTATTTCCAGAACCGAGTATTAGTTTTACATATATGTTCAGTTTGTGAGCCTGTGCACTTAGGACGTATGCACTTTCCTGAATGCATGCTATAATTAAATAAAATATATTAAAAAAGAAAGGTGCATGGCAGGGGTGGAAGATTCAGTTTGGCTACATTTCTGAGTTGTGGCAAAATCGCCAAAATTACAGATGGTTGTAGAAAGTAGTTCTGTCAATTCCAGAGATTACAAACTTGTGGTCTGCATGCCAGGTTCAAACCCACAGATGTGTGTGGGCTATGGGCTTAAACAAAAATTAATTGTGAACCATTAAAAATTGAGAGGCTTTACATCAAAATGTAGATTGCAGGATTCCTTTGAAAAGTTAGCAGATCCTATAGCACTTGGCTTACATTGTCACATGGCAACAATCTGGGGGAACAAAGTAGAAGCTGCCTCCGGTACACAAGGCCTGTGCTTTCCACTTCGTCACAGTCTTCACCACTCCCTGTGGTCCCTCTGACTAACTATGTGACCTTTGTTGCCTGTTAGCCAATCTAGTTGAATGTGCAATTACTGATATTCCGATGGAAAATTACAGTGGGCCTCACAGACCCAGATACCTGGTAGCTTTTTGATGTGGAGTGAGGTTTGGTTTACAAAGGACACAGTGAAGTATGGATCTGGTCATTGTATGATTAACCTCTAGGAAGTTAGTCTGAGTGGAGAATCTGAGTCTCTCGATCGACCTGTCCAATTTGGGCTCTGTAGACACAGACAAAGTCTTCATCACAGCCCACCATCCATATTGTCTGAAGACCACTAAGTGTTGCTTTTGAACTAAAGTCAGAGGAATGAATTCCAAATGAAGCCAGTGCATATGTTTGGAACAACCGCAAAAAATAGATTTTCAGGTTTCAGCTGTGGTCCTTTCATTAATCACATCTCCAGTCCCTGGGAGGTAAGGCTCACTTGAAAATGAAGTGAGGCAAGACTTGGAATTGCTGTGGTTTGTGCTGGCGCAGTCCGAGCAGCCTGCCCACACAGATCATATCAGAAGAGGCGAATGGAATCAGGATGACTGTGGAAAGAGAGCCTCAGCGGAGTCAGCTGCAGACCTCAGCCTCCTCCGTGGGAATCAGGGAACCCAGGGACACAACCTGAAAACACAGATCCTGGCCGTGGGTCCCACTAGAAAGGCAATTACAACTCCAGGGTGTGAGGATGATGACCCATGCATTGGTCATCTGTGTTCCTGCAACAACGGTTTCCTGATGTTTTTAGCTAATGTGTGAACAGGTCCCAGTTAACAGGTCCTAGTCGTTGTCTCCTTTACAAAGACAGTGGGCGTTAGAAACGAGCAGATGCCTGCAGATGTGACTGAAAAATCTCTCAAGTCCTGTAAGTCCCAGGATTTGTCTTCGTCTGTGAGCTATTTTAGAGCTGCTGACATTTTCAAAAGGCCATCCACATGGCATTCGCGTTCCTGTCCTATCTTGGTTTTAGAATAACGTGGATTTTATAGGTATTTTTTTTAAATTTTTTTATGTGGGCCTTGCTAGATTTTTAGTTCTAAGATGGGCCTTCTCTAAATGGTTCTAGGGTTTGGAAAATGGGAGTAGTGTATGGTATGCCTGAACGGAATTCCATCTTGTCACTTGTGCCTGTTGTCTGAGAGGCCCCACTGAGGGGGACAGAAAAGAGGCGCTTTACCTAAATAAAACTCTTGTGACTGGAGAGGTTTAGTAGTGAAGCACTGACATTGACATTCCTTGGGTCATTTAGACACCAGTACACAGAGAATCGAGTCACTTGCCCATGGTCCCAGGACCAGTTAGCAGCAGGAATGACACTAGAACCCCAAACCTTTAGTTAAATCAGGCTCTCTTTTACCAAGTAAAGTTGAGAAGTAAAACAACCATCTAAATACTTTGGCCCAAGGACCATTTGGAGTGTGTCAACAAGATAAATATTTCTGCAGAAAGTGAGGATTTCTGTCTATCAAAATACATATGTTTCCAAGTATCCATCTTTGGTGTCAAATATATCACAGCAATTCTATTCTTTCTTTCCGTTTTCATGTCGAGGTTAAGTGACTATTCTTTGCATTAATCCAGCACCAAAAACATCCTACCTTCACCCCCCTATAACCGTACTTCTTACCCTGTGTTAAAATAGTCTGATTATTTGTCTGTGTCCCCACTAGATGGTAAGCATGGAGGGCCCACAGCCCAGGGTTGTGCAGAGCTGGTCACGAAAAACAATTGTCAGATTGTCAGGAATTTTGCAAGCCATTTCACAACAAGCTAGCAGCTTGAAATCCTCCATGGGGGAAGTATTTACACCATGCAAATCGGCACATGGTACAAATCAGAGCTTCCTCTACCTCCACAGAGCCAGTTTTCAACATTTTCCAGCATCCCTGTGGTCAGAGACCTTATTTGTTTGGTCCATCACCACATCCTCAGTTGTGCCTGGTCCCTAGTAGGTACTCAGTAAACGTTTGTTAGAGGAGTGAATGA
Source organism: Tursiops truncatus (assembly GCF_011762595.2). Taxonomy (NCBI): domain Eukaryota; kingdom Metazoa; phylum Chordata; class Mammalia; order Artiodactyla; family Delphinidae; genus Tursiops; species Tursiops truncatus. Next base: position 120,241,625 of record NC_047036.1, on the reverse strand, counting down.
TACTTGAATGAAAGGGTGAGTGAGTGAAGGTGTCTCTCGGTTTCTTTCCCATCCTGATTTCCTATAATTTACTGAAAGCTAGTATGGGCATTGCACGGGACTCCCTTAGCAAAGATTCTAGGTCCTAGGAGAAACTGGAAGTCCTTGGCCCTTGGAAACAAGTGAATCTGGATTTGACTCCCAGCTCTGTCATTAGCAGCTATGAACTATAGGCATGTGATCTTTCTTCTCAAAGCCTCTAGGAATTTTTTTCCTCTTCTATAAAAAAAGCGTAATAATACAACTTGTGGTGTTGTCATGAGGGGTAAAGATAACGTTATGTAAGGCACCAGTGCACAGACACATAGCCTCTGTGCAAAGTCACTTTCTTGGACTCATATCACAAATACCAGGCACGTTTTCCTGCAGGCCTCAGATACTGCCCATCACACATTCGGCTTTAATATATTCAAAGCAGCTACAATTATCCAAAATTATTTGTTTACTTATTTATTGTTTGTCTTTTGTCAAGAAAATAAGTTTCAGAGACCAGGGTCCTTACCTGTCTGCTTTGCTGCTCTGTCTCCAGTGCCTTGAATGGTGCCTGATACACATAGTAACTCTTGATAAATATTCTTTGAATAAGTAAATGAAAAAACAAATAAATGATATTATTATTTATTAGGTGATGGTCTATAGCATTGCTCAGAAACTACATCCCACAGACCAAATCCAGCCTGCCACCTATTTTTTTTTTTATTGGAGTATAGTTGCTTTACAATGTTGTGTTAGTTTCTGCTGTGCAGCAAAGTGGATCAGCTATACATATAATATATCCACTCCTTTTTGGATTTCCTTCCCATTTAGGTCACCACAGAGCACTGAGTAGAGCTCGCTGTGCTATACAGTAGGTTCTCATTAGTTATCTATTTTATACATAATAGCATTTATATGTCAATCCCAATTTTCCAATTCATCCCCCCGCCCCTTTCCCCCCTTGGTGTCTATACGTTTGTTCTCTATGTCTGTGTCTCTATTTCTGCTCTGCAAATAGGTTCATCTGTACCATTTTTCCAAATTCCACATATATGCGTTAATGTACGATATTTGTTTTTCTCTTTCTGACTTATGACACTCTGTATGACAGTCTCTAGGTCCATCCACATCTCTGCAAATGGCACAATTTCATTCCTTCTTATGGCTGAGTAATATTCCACTGTATATATGTGCCACGTCTTCTTTATCCATTCTTCTGTTGATGGACATTTAGGTTGCTTCCATGTCCTGGCTATTGTAAATAGTGCTGCCTAATTTTAAAAATAAAATTTTATTGGAACATAGTCATGCCAATTCATTGATGAATTGCTATGGTGGCTTTTACACTGCAGCAGCAAAGTTGAGTAATTACAACAAAGATCATATGGCCTGTAAAGCTGAAAAGATTTACTACCTGGCCTTTTATAGTAAAAGAAAAAGGCAAAACTTTGCCGACCTCTGATCTATAAAATCATCGTGGAAACGTACTAATTTAAAGCTCAGAAAATTGAAGAATTTCCTCAGCATTGCTAAATAAATTGGTGGTGACAGGGAAGAGGAAATGGGTCTCAGGGCACTGAAGTATAACATCCTAAGACCCAAGAAGATGAGGAAGGCACCAACCATCCCCCTCCTCCAGGCAAAACATCTCAACTCTCAAACAGATGAATGTCTGTACCGTTTCAACATATCTCAGTACAAATCTCTTTTCTCTGAGTTTGGATGATGATTATATTTTTCCATAGGTTTTTTTTTTTTTTTTTTTAAATACTGGCACCAAAGGAAAATATAGTGAGCTTCCAAAGGGGAGGGTGAAGTTTGAGATGGCAACAGCATTGCAAAAACACGCCCGGCTGAGCTCCAAACTCTCATCATGACAGCAGTATCTAATTATTGCACTAAACTTTGAGAAACCTGATATTATGCAAATAAACTCCAGCTGCATTTTATGACAGCACATGCAATTTTTATAAAAAATTTTAAATCCTTTTTATATGGAAAAAAATCTTTCTCTTACACTATTTAGAATTCACCAAAGATACAGTCTCATAGAGTCTAATAGCTTAATGCAGTACAAATGTTGGAGTACATTGAAATGCCCCTTTACATAAAGAATTCTGTCTTTCTGGCATATGTAATATTTGCTGCTGCTTGCTGTTTGGAGGCGGTAGGAGGGCTGTAGAACTTGCTATGGTCCTGTGGTGACGGTGGTGGTGGTGGTGAGTGTTCCATTTTTCAAGGCAGCAATATATAACTTGAGAGTTAAGGAATAAGAAGGAGTTAGCTATGTAAAGGAAGGCAGCAGTGTGTTCAGGGCAATGGGGGAAGTCTTTGCTAAGGCTGGAGCACAGGGAGCAAGGGGGAGAGAGACCTGGGAAGATACTGGGAGACAGGGGAGCTGATATCTATAGAGTGCTTATTAAGTACCAGGCACTGTTGTAAGTACTGTGCATGTATTAACTCATTTCATCCACACAACATACCTGTGAGGGAAGTGCTATTATTATCCTTATTTTATAGGTGAAGAAATGGTGAAAAAAAACACCTGAAAAAAAAAAACTTGCCCGGTGTCCTATAGTTAGCAAGTGGCAGAGTTGGAATTTAAACTCAGGAATCAGGCTCAAGAAGTCACACTCTTGGGCTTCCCTGGTGGCGCAGTAATTGAGAGTCCGCCTGCCAGTGCAGGGGACACGCGTTCGTGCCCCCGTCCGGGAGGATCCCACATGCCGTGGAGCGGCTGGGCCCGTGAGCCATGGCCGCTGCGCCTGCGCGTCCGGAGCCTGTGCTCCGCAACGGGAGAGGCCACAACAGTGAGAGGCTCACGTACCGCAAAAAAAAAAAAAAAAAAAAAAAAGAAGTCACACTCTACACTCTTAACCAGTGGAACTGTCCAGGTTCTTGAGAGCTTCCTTGTATGTGATTCTCAGAAGCATCTAGAGAACTATTAGAATTAATAAGGAAATTGAAAAATGTTACTGGATACAAGCTCAATATACAGAATCAATTGTATTTCTTTTGAGCAGCAAGAAGGTAAAAGTAAACAAAAATACTATTATCGAGTGTTGTACAGCTGCCTTCTGAAGTCCGGGGGAGGGGCAAAGTAGCTAAGAAAAATCCTGTTGAAATAGATTGGGCCTTCACTGAGTCCATTGCTACTATTCTCCAAAGAATGGAAGCAGGACAGAGGTCAAGAGAGATTCTGAGGTATGTAGAAAGCTGAAATTCTGACTGGAAAGTAAAAAGAACTCCTGAGTGACCCCAAAAGCTGGCAGCCAGGCTGTAAAGCAAAGTGAGATCTCCCATGGTTCAGAAAAATGGTGGTTCAGCTCTAAAGTATAAAAAAACCTTTGGTATCTGCTAAGGGTCTGCCCTTAAACCTTGCTGGATGGAAAGTCCTAATCCCTCCCTTACAGCTGTTTAATCAATGGTGAGCAGAATTTAAAGTGGCAATAAACCAGACCCAGTTTACCTACAGATCAATCCCCTTACTGTCAGCCTCTCAGAAGTGATATGGCCTTTTCTAGGAATTAATAGTATTAACTTCTGTTTCTGCTGTCTTTTAACATATAAAAATTTGACACACATAATGGAACAATAAAATGTAATCCATGGTCAAAAGGGAAAAAAGACAATAGAATCAGACCCAGAAATAGTTACGTTATTGGAATTCTCAACTGGAACTTTAAAATAACTGATACATATGTTAAAGGAAAAAAACTATTAAAAAAAGAGGGCTAAGTAGAATTATACACAGTATTCATAGGTTAGATGACAAAATATTATAAAGATGTCCTTTATAATTGTTCTATATATTCAATGAAAAATTAAAATCCCAGCAAGTTTTTGTTAAAACTTTCCAGGCTGATTTTGAAATTTGTATAGAAATTCAAGGGACCAAAAATATCTCAGACACTTTTAAAGAATAAGACAGTTGGGAGAACTTACTTTATCAGAAATCAAGACTTATTTTTGTTATGTAATTATTACAATGTGGTATGGGCACCAGAATGAACTAATAGTCCAATAGAATAGAGTCCAGAAAAAGACCCACATACATGTGGACATGAGATTTATGACAACGAAATTCTTACACACTCCTAAAGAAGGTGTAATTTAGTTCAGCTTCTTAGTAAAACAGTTTAGCATTATCTAGTGAAGCCAAAGTTACATGTGTTCTATAATTTGGCAATTCCCACTCATAGGTTTATACTTAGGGTTGCCAGATTTAGCAAATAAGAATGCAGGATGCCAGTTAAGTTTGGATTTCAGATAAAGAATAAATAAATCTTTAGGTAGACTCCATACATTATTTTGGACATACTTATAGTAAAAAAAAATGTTTATTGTTTATCTGAAATTAAAATTTAACTAGATGTCCTTCATTTTATCTGTCAGTCCTAAATATACTCCTCAGAAATGCGTGCACAGACACACCAGGAAGCAGGACAGGAATGTTCATGACATTATTTGTAATCACCAAAAGCTGGAAACAGCCCAACAACCATCAGCAGTAAAATGGAAAAGTAAATTGTGGTATGTTCATACAATGGAACATTATGCAACAATGAAAAGAGATGAACACTAGCTAGACTTGACAACGTAAATAAATCTCAGTAACGTAATGTCTAGAAAAAGAAACCAGAGACCACAATCATCCCTACTGTAATTACATTTGTAGTCAGTTCAAAAAAAAATAAAAATGAGAGAGAGAGAGAGAAAAAGACAAACTAAACTGGTGTTTAGGAAGGTATGTGTAGGTGGTAAATTATAAAGAGATTTTCGTGAAAGCCAAGATAGTGGTTACCTTTACATAGAAGAAGGAGATCATATCTGAGAGGGGCCTGAAGCTGGTTTCTGTAGTGCTGGCAAAATTCTATTGTTTGATCTGGATGGTGGTTACCCAGGTGTTTGCTTTGTGTGTTACATTTCACTTCAGGCAGATTTTAAAAAGAAGTAAGAATATAATACATTCTCTTACTACCTCTTCTTGTAATAAGTGCTTTGTAATTCTCTTTCTCTTCTATCCTGAAATGAAATTCATAGATAGTATAATTTATTTATACACATAATATTAACAATAGCAAAAAATTAAAATGTCTTAACTACAATATAGAGAAGAAAAAAACGTAATTTACTATGAAACACTATGTATTTTAATCTGCCACATGCTCAGTCCTATCTTCACTTGAAGACATAAGGAAGTAGTTGTGTGCTTACCTCTGTATATTGAATCATCATGAATGTGACAGGGAAGTTGTACTGCTGATTCAAATACCATGAGATTTTTCTGAAATGGGTGAACAGCTCTTGGTAATGTTCAGGAGAAAGTAAAAAAGAAAACAAAAGCCCTTCCCTCAATTTGCATTGCTGGAAAATTGCTTTATATCAAAACTGTACCGAAAAAACCGCTTTAAATTTATGTGAAAACAAAGATTCTGTGCTAAGGTAATTATAAATAGATTTCTCAACTACAGGATTGTCCTTTTAGAAGATGAAAAATCTTGCAAATTTTGGGACAATTCTCCCTTATGCTGACTTGCCAAAATCAGCAGGATGTCTGGAACCTCCAGCTTCCCTGAATGCAAGCGGTGCCCTACAATCATTGTGTAACCGAGACACCACTAGAAATTTCCAGAACACCCTTTAAAGAGCTATACCGTCTCCGCTTAGAACTACTAGCCCAAATCTTTGACCTTGTGAAACTGTTAGAGTAGCCAGAGTTGCCATAGAACTAGAGTCCTAAATTTTTGTCAGTAGCTTTATTTTATTGCATTTCTTAAAAATTTCATTAAACGGCAGCAAAATATACGCAGATCCATTATGAAGGAAATGGCCATCTGGAGCTTTATCTGGTAGCCTTAGAGTTAACTTAGAGAAATTCAACTCTCACTTTGTCTTTCAACTTTTGTGATGCCCAAAAGAGAGGCGAAAGGGAGACATAGATGGTACAGAGCAGCAGGCAAAGTCAAAACCATTGTTTTGGGGAACTAAGAGAAATGACAGAGCCCATCTAATGCCCTCTCCAACCATCCGCTGCCTGATCGGACTTCCGCTTTTCTGACCTTCTTGTCAGAGACCCAGTTGTTTCTCACTTTTTGTTTTTGGAGGCAGCTGTTTTTGGAGCCAACCAGCATCCACCTATGAGTGGGCAGGAAGTCCTGCCTCCTTACAGGACTTCTGAGGCTTATAATGGGCAAGGGACTGGTGAAACAGGATGGGTTCTCGTTCTGACCGGTAGCTCCCAGGTAGGACTTTTAACATTTCTCATAAGAAATGTTATCAGTGTCTATCACTGTTTAATCATTTGGGAAGTTTGTTATTTATTTCTCAGGTAGGCTGAGTTGGAATTTGCTGTCTCTGCCTACGATAAACGGTAGTTAGAAATATGCTTGATTTGAAGGAGAGTAGGCCCTGGAAAGTTTTGCCATTTGGCGATGGTGGTGTGGAGGAGGGCAGGAGGAATGCAGATAGGAAAGGAAACTGAGTTATTTTCTAGCATGTTAGCTGGTTTATTTTTGAGATCCAAGGTTTCTCTGTTGGCTTATAAATGCTTTGAAGAAATTTTGCTTTTTCTTCCTTTGCAGAGAATGAAGTTCAGGTCTAAGAGGTTCTGTTATGTATTGCTAAATAAAACTAAATGTTACCTTTACCAAATGCTTTCTGAAAGCTCTCAGATCTTATACAGGTTGCAATTATATACCAGATTGTCAGCTCCCTGAGTGCAATGTCTGATTCATCTTTGTAGCACCCTTATTAGCTGAATACAATTTGTTGAATACAGAAACTAATGAACAAATTTACCTCCAGACATTGCAAACATGGGGAGCCCATTAATTTGGCAATTAAAGGACAAAGTACACTTTCTGAAATTGCTAACCAAGGGACAATTTAAAGTGGAACTTTATATTTTATTTTTTTATTCTTCTTTTCATACCAAGTTGTTTAAAGAATAATATCATTCTTCCCTTCCATAAATTTTTAATGAACATCTATTAAGTGCCAGGTATTATATTAGGCTTTGAGAATATGAGATGAAAAATGCTGACGAAGTCCCTGTTTTCCTCATGGAGGCTGTAGTCCAGTGAATATTCGGTGTAGGATGTAACAACCTGTCTTTACATTTCCTTTATAACAATGATTCAAAAAATGGATGACCAGTCCCCAGGTCATGTGGACTTCCACCTATTGTATTGATCTACATGCTGAGTCTTTTGAGGTAACCCTATTAAGAACCGGGAGGAGGTAGGTCTACAGCTATTCCCAAGCATGTCTTTTAATCTGGCTCAACCTCAAGTCGAGGTCTCCCCCAGATCTCTCCCCCGCCTCAGTTTTACACTTTCTGACTTGAAAAGTGATATATTTTTACATTATCAGATATTCATCTCTCAGTCTCACTGTCCACCTTTTACTGGCAACCGAAAACCCACCGGGACGAAAAGGATTTGAAGGGGGATGGCTTTAAATCACAAATAATCCTCAGTGGTGATAACAAACTTCGGGAAAAATGAATACCAGTGTCCTTGTGACCAAACCTTGAAAAGGCATTTTACTGCTCTGCCGACATGTATTGATAGAATCGCTGAGCCATGGAACTTTACAGTTGGAGGGATCTTGAAGGTCATAGGGAGGTCAAGGAGTGGGCTGAGGATCACCCACATCCTGATCATCTGGGAGGCTTGTTAAAGATGCAGGTACAGGCACCCATTCCCAAGAAGTTGCACTTTTAAGATGCTCCTGGGCGTTCTTCAGCGCACCTTCGCTTTGTGGATGGGAGTGCTACAGCGACGTCTAAGGACCCAGCAAGTTAGTTTTAGAGGCTACACCAGAACCAGAGGCTGGATTCCAGCCTAAGTCTTTCTCCTAGTGCTACGTCATGTGGCAGTGAAATGCCGAAGTAAAACAAATCAAGTTCCTCTCCTTCCCCTAAGTCCCCTTTCTCTCTTGTGTCTTGAGGTAGAATAATCAGTGATTATAAAGGATAAGAGGAATTTTATCCTTTCTTCCTAGCATGTGCCAGATATTTTTCCCTGATGAAGCACATATGAAATTTAAATGCCATATATTTCCTTCCTAGACAAGTGGCCACCCTGTGCTCCAGATCTTTACCAGTCTCTACACTGGAACCTGGAAGGAGATCTGATCTGGCCCTGCTATAATCCAAATAGGAAGCTGCTGGCTATGGGTGGTTGATGGGCCAGGGACTGGCCAGGTTTCTGTGAAATCTATACATATTCTGGGATTGTGAGGACTTCCCATGTAGGTTATAGTTTCTCCTGTCTTCTCTTGTTTCTATCCACCTCAGCCCAAACCACGTATTCACAAGTGCATGAACGTGCTTGGAGAGGAAACAGTTGGTGGCCAAAGCTGATGTATTTCCTTCCTCAGGCCCATTTCCATGCCTCATAGACACAGGTACTGGCCAGGAACTGAGCTATTAAGAAACAGAAGCTTATGCCTAAAGGATACAAGAGCTACTGAAGCTTGGGTAATTACAGTCATCCCTTGGTATCAGTGGGGGATTGATTCCAGGACCCCTTTGGGTACCAGACATCCACGGATGCTCAAGTCCCTTATATAAGATGGCATAGTATTTGTGTATCATCTATATACATCCTCTTGTATGCTTTCAATCATCTCTAGATTACTTATAGTACCTAATACAAAGGAAATGCTATATAAATAGTTGCTGGACTGTGGCACATTCAAGTTTTGCTTTGCTTTTTGCAACTCTGTGATTTTTTTTCCCAAATATTTTCAATCTTCCATTGGTTGACTCCGTGGATGCAGAACCCATGGATACACTGTATAAGAATCAACTATATAAGAATCAGCAGAGCTAAGGCACTTCATCAATCAGACAAGGATTGCTATAAAGAGAAAAAATGGTACCCCAATGGAGAAAGATGGATCTTGAGATTCAGCTGCCCCAGCTGTCACTGATTCCATGTCTTGTTACTAAGACAGACCCTTCACAACTCTGCCTTTTTGTGAGCCATGTGAGGTATTGACTCTAAGAACCCCCCTGAACAGACTTGAAGTACCTACCACAGGGCTGGGGCAGCTCAGGGCTTGGAGGAGCTCCATCTACAGGCCCCTTTCTGTGGGCGATCAGTACATGTCCACAGGGACAGGGATGTGATGGAGTCAGGGAAGAAAGGTATTTTTAACTTGCTCCTGGTTTGGGGATTGGTATAGCCTTTGTGTAAAGGCAGTTGTTTTTGTTCCAGGATGGAGCTGAACTCCTATCCTAACACATTTAATGATAAGCCATGCTATGCTAATTGTTTATATTGTAGAAATGCTGGAAATGGATTCATGTTGCTAAGATATCATACTGATTATTGAGGAGTTTCTGTCTGTTCGTTTGGTGAAGAACAGTAGCCTTCCCCGTCTTAATTAGATTAACTACAGTTATCATCATCACCATGATAGTAGACATTTATTTAACACTCCTAGGTATCAGAAGTACTTGACTTTGATTGTCTCATTTGAGCCTCATAACCATCCTATGAGGAAAATGGAATAATTATCCTCATTTTACACAAGAAAAAAGTGAGGCACAAAATGGTTAATTTACTTCCAGTAAATTACACATCTAGTAAGTGGAGAAGTTGGGAATCAAACTCAAGCAGAGTCCAGAGCCCATGTTCTTAATCTCCTATACCATACAGCTTCCCTAATTGTACTGTTAGTGTATAAGAAATAGTGGTGGCCTTTCTTTCCGTTGTCATTTCATTCATTTATTCAGTAAGCATTATTTAAGTATCATCTCAATATGAGATATGAAGCTCTGTCACAGACACGAATAGGACAGTTTTTGCCCTCAACGATCTCACTTTGTGGGAGGAAGACATGCATCTAAATAAATGATTATGAATGGAGTGTGATAACATAGTAAAAGCGCTTACAATGTGTTTGGTGAGGACACAGAGAGAGTTAGGGAAGGCATCCTGGAGGAAACCGTTTTCCATCCGGGTCCTGAAGGTGAGGAGTTAGGCGCCGAAGATGGAGGAAACAAGCAGCCCAGGCAAGAAGAAGGTCCATTATGCACTGCTGCATGCAGGGTCCTGCACTGGCTTTTGGGAGGGACACAGACCAGTTTCTGCTCTCCAAGAGCTAAAGTCGAGTGTGAGAGTTGCATTGACAAATAACCAATGAAGAGTGCGTTCATAGTGCAGATCCAGACAAACCTCTGTGGAAGTATAGGGGAAGGAGAGCTACTCCTAGCTCTGGGAGAAGGAGGGGGAAGCTGGGGGCTTCTTCATGGAGGACCGATGTGAATCGGGCTTGGAAAGATGAGAAGAGTTTTTCAAAATTGAGAAGTAGAGGAGTGAAAGAATGTGGGCTATTTAGGGAACAATCTGTTATGAACGGAAGGGGGCACATGGAGGTGGGTAATGGGAACTCCGAGGGGCATGGTGCCAATGCTTCGAAGGCCTGGAGTGCCACTTGAAGAGTTTTGGACAAGCACTGATGAAAGGTGGATACTTTTCCAGCAGAGGTATTGCTAGGAATTAGAGTTTATCCTAGATCAGTCATTTTCAAACTTGCTTTTCTCTACAGGACCTTTCTTTCAAACACAGTCTGAGATAAAACCCTAAATAGTAAACCATTAAGAATGAAGCCACCCCCTTGGCAAGGGGTGGAAAGGGCTCGGGATCCAGGCTGCTCAGCCTTCACTGAGGACTCTATGCAACACAACTTAAAAATCATCCTACAAATGAGAGGTCTGAGCCTGGAGAACAGGGTGTTTCCAGGCCCCTTCCCAGGCCAACTTGTTAGTCCATCATCAGGCACACGGCGTTTGTTTCTGGCAATATGGCAACACCAATGTCAGGTTTGCCCATCAGTGCTGATCTGATATATACATAAAACAAAACAGCGGTTCACAGTTCATCAGTGATGAGCTGAGCTGAGAGTTTATCCACACAGACATCCACATTACTTAAATGAGGCCCTTGAACGAAGCTGTTCACTGCTTAGAGTTCCTGTCTTGAGGATATCTCTTCCTCAGTGGAATCCTGGGGGCTTGAAGGAGTTAACACAACTTCAGAATTACCTCTCCCTTTCCCACAGAAGAACTTGCCCACAGGGAGAATCTGGCTCCATGCTGAGAATTCACTGCCAGAAAGTGAAATGAAAGCCTTCACTGGATCTGTGCACCTGGATACCCCCAGGAGAAAGGAGAGAGGGAAGGGATATTTCATTTCTAGAGTTTCTAGCAACGTATCCCAACAGGCCAGGCTGCAAGGAGAAACAATGATCCCTGAAAGCAATAAGCCAGAAAAGGCCCAAGATACGTCAAAGAGAAGACCCCCCAAGAGAATGAGTCAGATAAAATACAGGACACCCAGTTAAATGAATTTCTGATAAAGCACAAATAACTTTTTAGCATGTCTCGAATGTTGCGTGGGACATACTTATAATTAAAAAAAATTATTTGTAATTCAAATTTAATGGGGTGTTCTTTCTTTTATTTGCTAGATTGGCAAACCTATCCTCAAGCTGCCTCCCTCATGGAGGTGTGCCCCCTTTCTATCTGCCCTTGAATTGAACTTCAGCCCAGTTTTTGGTCCAAGGGCTCACTCCACACCCTTTAAGCATGAACTCAAGCTTCTCCACACCGCAGTGGCAGACAGCCTGTCCAACAAGGGAAAGGGGCTGCACCCTCCAAAGCCCTCATGATTCTCCCAGCATGCTCCTTTTGAAATCCTGGCTGGTTGGTCAGAGGCCAACAGGGGGGTTTGGCAGGGCAGGGGATTAAAGAGGCCTAGTGCCTGATGAATAAATGTTTACAATAACCACATTCCCTCCTTGACTAGCTGGGGAGTTTCCATCAGAGCTGCATTGCCATTAGGCAAGCTGTGTGCTTTTTTGTTAGAAGTAAGTTATTGGTGCCTTGCTGCTGCAAACAAAAAACATCTGTGGAGAGCCCACAAACAGGAAACTCTGGAGGGGAAAGGGGGAGAAATCTCATATTGTCTGCTGACCCTGCTATATGCATTTTTGCAAAGGAAGAACCTAAGTTAAACCAACAACCCTCAAGTATAGGTATAAGCTAGGACCAGAGCATGACAAAGACTGAGTGGCACTGAGCAGGCTTCGTCCTGTGTTTCCCTTTTTATCTAAGCTGGCTGCATTGAAGAGAGGTCTAGCTTCTGCTAGCTCTGGTTCTCCAGGGATGGTGGCAGCTGCCAAAATTATCTTGCTCTGATGCCCCATATGCAAGTACAGCTACAGGACAGGGATGCTGTTGCAAATTACAAGTGGTCTGTTTTCATTGGAGCTTCCAAACATATATACCATCCTGAATTGCTGCAACTAGAGGAAAGCCAGCAAAAGAGCAGACCTGACCAGTTTCCCACAGAGGAAGTGTTTGAGCTTCGTGTGTATTGGCTCTGAGAATGACTTTCAGACTTCTGCTTTCCCCTGGGCTAGTAGGTTGAGAAAATTTTTAGGAATGAATGTCTAGTAGCCTAGAAACTATGAGGTGCCCCAAATTGAAAGGACGTGGCTAGAGAAGGGAAGCAGGTAAGAAATTTACTCTCCATCTTTTCCCGGAAAGAAAGGAGGATGATGAGGAACAGATGGAGCAGGGAGCGGGGGAGGGAGGGAGGGAGGGGTGGAGCCTGGGAGGCAGAGCTGGAGACACACAGCCCTCTTCCTTGGCCCATAGCCAGCTTGCATGGTCCTCACAATTGATGTGCCTACGGGGTTATATAACTCATCCAGAGGACCTGGCCCTCTGTGACTTCTTAATGACCCAGACTAAGGAAAAACTGAATCCAACTGGATGAAATTTCCAGTGGAATATAAAGGTCAGGGGGAAGAGTAACCCCAAGTCACCACAGGAATGTGTCCTGGTCATCAGTGAGGATGATATAAAGTTACGATTTATGTTTGGCAGTGGAAGAGTAAGGAAAAAAAAAAAAAAACACCTGAAAATGGATCGTTAGCAATTCTTATAGAAAGAAAAAGCATATGAAGGTGAGATTTGGCCAAGGTATATTCCCTATTCCTGCCATATAATTTGATTGATGAATCTGTGGTTCTTAAAAGTCAGAGTACATTAGAATCACCTGGGGAAATACATTTTAAAAAAGCAAAGAGAACACTGATTCAGGGCTCCATTCTCAGGTTCTAGTTGTGAAGGTAAATCTGGTGCAAGCACCCTTCAAGAAACAATATTTAGAAGGTGTCTGGGTAATTTGCATCCTTGGGTATCAGGTAAGTCACTCTTACTGACTCCTAGCTCCAAGGAAAAAGAACCAATGGGTGTTTAAGAGTGGGAGCTTGGGAGTCAAATTTAAGCTCCACTCCTGGAGTCTGTTACTTGCTGATGATGATCTCCAGTAGTTACTTAACCTCATTGAACCTCAGTTTCCTCATCTATAAATTCAGGATATTATAATATATACTATAGTACATGCCACTTCAGGTGATTCCACAGATAAAATGAGATGATGCATGGAAAGGATTTAGCAGAGTCCTTGGCCAGAGAAATGTGAGTTGCTACTATCATTGTTTCCACTCCATCATCATCACCATGACTATCATCATCAGCAATAATTTGTCCATTTATTGAGAACATGCTGTGTGCCAAGGCAGTAAGCTAGTGGTTATTTTATTGTCAAAATAAATGTAAGGGACAGATTATTCTTCCCATTTGACATATGAATAAGCAGAGGTTATCTAGCCTGACCCCCATCACCCTGATGAGACTGAGAGGAATCATAACTCGTCTTTTGGTGGGGATGTGAAATGGTGCATTGGCTTTTGGTAGGGATGTGAAATGGTGCAACTGGTGGTTCCACAAAAAATTACAACTAGAACTACCAGAAGTGGGATCACTGGATTATATGGTAGTTCTCATTTTAAGTTTTTTGGGGAACCTCCATACTTGTTGCACAATGGCTTTACCAATTTATATTCCCACCAACAGTGTACAAGGATTGCCTTTTTCCACATCCTCACCAATGCTTGTTATCTGTGGTCTTTTTCATGAGTCTTTTTAACAGCTGTGAGTTGATATCTCATGTGTGATTTCGGTTTGCATTTCCCAGTTGATTAGTAATGTTAAGTACTTTTTCATGTACCTGTTGGCTATCTGTTTGTCTTCTTTGGAAAAGTGTCTATTTAGTTCCTCTGCCCTTTTTTAAATTGGATTGCTTGTTTTATTGCTGTTGAGTTATATGAGCTCATTTTCTCAGTCTCTTGCCAAAACGATGATGGTGAAAAAAAAAAATCAGTGTTTTAAATTTGCATTTCTTGTGAGATTCAGCGTCTATTAATGTTTTTATTGGCCTGATGTATTTTTTCTGTGACTTGTCTGTTCATAATCTCTGTCCATTTGTCTACTATGTTGTCTTTTACTGATTTATGGATACTCTTTATGTATTCTGGATATTAATACTCTGTATATTGTATATGTTGCAAATAATTTCTTCAGGTCTTTCACTTCTTATTAAACTTTTCTTATGACTTATTTTTCATTAAGAGAATTTAAACTATCAGGCCATTCAGTCGTTTCTGAGGTCTTATATTTTTCTAAACCCTAACTTTTAAAATTACTATACATTTTTCTAATATTTCTCTTGTTCTATATTATATGCTTAGCTCTTGAATCCATAAAGAATTTGTGTTTGTGTATAATGCTTGGTAGAGATTTAATTTTATTTTATTAAAAAAAATCAATAGCTAATTTTCTCAGCACCATTTATTAAACAGAATTTCCTTACCCATGATTTGAAATATTACATTTTTAAAAAACTATTTACTTATTTATTTAATTGGCTGAGTCAGGTGTTAGTTGTGGCATGTGGGATCTTCATTGTAGCATGTGGGATCTTTTGTTGTGGTGCTGGGGCTTCTCTCTAGCTGTGATACGTGGGCTCCAGAGTGCACAGGCTCAGTAGTTGCGGCACGCAGGCTCTCTAGCTGTGGTGCGGGCTCTAGAGTGCGGGGGCTCAGTAGTTGTAGCGCACAGGCTTAGTTGCCCCGCTGCAAGTGGGATCTTAGTTCCCTGACCAGGGATCAAACCCACGTCCCCTGCATTGGAAGGCAGATTCTTAACCACTGGACCACCAGGGAAGTCCCTGAACTATTACATTTATTTTAATACAAATTCTCTTGCATACATGGATTCTGTTTTATTTATTTTGTCTATTCTCATGCTAGTTCTACACTATTTTAACACTTTTAATTTTTAAGTGAATTCTAGCTTTTAAAAATATCAGAAAAAGTGAAACTTCCCCCTCAATATTCTTTTCTTTAAAAAAGTTTTCTTAGATATTCCAATTTTTCTTCTCCAGATAAATTTCAGAAACAACTTGTTAAGGGCTTTTTAATCCTTTTAAGATTATTATTGAGTCTGACTTGAATTTGTAAATTTATTTTGAGAACTTGGTTTCTTTAATCCCACCCAGGAATACAATATGTTAGTCTACTTACTCAGATTTTCTCTTATATACTTCAGTTAGGCTGTATAGTTTTCTTCAAATAGATTCTTGTGTATTTCTTGTTAAGTTTATTGATAGGGGTTTAATAAGGTTTTGTTGCCATTGTGAATGAGAGTTTTAAAAAATGTATTATATTTTCTAATTGCTATTACTTGGGAAAAGGAACACTACTAAAGTTTACCTATTGCTGTAGTATCTGGTCACCTTTTTGAACTCATCTATTCTAATTGGACAGTTAACACCTTAAGTTTTATTAAAAAAAATAATTATTGAGCACCTATTATGTGTTGGAGATATGGCTGGTCTAAGCCCAGAGAGATTGCATTCTAGTGGAGGATTATGAGTCACAAACAGGGAAACAAATATACAAGCACAAGAACTGTAATGCTGTGAAGGAAATAAAGGAGAATGATGTAACAGAGAGGGAGTAGGACACTCTAAATATTACCAAGGAACGCTTCTCTGAGATGGTGCTGGAGACCAGAGACTCAGCCATGTCAGGAGCTTTCCAGGCAGAGTAAACAGCAAATGCAAAAGCCCTGAAGCTGGAAAGAGCTTGGCAGTCCAAGGAACAGAAAGTAAATCCAAGTGGCTGGAGTGGGAGTGGACAAAGTGGGAGTTCAGAGAGGTAGATAGGAACCCATATAATATGAGGTGTTTTAGGCTGGGACAAGGAGTCCAAATGTAAGTGTAGTTTGGAGCTATTAAAAGGTCAGAATAGTGCAGCCATCTGATTTATGTTTTAAAACAATTGCTCAGACTACGTGGAGGAAGAGCTTCCAGTGAACAGGAGTAAAAGTAGGAGGAGGTTGTAAATGGCCCAACCGTTAGTGGGCCACTCAGCCATTGGTCGATGCTGCAGTGGACCCCGCCCCCAAGTGAGCAGCTGTCAATGAGCAGTCATTAGAGGGGCACTGAGCCAAGGGTCGGCGGTCATCAGGTAGGGAGTGATAAGAGGCAGATCCCGGTCTTCTCCCCAGGGCCCTCCAGCTCACCCGCCCTCGGTTGAGGGGTGGGTGAGGGGGGCCCAGGGAACAGGCTGGGGCTGCGTCCTGCAGGGCTCCAGAGCCCTCGCCAAGACCGCCCACTGGCCAGGCGCAGGCCCAGGCCCTAGGGCAGCGGTGACCCTCTCCCCCAACCCTGCCTGTGCAACCAAATGGCAGCGGCAGCCTGCATGGGACACAGTGTTGGGGACCTGGCCCCCACTGTTTGGGGGGCCTGAGGAGCCTGAGGGTCCGTTGGGTCCTGGGCACCTGGCTCCCTCAGCGTTGACAGCTGGGCAGGATCTGGGGACCTGGCCCTGAAGGAGCCAACTGAGATCTGCCTCTTCAGCCAGGCCTGGGCACTGGCAGGAGGACCCAGACTGGGTGCTGGATGAACGCTCCGGGGCAGGGTAACTGCCACCACCCCCACCAACGCCCGCAGGGACCCCCTTCTCTCAGCCAGGCCTGGACCTCGAAGGGTGAAAGTTGTGCCTTGGGACCTTCCCCTGTCTTGTCAGAACAGAGAGTAATATTTGTCTGGTGGAGATTTGCAGGAACACCGTTACCTGACTTTGACCTGACCTCGAGAACAAAGGATCTGACACCAAGAAGTTTGCAGCAGCTAACCACACCCCTCCCTCACCTTACCTATAGAAGGGCTTTGCTGAAAGCTTTCAGGGAGGTTGGGTTTTTTTTTTAAGGCAGGAGCACCCATCTTCTTGCATGGCCCTGCACTAGAACCTTTCTCTGTTCCAGTCTCCGGTGTTCTGGTATTGTTTGGCCTCACTGTGCATTGGGCACATGGACTTGTGTTTCGGTAACAAGGTGATGGTGGCTTGACTAGTTTGCCGGCAGTGGATGGAGAGAAATGGTTGCATTCAAGATACACTATGAAGTAGAATGAATCAGACTCACTGGTGCATTTAATGGAGAGGATTATTAGGTTTTTGGCTTGAGTAACTGGGTGGATTGTGGTGCCGTTTTCTGAGGTAACAAACACTGGGGAGTAGTGTTTTGTCAAGGGAGAGGGAGGATCAAGGATTCTGTTTGGGAAATGTTTACTTTGAAACATGGAGTTGACATCCAAATGAATATGTCAAATAGATGGTTGCATGGATTCGTCTGGAGCTCAAGGGAACAGTCAGTCCTAGAAACATAAACTTGGAATTTGGAAGCATGTAGATAGAAGTTAAAGACGTAGGACCAAATGAGATAATGTGGGGAGAGAAGAAAAAAGAACAAGCTTTCAGTCAATGTGGCATTTAGATGTCAGTTATGAGAGGAAGAGACAGCAACCCATAGAAAACTATAGGAGTAGGAGATAGCAAAGGAGCCTGAGAAAGTGAGGAAGGAGGAATTGCAGAAAAGAGTGATGTCACAGAGGCCAAGAGAGGATGGAGTTTTAAGGAGAGCGCTCCAAGAATGCCATCAAGCACTGCTAAGAAGTTGCAAAAGAAGAAGCAGAGTTGATGACCATAAAAACAACTTCAGGGACTTCCCTGGTGGCACAGTGGTTAAGAATCCACCGGCCAATGCAGGGGACATGGGTTCGAGCCCTGGTCTGGGAAGATCCCACATGCTGTGGAGCACCTAAGCCTGTGGGCCACAACTACTGAAGCCCGTTCGCCTAGAGCCCGTGCTCTGCAACAAGAGAAGCCGCCGCAATGAGAAGACTGTGCACCACAACGAAGAGTAGCCCCCGCTCGCCACAACTAGAGAAAGGCCACACGCAGCAACCAAGACCCAACGCAGCCAAAAACAAACAAATAAATAAATAAATAAATTTATTCTTAAAAAAAAATAATAAAAAAATAAAAACAACTTCAGTGAAAGCCAGAGGGTAAAAGCCAGGTTGGGGTGAAAGCCGGGTTGGAATGATTTGAATAATAATGGAAGATGAGGAGTGGAGGCAGCTGGAGTGGACAGTTAACTCCTTAAAGAAGTTTTCCTGCAAAAGGAGTGAATAGATGAAGTTGTTGCAGGAAGGGCATAGGGAGGCAAAGAATGGTTTGCTTGTTCAAAAGATTTTAGCTATCAGAGCTTCTTTATCTGCTGAAATGAGTAAGTAATCCAGAAGGAAGGAAAAAAATCAAAGATGCAGGAGAGGGAGGAGGAAAAAAATGCATGAGCAGAGTCTTTGCGAGAAGAGAAGGGAGGAGACCCAGAGCTTGAGTGGAATGGGAGTGATCTCTGATAAGAGGAGGGGCATACCTTCTATCAGAATTTGCGAGAAAACAGAAAATATGAGTACCTCTACAGATAAGTTTATAGATTTTGCTGTGGTGGAATGGAGACATTTCTCTCTGAAAAGGGGATTCAGATCAATCGATCATTTCTAGGTAAATGATCAAAATATCTGGAAATAATTATAGGATCCCCTTTTCTTTTACAAATAAATATCTTATTACATTGGTTACTGACTCCAGTCCAATACCGAATGCAGTGATGATAATAATCGTCCTTATATTTCATTTGCTTTAAAGAACATAATTCTACCCCCTGACTACTAAATAAGATACTTACACTTGTAGGTTTCTGGTAGATACGGTACAGCAAATCTTTACATTTACATTTTTATATTTTATTACATTACATTTACATTTCCTAGATTGAATCATACTTGGGATTGCTTATCTTGGTATAAATTCAGCAAGATGGTGCTATCTTTTTCTTTAAATGCACTTCTTGATATCAGTTGCTAGTAGCTTATTTAGCTTTTTAAAAAATGTATATTCATAAGTGACAAGGGCATAGAATGTTTTTATGTATGTGATATTCATAAATAAATTTTGGTTTCACGGCTATGCTAGTTCCATAAACTGATGTAGAAAGTTTTCCTTATTTTTCTAAGCTTCAGAACAATTTTTTCAAGGAAGGAAAATTATCTGTTATGAAAGAAATCTCTTGTAAAACCATTTGAGTTTGGTGAATTTGTTTTAAAAGGAAGTTATCAGAATACATACATACATACATAGTTTCTTCTGTGATTTCTTCTGTGATTATTTGTCTATTCAAGTTTTTTACTTCTTTTGTGGCCAATTTGGGTCATTTTCTTTTCCTGGAAGATATTCATTTCATCCCAATTTTTAAATATGTTTTAAGAAGTTTTATATGCGATGATACAATTTTTAAAATCACTGTATCTGAAATTATGTCCTTTATCTCATTTCCAAAGTGGTTTATTTGTGTCTTTGAATTTTCCTTAACTGGATTTGCCAAAATTTTGATGTCAGATAAGATTTTATTTTATCGAATAATTCTTCTAACTTTGTAAATTCAAGGTTTTAAAAAAATTATTTACTTCTGCCCTTGTAACTTATCTTTTATTTCTTTGAGTTTATGTTCTTTTGCTACTTTCTTGCACTAAATTCTGATTTATTTTCATTCTTCCTCATTTTCTAATAAATGCATAAAAAGCTATAAATTTTCCACTGAATACCACTTAGACCATAGCCCACAAGTTTTAACATGAAGTGTTCTTACTATAAATCATTTCCAAAGAGCTTATAATTTTAATTTAGATTACATCTTTAAGACTTATTTTGAACGTTGGTTTTAATTTTCAAGTGATTATTATTTTTGTCATCCTTTGTTAGTAATTTCTAATTTTATTGTGTTATATTCAGGGAAAATATATTTCAGTATTTAAAATTTTTTGAGGTTGTTACTGTGGTTTCATATATTGTACAGTTTTTGAAATGTGTTTCATCTATATTTTAAAATGCTCTACATTCATTTTGATTGACCACATTTTAATATATGTACTTTTTAATTAGTTTAAGCTTGGTAGTGTTTAATTCAAATATAAGTTCTTATATTTCTTACAATACATTTTTAAAATTTAATGTTAGATCCAGTGTAGAAAACACAGAAAATTATAAATAAGAAGAAAAAATCCAAGCCCTGTGAACTTAGAAATAAATATTAATATAATTTTGGCATATATTTTCAAAACTTTTAGCCTTCTTACATGGTTAAGATAATGCTGTACATATACAGTTGCATCCTGAATTTTTTCCTTTTTTAGCTTCTGTATTTCTGCATGTCAAATAATTCTTCATAACTACCATTTTAATAGCTAAATATTCCATAATAAGAATCTACTATGATTATAAAGATGTTTTACATACTTTTCTATTATAAATAATTCTGTTTAGAATTATTTATAATTCTAAATATAATGTATATTTATATTTACATCTAAATAATGTATATTTATATTTACAAAGAAAATAACTTTGTATGTAAGTCTTTTCCACATTTAAGAGTATTTTCATAGGATGACTTCACAAAGGAGAAATTAAGTCAACAAGTATGAACATTTTTAAGGCTGTTTGTACTTATAAGCATTTTATATATATATCAAACAAAATCTGTGCTTTTTTTATATAAAGTATACAGTCAAACTACTAGAGATCATCAATCTGTCTTCCTCAATCTATCTCTACTGCTGTAACAGTCAGAGAAGAAGTCATAGTTTGTATATCCTTCCAGACCTTTCTACATGTGTTTACATACATGTGTCTACATGTCTGTTTAATGTTTCTGTATACATGTGTAAGAGAGAATACATGCATGTACAAGTGTGTAATATACATTAAGCATTCACATTTTTATATAATTTGGAGCTTGTATGTGTATGTGTGTGTATATATATTACACGTTAAGAAAAATATATGCTAGTTCAAGTAAGAAACTTTCACATTGTCAGGTGCCTAATGATTAAAAATAGACCTTCACAGTATGGATTCTCTCATTTCCTCATTAATGTTTTATAAAAGATTTAACAAAATAGTGAATTTCTCTGACTTCCCTTCATTATCTGGTAAATAATTGTCAATATTCTCTAGTTTCTTTATCAAGTTTGAACACTAGTGTAAAGGCTTGCTACTCTTGCTACTCTTTCCTTAAATGTCTTTTAATTAATTAAGAGACAGAAGAACTTGTCACAGTGGAGGAATATCTTCTCCTTGGACAATCAACTTCAAGAGAGTGGAACTCAGAACACAATAAGTTCTCCTAAGATGCCAAGAAAATGGAAATTAATAGATATTCACTAGATGGTTGGTGGTGGTGTACTAAAATGAGCATAGCATCTTCCTTCTCCCTTTGGGTTGATGTTATAATTTGGGGGGCAACCCCTAAAATAGCGAAATAATAGTTTGACTATCAGGTGCAGTCAGGCTGCAAGTTACAGAAAACCTCAATTTCAATTGGCTTGAATACTAATGAAGGCATGGTTTCTGCTAACAAGAATTCTCAAGGAGCTTAACTCCAGAGTTCATTAGTCCTGTGGCTGATGACGTCATTAGGAGCCCCTCCTTCTCTTGTTCTTCTTCCTCAGCTTGTCTGATTTGTCCTCTGCAAATTCCTTGCCTGTGGTCTCAGAACGATTGGCACAGTTTCAGCTGTCCCACGCAGACACTGAAAATGTCTAATAATGAACTTGTCCTTATAAAATTTTCAAATAAGAAAGACCATTTCCCAGAAAGTCCCTAACTGACTTCTGCTCTTGGCTCATTGGCCTGCCTCACATGCTGATCTAAATCAACTGCATGAGTAACTTGACCAGTCAGCATCCGTTCTCCCTTGAAGCAGGTGACACTATTAAGGAGGGTGGATATCCAAACAAAATTAGGGATGCAGTAGGAAGGAAGAAGTTGAGGAAAGGGAAGAAATATCATGTATGCAACTGACTGTGTCTACACAAATGTGGATAATACTGCCCTATTTACTCTATCTCACCAGTACAATACGTTCTCAGTTAAGAAAACTTTACCACCCCTTTATATGATACTGTTAAATACAAGAATAACTCATTTGTATTCAGTATAATTGATTTTATTTTTCAGTTGGTTACATGGCATAAAACAGACTTGGTCTCTCTTTATGGGGATATGTCTGAAGAATAAATTAATGATACTGCTCTAGTTTCGTTTTCTCCCTTGACCAAAGGCCACAGATTACATCACTTTCCAGGTATTCTCATGATGTAACAATCTATATCCACGAATTCCTCAGAAGCCTGGTACTGGGAACCTTTAGGCATTAATTTACTTTTAATTTATTTTTATCACCACCATTTATATTTGGAGGCTTGTGCCTTGATGGTAATGTCAGCCTCTCCTGCTGCTGTTTATTAAACTCTATGAAATTACAATATGCAGCATTAAATCAGGGCAGGAAATGAAATTGAAAACCACGTTAAGTACTGCTGATGTCTTGTTGGCACAGGCTGAGCCTCCCTACTCTTTCTGTTCTGGTCTGTAATTCACAGGACCCTGGAGGCAATTACGCCTCCCTCACTGAGAAATCAATGAAAAGGATACAGCAAAGAGTGATTAACACACATCTCCATTTGTAAAGCATCCCCCAACACTACCACCATAACTACCCTGTGTATCTTCTGATCACAGATTAAAGAATAAGCCCTCACAATTTTATTTATTGGAGTGTAATTTACACGTGAAATGTTCATATCTTAGGTGTGCTGTCCAATCAGTTTTTTTTTTTAAAGAAGATGTTGGGGGTAGGAGTTAATTAATTAATTTATTTTTGCTGTGTTGGGTTTTCGTTTCTGTGCAAGGGCTTTCTCTAGTTGTGGCAAGCGGGGGCCACTCTTCATTGCGGCGTGCGGGCCTCTCACTGTTGCGGCCTCTCCCGCTGTGGAGCACAGGCTCCAGACGCGCAGGCTCAGTAGTTGTGGCTCACGGGCCTAGTTGCTCCGCGGCATGTGGGATCCTCCCAGACCAGGGCTCGAACCCGTGTTCCCTGCATTAGCAGGCAGATTCTCAACCACTGCGCCACCAGGGAAGCCCGTGTCCAATCAGTTTTGATAAACACATACTCTTTTGAAGACTGTGCCCCTATCAAGACACAGAACATTTCCATCAACCCAGAAGTCACATGTGTACCTGCCCAGACAATCCCCCTAACAGAAACAACCACTAATCCTATTACTTATCACTATATGATATTTTTGTATATTCCAAAGTTTCATATAAACTGAATCCTATAGTATGTCATCTTTTGCATCTTGCTTCTTTCTTTAGCATAATATTTTTGAGAATGACTCATGTTATTTCAAGTATCAGTAGCCGATTCCTTTTTATTGCAGAGTAAGATTCCATTATAGGAAAATACATAGTTTACTAATCCATTCTATTGATGGACATCTGGGATGATTCCAGCTTGGGACTGTTATGAAAAAAGATGCTATAAACAGTTTTATTTGGCTTTTGCTGTACATATGTTTTTATTTTTCTTGGATAAATAGGAGTAGAATTGCTGGGTCACAGAGTATATGTATGTTCAACTTTTGAAGAAACTGTGAGGTTTCTGAATTGGTCATTCCATTGTACACTCCCACCAGCAATATATGAGAATTCCAATTGCTCTAGTATTTGATATTGTCAGTATTTTACATTTTAGCCATTCTAGTAGGTGTGTAGTGGTATTTCATTACTGTTTGAATTTGCTTTTCCTGGATGAATGATGTGAACACTTTTTCATATGCCTGTTGGCCATTTGCATGTCTTCTTTATGCAAAAATGTGAAAACAAATATGTGAATTGTCTCTTGAATCTTTTGTCCATTTTTTAATTGCATTGTTTGTCTTATTATTAAGTTGTGGAAGTTCTTCATATATTCTAGACAGCAGACTTTGGCAGATATACTTGTTGTGAACATTTTCTTCCAGTATGTGACTTGTCTATTTTCTCAAGAGTGTTTTGAGGCCACAGATCCCTCTACTTTTTTTTAATTAACCAAAGTCCACAGTTTACATTAGGATTCATTCTTTGCATTGTACATGCCATGGATTTTGATAAATGTTCAATAACAGGTATCCATCATGATAGTGTCATACAGAATAGTTTCACTGCTCTAAAAATCTCCTATGTTTCACCTACTCTTCCCTTTCTCCTCCCAAAACCATTGTAACCACTGATCTTTTACTGTATCCATAGTTTTGCCTTTTCCAGAATGTCATATGGTTGGAATCATACAGTAGGTTGCCTGTTCAGATTCACAGCTCCCTTTTGAAACGTATAATATCTTACAGATTCTAAGCAGAAATTGATTTTTAATGGATTTTTAATTATCTTTTTTTTATAGAAAGAATGTTGATAAAAAAATTATCTATAGGTTTTTTTAAAAAATTGACAGTTTGAAAGTAGAAAGAGTCCAGGAGGAAGAAAAGTAGTTGGCCTTAATTTAACACTTGTCATGTAAACTATCAGCCAAGGAGAAAAACAAATCTTAGAAAAGACTGAAGAGCATTGTTACCAAGAATCCGGCTCTCAGGTCTAACCTGGATTTGAGCCTTGGATCTTCCACTTACGAGATGTGTAACTTGAGCCAGTTATTTAACCTCTCCAGGCCTCAATCTCCTCATTTTATCATGAGGATAATAATAGTATCGTAATAATAAGGTTAAATGAGAAAATACATGGAAAGTGCTTAGCAGTCATATAGTCTTAAGAAATGCATCCAGTTCTTATAATTACAAACCATTGGAGACACACCTGAAATGAATTCAGGTTAAACACTAAGCCTGTCATTAGAGAGACTGTCTCTGGAGCTCTGGGCAACATCTGACCTTAAGGTGAGATCTTCGAGCTACGTTTTCCTGCTTCTGGTCTCCAAAAAGTGTAGAGAAATATCAATATTATAGAATGACAGTGATGTGAAGTTGGTGGCACTCAGGGTGGGAGGGGAGGATCTTGAGGCAGCTCTTAAGGATAGATCAAGCACTACGCTGGTATTGGCACGCTCAGTTGGATATGTCAAATGATGTTTCAAATAAAATTTTTGGAGCAGGGGAAGCAGAGGTGCTGCTGAAGCCTACAAAAGAAAGGTGTCTTCTTTGTTAACAGTTTATTCTAGACTCTACAGAAAGAGCATTATTTTTTTGAGAGCCTAGTTTTGAACTTACCCAACACCACATGCTCTGCTCAAACTTGAATACATGAGCAACAAGTATTTTGGAATTCATTGCGAGAACCTCTAAGGAACTGTCTTTATTAACCATTTTTGCTTGGACTTCCACTAATATCTAAGGATATTTCAAAGGTCATAAATCCACTGTGTTTTTGAACTGGTCTAAAAGTAGATACACATCCTCATCATAGAAGGTATCATTGTTACAGTGGTAGGACTTGGCCTGTAATACACAGTTGACCCTTGAACAATGAGGGAGTTAGGAGCACCACCTCTCTTCTCAGTTGAAAATCCACATGTAAGTTTTTAGTCATCCCTCTGTACCTGCAGTTCCACATCTGCAGATTCAACCAACCAGGGATCATGTAGTTTGTATTTACTGAAAGAAATCCACTTGTAAGTGGACCTTGCAGTTCAAATCTGTATTGGTCCAGGGTCAACTGTAAGGCGGTTTTCTGCTTTAATTGCAGGAAAGAGGCTAAGAGCATGTATATAACTCTTGTCATCTAGATCTTTGGTCTCTAAATTCTTTTGATAACACATCTACCAATTTTTAAAAAATAGGTCATACTCACTATAAACTTATTTACTAATAAATTAAAATTATTTAAGGTACTGTTATAGAATAGTACAGTATATACCTCTAATATATTGGCACTAATATATTATGTATTTAGAAAATGTACACAAAGTACATATTAAAAAGGACAAGATAAAAAGGAAATGAATACTATTTAATATTAATATACCAATGTAAAAGCAGCCATCTTGCTCTTCCTAAACATATCATTAATAATACTTTTAGAGAGAGAAGTGTCATTGACCGAGCTTCATTATTTATTTTATTTTTTAAGATCTCGGTTTAATTATCTGTGATAAAGTGAACCACTAGAGTGATTTTCATTTAATTCTGTTTTCTATAGTTCCTATCACAGTTGAAAATGATAGCGCCAAAAGATTTGTAGAACCAAATGGAGGAAGGATACTATTGACTGGCATTGTTGAATTGTGACACACATTGTTTCATATCCACCCACTAATTATGTAAAAATTTTTATTGAAATCTGACAAATTTCCATCTCCTCTGATGCTAATAATTTATTCTTTTAAATAAAAAAAAGGTTTTGTTGAAATCAATTCTTTAGTTGGAAGATTTTTACAACAGGTTTGAAAAACAGGGCAAGAATGAAATAGAATGCTTAGATTAGGAGTACAGAATTTGGGGAAAGTATTGGGTAGACTTAAATATAGTAGATAAATTCTGTTTAGAGGGCGGGGCAGAACTGGCCATGCACGTATGAACAGTAAACAGTTTTAAGTGTACAGATAAGAGAATTTTTAAAGGAGACATGTTCACACATATTTTCAGGAAGAAATCACATCATGATAAAAACATTTCCAAATATTTATTTTCAAAATGCTCTTTCCTTGGCATGAGTGTCTTTTGAGAAGCAGTTATTTTCTCACTTGTTATTAAAATATCAAATTGTGCATCGAAAGAACAAATTAAATAGGTGGCTCATTAAGAACTCATGCTAGAGACTTCCCTGGTGGCGCAGTGGTTAAGAATCTGCCTGCCAGCGCAGGGGACACGCGTTTGAGCCCTGGTCTGGGAAGATCCCACATGCCGCAGAGCAACTAAGCCCTTGAGCTGCAACTACTGAATCCCATGCTCCTAGAGCCTGTGCTCCACAACAAGAGAAGCCACCGCAATGAGAAGCCCGAGCACCACAACAAAGAGTAGCCCCGTGCCGCTCGCCACAACTAGAGAAAGCCCATGTGCAGCAACGAAGACCCAATGCAGCCTAAATAAATAAATAAATAAATAAATTAATTAATTTTTTAAAAAAGAACTCATGCCAGAAGTAGGAGAAATGTCAGTTCTGCCATTAATATACTTGAATTATTGATGCGATCTTCCAAATTGTCTTTACAAAATTGTCATTTGTCCATTTTGTAAAGATCAGTTTAGTTTAAGTGCTTAATAGTAAGCTTCAAAAATTCCCTTAACCAGATCAGTGTCACTGTATGTGAGACATTGGACTGACCAAATGAAGATGCTTATGTCAGTCTGTGTTATAAATATCAGTAGGTCTTGATTTCTTTTTATTTTTATATACAAATAAGTGCAAATGGAAGTTCTAATATTTTCTAGAATTTTCTTCTCACACTCTTTGGATCATCATGGCACACCCCCTGGAGCCATTCCCTCCCCTGTTTGGAGACCACTAGGGCAGACCGTTACTCTCCTGGGAAAGAGGAAGGCACTTCATGTCTCAAGTACAGATTTCCCTGTCCCAGCTTGGCTACACCCCTACTGTTGGCCCCTTCCATTAAGAACATTCCTCTTCACCCTTCATAAACTTTTGGTTACATGTCAAGATTCTGGTTTTGTAAGATCATGTTTACAATGTAGTCTAATTTCTTTGTTATCCATATCACATGAAAAGTTCAGCAAAGGAGAGTGTTGAGTTCCAGCATGTCCTGGGAGAGATCAGAGGAGTGAATGAAATTGATGGAGTTTGGCAGATGGATGGATGGATAGTGTGTGTGTGTGTGTGTGTGTGTGTGTTGTTTGATGAATTTATCTAGTATTTTTTTCTCAGTGAAATTCTGTCTTCTTGCTCCCTGAGCTTAAACATTAAAGGGTTTTTGCTTGTTTGTAAACAAAACAAAACATTCTTTATGACTGAAGGTTTTAGAAGCAATCGATTTCTTCTTTACATAATTATGTAGCTCTTTTTTTCTTAAATCAGGAGAAACATGGAAGGCAAATCCCATATAACCAAATAAACTATCCTTTGCAGTGTAGAATAATAGAGCAACCGTGTAGTTTTATGTTTCACCTATGGTTTATTTGGTCTTCAGAGATGTGTGGACTCTATGTGTACTAGTTTGGGTTCTTTACAAAGAAAATTACTCCATATAGAAAGAGTCCATGCCTACAGTCTAAGTAAGGAAGTACTGATATAAATAAGACCATTTCTTATCAGTATAAAAGTAGGTGACATACATGTTTATAGTTGAAAGGAACCCTATCTTACAGATGAATAAAATGAGACCCAGAGGGATTAGGTAATTTCCTCAGGATCACAGAGTTTGCTAATAGGAGATGGAACTGGACAATGTCTTTTGACTCCAGGTAGGTGAGCTTTCTACTAGAATGCTCTACTGGTGTTTGTTTTTACAGGGAAGTATAGACATCAACTATATTTGGAGGTAGCATGAACAGGTATTTACTTAGAGTGAAATGGAGTATCTCTGGCAGGGCCAAGACTGGGGCAGCTGTAAACTGCCTTCTTGTTGTACTAGGAAGAGTTTCCATAGCAGTGACCATGACTGGAGAGAGACTAGTTCATGTACACGGCACAAGATGACGTCCCAGAAACATGGACGAGGAACCGTAGCATTTTGGTTTCCTGGAACGTCCAGGGTCTGATCTGCTTTGGATTAACGATATTACTGGAGTTAGCTCCAAAGGAACAAGGTGATAGAAAACAGATGGTCTAGGCCTCACTATGTTCTAGACGTCCCCTTAGGGTTTTCTTCTACTATAAGGATTAAGGAATAGGGTATAGAATGTCTATATACTTAATTGTAAATCAATGCCTTTAAACTCTTTTTTTACCTGTTGAGATATAAAATAACCAGGGACTGTTGGAGTTACCACATTACTAGCATTCCTCTTTTACGATCCATCCTACTCTGTCCACCCTGGCTGTACCACGTACTAGGCTGGGTGACAACTCTAGCTGCTCCCTGGTAGCTCAATAGAGCACACCTCCACTGTGTCCTACCCACAGGAGATTCCTTTCCAATTATCATATCAATAATAACTTTTAAAAATGAATGTCCATTCAAAAGACATTTAAACAGTAGCTCCATTGTTTGATTAATTTCTGTATTTAGACTCTCAAGTAAACACTGTTGCCCTGTGATTTCAGTTCTGAATGTAGACCCAGTATATCCAGTAAACTTTTAGGTGCATATAGATAGTGCTCAGCGTTGCAGAATGCCTTTTGTTCATTCAAGAAATAATAACTAAGTGAGTCTAGACAGTTACTTCAAGTAAGGGGATGTCAACTCAGATAAGGCATGGTTGGGTCCTGCTTTCTTTGAGCTTACAGTCTAGTGGGGCAGGCAGACAAGCAACAACCTGGAAAGGGGTATTCTGGGGTCAGTCTGTGCAGATTATCTGTAAGAGAACAGAGAATTTGTCTTCGGGACCATCTGGAGAAGCCCTACCCCAGGTGCTTAAGAAAGACTTTGTTAAGCTGTGAAGATCACCTGTCTTTGGAAAACCCTTCGGAGTGTGGTGAGCAGCTGTGTGGATGGTACCAAGATGGAGAGCCCAGGACTGGTGAGCAAAAACAGGGCTATAGATGTGAGGACACTTCAGGTGACTGGATTAAGGAATCAGGGAGAAAACAGTCATGGTCACAGAATTTGTTTAGTTTCTGACTGTTGGCCTGAAGCTCCTACCTAGCTGAGGATAGATGGTTTTTTTTTTTTTTAATTGATGAGTTTTTTTTATTGAAGTATAGTTGATTTACAGTGTTGTGTTAGTTTCAGGTATACAGCAAAGTAATTCAGTTATACATATATATATCCGTTTTTTTATTGAAGTAGAGTTGATTTACAATGTATTGGTTTCAGATGTAGAGCAAAGTGATTCAGTTATATATATATATAGTATATATATATTAATACATATATACTATATATAAAAATATATACTATATATAAATATATATACTATATATAAATATATATAGTATATGTATTTATATATAGAGTATATATAAATATATATACTCTATATATAGTATATATGTATTTATATGTAGAGTATATATAAATATATATACTATATATAGAGTATATATGTATTTATATATAGAGTATATATAAATATATATACTATATATAGTATATATGTATTTATATATAGAGTATATATAAATATATATACTATATATAAAAATATATAGTATATATACTCTATATATAAATATATATATATACACATATACACACACACTCTTTTTCAGATTCTTTTCCCTTATAGCTTATTACAAAATGTTGAGTATAGTTCCCTGTACTATACAGTAAGTCCTTAGGTGGGTTTTATTTTTAAAGCAGTTGTAAACTTTTTCTAATCGAATGATTTCACATAACAATCCAGATTTCTGACCTTGAAAAATTGGAAGATCTATTAATACTGCTTTAATTTTCCCAAGTGGTAGCAATGGAGTGAGCTGTATAGTGACGGCTCCCTGTGGCTGGAACATCATAGGAGCTGGTTCTCCCTAGGCTTCACTACTTCCTCCTCTCTCACCGTATTTATCATCTAACCCTGAGCCTATGTCATCCCTCACTCCTTAAGATTCCTGTCCCTTTTGTTTAGTTTCAGTAAAACACAATCGAGGTACTGCTGTGAAGGGATTTTTCAGGTGTAAGTGAAGTTCCATGTCACTTGATCTTAAGATACAGAGGTTACCTAGGCTGCCTGATGTAATTGCACAAGCATGAGAAGGACAGGATATGCTCTTGCTGCTTTGAGGATAGAGGGAACAAGTGAAAGGGAATGCAGGTGGTCTCTAGAAGCAAAGATCAGACTCTGGCTGACAGCCAGTGGGAAAACAGGGACCCCAGTGCTATCATCATAAGCAACTGGTTTCTGCCAACAATCTGAATGATCTTGGAAGTGGATGCCTCCCCAGAGCCCGCAGATAAGAGCCCAGCCAGCCTATACCTTGATTTTGGCCTTGTGATAAATACCTTGAGCACAGCCCAGCCAAACTCACCCAGATTCTTGGCCTATAGAACTGTAAGATCTGTAATCCAAAAATGGATTTGTGTATATCAGTAAATTTGTGATAATTTGTTATGCAGCAATAGAAAATGAATGCGTGGGCTTTGGGATCAGGCAAATAGGGGTTTTACTCTGGATCTGCCACTTGCTATCTGTATGACCCAGGGAGAGTTCCTTAAGTTTCTTTCCTCATCAGTAAACTGGGGATACGAATACAACCCACCTCATAAAGTTGTTGTGAGGATTAACTGAGCTAACACAGTGTAGAACTAGCCTGGCACACGGTAAGTGTTCAACAAGTATCAGCTCCCTTTAAATAAACCTTTCAATGTTCTGGCATCTTCAGTAAAAATGGAATTTTTGAAAATTCTTACAAAGCAAACAAACCAATTGGAGAAAATAGTAAAGTGCTGGCATGTCGTCACAGAGACCAAAACTGTTGATTGAAATACTTTGTCACTGTTTGCCTATTATGAGATCTTTTGGGCCACAGAGACCCTAAGACCCTGCACTGCCAACTTACTGTAGGATGAAAACTCCATACTTGGAGAAGGGATAAAACTTGGGTTCCTGTTTCCAGTCCTGTAAATAGCCAAAGCATCTTGGGAATACCCTTCCATTTTTCTAGGCTTCGTTTTTCTTGTCTATAAAATGAATGCAGGCTTTGTAAAGTCCCCAGGATCCTCCTTACTCTCCCTCTGGAAATGTTCTAAATGAAAGATATAAAAAAGGTGCTGCCTGCTCTAGGGAAACAACTGTGTGTATGCATTTTGAAAGCTGGTAGAGGGGTGAGATCCAGAGTAGAGAATGGAGGCTTCTCTGTTTTCCCAGGTGGTCATTTCCTTCCCATTTTCTCCTACTTCTTAAGGGTTTGGAGAGCTGAAGAGAACCTTGGTGAATGGCAGAGTAATTCATCTATCAAAAAGACTGCTCTTCCAGGATGTGCCAAATATTCATCAAGCTAGCTAGCTTCTTAATCTGTACACAGTAATAATGACTTCCAGAATTAGAAGAGAATTAGGGCAAGATTATTATTAACATCTGCATCTTGTTGCTTGGTACGCTCCTTCATATATTATGAAATCTATCTTTTTGCAATTTTCAGCACTCAGGAAGCCTTACCAGGTATCATTTCAGCTAAAGCACAGTGATGAACAATGCCAACCCTAACACTGGGCAAAACACTTCGTAGATGAAAGCATTGGCATTTGGGACCACTTATGCTGCTGTCCAGTTGTGAATGATTGCTGGTGTTCATGTTTATTCAGCAAAGATCCTTGGAGACCTGTTTGAAAGGGCACGTGTTCCCTGGTTAGGGAAGACAAGCCACTCTGCTCTCTGGAACAAAAAGAAGGGCAAAGAGGAGGTCATCAGTGACCTTAATTATCTGCTACGTGTGACCTACCTGCTGGGAGCTTATTAATGAAGAACTCACAGAGGAGATGGGGAACAGGCTTTGTTTTCAAAACAACTACTGGCTGTGTGCCTTTGAGCAAGGTACTTGACCTCTCTGGGCTTCATCTGTAAAGTGGGTATGAAGTAAAAGAGGAGACTCTTCCACCAATCATTCCTTTCAAAACTTTCCTCCACATTATTAGAATGTGAGGAAGTTCACCTATATTATTTTTCTCAATCTAAATGAATCCCCTTTGTCAGGATTGACAAGAAATCCAATATCAGTTGTTACTGGATAGTGGCATGGGCAGCATTCAGCAGTCCAGCTGAGTTAATGCAGTCCTGAAGCATGGGGAAGGGGCTCTGTTCTTCAGTCCACTGTGGTGCCCATGAGATTTTCGTTGTTCACATGGGCCATTCCAAAGTGAACAGCTCCTGTGTTCATGGCATCTATGCCTTCAGTACCTATCCTGGCTCTTGGAACCTTCAACATGGCTCCTGACACCACAGAGCATGAGTTCAGGACCCAGTTAGCCAGGCTCTGTTCCCACTCTACCTTTTCTCATGTGTGGTTGCAGATTCCTGTCATTCTTTTTTTTTTTTTTTTAATTTAAATTTATTTATTGATTTATGTCTGCGTTGGGCCTTTGTTGCTGTGCGGGTTTTCTCTAGTTGTGGCGAGTGAGCGAGCGGGGGCCACTCTTTGTTGCAGTGCACAGGTTTCTCATTGCGATGACTTCTCTTGTTGTGGAGCACAGGCTCTAGGTGCGTGGGCTCAGTAGTTGTGGCTCGTGGGCTCTAGAGCACAGGCTCAGTAGTTGTGGCGCACGGGCTAAGTTGCTCCACAGCATGTGGGATCTTCCCAGACCAGGGCTTGAACCTGTGTCCTCTGCATTGGCATGCGGATTCTTAATCACTGCGCCACCAGGGAAGTCCCGATTCCTGTCATTCTTTGTCCTTCTTCTCCCTTCAGATCTCTGAGAATCCAGCCTCTCTCCTCTGGTTGCATTATTTCTCCCTCCTCCAACCTTGAAGACTTTCCACCTTGGGTCACGCCAGCTCCAACTTTCAGTAAGCCTAGGCCAGGGGCCACAGTGGACTGGAACATGATGAAAAATGGCAGCCACCACTAGGGGAAGGCAAGATGGACTGGAAAGCTCTGTGGTGAGCCACTGAGTACATGCCCATCTGAAGGAGGGAGTTACTGCTCAGTTCCAGGTGATTTATGCCACAGGGGAATAAAAGTTCAGAACTGTAGGTTTTCCAGTATTTCAGGATAAGCAGAGATCCAGACTTTTTCAGGTTTAATTTCCTGACTTTAAAATTTCAGTGCAATTAAAATATAAAAATATCATGAAGACCAAATAGACCACATCTGACAGGGGCCAGTTTGTGATTGCATTAGTTTTCCAGGGCTGCCATAACCAAGTACCACACACTGGGGGGTTTAAGCACTAGAAATTTATCATCTCACAGTTCTTGAGGCTACAAGTCTGAAATCAAGATGTTGGTAGGGTTGGATATTTCTGATGGCTGTGAGGGAAGGCTCTCTCCCAGGCCCCTCTCCTTGGTTCGTAG
Source organism: Tursiops truncatus (assembly GCF_011762595.2). Taxonomy (NCBI): domain Eukaryota; kingdom Metazoa; phylum Chordata; class Mammalia; order Artiodactyla; family Delphinidae; genus Tursiops; species Tursiops truncatus. The sequence continues at coordinate 120,207,441 of NC_047036.1, read as the reverse complement.
GTTGTCATCTTCATATTCACGTGTTCTCCCTGTATCTTCACACCATCTATACTCTCTGCATGTCTATGTCCAAATTTCCCCCTCTTTGTAAGGACACCAGTCACATTGGATTAGAGCCTACCCTCGTGACCTCATCTTAACTTTACTAAGTATATCTGTAAATTCCAAATAAGTTTACATTCTGAGGTACTGGGGGTTAGGACTTCAACATATGGATTTGGGGGGATTATAATTCAACCTATAACAGTGGCTTCAACCCAGACATTTAAAAACAAGTTACTCTGTTTATCAACAGAAGATCCAATCTCTGGTACACAAAAGATTGGTTACTGGGTATGGGAAGGTGGAGAATGGATCAGGAGGAAGGCAAACATCACTCATTCTTTTGAGACACGAAGCCACAATCCATTCATCAACCAAGTTATCTGCTCAGCATGGCATCTAACACATAATAGATTCTCAATAAATATTTGTTGAGTTAGAATGAGTTAAATTTGATCAAAAATGGACAGAGAGGGCTTCCCTGGTGGTGCAGTGGTTGGGAGTCCGCCTGCCGATCCAGGGGACACGGGTTCATGCCCCAGTCCGGGAGGATCCCACATGCCGCGGAGCGGCTGGGCCCGTGAGCCATGGCCGCTGAGCCTGCGCGTCCGGAGCCTGTGCTCTGCAACGGGAGAGGCCACAACAGTGAGAGGCTCGTGTACTGCAAAAAAAAAAAAAAATGGACAGAGAAAAAAAGGAGAGAAGGGCATAGACTAGAGGTGAATAGAGATATTTAAAGATGCTCATGGAAAGAGCTGAAGGAAGTCCATTCTTTACAGCAGGATAGGAGCTCAGCCACTTTGTAGTGGGCATCAAATATATCTGGTGTGGATTGGGCATTTTCCTGGCTTAGAGGAAAAATATAGGACATGTTCTAACCTGAATAGAATTTGGGGCTGGCGGGGGGGTTGTGTGTGTGATGTGAGACTTAATTTCTCAATGTTGAACAAAAAAATGAATCATATAATTCCTAATGAATTATTAGTGCAATAACCTACATGTTTATTTTGTTCTCTTCTTGTTTCCCCATATTTGCTTAATGAAATACGTTGGCAGAGTGGATGATTTCTCCTTTTCTGATGAAGAATGCCTAGAATTTGGAGACAAATCCAGACTCACAACTTGTCCTCTTATTTGCTATGTTCGCTCAGCCAAGATGGCAAGCTTCTGAGTCCTAAATTTCTCATTTGTAGAGGATTAAATTGTGAATTCTAGGTTCCCTTTGATTGAATTCTGGTATCCATTATAGGACAGAATGACAGTACTTCCTTAGATCAAATCTTCCTTCAGCACTTTTTGAATCAATTTATCAATTTTGATTTTTCCCCTGAGTTTATTTTGTATTATGAACTATGTTAGCCAGATACCGCCCTAAACTGGCTTAAGTACAAGAGAAGAAAAAAGCAGTTTACTTGCTGATGGAACTGAGAAGCCAAGCATGGTTGCTCCTAGGAGCTCAAATAATATCATCAGAGTTCTGTTGCTCTCTTTGCATCTCTCAGCTCAGTTAGATCCTGCTTGGTTTTATTCTCCAAAGACTCTTTCTATGTAGTGAGGAAAAGATTGTCAATAGATAGCTCCATGCTCACAGCAGTCTTCCAGCTTTAAATTCAGAACAAGAGATAAAAATCTCTATGTCTCTAGTATAAAAAAAAAAGTCCGGAAGACTTTGATTGATGGTGCTTTAATCACATACCCTTTCCTAAATTCATCACTGTGTGTCAGAGGTTGTAGTACCCTGACTGGCTGAGCCTGAGACACATGCCAGGAGCAAGAGAAAGTGGGCTAGCTCTTGACTCCTAAATACATGGGATGGGTAAGGACTGACTCCTCCAAAGAAGGGGATGCTGGACTGATGAGAACATAACCGCTGTAGTGTTCAAAGGTCTTTTGCTTTATTCAAGTTATTTATTAAACCTTCTAAAAAATTTCTACCACTGGTTATTTCAGCCTCGTAAATATTAAATCTGACAATGAACATTGATACTTTGGGTGGACATACATAGCAGACTAAAAACATTACAAGCTTCTAAAGGTGAATAACTAATAAATGTGTGCATACATGCATACATATCATCACACACACACACACACACACACACACACACACACACACACACACACACACACACACACACACACACACACACACACACACACACACCCCCTACCTAATTCATTGTCTAGGTAACTATGTCCAAACACTTCAATGTGGCATTCATGGCTCTTCCTAAGATGTTATAAAATATAACCCTGTACAATTTGGGTTCAGAGATGGAATACCACTTTGCAGCTTATAATACTGGGACTCGGGGTTTTTTCTGAGCTTTGGTCAGAAAGGAATAAGTCAATGAATAAGGTTAAGAGAATTCTGACATGTCTGGGTGTCTCCAGCACAAAGGTGTGGGTGTAGAGGGACTATTAGAAGTCTGTTTGCATAGGAGCTAAGGTTCCTCCTAGGGAAAACAAAAAATAAAACAAAAAAACAAAAGCTGTATGCTCTGCTGGGTGAATGGGTGAATATATATGTGTGTATATATATTCACATACATATATATATATATGGACAAAATATATATGTGGGCTGAGGATCTTCTCTGGAAAGATTCCTGCTAACAGGAGAAGGACCTCAGCACCACCAGTTAGAGCCAGCAACAAAGCCTTAGTTCTCTGTGTGGAGAACTTTCTAGAGTGTGGGTTGTCCTTTGGATTTATCCTTCTGTTATAGCTCCCCTTGGTGAAATACGAATCACCTAAAGAGCAGAGCAGCTATATAAGTAAAACGTATAAACATCAGGTGCTCCAGAGCATCATATGCACCTCTGTGGCAGAAAGTAAATCAAAGCAGAGAGAGCCGTTCTCTCTACGTCCCAGGAGACACTGCACAGTGCATTCCAGGGCCTTTGTCATGGAGCCCCATGGAGCAGAGGTGGTCACAGGGAGGCCCTGTTGTACCCTGAGTAGCAGCAGTGGTCATGGGCAGGGCAGGGAACTGAAACATCCACAGAGCCCTTGGAGCTGCAAGGGAGTTGGGGGCAGTAGCAGTAGTGCCCTCTGTGGAGCCATGGTGGTCACTAGAAGGGACCATCTCCCCAGTCCCCATGTTTGCCTTGTGCAGACAATTTAGCTCTGCCCTTACTGCTTCAATCTAATTTCCCCTCTCCCAGCTCAAAGTTATCTTCAGTTATTTGATCATTATACTGAATATCATGATGTTAATTATCAAAAGACTCTGAAGTTACCTTTACCCCATCTTGGGGAAGAAGTAGTGAAGAATGAATTTTGAGGACATTCATGTGTATGAATAACTGTTTTCCTCACCTACACACACACACACGCGCGCGCGCGCGCGCACAGACACACACACACACACACACACACAGAAAAGACTGAATAGATATACACTGAAATGTTAACTCTGGTCTGTAGTTGTCTCTGGCTGGTGAGATTATGAGAAATTTTTCCTTTCTTTCCTTTTCTTCTCTTTCCTTTCCTTTTCTGTTTTTTTTTTCTTTTTTGGGAAGCATTTTTCTAAATTTTCATTTTCTAAATTTGCTATAATTAATTTGATTTGTCATTATATTAAAAAAGGCCAATTTAAAAGAAAATGAAGACACAAGAAAATCTCTAACCATTATTAAGTTCATTTGAGACTTTAGCTCCTCAGTGAAGATATTTCTAGCTTTTCCTCCACCTACTCTGCCCCTCAAATAATAAGGAGCTTTCAACCCTCTGAACTGGGGCCGCACCACCACCTCTGCAGGCACTGAGCCCTCACCAAATGCTGGCTGTCTGTTGAAAGTACCCAGCCTGGGGCCTTAAATTAGTCATGTAATGGTTCCAACTCTTTTCATTCAATTAAATTTAATAACATTTGATTAAATGTCCAAGTGCTATGCTGGGCCATGGCCCTGTGTATATACAAAGTGTAGTTAATGGGCCCAGCAGGAGTGCCTGAAGTACATTAAAGTATGATCCCACCTTCCTCATTTAATCCACCTTGGTGTTCCCAGCTCCTGTCCCACTCCACCCCCATCTACATGATTCCTAACCTCTTTCCAGATCTAGGTCCCTATGCCGTCTGTTGCCTATCCTTTTCAATAGGTTAATTCTGTCTGCTCTACAGGGGTTATCACTTGCCGTGTTCAAGGAATACTAAGGGAAGAGGATGATTTTTGGCCCACGAAGAAGTTGACTGATGCCCTCTGAATTAGTCAGCACAGGCTTCTATAACGAAATATCATAGAGCGGGTGGCTTACACAACAGGAATTGATTTCTCACAGTTCTGGAGACTGGAAGTGTGATGTCAGGGTGCCAGCATGGTTAAGTTCTGGTGAAGGCCCCCTTACTGGCTTGCAGACAGCTGCCTTCTCACTATATCCTCATATGATGGAAAGAGAGAGCTCTGGTAACTCTCCCTCTTCTTAAAGGGACACTAATTCCATCATGGGTCCTCACCTTCATGACCTTATCTAAACCTAATTAGCTCTCAAACGTTCCACCTTCAAATACCATTACATTGGTGGTTAGAGCTTCAACATGTGAAATTTAGGAACACATAAACAATACCCTCAGTGCATTGGCTTTCAGTTTTCACAGTTTAGTTCGGTGAATTTGAGATTATATTATCTGGCTCTGTATAGAGTATCCCTCACAAAATAGAATACTGCCTCAGAAGAGTTATCAGTATAAAGAATCCCTTTCACAAAGCATATGATCATATGACCATCTCAGTAGATACAGAAAAAGCTTTTGACAAAATTCAACATCCATTTATGATAAAAACTCTCAACAAAGTGGGTATAGAGGAAGCATACCTCAACATATAAAGGCCATATATGACAAACCCACAGCAAGCATCATGCTCAATGGCAAAGAGTTGAAAGCATTTCCTCTAAGATCAGAAACATGACAAGGATGCTAATCCTCATCATTTATTCAACATTGTAGTATAAGACCTAGCCTCAGAAATCAGACAAGAAAAAGAAATTAAAGGAATCCAAACTGGATAGGAAGAAGTAAAACTGTCACTGTTAGCAGATGACATGATACTATACATAGAAAATCCTCAAGATGCTACCAAAAAAACTGCTAGAACTCATCAGTGAATTTGGTAAAGTTGAAAAATTAATATACAGAAATCTGTAGCATTACTATACACTAACACCAGACTATCAGAAAAAAGAAATTAAGAAAAGAATCCCATTTATAATTGCATCAAAAAGAATAAAATGCCTAGAAATAAATCTAAGGATGTAAACAACTCATACTTGGAAAACTACAAGAGAGTGATGAAGGAAACTGAAGACAACACAAATGGATGGAAAGATATACTGTGCTCATGGGTTGAAAGAATTAATATTGTAAAAATGACCATACTACCCAAGGCAATATTCAGTGCAATCCCTACCAGAATACTAATGACATTTTTCACAGGACTAGAGCAAATAATTCTAAATTTTGTATGGAGACACAAAAGACCCCAAATAGCCAAACAATCTTGAGAAAGAAGTACAAAGCTGGAAGTATCATGATCCCTGATTTCAAACTATACTACAAAATAATCAAAACAGTATGATACTGATACAAAAACAGACACATAGATCAATGGAAGAGAACAGAGAGCCTAGAAATGAACCCACACTTAAGTGGGCAATTCATCTATGATATAGGAGGCAAGAATATACAATGGGGAAAAGACAACCTCTTCAATAAATAGTGTTGGGAAAACTGGACAGCTATATGCAAAAGAATCCAACTGGACTAGTTTCTCACACCATGTACAAAAATAAATTTGAAATGGAGTAAAGACTTAATTGTAAGACCTGAAACCATAAAACTTCTAGAAGAAAACGTAGGCAATAAGCTCTTTGACATGGTCTTAATAATATTTTTTTTGTATGTTTCCTCAGACAAGAGAAACAAAAGCAAAAATAAGCAAGTGAGACTATGTCAAACTAAAAAGTTTTTTGTACAGCAAAGGAATCTATCAATAAAACGAAAACCCTGCCTACTGAATGAAAGATGATATTTGCAAATTATATGTCTGATAAGGAGTTAATACACCCAAAATACAAAGAACTCATACAACTCAACATCTAAAGAATAAACATGCAAATTAAAAAATGGACAATGGATCTGCATAGATATGTTCCCCAAGAAGACATACAGATGACCAACAGGCACATGAAAAGAAGCTCAACATCACTAATCATCATGGAAATGCAAATCAAAACCACAGTGAGAGGGACTTCCCTGGCGGTCCAGTGGTTAAGACTTCACCTTCCAATGCAGGGGCTGCGGGTTCGATCCCTGGTTGGGGAGCTAAGATCGCACATGTCTTGCGGCCAAAAAAGCAGAACATAAAACACAAGCAATATTGTAACGAATTCAGTAAAGACTTTAAAAATGGTCCACATCAAAAAAATCTTAAAAAAAAACAACACAATGAGATATCACCTTACACCTGTCAGAATGTCTGTTATTAAAAAGACAACAAATAGTAAGTATTGGCAAGGATGTGGAGAAAAGGGAACCCTCGTACTCTGTTGGTGGGAACGTTAGTCGGTGCAGTCACTATGGAAAACAGTATGGAGATTCGTAAAAAAATTAAAAATAAAACTACATGGGACTTCCCTTGCGGATCAGTGGTTAAGACTCTGCATTTCCACTGCCGGGAGCACGGGTTCAATCCCTGATCGGGGAACTAAGATCCCACACTCCACGCAGTGCGGCCAAGGAAAAAAATAATAATAATAAAAATAAAAATAAATAAAACTACCATATGATCCAGCAATTCCATTCCTGAATGCTAGACAGTATTTGTCAATTGCATGAAGAAAATGAAAACACTAATTAGAAAAGATATATACACCTCTATGTTTATTGCAGCATTGTTTACAACAGCCAAGATATGGAAGCAACCTAAGTGTCCATAAGAGTCCATAGATAGGTGAATGGATAAAGAAGATGTGGTGTATATATACATAGATGTATATACAGTGGAATATTACTCAGCCATAAAAAGAATGAAATCTTGCCATTTGTGGTAACATGAATGGACTCAGAGGGTATTATATTATAGCAAGTGAAATAAGTCAGACAAAGAAAGACAAATACTCTATGATTTCACTTATATGTGGAATCTAAGAAACAAAACAAATGAACAAACATAACAAAACAGAAACAGAGTGGTGGATACAGAGAACAAACAGGTGGTTGCCATAGGTGAAGTGGGTGGGGGGAGGAAAAGAAAGAGGTGAGGGAGATTAAGAGGTACAAGCTTCCAGTTGCAAAATAAATGAGGCACAGGTATGAAATGTACAGTGTGGGGAATATAGTCAACAGCTATTTAATGTCTTAGTATGGTGATATAATTAGACTATGATCTATCATTTTGAAATGTATAGAAATATCAAATCACTATGTTGTGTAACAGGAACTAACATAGTATTGTAGGTCAATTATACTTCAAAAATAAACAAACTCATAGAGAAAGAGATTAGATTTGTGGTTACCAGAGACAGGAGAGGGGGGAGGGGGAATTGGATGAAGGCAGTCAAAAGGTGCAAACTTCCAGTTATAAGATAAACAGGTACTAGCGATGCAATGTACAACATGATAAATATAATTGACACTAATATGTGTTATATATGAACGTTGTTAAGAGAGCAAATCCTAAGAGTTCTCATCACAAGGAAACATTTTTTTCTATTTCTTTAATTTTGTGGGTATATGAGATGATGGATGTTCAGTGAACTTATTGTGATAATCATTTCATGATTTATACAAATCAAATCATTATGCTGTACACCTTAAACTTGTACGGTGATGTATGTCAATTATATCTCACTAAAACTGGAAGAAAAAAAGAATCCCTTGATTAAAGATATTATGAAAAGTCTAGACAAAAACAAGAAATCTATATCTCTCAATTTCTACTCTTGATCTGAATCCTTTTATAGCCACATTCATTGATGATTGAATGCTATTGATAAAACATCTATAAATATATATTTCACTGACATTAATGGTAATTTTTCCTTAAGTATATTGTCACACAAGTTTTTGGTGTTCTGATATTCTGGTAAACAGTATTTTTCTCAAGTGTTGAAATATCAGTATTTTGGGGGAGGGGTCCAATATAATTATTTTATATCTAAAATCTGAATTATTTCTGTCCTAAGAAATTCCTGGAGAGTAATAAAGTAGACTAAAATTTCAAATCAAATAAAGATACAGCTGTTTAGGAAATGTTCTTCAGTACCTTCAAAACCCTCAAGAGGAGGAATAAAAGCAAAGTTTCTATTGAAAGAATCATTCTTTTTCTAGTTCAAAGACTTCCTGAACAAAAGGGAAATAAATTGACAGTACTAAAACTGATACAGGGAACTTAATCTCCATTGGAATCTCAGTCTATATATGATCAAACTAGCAGAAGAGGAATCAGTAGAGCTTTCTTTAAAACAACAAGTATGGTTTACCATCATTTAAAAAATTACAGTTCTTGAAAAAAACGATTAATATGTTCTCAAAATAATAAAACAGTAGAGGGGATAGTTGGAGAGGAAAGAGTCAAAGGAAAACATTTAGAGTTATATCTGTCTTCTCAGTATTTGTCAATTAGAATCATAAAACTTTTCCAGAAGCTGGAACAAATTTGTGCTAACAATTATAACACTTTAGGATTGCCTTCTAAAAAATCAAATATATTCCACTTTCAGTGTTCTTAGTGTATACTGTATTGGTTTATATTTAATATTTGGGTTAGTTTTGGATAATGCTTATTTTACCTGTAAATTTTTGTTTGAATAATATATGTTTTTATTTATCTTTTTATAGATTTGCTTTAACTTGTTGCTTTTTAATATATTTATGTTTTTGTTTTCAATATGGTGAATATTTAGCTTTACTGACTTTTTATATTATGAATTTTGAACATATAAATTAAGAAAATATCTAAGTGAATATCCATGCTTTTATAATATACAAAATGTGTACCAAAATGCTTTATTGTCATTTTGATATTTTTGTACTTTGAGGAGTTGGTTAATAAAAGTGTGAAACTGTCACAATTAGGGAGATTTTTAAATACTGGGTATTTTAACTTTATCTCATCCTTTGAAAGTTTCAAGTTTTTAATGTTTTATAATGAAAGCAATATATTAATAGTCCATTCAGAAAATGTATAAATAGATTCATATATTGAAGGTGGGTGTTCAGTAAGTTTTTACCAACGGGAAGCACAGCGCAAAAAGCTTAGAGACTGTTAACTCTACAAAACGATACATATTTATGTTGTCTGGGGATTTTTTAAAGAAAAGCTAGCATTCAGCAAGTAAAAACAATGAAAACCATCTGATGATATAAAAACTATTTTGGAAAGACTTCTGGGGTTCCTAAATTTATCACAGTTAGTTCAAGCCATGCTTTCTTCTCCTTAAAAATGATCTGCTCCTGCCCCACTACTCCCCATAATACTAGACAGACCCGAGGAAAGTCATTTGATTGCTTCCATTTTCCATGGCATCTTGTAGCATACTTATCATTACTGGAAGGGGAAAATGAGAAAATATTCCTTGACTTTTGTTCAGGAGATGTTTCAACTGTATGTATCTGAATAGCCTTACCTGAGTGTCTGGTGTATGAGGTCATTTAGCTGAAATCTTCCCTCTGTCACAGGGTGCAAGCAGTATAACTACCAGAGAGCAAATAGAGTCATTCCAAACATGCATTTCTCTGTGTTGCCTTAAACAAAGAAACAGGACGAGCCTGTGTTCCTAAAGAATAGAGGATTTTTTTTTTGTAAAACATTTTTTTAAATTGAAGTATAGTTGATTTACAATGTTGCATTAGTTTCTGGTGTACAGAAAAGTGATTCAGTTAGATATAGATATAGATATATAGATACAAATATAGATATATAGATTCTTTTTCAGATTCTTTTCCATTATAGTTTATTACAAGGTGTTGAATATAGTTCTCTGTGCTCTACAGTAGGACCTTGTTTTTTATCTTTTTTTTTTTTTTTTTGCGGTAGGCAGGCCTCTCACTGTTGTGGCCTCTCCCGTTGTGGAGCACAGGCTCTGGACGCGCAGGCTCAGCGGCCATGGCTCATGGGCCCAGCCGCTCTGCGGCATGTGGGATCTTCCCAGACTGGGGCATGAACCCGTGTCCCCTGCATTGACAGGCGGACTCTCAACCACTACGCCACCAGGGAAGCCCTTTATCTATTTTATATATAGTAGTTTGTATCTGCTAATCCCAGACTCCTAATTTATCCCTCCCCCTCCTGCCTCCGGTAACCGTAAGTTTGTTTTCTATGCCTGTGAGTCTGTTTCTCTTTTGTAAATATCTTCATTAGTATCATTTTTTAGATTCCACAATAAGTGATATCATATGATATTTGTCTTTCTTTGACTTACTTCACTTAGTATGACAATCTCTAGGTCCATCCATGTTGCTGCAAATGGCATTATTTCATTCTTTTTATGGCTGACTAATTTTCCATTATATGTATATATATATATATATATATATATATATATATGTATATACACACATACATGCATGCATACACCATATCTTCTTTATCCATTCTTCTGTCAGTGGACATTTAGGTTGCTTCCATGTCTTGGCTATTGTAAATAATGCTGCTATGAACATTGGAGTGCATTATCTTTTCAAATTCGAGTTTTTGTCTTTTCTGGGTATATGACCAGGAGTAGGATTGCTGGATCATATGGTAACTCTTTGTTTAGTTTTTTAAGGAACCTCCATACTGTTCTCCATAGTGGCTGTACCAATTTACATTCCCACCAATAGTGCAGGAGGGTTCCCTTTTCACCACACCCTTTCCAGTATTTATTATTTGTAGACTTTTTGATGATGGCCATTCAGACTGGTATGAGGTGATACCTCACTGTGGTTTTAATTTGCATTTCTCTAATAATTAGCGATGTTGAGCATCTTTTCATCTATCTTTTGACCATCTGTATGTCTTCTTTGGAAAAATGTCTATTTAGGTCTTCTGCCCATTTTTTGATTGGGTTGTTTGTTGTTGAATTGTAGGAGCTGTTTGTATATTTTGGAACTTAAGCCCTTGTCGGTTGAATCATTTGCAAACTTTTTTGTTTGTAAGTTGTCTTTTCATTTTGTTTATGGTTTTCTTTGCTGTGCAAAAGCTTGTGAGTTTGATTAGGTCCCATTTGTTTATTTTTGCTTTCATTTCCATTGCCTTGGGAGACTGACCTAAGAAAACTTTGCTACGATTTATGTCAGAGATGTTTTGCCTGTTTTCTTCTAGGAGTTTTATGGTGTCATGTCTTATATTTAAGTCTTTAAGCCATTTTGAGTTTATTTTATGTATGGTGTGAGGGAATGTTCTAACTTCACTGATTTACGTGTAGTTGTCCAGGTTTCCCAACACCACTTGTTGAAGAGACTGTCTTTTCTCCATTGTATATTCTTGCCTCCTTTGTCAAAGATTAATTGATCATAAGTGTGTGGGTTTATTTCTAGGCTCTCTATTCTGTTCCATTGATCCATATGTCTGGTTTTTCATGCCATACCACTCTGTTTTGATTACTGTAGCTTTGTAGTATTGTCTGAAATCTGGGAGGGTTAGATGTTCTCTTTGGGAAATATTCATTTGCTGATGGAAAAGGGGCTGATTGCTCACATCAGTTACAAATGATTTAAAACCTCAAGTGCCAAGAATTTATCTCATACATGAAGTCCAGCGCCACCCTTATCCACATTAATGTTTGTAACTTTGAAGAGACACTGGGTCACTGCAAGGAAAGAGAATACTTCAACTACATTGGCAGTCCTGGTATTTGTGCTAAATCCCATCCTACTGGGATTGAGCCCTTGGGCAAACATAGGGATGGTGGTCTTGATTTGTCACTTCTAAAGGTATGTCTTTCTATATATATTGATTCACAAACATCGTCTCCATCCTTTCCATGGAAGCCTTCCTCAAATAGAACTCACACTTAGACCACATGTAAATGTGGATAATGATCGCTTAAGTGTTGTCAGATAATTTGGCACAATGCCCTGCAAAATCAGTGGAACTGTAGGAGAGACTGCTTTTATCCTCAGCATGGATCAAATCAAGACATGAGAAGGAGCATGCCTTCCAAGAATGCTTTTCTAAAACATTGCTGGGGAGAAATACAATTGAAGGGAAATCTGACATGTGGCTGGAATATGTTAGGTAACTTCTCAACTTCATAATCAAAAGCAGTTGTCATTCGATTGAAGTAGAAAACCGAGGAGGAAGTTGGTTTGTTGTACTACTTGAATCTTTTGAAGTTACAATCACCTATACCTACAAATTCCCAACAAAGACCATATGTTATTAGACGTCTTAATTGTGACTTCATTTTTTAATTTTAAATTTGAGTCTTTTAAAAATAGTGAGAAGGAACAGGAGAGATTAATGGGAAAAAATGAACATCTAAGAAGCAGTTAACTAAGATATTTGAAAGTATGCAGTGAATTTGATTCATAAATGTTTTACTGTCCCAATGCTGTTTCTTAAAATTGTAGCTCATGATTCCAGTGGAGGTAGAATCTATACTCAAATAATATTCAATAAATTGAATTGAACGTAAATGAAGCTCAATTTCTCAGGGAATATATATATATATATATATATATATATATATACATACATATATGTATGTAACTTTCTATCAGAAGATGAAATGGAAATGAATATAGATAACTAGTAAAAAATATATGACACCTTATTTACTAATGTATTTTTATTAGCCTTATTTTTCATGTCTTTTTATTCTGTATTTTTGATGCTTTTGCCATCTTGGAGCCTTGCTAACCCTGGAGGGACTGCCTGTCTCAGGGTCAGCTAATTCCTAGAGGTAGCAAATAACCTGCCTGTGAATGTGCCTTTCCTATGCAGACCAACCAATACAGAGCTTATACTTCTAACCACCAACTTTACTGAGCTCTTCCACTCCGAGCCCCTATTTCCCTAACTTAATCATCCCAGGGTCTGACTCCCAAACAACCAGGAATACCCCCTCCACCACAGAGCCTGCTGAATTATTCAAACTAGCCTGTCCTAGTCTCACCAATTACTTCCTGAAGCAACCACAATAAAGGCTCCTGACACAATATTCCCCTCTCCCTCTGCCTCCTGAGCAATCCTGGCACTTCCCCCCTATGGCGTGGAGTGCCCCTTCCTCTTGGGATCTGTGAGCATACAAACTATCTTTTCAGTGACTGTAATAAAACTTATATTTTAAAGCACAGCCTGGTGATATAATGCTTCCTGTGTTATGGCAGACTAGATTTCTTCCAAATCAACCTCCAGGTACAAATCATAAAAATGCTGAATGAAACATAAAAACATACTTTAAAATGCAGAGCTAGTTCACTAGCTAATAAAGAAAAGCCACATTGATGAAAAGTACAGCTCCAGACAAGTAACCAGGTTGATGGCTGGAATGCCTCCTGAGGGTATTCACTAACCTCTGGTGCCTAGAGCTTCAGTTTTAGTTGGCTTTACATGGGAAGCAGAAGGCGAAGCCTAGACATTGCACAAGGTGGGGAGTTACTCTCGTAAAACAGGGACCCCTCAAAAGTGTTGACCTTGGTGGATGAACTAGAAAAGGCTAGAGCCCAAAAAACCAAGATAATCTTGGTTTGGGGTTGGGAAGGGGAAATGGTTAATGATCTCTCTTGAGGATTCATAGTATTAACACTGACCTCAAAGAAAGGTGGGGCTGGAATTCACAATGTATTTGCATCCCCCCACAACCTCAGGCCAAGAAGTTTGTTTAAGTGGTCCTAGATTGGAAGAATATTCAGCTGCCTGGAAGAAGCAAATGGAAGTCATATCTAGAGAAACTAACCTCAACCGTGGTCTCCAACACTTCCCACAGATAAAATTCCAAAAACTTTAATGCACATCAGCACATACACAAAAACATTGGAATACATGATAGCATCTAGGTACACTGTCATAGCCAGAAGCACAGTAGCCTACTGAGTACTCTAAAAGTAGTGTTTCCTAAGTGAATTTTCAAAATAAAGAGACTGGGCTCGATGACCCTTGAGGTCCCTTTGATCTCCACAGTTCAGACACGTAAAACACTAAACTGTGAAACAGAAAAGAGTTGCTGGAAATGCACAGCCACCTGAGAGGTCGAGGTTGAGGTTTTCAGAAGGAAGGTACGGAGTTGCTGACTCAGCCTTGACGTTTTCTGGGCTCTTCGCCTATATAGGCCGAGGAGTGGTGTATGGACATCCTACTCATGTTTGGGATGGTGTTAGTCATGCTGTCTTTTGGATGGGGATGAGGATTTCCTATTTCCTTTCACATTCCCCTCGAAGCATCAAGCATGTTCCTTTACTGCCTGAAGCAGTGTTTTGACCACAGAGAACAACCAGGAGAGCTCTGTGTCATGGACTATCTCAGTGCTCTGTGCAAAGTTCCCATGCAGCTGCAGAGAATTGCTCAGATGTACAGAAACGCCACAGGCCCTGATTCTTCCTCCCCCTCCCCCTCCCCCTCCCATTGGCCTTCTCATCATGGTGGTTTTGCTGTGATTATCAGTTATTGCTTGGTTAAGCACCACACTGCCGCTTAATGGCTCTGAACCTATGGAGAAGTTATTCACCTCTTTGAGCCTCAGTTGGCATCCTTATTATCAAAGTAGGCATATTCCTAGTACCTACCTTTTAGGGTTGCTGTAAAGATTAAATAAGATAATCTCCCTGAAGCACTCAGCACAGCACCTGGCGCGATGTGTTCCACAATTGGCAATCAGTGTCACTGCCTTCCCAACTGGGGAAGATAAAATTAAGAGTTTGATGAACACATCACCCCTGAGGTATGATGAGAATGATCAGATATCTGAGCTATCTAGAACCTTCTGCACATTATTAGTATGCACTGAAGTTTCAAGCCATGTTTAAGAAAGGGAGTTTTGAGCTGAACCAAATTACGTATTTGTTTGTTTGTTTATTCCATAGCAACTTCTTATTCTAAAAAGGATTTGAAGCACCCCGAAGAGACTATATATATCATGCAGCAAGATATAAAATGAGATGTGGAAAATAAATTTCAAGAGGAAAATCAAGGTAAGAAAATTGAGATATATAGTACATGACAGAGAAAAATTTGTAATAGAGTCTTAAACATCTGGTATCTAATGCATTTCAGTTGTTCTTAAACCCAGAGAAACTAAATCTGGAACAGAGAAAGAAGGGCATCAAAGGTTTTGAGTCTATTTCCCTAACTCAGGAGATTATCCGTGGCTTATGGCAAAGCCTCCTACAAAAGGTTAATTACGTGCTTCTTTAAAGGATGGGCAGATGACACCTTTAAGCCTCTAAGAGGCCTCAAAAGGACCTTTACGATGCCTTTGTTAGCCTGTAGGTCCCCGAGGTGTAGCTGGAGGGTCAGAGTGTTGGGTCTTGCTCAGTAGTGGGCATTTATTTTGTTTTTGTGATTTCTCTGTGCTCTTTGAACACCCATCCTATATTTGTGGACATTTCTGCCTGTAGGGGATGCTCAGGGAGAAGCAGTTGACCCTAACATTTATTCTTCTCCTTGTGCTGTTTTCATAGTCCCTAAATCTGATTCTAAAGAAAAAAAAAAGCTATATTTTCAGGTCATAGAGCTTAAGCATAATGTAAAGCAGAATAATATAAAAACATAGTCACAATAAATGTTATTATTTTAAGGCTGTGTTTAATGGAGCTTTGTAAATGCATGCAATAATGTTTCCGTTTTAGAAATTAATTCATGAAAAGGAGGCTTTTCTAATATCTATTCTCAAACTATTTTGCTCCTCAAATGTACATAGGTTCCCATAAGGTATTAAATGAACAATGTATAGTTAATTTTCTAGAGTTGCATTTGTATAGTTCTCTAGTCATCTGGGTATTATTAGATGTATTATGAAGAATTTAGTACAATAATTCCATTGTTTTCAGCTTGAATTGTTGGCGTTAGCAGTTTAAATGGACCACCTATTTTTCCAAATTAATTTTTCAGATTTTCTGCAGTCTCATATACTCTTTACACTTCACACTTTATCCCTCTTCTGCACAGTTATAAAAAAAAAAAAAGTGTTATTTGATCATCAAAGCATGGAGAAGATTGTCAATTAAAACAGGAAAATCTGGGGCTTCCCTGGTGGCGCAGTGGTTGAGAGTCCACCTGCCGACGCAGGGGACATGGGTTCGTGCCCTGGTCCAGGAAGATCCCACATGCCGCGGAGCGGCTGGGCCCGTGAGCCATGGCCGCTGAGCCTGCGCGTCCGGAGCCTGTGCTCCGCAACGGTAGAGGCTACAACAGTGAGAGGCCCACGTACAGCAAAAAAAAAAAAAAAAAAAAAAAAAAAAAAAAAAAGCCAGGAAAATCTAAACAATATTCCTTAAATACTTTACTTGCTTTGGATTGCGTTTTCCTTCACTGCTTAAAAAGTCATTGCATTACTGGATTTCAACCATTCTAAAGCACATATCTTTTTAACAGAGCTGAAATACATATATGTTTCATAATCAGTGGCATGTCATGGTTTATTTGACTGTTTTTTATTATCTGAAAATAGAAAATAATGGCATATGTTATAATTGATATGTCTTAAATCCAGTGAAATATGATGGAGATGTTTATAAAGCACTGTTTTCTGGGTATTCTATACGGTACTAGGTGCTGGAGAAATGCAACAGCCCCTGACTGAAGGCAGCAGCTTCCACATGTGCCCTAGGAGCTCTAGGGCTTCTTGTGAGGAGGGAGCTTGGGCTCACCCTTGCAGAAACTCTGTCCTTTTGTTCTTTCTTTCTTTCCAAACAAATGGGACTTCTCTACAAGCTTTCCTTAGAAGAGAGGCTGTGTTGCTACCTAAAACAAAACAGAAGTTTGAAAATTAGTAACCAGAGAGATTGACTACCCACAGCAGAGTGAACATAGCTCTTCTTGAGCTCCTGCTGTGGGATGGACCCAGAACTAGATACAGTACATATGGAGCAGGGGATTTTATTGAGGTACTATTTTGTGCTTTGTCGTGTACAATTTTACCGCTCTTCCTCCATGTCTAGCCACGCTTCGTTCTCTTTACCCCTGGGAGGTTCGTGGCAGGGCCAGAAACAAGAATACCTCTTCCTGGTTCTTATAAACAATTCAGTCCTTAAAAGATGATGCTGGCTGTCCTCCACCTCCCCGCCTCCACCCTGGGGAAGGGTGTAGGTATGAGCCCAGCACTGTGGCCCCCTCTGTGAAGGTGGTCTCAGGAGATGGCTTCCAAATACATATAGGAAGGTGGACCCCACTTACAGGACTCTAATTCTCTGTAGTAACCTTGACAAAGACTCTCTCCTGGACCACATTTTAGTCAGGCTCCTCTGAACCCTCTGCTCGACTAGGCCCAAACTTGGGCTACTGTCTCTGTCCTTGTAGAGTCCAGTTTTAGCAAGAATCCTGCTACGGCAGTTTAGCCAGAATCCTCCACTTTTGAAATCTGAGCACCTTCAGTATCTGCCCCAGTTCCTCATCTGCCATCATCCCGCTGGTAACATCTAAGCACCCTGGCTGCCTTCAGTAAGAATCCAGTTAGGTCAGTTTAGCAAGAATTACCCTTCTGTCTTAGTAACTTTCCATCCACCACCCCTTCTCCCCACTCTGCTCCTTGGCTATAGATCCCCACTTTTCTTTATCATATTTGGAGCTGAGCCCAATCTCTCACCCCTACTGCAAAACCCCATTGCAGTAATTCCTACACCAGTCCCAACAGTCCTGAATGAAGTCTGCCTTACCATCATAACAAACGTCAGAATATTTTGTTTCTTTGACAATCTGTGCCCCAAGAGTGCCAAGACAGAGCACAGCCACCAGACCTGCAGAGACAGTGAATGTCTTCTTGGCACCCAGGGTGGGCAGATGTCTGGAGGGGTCTTTGGTGCTTTGACAGGTGCAGCATAATGAAAGGAGAGGAGAAAGATCTCTAGAGGTGGCTGTACTTGAATTTCACACCAGCCTGCTAGGTGGACGCTTGGAGAAGATCTAAGTTGATCTAAAAAAAAATACATTTCCTGCACAGCAAAATTTGGTCTTGCAAATTTATATCATGACATATTTTATCCCATTCTGCATCACAGCATCTGAAACGTTAGTGTTATAGCCATTTTCCCATTGAGATCTTAGAGTCTCAGAAAGAGAAGAGATTTGCCCAACTTTTCAGAGTAAGGCCATCAATGTAGAACATATGTGTACTAAAAGGCATAACAAGGATACCTTATTTCCTGGCAGAATTATTTAATTCCCTACTTGACAATTACTTGCTTGTCTAGTCATTCTTTAAAGGTATGCTTTCTCATTGCTTTCGTTTTAAGGGTGTTGAGTCATTCAGGAAATGAAGCCAGATTTGAGGAAATATTCTTAATTATCCCCCAAATATCTGGATACAAAGTAAACAAAAAATAAATAAATAAAAGGAAACATTCAGCTTCATCTGGAGGATTAAGAGCCCTGTAGGCAGAGTCAGCATGGGAGAAAGATGAAAGACATTCATTTAAATTGTGGTATAGTGTCCTGCTCTGTGTTTATTCTTTTTCTATTCAAGTGAAGTCTAAGATGGAACCTCAATATTTAAAAAGAACAAAAATGAATGGGATCCTCAGGCAGTTTAAATTTTGACAGAGGCTGAAAATATACCATTGTTTATGCAATCTATGAGGCATCTTCCTCGGAGCTCTGAGGGCATCCTAAGCAAAGCTGAAAACTATTTTTGGGAGGAGGACCCTAGTAGAAGGACAGTAGGATAGTGATAATTAGCATGAACTCAGCAAAGTGCTAACAGATGGCAACCCATTTTTTAAAACTGTTCGGGAAGGCTGAACACAGGCTTAGGAGTCTAAATTAGTCTCTTCCACTTAGCAGCTGGTTAACTTATGGCACATCATTTAACCTCTGAGCATCAGCTTTTTTTTTTTTTTAACATCTTTACGGGAATATAATTGCTTTACAATGTTGTGTTAATTTCTGCTGTACAACAAAGTGAATCAGCTATATATGTATACATATATCCTCATATCCTCTCCCTCCCACCCTCCCTATCCCACCCCTCTAGGTGGTCACAAAGCACTGAGCTGATCTCCCTGTGCTATGTAGCCGCTTCCCACTAGCTATCTATTTTATGTTTGGTAGTGTATATATGTCCATGCCTCTCTCTCACTTCGTCCCAGCTTACCCTTCCCCCTCCCCGTGTCCTCAAGTCCATTCTCTACGTCTATGACTTTATTCCTGTCCTGCCCCTAGGTTCATCAGAATGTTTTTTTTTTAGATTCCATATATACGTATTAGCATACGGTATTTGTTTTTCTCTTTCTAACTTACATCACTCTGTATGACAGACTCTAGGTCCATCCACCCACTACAAATAGTTCAATTTCATTACTTTTTATGGCTGAGTAATATTCCATTGTATATATGTGCCACATCTTCTCTATCCATTTATGTCGATGGACACTTCGGTTGCTTCCATATGCTGGCTATTGTAAATAGTGCTGCAACGAACATTGTGATACATGTCTCTTTGTGAATTATCATTTTCTCAAGGTATATGCCCAGTAATGAGATTGCTGGGTCATATGGTAATTCTATTTTTAGATTTTTAAGGAACCTCCATTTTGTTCTCCATAGTGGCTGTATCAATTTACATTCCCACCAACAGTGCAAGAGGGCTCCCTTTTCTCCACACCCTCTCCAGCATTTATTGTTTGTAGATTTTTTGATGATGGCCATTCTGACCGGTGTGAGGTGATACCTCATTGTGGTTTTGATTTGCATTTCTCTGATGATTAGTAAGGTTGAGCATCCTTTCATGTGTTTGTTGTCAATCTGTATATCTTCTTTGGAGAAATGTCTAATTAGGTCTTCTGCCCATTTTTGGATTGGGTTGTTTGTTTTGTTGATATTGAGCTGCTTGCATATTTTGGAGATTAATCCTTTGTCAGTTGCTTCCTTGCAAATAATTTCTCCCATTCTGAGGGTTGTCTTTTTGTCTTGTTTATGGTTTCCTTTGCTGTGCAAAAGCTGTTAAGTTTCATTATCTCCCATTTGTTTATTTTTGTTTTCATTTCGATTACTCTAGGAGGTGGGTCAAAAAGGATCTTGCTGTGATTTATGTCACAGAGTGTTCTGCCTATGTTTTCCTCTAAGAGTTTTATAGTGTCTGGCCTTACATTTAGGTCTTTAATCCATTTTGAGTTTATTTTTGTAGATGGTGTGAGGGAGTGTTCTAATTTCATTCTTTTACATGTAGCTGTCCAGTTATCCCAGCACCACTTATTGAAGAGGCTGTCCTTTCTCCATTGTATATTCTTGCCTCCTTTATCAAAGATAAGGTGACCATATGTGCGTGGGTTTATCTGTGGGCTTTCTATCCTGTTCCATTGATCTATATTTCTGTTTTTGTGCCAGTATATACTATTTTGATTACTGTAGCTTTGTAGTATAGTCTGAAGTCAGAGAGCCTGATTCCTCCAGCTCCGTTTTTCTTTCTCAAGATTGCTTTGGCTGTGTGGGGTCTTTTGTGTTTCCATACAAATTGTGAAATTTTGTGTTCCAGTTCTGTGAAAAATGCCATTGATCGTTAGACAGGGATTGCATTGAATCTGTAGATTGCTTTGGGTAGTAGAGTCATTTTCACACTGTTGATTTTTCCAATCCAAGAACATGGTATATCTCTCCATCTGTTTGTATTGTCTTTAATCTCTTTTATCAGTGTCTTATAGTTTTCTGCATATAGGTCTTTTGTCTCCTTAGGTAAGTTTATTCCTAGGTATTTTATTCTTTTTGTTGCAGTGGTAAATGGGAGTATTTCCTTAATTTCTCTTTCAATTTTTTCGTCATTAGTGTACAGCAATGCAAGAGATTTCTGTACAATAATTTTGTATCCTGCTACTTTACCAAATTCATTGATTACCTCTGGTAGTTTTCTGGTAGCATCTTTAGGATTTTCTATGCATAGTATCATGTCATCTGCAAACAGTGACAGTTTTACTTCTTTTCTGATTTGGAATCCTTTTATTTGTGTTTCTTCTCTGATTGCTGTGGCAAAAACTTCCAAAACTATGTTGAATAATAGTGGTGAGAGTGGGCAACCTTGTCTTGTTCCTGATCTTAGAGGAAATGGTTTCAGTTTTTCACCATTGAGAATAATTTTGGCTGTGCGTTAGTGATATATGGCTTTTATTATGTTGAGGTAGGTTCCCTCTATGCCTACTTTCTGGAGAGTTTTTATCAGAAATGGGTGTTGAATTTTGTGGAAAGTTTTTTCTGCATCTGTTGAGTTTATCATATGGTTTTTATCCTTCAATTTGTTAATATGGTGTATCATATTCTTTGATTTGCATATATTGCCGAATCCTTGCATTCCTGGGATAAACCCCTGTTGATCATGGTGTATGATCCTTTTAATGTGCTGTTTGATTTGTTTGCTAGTATTTTGTTGAGGATTTTTTTTTTTTTTTTTTTGCAGTATGCGGGCCTCTCACTGTTGTGGCCTCCCCTGTTGTGGAGCACAGGCTCCGGATGCGCAGGCTCAGCGGCCATGGCTCATGGGCCTAGCCGCTCCGTGGCAGGTTGGATCTTCCCAGACCGGGGCACGAACCTGTGTCCCCTGCATTGGCAGGCGGACTCTCAACCACTGCGCCACCAGGGGAGCCCTCGTTGAGGATTCTTGCATCTATGTTCATCAGTGGTATTGGCCTGTAGTTTTCTTTTTTCGTGACATCTTTGTCTGGTGTTGGTATCAGGGTGATGGAGGCCTCTGAGAATGAGTTTGGGAGTGTTTCTCCCTCTGCTATATTTTGGAAGAGTTTGAGAAAGATAGGTGTTAGCTCTTCTCTATATGTTTGATAGAATTCGCCTGTGAAGCCATCTGGTCCTGGACTTTTGTTTGTTGGAAGATTTTAAATCACAGTTTCAATTTCAGTGCTTGTGATTGGTCTGTTTATATTTTCTATTTCTTCCTGGTTCAGTCTCAGAAGGTTGTGCTTTTCTAAGAATTTGTCCATTTCTTCCAGGTTGTCCGTTTTATTGGTGTATAGTTGCTTGTAGTAATCTCTCATGATCCTATGTATTTCTTCAGTGTCAGTTGTTACTTCTCCTTTTTAATTTCTAATTGTTTTGAGTTGAGTCTTTTCCCTTTTTTTCTTGAGGAGTCTGGCTAATGGTTTATCAATTTTGTTTTTCTTCTCAAAGAACCAGCTTTTAGTTTTATTGATCTCTGCTATTGTTTCCTTCATTTCTTTTTCATTTATTTCTGATCTGATCTTTATGATTTCTTTCCTTCTGCTAACTTTGGGTTTTTTGTTCTTATTTCTCTAATTGCTTTAGGTGTAAGGTTAGGTTATTTACTTGAGATTTTTCTTGTTTCTTGAGGTAGGATTGTATTGCTATAAACTTCCCTCTTAGAACTGCTTTTGCTGCATCCCTTCGGTTTTGGGTCATTGTGTTTTCATTGTCATTTGATTCTATGTATTTTTTGATTTCCTCTTTGATTTCTTCAGTGATCTCTTGGCTATTTAGTAGTTTATTGTTTAGACTCCATGTGTTTGTATTTTTTACAAGGTTTTTTTTTTTTTTTTTTTTTACTGTAATTGATATCTAGTCTCATAGTGTTGTGCTCAGAAAAGATACCTGATATGATTTCAACATTCTTAAATTTACCAAGGCTTGATTTGTGACCCAAGATGTGTTCTATCCTGGAGAAAGTTCCATGAGCACTTGAGAAGAAAGTGTATTCTGTTGTTTTTAGATGGAATGTCCTATAAATATCAATTAAGTCCATCCTGTTTAATGTGTCATATAAAGCTTGTTTTTGTATCCATTCAGCCAGTCTATGTCTTTTGGTTGGAACATTTAGTCCATTTACACTTAAGGAAATTATCTATATGTATGTTCCTATTATCATTTTCTTAATTGCTTGGGGTTTGTTTTTGTAGGTCTTTTCCTTCTTTTGTTTTTCCTGCCTAGAGAAGTTCCTTTAGCATTTGTTGTAAAGCTGGTTTGGTGATGCTGAATCCTGTTAACTTTTGCTTGTCTGTAAAGGTTTTAATTTCTCCTTTGAATCTGAATGAGATCCTTGCTGGGTAGAGTAATCTTGGTTGTAGGTTTTCCCCTTTCATCACTTTATATATGTCCTATCACTCCCTTCTGGCTTGCTGAGTTTCTGCTGAAAGATCAGCTGTTAACCTTTGGGGGATTTCCTTGTATGTTATTGGTTGCTTTTACTTTGTTGCTTTTAATATTTTTTCTTTGTATTTAATTTTTGATAGTTTAATATGTGTCTTGGCATGTTTCTCCTTGGATTTATCCTGTATGGGACTCTCTGTGCTTCCTGGACTTGATCGACTATTTCCTTTACCATGTTAGGGAAGTTTTCAACTATAATCTCTTCAAATATTTTCTCAGACCCTTTCTTTTTCTCTTCTTCTTCTGGGACCCCTATAATTTGAATGTTGGTGCATTTAATGTTGTCCCCGAGGTCTCTATGACTGTCCTCAATTCTTTTCATTCTTTTTTCTTTATTCTGCTCTGTGGTAGTTATTTCCACTATTTTATCTTCCAGGTCACTTATCCGTTCTTCTGCCTCAGTTATTCTGCTGCTGATTCCTTCCTGAGAACTTTTAATTTCATTTACTGTGTTGTTCGTCATTGTTTGTTTGCTCTTTAATTCTTCTAAGGCCTTGTAAACGTTTCTTGTATTTTCTCCATTCTATTTCCAAGATTCTGGATCACCTTTACTATCATTTTCTGAATTCTTTTTCAGGTAGACTGCCTATTTCCTCTTCATTTGTTTGGTCTGATGGGTTTTTACCTTGCTCCTTCATCTGCTGTGTGCTTCTCTGTCTTCTCATTTTGTTTAACTTACTGTGTTTGGTGT
Organism: Tursiops truncatus; assembly: GCF_011762595.2. NCBI lineage: Eukaryota > Metazoa > Chordata > Mammalia > Artiodactyla > Delphinidae > Tursiops > Tursiops truncatus. The sequence goes on along the minus strand of NC_047036.1, from coordinate 120,183,468 downwards.
CTCCTTTTAGCAGGCTGCAGGTTCATGGATCCTGTTGTTTTTGTTGTCTGCCGCCAGTGGGTGAGGTGGTTCGGTGGCTTTTGTAGGCTTCCTGGTGAAGGGAACTGGTGCCTGTGTTCTGGTGGGTGGGGCTAGATCTTGTCTTTCCAGTGGACAGGACCACTTCTGGTGGTGTGTTTTGGAGTGTCTGGAAACTTAGTATGATTTTAGGCAGCCTCTCTGCTAATGGATGGGGTTGTGTTCCTGTCCTGCTCGTTGACTGGCCTGGGGTGTCTAGCGCTGGAGCTTGCTGGCCCTTGGGTGGAGCTGGGTCTTAGTATTGAGAGAGAGAGAGATCTCTGGGAGAGCTACAGCTGATTGATACTGCATGGGGCCAGGGCACCTCTGGTTGTCCAATGTCCTGAACTCGGCTCTCCCACCTCAGAGGCTCAGGCCTGACACCAGGCCGGAGCACCAAGACCCTGTCAGCCACACGGCTCAGAAGAAAAGGGAGAAAAAAGAAGGAAAAATAATTCTTTTTAATAAATAAATAAAAATTATTAAAATATAAAAAAAATAATAAAAAGTAAAAAAAGAAGAGAGCAACCAAACCAATAAACAAATCCACCAATGATAACAAGCGCTAAAACTATACTAAGATAAACATAAAAATCGGAAACAAATCATCACAGAGAGCAAACCCCAAGTCTGCAGTTGCTTCCAAAGTCCACCGCCTCAATTGGGGTGATTCGTTGTCTATTCAGGTATTCCACAGATGCAGGGTACATCAGGTTGATTGTGGAGATTTAATCCGCTGCCCCTGAGGCTGCTGGGAGAGATCTCCCTTTCTCTGTTCGCACAGCTCCTGGGGTTCAGCTTTGGATTTGGCCCCACCTCTGCATGTAGGTCGCCCTCAGGCATCTGTTCCTTTTGGGAGGTCTGAGGTCTTCTGCCAGTGTTCAGTAGGCGTTCTGTAGGAGTTGTTCCACATGTAGATGTATTTTTGATATATTTGTGGGGAGGAAGGTGATCTACACATCTGACTCCTCTGCCATCTTGAAGGTCTCCCTCCTGAGCATCTGCTTTATCTTCCAGAAAATAGGTGTCGTAACAGAATATACCTCATGGGTTGATGTGAGGATTAAATGAGATGATGGGTGTAAGCTTTTAGCCTGAGGTTTCCACATGTTAAGCACGCAATAAATGGTTGCCGTTTTAGTGAGAATTATTCCACAACAACTGCTGTTAGTTGCACCCAGGAGTCTACAAGTACTTTGAATTAAGCTCTGGCAGCAACCGTTCTGTCCTCTTCCTCCTCCTCTTCCTTTCTGTCTTTCTTCTTCTGATCTTTTCCCTCCTCCTTCTGCTCCTCCTTCCAACATGATTTGAATTGAGCTAATGTCAAAGGTCTAGAGCCCACATCTTTTCAGCATGAGCGTGAAAAATGAGAGTTTCACAGTCTCTGCCTAAATTCATTTAGAGGGAAAGCTTAGATCTGGAGGAGAATGACTCATTATTATTCACAGCTCTGTAAAAACTAGAAGGTAAATATTGGCCTTCTGGATGCAAAGCATTACATTTCCTCTAAAATTTGTGTGAAGTGGTTTCCCGCTAAGAATATAAAATAGATGATTTTGTTTTGAGAGCAGTTATTATTATGCAGATTAGAGATTAAACACCCAAATATCTTATTTGCTAATTCACCATTCATGAGAAAATTAGACATGCTAAAATTTCTCCTTTTTAGAGCAAAGAATCTTCTAAATTCTCAACTCAAAACGAGGGCTGCCATTTGAAACAGATATTTAAATGCATGCAGATCTTTCTCAAAATCTTCAATTCAGATGAAAAGTGTAATTCAGTTTTCAGTGCTGCTGCTTTTTGACAAAGCACTATGATTTCTTTCTTGTTTCTTTTTTTATACGTATATGCAGACAATTGCAGTGAAAGCAGTAATTAATTTGTAAGACAGATGAATTGAAAGTTCAGCATTCTAAAGAGGTATTTCAGTGCCTCAGAGCAATCACAGCATTGTGTTTCCTTCTCTTTCTTAATGGGTCTCAACTTCCTGTGGCCTTTGTTGCTAGGAAACTAGTCTTTACTGAATTGAAAGCCACCTTTTTGTATTGTTGTTGACTCTATGGAGGCTGAAAGGAACCAGGCAGATCTCTACTCTTTCAAGATTATCTGTCAGTGCCTATGGATGATGTGAAAAACCCTGAGCTCAACATTATTTCTGGAGCCATTGCTGAAAACCCCAGGAGCCATCCAGTTCTCTTATAACTTCCCTTTGGAAATTTCCATTAGCCTATCCTGTGTGAAGTCAAGTATCCCAGAAGTAGATAGATAAAAAGAATCTGTGGTCCATTTCCCTTCATTTCCATATTGCATTCAGGTCCAGGCCACCTTAGGAACACTGACTGATGTTTAGTCAGGTAGAGCTTCAAAGGAATGAGGCACTCCTGGGCAAATTGCATACTTTCAGTTTAGTCCTTCTTGTATTCACAGTACAAATTCGGAATCTGAATGTATGCTGGAGGCTTTTCAGCTTCCTCAGTGGTATTGAAATTACCAAAATGCATTTGCAAGATGAATAACTGTGTTTTAGATGTCTTGGTCACAGGAAGAAATAGTGAACACAACTTGTTTCCTCCCTGGTCCAACTCAGAAATACAGATTCTCTTTAACAGCATTTTGATTCTGATGCAATTTGAAGAGTGTATATTCAGAGGCAGAGGTCATGCCTGTAAGAAGCAAATCATCTGATGGTAGAAGTAAAGGTTCAAGGTAGGGCGTTAAAGCAGCCCTGAAGTCCAATATGACCAGAAATGGACCATCAGCCAGTGGGGGAATGGGGTAAGAAGCTCCTAGAAGAGCTCAAAGACTGGCTGACTCTATTCTTTGAAGCTTTTCTGTTTTTCTTTTCCCATTCAATTATGCTCCCTCCCTTTTGTTAGTGTGTGTGTGTGTGTGTGTGTGTGTGTGTGTGTGTGTGAGAGAGAGAGAGAGAGAGAGAGAGAGAGAGACTGCACTGTATTTCAAGCTTGAATTGAGCTAATGGCAGAATTCTAGAGCTCACATCTTTTCAGCATGAGCATGGAAAATGAGGATTTCCAAATCTTTGCCTAAATTTTCTTGGAGAAAAAGCTCTTCCCACTACCCCTTGATCTCCTGTTGCCTTAAGCATATAGATGGTATATAGATGGCATGCACCAACAGTTACTAGATTTACTTCAATGGTCCCTCACAGATGACTCTGAGTATATCTAAATTATACCCCAAATTATGCATGTCTGTTGTTAGATGCAATCAGTCAGATCGGTTGAAAGAAAAACCAAATATAGACACAGCCAAATAGCTGATTATACAGCAAGCCATTTTAATATGATTGCATCAGCAGTATTTTCATTTCTGCTGTCATCAGAGCATCCCCTCAGTTTAGGTAGCTGGAAATGGAATAAGAACATGTCATCTTCAGCTGTGACCATGAGGAGAGGTGCTGGCAGCCGGATGGCAGCTGGCCCAGAGGAAAGCAGTAGGGGAGCTGAGGGGACCTCCAGCCAGTCTAGAGGACCATGGTAGCACTGTGCATCTTCTTCTGGCTTCTGCCACAGGTGCTAGTGCATGCTCATTTCTAGCCTTCAGAATAACCCTTGTTAACCGAGCCACCAGCCTGCTGATAGATGCTGGGCTCAGACGGACCAGCTCAGGATTCCTGCATCTCATGGACCAAGAGCTCTACCAATTTTCCTTTCTCCCAATCCCTTCCCAGGGGACTGGGCAGAGTCTCCTTTTCCATCCTCAAACACAAAAGCTCTGATGCTGCTGCCTTTCCTTGGCAGTGGAGCCGTTTTCCCATCCTCCTGATACACCCAGTTTTTTGAGTTCTGCCCTCAATGACTCAAAGGAAAGTTACTCTCCTAAAGGCGGTAAATGCTTCCAAAGAAACTTTCTGAGATATAGCTTGTGGATAGGAAAACAGAACTCTGGCAGGGCATCAGTCCATACTAAATAAGGATAAAACCATTCTTCCATTTCAGAAGTTACGTCTGCCTTTTCATAGTGGGATATTCACAATAAGGCAGTGCTTCTTAGTGCCGTAGAATTTGGACTTTGGAAGAAAGCCATCCGGATTCAAACTGTACCCTACTGGGAGCCATGGGCAATTACTTTACCTCTCTAAGCCTCAATTTCCTCACTCATGCAAATTATAGCATTTTCTAATATAGAATTATTAGAATTAGAATTAGCAAATTCTAATATAGAATATTAGAGGAATATTCATCTTACAAAGATTATTGTGAGGATTCCATGAGATAATGCATATTCTTAGCAGAGAACCTGGCGTAGAATAAAATGTACAATAAGTAGTTTCTATTATTATCATCATTATGTCTCACTGTAGTATCCTATGAGCACTTTCCATGCATTACTGGGTACTGGGGAGGGAAGATGAATAAAACAGATATTCTACTCTCAAGGAACTCTCAGTTCAGTGAAGAAAACAGACATGTGAAGAGTAAGTTACAGGACAAAGTGGTGTTTTAACAGAGGAAAAAATATACTGTCATGAGAGTCTTGAGGAAGTCTAGAGATAGAGATTCCGGAAGTTTTCACAAAGGCGGGACGTATGATCTGGCTATTGAAGGAAGAATAATAAGGGGAGAAGGAAAAAATTTCAGGCAATGGAGAATTTATCTAAAGATAAAAGACTCTTTCTTGCTGTGTTTGGGCAACTTGAGTCAGCTTGGCACTAACCTTGAGCTTGGTGTGCCTATGGGTAGGGTGCGGTTTGGAAGTGTGAGAGCCTAGAATAGACAGTCTTGGTGTATTTCCTTCCTCCAGTAGGCACTTATGGAACTTTCTGGGCTGTCTTATCTGTACTAAGACTGTCAGCTAAATGGCATAATCCAAATTTAGTAATTCATTAGCCCTAACTAGTAGCAGTTCAACAAGCAAATGGGCAGGCTTTCATTGGGATTGCTTGTATTCTCAGATATTGGTAAAAATAATAAATATTTCAGGCAACTCTCTTAAAAAAACCTACTCGTGGTAAATTAATATAAATCCCCACCTAAAGTTTCTACTACCCAATACAATACGTCTGGCTTTCAACAAAAATTACAAGGCAAAACCTACCCAAAACCTACCCTTGCCTCTGTGTTTGGAATATTTCATGTGAAAATTTCTCTAACTTGAATGATCTGGGGTTTTGGTTTTTGTTTTAACTTCATTCTTCATACTTACAGCTTAACATTTTCTTTCTTAAAGAAAACAATTGTCATCATAAGTTATTTGAGGGGCATTAATGCCTTTTTAACAAACTCTGTAGTTAGGATGAGAAACTCTTTCTTATGGTTACAGAACTATTGAGTGTCTAAAAAGTGTTGAGGTAGACTAACATTTGAATCCTGCTTCCACTGCCTACTGTCCTTGTGTCCTCAGAAAAGTTAGAGCTCCATGTAAGCTTCATTTATTCATCTTCAAGTTGGGAACACTTCTTCACTTAAAAAAATTAGTAGACTTCTTTAGAGCAGCTCTAGATCCTTAGCAAAATTGAGCAGAAGGTACAGAGACTCCCATATACTAATATGCAGAGCATACCACACCATCAACTCTTCACTTTCGAGGGATAATTTTGCTGGGCCTAAGAGTCTAGGTTGGTGGGTTTTTTTCTTTCACTACTTTAAACAATTCACTCCATTGTCTTCTTCCTTACATAGTTTTTCATGAGAAGTTTGCTATAATTCTTATCCTTTCTCCTCTATAGAGAAGGTGGTCTTCCCATTCCATCCCCCAGCTTTTCCCAAAGTTTTCTCTTTGTCGTTAGTTTTCTGCAGTTTGAATATGATATGCCAAGGTACTTTTTGTTTTTTATTTTTCCTGCTTGGTGTTCTCTGAACTTTCTATATATGTTATGTGGTGTCTGCCATTAATTTTGAAAGCTGTCAAATATTATTACTTCAAATTGTTCATGTCTTCTATTCTCCTTCTTGTATTCCAATAATGTGTATGTTGAAACTATCTGTTAGTTCTTGGATGTTCTGTTTTTTTTTTTCTTTCCCCATTCTTTTTCTCTTTGCATTTCTCTTTGGGAAGTTTCTACTGACCTAGCTTAAAGCCCACTGATTCTTTCCTCAGCTGTGTTCGGTCTACTGACGAGCCCATCAAAGGCAGTCTTCATTTATGTTAGAGTGGTTTTGATCTCTTAACATTTCCTTTTGATTTTTTCTTAGAGGTTTCATCTCCCTGCCTGCATTACCCATCTGTTTTTGAATGTTGTTTACTTTTTCCATTAGAGCCCTTGACACATTAATCGTAGTTATTTTAAGTAATCCCAACATCTGTGTGATACTAGAGTCTGGTTCTGATGATTGTTTTGTTTTTTTGAAGTGTTCCTACCAATTTATGGTTCCAGTAGCTTCTGCTCCAGGCAAGCAGTTCTGGCAGTGACTCTCTCTGTGTGCCTATCTCTCTGTACTTCAGGGCAGCTGTTTGTCCTTCAACCTTGGTTCTCTGGAAAATGATTGATCTTTAGATTGCCCAGATTTTTGTTGTTGTTCTAAGGACAGGAGTGATAACTTACAAAACTCTTTGCACACTGGAGATGAATCAGAAGTCCAAGTTGGGAATAAAAATAGTTTGTGTGTCAGAGTTCTTTGGGGGACGATCCAGTGAGATCGTGCATGTAAACTGCTTGGCATAGTTTCAAGCACAGAGTAAATGTTTAGTAAATTTTAGCTTTTATTATCATATCAGAGAAGATTTACAATTGTATTCCTATTAACATGCAACAAAAACTAAGTATTTTACTACAGTACATTTCTTAAAAAAAAAAAAAAAAAAACTTAAAGTAAAAGAAACTATTTTAACCAGACTACACGAATCCAGCCAAGTAGTACAAGATTAAAACTGAACACCATCCAAATTCTAAATTATATCTCCAGTTCCAAAAATACACAACAATTCAGTCTTGTCATGCTTCACTTACCAAAGCATACTTGCCATTGGAAATAAACATCTCAGTTTCTAGGATCCAATGATTTTTAGATTCCAGGTGCTATGTGATATAAAATTGATTTTCCCTTTGTGCTTTCTCTGGAACTATTCAATATGTAATGAGAGAAACAGCCAGGTGAACAGCTAATTGTAATACTCTACAGTGAAAGTGTGGTAAAGATATAGGAGGAATGTTATGGAGTGATTAAGGCAAGGCCTCTGAACTCATTCTAACTGCATTCAAATCTCATTTCTGTGATTTCACCTTGCAATGAGATTTTAGGCAAAGTATTTAGCCTCTCTCTGGGTTCACTCAAATATAAAATGGGACTAATGAAACATATAGGTTTCAATGTCTGTAGAATGCTTAGCATAGAGCCTGGAGCAAGCGAGGTATTTGGCAAACTTAGCTCCAACAATTAGCTATAACAAAATGTTGTGAAGAAGAGTAACTTAAGATTGATGGTGGGAACAAAGTTTTGTTTATCAAGCTCTCCCAAATGCCAGGCACGTAGTAAGTTCTCAGTACATCACTCAAGTCAGTGAATGACTGACTGAATGAATGAGTCATTAATTCTGCAGGGTGTACAGAAGGTGTCCCAGGGCTGCGTTTGAAACTGGTTTGTAGGGTAAGGAGGGAATCTCCAAGTGGAGAAAGGAGAAAACAACAATTGTGGGGAAAGATAACCTGTCCTGAAAGAGCAAGCTGGGAATTACCCAGTGTGGCTAGAGCTTGGGTACAGAGGGCGATATTACCTATTTAGGAAACATGGAGGTTCCAGAAAAACTTTCTTAGAAATTTTGCTTTAAATATGAGAAATAAGCTTTTGAGTCAGCGTCCCCAAAGTCTTATTCACCTTTTCTTAAAATTGCCCTGCCCATTCCTGACCTCAAAGACCTGAAAACTAAACTAAACTAAAAGAACCAGGTAGTGGAATAAGCAATTTGGGACTGTATTTAGGTTTTGATTTCCAAGATTTTTAGGAAATGGAGAATTTTTTTTAAAAATTATGTGGTCATGTAATTCTACTCCTCTGGTTTTGCTATCTCAAATTCTACTTCTGTGATTTTTCGATCTCAGGTATACCTAAAGAGCTGCTAAAATTCAGATTCCCAGGATCTCCACCAGACTTACTGAGTCAGGATTTCTGGATACAAGAAACTAAGAATATATATTGTAAACATGTATCTCAGCTGAGATACATGTTCAGAACCTCCACAGATGTGCTGAAGGTGAAAATACAAGACCTGCACACATCCTGCTCTGTTTTCCCTTCTACCTTGTGCTCAGCTGTTCTGGGACACAGAGGACAAGGGGGAGAGGTTGTGGGATGATACTGGAAGGGATAGAGCCTGAACTAAAGTCACAGCAGAAGTAGACAGGAGGAGGGATGGGAGGGATGGGAAACGTTAATGAAATTTCTCTTTCAGTGGAGTGATTATGTGTAAACTTATTATTTATGCCTTCTATGTTCTTCCCATTCTTTACAATAATTCAATAGTACTACTCAGGGACAAAAATTCTAGTAGTTGATATTTACATTATCAGATTTTTAAATCTTATTTTGATTAAATCAACTTTCTCAAATTATTTAGCAAATATTTATCTCTTTGAGGAAACTTCTTAAAGGCAAGGAAAGATATCAACACTCTAGACCATGGGTAACAAGACAAAATAAATCACAAATGAACTCAAGAGCAGTGTTATATAGATGACAGAGAAGTATATGACCTTAAGTATACTTTATACAAGAATACAAAAAATTCATGTAAATAATAACTTAGAGGTAATATGTTGTTTTTCAAAAGGATCCAACATAGGTTCCCCTTTATTTAAAATTTACCAATTGATTTTCCTTGAGTGCTAAATAGTATGTCAGTCATTATGCTAATTGTCATATATAATCCTCAAAAACGTATCCTATGAGATACATGTTCTATTAGCCACATTTTACAAATGAGAACATTTAGTCTTAAAAAGACCCAAGAGCTAGGAAGTGGCAGTTAGGACATAAACTCATGTCTCCAACAATCCAAAGGCAATACAATACAGAGTGCCATCCCCAGACATTTCGACGAGGATGTCATACTTTAAGTTAAAACATTTCAGTATTCAATAAACTGAGGAGTGACATAGTTTACCTGGAAAAAAATGCTTGGGAAAAAAGTAAATGGGGGGCTCCCCTGGTGGTGCAGTGGTTAAGAATCCGCCTGCCAGTGCAGGGGACAAGGGTTCGAGCCCTGGTCTGGGAAGATCCCACATGCCACGGAGCAACGAAGCCCGGGTGCCACAATACTGAGCCTGCGCTCTACAGCCTGCGAGCCACAACTACTGAGCCCACGTGCCACAACTACTGAAGCCCGTGTGCCTAGAACCTGTGCTCCACAACAAGAGAAGCCACCGCAATGAGAAGCCCGCGCACCGCCACGAAGAGTAGCCCCCGCTCTCCACAACTAGAGAAAGCCTGCGCGCAGCAACGAAGACCCAACGCAGCCAAAAATAAATAAATAAATTTTTAAAAATCAAGAAAGAAAATAAAGTTAAATGGGTTCTCTTTGTTAGTTGCTCTGATTCGTTTCTCACTTCCCTTCAAAAACAGACCTACACTACCCTGTAGATATAGCCAGTGGATAGACAGATGCAGTCTTGATGGTGAGACTCTGAGTGTCCTGGGATTTCTATAGTCTTCACAGCTCATGTCCAAGTCAGCTTTCAGTGTCCCTAGGAAGATTCTTGATCAGGACTCAGTGACTGCCCTAGCAATTCTAGTTCTAATTCTGTCTTCAAACTGGAGGAGACCAGGTAGGGAAGTACTAGTTTATGGTATCTAAGAGGAATTAATTAGGCAAAGCTAACTCTGCAGATCACTGGAAGTCCCTGCCTTCAACTGAGACAGGTGTCACTGTCTTAGACATCTCAGTCTGAAGAGGGATCATTTCAGGAATCACTAACATTTTCACCTTGTGAGATAGCAGGTTTGCTGACCATGTTTTAGGAAGTGGAGGTTTAAATGTGTTTTGGAGTGACAACTGACTTAGAGGCATTAGTATTTTACCATAACACTCTAGGATCAAGTTCTCCTAATAAAGAAAGAAAAACTAGATTCTTGGGCATTGAAGCAGCTAACCTAGAATTGAAATCCACTCAAATTACCTGAACACACATTTCTCTGAACTCCTACCATGGCCAGTGGATAATTGTAACCTCTCCATGTCCCTGTGGCTGGACTTGCAACACTATAGATTTTCATAGGAAAAGCAGAAAGGCAGGTCAATGTTCCAGATGTTTCCAATGATCCAGATGTCTGGTGTGATGGCAAGGCCTATCCAGATGGTCACTGAATATATAATCTTTTGCCTGGATGTTGGCTGCCATCTGTACACCCAGGCTTAGAACCTAACAGGGCATCAGTCAATACCACGTTGTCTGGTAATTAGAGATTTACTTGGGTACATTTTGTCTACTGGGAGCCTGCTGTTTCAGTCATCTTCCAGCCAGACACATTTACCTGAATATTCATGGTCACTTAGAAGGCACTTGGCACTCACACGCTGACTAATAGTTTAATTTCTCCCACCTACCCTTCAACATCTGATCTTTCTGTCTATTCCCTAGGCTTTTATTATTGCCCCTTTCAAATTTTGAAGACCTCTGGAGAGAATGCCACAAACATGCCTTGGAGGTTGCCTGAATTTGTATTTTACCCATCTGAGCAATTTCTATTTGCTGGAGAATGAAGTCACCTGTCACACTGTTGCTCACATGCAATATCGTGGCTTTTCCTGTTATCCACTCTTGTTTGTCTGTCCTCCTCTGGACAGCCAGAGATCTTTTAAATAATCCCCTTAGGAAAAAGCCTGAAATCTTTACCATGGCTTAGAAGTCATCCAAGGTCCTATCCTTGGTCTCTTTTTAAACTTTTGTCATGCTTGCTTTCTTTTCTTCTTTCTTTACTTCTAAAGCAGCACTTTTCCTCTGTCATCTAAAGCTTCACACATTCATGGATCCCAGCTTCCCTCCCTCTCTGACTCAGTAAATTTCACTTAGATCTGAGACGAAACCTCCTTTGCTTAGAGAATATGTCCAGGAAAACACCAAGCAATGTCAGTGTGCCTTATCTACACCCCTGAAGAATCCTAGCTTCCCTTTATATATCCCACCTTGTCTGTAATTATTTCTTGACACTTCCCTCTGGACTGTATTATCCTAAGGGTCAGCAACTGTGTGTGTTTTTAAGTGCCTATCCCAGTATCTGGCACATAGCGGCACTCGCAAATATTTGCCAATTAGTGAATGAAAATGAAAGTAGAGGTTTAACTTGGCAAGTTTAGGATCAATGTAATAATATGACAATATTGAATCAATGCTTCAATTGAATCAATGATTCAGTATCAACAAATATTTTCTTGAATATTTCTCCTATTTACCAGGTACTATGAGAGCTACAGAAATAGTAGTATATAGTCTCTTTGGCCAAAGAATGTATCTAGTTAAAATACTTGCTAGAGGATGACCACTATAACAGTATATAACTTTTGCACATTTAACCTATAGGCATACAGTAATATTAATGACTGGATGAGTGATTATTTTCCATTCTTTCTTCTCCCTTGTTGGTTTCATCATGACTGTGGTTTACATGGAGGTTTAGGATGTTGGGTTCTCAGACTTCTCTTTTGGGGTCTGTGTTTTCTCTCCATTTTAAGGAGTAATTGGTCCTTACTGGCCTTTATTGCCTCAGCCTAAGATGCTGTCTCATCCAGCTCCACTGTTCTACTCTCTTCTATGAAGCTATGGGACAGGGAAGAAAAGCTGCTCCTCTTTCATGGTGCCTGGGTTCCACGCCTAACACTTCCTCCTTGGGCTGAAGATGTTTGGAAGTACAGGAGGCATAGACTGAGATCAGGCTTGAAATTCCTCCTGAAGCCAAGCACCTGCTAGGGAGGGGAGAGAACGGTTTTCCTTTGTGGTCGACCAGGCATGTGGTGTGGTGATAGAGATTTTGGAAGAACTTTGTCCAACCTGTTCTGCTGGCCTGGCACTTGGCTTAAGGTTTGACCTTTAAAGTGTTATTTCTTCAGCTTAAATCCCATGTTAAATTCTGTTTTTCTGGACAGGTTAACACTTAACTCTTCACATGAATTGGTTTTTCAGGTTGATTTCTAACTAAAGACCAGTGTGAGACTCAGAACACACTCAAAATGTTTGACTAGGATAAGGACAGTACAAAGAGAAATAAGTGACAGAGGGCATCTATGGGGTGTCTCTGGTAGAGTGGGGAGGAGAAGAAGGATGGGGTGGGATCAGGGTAGTTACAGGCAGCGTGGTATCATAGGAAGAGCACTGGACTTGAAGGCAGACAGACCTGCTTGGTCTTGGCTTTGCTACTGATCAGCTGGGTGACCTTGAGCGCGTCCCATCTTTGAGGCTCAACTTCCTCCTTCATTAAATAAGAAGAAGCATCCTACTTGAAAGGATGGCAGTGAGGCTCAAAACACAAAATATGAGAAATGTTTATAGATGGTAGCACATGAAGCTGTCATGAGGCGTTATACTGGCAAAGTATTGAGTTGATGGGCTCTAGAGCCAGACTGCCTGGATCTAAATTGTGGCTGGACCACTCAGCAGCCTGACCTTGAGTAAGGCACTCCCTTCCTTTGTCTGTAAAATGAGCATGCTAAGTGTACGTACTTCTTAAGACTGTGAGAATTAAACACGTTCATATACATAAAGCTCTTAAAACAATCCTGAAATACTGTAAGTGTTTAGCACAATAAAATGTAGGTGTGATGATGATGATAATGATGAGGGGGATAATGATGGTGGTGATGGTCAGCAGAAGCAGCAGCAGCAAGAGGCACTGAGTTGTTAAGAGCAAAGACTCGGGCTTCCCTGGTGGCGCAGTGGTTGAGAGTCCGCCTGCCGATGCAGGGGACACGGGTTCGTGCCCCGGTCTGGGAAGATCCCATGTGCCGCGGAGCGGGTAGGCCCGTGAGCCATGGCCGCTGAGCCTGCGCGTCCGGAGCCTGTGCTCCGCAACGGGAGAGGCGACAAGAGTGAGAGACCCGCGCACCGCAAAAAAAAAAAAAAAAAAAAAAGCAAAGACTCAGGAGACATCCAGCTGAATTCAAATCCTGGTCCACCCCCTGTTAGAGTAAACAAGATGTTCCATGTCTCTGTGATCCATTTCCTCATCTGTAAAACAGGCATCAAATACTGCCTACTGAACAGAAACGTTTAGAAGATTAACATAACTCATCTTTAGCTCACACAGTGCTTGGCCCATGTAAGTATTCAATACATTTTGGCTATTATTATTGAAAGGTCAGTGTTAACAAAGACTCAGAGTTAACAGGGCTGGGGAAAGATGAACATAAAACGATGAAAAATCAAAAGGGCGTTAAGATAATCTCCCAGGGATCCCAGCTTTCTCCAGCCTCTGGGACTTAACTCAGCACAACTCGTGGCCGCTCCTGCTCTTTGCCAGCTCTTCTCTCTCCTTTTTGTCCATTTAGGTGACATATTTTGAGTGTTTACCACATACCAGGCAGTGGGACGCCATACTTGACAAGGACTGTCTCATTTAGTCCTCCCCATATCTCTGTATGATGACCACAGTTTAGGAATGAGAGGCACGAAGCACAGAGAGGTTTAGTTACCTTGACCAAGGCCACAGAGCTAAGAAAAAATAAAGCCTGGAGTAGAACCCGGTTCCCAGCAACTCCTTGTCATAAGGCCATACTGCCTTCCATTCCACCTTCCTACGGCGCTTGTGACCCTGTTGGGGCCATCAAGCTGGCCTCTCCCAGCCCAAACTTCAGTCGCGGTATTTTCTGCTCATTCCCCAGTGTGGCTGGCAGCCTCTTAGAAGCAGAAAAACAAAATGTCTAAGCCTTGCCGAGAACCAAAGTAGCTGCTTGAACTGATTCGTGACTAAGGCGCTCTGGGGTTATAGAACAATAGTCATTCTATTAGAAGGCAGAAGTGCACAGTTCTCAAAAGAGTTCCAGAAGCAGACAGCCCCGAGATGCCTGTGACACTGCAAAAGTGAAGTATACTGAGCCCCAACGTCTCAGCTATAGAATGTGGGTAATAATACCTATCCTAAGGAGTTGCTGTAGTCATCGAATAGTATAACATGAGTAAAGTGCTTATGCCTAGTATTACCAGCATTTCTGAGGCACACACTGCAGAACATGGCAAATCAGGGTTAATTTATCTTGCTACCAGATAGTGTACGAGACTGGAAATCCAGAATTTGGCCTGCGTTTGGGTGTTAATATCTCCTCTGAAGGGAGACATTGAAGAACTTGTAGTGTCCACAATTTTTGCTGACTAATCTCTGAGCCTCTCTTCTGGTTCAGCGAGAGGACTCCCGCACGTTCCCAGGAATGTTGCCAGAAATGCCCAAAACAGCCCATCTGATGCTGATTCAGTGTGGCTTCCTGTGGGATTCAGGCATGCTTCAGAGCCTTGTGCAAGGTGAGGGGCAGGGGAAGAGGGTCAGCCTGGGAGTCAGGAGCCAGGGCTAACCCCAGCTTGGCTACTACCAGCTCTGTGTCCTTGTGCCCCAGTTTCCCCATCTGTGAAATGGACATCGAGAAAAAACAGACACAACACTCCCAGAGTGACTGCAAGCAGTTAACTCTTAGCAAACATTTGCCGAGCACCTACTGTATGTCCAGGCACCATGTTGGGCTCTAGAAATCCAAACATAAATGAGGCCTTCTCTGCACAGTAGACAGCAAGCTGCCCTTCGCTGGAGGGGAAGCCACATAGAACACCATTCTTCCTACCATGCCTATGTGGTCACACCTGAAGCTGTAGCAGTTTGGCAAAATCACTAAGCACACAGCAAAATAAACAGCTTTGTGGTCTTAAACATGGCATTAAGCCTCTCCACCTCTCAGCTAGCTCATCTGTAAATACCACCTCTCCCTTAGAGCTTCTGTGAAAATTTGGGGGATACTGTATGCTTCACAGGAGTTATATTTTTAAATGATTAATAAGTTTTTCCTTTCAGCCTTTCAGAGTGCAAGGTCTTCTCCTTAGTTGCATGGGACATCTATCTTGGGAAGTACTTGTAAGGGGGTGTAGGTGTGAGGAAGAATGTATTAGCATTTGTTTTAGAAAAAATACAAAGAGAGAAAGGGTGATATTTAACCTCTGACATTCAAAATATGATTTTCCAGAAAGGTTTGACTTGCTTCCTGGATGTTGCCTGAACACTACCTAAGGGACCATTTAAACTATAATTATTAAGCTTGAAATGGAATTGGAACAAGAATTGTTATTTTTTTCTTCTTAAGCAGAGCATTGGGCCTTGGAAGGGACACCAGATAAGTTGGAGACAAATTGAGTAAGCTATATTTGCTCTGCACATCTGGTTTGAAAACGGAATTAAATTTGTACCTAGCACAGTTTTGGGAACACAGTCAATAGTTAAAATTATTATGTTTGCTGTCTGAATTTATAATAATTACAATGGAAGTATGCATAGCAAAAAAAGATGCACAGTCCAAAAATCATTTATATTTAACTTTTCCTGGTAACACATAAGGAAAGGA
The DNA here is from genome assembly GCF_011762595.2 of Tursiops truncatus. Classification (NCBI taxonomy): domain Eukaryota; kingdom Metazoa; phylum Chordata; class Mammalia; order Artiodactyla; family Delphinidae; genus Tursiops; species Tursiops truncatus. The sequence continues at coordinate 120,167,922 of NC_047036.1, read as the reverse complement.
AACCACATAAGGCTGAGAGCTCATTGTAGGCAGGAGGTGTACCTTATTCATCTCCATATCTCCATCACCCAACAGAGTCCTTAGAATAGAGTTAGCATTCCATAAATGAGAGAATTAACAAATTACTCCATATGTGGACATACCATGGTCCAGTTTTGGAGAAGCAAAACTATCAACTTACCCAGCTTACTGGAGATGGTATTTGGCGGTTATAACAAAAAAATCACAACCCCTGGTGGGCAGTCCTAAGTCTCTGAACAAGTTGTGTAACCCTGGCCAAGCTATTTAGCCGCTCTGCACGTCAGCTGCCTCTATGTGCAGAACGGAACAGATTATCTGCCAACCTCACAGGTTGATTGTGAGAACTGAATGAGAACATTGTATGGGAAAGCAGAAAAACGCTAGAAATATGAAATGCTTCATTCCCAAGAAACCTTAAGATGAATAGGCCACCTGTGGAATCTGAGGCTTGGCTGTTGTTTCATACCCAGGAGGACCAAGGCATTTTAAGAGATTATTTCATTTTTCTTCCCTGCCTACGATTTAGATAAGGTACAGTCTTAATGACACCTGTTTTTATAAAATTGAGCAATTAAAGCGTCCAAAGAATCCATGAAGTCAGCTAGAGAGTGTGATTTGAAATTATTTCTCTTATTTTTAACCAAGACTTTATTCTTATTAACAGTTCCTAAATTTCTGGCCTCGGTTGGCTTCTTTTAAGATCAGAGTGAAATGAATTTTATGACTTCATGACAAAGCCAAGCATTTATTATTATAACTTCAGTCAAAAACAGATGAGGCAATCTGAGCAAATTCCAATGGAGATATTGGCCCAGAACTAACCAAATCGAAACCTCCCCTAACAACCACATAGCATCTGCCTTCTCCACTCTGTGGCTGAGCTGAGTACAATACCTTTGCCTAGGAACGAGAATGAGCAATTACAGAATTCAGAAAATTTCACTTTCATAGTAGAAGCAATAGAAGATCTCTAAAAAGCTATCCTAAAATCAATAGCATCAGTGTTAATGAATAATCGATGTGCACCTACCCTTTCTGCCCAGCTGTGCTATCCACCTCCCTTAAGTCAACTGTCCCTCCCAATCAACATTCCCTCTCCCAACTACAAGGCCTTCTTAAACCAATAGTTCTCAGTGGATCTGTTCTCCGTAATAGTGATTCAAGGATGCCACCAAATTTTGTTGCATGAATTGTTAATATATTTTTGGCTTCCCAGAATCTACTTTTTTCTACTTTGGGGTTTCCTTTGGAGGACCTGCCATGTATTCCTTCTTAGTTCCCATGGTTTGGGTGGGCCTGACCCCAGTCCTAGATGTATAAGTGGGCATGTGACCTAGGCCTGAGCAAACCAGCATTTCTTTCCCTTTGGCTCAGGATTTGGTTCAAGAATGGGCACATGACCCAACTCGGACCAGTAAACATTAGGCCCTTGTTCAAACTGTTGGGGATAGAAGAGAGAAGCATTCCTTTTTTTGCTACATTCAAATCTGGGAGGTTTTCGGCCTGGAACTTACATGCTACCATGTGGGGTTTGAGATTAAAGCCAGCTCATGATTTTCCTTTTAAATGGAGCCAGTTTGCATTGAGTTTCCTATCTATTGTGAGGGACTTCCCTGTTTTGTCATTAAAGTCCTGCATCCCAGGAAACCTCTCAGTTCTGGGCAAACCGGGATGATGGTTACTCTATACATTGCCCACAAAACAGCCCAAGCTGACGCAAAGGTATACGATACAGTTCCTTACAGTTGGGACGACATCACCTTACTGTGCTGTGCACTGATGGGACATTGAACTAATGCCTCGTGTGACACGGGCAGTGTTTGGCACAATTTGACGTAAGAAATGAGGTGGTAGATAGAACAAAGTCAAAGAGGGTAGGACAAAGTCAAGGCATGAAAGAGGGATTCCTCTTCACTGGAACCTCTGAGGACTTTGCCTCTGAGTAGCCAGAAAGGACAGGGTCAGGAAGTAAACCTTTCCGATCAATCAGCAAAAACTGAAGGGTTGACAAGGAATGGTAATGCTCTTCTGTGAATGGGTTCCCGTACACTGATAGACATATTTTTTCCTGTGCTGTGTCATTGTAATTACCGCTCACTAGTTTTAGTGTTACTTTGAATCTTTTCATCAAGCCATTAAAAATCCTAGTTTTCAAACGTGTGATGTGACAATTAAAGGATATAGAATAATTGCCCTGACCCTTAATGCTTTCTCCCTTTGTGTATAGACCTTACTTCCTCTTCTTAATTTTAAGACTCTTAGGGGCAGACGTAAGTCTTACTTATCTTAGGTTCTCCTTCCACACCAAAGTCAGTTTGAACATGGGTGGCAGTTTAATATTTTTGGAACAAATTAATCTGAACCCTTTTAGGGCATAGTCATTTTACTTATCATTTTACGAATAGAATTTGAAGGAGTTTAAAACTCTTCACTGAATATGGGTTCTTTTCAGACATTAAATTCTCCGGATGTTTTGAGATAGCTGGATCACATTTGGAGGGGTTCGAGTTATCTGCTGGGAACTGGAAAAGGTACAGATGAATTTCCAGTCTTTGATTCTTAGTGTGCAGAGAAGGTTTGTGTCTGCAACAAAGAAGCATTTCAGAAGTGGCAGATTTGTTTGATGCCAGTGGGGGTGAGAAGTGTTAGGTAAAGGAATTATAATAAGATTTCTTTTTTTGGAGAGAGGAAAAATAAAGATGGCTAGAGATCCAGGGAGGAAAAGAGAAATACGTCACTTTATAAAAAGTCAAAGATCTCTCTTTCTATTCTTATCAGCTCAGTAGATGATTCTGAAGCTGAAACTCAGAGACTGTAACCCCATGACTAGAGGGGTATTTTATTTTTTATCTTTACTAGAATTTAAATGTGTCGGATCTTAATACCTTTAAATTTAACTTTATGTGATATTTGGATTCAAGAATTCCCGTGGAACTATACACAGCCACAGATCTCACAGCATAAGGCATTTATGCATATAAATTATAAACATATATGCATAGGGCTATATATATCTATTCATATAAATGCATTTATCTAAATACATGTATATGTATTCAGAACAAATGCCTACAGATAATTGTATTTCAGAACTTAACAAAATGCAAATTTCATCATTGTGACTCAGTAGTATTGAAACTCTCTGTGATTCTAGCAACTCACTCAATGTCCACAGTGACATAAGAGTCAGATAATTCTGCTTCTTGGGGTTTCAGGTCACATCAGGACTTAACATCTGTTCACATAGACAGAGACTTTGCTTTCTTCAAAGACGTACTCGCTCAAGGTTCTTCTGAATAAGCAAGGCTAGTCATTCCTCCCTGTCTACAGTCCCCTTCTTGTTAAACCTGTCTTTGCTTCCTTTCTGAGAGTCAGCATCCTTCCTGATACTGAAACTATGAGTGAAACTATGAGGACCTAGTTCAGGCCATGGGTCTTGTGCTCAAATTTTGGTTCTGCCATTATTATTTCCATGACTTTTATTTCTTCATCCTAATAGGCCCTCATTTTTAAAAAAATATTTATTTATTTGGTTGTACCAGGTCCTTAGTTGCAGCACGTGGGCTCCTTAGTTGAGGCAGGTGGGCTGGTTAGTTGCGGCATGTGGTCTCCTTAGTTGTGGCGTGCGAACTCTTAGTTGTGGCATGCATGTGGGATCTAGTTCCCTGACTAGGGACTGAACCTGGGCCCCTGCACTGGAAGTGTGGAGTCTTATCCACTGCACCACCAGGGAGTCCCTAGGCCCTCATTTTATAAATGAGGTTATTCATAGTGACTACTTTGGAGTTGGTATGAATTAATAAGTGTTAGTTCTTAGAACACTACCTGTCTTGCAGTGATGTGTTAGCGTCTGCTAATATGACCCCAACGCCATCCCCTTTAACCACTGATAATTGGACCAGGAGTGGCTACCTCCCTGGGAATACGGAATTCATAGTATTTAAGTCATAATGTCATTTCAGCATTCGGTTTGGTAGTATTTTTTTCCTTTAAAAAAATGTATATTCTGAGTAGTTTCAATGGGTAAAAAAAAATGTAATTGTGATTTAATGCTGCACAGGGTTTTGGGTTTTTTTTTTTTTTGGTCACTTAGTATAGCAGAGTCAGTTAGCAGAGAGCTCTAGACCTTATAAAAAACAGAATGGGCATCACCATGCTTGAGTCATGAGTACTGATAAACAGAGAAAGCTTAGTTTGAGGGGAGCTTAATAGATACAAAGTGTTGAGCAAAACACTTTATGTGTAGTAACTCATTTAACCCTTACAACACCACGAGGTAGGTACTGTTATTATGTACCATTTTACAGAAGAGGACACTGAAGCACAGATTATTTAAGATTCAAACCCAGGAAGTCTAGTTCCAGAGTCCACACTCTTACCTACTACATATATTGATGTTGTGTACCTGAGCAAGTGAGTGAGAGAGGTGAAGAGAGGGAGGGATAGAGAAAGGGGAAGGGGAAAGCCCATGCCTGGCCCCATGTCTCCTAAGGCCCAGTTCCTACTCATGGATTCAGTGAATTACTATTATAACATTTCAAGAAATGTTCTGTACAGCAGAAACTAACACAACAGTGTAAATCAACTATACTCCAGCCAAAAAAAAAAAAAAAAGCAGTGTTCTGCTCTATCTGGTTTGAATGGCTTATTCTTATTTGCTGATTCATGGCTCTGACTTACTTCTGCTTAGGGACAAATGGAGTCTACACTGACCAAGGGGACAGCATACTTACTCATGCAGCAAATTGTTCTTTATGGCCCTGGAGGCACCTGAAGGCTGTGAACCAACCCTCCAGCATAGAAGGCTGGAGGAAGAACTCAGATGCCTGGTATCAGTTTAAAGTTAGGTTCAGGATTCCTCCAGCCGCAGAAGGAACGAGAGGCACGGGTTATTGCTGAAAGCAGGATGACATAGTTCCCTCCAGGTTAGAACTAAGGTTTATTGAAGAACAGATGGTGCCAAGAGGCAGTAGCTCCCTCGCAGTGTCACCTCAGATCATTTGCATTCTAGCCTTTTGGCTTCTCAAAAATATTCTCTCAGTGACAGCTTTCACTGTTCAAGTAAATAGATAGTTGAAATTGGACAGAAGATATTTTAAATTAGGAATTCAGGCATCTCCATGGAGATCCAAGTCACCAAAATAGGTCAGAGGCAGCTATGTTTTAAAAAAAAGTTACTGGGAAGTTAGGGGAAAAGGAGAGAGACAGCTGTGATGTCCCAAAAAGAAAGAAAGAAGAAGCAGCCTTTTTCTTTTTCATATGAAAATGAGATTCACTGAAAGCTTTAAAGCATTGAAAATATTACCTCCAGTGACCTGACTGCCTCTCAGTGGTGACACATGTCATTTGAAGAAATGCCAGAGAGGAAGAGGAGAAAATTACATTTGACCCATCAAATATAGGTAGCCATTGAAGGGAAAACACTGACACAAAAGTCTCTGAGTCCACACAGTTTGTTCTGATTGCCCCAATATTTTACTTTTTATCTAAGCTTTACTCAAGTCCTGGATGCACTGAAAAGAGCCGAATTCCTGGCCTGCTGGCAATGAGCTCGGCTTCATTCCTCATGTGTGAACTCAGTTTCAAAATGAATCTCTCCCAGTGGAAAGAAACAGGCAAAGAAACAGTGGAAATTTGTACAGCTCAGTTTGTGTACAGATTAAGGAGAATGGACTCAGTGAATTTGGAATAACAAGATGGATTTTTTTTCCCTCTAGGCAACATAAAAAAGATGAAATTCGTGACCACAATAAATGTCAAGCTAATTAACTACTACAAAGCACCATTCTTACTGTGGGTCTAATCCCTTTTATGAAAAAGCTAATTGGGAGGATTGTAAAGACATCAAAATGTCAGAATCCAGAGATTTTTAAGCTGTGGGTGATTGTTCCCTGCCACAATGTGAGCAAGCGTTTTATTTTCCTACCTGCCAGACTTTGTTTCACCCCCATTCTCTGATTTTTCAAGCTCCAACTCTCTCTGCTCATTATTCTCTCCACTTCAATGTTTTACCTTTCACACATAGGATTAGTGTTGTATTTGGGACAGGAATCAAGGAAGAAAAGTCAGGATGGAGGGGAGGATGGGGGTGTGTTAGAAGATGCATCGGAGGGCCTGTAGGCAGAGAAGATGGACCTAAAGGACTAACTTCAAGGGCACGTTACCTATGCGGTGACCAGGGCCCTCTGCTTAGAAGGGACCCACCCTTGGTTTAATGCTCTGCTGTCACCATCTTGAAGTTCTTAATAATTTTGAACAAGGAGCCTCACATTTTCATTTTGTATTGGGCCCCACAAATTATATAGCTGGCTCTGAGGGCTGGTGGGAGAAGAATTCCCAAGGAGATGTCCTGAGGAGTGGCAGGAAGATAGCAAGTAGAAAGGTTTCCCAGAAGATTATGGAGAACTGGGTTGACATGGGAGGTCCCAGTCGTCTACTCAGCAGGACTGAACTCCCACAAGTCAGAAAGTGAAGGCAAGAAACAAGAAAACCAGGAAAGTGCATGTGGTCTGGTTGGTCTTGCCAAGAAAGCTACTATTCTTCTCTTTCTCCTCCATCCAGCATACCAGCACCCTCAATTCCATTCATAAAGTTAAATTCATTGGCCTTAAGATTTTGCCTGCTCTTAGAAAAAACATTACATGATGCAATTATTGATAGTAATAGTAGTCATTTACATTTATTCAATCAGACAAGAAATATTTACTGTGTATTTCCTATAGCAAGCCATTCTTCTAGGTACTATGGATATAGGGGTGAGTAAGGCAGTACAGAAGACTTGCACTCAAGGAGATTACATTCTAGTTGGGAGACAGAAAATAAAACATATAAATAAATACACAAAAATGATAATAGGTGATACTGAAAAATACTACATAAAAGATAAAGTGATAGGTAGAAACGGGCTTTAGAGTGATCTGTAGTGGCCTCTCTGAGGAGGTAGCATGTGTTTGACACCTGAGTAAATAGAAGGCCACTCTGCAAGGATCTGGAGAAAGAATGCTCCAAGAAGAAGAAGCCACACATGTGAAGGCTCTCAGAAGAGAACTAGTTTGGTGTGTTTGAGGGGCAGACAGAAGGCCAGTTTGGCTGAAAGCTAGTAGATAATGGAGAGAGTAAAGAAACATGAGATCAAAAAGTCAGTCGAGGTCAGATCACCTTGTAGTCCAGAGGAGGAATTTAGATTTTATGCAAAAATAATGGAAACCATTAGAGAATTTTATTGTAGGGGAGTAGCATGATCCAATTTACATTTTAGAAAGCCTGCTATGTAGAGGATGGACTATAAGAGGTATACTGGCAAGAACAGGGACAGGAAGATGACTTAGAGCCATGGAACTGACCAAGGGGAGAGATAGGTGGCTGCAAAAAGAGAGGTGGTGTGGAGATGGTAAGAAGAGATGGGATTCAGGATAGATTCTGGAGAAGGACTGGTAGGACTTCCTGATGAACTGGATGTAGAATGTTAGGAGCAAGGAGGAAATCTGGGTGACTCCTACACCGTTGGCTTGAGTAACTGGTGATATTGTGGCCCCATTACTGAACACGGAATGATTGCAAAGAAGAGAGTTTTGCTGTAGTGAAGGTGGGAGTGGGGAGCAAGAATTCTCATTTGGTCCTTTTACATTTGAGAAGCTACTAGGTATCTAAGTGGAAATGCTAGATAGGCCGTTAGATATACGAGTGTGGTCATGAGAGAAGAGATCTGGCCCAGAGATATAGGAGAATTATTAATGTCAAAGTGGTTTTTTGTTTGTTCATTTGTTTGTTTTGGCCACGTCACCCAGCATGTGGGATCTTAGTTCCCCACCAGAGATTGAACCCGCACCCCCTGCACTGGAAGTGCGGAGCCTTAACCACTGGACCATCTGGGAAGTCGCCTTGAAGTGGTTTTTGAAGTCAAGATGGGATGAGAATTATTAATGTATTGAGGACTGAATGTAAGCAAAGATGATGAGAGAGCCAAGGACAGACCATGGGCACTTCAAGATTGGAGGTCTAATGTGATAGTAGGGGGTAAAAACAGGAGAAGGGTTGTCACAGAACCAGAGATTAAAACATTTTTAAAAGAGGGGAACAATTGACTTTGTAGACATCCAAAGAGAATTCAAGATAGAGCAAAAGATTAGCCATTGACTTTGGCAAGATGAAAATAATCAGTGACCTTGAAAAGGACCATTTATGTATAGTGGAGTTAGAAGTGGGGAAAAAATGCCCAATTAGAGTGTATAGCATAGAATGAGAAATGCAAATGGGTGTGCAGACAGCGAGTGTGGACAGCTTTTTTGTGACTTGAGAGAGAGAGAGAGAGAGTAGATGGGATGGGAGGGATTGGGAGAGAACGAGGGAGAACAGAAATAGAATAGTAGTAGGACACAGGGCCAAGGAAGGGTTCATTTTTTAAATCTTTAAAAAAATATTATTTTAAGTCATATTTGTACAGAGTTGCAGCTCATTTAGTAGAGAGAAAGAAACTGATAATGCAGATAAACTAGATACAATCGAAATTCTCTTAATTAACCTCTACTTCAGACTGGATTAGCTGTCTTTCTCCTTTTTTTTTTTTTTTATAAAACAATGACCCCCATGGTGGTATTTTATACTCTGAAACCCATGAATAACTGTGTTTTCCAGTTTGATCTATTGTTTATAAAGAAGCAATTGTGTTCACCTTCAAACCTGCTAAACCTAATTTATAGACTGAATGTTGCCCTCCACCCCAATCCATTATGTTGGAGTCCTAACCTCTGATGTGATTTTTAATTTTTTGGGGGGGGTTCAAATTTTATTTACTGGAAATTATGTGACATTTTAAAAACACCTGTGTTTGTAGAATAAGACATATTACAGGAACTAAAAGTTATGCTGCTAAGTGACTTTCATATGAAATAGTAAGTCAAAATTATAGAGTATTTACAAAAAATGAACAATTATATCACTAAATATCAAAATTTATAGAGTTTGGTTACAGTTATACTCAAATGAAATTCATAGCCTCAAATATATTTTTATTAAATAAGCAAGAATGAAAATAATTAAACTGGACATTCAAATGGAAAAGTTAGAAAACAAAAAAAAATGTAAGGAAAATAGGAGGAAGGAAATGACAGAAGAAAAGCAGAAATTAATGAATCAGAAAACAGAAATAATTTTCTGAATTATTTACTTGAAAAGACCAATGCAAACAGGTTTCATGTATATGTATGGCCTTGTGCTCAAAATAGCTCCGCCTTGGTTTAAAGCTCTGCTGTTGCTGTCTTGAAGTTCTTAATAATTATACCTTTCAATTTGGGTATTATGAATAAAACACCATGAGACAATGGAGCACATACATGAGCAAAGGAGACTGGTGCAGTATGCATGCTCCCTGCTGTTCCTTACCACATCACGTGCATATAGCATTTGTGGGTGATCCATGAGTATAGAATTTCAGCAGACTCATGATATGTGGCAGTTCAGCAAGACATTGAGTACAAGGTAGGTGTGTTTTATCTGTTAAGTAAGCAAGCAAGGAAGCTGACAGCTCCCAAAGACCAAAACTTAACTCCAAATGCAGAAGAAAGACAATGACATTTAAAAAAACTGGAACAATCAAGGAATCCTACCATATCCTGTCGTACTTATGTTATATCCCTAATTAGCCAGCTACTTACATTGAAAATAATTTTTTTCAAAAAAGTAAAGGAAAGTAAAATCTCTTTTCTGTTCAGTCCTTCTCACTCAACAGTAAGCCAGAGTATCTATAGAATGTGCACATAACAATAAGTAAAACAAAAAACAGTTTAGTTACTTTTGTGCAGCATTTTCACAATTGTGGTAATGAAATTCATATGTATGCATGAACTAAAGCAAATTGTATAATTTCTGTGATTTCACATATGATTTAAATGCTCTTATACTTGCATTTAAACCTGGCATTGCACAATACAACAATGAACAGTAAAATTTATATTAGTAGCTTAAGATTTTAACTCTTTTTTTTTTTTACATCTTTATTGGAGTATAATTGCTTTACAATGGTGTGTTAGTTTCTGCTTTATAACAAAGTGAATCAGTTATACATATACATAAGTTCCCATCTCTTCCCTCTTGTGTCTCCCTCCCTCCCATCCCCCTTATCCCACCCCTCTAGGTGGTCATAAAACACGGAGCTGATCTCCCTGTGCTATGCGGCTGCTTCCCACTAGCTATCTACCTTACGTTTGGTAGTGTATATATGTCCATGCCACTCTCTCACTTTGTCACAGCTTATCCTTCCCCCTCCCCATATCCTCAAGTCCATTCTCTAGTAGGTCTGTGTCTTTATCTCTGTCTTACCCCTAGATTCTTCATGACATTTTTTTTTCTTAGATTCCATATATATGTGTTAGCATACAGTATTTGTCTTTCTCTTTCTGACTTACTTCACTCTGTATGACAGACTCTAGGTCCATCCACCTCACTTCAAATAACTCAATTTCATTTCTTTTTATGGCTGAGTAATATTCCATTGTATATATGTGCCACATCTTCTTTATCCATTCATCCGATGATGGACACTTAGGTGGTTTCCACCTCCTGGCTATTGTAAATAGAGCTGCAATGAACATTTTGGTACATGACTCCTTTTGAATTATGGTTTTCTCAGGGTATATGCCCAGTAGTGGGATTCCTGGGTCATATGGTAGTTCTATTTGTAGTTTTTTAAGGAACCTCCATACCGTTCTCCATAGTGGCTGTACCAGTTCACATTCCCACTGGCAGTGCAAGAGGGTTCCCTTTTCTCCACACCCTCTCCAGCATTTATTATTTCTAGATTTTTTGATGATGGCCATTCTGACTGGTGTGAGATGATATCTCATTGTAGTTTTGATTTGCATTTCTCTAATGATTAATGATGTTGAGCATTCTTTCATGTGTTTGTTGGCAATCTGTATATCTTCTTTGGAGAAATGTCTCTTTAGGTCTTCTGCCCATTTTTGGATTGGGTTGTTTGTTTTTTTGTTATTGAGCTGCATGAGCTGCTTGTAAATTTTGGAGATTAATCCTTTGTCAGTTGCTTCATTTGCAAATATTTTTTCCCATTCTAAGGGTTGTCTTTTGGTCTTGTTTATGGTTTCCTTTGCTGTGCAAAAGCTTTGAAGTTTCATTAGGTCCCATTTGTTTATTTTTGTTTTTATTTCCATTTCTCTAGGAGGTGGGTCAAAAAGGATCTTGCTGTGATTTATGTCCTAGAGTGTTCTGCCTATGTTTTCCTCTAAGAGTTTGATAGCTTCTGGCCTTATATTTAGGTCTTTAATCCATTTTGAGCTTATTTTTGTGTATGGTGTTAGGGAGTGTTCTAATTGCATACTTTTACATGTACCTGTCCAGTTTTCCCAGCACCACTTACTGAAGAGGCTGTCCTTTCTCCACTGTACATTCCTGCCTCCTGTATCAAAGATAAGGTGACCATATGTGCGTGGGTTTATCTCTGGGCTTTCTATCCTGTTCCATTGATCTATATTTCTGTTTTTGTGCCAGTACCATACTGTCTTGATTACTGTAGCTTTGTAGTATAGTCTGAATTCAGGGAGCCTGATTCCTCCAGCTCCGTTTTTCGTTCTCAAGATTGCTTTGGCTCTTCGGGGACTTTTGTGTTTCCATACAAATTGTGAAAATTTTTGTTCTAGTTCTGTGAAAAATGCCAGTGGTAGTTTGATAGGGATTGCATTGAATCTGTAGATTGCTTTGGGTAGTAGAGTCATTTTCACAGTGTTGATTCTCCCAATCCAAGAACATGGTATATCTCTCCATCTATTTGTATCATTTTTAATTTCTTTCGTCAGTGTCTTATAATTTTCTGCATACAGGTCTTTTGTCTCCTTAGGTAGGTTTATTCCTAGATATTTTATTCTTTTTGTTGCAGTGGTAAATAGGAGTGTTTTCTTGATTTCACTTTCAGATTTTTCATCATTAGTGTATAGGAATGCCAGAGATTTCTGTGCATAAATTTTGTATCCTTCTACTTTACCAAATTCAATGATTAGCTCTAGTATTTTTCTGGTAGCATCTTTAGGATTCTCTATGTATAATATCATGTCATCTGTAAACAGTGACAGCTTTACTTCTTCTTTTCCCATTAGGATTCCTTTTATTTCCTTTTCTTCTCTGATTACTGTGGCTAAAACTTCCAAAACTATGTTGAACAAGCATGGTGAGAGTGGGCAACCTTGTCTTGTTCCTGATCTTAGTGGAAATGCTTTCAATTTTTCACCATTGAGGACGATGTTGGCTGTGAGTTTGTCATATATGGCTTTTATTATGTTGAGGAAAGTTCCCTCTATACCTACTTTCTGGAGGGTTTTTATCATAAATTGGTGTTGAATTTTGTCGAAAGCTTTCTCTGCATCTATTGAGATGACCATATGGTTTTTCTCCTTCAATTAGTTAATATGGTGTATCACATTGATTGATTTGTGTATATTGAAGAATCCTTGCATTCCTAGAATAAACCTCACTTGATCATGGTGTATGATCCTTTTAATGTGCTGTTGGATTCTGTTTGCTAGTATTTTGTTGAGGATTTTTGCATCTATGTTCATCAGTGATATTGGCCTGTAGTTTTCTTTCTTTGTGACATCCTTGTCTGGTTTTGGTATCAGGGTCATGGTGGACTCGTAGAATCAGTTTGGGAGTGTTCCTCCCTCTGCTATATTTTGGAAGAGTTTGAGAAGGATGGATGTTAGCTCTTCTCTAAATGTTTGGTAGAATTTGCCTGTGAAACCATCTGGTCCTGGGCTTTTGTTTGTTGGAAGATTTTAAATCACAGTTTCAATTTCAGTCTTGTGATTGGTCTGTTCATATTTTCAATTTCTTCCCAATTCAGTCTTGGCAAGTTGTGCATTTCTAAGAATTTGTCCAGTTCTTCCATGTTGTCCATTTTATTGGCATAGAGTAGCTTGTAGTAATCTCTCATGATCTTTTGTATTTCTGCAGTGTCAGTTGTTACTTCCCCTTTTTCATTTCTAATTCTATTGATTTGATTCTTCTCCCATTTGTTCTTGATGAGTCTGGCTAATGGTTTATCAATTTTATCTTCTCAAAGAACCAGCTTTTAGTTTTATTGATCTTTGCTATCGTTTCCTTCATTTCTTTTTCATTTATTTCTGATCTGATTTTTATGATTTCTTTCCTTCTGCTAACTTAAGGGGTTTTTTGTTCTTCTTTCTCTAATTGCTTTAGGTGCAAGGTTAGGTTGTTTATTTGAGATGTTTCCTGTTTCGTAAAGCAGGATTGTATTGCTATAAACTTCCCTCTTAGAACTGCTTTTGCTGTATCCCATAGGTTTTGGGTCGTCGTGTCTCCATTGTCATTTGTTTCTAGGTATTTTTTGATTTCCTCTTTGATTTCTTCTGTGATCACTTCGTTATTAAGTAGTGTATTGTTTAGCCTCCATGTGTTTGTATTTTTTACAGATCTTTTCCTGTAATTGATATCTAGTCTCATAGCATTGTGGTCAGAAATGATACTTGATACAATTTCAATTTTCTTAAATTTACCAAGGCTTGATTTATGACCCAAGATATGATCTATCCTGGAGAATGTTCCATGAGCACTTGAGAAAAATGTGTATTCTGTTGTTTTTGGATGGAATGTCCTATAAATATCAATTAAGTCTATCTTGTTTAATGTATCATTTAAAGCTTGTGTTCCCTTGTTTATTTTCATTTTGGATGATCTGTCCATTGGTGAAAGTGGGGTGTTAAAATCCCCTACTATGAATGTGTTATTGTCGATTTCCTCCTTTATGGCTGTTAGTATTTGCTTATGTATTGAGGTGCTCCTGTGTTGGGTGTATAAATATTTACAATTGTTATATCTTCTTCTTGGATCGATCCCTTGATCATTATGTAGTGTCCTTCTTTGTCTCTTCTAATGGTCTTTATTTTAGAGTCTATTTTTTCTGATATGAGAATTGCTACTTCAGCTTTCTTTTGGTTTCCATTTTCATGGAATATCTTTTTCCATCCCCTCACTTTCAGTCTGTATGTGTTTCTAGGTCTGAAGTGGGTCTCTTGTAGACAGCATATATATGGGTCTTGTTTTTGTATCAATTCAGCCAGTCTGTGTCTTTTGGTGGGTGCATTTAATGCATTTACATTTAAGGTAATTATCGATATGTATGTTCCTATTCCCATTTTCTTAATTGTTTTGGGTTTGTTATTGTAGGTCTTTTCCTTCTCTTGTGTTTCTTGCCTAGGGAAGATCCTTTAGCATTTGTTGTAAAGCTGGTTTGGTGGTGCTGGACTCTCTCAGCTTTTGCTTGTCTGTAAAGGTTTTAATTTCTCCATCAAATCTGAATGAGATCCTTGCTGGATACAGTAATCTTGGTTGCAGGTTTTTCTCCTTCATCACTTTAAATATGTCCTGCCAGTCCCTTCTGGCTTGCAGAGTTTCTGCTGAAAGATCATCTGTTAACCTTATGGGGATTCCCTTGTGTGTGTGTGTGCGTGTTTTTTTTTTTTTTTTTGCGGTACGTGGGCCTTTCACTGTTGTGGCCTCTCCTGTTGCGGAGCACAGGCTCCAGACGCACAGGCTGAGCGACCATGGCTCACGGCCCAGCTGCTCCGCGGCATGTGGGATCCTCCTGGACTGGGGCACGAACCCGTGTCCCCTGCATCAGCAGGCGGACTCTCAACCACTGTGCCACCAGGGAAGCCCCCTTGTGTGTTATTTGTTGTTTTTCCCTTGCTGCTTTTAATATGTTTTCTTTGTATTTACTTTTTGACTGTTTGACTAATATGTGTCTTGGCATGTTTCTCCTTGGATTTATCCTGTATGGGACTCTCTGTGCTTCCTGGACTTGATTGACTATTTCCTTTCCCATATTAGGGAAGTTTTCAACTATAATCTCTTCAAATATTTTCTCAGTCCCTTTCTTTTTCTCTTCTTCTTCTGGAACCCCTATAATTCGAATGTTGGTGCGTTTAATGTTGTCCCAGAGGTCTCTGAGAGTGTCCTCAGTTCTTTTCATTCTTTTTTCTTTATTCTGCTCTGCAGTAGTTATTTCCACTATTTTATCTTCCAGGTCACTTATCCATTCTTCTGCCTCAGTTATTCTGCTATTGATCCCTTCTAGAGTATTTTAAATTTCATTTATTGTGTTGTTCATCGTTGCTTGTTTCATCTTTAGTTCTTCTAGGTCATTGTTAAATGTTTCTTGCATTTTGTCTATTCTATTTCCAAGATTTTGGATCATCTTTACTATCATTATTCTGAATTCTTTTTCAGCTAGATTGCCTATTTCCTCTATATTTGTTAGGTCTGGTGGGTTTTTACCTTTCTCTTTCATCTGCTATGTGTTTTTCTGTCTTCTCATTTTGCTTATCTTACTGTGTTTGGGGTCTCCTTTTTGCAGGCTGCAGGTTCATAGTTCCCGTTGTTTTTGGTGTTTGTCCCCAGTGGCTAAAGTTGGTTCAGTGGGTTGTGTAGGCTTCCTGGTGGAGGGGACTAGTGCCTGTGTTCTTGGTGGTTGAGGCTGGATCTTGTCTTTCTGCTGGGCAGGTCCACGTCTGGTGGTGTGTTTTGGGGTGTCTGTGGACTTACTATGATTTTAGGCAGCCTTTCTGCTAATGGGTGGGGTTGTGTTCCTGTTCTTGCTAGTTGTTTGGCATAGGGTTACCAGCACTGTAGCTTGCTGGTCGTTGAGTGAAGCTGGGTGTTGGTGTTGAGATGAGATCCCTGGGAGATTTTCGCCCTTTGATATTACATGGAGCTGGGAGGTCTCTTGTGGACCAGGGTCCTGAAGTTGGCTCTCCCACCTCAGAGGCACAGCACTGACTCCTGGCTGCAGCACCAAGAGCCTTTCATCCACATGGCTCAGAATAAAAGGGAGAAAAAGTAGAAAGAAAGAAAGAAAGAAAGAAAAAGAAAGAAAGAAAGAAAGAAGGAAAGAAAGAAAAAAGAAAGACAGAAAGAAAGAAAAAAGAAAGGAAGCAAGGAAGGAAGGAAGGAATAGGTTAAAAGAAAATAAAGATAAAATAAGATAAAATTATTAAAATAAGAAATAATTATTAAGAAAATTTTTTTTTAAAAAGTAAAAAACAACAACAACAACAAAACGGACAGATAGAACCCTAGGACAAATGGTGAAAGCCAAGCTATACAGACAAAATCTCACACCAAACCATACACATACACACTCACAAAAAGAGGAAAAGGGGAAAAAATCATAAATCTTGCTCTCAAAGTCCACCTCCTCAATTTGGGATGATTCGTTGTCTATTCATGTATTCCACAGATGCAGGGTACATCAAGTTGATTGTGGAGCTTTAATCCGCTGCTTCTGAGGCTGCTGGGAGAGATTTCCCTTTCTCTTCTTTGTTCTCACAGCTCCCGGGGTTCAGCTTTGGATTTGGCCCCGCCTCTGCGTGTAGGTCGCCGGAGGGCGTCTGTTCTTCGCTCAGACAGGATGGGGTTAAAGGAGCAGCTGCTTCAGGGGCTCTGGCTCACTCAGGCCGAGGGGAGGGAGGTGTACGGAGTGCGGGGTGAGCCTGCGGAGGCAGAGGCCGGCGTGACGTTGCACCAGCCTGAGGCGCGCCGTGTGTTCTCCCGGGGAAGTTGTCCCTGGATCGCGGGACCCTGGCAGTGGCGGGCTGCACAGGCTCCCTGGAAGGGGGGTGTGGATAGTGACTTGTGCTCGCACACAGGCTTCTTGGTGGCGGCAGCAGCAGCCTTATCGTCTCATGCCCGTCTCTGGGGTCTGCGCTGTTAGCCGCGGCTCGCACCCGTCTCTGGAGCTCCTTTAAGCAGCGCTCTTAATCCCCTCTCCAGGTACGTGGGGAGTTTCTTGCCTTTTGGGAGGTCTGAGGTCTTCTGCCAGCGTTCAGTAGGTGTTCTGTAGGAGTTTTTCCACGTGTACATGTATTTCTGATGTATCTGTGGGGAGGAAGGTGATCTCCGCGTCTTAGTCTTCTGCCATCTTCCCCCTCTCTCAAGATTTTAACTCTTTACACAGAATGATATTAAACTGCTAGTGTTGGAGGGTCTCCTGCGGAGGTGGGGGGTGGCTGTGGCTCATCATAGGGACAAGGACACTGGCAGCAGAAGTTCTGGGAAGTACTCCTTGGCGTGAGCCCTCCCAGAGTCTGTCCCCTCTCATGTGATTGTATTTGGAGATAGGGCCTTTAAGGATGTTCTAAAATTTTAAATGAGGTCCTAAGGGTGGGGCCCTAATCCACTAGGACTGTTGTTCTTATAAGAAGAGGAAGAGATGCTGGGAGCATGCACACTGAGGGAAAAGACCTTGTGTGAAAACAGCCAGAAGATGGCCATCTGCAAGCCAGAGGACATCACCCCATCCTATCATATGGCCTCAAGGGAAGCCATATCTGCCAATATCTTAATCACGGACTTCTAGCCTCCAGAAGTGTGAGAAATAAATTTGTTTTTTAAGCCACCCGGTCTGTGGTATTTTGGTATGGCAGCCCTAGTCAACCAGTACAGCCTATTGTACTCATTACTGTAATTATGTAATTTAATGAAATACTATATAAAATGAAGAAATCATGCAAAAAAATTGTATGAAAAATTAGCTGAATGCTTTGGAAAGACTTTTTAGTAAGTTACTAAAAACGTTGTTCTATTGTTATGAGCAACACAGCTATAAAAGATTGCAGGAAATCGTAACAATCAAGGATATTGACCTCAGATCATCTTTACGTGTCCTTCTGTTCTCACTGTATTGTAAAGAAACAAAACTAATATTCATAGATGACACAATGTATGCAAAAGCGGAACCAAAACTGCAGTTTTTGTCCTGCAAAAGATTGGCAAATAAACGAATAGGTATACGTTAGTTATAATTATTTTAATGATACCCAGTTTTAGTTAGCATTTTTGATTTATGGATCAAGTGTGGTTCCCAGCTGTATCAAATTAGAGGACATTTGCCTCAAAGTACTTGAGGAGGTGAGATGGGATGGGATCCAATGCACAAGGAGAAGTGTTTTCTTTGATAGGAGAAGGGATACTGCTTTCATTTTCACAGGCAGAGATTTAGAACATATGATGTGGGTAAACTGGTAGAATTGATAGTGGGAAGATGAGACTGTTCTGATCTTAATGCATCTTCTTCCTCTTTAAGTCTGAGGCAAAGTTATCAACGGAGAGTAGAGAGAAGAGTGTGGTGGAGATTTGAGGAGAAAAGAAAGTATGAAATAGCTGTTTTGAAGAGTGGGAAAGTTAATCTACTGAAGAAGTGTATAGGATCGTCTTGTAGTATTGAGTGCCCATCTAAGTTTTGTGATCATAAATTTTAAGTGAGTCCAGTTAGTCCAGTTGCCTAATTTTCTCCAATAAAATTTATCTGCATAGGAGACCATTTACATTTAAAGTATATTTGAGTGTAATTAGGGTTGGTGTTTGCCTGGCTAGTGTAACAGAAAGAGTGGGGCAAAGAAGTTAAGGTGTTTTAAAGGTAGTTATTTTTGTAAAGCAATTATGGTCCAATAAAGTTGTTAAAAAAAAAAAGAATTTATCATTCATTCAGCTCTGAAGTCCTAACATTCTTAAACATGGAGTGATCCGTAACACAGCATTCACAATGAATTCTGACATGTTGCGATGGATTTGGGTGGGCTTACAAGTGTGAAGAAATTCTAAAAAATAAAATAGAAAATAATAAAGGCAATTATTTGAGTGGCGCACCATGGGATTTGGGCTGGATAAAGAGGAAAGTTAGGACATAAAGCAGTGGCAGTTCATAAAAATGATAGTAATGTGATAGAGAACTCAGTGGGGTTAAAGAACTGTTGGAGATGGAATATTAGCATGAAATTACTGGAAGGATGAGCAGCAAGTTCAAAGTTTGAAGTAGAGATTCTACAAGTGGCACAGTTTCTGATGATTAAAAAAAATCTGAGAAGTGACCACGTGAATGGGCGGCTGAGGTGAGGTGAAGAAACAATCACTTGAGCTAAGGAACTGAGAAGCCAACATGGTGGATGGGCCATTGTGTGTATGCTGGGGCCACCAGTCATGATGACAGAAGTAATCCTGAAGGAGAGGTGAGTTAGGTGCCCATCACTGATGAATGGGAAAGAGTTACAAGAAGTTCAGAAGATAACAGAAGGGGTAGGGGGCATCAAGTCTCAAAGTTTTAGTGTGGATGATTTTTCAATACTGAGAGGAAGTTTCAGTTTGGTCAGTGAAAGGGGAGCTTGAGAAGTTACTTAAAGAGTGTTACTTAAAATTGAGGGCCAAGCCAGAATGCAGGAGGCAGGGGGAGGAGTCGCTGAGGACGAATTTGTCTACATGTGGACCAGCAGACTGGCACAGTTTAATCTTTGTGTGTGTGTGTGTGTGTGTGTGTGTGTGTGTGTATGTACAAAAAGGCACTCTCTGGGGATGGCAGAGCACCTGTGATGGAACCAAATAGTTCACTGGGTAGTGAGAGTCCACTCTTAAATCTCATCCCCAGAACCTCTGCCTCAAAACAATGGTGTAGACATCCTCTGAGATGTTGATTCTAAGAATAGATGGGATGGCCATCCCTAGCTACTGAAAGCTGGGTACTGGAGGGTTTCTGAGTCTGAGCTCAGCTTGTGGTCTTCATCTGCAAAGCCCTTCTTTGCCCTCAGCATCTTCTCATGGTGCCAAGTGGCATCTGTGTCAGCCCACATTCATAAAATAAGAAGATAACTTGGTGCTCGGAAAGCAAATGTGGTCACTGACTGGGAGCCTTCAACCAGGAAATTAGAGCCCACAGTAAAAAAATCTTAGGTAAGAAAAGGGACATGGCCTCTGTGTTACATTTAGTGGGAAATGCTACCCAGGGCAAAGGACAACAATTCAGAGAAGTGTGTAATTATAAATATACAAAGGAAATTTTACGTAGAAGCTTTCTCCAGGCAAGTTAGTCAATAATTCATTTTGGAGAAATTGCCTAAGGTTCCATTTGGAACAATTTGGGTTATGCAGTTTGTATTATTACCAAGCTTGGATCTTTTACCAGTTCCGTTTGAGCTGTTAGATAACCCCTTGTCAGTGAAGGTGACAGTGATTGGCAGAAGTGAAGCACCAGGCAAGCTTTTCTCAGGGAAATGCCCCATGAGATTGTTATGTCTACCATATTCTGGAATGGGCGTTTGGGATGAGCTCTTCCAGTACATGAACTACTACTAATGACTGCAGTCAGTTTATCAAGGGTACTCAAACTAGGTGACATGTAGACAAATACAAATAATTTCAGGTTTTGCTGCACATTTGTGGCAGAAAGCAGCCTCAGGATAAGTTCAGCTTTGGATGGATTGGAAATATAACATCAACATACAAGTTCCCAGTGTTGACTTCCCATATATCAGATGAGTGGCTGAGCTAGAAATTCTTTAAAACCCTACACTGCCCCCAGATTCTAGGATTCTGATTCACTGCATCCTCTTCACCCAAATTAGCACATCTTTGCAAATAGAAGGGTTAGGGGCAGACATAGTCTAGTGAGTGTGACTTTCAACTGAGAATGAGGAAAGCATTTGTATTGCCTTAGTGGAATATGAATGGGGTCTTTGAAGTAGGCAGACTCAATCTCATAAGGTTATTGTGGTCATCAAATAAGATATGATATGCAGAAGCTGAGGCTGAGAGAGAGTATAGGACTTCTTTTGATAACTAGCAGAACTCAAATCCAAGCAGCTTGCTGGAGCCAACGCAGAATCCATCCTAACTAGTTTAAATAGAAAAGCAATTTATTTAGTTGACTGTTAGGTAACTCACAGGCATGGAGACTACACAGAAGGGGAAAAAAGTCTCAATTAAACCCCTGACTGCCCCAGTGGACTCCCCACTGCTGTAGCTGCCAGGCACATTCCTAGCAACCAGTTTTGCCCAAGGACCCCTCCTTGACCCTCCTCCTCTGATGTCCCTGGAAGCTGTTCTCCTTTATTATACCAGAAGGAATTCCTCTCAGTGCTGGTTCTTTGTACCCCTAGCTTCCAGTTCAAGTGTTGTGTGGATGCATCTGACTGACAAAGCCTAACGGCAAGAGAACAGACTGAGAAAGTGAATTTCCTGTGTCTACCTTCCAGTGGAGAGGTGCTGACTCAAAAGGTGGGAAATTCTTTAAACAGAGAGAGAAATTTCAAAGTGTGCTGGAATCCCCAAAATAATAACAGATGGCTCCCAAATACAGTGCTTCACATTCGTGAAGCTGACAAATTACAAATACTTTCATGTTACTTTCATTTAATCCTTTGGAAAGGAGTAATACTGAGAAAGAAAGACAGTAGTCTCCATTTTCCTAAAAGGAGAAACCATTTTTGGGGTGTGGAAAGTCTACAAAGGTTAAGGACTAGACATAAATTCCTCTAGTTAATGAGGGCAGAGCCAGTGCGTAAACTAAGCCCTCTGGGTCAATGGTCCTTTATTTATTGTCATTGGGCTTCTACTTACTTAGGATGGTATTTGCTATTGATCATTTACAAAAAGCATAAGAATTTAGAAGTAAAACAAAAATTCACCTGAAATCTCACCACCCAGAGATAACACATATTTTTATCGTAAAAATGGGGATCAAGTGTTATGTAGGGTTCCGTTTCTTACTCTTCCTCTTAACATTATATCAGGGACCTTTCTCCACATCATTAAAAGTCTTCCAAAACATAATTTAAATGACCATATAATTTCATTGTACATACCAAACATAATTTACTTAACTATATCTTAGTTGTCAGACACATCACTGCAGTTTTGCTATTATAAATAACACTGGGGGCTTCCCTGGTGGCGCAGTGGTTGAGGGTCCGCCTGCCGATGCAGGGGACACGGGTTCGTGCCCCGGTCCGGGAAGATCCCACATGCCGCGGAGCGGCTGGGCCGATAAGCCATGACCGCTGGGCCTGCGCGTCCGGAGGCTGTGCTCCGCAAAGGGAGAGGCCACAACAGTGAGAGGCCCACGTACCGCAAAAAAAAAATAAATAAATACAAATAAATAAATAACACTGATAAATGTCATTTTTACATAAATCTTATATGTAAATATAAATATATAAAAATAGATTTATAGATAGATTATTATAGGTTATAGATATTTGTAGTATCTAAATATATGGAACTTCAGCAATACTGGGTCAGATGGATTTTTGTTCTTGGTAGATGACTTGCTTTTGTTTGTTTTTGTTTACTTTTGCTTGAGTATTTTTGTCAGATTTTTTTTTCTGTACCTGGGTAACTACCAATGTTTGCCAAGATTTATCTACACATGGACTTCTCTTCATTATTACAGGGCGGTGGTTAGAAGCCTTGGCTCTAGAACCAGACCAAGTGGCACTGAGTTCCCTGATTTGCAGTATGCTTATGTGACCTTAGGCAGGATAGCAACCTCTCTGGGAGTCAGCTGCCTTATCTATAAAGTAGAGATCATAATTTTTTATAGTTGTGAGTTAATTAAATTAATATGAATAAAGTCTTTAGACAAATGGTCAAGAAATCTTTATTATTACCAAATTATCCATTATTTTCTATTATGCTAATCCATTCTTCTCTCATCTCTGACATTTTTTCCTCTACCCCTAATCCTTTCTTACTGTAACATGTATGCTGCAATTGCTCTAGCTTGCTCCTCTAGAAGTCCTCTAATTCTCAGGTATATCTCTCTATTCTTTCTTCCTTCTGCCTACTTACCCCCTTCTTTTCATCTCTTGATCTTTTTATATTTTTCTCCTGTATCCTCAGAAAGCATTTCCAAGTGTGTCCTCCACGTTACTGATTCAGTATTCTGTCCTGACAAGCCTGACTTCACTACCTCCAATGTGGATTTTGATGATCTTGTTACAATTGAACAGTCTCCTGGCAATTCCTAATGATATTATCCAGCTTCTTTTTTATCTTGGCTCGCTCTCTTTACACTGTACCCTGTTTTCTTCTCAGCTTATTCTCCTAATAACTTTCTTCTCCTGTTTCATTTAGATCATATCTTGTAGTATGATAGTAGTAGTAGCCTACTAACAATGTCACATGATATTTTAAAATTTTCTTCTGAGCTCTGTACAGATCATTGTTAGAAGTCTGTTCTTCCAAAACTTCAGAATGATGTTTTTCTCTCCATTGTTTTCCAGTATGTTTTCGTAAGATCCTTGGGTGTGTTTTGGGTCCTCTTTATTCATCTTCAAACAAAGAGAGATCTTTTGGAACTTGGCATTTGTCCATAGACGGATTCTCTGGATCTCCCTTGACCCTATCATCCTCCCCTTGGGTATGCATCAAATTCTTTTCTAAGTTCTTCTGGTGGTTGTTTCTAATTTGCATTTCAGTCCCCAGTGTCAAATAGCTGTGTATCTAGTGTGGCTCTGTTGTATGGGACAAAGATTTCCCCCACATACACTGTCTGGTTCTTTGATATTCTGAACTAATACGGTATTTGGAAAACCAAAATTCCTAGCATGCAGTTTTCCTATCTTTATAGGAATCATATTCCAGGATGCAATGTAAAACAAAAGTCCCAACCACTCCTTTCTAGCCCATTATTTTATAGAAGTTGTTTCCAAATGGATACAGAAAAGTGGGAGCAAGGAAGGCCTTCAAAAGTTGTAGCCATGCATTCAAAGCTGACCAGTTTTCCATTTGCTAGAGATTCCAGGTCTTTGAACCAGGTAACTGACAGTGGTAGAAGGATAGTTTTTTCTGCCATCTTTCTGTACTTGAAAAGGCTATTTCAAGAGGTAAAATACAGATATAGTTCTTCCTGATTGAGTTTCCTAAGCCAGCTCAATTGATCTTAGGTATAGTGGAAAGTCATCCTAGATTCCAGCCATGGGCTTCCTTTTAGTATTAGTCTTCAATGTGGCTAGTTTTCATCTTTTCTTTTCTTCTTAGGTACCAAAGTGGGAGATCAGGATAAGTTGCATCAGGGACTGCTGGCTGTGCCCTTTTTATAAGTGAAAGTTTCACCTGTTTATCTTTAAAATGTTTAATGTAAATACTTTTTCTAAATGACAACTCCCCTTGATATAGCAGTCTCTTCTAGCTCTTAGTTTTACGTCTTTGCTACCACATGACCACATTTTGCTATATCTCCTGTTTATCTCTATATGTGTGTCATCTTCTTCCCACCCAGCAGTGAACTTCTTGAGGGCAGCAACCTTGCCTGGGTCATCAGTATATATCTGTTACCCTGCCTTGCAGAGAGTAGTGCTCTGGAAATCTCTGTGTGAGCAATGGCAAGGGAGCACAGGGAGACTCTTCATGGGTGCACTTATGACAACAGAAGGAAAGGTTGGGCATCAGCTCCCCCTAGGGCCATACTACAGGGGTTTTAAAAGTAATTTGAGCGAACACAATTGCAAAAATATGTACTATGCTCCTACTACATGAAAGGTATTTGGGATTCCAAGATGACTAAGCCTCGTCTGCTGCTTTCTCCAGCATGGATAGAAAACAGCCCGTGCCTGAGTAACTCTAATAGAGGGCAAACCATAGTCATGCTTTATTAGAGATTCAAATCAAGCATGGAACTCCACTGAACTAGATTATTTCCACTTGATCACCCAACAAATTTATTGAAGAACAACTTAAGGCAAGGTAATAAGCACGAAACATTCTCCTAATTCTGAGTAGCAGACTCTGTGAGAAGGCGCCAAAAGACTGTATTTGATTTGCCTGGATAATGGAGAGGAGCACCCATGGCGCCCATATTCCCTTGTAGTGACCCGTCGTTGGGAAACCTTTGCCCTGGATCCTCAACTCATAGTTAGGCAAACAGCTACAGCTCTGGAATCAGGTGTCGGCCTAAACATATCTATTGTGTATGATGTTCTCTTCTTCCCACTCAGTTAAGAAAAAGCCTTTTCATTTTTTAGCTGCAGTGCTGTTCATTACAGGAGAAACTAAGGTGCCACTCGGGGTATCTGTATGTGTTACTGGAAATAGCCTGTGCTTTCTTAAGCAGTTCTTAGTTGTAACTAAGTTTTGTTGCTGGAAACAGCTTTGCCTAATTTTCTGATGCCACAATTTGCTACATTTAGCATTTAGCTGATTTTTCCTATTTCCTTCTTCCTAATTAAAAGATGAAAGATTTTTCCAGAGGCCTAATTCTGGCTAATAATGTGAAGGCAAGGAGTGATTGATAGTATCAGGAAAATAAGGCATATGAATAATACAATCGTTTTTAATCACCTTGCATATTTGTAAAGGAAGCAGGAAGTGATACATTGGCCATTTTAAAGATTGTAAACCAGGGCACAGAGCAGGAAAAGTACAGGTCATGGGTGAGTCAGTAAATTAGAGAAATGAAGCATCATGGTTTTTATCTCACACTTGTTCAACTGCGTTATCTGGTTTTCCCTTTATGTTATAGGTACCACACGTTTTCTGAAGGGCAAGGATGCACAACATTCTAATGGTGATAGTAATAACCAACTAGACTGACCTCTTATGATATGTCAGGCACTGTGCTAAGTGCTTTTTATACATTATCTCATTTAATCCGTACAACAGTGCTGAAAAGTAGGAATTATGTCCATTTCAGTGGTGAGACAATGAAGGCTCAAAGATGGTAACTGCCCCAGCTAACAGCTAGTACGTGGTAGACTTGAGATTTCTGTCTGACTGCCGAGCCCATGTGCAGCCATGCTGTGCTGTCTTGAGACCATCAAGTCTCAATCGCTCATTTTACTTTTGCCAAATCTGTGGCCCAGAGAAATTACAGCTCACTGAAAGCCTTCCAAAGGGTTGGTGAGAGAGGTGGAATAAAAATGCAGATTTCTTGATTTCCAGAAGGCCTCTTGCTGAGAGCGAAGGGGAGCGTTTCTTTGTTGTAGATAAGTGCTCCAATCAGTACTGTTTTGCTGAATGTCAAAGCAGAAGCACACTATTTCTAGCATTTTTACAGATAATATGTGGAATATCTATATTTAGGAAAGTTACTTCCAAACTTTGTCACCTACTTCAAATTAAAAACGATTAGCAGTTAAAAAGTGTGGTCTGAAGACCACTTGCTACAACCTAAGCTAATGTTCTTGTGTTGAGTCTGATATAAGAAATTTCTGAATATCAGTGGGAATAGCACTACCGATCTCCCGATCAGCACGTACATCCCTGAGAACTCAGTGCAGTGAGAAGGGCTTGGTATTTGGGGTCAGGAGTCTACTAAAGCCCCATTCTTCTTTTCCTGTCTGTGTTGAGTTTGGTGAGGTGGTCTAACCTCTCTAGCTCTCGGTTTTCCCACTATAGATATAGTTATGTCTTTTATAGATCACTTACTTAAGGAATGGTTAAAATATGGCATGTGAAAAGAAATTTGCAAATGGGAAAGGGTATACAAATGTTAGTTTCTATTCTTAAGAAGTATCATTTTCATCCTAAGTTTAAAAAAAGTCATAGTTGTTTTAACTATGTTTTTTCTACGTACAGTCATTGATTCGTTCATTTTTATATACATCATTTGTTAAGACATCTGCCATGCCTCACAATGGGAGGTTATAAGGAATATATGAATATTAGAAGGCAGAATCTGACTGCTTATTCATCCTCTACTCTGATGCCTAATAGACTTCTCAACATATTCAAAACTGAACTCCTGACCGCTACCCCAAATCTGCCTCCTTTCACTCTTCTCCATCCCATTTGATAGCAACTTCATCCTTCTCGGTGCCCAGAACAAAAGCTTTGGAATCAAATTTGACTTCTCTTTTTCTCACATACCCCACCTTCAACCTTTCAGAGGACGTTATTAGCTCTGTCTTCAAAATATACTGAGAATCAGAATGCATCTTTCCATATCCACTCCTGCTACCCTGGCCAAAGCTACTAGAGTGGGTTGGGTTATGTCTCCCCAAAAGATACATTTTGGGGAGTCCTAACTCCCAGTACCTGTAACTGTGACCTTACTTGGATAGGATCTTT
Organism: Tursiops truncatus; assembly: GCF_011762595.2. Classification (NCBI taxonomy): domain Eukaryota; kingdom Metazoa; phylum Chordata; class Mammalia; order Artiodactyla; family Delphinidae; genus Tursiops; species Tursiops truncatus. The sequence continues at coordinate 120,141,045 of NC_047036.1, read as the reverse complement.
GCAGAGGTCGTCAAGTTAAGATGAGGTCATTCTGGATTAGGGCAGGCCGTAAACCTCATGACTGATGTCTTTATAAGAGAAAGGAAAGGGAGATTTGGATACAGAGAGACACGGAGGGAGAGGACAGCCATGTGAAGATGGAGGCAGAGATTGGAGTGAAGCAGCCACAAACCACGGAGTGCCTGGATCCACCAGATGCTGGAAGAGGCAAGGAAGGATTCTTCCCTGGAGCCTTCAGAGGGAGCATGGCCCTGTCCCAAATCTGATTTCATTTCAGAATCGTAGGCTTCAGAACTAGGAAAGAATACATTTCTATTGTTTTAAGCCACTAAGATTATGGTAATTTGTTATGGCAGCCCTAGGAAACTAAGAGAGCCATTATCACGCTACGCCTGGATAAGTGCCGTAGCCTCTTAACTAGACTCTGCTCCCAGCTGCATTTCCTAAATACATTCTCAACACAACAGCCAGAGAATCCTTTCCAAAGCATAAGTAAGATCATGTGCCTCCCCGGTTCAAAACTGACTTCTTATCTCAGGGCAAAACCCAGAGTTCTTCCAATGGCCTTTGAGGCTCTACAGAATCTGACATTTCCTCCATGCCCCCCTCCTTCTCATCTTTTTTATTCATTCTATCCCAGCACACCTGGCTGCCTGCCTCCTTGTTTCAAACACCCAGGTGCTCTGCCTCAGGTCATTTGCACTTGCTGTGCCAGAGGTGATAGTCTGATATATAACCACCATGCAGGCATGGACCAATCAGAATGAAGGCTGGCCGGAGGGCTGGAGCTTAATCCTAGAAGCCCTCTGCTGTGTGAGGAGTTCACCTTTAGTCTTCTACTCCCTGGAGAGGTGGCTATACCATATAGTGCAGACATATTTCAGTATTTTAACAACCTGTTTGGTCTTACTAACCTTCCTGGATGAACGTCAGCTTCACCTCTGCTATATTTTCTGCTTTTTTTTTAGAAACTTACAAGGTTTAATCTCTTACCACCTTCAGGTCTTTGCTCAAATGCTACCTTCTCTGAGAGTCCTATTCCAAGCACGCTATTTTAAATTGTACCCCTACACTCCTTATCTAACTCCTCGACTTTCTATTTTTCTGTGTAACTTACTGCCATCTGACATATAGATATATTTTTTGCTTATTTATCTTATTATATATAATAGAATATAAATTACACAGGACAGAAGTTTTGTTGTTTTGTTTTGTTTGTTCTGTTTTGCTTTGAATTTTTTGTTCTGTTTAATCACCTGCTGTGATCCCAGCACCTAGAACAGTGCCTGGCATGTCATAAAAACTGAGTGAACATTAGTTAGATGAATGAACAAAGGCTTTCAAACAGCTTACAGAATAGCTGTAAGTACATCTGTGGAAACAGTCAGAGAGGAGTCCTGAGCAGCCCACGTACTACAGGAACTGTCATCTGTATCAGCATCTCATCTGGAATGTTGAAGCCTAGGCCAAGGGAAGATGCTCCCCACTCCGCACTCTCCCGTCTCCCCCATCCCCTCTTCCTTCACCAGGGAGAGCCAGTTGAGTGTGATAGGCCCAGATGGGTTCTCTCCAGCAGCCCTCTTCATTTTTATAATTGTGATTAAAATGGCTTTTATGCACAATCCCAGCATCCTCCTTCATGGCAAAATAGTTTTATTTCTGTTTTGTCAGGTAAAGTATCATTAACAATTTGCCTTGTTTTGACAGCATGGAGCTATAATTAGTTTCTACAGGAAAATGCTCCAATTAACACAGTGTTTACTCCTTGGCTTGAATCTAAATGGAGACTGGAGGAAGCTAACTGAGAAAATTTTAAGAGTATCATTGACATTAGCAAGAAATTCACCTGTGGGTGAAATAAGATGCTGTGTGACAGCTTAGCTACCTCTTTGTTCCAGGAATAATGTCCCCTCTCCCTGTCAACCGCCAAGACATTTTACCAATGGCCATCTCATCTGTGATCGCTCCATTCTCTGAAATCCTATCATATTTATATTATCACTCCTAACACTAGGAAATAGGTACTAGTTTTTTAAAATTTTTCCATATGTTTCCTAGATAAGTTAAAGTTAAAAATAATTTACTATGCAGTAGATGGATGATAGACAGAAATGGACAGCCAGAGACAGATAGATAGTAGGTAGGTAGATAGGAAGAGATCTCTAGGGTAAGTTTAAGTGAAAAAATTAGTCTGAAGAACTGTGTATGGTAACTCTTGTGCTATACAAGTGGGAAGAATAAGAATATATATATTTGTTTATCCTTGCATCAAGAAGCACTGGAAGGATGTGTAAGAAACTATTAATGAAAGAGTTATCTGTAGAGGCGAGGGGGAACAGAGAGAATGAGGATGCTATAGGAATAAGGTTCTCAGTGTTATACCTTTTATATCACCTTGATATTTGAAGCAGGTAAATATATTACCTATTCTTTTTTTTTTTTTTTTTTTTTTTCGAAAGGACTATGGTGTTAGACGTACGCAGGACCTAATGCAATGCTGCTGACACCAAATGCTCAGAAGCTGAGGTTGACTGATTGCAAGTAAAGCAATAGGGCAGGTGTGGCTAAGTGCGCTAAACCAGCACATTACTCTATGTCCATGTGGACATGCTTCCACAAAAACAAGAATTCATTGTGTTCACTGAGATGATCTTTTCTCAGCTCCCTGTCAGGCTGAGCCTCCCTTTCACTCCGTGTCCTATAGAATTACTTAAAAGCTAAAACTTTACGCCACATTCTTCCTCTTATAATAATAATTAGCAGGTATGCACTGCTTCACAGTTTACATGGCTCTTTTGTAAAATTGTTCCTTTGGACTGTTACTTGTGGAGCCTATGCCTTTGTTCTCTTAGTCTAAGCAGTCACGTGTCATCGATGTTCTGGGCCAGGCTTGGAAGAAACATGCAGCAGAGCATAATTGCTTAAGTGGATGAATTCTGAATCAGAAAGACTTTGATTGGAATTGTAGATTCATCATGTATTTGCTCTGTGATCTTAGACAAGTTCCTTAAATGTTCTGAACCTTTGTGTCTACACCTATAAACTAGGTATAACGATTCCTACCTATTGAGATTTTTGTGATGCTTCTATAAGGTGAGAGAAGTCAAACATATGTCACTATATCTCATATACGTGAGTACCTAATAAATATTAAGAATGACTTGTTATTATTGCTTTTATTTGTATGTATTCATTTCAAGCACATCTGGAAAGTTTCCTCCCACCACCCTAAGTATCTTTCATGCTCGTTGGCACAATGCTCACTAGGGCATTAAAGATACATTACTTTGGTGTAGGTATGTTCTCTACCAAGGTTTTCTCATTAAAAATGCAAATTTACTTAACTTAGTTTAACTTCGATATTGTTTTTTTTCCCCCCGGGATGACTAACCAAAAGCAGGTACCAAACTGAATGGAAACTGGGAGTAGTTTTAGAGCATGGGCTTCTCCTCCTTAGGAATAACAGACCATGGAGGCAGAGGTATGGGAGTGAAGGGGATCTGCACAGCCTGGGAGATCAGACAGGCAGGAGACACTCAGTGCAGTGACTAAAGCTGAGAGCAGGACAGGAACAGGGGCTGGAGGGCCTGAGAGAGAGCCCTGCTCCACAGACCTGCCAGGCCACGCCACAGGCACCACATGGTGAAAGGTGTCAGCTCAGATCCTTGGCACCTGCATCTCTGCCTGTCAGAGCATACCTGGTCATGAGTTTGAGTCTTGCCACTGCATCTGAGCAGGTGTGACTGTGAGACTGTCCACTGTGTACGTAGCTCCCTTTGCCCTTGTAAATCACAAGCTTTGGAGCACGCGAGTCTGGGGCCGTGTTTCTGCATGACCACCAAGTTTACATCCCAATGTTGATTCATTTTTGTCACCATCTTGAGAATTTCCCATAATAATCAGCTTAGTCTTGAAGTTCTTTTATTTTGGTGTTTAGGGTTGATGCCTGTAGCCACAATTTCCCACAATTAATTCAGTCTTATAGTCATTTCAGACGAACAGGTGTCTTTCTTCCTGAGCCAGCAGGTGTCACTATTGATCATTGGAAAGAAACATGGTAGACTCACCTGGTAGGAATAGATCCATCTCTGATTAGGGAAAAAAGAATGAGTTTTTCATTTCAGGTTAAAGAGCTACTACCTCAGATCCACTGGCTTCCTGGTAGATAACTGAGTTCTCAAAAGTGTATATATTTCTTCAGCACTGACTACCTGCAAGGACAAGGCAAGTAGAGGTCTTCATGGAGAATGGAGTTGAAGAAATGGTGCTCTTGGTTTCACTTACTAGTATCAATGCTCTGAGAGTTACTTATAGCCTTATTTTCTATATTCTTTTTTTCTCTATTTAGTTAAATGTAGCCAATTCCACTAAATGAATCTTCCATGGTACATTTTAGTTCCAGATTCCAGAATTGCTTTCTTCCTTTGGTCTATTCCTCAGTTGTTAGACTTGATTTCAGAGAATTCTGTGCCAGAAACAGTCAGGTGTGTAAATCATGGAGTGCACGTCAAAATCAAAAGGTAAACTTGGGGAGAGGTATTTTTTGACTATGCGTCATCCAAGGTACTGTTCTCTCCTCCAACACATAACTCAACGTAAGACAGTTTGTTAAATGTGTCCATGCCTATCTTTCTCCTCCTGAAATATATACTGAAATATTATATGGTGACTAAACTATGGTGATTCTTCTGTGAAGCCTACCCCAACCTCCTTCCCCTCTAGAGAATTAATTCTCTTACGTAAGAGCCCTCCATTCTTAAATCTTTATTTTCTCTCACTATTTCTCTTGTTTAGTTTGCTGTATGTGTATTTTTCTATGGCTGAACTGTGAGTTCTACATTTTTTAAGAAAACCAAAGATGTTAGATATTATCTACCCCAGACCCACCTCATTTTACATGTGGATTATGACAATAGCTAGCATTACTTGACTCACTTTTGTAATTGAAACTTCTAGAGTAAGCCTTGCATAGAAGAGGTACTCAATAAATATTGGAATGTCAGGCATTTCAGATGTCAGTGATGTAACGACAAAAGCCCTCCTCTGCTCCCTTAATGAGAAGCTTATAGTCTGGTAGGGGAAATAAAACATTCATATAAATAAGATTTCCTACCTTGTATTAAGTCCTATAGGAATAGTGCACATAAAGTGCATTGGGAACTCAGAGAGAAAATGTTTCTGAGTGGCTGGTCATGGAAAGTTTGTGGAAAAAGTAGTTTTTAATCTAGAAAAAAAAATATATATATATATATATGAGAGAGAAAGACAAGTAAGATGAAAGTATGTGGGATGAAGCAAACAGCTAAGCTGAAGCACAGGGACAGAGAAGCCTAGAAGATATATTATGTGTGTTGTTCAGTTAGATGAAACCTTGACTAGGTTTAAAAAAAAGAATGAAATATGACAAGAAAAATAATTTAGGCCTTGAATACGTAGCATTTTATGTAGACAGGGAATTATTGAGTTTGAATCAGGAAAATAACATCTAGAGAACGGGGTATATGATATTCCACATTTTTAGAAAATGCAATATTATAATTTAATATTTTAAATGGCACTGTATTATCACCTTTGAAATTCTTCTGGTGCCTGCAATAACTTAACTTCTTAGACTAATTCTAGGTAATTGCCTGGGAAAATGAGAACACTTTCTATTTAAACCATGCACTCCCAAAGATTTGGGGGACAAGAATTTCAGATAAAGGGAAGGGCAAGTGCAAAGTCCTTAAGTATGCTCGAGAAACAGGGAAAAAACAACTATTGATGGAAAGTTGGAGACCTTTACCTGGAAATGGGAAGGGAGCAGGAAGTACAGGAATGGTCTTCTAACAGGGAATAGCAGTCTGGCCAGGGAAGCACCACTGATTGGCTTTGGGAGGGAGCTCTGTTTGGCTGGGCTCTGGTCACCTGGCCGTCTCCTGGCTGAACCAGAGTAATGAGAGGAAGAATTCATGAGAAAGGGCTTCCAAGGACATCTTGGTGTTTCTTTTGTTGGTGGCAAGCCTGTGGATTTAGCTTCACCACAGTACCCAATGGAGAAGAGTCAAATCTCCAATGGAAACTGAAGCATTGTTAGGAAGAGGGGGAAGGATTTCTAAGTGGCCTGAAAACAGCAAAAACCTACTTCAAGGGGAGAAACATTGTTGCTTGCAACAGAAAGAAAATGGCTAGTGGAAAATGGCTAGTAGAGAGGAGTGGAGTGATTTCTTTTTATGAAAGATCATATTACTCAAGAACCATAAAAAAAAAAGAACCATATAAAAGGAATCTTGACTTTCACCTGCTCTTATCCAGACCCTCTCAGTCCCAGTATATTCAGATTTCCATTGAGTGAGACATTACACTATGTGTTCGGAGCTCATGTATGTTTGAAGAGTGAGGCTAAAGAGAATTTTTAAGATCAGAGAGGCATTGGATAACTGGAGTTCGGAGGAAATGCATTAACAGTGACAATAGTGCGAGTATATTATAAAATTGTAAACCTTGAGCAAATTGTGTACAATGCTGACCCAGAAAAGAGCCAGATGGTGCTAAATAAAACCTGAGCACTTTACCACTTCAGCTATTTTCTCTTCCGCTGCTGATTTATGGAATGGGGAGGATTTATAGGCCTGGTGAATGATTACTGACCAAATATATCCTAGGAGAAACTTCCTCAACTTGAGGGTTCTAACGCACAATCCAAGTAGACCTCTTATAACATTACCTAACATTCATACCTGCATGTTGTATGATTTTTTACTATCTGTCACATGATTTTCTCTATCTGTCAAAGACCTCATCTTGTCCGATTGTCAGCCTCCCTGTGATTTATTCTATAATTGATTCCACCGGCTAAAAGCTATTTTTTTTCTCTAAATTTCCTTACAGTTATAAATGCCTTTCTCATAAAGTGCTCACTGTATTTTTGGCGTTTTTCTAGTTAACTTTTTAACCCTCACATTTCCCAAGAATAAATAATAACTATCAGGAACAGACTAATCACAATCTGTACTTATGAGAAATTTGCACATTTAACTATGTGAGTATACATTTCTATAGTAGATCCATTTTACCTCAGTAAACAAACGAGTCAGTAGCTCAGTCTAAAACATCTGCATTCAGGTCAGTAATGACCTTATAGTTTTTGTTTTTGTTTTTACAAGAATTGTAAAATTTCACTGGGTTAACTTAAGTACTCAATAAGGTGGCCTCCCCAAAGCAAAGTGAGTTCCATAGTGTTTCCATGTCTGAGTAAGAACTGCTGACAATTTTTAAATGAGGCTTCCTCCACTTTTATCAAGATTGCAAGTGTATTCTAGACTGCAGACCCTTAGGGATAGGGACCATGTCTGCATTAGCTCTATACAATGCCTGCCTGTGGTAGCGACTTGCCTCAGAATTGATAAATAAATAGTCCCTAGTGTTTCTGAGGAAGACTCTCTGTTTGTTGTGGAGTAACCAGAACTTTAATCTCTATCTCAGGCTGGGGGTAGGTTCTGGTAGAAGGCCCATTAGAAGCCTGAGGGTATTGGAGAAGTCCCCGTGTAGGGGTAATGGCCCAACCTTCCCTAAGGAGGTTGAATTATTTCTGGTGCGTCTTTCTGGGGGAGCCTTTCAGAACTGCTGGACTCTTTTTTTTTTTTTTTCCCGGTACGCGGGCCTCTCACTGCTGTGGCCTCTCCCGTTGCGGAGCACAGGCTCCCGATGCACAGGCTCAGCGGCCATGGCTCACGGGCCCAGCCGCTCCGCAGCATGTGGGATCTTCCCGGACCGGGGCACGAACCCGTGTCCCCCGCACAGGCAGGCCGACTCTCTACCACTGCGCCACCAGGGAAGCCCTGGACTCTTTTTTAAGGAAAGCTCTAGCAGAGAGTGGTGGTTGGCCAGTCTGAATCACCTGTACCCATAGTATTAGTTACCTGGATGGTAGATGGCAGAGGTATAAGAGACTCATGGGGTTATTAACCAAGCTGACTCTGATGAGCTATCGGACTGGAAAAGGGATTTCACGTTGAGAGCCAGAAGAAATTGCCGGGATGCAAAACTATTTCACTGTACCTGGTCCTTCAGGAAGCCCAGTTCTCTCTGAAGGGGGTTTTGGTGGAGACAGTGACACCAAAACCACTAGTCAAAGGCCCCAGGCTCAATTTTCCCTCTGTTTGGTATGAATAACATATATCTAGAACAAATAGGAGAATAACATATTTACAGATAGTTAATTAAAGTTCTGGGGTAAGACTTGGGTTTGAATCCTGACTCTGCCATCACTTACTTTATAATAAGAATGTTTTTAAGCCTCAGTTGCTTTGTTTATAATATGAGGATGATAATAATAGTATCTTCTTCACTGTGTTGTCATGAAATTAAAAAAAATAAATTATATAAAATGTTTAGCATTGCGCTTAACTGTTGGTGTCGATACTGCTGCTACCACTCTGTTGCTATTCCATAATCACAGAAAACAACCCACACAGTGCCTTCAGGTGCTCAGATTTTTAAAAATTTATGGCAGCTTTCCTTCAATGGATCCTCTCCTTTTCCTCTTCCTTCCTTCCTCCCTTCCTTTCTTCTATATTCATATATTGAGTATCTGGCCAAGATCTGTGCTAGGTGCTAGGGGTGCAATGATAAACTGAGTATCTGTTCCTCAGGAGGTCATAGACAAGTAAAGAAGAGAGACACATAAATAAGTGATTACAGTGCGTTGTGACAATTACAATAGTGGGCACGCAGTGTATAGTGTAGCATGATGGAAGTGATGCATAACCTTAATAAGGGGAGAACGTTTAGAGGCCAGGATGAATGATTGTTTGCCAGGATGATTGAGAATGCCATTTCAGCAGAGAAAAAAGCAGGCATAAAAGTGCTTTGGGTGTCCTACGTGGTACATTTGGGAAATTATGAGCAGTTCCGTGAAGGTAACACAGTGCAGTCAGAGAAATACTGGGACATGACGCTGGGATACTGGCACAGTATGTGAAGTTTGGAATTCAGGGAAATGACATCGGTTGCTACACGTTAGGATAAACGCTCTGGCAGGAATGGGGAGAAGGAACTGTTTAATTCCACGTATTTCTTTTTTTTGTTGTGTTAGTTTCAGGTGCACAGCAAAGTGATTCAGTTATACAGATTAATAACAGATGTCTCCTCATTTGATTGGCCACGATTGCATCACACGCCCATTCCTGAACCAATCACTTGCAAGGGGAATGTGTTATTGGCTTTGCCTAATCAAAATTCACCCAGTGTTTCCTGACGCACACATGGCTGATCAGTACTTGAACAAAGATGGAATTTTCTCGGCAAGGAAAAAGGAAGGCCAGAAACACCTGTTGAGTAGACAATCAGTAGTGTCTGCCACTGAAGTCAAATAGATAGGCCTTAGTGTCCAAGGGCATGTTACAGCTAAGGAGAGAGAGATGACTCCCAGCCTTCTGTCTTAGGCCACTCAAATAAGTCTAATAATTATCGATATAGACATGTTTCAATAGGTTTAGATTCAGAAGAAGGACTGTATTACAGTGCCTTAAGTTCCTAAGGGACAAAGAAAAGCCTTGAAATGTGAGTTTATCTTAACTGCTCTATGGAATTAGTTCTGTTTTGTATGAAAGCTGAATATTCACCAAACTATTGCCCTAAATTGAGCCCATTTGGGGACAATATGTGCATATCCAGTGGCTGGATCTCATTTGTCAATAAAGTAAACATAACTATGAATGTCAGGATTAATGCAAAATAAAATATTCTGCTTAGAAAGAAATTCTTTTTAAGGCAGAAAAATTGAATTTTCTTTTATATAAGATCCCTAAATAAATATTGCACATATTGTTTCCTCCTTCTATACTCACTAAAAATTCTTAAGCTTAAAAGTTTTTTTTTTTACCATGAACTAAACATCCAGAATTCTATTTCCAAAGCAGTCAATCTTTGCAGTCATTCTCATCAGAGTCGCTGAAAAAATGATCTTCAATAAGGGCACATTTGGCCTCTCCCTATAGTGGGAGGCCTGTCTATTTTGTTGCTATGTTACAAATGCACCATCCTCGTACTATAGGCAGGAAGACGGCTGTTTGAAATTAGCCTATACAAAGCCAATAATGGGAAAATAATAAATCTGAGACTTCTGAAAGCACCAGGCCTTGTTCATGTTTTTCTTCTCTTCCTTTTCAAACAAATTTAATTTTTCTTCCTTTATCCCTTCCTTCTCTTTCTTTTCTTTTCCCCAGGAAAACATATTCAGTGTTCTTCAGTAACTTAACATAAAGAGAACTAGATGATAGATTAAATTTCAGGTCAAAAGCCTTCCTAACCTGTGAATTTTCTACCACATCTTCCATAAAAGAAACTTAACTTCAGCGCTTTGTACATAAAAATTATGCCCAGCAACATGTTAATTTCAATTTGTGGTTCAACCAGTACAAGGGACATTCTAAATATTGATTCATGTTGGAGGCAAACTGCAATTAGTATAAACAGCATGGAGAGATTTGACACTAATTTACAACAAGAGTGTTAAACCTTAGAGGAAACACTGAGCCCTATAAAGTAAAATTTCACCGTGACAGCCTGAAGGATCAGTGATGTGTTCAGCATGATTCTGAAGTAGATGAAACGGGACAGGATTCCACTATGTCTATGGCATGGAGAAAATAAGTTATAATTCTATAGCTTTCTAATTAAATAACATTATAATCTACTTTGTAGAATATCACATAGTCTTCTTAGAACATAGTCAATTTGGGACATTTATGTTTATAGGTGTGAAGGTGCTTCATCCCCTTAACAGACATTTTCTAGCTACCTACTATGCATCTTTTTATCCCAGAAGCTTATAACCCCCGATCTACTGCAGCAACCTCCTGGTTGGCCTTCCTGATCACTTTCTCTCACCCAACCTCGATTCATTTTATGCTTTATTATTATAGGGCAACATTGATCATATCACTCAGATGCTTTGTCCCTTAGCAATGCCTGTCACCTGCCTCATAAAGTCCATACTCCTCAGCCTGACATCCAAGGTCCTGTGGTATATGGCCCCAATCTCTCAGCCCTATATGCCATTGTTCTTCTACTTTTGTTACTGGCATCAAGGCCCTCACTTGAAGAACGGGTCAATCATGCTAACCAGATGTCTGCTTCTTTGAGGATAACCTATAAATATGGGACCATTTGTTTTCTTTGACTGCACTACATATTCTTCCTGCCTCTGCATATGTTCTTCATTCTGCGAGGGGGAAATCCCCATCTCACTCTACCTCCATCTTTTCTGAGTTTAAAGACTTGTGGAATCTCAGCTTACAGACATAGCAACTCCTACATCTTATTTCCCTAACAGTAAGTATAGTGGTTCCTTACTCATGTTCATCTTTATGGCACGTATATGGCTGGTACTTTGAGCAGAGAATAACATTGAGACTTCACTGTCTTGACGGTGAAAATAGCTCAGTGTTATTCTTCTGTTCATTTGGTAACTGAATGAGAGAAACTGAAGAATTCCAAGCATATAACCAGCTCACTGAACATTTTTAGAGGGCAAATATGAAGCTGAGGTTCAGAGCTTGGTCTCTGAAATCATGCAGACATGAGTCAAAGCTGGCTCTACCACTTACTACCAGTGTGATCTCAGGAAAGTGTTTTTAATGTACTGTAACCTCGATTTTGTCATAGAGGAATGAGAATTGAAATTGTATGATTGTCACAAAATGGGAATGTGATTTATGGACAAATACCAACAAAAACACTTAAAGGATGGAAACACTATTTATGGAAAAGGGAATAGAAAATTATAGACATATATTACATGAAGCCAGAGATGAGGCAGTAGGCTCCCAGTTGGAGATATTGACTCTTTGCAGGTCTTCAGCTCTTGATGATGTTGTAAAAATTGCCAAAGATTTCACCCCCACAGTGAAAAGATTTTGCAAATTATGACACATACTCTTGCCATTCTCATGAAAGTTTATGTCTTCCACTTGACTCTTCTGCTTTGATAGTATCCGCCTGCCCGCTAGTTGCAAATCACGGGTGTAAGGCAACCATAGCCTATTCCTAAGTGTTTATTGTGATATTAGATAGGTCATTTTCCTTTAGATATTCCTGAAGTCTATTCGTGTTCAAATATTTCCTACTTCTTTTGATAGAGAAAAGGATTAAATGAGATAATATGTGTAAAGTATTTAGTGTGGTACTGGACATAGGATAAGTGCTCATTAAATCATAGCTGGAGTTATTATTTGAGCTTTTGCACATTACTCTTTTTCCTCCAGTGGGGAAATTAAGTGGAGTGATTTAGAGTAAGCCATCCAAATCTTTTGCAGGTGGAACTGCTTTGGATTTTCCCCAAGTCTTACCATGACCAATGGGGAATAGGAAGTAGAATGGGAGACATGATATTTTTAATATTAGGAAGTAAAGTTGACCCTTGAGCAACATGGGGGGTAGGGGGATCAACCCACACACAGTCAAAAATCCACATGCAACTTTACAGCATGTCCTCTGTATCTGCGGTTCCTCATTCAAGTAAAGATTCGACTACCCATGGATCATGTAGTACTGTAGTACGTATTTATTGAAAAAAATCTGTGTATAAGTGAACCTACACAGTTCAGACTGTGTTGTTCAAGCGTCATCTGTACATATTGTTCAAGAGGAGTGTGGAATCAGTGTCATCCTCACTTACCCCTTGAAAGAACATGCTCTTTGTTAAGGTGGAGCCAGAAAGGGTGGAGAAAGGCAATGAAGGGACAGGCAGCTGTGATAGTGTGATTTCTAGTAAGAAATATATTTTTGATCTTCGTCTCCATTTCTGGCATACAGCTCCAAAAACTTTTGGAATTTCCTGTGATGAGAGCCATAAGGTGTCTTTTGTTATGTTAATGAGGTGAGTTTTGGACCTCACCTAAGGATGGGGGCTTGTTGCCAAGAGAACCAACCATGTGATTAGTGAGTTGGAAGTGTTAGTCCCACCCTCTAACCTCTGGGGTGGGGAGAGGGGCTGGAGGTTGAACCAGTCTCCAGTGGTGAATGATTTAAGCAGTCATGTCTATGTAATGAAGCCTCCATAAAAACTCAAAAGGACTGGGTTCAGAGAGCTTCTTGGGTTGGTGAACGTGAAGAGATCTGGGGAGAGTGGCACACTCAGAGAGAGCACGGAAGCTCTGTGCCCCTTTCCCCGTACCTTGCCCTATGCATCTCTTCCATCTGGCTGTTCCTGGTTATGTTGTAAGTTAAATGTTTCTCTGAGTTTTGTGAGCCACTCTGTCAAATTAGTCGAGCCTAAGGAGGGCATTGTAGGAACCACTGATGTACATCCAGTCAGAAGTACAGGTAACAACCTCAATTTGTGACTGGTATCTGAAGCCTGGAGAGGAGTTTTGTGAGGCTGAGCCCTTAACCTATGGGATCTGCTGCCGTTCTCCCCGTAGATAGTGTCAGAATTGAGTTGAATTGTGTGACACCCAGCTAGTGTCTGGGAATTGCTTGGGAAAACCACCCACCACACATACATGTTGAGATTGGTATTAGAACCCTTTGTCAGTCATTTGAAATCTACAGCTTCTCTGTCTGGCTATTGGAGAACTCATCTCTACTGTAGTAAATTCTCATTAAGCAGCACATAGTACTGGACACTTGCTGTGTGTTGAGTGTCCTGCTAAATTCTTTGAGGGAATAGAAGGAAAATATTTGGCATGCTGCTTCCTCCTGTTCAATCTGACCTCTTACCAATTGGAACGCTCAGAGCTCAGCTTTTAGTTTTGCTTTTTTTCCTTCTTTATCCACACTCACACCTTTGGTGAGCTCATCTAGTCTCATGTCTTGAAATTCCAACTATATGCCAATGACTTCCAAACTTACATCTCCATCTAAACCTCTCTCCTAAACCGCAGATTCATATGCCCAGATGCCTTCTACAGATCTTCATTAAGAGATCTAATAGATTTCTCAAGTCTGACATGGATTTTAGTCATAACTAAATCCCTAATTCCACCCCCCCAACTTAGCCATCCTCATCACCCGCAATAAAATCCTATCCCACGGGCACCTCACCCTCTTAGTTAGCAGTAACTACATCCTTCTAGTTACTAAGACCAATAAGTTTGGAGTTTTTGTTTATTCCACTCTTTCTTCAGATTCCCCAAATAATTTGTCATAAATCCTGTTGGATTTACCTTAAAAATTCATCCAGGGGCTTCCTTGGTGGCGCAGTGGTTGAGAGTCCGCCTGCCGATGCAGGGGACACGGGTTTGTGCCCCGGTCCGGGAGGATCCCACATGCCGCGGAGCGGCTGGGCCCGTGAGCCATGGCCACTGAGCCTGCGCATCCGGAGCCTGTGCTCCACAACGGGAGAGGCCACAACAGTGAGAGGCCCGTGTACCGCAAAAAAAAAAAAAAAAAAGTTCATCCAGAAGCTGACCACTTTTAATTATTTACATTGTTACCACTAAGGTCTGAGCGATTATCATCTGGATTACTGGGTTACAATAGCTACTTAACAGGTCTTCCTGTTTTCAGCCTTGTCCCCAATTTCATGGTCTGTTCTCAGTTCATCAGAGTGATGCTCTAAGAACCTAAGTCAGACCATGTCACCTCTCTGTTCAAGATCACGATTATCATTCAGATTAAAAGCCAGAGTCCTTACAATGGCTCATGGGACACTATGCTTACCCTATCATCCTTCCAGTGATTTTCCATCAAAATCACATAAAAGCCCAAAATGCCACATATGATCTGACTCTGATCACATTCTCTTCCACCCTCGCTTACTCTACTCCAGTCATACTGGCCTCTTTATAATTCCTTGAAAATGTTGAGTATGCTCCCATCTCAAGGTCTTTGCACCTGCTGTCTCCTCAGCCTGAAAAGTTCTTCCTCTTGTTCAGCAGCTCAATCTCTCACTTCCTATAGGTTTCCTCCAATCAAATGCCACCTCCTCAGGGAGCTCTTCCCTGACTGTGCTATATAAAACAGCATAGTTAATGCCTATCGGCTCCATGTCCCCCATCCCTCTTACCCTGCTTTCCTTTTCTCCATGTTACTTCTCACCACCTGAGACCTTACATACTAACTGTCTATCCTGGAGTTTCTTTTTGCCCCTCCAGATTCACTCTCATCTCTTCCACACCCATTCTGTTCACTGGGAGGCTCACCGGTATGGACTGCATCACATGGGCATTCTGGCGCGCGGCCTTCTAGATTCCAGTTAGGTTCAACCACTGGAGGACACTGGCAGAGACTGCACCATGGGAGGAGGGTGAGGTTGGAGTGTTAGCACCCATCTCCCTTCCCGCCATACTGCTTTTTGGAGTGTCTGTTTCTTCTCCCATGGCCACAGCTACTACAGAACAGTGGTCTCCCACAGCTACAGGTCTCGGTTCTTGTGACTGACTGCTCCCTTCTCCTAACCCTTGAGGCCAAGAGGGTTAGCAGCTGTCTACTATTGCTAGCCCCAGGGTACATCACCACGTCTTGTTGGTTTCCCTTAATCCTGTAGCACCTTTATAATCAGTCCCTTCCTTAAACTCTCCCCAATCTAATTACCCTGCTTGACTGAGCCATGTGTTTCCTGTGGACACCTCAATTTCTCAATTTGTTTACTTGTTTGTTGGCTGTGTCTGCCTCTACACACACACACACACACACACACACAAATGTATGATTCCTCAAGAGTAGGGATTTTGTGACTAGAATACCTGTCACATAGTAGGCAATTGATAAATTTCTTGATGGATAGATAATGAATGAATGTGTTCTGTTTCTTATTCTCACGAGAAATTTATGAGATAGGAATTATTGTCTCCATTTTGCAAATAAGGAAATCAAGGATCAAAAAGAAGTAACTTGCCTAAGATCGTGCACCTGGTACAAGACAGTACTGATTGGAATGTGCTGTATTTGCATCGCTACCTTGCATTTTCTTTTCATTAAATTATGTAATATCTTTCATATTGCTATTAAATGAAAAGTTGTTAATTTTATCATGGTTCCATGATACTGGATTATGTCACATAGTTGGTGAATTAGTCAGTTGCCACGGTAGTTAAATATCCACAGAGAAATACCTTAGCTTTTAGCATACAGTAGAAGGCTTACTGATCCATCAGCTAGTAAAGAGAATATATTTTAAATCTAGCAAGTACATTAAATCCAAACCATATGTAAATGGCCTTGACTGATAAGGCTGTTTCTTGAGCGTACTGCTAGAACTGCTCCAGCAAAGTTGTTTTAAGTCTCCAGTCAGATGAGAGATGGGAGTCTGGGCTAGGGGAAGGCAGATTCAAAACCAGCTAGCAGGAAGTGCTTTCAACCCTGGAGGAGTTTGCTGATGTAAGGCGGAGAGGGACCCAGTTCCCACAACGGAAAGCAAGGGCTCTAGTCCTTGTTTTGCGCCACACTAGCTAAACTGAGGGCCACGAACCACGTTCCTCTGAAAATCAAACACTTTACCTTCTTACTCTTCTAAAACCTACCAGAAATACTCTATTCTCCTCTTTCTTTCTCCTCCATGACAGCTAGGCCTCTGGAGACATGGGGTGGTAAGAAAAATATGCTAGTAGGTTAATGTCTTTTGAGGGAAATAGATGAAGAAAATCATTTAGAAAAAAACCCCAGGCAACTACTGTGCATACAATTTCCAAATGAAAATAAGCAAAAGGTCCTCATTGTAAAGGGAACATATTTTTCAGGTTCAGACTGCTCTCGTAGGACTTGAGCTTCTAAACCCATTAAAAAGTGGCTTGTCTTCTCTTGGTTGCCCCATGGGAAGTGAAGGAGTCGTCACCCCAGTGTCTTCTCCAACATAAAAAAAAGCAGACTAGAGGGAGGCTGCTTCCAGTCAGCGAACCACCAAATGCCTGTTGAACATCTGTCATGTTCCCTGTGGAGCACAGGATACAGAGCACTCAGTGCTGAGCTCAATGTTGTGGACCCTACCCTCATAGGGCTTACATCCTACCAGGGGAAACAGATACGAAATAAATAAAGAGTTACTTCTGAGGACACAAAGGGCTATGGTGGAGAAGTAAAGAGTCTTGTTAGAGCTTATTAGAGGGGAAGCTTATTTGGTAAACAGAGTCAGGATATCCCTCTGAGAAGGATGAGCCTGGAAAGATGTGGGAGGCTGTGGACCATGCCTAGTGTATTTTTAATTATAAACCCAAAACTAGCACAGGGCCTGGCAGATACTCAGTTTGGGTTATCATGGCTATGTTACAATCCACTCTGAAAGTTAGTAGCCTAAAATGACAACAACTTATTCTTCTTTCATAATTCTGTGGGTTGGTGGGACTCCACTGAGGCTTATTTTGCTCCACATGCCATTGGCTTGGGCTGCAGTCATCCAGGGGCTTAAATGGGCAGGCATGTGCAAGGTGGCTCACTCTCGTGTTGGGTACCCTGGGAGAGATGGCTGGAAGGCTTGAGCTCAGCAGGGGTGGCTGGAACCACTGGGCCTCTCTGTCCATGCAGTGCCAGGGGCTCTGCTACTCCGTATGGCCTCTCCATGTAATTTTTCCAGCAGGGTCACTGGACTTCTTACATAACAGCTAAGATATCCCCTAAGTGCAAAAGTAGAAGCTGCCATGACTTTGTAAAGCTTAGGTGTGATGCTGGAATGGAGCCACTGTATCATGATGGTCAGAGTGAGTCCCAGGGCCAGCCCAGACTCAGTGAGGGAGAGGATCACACAGGGTATGACTCTCTGGAGGTGTGGTTCATTGCGGGAGGTCATCTTTAGCGTCTAGGCGTCCCTCTAGGTGCTCAATAATTTTATTTTTAGTAATGGGGGAAGAAATGAGTAGGAATCAATGTGGAGGGAGAGGCATAAGCAGCATCTTTGATGATAGAAAGGCAGGTACAATTATTTTTTGAAGGACCTGGGAGAAGTTCAGCTGGGCTGGAGCACAGCGAGAGAGGAGGAGGGTTATGGATGAGACTGGAGAGTGAGCTGGGAACAGGCTGAACCTGGAGCCTGACTACCCTTGAACTTTTCAGTTATATAGCCAAATAAATTCCCTTCTCCTGGTGCCAGTTTGAGCTGGGTTTCTATCTTTAAATTAAAAGGCCTGACTAATGGTAGGGAGGCAGCAAATCATGCTTCCAAGGAGAGGAAGGCCCTGGGGGTGACCTCAGCCCTGAATGTAGAGCCATTTGGAAACAACCTGTTCTGTACAAATGTGGAGCACTGTGATTACCCCAGATGTGCAGACCAGAGGTCGGATAGGATCTGCCCCTGACATCAAAAAGAGAAAGGTCTGTGGGTGGATGTTCCAATGGCTTCAGAAATCCCTTTCCACAAGCATAATTAACATCAACAGCCAACTGCTGCTCAGTATTCCTGCAGTAACTGGTCAAACGCTTTAAAGGCTCTTCTCAGATCCCCACAATGTAAATTTGCTTGTGTCAGTTTCCACAAGCCACAGTTCCAGCTTTCTGAATCCTAGACCCACACTGCCTTGGGGGTTCCTATATTACAATTTATTGAGCAGATTCAATAAGATAATTCATGCAAAATGCTCAGCAGCACGTAGTCAGAATATAATAAAGCCCCAATAAGTGTTAGTTTTTATTTTTGTTGTCTGATTTTATTTCTGGAATCCCAAGTGGTTTGATGAATGTGGTTTAAAAAAATCCCTGGCTTTAGGCCCCCAAAAGATCTAAAAGGATAGGGGGAGCTAAATCAAATGGAAAGAGAGCTTCTCTAGGGCCCCCTCTGTGGGCCAAGCTAAAACCCAGATGTTACCCATCGTCTTAGAGATGAAGTCCCAGAGGGCTGCAGAATAAGGATGTGTATATATATATATATATATATAGAGAGAGAGAGAGAGAGAGAGAGAGAGGGAGAGAGAGAGAGATGGATATAGGTATGGATATAGATATAGATATATCATCCCTCCCTGACCTCTGTGTTTAATCAAGGCCTATGCAGGGCTGTGGGGACGGTGACCAGGGTTCCTGATGAGGCTTCAAGCCTTCCCAGGTGGCCTGACTCCCTCTTATGGCATACTGTGTGTTCCTTAGATGTGTCATGCTGCCGCCTGCCATGTGGTCTTTGCCTGTGCCATTCTCTCTGCGTGGAGTTATCTCACCTCCATCACATTCAAATCTCAGCTCAATTTTACTCCCTCTGCAAAGCCTTCCTAACCCCAGTCAAGGCCTATTTATGATCCTACATGGTATCATATCACTCCGGTCCTTTCCTTCAGAGTTCTGCAACACGATTTATTAATATACTCCTACCACTGTGATTCTTTGATGAATAATGGACCCCCTCACTTGACTATAAGCTTCAGGAGAGCAGGATCCATGGGATTTCGTTGGTTTCTTTTCCTTTCTCTTAAGCACCCAATATAGGGTGCTGACACAAAGTACATGCTCAGTAAATTCTGGTTGAGTCAATGGAGCGTGAGAACAATGGATGCCATCTATTGGGATTATAGACTGAACTCATCAGTTTATTCAATCAAGCCAGGCCATCCCAGAGAAATCACTGAGTTCCCAGAGGGGTGGGAAATCATTAATTCCAGAAATGATCCATTGCTCCTTGTCTAACCCTGAAATCAATTGCTTGTCGTTTGGGGATTGATCTCTTTTTAAGTGTTTCCCTCCTTAAAAGATGGCTTTTCCTAGAAGAGTACTTCTGGCTTGCAGGAGAGATACATACAGAAGCTAAGACTTTTTCCTCTTGCCAAAATGTGCAAAACAAAGTCCACTGTACACTCCATACAACATGTCCGCCTTTTCTCTGAAGCACTCGAGAAAGACATTATATAAAGATTAATAGACTCTGGTTTAAATATAGCAGTTGTCTACAAGGAGCACTCATTTTCGGCTGTGTTTAGCTGCCTACTTCAGGGTAGAGGCAATAAAGTGTAGTGGTTTAAAGGATGCACTTTTCAGGATCACGTGAGGTCATTCAAACCCAGGATCGGTCTTCCCTGTCTGTGCAACCTTAGGCAAATAAACTTACCCTCAGTTTCCTCACTCATAAAATGGAGATATTTACTTCAAAGAGTTTTTGGATGGATTGAGTGAGGTACTAGCTATGAAGCAGTCTGTGCCAGACACATAGTAAGGGCTCAGTTAGTGAAAGTTATATCATTATTCTTCTAGAAGGTTCTCTTTTTCATATCATTGACAAAGAGTGGTGATGAGGTTGTGAAGGGGAAAATAGATTCAATTAATTCCCTCCAAGGCTGAAAGAGACTTTTCCCTCCGAAACAAGAAGCACTTCTATGGATAAGCTGGAATTGTTACAACCTAAAGTAACCAATGGTTTTTGCAGTCACCATATCCTGAGCTTTCTAGCATGTTCATAGCCATACCTCTCTTGTTTTTCACGTCTGGTAGAAAACTACTTGTGTTTTAAGGCTGGCTATTCACATTATGGCCAAGACTTTGGTGATTCCTCTATGTATTGGAAGCAGCATGTTATTATGGAATTCTCCCAGGTTTGAGTCAGAAAAACCTGAGGTCAAATTCAAAGTCTACCAGTTGGTAGCTGTGTGACCTAGGGCACATTTCTTCGCCTCTCTGAACATTGGTCTCCTTCAAGGGATTGGCAGAGTGAGGTGAAATGATGGAGATAGAGTGGCTGGCATACAATAGCAGACGACTGGGGTAGGGTATTAGTGGGGGCTATCTAATTCCCCTCTTGGGGTACACCTTCCCATAAAAATGCTGCCTAAGGCAGGACAACTTGCATGGAGTCAAAACTTGCCTGCTGGGTCAAAACTTGTCTTGTTCTCCTTTTACCAGGGCTTTGATAGTTGTACGTGACGAAAAATTTCTAAATTCTTTAAGCTTCTGTTGTTACTTGTAGAAAATGAATTATTCTTTGCTTTTTCTTTTCAGTCCTTATTATTTTGTTTATTTGTTCATTGTTTTAGTTTTTTAATAACATCTTTATTGGAGTATAATTGCTTTACAATGTTGTGTTAGTTTCTGCTGTATAACAAAGGAAATCAGTTATGTATGTATACATATATCCTCATATCCCCTCCCTCTTGTGTCTCCCTCCCACCCTCCCTATCCCACCCATTTAGGTAGTCACAAAGCACCGAGCTGATCTCCTTGTGCTATGCAGCTGCTTCCCACTAGCTATCTATTTTACATTTGGTAGTATGCATATGTCATTTGCTGCTGTTTCTTTGTCCCAGCTTACCCTTCCCCCTCCTCATGTCCTCAAGTCCATTCTCTATGTCTGTGTCTTTATTCCTGTTCTGCCCCTAAGTTCTTCAGAACCTTTTTTTTGTTTTGTTTTGTTTTGTTTTTTCAGTATGCGGGCCTCTCACTGTTGTGGCCTCTCCCGTTGCTCCGGACGCGCAGGCTCAGCAGCATGGCTCACGGGCCCAGCCATTCCACAGCATGTAGGACCTTCCTGGACCGGGGCGCGAACCCGTGTCCCCTGCATCGCCAGGCGGACTCTCAACCACTGCGCCACCAGGGAAGCCCCAGAACCTTTTTTTTTTTTTTTTTTTAGGTTCCATATATATGTGTTAGCATACAGTATTTGTTTTTCTCTTTCTGACTTACTTCACTCTGTATGACAATCTCTAGGTCCATCCACCTCACTACAGATAACTCAATTTCATTTCCTTTTATGGCTGAGTAATATTCCATTGTATATGTTTGCCATATCTTCTTTATCCATTCATCTGTTGATGGACATTTAGGTTGCTTCCATGTTCTGGCTATTGTAATTAGAGCTGCAATGAACATTGTGGTACATGACTCTTTTTGAATTATGGTTTTCTCAGGGTATATGAGTAGTGGGAGTGCTGGGTCGTATGGTAGTTCTATTTTTAGTTTTTTAAGGAACCTCCATAGTGGCTGTATCAATTTACATTCCCACCAACAGTGCAAGAGGGTTCCCTTTTCTCCACACCCACTCCAGCATTTACTGTTTGTAGATTTTTTGATGATGGCCATTCTGACTGGTGTGAGGTGATACCTCATTGTGGTTTTGATTTGCATTTCTTTAATGATTAGTGATGTTGAGTATCCTTTCATGTGTTTGTTGTCAATCTGTATATCTTTTTTGGAGAAATGCCTATTTAGGTCTTCTGCCCATTTTTGGAGTGGGTTGTTGGTTTTTTGATACTGAGCTGCATGAGCTGCTTGTAAATTTTGGAGATTAATCCTTTGTCAGTTGCTTCATCTGCAAATATTTTCTCCCATTCTGAGGGTTTTCTTTCTGTCTTGTTTATGGTTTCCTTTGCTGTGCAAAAACTTAAATTTCGTTAGGTCCCATTTGTTTATTTTTGTTTTTATTTCCATTTCTCTAGGAGGTGGGTCAAAAAGGATCTTGCTGTGATTTATGTCACAGAGTGTTCTGCCTACAGTTTCCTCAAAGAGTTTTATAGTGTCTGCCCTTACATTTGGGTCTTTAATCCATTTTGAGTTTATTTTTGTATATGGTGTTAGGGAGTATTCTAATTTCATTCTTTTACATGTAGTTGTCCGGTTTTCCCAGCAGCAGTTATTGAAGAGGCTGTCTTTTCTCCATTGTATGTTTTTGCCTCCTTTGTCATAAATTAGGTGCCCATATGTGCATGGGTTTATCTCTGGGCATTCTGTCCAGTTCCATTAATCTATATTTCTGTTTTTGTGCCAGTACCATACTGACTTGATTACTGTAGCTTTGTAGTACAGTCTGAAGTCAGAGAGCCTTATTCCTCCAGCTTCGTTTTTCTTTCTCAAGATTGCTTTGGCTATGTGGGGTCTTTGTGTTTACATACAAATTGTGAAACTTTTTGTTCTAGTTCTGTGAAAACTTCCATTGGTAGTTTGATAGGGATTGCATTGACTCTGTAGATTGCTTTGGGTAGTATAGTCATTTTCACAATGTTGATTTTTCCAATCCAAGAACATGGTATATCTCTCCATCTTTTTGTGTTGTCTTTAATTTCTTTAATCAGTGTCATAATTTTCTGCATACAGATCTTTTGTCTCCTTAGGTAGGTTTATTCCTAGGTATTTTATTCTTTTTGTTACAGTGGTAAATGGGAGTGTTTCCTTAATTTCTCTTTCAGATTTTTCTTTGTTAGTGTACACGAATGCAAGAGATGTGTGTTCATTAATTTTGTATCCTGCTACTTTACCAAATTCATTGATTAGCTCTAGTAGTTTTCTGGTAGCATCTTTTGGATTCTCTATGTAGAGTATCATGTCATCTGCAAACAGTGACAGTTTTACTTCTTCTTTTCTAATTTGGATTCCTTTTTTTTTTTTTCTTCTCTGATTGCTGTGGCTAAAACTTACAAAACTATGTTGAATAAGAGTGGTGAGAGTGGGCAACCTTGTCTTGTTCCTGATCTTAGTGGAAATGGTTTCAGTTGTTCACCATTGAGAACAATGTTAGCTGTGGGTTTGTCTTATATGGATTTTATTATGTTGAGGTAGGTTCCCTCTATGCCCACTTTCTGGAGAGTTTTTTTCATAAACAGGTGTTGAATTTTGTGGAAAGCTTTTTCTGCATATATTGAGATTATCATATGGTTTTTATCCTTCAGTTTGTTAATATGATGTATCACATTGATTGATTTGCATATATTGAAAAATCGTTGCATTCCTGGGATAAATCCCCCTTGATCATGGTGTATGATCCTTTTGATGTGCTTTTGGATTCTGTCTGCTAGTATTTTGTTGAGAATTTTTGCATCTATGTTCATCACTGCTATTGGCCTGTAGTTTTCTTTCTTTGTGACATCTTTGTCTGGTTCTGGTATCAGGGTTATGGTGGCCTTGTAGAATGAGTTTGGCAGTCTTCCTCCATCTGCTATATTTTGGATAAGTTTGAGAAGGATAGGTGTTTCCTCTTCTCTAAATGTTTGATAGAAATCGCCTGTGAAGCCATGTGGTCCTGGGCTTTTGTTTGTTGGAAGATTTTTAATTACAGTTTCAGTGCTTGTGATTAGTCTGTTTATATTTTCTGTTTCTTCTTGGTTCCATCTCAGAAGGTTGTGATTTCTAAAATTTGTCCATTTCTTCCAAGTTGTCCATTTTATTGGCATAGAGTTGCTTGTAGTAATCTCTCATGATCCTTTGTATTTCTGCAGTGTCAATTGTTACTTCCCCTTTTTCATTTCTAATTGTGTTGATTTGAGTCTTTTCTCATTTTTCCTGATGAGTCTGGCTAATGGTTTATCAATTTTGTTTATCTTCTCAAAGAACCAGCTTTTAGTTTTATTGATCTTTGTTATCATTTCCTTCCTTTCTTTTTTATTATTTCTGATCTGATCTTTATGAATTCTTTCCTTGTGCTAACTTTGGGTTTTTTTTGTTTTTCTTCCTCTAATTGCTTTAGGTTTAAGTTTAGGTTGTTTATTTGAGATTTTTCTTGTTTCTTGAGGTAGGATTGTATTGCTATAAACTTCCCTCTTCGAACTGCATTTGCTGCATCCCATAGGTTTTGAGTCATCATGTTTCCATTGTCATTTGTTTCTAGGTAGTTTTTGATTTCCTCTTTGATTTCTTCGGTGATCTCTTGGTTATTTAGTAGTGTATTGTTTAGCCTCCATGTGTTTGTATTTTTTACAGTTTTTTTCCTGTAATTGATATCTAGTCTCATAGCGTTGTGGTCGGAAAAGATACTTGATATGATTTCAGTTTTCTTATATTTACCAAGGCTTGATTTGTGACCCATGATATGATCTATCCTGGAGAATGTTCCATGAATACTTGACAATAAAGTGTATTCTGTTGTTTTTGGATGGAATGTCCTTTAAATATCAATTAAGTCCATCTCGTTTAATGTGTCATTTAAAGCTTGTATATCCTTATTTATTTTCTTTTTGGATGATCTGTCCATTGGTGAAAGTGGGCTGTTAAAGTCCCCTACTATGATTGTGTTACTGTTGATTTCCCCTTTTATGGCTGTTACCATTTGCCTTATGTATTGAGGTGCTCCTATGTTGGGTGCATAAATATTTACAGTTGTTATATCTTCTTCTTGGATTGATCCCTTGATCATTATGTACTGTCCTGCTTTGTCTCTTGTAACAGTCTTTATTTTAAAGTCTATTTTATTGGATATGAGAATCGCTACTCCAGCTTTCTTTTGATTTCCATTTGCATGGAATATCTTTTTCCATCCCTTCAGTTTCAGTGTGCATGTGTCCCTAGGTCTGAAGTGGGTTTCTTGTAGACAGCATATATGTGAGTCTTTTTTTGTATCCGTTCAGCCAATATGTGTCTTTTGGTTGGAGCATTTAATCCAGTTACATTCAAGGTAATTATCGATATGTATGTTCCTATTACCATTTTCTTAATTGTTTTGGGTTTTTTTTTTTTTCGGTACACGGGCCTCTTACTGCTGTGGCCTCTCCCATTGCGGAGCACAGGCTCTGGACACACAGGCTCAGCGGCCATGGCTCACGGGCCCAGCCGCTCCACAGCATGTTGGATCTTCCCAGACAGGGGCACGAAGCCGTGCCCCTTGCATCGGCAGGCGGACTCTCAACCACTGTGCCACCAGGGAAGCCCCTGGGTTTGTTTTTGAAGGTATTTTCCTTCTCTTGTGTTTCTTGCCTAGAGAAGTTCCTTTAGCATTTGTTGCAGAGCTGATTTGGCGGCGCTGATTTCTCTTCACACTTGCCTGTCTGTAAAGGTTTTAATTTCTCCGTTGAATCTGAATGAGATTCCTGATGCATAGAGTAATCTTAGTTGTAGGTTTTTCCCTTTCATCACTTTAAATACGTCCTTCCACTCTCTTCTAGCTTGCAGAGTTTCTGCTGAAAGACCCACTGTTAACCTTATGGGGATTCCCTTGTATGTTATTTGTTGCTTTTCCCTGTGGCTTTTAATATTTTTTCTTTGTATTTAATTTTTGATAGTTTGATTAATATGTGTCTTGGTGTGTTTCTCCTTGGATTTATCCTGTATAGGACTCTCTGCATTTCCTGGACTTGATTGACTATTTCCTTTCCCATGTTAGGGAAGTTTTCAACTATAATCTCTTCAGATAGTTTCTCAGACCCTTTCTTTTTCTCTTATTTTTCTGGGACCCCTATAATTTGAATGTTGGTGCATTTATTGTTGTCCCCGAGTTCTCTGAGACTGTCCTCAATTCTTTTCATTCTTTTTTCTTTATTCTGCTCTGCGGTAGTTATTTCCAGTATTTTATCTTCCAGGTCACTTATCCATTCTTCTGCCTCAGTTATTCTGCTGTTGATTCCGTCTAGAAAATTTTTAATTTCATTTATTGTGTTGTTCATCATTGTTTGCTCGTTAGTTCTTCTACGTCCGTGTTAAACGTTTCTTGTATTTTCTCCATTATTTTTCCAAGATTTTGGATCATCTTTACTGTCATTACTCTGAATTCATGTTCAGGTAGACTGCCTATTTCCTCTTCATTTGTTTGATCTGGTGGGTTTTTACCTTGCTCCTTCATCTGCTGCATATTTCTGTGTCTTCTCTTTTTTTTAAACTTACTGTGTTTGGGGTTTCCTTTTAGCTGGCTGCAGGTTCGTCATTCCTGTTGTTTTTGGTGTCTGCCCCCAGTGGGTGAGGTTGGCTCAGTGGCTTGTGTAGGCTTCCTGGTGGAAGGGACTGGTGCCTGTGCTCTGGTGGGTGGGGCTGAATCTTGTCTTTCTAGTGGGCAGGGCTGCATCCACTGGTGTGTTTTGGAGTGTCTGTAAACTTAGCATGATTTTATGCAGCCTCTCTGCTAATGGGGTTGTGTTCCTGTCTTCCTAGTTGTTTGGCATGGAGCATCCAGCACTAGAGCTTGCTGGCCATTGGGTGGAACTGGTTCTTAGCATTGAGACAGAGATCTCTGGGAAAGCTCTTACTGATTGATATTATGTGGGCCCAGGAGGTCTCTGGTGGTCCAATGTCCTGAACTTGGCTCTTCTACCTTGGAGGCTCATGCCTGACACCAGGCCAGAGCACCAAGGCCCTGTCAGCCACACGGCTCAGAAGAAAAGGAGAAAAAAAAGAAAAAAAAAATAATGAAAATGAAGAAAACAATTTTTAAATTAAAAAATAAATAAATAATAAAAAAAGAAGAGAGCAACCAAACCCATAAACAAATCCACCAATGGTAACAAGCGTTAAAAACGATACTAAGATAAACATAAAAATCAGGAACAAATCAGTTGCCGACAGCAAACCCCAAGTCTATAGTTTCTCCAAAAGTCCATCACCTCAATTTTGGGATGATTCGTTGTCTATTCAGGTATTCCACAGATGCAGGGTACATCTAGTTGATTGTGGGGATTTAATCCGCTGCTCCTGAGGCTGCAGGGAGAAATTTCCCTTTCTCTTCTTTGTTCACACAGCTCCTGGGGTTCAGCTTTGGTTTTGGTCCCACCTCTGCATATAGGTCACCCTCAGGCATCTGTTCCCTGTCCAGACAGGAAGGGGTTAAAGCAGCAGTTGATTAGGGGCCTCTTGCTCACTCAGGCTGGGGGGAGGGAGGGGTACACTGGTCATAATTGGAATGTGGGGTGAGCCTGCAGCAGCAGAGTCCCTTGCAACAGCTGAGGTGCACCATGTGTTCTCCTGGGGAAGTTGTCCCTGGATCACGGGACACTGGCAGTGGCATGCTGCACAGACTCCCGGGGTGTGAGTCGGGGGGTATGTGTAGTGATCTGTGCTTGCATACAGGATTCTTGTTGGCAGCAGCAGAAGCGTTAGCATTTCATGCCTGTCTGTGGGGTCCAAGCTGATAGTCACGGCTCGCGCCCATCTCTGGAGCTCATTTAGGCAGTACTCTGCCTTATATGAGCACACAGGGAAGGAATCCCCTCTCCTCATGCACCCCAAAACAATGGGTTCTTGCCTCTTCAGCACGTCCAGACATTTTCCTGGTCTCTCTCCTGGCTAGCTGTGGCGCACTTACCCCCTTCGGACTGTCTTCACGCAGCCAACCCCCGTCCTCTCCCTGGGATCTGACCTCCAAAGCCCAAGCCTCAGCTCCCAGCCCCCACCCGCCCCGGCGGGTGAGCAGACAAGCCTCTCGGGCTGGTGAGTGCTAGTCAGCACAGTCCTCTGTGTGGGAGTCTTTCCGCTTTGCCCTCTACACCGCTGTTGCTGTGCTCTCCTCCGTGGCTCTGAAGCTTCCCCCCGCCACCCCCTATCTCCTCCAGTGAAGAGGCTTCCTAGTGTGTGGAAACCTTTCCTCCTTCACAGCTCCCTCCCACTGGTGCAGGTCCTGTCCCTATCCTTTTGTCTCTGTTTTTTCTTTTTTCTTTTACCCTACTCAGGTATGTGGGGAGTTTCTTGCCTTTTGGGGAGTCTGAGGTCTTCTGCCAGCATTCAGTAGGTGTTCTGTAGGAGTTGTTCCACATGTAGATGTATTTTTGATGTATTTGTGGAGAGGAAGGTGATCTCCACGTCTTACTCCTCCATCATCTTGAAGCCAGCGAAAATGAATTATTCTTTGAATAAAGATCTCACTGAGCCTAATTTTTCTCTCATTTCTCATTTGAGGGTAGACAAGGAAATGGAAAAGGCATTGGTCACTATAAAGTTTTACAAGGATCTGAATAGTTCTCTCTTACCTAATGTCCAGGTATCAGGATCTGTAAAAATTTCTCTACCTCCTGATGGCCCAACTCCCAGTGCTCACATTCCTTCCAAAAAATTCACTGCCAAGTGCTCATTTAGGACTATGTGCCATACACCCTAATAGAAATGGGACAGAGAGAGGAACGATATGGTCTAATAGAGAACAGCCAAGGAAAAACAGATGATTGCAACATAGGATTACAACATAGAGTGGTAAAGGCCAAGATGAGTACAATATGGGATGATAAGGAGGAGATGAGAGTAAGAGGATGAAGGTAGAGGATGTTGGCTCTTGAGCTCAGACTCAAAAAGAAAAGAAAGGGAATGTGCAAAAAGATACTGAGGCAAGACAGACCCCAATAAGTGTATGCCAGAGTAGTAGTTTTGCAAAGCTTGAATGCAAGGTACAGTCACCCTTTCTGCAGAATATTCCTGCTATCTGGTAATTGCCACTTTCTAAAATATCCCAGGAAGAATCAGATCTAGAACAAGGGTAAGTGGAGGTTTGTTTTTATCTTGCTAGTTTACTCAGTCAGAAAAAACTGAGCTGGACTATTTAGAAAAGAAAACCCAACTGGTAAATAATAATAATTTGGTTACTCTGTTGATCAAGATACACATTCAGTTACATATTTGGAACACAATGTGACTGAACACCAAAATACTCGAAACTATTTTCTGGGAAGTTTCCCTCAATTGGACATTTTTCTTTACCTTTAGCATAAGCCTAGAAATATTGTGTGATCAATAATTACTTTGCCACTTGGTTCCTTTCAGTGAGTAGAAGAACAAACAATGTAAAACTCTAGACCATTGCCGTTCTTCCAAACGATGTAAAAAAAATAAAGTCCATCTTATTTCCGTATATTCACAACCTAGTTTCAGGGTCCAGGAAACAAAATGTTCTAATGACAGTTCTTGAGAGAGCTCCACGTGGGCTACACATTAAAATGCTTCATTAAGCCATGAAAAGTAAGTAGACCTTTCAGCAGGAAAGAATATCTGGTACAAGGGTTGGAGACTTTGTGATCCCAAAGTCACAAATTATTCGAGAAATACAATTCTGATATTCAATAAAACAAGTTAATATGAATTTTATTCTAATGCCACCATGATGATGTGATAAATACAACTTGCAGAAGATGTTTAATTCTGTTTCTCAGAGTGTGGTCTGTGGTCCTATTTCAACAAATGTAACAGCTGTTTATTTAGGACCTTGTAGGCATTGTAATAGGAACATGAGATACATCAACAAGCCAAACAGACAAAACTCCTGCCCTCGTGGAGCTAATACTCTAGTGGGGAGAAATAACTAATAAAGGGTAGAGATAATAAATAAGTAAACAATAGTATTTATTAGAAATGGAGGGCTTCCCTGGTGGCCCAGTGGTTGAGAGTCCGCCTGCCGATGCAGGGGACACGGGTTTGTGCCCCGGTCCGGGAAGATCCCACATGCCACAGAGCGGGTGGGCCCGTGAGCCGTGGCTGCTGAGCCTGTGCGTCTGGAGCCTGTGCTCCATGATGGGAGAGGCCACAACAGTGAGAGGCCCGCGTACCAGTTAAAAAAAAAAAAAAAAAAAAAAAAAAAAAGGAGCAGGAAAAGGGAATGAAGGGTGCCATGGGCACTGGGTGAGGGCTGCATTTTCAGTAGGTTAATTGGGATGGGCTTTATGGAGAGGGTGGCCTTTGAACACAGGAAATGACAGAGGTGTAGATGTCTGTAGAAAGAGCATTCCAGGGAGAGGGGACAGTCCTAAGTCAGGAGCAGTGTGGCTGATACAAAGAGAACAAGGTGGGAGTAGGAGGCGATGAGGTCAGTGAGGTAATGGCAGGATGGGGGCAGATCATTTCGGACTTGTAGACTTGCAGGTGGAATGAGGAGCTACTGGTGAGTTTCGAGCAGAGTTGAGAAATCTGATGTTTTTTGGTATATTACTCTGGTTTCTGAGTAGTTGAGAATAGAATATGAAGAGTGAAATGGAATCTGGGAGACCAGTGGAGAGGCTGTTGCAGTGGTCCAGTATTCCAATTTATGACTCAGCTAGGGTGGTGGATGGGTGATTTTAAACGGTTGGACTCTCAGGATATTTTGGAAATCTTATCAATACAATTTGGTGTTGGATTAAATATGGGATATGAGAAAAAAGGGGGAAGAGTCACCAAGGATGATTCCATGGTTTTTGTCCTGAAACAGTAAAACCTAGATGCCTTCAATTGAGATGGGGAAGTTTGTGAGTAGAGAAGATTTTGGGGGCAGAGGAGACATTAGCAGTTTGGTTTTGGACACGTCAAGCTTGAGGTGTTTACATTAGACTTCCAATTGGAAATGTAGAGTAGGCAGTTGGATACGTGAGGCTGGAGTTCAGAAGAGAGGTTTGGCAAAGAGTTTAAATTTGCAGATTTTTGGCATAAAGATGGTGCTTACAATCATGAGATTGGAAGAAATTACAATGAGAATGCAGACCTCTTTATGATTGGGGGACATTATTCTGCCTACAGTATTGTGGAAGCCTATCAATAATGCAAAATCCTGGGCTTCACCCCAGACTTACTGAGTTAGAGTCTCTAGAGCAGGGTGTCCAAGAATATGTTTTATATACAAGCCCCTTAGGTGATTCTTATGTGCTCCATTGGCTTGCTGATGAAAATAGGTGGTGATGAGAGGGAATGAGTGAGCATCTGGTTCCACTCCTTACCAAGGCCATGGTCCCTATGGAATATAGTGACCCTGTGTATAATCAGAAATCCCCCCATGGTCACCATTGCTGGTCATCCATGTTATATGGCAGTATGGGCAATTCTCAACAAAGGACAGGCTACAGTTCAGAACCTTAGTGGTTACAGGACCTTTAGTAAATGTTGACTATTTTTAATGTTACAAACAATGCCCTAGCAAACGTCTTTATACATATTTTTGATACATGTGTAATTATTTTTGCAGGATAGATTCCTAGAAATGAAACAGCTAATCATACTGAATATGAATTTTAAGTTGTCTTTGGTAACACCAAATTGCCTTTCAAAAATCCTTTCCTAGTTGATACTACTCTCAGGATTCCAGTATCTTTATCAAGAAGGACATTAGTTAATTGGGGCTATTGAAAAATTTTGGACACCTTTTCTATGCTTTGATAGTGTATATATTTGAATCCTTCCTTTCCAAAGAATTTAAAAACTACATTTCCCAGTTTCTTCTGCAGTTAGGAAACCACCAATTAGAGTCAGTCACATGAAACTTGGATCAGAAAAGAATTACATAAGAGACGTGGTTAGGCACAGGACATCGTTTTTGCTGGTGCTGGAGGTGGCAGACCTTGTGATTCAAGGTCCAGGATGGCAGCAGCTCCTTCATTAGGACGGTTCTGAAGCCTTGCAGTGAGACCTATTCTGTAACACAGCTTAGAGCCTGTTTCTGCAAGTATGCTAATTTTCTGAGCATCTAATAATTTTTAATGTTTTATTTCTGTTTAAATTAGCTATAGTAGATTCTATTGTGTGCAACTAAGAACTGTGATAGAGTCACAAAAAAAACAACAAATAGCATCTTTCAAATTTTTGCCAATCTTACGGGCAAAGTGAGTTTCATTATTACTCATATATTTAAATAATGACTTTTCACGTCCTTTAGAGGAAGTCAGATCTGGAAGTGATATTATCAGAGCCATGGTTTTGCCTAGGAACAAAGATGGCAAAACTACAGTGTCTCCAAACCTTTTATCATTTCTTTAATAGCATTATTGTTATTATGAAAGCATTCTGAGCAACTCATTTAAAGCTGAAGTGCTTCATTATTTATCTGAGATCACTGAGGTATCGTAATTTTCATCTTCATTACATTAAAGAATTTATGTGCAAATATTTCTTCTATCTATGAGATAAGAGATTTACTCCCACCCTTAGAGTTTTCAGGGAGATTTTTTTAATAAAATCATTTATAAGGAACTCTAACTCTCTTTGTTGTACCTAATGAATGCACTGGCATGGCATCGTATCATCCATTCTTGAAGAACATGGTTGGATAATCCTCCCTCTTTATTACCTGTTTAAATCTTTCTACCATTATTATGCATATTTACCAAGCATGCAGAAAGTCAAAGTATGTTAGCATAAAAATCAGGAAGTGCTGTTTAGTGTTCAATGGGGCATAAATCTGTCATTTTCAATGGTAAAATCAATCTATAACTTCTCATAAAGCATGAAGTAACCCTATAAAATATATGCTGCTTCCCCCTAGTTGTACATGCAAAAATTTTCAGAAAGCCAAGTCAAATCAATATTTACTAATTATAATTAGTATTTTAAATGTAACTTTTAAATAAAATAAATAAATAAGCTAGCATTTTAATCAGCTCAGGCTGCTATAACGAAATACCATGGACTGGGTGGCTTAAAACAACAGAAATTTATTTTCTTACATTTCTGGGTGCTGGGAAATTCCAGATCAAGGTGTCAGCAGGTTCATTCCTGGTAAGAGCCCTCTTCTTGGCTTACAGATGGCTTCCTTCTCACTGTGTCCTCAACTGGCAGAGAGAGAGAAACTCTGGTCTCTCTTCCTGTTCGTATAATGACACTAATCCAGTCAAAGAGTCTCCACTTTCAGGAGTTTATCGAAACCTTCCCAAAAGCTCCACCTCCAAATACCATCACATGTGAATTAGGGCTTCAACATATGAATTCTGGGGGGACACAAATGTTCAGTATATAGCAGCTAGATTGCAGACTGTAAATTCCAGCTTTTGACGAAGCTTTTGAATTTATTCCCAGTTGACCAAAGTAATTTAAGTCCCTTAACTTCACTTTGCATTTGTTTTAACAATATATTAAATTAGAACATTGGTAAATGTACTTTAATAACAAATGTCTAATTTTTTATTCAACTATCAGATTTCCAAATGAAATAAATGATCTATTTACATGCATCGCTAGACCATCTGGTTCCATGTGAGGACCCGACACGGAATCAACTAATTGTCACCCATGTTTATTCATCACGCTTAACTCATTTCTTATAAATAATGAAAATCTAGGACCTTTAGTAAACAAAAAATTTTCATCACTAGTTGAAAGATTGACCTCCTTAACTATATAATAGAACAGGACAAAAGAGCCCAGCAAAATATGTACCTAAGAAAATTAATTGCTAGTCAACTTCATTGTGTCATTCCAATTTTACAGAGAGGGAAAAAAGGGGCAGGGGCAGAGTATGGATTTTAAAGGATCTAATGGAATTAGAAGCAGAGGTCAGTATTCCAAAGATTTGAGCTTGTTGTTTAGTCAATTAAATTCAGATTTTCAAGGGCATCTTTGAAATTCTTTCTTCTGGATTATTTCCCTGACCATCTTAGAATCCAGGATCACCCTCAACATTTACATGCACCAGGATTGCTGAGCTCACACATAAGCAACTGATAGGCTGATGAGGAGGAAAAGGTACAAAAAATCCAGAACAGCAAATAATTTTTAAAATGTGATCTTTGTTTGAATTAAAATTATATGCAGAAAACCCTCAAAAGCCTAATGTATTACAAAAGCATTATAACTCATCTTTTAGAAAAGATCAGTGTGAAAAATTGTGTGGTGATTCTCTTAATTTAATGATTATGTGGCAGGCAGTCTTGAAAGCTACCTCCTACTCCATTTTCACCTTAAACATTACATTTCCTAATCCCCTGGACTGGGTTAGTTCTCCTTTTTAGACACACGACAACACCTTCCGCTGATTCTTTGTATAATTATTTATAGTCACGTGCTTTGTGATTCTGCTGTAAGTGCCAAGAGGAGCAGTGACCTCTGTTGTTTTCTCAGCAGATAAATGGTTCTCAATAGATATTTGTTAAATAAAAGAACAGGACAGACATGGCGCATCTTTCTGGAACACACGTTATACTCAATGATTTGGGGTGTTTTTAAATTAAAACAGGCATAATTGTATCATGAAATGAAATTCCAATTCATGTGTTTTTAAGTTAAAACAAGCATAGTTGTATCATGAAATGAAGTGCAGAATTCAAGATAGAATTGAAAACTTCTCCGTGAGAATGTTCGCTTTCCTCTGCCATTAATGCTATTTCAGAGGAAAATTTAACGATGTGGTGAGTTTGACTGTGATGCTCCAACGATCAGGTAATCGAAGCTAACAAAGGTCAGTCATTTCATTAGGAAAGGAGAAGGGACACCTTCCCTTCCATGGAGAAAACAGGAGGAGACAGAGTAATGAAGTGCAGAGTGTGCCTTAAATGAGTTATTTTAATGCCTCAAATTTTCCAACTGTAAAATGAAAATGGCCCATGAATCTCTAAAATTCTGTTGTGCCTAAATTCTTGGGTTTTTTTGGCCTACCATCATTCTTATATCCACAAAAAGGAAAAAGGTAGGAAGCAAAAGTCATATTTCTTTTTCCTTCTTAAGCTTCTAAGTGTTGC
Organism: Tursiops truncatus; assembly: GCF_011762595.2. Lineage (NCBI taxonomy): Eukaryota > Metazoa > Chordata > Mammalia > Artiodactyla > Delphinidae > Tursiops > Tursiops truncatus. Next base: position 120,106,135 of record NC_047036.1, on the reverse strand, counting down.
ATTCATCTTTTAAATGACATCTGTAAACACTATGTAGTTGTTTTTGCCCCTTTTTATGAACTTGTAGACCCATTCATAGATCTAAAAGAGAAGGGATAGTAGAACCAGTATCAAACCACAGAAGCACGTTTGTATGGACCAGCCACGCACTGGTTGTCAGCTGAGTTGTTACATATTTCATCATTACAACTAGATGTAATGGAAAATATTAATTTGAAATGCTACATTTAAAGAGGGAAGGTCTATTTTATATCATCCCTTTCCTATCCCATCCTTTTGCCCTCTTTTTCTTTCTGTGGGCTTGACAATTTATCTTCATGTGAAAAAGTTTCTCCAGACTGTGTCCATAGTAACTACTATACCATTAATACAATCCCTCAGGGGTAGTTAAGATAAAACAGTTGCTATGCCTCTGTACCAAGCAAAGATGGTCTGAATACAAATAGAAGGGAATAAGTCAATGTCAGTGTGGTGCCAAGTGCTGATAAAAAAGTAAGTGGTTGATATTGCAAGCAGAGGAAAGTAATGTAAAACACCAATTATACTTTTCCAAGTCTGTGCGCATTGCCTAGTGATTGCTTGATGCAGTCAAACTCCACAAAAAGAAGTACTTGTTTTGTTCTATTATATGGTGTCATAACCAAATGCATTTAATACATATCGGCTACAAATATGACTTTAAGACATCAGTGCTGTGCTCTTATGTTGTGCTCTTTGTTAATAATAATGAAAATGCCTGCCAACAGCTGCTATGATATACCCCATACACAACCTAAAGACTGGCAAAGTAAGAAATTAAAATCAGGATTCCTAATTCAAAACTCAGACAATTTGAAGTGTTTGTAAGTCTCTTAGAAATGGGAACTCTAGTGCACTGCTGGTGGGAGTACACCGCTGGTGGGAGTGTAAAATGGTACAATCACTTGGGAGAGCAATTCGGCAATTACCCAGTAAGGTTGAAAATGCGAACGCCTACAATGCAGCAATTTCACTTCTAGGTGTGTACCCTCGAAAAACACCCGTACATGAGCACAAGAAGTCATGTCTGTAATAGAAAAAATAGGGGTGGGGAGCAGTAAACGTCATTGATAAAGCAGTGCCTAAACTCTGGTGTAGTCAAGTGATGGAATACAGTATAGCAGTTAGCATAAATAGATCTTCCTGTACTAAGCTGGACAGATACCACATTAAGTTAAAAAATGAAAGTGATAGAATACACAATGTAAAATAGACCATTTTTGTAAAATTTAAAATCACAAACAATAGTAATATAATATTTGGTTTCTGGCTCCCTAGTAAAATATAAAAACGTGAATTAGAAGGATACCCACAAAGTTTCAAAAAGAAGCTGTTTCTGGAGAGGCAGAGAAGGAAGGAAGGGTGTGGAATCGTGGAAGGATACAACATACTTCAGCTTTCCCTGTATTGCTTTATTTTTCCTTTATTAAAAACAATTTTAGAAGCACATATGGCTAAATCTTACTATTAGTTAATTCTGGTTTGAGGACACAGAGGTGTTTTTATACCATGTGCTTTTCTGTATTAATTGCTTTTCCAATTAAAAAAACAAAACTTCCGTCACTTTTGGTCACTTGGTACAACTGGAATACTGTATTTCTTGAACTTAAGGAACCAAGACTCTATATTTAAATTGTTTAATACACTGTATTTTATTCATTTACAGTGTTTATCCTAGTTCATGAGTAAACTAGGAGCTTTGGGAAGCTTTCTATGGAATTTCAGTTTAATTAATTCTCACTTATATGCGTGGTAGGTGTAGGCAAACTAAAGTTTTAAACATCTGTTTATACAAGGTTTACAAACCAGAAAGCATTTTCTTTCGTTTGTCCATGTTTTCCTTTTCCAATGTGAATATTAGCATCAGTTTACAGGTTTTTTCCCACTGAGAGATTCAGAGTTAATGTTGCTATGTAAATGTCACATGAATTCCATTTTGGAACAATTTATGTAGCCACACAAAGTGCGGAAATGAGAGAATTTTAGTCCAGAGGGTCTCATCTAAGTATAAACAATAAGAAAATCACTTTTCATGCTGTGGAGTTTTAACGCTCTCTCTTTCTCATATGTCAGACATGTGTAAATCGTCTTGTCTGAGCCCCAGAACTGATATGGACAGTTACCTAGACCCTGCAAAGAGCTAGAAGAGGACATGGGGAAGGGAAGGAGGAGGAATAAGCTTTGACCTTAGACAGACTTGGGTTCAAAGTCTGGCTCTGTCACTGTCATTCACTCCTTGTGTGACTTTAAGTGGACTTGCTGAAGTCCAGCTGTGCATCAGGGATAATAAGACGACCCCTCAAGGATTGGGTGAGGACTAACGTGAGATCCTGTGCTCACAGTTCACGCAGAGCTGAGACATGGCACACATGACGGGTGGTTGCCGTTATATTTATTGCTGTCATCACCACAATCTAAAGGGCCTAAATCCCTGCTGCCTTTTAGCTGATGCAAAACCATTTCTACTTAGAATAGAATTCAACAAGTTTGTGCTTCTTGGATACGCCTGCTGCTGCCTATAAGGGGAAAAGGCAAGAGAGTTGTAGTCTTTGCAGAGAATATTAGGGATGAGTCTTACCAGGATTGTTATTTTTTCTTTCTCTTTAAAAAATTTTCTTTACTTTGCCTTTTTTCTTGTACTTTTTAAAAGTTTTTTTAGGGGGTGGGGGATTATGTTTTAAGAAGCAAAAAAAGACTATGGTTACCAATTGATTACCCCTTCATTTCTCTCTGCCCACTCAGTTCATCCTCCTGACTCTCTCCTTCTAATAAATGTATCCCATATTTCAATACAAAGGGCGATTTCTTTCATTCACTGCTATTGAAAAGCAGTCTGATAGACGATTCCCTTTTTAGATGTTTACTGATAATGGCTTAAGCTCATTCTCTTTCCCAGAATAAGGAAAACAATTGTAGTATGTAGGATGTACATAGTATGTAGAAAGTGCAACCTTCCCCCCAATTTTTTTAATAGTGAAAGATCTCAAAAAGTCTTCATGAGTTTCTAATCCTGGATTTTCAGTATTGTGACAAGATGGCAAAATAGCTACTTTTGTGCCCAAAGCCCTAATAACCCACCATTCAAATGATGCCATGCAGATGCCAAACTCTTCTGTCTGCTTTAAGATTGACCTTGATTCTTGTTTCGACCCAGGATGACATGCAAGTCATCAGCTGTCCTTCTCAAGGCAAAAGCAGACCTCACTAATTGACCACCGCACTCTTTCTGGCAGAACCTGGTTGTGACCAACAATCCTTCCTGACATAGCACTCCAGGTAGCAATTAGCAATCTTAGCTGATGAGGAAAATGAAACCTGTTTGCCCTCACTGACATAAAATACATTTGTTGTTTTTCCAGTTGTAGAAAAGGGAAATGAAAGGTGGCTCATTTAAAGAAGAATTAGAAAAAAAAAAAAAAAAGGGAATTCCCCGGTGGTCCAGTGGTTAGAACTCCGTGCTTTCACTGCCGAGGGCCCGGGTTCGATTCCTGATCAAGAAACTAAGACCCCACAAGCTTCGTGGCATGGCCAAAAAGAAATAGAAGGGAAATTATGGGTTTTGCTTTGGTTTTATCCAGTACCCCTGAACATTCAGGATTGCGGAAGGAGCTTAAATGTGAAATGAAATAATATAATCATACACAAGTTTATATGTATATACACACATACATACATACACCCACACACATATATATATAATTTGGGAATGGCTGTTTAATGATTAGGGTACTAAGAAGGAGGATTATCTTTGTTTAAAAAAATAACGGAAAATGCTAAAACCATTTGCCTTTCCCAATAAGCTCCTATTATGTTTTAGGTTTATTTTAAGCTAGAAATAGAAAACTATTCCTAACATGATGCCACGCTGCATTTATTTCTGGCCTCATCAATTGGTCAATCAAGTGACACTCTCTGGATGCCTTCCTGGACTGAATGAAACTGTGGAGTAGGGTTAGAGCCCAGCAAGGCAGATTTACACATGGTTCAATGATATTAAACCTTCATGGTGATTGCATATGTAAGATGAGGACCAAAGAAGGAATCCAAGATGCTCTTGAAGTTTTGAGTCTGGGTACATTGGGAAAACAGTGGATTCTAATAGACACAGGAAGTCAGGAGGAGAAAATAGCAGTTCTAGGGGACAGAAAAAGAGTTTATATTTAGACCTGTTTGACTTAAGGGACTTCAAGTGGAGACCCTCTTTTGAGAATTTGGTGTTACAGGCCTGGCCTTTGAAAACCTAGTGATAAGGATTTTGAAATCATTGTCCTTGAGCAGGTGGGGGGAAGAAATGTTGACCCATTTCAACTTCATTTGTTACCTGAAACATCTCTTGAAGGGTGCCAGAAATAGAGAAAAGGCAGATCTGAGCCTGTGCTGAGTCACTGGGATTCTGAAGAAATATGAGAGTGGCTGCTACAGAGTTTCCTTATGAGGAAGGGGAGGCAAGTTACAAATGGGAATCTGGTTGTAAGGTGATGTCATAAGCTTGTGTATATAGAAGTTTACAACAGATTGAAAAAAATAGATGTTTATTTTTAGAGTGGGAGTGGGAAATGATTATGGGAGGGCTCCTAAGGAACTGCCACTTTCATATGCGTTGATCGGGTAGAAAGGAGGTCCTTTTAAACAAACTACTCAGGCTCCACTAGAATTATAAACATTTCTGTGTAAAAACATAAAATTAACAAGTCACTGAAAGAAATTATCAGAGCATAACGATATTAGATAATATGTAAAATATTCGATAAGAACAGTTCAAAATTTCCTTGAAGTTTTCAGTTATGTTGACACTACTCTTAGTTGGGAAATAGAGATGTGTTTATTTTAAAGGAAAGGTGACATACCTTGATCAGTGTTCTTTGGAGACTCTAATATTTACCGAGGACAGTTAGCAAAAATGGCAATGAAGACTCATGTAGGTCTGTTGAGACTCATTCTAAGCCCGGTGAGAATTGTTCTAATCTAAACCAGGTGATCCCAGCACAATGCAAATCATTGACCCTCTTAAACTATATGGGATTTGAATGTTGAAGAGCTGCTCGTTCAGTGGTGACTCATGCTCAATGCAGAAGATATTAAATGGACTTTCCTCTTGAACATTTTAGATACCAGCTCCAATTATACCAGTCACAAGGTGATTTCATTTAACTCGACCTATGGTGAAATACATTTTGACTTGTGACCCAGAGTGTGTCCATGCCTGTGCACACCCACACATAAATTGTAACCAAAGTTTTACGAAGCAGTTAACTTCACCATATGTGTTGCACTTTCATATGTTCTATGCTCTTTCCTTTTCTTAAATTTGTCATGATGCTCGAAGTTGATTTCATGACCCACAAATAAATCATGACGCAGAGTTTGTAAAACATGGAGCTGCACAGTCATATCTCTTATATGTAGTCTTTTTCAGTCTCCTTTTTTGTTAATGTCTTATGTACTCTCAGAACTAATAGCTAGTGCTGTTTCTTAGTCTCAGCATGTGAGAAGCTATATTATCCCCACAACCGTAATGATTGATTGTACTAAGTAGATGTTAGCTTGACAAGAGTTGTCTTAGATTTATTTGCATTTTTTTCTTTTTATTTAACGTGATATTCTTACCACCCTGGAATCAGAGCAAAAAAGGCGAGAAAACGGGGTAAACCTGTTGATCTACAGGTGATTTAGTGATTACTGTGATTTAGTGATTACTAAAACAGAATTAGAATGGTAAATGCACTCTGATCCCATACCCTAATCACCTGCCCTGATTTCATGCCCATGACCCAGACCTGGCGCCAAGCACAATCTACCTCTTTGGTTAGTCATTGGTTCAGAAATAGCCTCTTAGCCCAGTCAAGTTAATTAGACCCCGTTGGGGGACCTTTATTAGAGTCATGAGGAAGGAGAAGTTCTCTTTCCATCTAAGATTGCCTAAACATGAGATAGAAGTCAGGACCTGCTGCAGCCGTTTTTGCCACCAAGAGGGAAAAACCTGCCTAAAGATGGAAGCAGCATAAAAGCAAACGGGGCCAAGAGTTGGAAAACCTCAGGATGAGTCCTAAGTACAGCACTGCAGTCCCCATTTCTGGTTGTACCTGAAGCTTGCAAAGTCTCAGTGAGTGCCATTTATTTTATTTTGGGGTGGGGGGGGTAGGAGTTTATTAATTAATTAATTTATTTTTGCTGTGTTGTGTCTTCGTTTCTGTGTGAGGGCTTTTTCTAGTTGTGGCAAGCGGGGGCCACTCTTCATCGCGGTGCGCAGGCCTCTCACTGTCGTGGCCTCTCTTGTTGCGGAGCACAGGCTCCAGACGCGCAGGCTCAGTAGTTGTGGCTCACGGGCCTAGTTGCTTCGCGGCATGTGGGATCCTCCCAGACCAGGGCTCGAACCCGTGTCCCCTGCATTAGCAGGCAGATTCTCAACCACTGCGCCACCAGGGAAGCCCCAATGAGTGCCATTTATAATCAAGTGACCTGATTAAGAAGGACAAGAGCACTGGAGAAAAGTTGATATGTATATTTGAGTGGTGGCATTATAGGTGATTTTATACTTTCTGTTTTTTTTAAAATAATGTAGATGTATTGATTTTCAATAAGAGGGTTAAAATTACAAGGTAGCATTCCTCCAAATGCTTTTTGGAAAGTTGGACAACTGGGTCAATCTTATTTGGAGATAATATTCAAGATACACCCAAATTCTGTATTTATAAAATGCTGAAATGATCTAATTTAATCATTTGATCATGCAGATTTTTCCTCCTGAGTTCCATTACCCTCACTGTTTCTATGAACTAAAATCAACAAATATGGGAACTTTTGTCATCCTCCAGCATGCATTTTCCAGAGAACACTTTCCTGAATGTTGTTGAGGAATGCAAATAAAAGCAGTAAGAGGAATTATTAATGTCTTCAGTACACAGAAACTTGGGGGTAAATGTCTTAAGTCAGACTTGATCCCAGGAATAAAGAGGGAGTGCATTCTGCAGTAACACCAGGTTTGCCCCCACTGGAGGAGCATGGGGTAGAGAGGGAGTGGAGGGGAAGGACAACAGTCAGTGTTGGCATAGTCATTTTCATGTGATTGAATCACATATGTTTTTAACTTTTTATTTTGAGATAATTATAGATTCACATGCAAGAAATAATACAGTGATCACCTGTCCCCTTGTGTAGTCTCCCTCAATAGTAACTCTTGCTTAATTACCCAATATCACAACTAGGAAATTAACATCCATCAACCTCATTTTGATTTGCCAGTTTCACATGCATGTGTGTGTGTGTGTGTGTGTATTTAGTTCTATGTAGTTTCATCACATGTGTAGATGCTTGTGACCACCACTACACTCAAGATACGGAAGTGTTCCATCACCACAAGGATCCTTTTTGTAACCACATCCACCTACCACACATCCCCTGACCCATGGCAACTACTAATCTGTTCTCTTTCTCGATAATTTTGTCATCTGAAGCATATTTTTCGTACCTGTATCTCATATTCTAGAAATATCTAGAATACTTGAATATGAGGCTTAGGAGGACCCTTACATCCCTGTAGTTCACCCTCTCTTAGAGAAATCTTTTGACAGCCATCTCTTCAGCCTTTCTGTTAATGGGGAGGTGGTGGGTTTCATAATAGAGAGGAGCATAGTCAGTCATATCTCTGCTCTTCTGTGTTCGAACTGCAGGAGTTCTGACCTTCAGCTGCCTTATATGTAAAATGGGGTTAATATTTGTACTTATAGAGCGGTTTAAAGTTTAATTGAAACAATGCAGGTCAAATGCAGCATCCAGCTAGTTAAAAAGGGAGAGCCCACTACCACGTCACCTCAGACCATTTATCTCACAACCAGGCACCCAGAATTTCTTGGAATCCTTCTCTCGCAGACTCTACTCATTGGCCTTAATTTAATTTTTAAGTACTACAGAATAAATTGGGTCCGTGTTCCTACTGACAGCATTTCAGCTCCATGAAGCCAACTCCTATGCTTGTCTCTTCTCCAGGCTCCACTTTCTTTAACTGATCCCCATACGGTTCCTTGAGGACAGAACGGGCTCTGTTTACCATCATGTCTTCATCTCCTAAAACAGCGCCTTGGTCACAGTCCATGCTCAAAAATATTTTAACGGACGGCATGCTTTATGTTCATGATTGCTGTGTTCCAGACACACTTCATTTGGCCGATTTCCCTTTTTTTAAAAAAATGGCACCTCAAAATGGCATTTATTAATCTTCCTGAATAGAAAAAAGGTCACACAAAAAATTTCATTTCTGAGCTCCAACAACAAATAGCAATGTATAGTTTTATTTTGAACATAAGAAAAAGAAACAGACTTATATACAAACTTCTGGAACTGGAGTTACTTCATAATAATAGAGGAAATCCTATATTTCTGGTTAGTTTTCTAATCATGCTTATTAAGTCTCAGCTAGCTTTTTTGGCAGGCTGGTTAGTCAGCTAAACCACTAGACTTTTGCATAGGAGTAGCCAGCATAGCATCAAATGTTTCTTCCATGTTGGTTAAAATTAAATCCCAAAATCAGTGTCCCTTCTTGCTTCCTCTACGTTTTTCAGAAAAGACATTGTCATCAAACCAAGTCCAGGACTATCAGATGATCTACTTCCAAATAAATGAGACTCCCAGCTTAAGCTTGGAAAATTGATTCCATCTCTTATTCCCCATCTCCACTACCATTTCCCTAGTGCAGGTCATTATCATCTCACCTGAAAAATTGGCAACAGCCTCCTCATTTTCTCCAGGTTCCTGTTCTTGCCCAGCTCTTACTGCACCTGGCATGGTCTTACAGAAGCAACAATCCCATCCTGTCCTTTCTTCCTAGCCTGATCTCTCTCATCCTCGTCACCCCTCATTTACCATGCTCCATCATTTAAGCATCTTCTAATGCCTTAATGACTTTGTGTTCTTTATTACTCCTTGATTTTTGAGGCTGTATCCTCTGCCTGGAACAATTTTCATCCGACTATAACTTGTCCCTCACTTAGACGTCTCTGACCCACAAGGTCTTCCCTGACCCCAAGTCAAGGCCAGATAGCTCTTTTCAGGGCCCCTGGACTTCCCCATTACAGCACTCATCACACTGCATTATATTCCATTATTTCCTCACTGAAGTCAGGGTAAGGCGGAGGGTAGGAAGAAACTATATTTGCGTATATGCTATATACCGTAGCATGGGGGTTATAAGAAGGTTTCATCTTTGAAAATTGAAGGAACGAATTGTTAAAATATGCAGGTTGTCATTTTTATATGGTGAGTAAATAAGATGGGGGGTACAGAATGGTGTAATTCTATAATAGTCTAAAAGGAAATGTTCCCATTATGAGTATTTTTCATAAGCATACATTATGCTTCAAATTTTAGTTCCCAAACAAGTTTTAAGAATCCTTTCTGTCACACAAACATTTTGAATATAGGACAAACAATTTCTGCCTTCCCTGTGGGCTTTCCTTTTATGGAGTAAGAGCTATACATTATCTGCCCTCTTTCCACTCCAGTTATAGACTTTCTGCTAGGCAGCTGGATGTTTGAAATCTCTCCTCCTGTGTCACGAAGATCCAAGGCGTCTGAGTTTGTGATTAGCAAGAGGAATTGTGCCTTAAAACATACATCATTCCCAATGGAACTGGAACATTAAATGTTTCATTTATTTTGTAGTAAAACAATATTTTTCAACAAGGAACAGTTGCCATCCAACTCATTCTGTGTCTCTATTTATATTTTCCTTGAAAAGAAAGCTTTTGTTTTCATTTTGATTACTTTTCTTTGATGGTGTGCCCAGTACCACAAGGTGAAATTAGAAACTTTAAAGTCTCATTTCAGCTTATATTATAGCAAAATTTCATGTTCTCGTAGAAATGAGTTGAAATGCCTTATCTCCGTATTAGGGATCTTATTTTGTCCTGAATAAAGAACTTCAATGAAAAGGAGTCCCAACAATTTCTTATTTCTGTTATCTCTGGAAGTTTATGGAGCAAATGATAGGAAATTTACAGATACATGTGCATGCATGTGCAAGTGTGCACACACACAAGAATATTTATTGCAGCATTATTTGAAATGGCAAAGAACTGAAAACCAAATGTCCACTTAAAAATAGTTGAATATATTATAGCACATCTATACTATAGACTATTAATAGTAGCCATTAAAGAAATCAAGTTCGACTCATATCCACAATTCATGATTTATCGTTAAGTGAAAAAATAACTCTTCAGAATCATGTGTATAATACAGTTCCTTCTGAGGGCAGCATGGGAAGTTGGGGGAAATTCTTCTGTGTCTATGGAGAGAGAGAGAGAGAGAGAGAGAGAGAGAGAGGGAGAGGGAGAGAGATGTGTATGTAGTTTTGAGGACATTGATAAAAGACTGGAATATCCTAAGCTATTAACATTGGTTATTCAGAAGGTATGATTGGAGGAGGGATATTTATATATGTTTAAACCATTTCATTTCTTACAAATAATATGATTTCTTTTTAAACTAAAAAAATCTAATGAAAATTCCTGACAGAAAATAAATGATCAAAAAAGAAGAGTAAAATGAAGAGAAGCCATAATATATCAGGGCTATCGATCTGTTATTCTGCACTCTATCTGTAGGGGAAAGGAGAGCCTGTGGTGCGTGCCAGGGGAAGATACGTAAGACACAGGCAGTGAGAGGGTAGGAAGAGCTAAGGGGAGAGGGAAGATGTGAAAGAGAATGTTAAAGAACAATAAAGATTTCTCCAAGGTTTACTGTCTGCTGAGAATGCCAGCCCTACATTTAATTAACATGTGCTGAGCATGTACTTGGTACAAGGCGCTATGGGGTGCTGGGGACAAACACACAGCACCCCTCCCTCCCCCCCAGTCTGTAAATGATAGTGAGGAGATAGGGCTCTGAATGGCATGGGGGCACTGGTCCACATTGTCATGGGAGCTAGGAAGCATTCAAGAACAATTTCATTGTGGGCGAAGGAAGAAAAGAAGGAGAAATCTATATTGAGTAAACTGCCAAGACTCGTCCTAGTTTTTACTAGGATTTTTTTATCTGGAAGATTTATTGTCAACCTCCTTTCAGAGCAGATAACATGTTACCCTAAGTCAGACTGTAGGGATACCACTAGAATAAAAAGTTGACATAGTCATTACACAATAAGTTTAAGAAACATGCTTTTAAAAAATATATCTAGAAACCTTGATAATTGAAAAAACATAAAATAGGGCCATTTGTTGTCCTGGTAACATTCTGTATTTTAACCAGGGTAGTGAATACATGGGTGCTTCTTGTATTATTATTTCTAAAACTATGCATACACATTGCAAATATTCTTTGTCGCATCATGCATATGAAAAAAGTAACAACAAAAAAGTGAATTATTTTTGAGAAGTTAACCTTTCTGTAACATACCAGTTTACCTTGTATATCAAACTTTCTTGATGACATCTGGGTAAGAATGTTAATTTTTTCTCCCTTTTTTCCCCACCAAATATGCTATTTCTACCCACAATAATTCATTTAAGCAAACAAAGCATGATTTTTAATGAAGTTTCCTGGAAATTTTAAACAAAAAGCAAACAGTTAACATTAAAATGAGTTGACACATCATGAATCCTCTGATATTTATGTATTAAATTTTGCTTGAACTTAGGCAATGACAAGATAAATGGTGAATATTCTAACAGTGTCAAAATGTTGTGAATATGCAGCAGCTGAACAAGTCCTAAGTGCTTCTGGTTTCTTTTGGAGTGGGGAAGGGGTGTCAAAGAAATTTTCCTGGAATGAGTGACCAACTTCTCCTTGAAGGTGCTGAATGCTGGCCCCACTGAATACACAAAACACAACTTGTTGACAAAGCGGAGTTTATTGCTTGGTGCAATGAGAGAAAACACCCCTCAACAGAACTTTAATAGCATCTCAGAGGGAGATGGACCAAGATGAGATATTTACTGAGATTTTCAAGTCTGGGTGAAGGTAGGTGTTCCGGAACAGGGAGGGTTGGGTGAGTATCACGCTTTGGAAGAAACAGCAGGGTGAAAAATTTGAGACAAGGATTTCAAAGAGTCTTTGGGATGTAAATTGTTGTTTGATGCTTTCCATTCAAAAATGGATCAGTCTTTCAATTCTTGGTGCGAACAACAAAGTGTGTTGCAACTTTTTCTTCTGGGAAAGAGTCTTGTGGAATAGTAAAACTATGTTGATGAAGACAGTGGAATAGTAAAGTCAGGTTAATCATTATAGATAGTAAGCTGTGTGGATGATTTCCAGTCTTAGTGAGCAGAGAGTCAGAGGCAGCAGGAAAGAGGCACCCATCATTGCACCCACACATCTAAATACTTGACATCATGTAGCCAGGCCTTAGTAGCCTCCTCCTAGAGGAGGTTGAAAGTGATCTGTTATTGGTAGTCATTGGGTGTTTGTGATCTGATTCTTTCTCTGGGGCTTAGTCTGGTCCTTGTTTCGGTAATTCAAGGGCTATGCTAAATCATCTTCTTGGTGCTTTCATTCTCATGAGTATAGACAGGTGGGAGATGGTAGAGGATAAGAGCAAGGAGTCTAGAGTCAGATGATGTTGGTTCAAAGCCCATCTCTACCACCTAGTAGCTGTGGGACCTATGTCAATTGCTTAACTTCCCAATGTCTTCATTCTCTTATTTTAAGAGTAGGCATAAGAATAAAACCAACCCTGCTGAGGTAAGTAAAACACATTAACTCATAATAATTGCTCATATGTTTGCAGTGGTGGTTGTTGTCATTGTTATTATTCTCACTTTGTGGGGTCAGAGGTTTCCTTCAAATGTGGACCACTTAAAATATTTTAGGCTAGAGTCAGAGAGTTTTTACTTATATATCAATAATTGATATGGGTTGAACCAGTATGTATTCCTGTATGTTAAGTTCAAACAGAAAAATAACCAAGCATATAACTAAGAACTGGTGTTTAAAGTTATTAAGGTAAACATAATGGAAAAAAAGTTAGGTCATTAGTTTAATTTTTTAATGATATAAAACAATCATAAAATAATTCTAAGAAAGATTTTCTTAGCCTTTATAACTTAACATGCAGGTGTTCGATTGCTGTGTATTGAAACTGTGTTTATTAACTGGTCTGGTTTCTCTTTCTTTCTGTCATGAAAATAAGGTGGATTCTGTATAATCTTAACCAATCAGATTTAGGACTGTAGAATTTGGTCACTTCACCAAACTCCTTCCTTGTTTTGCACCCACCACTCTTCAAGGTCCAGCTGGCAATTGCACCTTTGTTTGTTGACTTGTGGCACCCCTGGACCTTTTTTACTTCTCCAGAAGTGGCTGAGAGCAGCATAAGGTACTCGGCTGTTGGCTTGGCATTGCAGAAAAGGCATCGTGGCCTGGCTTGCCTTCTGAATGTCAGTCTACACAGGATAGCAGTGGAAAATCAGAATGAGGGTTAAAATTGAAAAGTGAATCACATTTGGAGGGGAGTCAGCTCCCTGCACTAGCTAAATTTTGAGAGGTATTTCTACCCACGTGGCATAAGCATCCTAACCCCATGTATTTATGGCTAGGTATAGAGGCTGGATTTCTGTTGTGAATTTGTCAAAGACATACTTTCACCCTTAAGAATGAGAACCAGCTGAAATACAAATCAAGTGTCTTAGTCATGATTCTCTGTGTGTGTGCTCAGGCTTGATTTTCATAGATATATTGAAAAGAAAATTTGAAAGAAAGGTGCAGATATGTTTTCTCATAAACCGTCAAGGTAATTGATGTAAAACTTGTCAGGTAGCTAAATTAGACTATTATAGAATATTGGCACTTATTTAGTTAAATCTTCCATCCAAAACGAAATTATAATAACTAACCAGGATTTATTTGAACTTTTATTTCTACTTTTAATAAACTTTATAAGCTGCCTCTACTCTTATGAACCAGTGTTGAAAAGTTCTTCCTTATATTAAGACAGAATTTGTAGCTAAATAATTCTGTCTTTACCCCTACCTCTGCTTCTCTGAGCTGTATTAAATATAGATAACCCCTTTCTAACTTGATTTCCCCGCAAAACCCCAATCCACAGATAATTGCTGAATATTTATTTTACGCTAGGATGCATAGGAGAATAAAACAGAGATGGTCCCTGACCTCATGGGGTTTGAGGTTACTACCTTATTTTCACCACACCTCTTCTTTTTCAGGCTCACTATCACTGATTGCTTTCATTTCCCCCAGGTAACATTTATCTCTTACCCCCCAGGTCAGACACATAAAGCAAGAAACATAACACTGTACACATTTCTCCAGATGTGATTTGACTAATGCAGAGTACTGAGGTACTTATCTTCACATCACTATTATCATTGAAAGCAGGCCTCACAGTTGAATGCTCAATAAATATTTATGAAAGGCTCTGGGTACTCCACTCCTTCTCATGTGGTCTCAATGGTTTTAGTTCTTCTATTAACTTCTCATGGTGGGTGTGACCATAGAGTATGTGCATGATTAAAACAAATGCTTGGGGAATAAATAATGAACCACATATGACTTAGAAGTTAGTTTCTTAAAGAAAAAATTAAATCCACCTTACAAAATTCCTAGGAAAATATTTGCATTCAAGTGAGTCTCTGGCCACAGTAAAGTGAGGTTTTTAGTCTAAATGATTCATGTTTTAATCTGAAATGATATCCCTACATTGGTACATGATTCAGGATAAGTTTTGTCTACCTACTCTCTGTTGACTATCACATGGTTGTACTGAACTAAGTTGATCAGGTCAAAAAAATTTTATTGGGAATTCCCCGGCAGTCCAGTGGTTAGGACTCAGCACTTTCACTGCCAAGGGTGCAGGTTCGATCCCTGGTCAGGGAACTAAGTTCCCACAAGCCACGTGGCATGGCCACTTTGAATCTAGGTTTTAGGAAATGCTATGTTAACATACTCTCTCAACCTGTAGAACTCACTCTCTTAGACTTCATACTGACACACACAGAGTATTGGACCTAGAAGTCTTTCCATATGGTATTTCCCATGCTTAATTATGTCTCAAAGAGTAATCTTCAAAGAGGACAGAGAATTCCAGTGTAAAGGCATTTATTTGCAAATGCCTTATTTGATTGTAACTAGCAATTAAAGGTAGACAAGTGTGAAAAGGGTCTTTGCTACGGTAATATGATTCTCTCTCTCTCTTTTTTATTTTTTTATTTTTGGCTGTGTTGGGTCTTCGTTGCTACGTGTGGGCTTTCTCTAGTTGCAGCAAGTGGGAGCTACTCTTCGTTGAGGTGCGCGGGCTTCTCATTGCGGTGGCTTCTCTTGTTGCAGAGCATGGGCTCTAGGCGCGTGGGCTTTAGTAGTTGTGGCATGTGGGTTCAGCAGTTGTGACTCGTGGGCTCTAGAGCGCAGGCTCAGTAGTTGTGGCACATGGGCTTAGTTGCTACGCAGCATGTGGGATCTTCCTGGACCAGGGCTCGAACCCATGTCCCCTGCATTGGCAGGCGGATTCTTAACCACTGCGCCACCAGGGAAGCCCAATTCTCTTCTATTGGTCTCACCAAAAGACTCTATCTCTCTATTTCCTATCCTGGTACATCAAACATCTTTGTTTAATTCAGTCCTTCTCATATTTCCTAAAAAGTAGTATTTATACTAGTGAATCTTAGCTTTTCCAAACAATAATATTTATGTTTGTGATTCTTATCCACAAGCTTATGAGCTTTAATTTTCTTTCTATGGTGAGTCTTATTTAGTTTCAATAGTACTCTCAATCTCTCCAAATCATGTTTTATTTTATTCTCTGACTTCAGTAGTATAGATGACATCTTAACAATACAGTGTCTGTAGGCTTTTTAAACAGATGTCGATTCTTCTCTACAAATCATTTACAATACTGGCAGAATCAGAACCAAGTCACCCACCAGGATCTGCAGAACACCTCTCAGCTGCTTGAATTGGTGGTATATTCTTATCTAGGGCAATTTGCACAAACTCTAACATGGTATAATCAATCCATCCATTATTGAATCTATCAAAGCCTGTGGTCATCAGCAGCTATTAAGATGCTCTCAATTAAGTGGGCTGGTCAAATCAAACTCCACTCATATAGTGCTTATAGACACTATCTATGCTGAAATGACATAATTTCAAAACCCAGACACAAGTACTAGGAAATGGGGAATAAAATGAGCCTTTGTGTTGGGAGTCTGACCTCTTTGTAGATTAGTCCTTGAGAAATAATTAAGCATGGGAAAGGAATACTGCATGGAAGGAGTCCTGGGTCTGATGACAGGACAAAGAGCCTGACCAGCAGTGAACCTCCACCTGTTAGGCACCGATAATCAAAATGACTTTAGGAAATCATTTGTCAAAAATACAAAGTATTTATAATTATTTTGAGTTATAAAACAGATGTTTCAGCGATAAGAAACTGTTTTTTAACACTTCTTTTAAAATTGTTGAATGGCTTTTGTTTCCCCTACTCAAAGCTTGATTATTATGAATGCCAAAGAACTTCTCATTTTGCTTTTGATTTGCTATACACTCCCTGTTCTTTCCGAGTAATATTTTAAATTAGCTTGTATTACCTCATCTCTAAGATATCAGTTTTATTTGAGAGATAATACAGAAGAGCTTCTGTTACTTTGCTTTTCTTATTCCTACTTCGATTCTCTTTTTAAATTCACTTCTATTTGCAATTGCTGCTTGTCACAAATGAGCAACGACCCTTATGTGAAAAAGAGGATGAACATAATTTCCGATAAACTTTAATTTAGACAAATATAGTTTGCTTTTGAAGCAGGCTGCCCATGTGACTAAGTACATCAGGCAGAGTCCTACTCACATTGACGTTGGTGCAGACAATAACTGAGGGTATGCTTGGGTAGGAGGGAAGAGCTAGGAGATTCAGGTTATGTGAACATGTTCACTATCAGCTCTCTGCAGGGATCCAGCCTCACATGAATGGCAGGAAGAGCCTCTTCACAAAGGAAAGGAGCAAGTTCACATTCCTTATTAGTTCTGAAGTGACCTGAGAAGTCATCTGGGTCATCAGTTCATTTTGCTGTCTGCAAAACGAAAGCCCAAGGAGGGGAAGTGATTTGTCCAGGTTCCCATAGCTGGTTAGAGACAGGCTGGGACTAAGACCCACTCCTCCACTCTCTCAATCCAACACATCTTCCACTTCACAGTGACCTGGTAAGGACAGTGGCCCTTAGCGTATGACATACTGTGGAGCTTTTCTTTCCTAAACCCCTGGTGCCTATGAAGGCCCATACAATGAGCCAGCAGAACAGAAGATCACCTTTATGCTATAACATAAAGTATCAAAATACCTCTACAACAGTCACTCCCTGGCCTTTAGCACATCAATCCTATTGAAAACAATGTTTTCCTGTACCACTGTAGGTGATCCTTTTGGAGAATGCCCAAGCAGACAATAAATATACTGCATGTAAGTTTCTTCAAGGCAAGGATCAGGCCTTCCCTTTGGGTTCCACCACAAGGGCCTAGAATCATAAAATCTATAAATTGACACTCATTCCACACTTTGTGAATGCTAAATGTTGACCAGATTTTTCAGCATTTTATGCTTCTTTATAATCAGATATTCTAATCCTAACGCTGGGCTACCTTTAAAGGATACAGAAGGAAAATCTTTGGGTCTAAAGAATGAAGGATAGAACTGAGATATTTTGGCCTCGAAGAGCCAGAGGAATCTTCTCACCTTCTCAGTTCTACTGCAACTAGTGTCAAGCTATTCTGTAGAGCTGGAAGTTGATGAGATAACAAAAGAATTTCAATAAAAACCGCCAGTACCACCTACAACATGGCCACAGTTACCTAACTCTAAATGACATGTCAGGAAGACAGAATGGCATAGTTTTAAAATCAGACAAGTCTGGATTCAGGCTCAGGTTCACCACCTACCACTGTGACCTTGGGCAAATGACTGAAGTTTCCTAGCCTCAAAATTGACTAATCTGTGAAGTGGGGATGAGAAAGCCTATCTTGTCAAGTTGTCATTAATGGAAATAATGTGCATAGAGCATTCAGCTCAGGCTCATACAAAATGTTTGTTAAATGGTAGCTCAGACTGTGACACTGAAGCAATTTATCACACAGTATTGAGGAGCCTGGCCTTGGCAGTCACAACAGACACAGGTGAACCACAGGTCCCTTCTTCAATAGCTCTGTGACCTTAAACAAATAATGTAGCCTCTTTAAGCCTCATTTCACTCATCTATAGAATGGGGATAATGATACTTTACAGTTTTCATTTTATTTTATGATTGATATAAGTAATAACTGGTGCATAATAAAATATCACCAAATAGCAATAATGTTACTGCTATTTCATAAAGCCTTCACATGTGTCCTATTAAATAGGTATCGTTTTCCCATTTTATACAAGATTTTATAGAAGATTTATAATCTTCTATTTTATAGAAGATTAAAGCTTGGAGAGTGTAAGAAACTTGCCCAAGATCAAGGTTCTTAAGTGGCTGAGCTAAGATTTGATCTGGGACCTAGGTCGCTTCCAAAGTCTATGCCTTTTCCAATATGTCAACCTCTCTCTCCTCAGCACGTCGCCCTCCCTCCCTACATACACCTTCTACTTGTTTCCAGGGAACCTGTCAATCAGCTTCCTCTTCCTTTTATTCCTGTCACTTTTTTTTCAGGCATAATAGAAACATTTGTGGTAAAATAATAATTTATTAAAATTTTCAATGGAAAATTGAGCTTTTTAGAGCATCATCTAAATTGACATATTTCTCCAGAATTTTTAATTCTCCCCATTTCTTCTACTAACATGATGCATGTTAATGGCTCTCAAAGGCTCTGGGTTTCGTTAAGGCTATCTCCAAGTAGCTTCTGTTTGTATCATAATGGTTATGAGAACATGTTAGTCCTTAACTAAGCCAAGTGCGTTTAAATACCTTTTATTTAACCTAAGATGAGTGTACAAACTAAAAAAGATAAAATTTTTAAAATTAAAAAATCATTAAGAAATCCACTGGTATAACAAAAGGGAAAAAATTAAATAATAATATGAGCTGCTGCCTGTAACTGGCCCCACTTTACTAATGAGGAAAACTTCTGGCAGTAATACTAAGGAACGATTTGTGGGATTTTTGTTTTGCCTTTCACAGATGCACAGGGCAAAGGTAGTGATTTAGATGCAGACCCTGGACCTAGACCTGAGGCCAAATCCTGACCCTGCCAATTATTAGCTGTGATCTTAGGCAAATCAATTATTCTTCCTAGTTCTCATTTTGTCTTGGTAAAATTAGTGTAATAAAAGCATATATGTTATAAATCTTATATAAAGATTAAATAAGTTGGATCTTGTAAAGCACATAGCACAGTGTCTGTCTTCAGTCCATGGTAGCTATTATTTTTATTATGCCACAGACTCCAAACCTTCCAAAATCTCCTTAGTTACAGAATATGGGATGCAATTCCATGATCCAAGGGCACATTTCAAGGTCACCAAACCAGTCAGTTAATCATTTACCCGGATTTTCCCCTTCTACCCTGTACCATTTTGAATCTTGTCTTTAAACAAAGAAAACCCCATGAGTCTTTAAATGTTAGAGAACTTGTGTCAATATAGCACCAAAACAGCTACTCACATTGGTGAATTTGATCATGCAAATGGTGATTTCACTTCAAAACCAAGTTTGGAACTGAACTTAAACAATAAACTTTGTCTCAGCAGCCCTGAAGTCCTAGACTGAAAAAGACCACACAATATTTTATTTTGTCTGGTACCTGAAGTAGAAACTCATCTTTTCTGCCTCTGCTTTTTTTTTTTCCCAGTCATGATTTTTTTTATTTTTGCTTATTTATTTCTATTCTTTGTTGACTTGCAAAAAATATTTTTACATAGTTATGATCAAGTTGTACAATCAATTTTATATCCTGTGCATGTGTTTTTTCCATGTAATCTTTTTGTGAGGCACTGTTGTAGACTGTATTCTTCTTCCCAGTACTTCATCACTCCCTACACTATACCATGTGTAGTTCCTGAGATTACAGCTGGAGTATATTTTCCACCCCCTTGATGTCAGCTTGGCTGTATGACTTTATTTGGCCAATGAAATGTTAGTAGTTGTGATGTGTACAGAGGCTTTACCCATTTCAGTGCTGGGTCTGCTCTCTTGGGCTTCTGCTACCACCTTGTGAAGATGACGTTTTGGGCAGCCCACCAGTCACGGAGGAATGAGAGATGTGAACTCAACTCATGGCTGGAGCCAAGTTCCACTGATCCCGACAAGATTAGCCAAAATCCAGCTGACCTTCTAGCTGAGGCCAGGGATGCAGGATTCCAGCCAGACACCCTGACAGAGGTCTGAGACAGTGAGCATTGATGTGGGGAAAAGAAATAAGTCAGAGGAGGTCATCTAATCCTGAGCAGGTCATAACTTCTCTGGTTTGAGTCTTCATCTTTGAACTACAAGATAGCATAATGCCTGGGGCAGACAGAGCCAGGTCTGAGGTTGTGGGTCTCCTCTGTCCAGGGTCTGATTGTTTGTTTGTTTGTGGATTCCAATTTTCTCAGCCCCGGGGACTCATAACCCTTCCCCATTCCATTCTTCCCCTTGGGCCCACTCGCAGAGGCTCTGCTTCCCTTCTTAGACTATCATTTCCCCTCTGCCTCTGCTTTTGACAGACCAGTCTGGGTATGTAAAATATGCTGGGTTTATATTCCATTCTCAAATTTTGTGGGATTTATCAATTCTGTGGTCTATAGCAAACGGCCATCAAAATGCGTCCATCCCTACACCATGGATTGTAACCACACTGTGTAATGCGTGAACTTATTCCTGCCTCTTGGTTTGGAGTATCTGGGAGGAAGTCGGTTTAATGGCTGGGTCACACACTACATGGACATATAAGTAATAATAACACCAGCTTCTGCATCCCCAAAACTGGTCCAGGGGTTTGGGTACCTTCTTTGCTGGGTGGACCCAAGCACAACGGCCTTCTCCCCTGCCTCCCTCTTAGAGCCAGTGGTTCCTGAGAGCAGCATAGGAACTCTGTCCTAACAGTGGGAGAAGGGAGGGGAAAGCAGTGCTTACTGCTGCCAGCAATCCTACTTTCTAAACCTCTGCCAGGTCTGTGTCCTAAGGCCTCTTCTCTGCATCTCCATCACCTCCCTGATCCAGACCCCTTCTATCCATTCTCCACACTGCGGCCCATGGGAGCATTTAGAATGCAAATAGTATCCAATCATTTCCTGACTTAAAACCCCTCAGGGGCCTCTTATTATGCTAAGGATCAAGTTCAAACTCCCACAAGTGGCCCTCCAGACCCTTCCTCATCTGAGGCCTTCCCCCCTAGAGTCTCCACTCAACCACATGGCACAGGCATACTGCCCATATTTTCGGTCCTCAAACCCCATCAGGGCATTCAACAGTCCATCCCCTCCACTTCCCTGAACCTCAACTTTTTTCTTCGCTGGCTAGCTCCTACAGGCCTCAATTTGGCCATTTGTACTTCCTTTTAAAGTTTTCATGATTCTCTCAGACCAGATTCAGTGTCCTCCCCCCATCCCGTTTGTAATCTGTACTTCTTCTTTGAAGCTCTTATCACAGGTACCGTTACTGAATGCAAGTTCGTGTGCCCGATGCACCAACAGACCGAAATGTCAGGGTCTAGAGCAGAGACAGGTTTATTGCAGGGCCATGCAAGGAGACAGGTGGCTCATGGCCAAAAAACCCCCAACCCCCGGAAGGGTTTAGCAAAGCATTTTTAAAGGCAAGGTGAGGTAGGGTCATGGTTAGTTGTTGTAAATTTCTTGGTTTTGGAATTCTTTGTTCTTGTAGCTGTCCAGGTAGGTCAGGTCACCATGTTCCTGTAAACCTCCAACAAGACAAGTGTTATTCTCTGTTCTGCAACTTTTTATCTCTATACGGATGGACTCTTAAAGGTCAGAGCCCTGTGAATAGGCTATCCTGTATATTTCAGGCTGTAGGCAACATTCTTTTACAAAAGTGCAGAGCCAGCAGGACTAAGCACAGGCAACAAAGCACAGAAGGTTCAAGTAAAAGGAACAGATCTAATATGGAGTCAGATTTGTTCTTCCTTATCACAGATACAGCTTATGAGTTGTGTGATAGTTGCTAAGTGTCCATTTCCCCCATGAGAATGTAAGTGTCATGACTCTTCCTGGTTCACTGCTCTGTTTTCAGCTCCTCACACAACTCCCATTTGGTTCAACACCCAATGCACTACTTCTCAACATGCCCAACAAGAATTTGCTAAGTGGACATGTGAATTAGTGAAGGGATGGAAGGATGAACAATGCATACTGAGAGGAGCCTCTGTCTGCTCTCCCAGATCAAGACTCAGCAGGTAGGACTCTCTTACATGGACTTGGTTACTGGGCTAAGTTTGCATTGTGATGCAGCAGTTACAGGTGGAGCCTGGAAGCTGGTAATTTCACATTCAGACACCCTCAGAGCTTTTCTCACAGAGCCCATACACGCCCTTGGCTGTGGTCTGATGTGTGTGAGCACCACGAGACCCTCATCTCCCCAAGACCAAGGACCATGAAAGATTCTGATTTTTTAACTCCGTTGCACCTAGCTCAGAGATTTGCACATATCAGATGCTACAGTGTGTTTAATGAATATATAAAATGTTTAATGAATATGTAATAAAATACACAGACAGTTGTTTTTCTGTAAAGGCTATAATAGAAATTGACCCTCTTGGCCCTGTGCTATTTATGTTTTTGTGTTCCCATTACTAACCTGTTAACCCTTTTCCCTTTCAAGTCAGGCATTAAACAGACCCACTCCTTTCCTCCTATTGATTCAGCTACAATGTCTCTGAAGCACATGTAGTGCTTGGGAGGAAAGGGACAATATATAAAAACATGATTGTAATGAGTATTAGGATCTTTCTTTCAACTTTCCTCAGATGTAGGTTCTTAGAGCAAATACTGTAAGTAATTAAATATAAATTTCAAAACTTATTACAATTTCAAGACAATTCCTTATTAATTTCTAACCATTCCATCTTGTATTCATATTTATTTTATAGTTCAGTTAGTGGCATCTTGTCCTCAACTAAGCCACCTAATTACATGAAAGAATCAAAAACTGCTAGAAGCTCTAATATTAAGAAAGAAATTCAGGTTAAAACATATTTATGTCCCAACTATTTAAACACTATAATAACTGTGATGATAGACAGCATTTACTTGGGATTGTATAAATCAAAAGAAATACATGCTGTCTTAACATATCAGTGTGAAAAGTCATGGCTAAAAAAGAAAAAAAAAACCAGTGCATTTTAGACTTCATTGACTATCTTGTATTTGACATTTAAAAAAGTGTCATAGGACATATGTAATAGGGCATAACTCCTATATGGTCATTTTCCAAAGTGAAGAGTACTAAAATGAACTAAATGTGGAGGGGGAAAAATGCAAAAATAAAATGAAAGTGTAGAAGTGATTCAGTGTGAGTTCACACACACACACACACACACACACACACACACACACACACACTGCTCTCACCATGGGTAAGATACGATCCGCAACCTCAACATGTCAAATTCACCCAGTGCTGTGCTAATTTCTGTCTGCTTTCTGCTGAAATCCAGGAGAAATTTCGCTCCTTTTCTGTTTTATTCACTTAAGTTATGGCAGACCTCAAAAGGAGCCCAGGAGACTGTGAAACCCTGAACTTGCACTGAAAGAGGCAGAATGAAAAAAACATTTTTTCACAAAGATCAAGGGAACTGAAAGCACCATTTACATAACAGGGTTCAAATTCTGCTTTACCCTCAAGTTCATCCCTGCTATCTGGGCTTGCTTTCAGCATGCAGGCTTTCATCATAGCCATGTTCTCATTACTGTGAGCGGTGCCTGCAGAGGGCCAGGTGTGGACTTTTGACATGCAGGAGACCACTAACCTGCTCAAGATGACTCCTTGATGGAAATTCACAGCATGGCACTTAACATCAATTCGTGGTTTGACAAGACATGTATTGCAGCGCGCACCTTACAATAATATATGCAGGGATCACAGTGCTTTAATTGGGAAAAGCAAGGTTATCATTATTAGAGAAGTTCTATTACTGGTCCTTTAAATAGAGGAATAACATATCTGTCCAATAGAGTCCACAAGCAGTAAATAATACCCCTTTGGGTGTCTCTGCTGTCTACATGCCAGAAAATGATAAGCAGGAAAGAAGCAAAAAGAGAAAGGTTATAGAGTGCTAACTAGGCATGAGCTGAGTGCTTTATGAACATTTTCTCATTCAATTCCACCGCTACCCTGTATAGTAGATTTACGGTATCCCTGTTTCACAAATGAGTAAACTGAGGCTCAGTTCAGTAACTTGTCCAAATGTATCCCTAGAACAGTGCCTGGTATATAATAAACACTCAGATATTTGTAGAAGAGAAGAAAAGAGGGAGGGAGGGAGGGAGGAGAAATCTGGTAAGAGCTCTATTTAATCAAAATAACAAGTAACGAAAGTTTAGCTTAGAGCAATAGTGGTGGGATCAAAGAGGAGCAAAGAGATTCATGAGATATTTAGAGAAGTAATATTATACCATTAATAAAACCAAATACTTAATACCTGCTATATGGCAGGCACTATTGTGTTTCACTTATATTAACATGTATTCAATTTTACTTAGTTATGTCAGCAGATTTTTACTTATTTGTTACTTACATTAACGTTTAAGCCTTACAACAACCCCATTTTTCAAATCAGGTCAAATGTCTTAGGTCAGGTTCCCTAGAAGCAGAGCCTGAGATGGGTTTTCTTGTGCAAGTGATTTACTGAGGAAGTGATAGAAGCAAGGAATCTTGGGAGAGTCCTAGAGCATGAATAATAAATACCACAATTTTAACTGATATAAGGCATGGGGCCTTGACATTTATACTCTACATCAGTCAGGCATTGGTTGCAGGCAGGGCTTGGGTTCAGGCAGTTCTCTGGTAAAAGGGCAGCTGTGAGCTGTAGCAGCCAAGAGTCATCATCAGTATCACCAATATCATGCACATCATTCTCATCAACATTAGCGGGGGAATGCTTGCACCTACCTGGGGTAGGGAGTCTGAGTGAGGCATCAACAGGGCCCCCTACAGCCAGTGATGTGCCTGAGTCACGCAACTGGTGCCAATGCCCTTAAACTTGATGACCAGGGTATGTCACCTTCCCTAACCTTATCCTCTGATTAAGTCTCAGAACTGTTTCAGAAATTCATTGCTCAGGTTTTGCACCTTTTGCATGAGTGGGAGGGGATGCCAGGAATAGATAACAGAGGCAATACATTGAATTGGGGAGGCCAGGGAGGCCATCCTCCAGAAAATTATGACTGAGCCCAGGGCAGGAGGCAGCGTTTTCTTCCTGAAACATAGATCTGATCATGTTAATCCTATTATGGAAAACAGCAGCAGCTTCTCCCTGCTTATAGAATAATAACTTTACTTCTTAGAATGGTTTCCAAAGGGCACCAATATCTGACTCCAGCCTACTGACTACCTGTCCAGACATACATCCACATACACTAGGTCCTGCCCCATTGAACCACTCATCAGTCCTCTAACATGCCAGGCCTTTACCCACACTGTCCCTTCTGAGCATGATGCCCTTTCTCACTACTACTTCCTTCCACTCTCACCTCCTCGCCACCACTGGAAATTGTATGTACTCTACAATGGCCAGCTCCAATCTACCTCTTCCTTCACTGCAGCTTTCCTCAGCGTCCTCAGTCGGAATTAATCCTCTGAGTTGTATGCCCCCTGCGTGATTTCTGCAGGTCCCTCCCATTCACTTTTCACAGTCTGCCTTTCTCTGTAGTGATGCATTTCCTTACTAGATGGCTAAATTCTTAAAGCAGTAAAAGAATCTGGGCTCTTCTGGTTGTAAGTAACAGAAACTCAAACAAGCTTACACTAAAAGATATATTTTTTTTGTTGTTTGTTTGTTTTTGCGGTACGCGGGCCTCTCACTGTTGTGGCCTCTCCCGTTGCGGAGCACAGGCTCCGGACGCGCAGGCTCAGCAGATATGGCTCACGGGCCCAGCCGCTCCGCGGCATGTGGGATCTTCCCGGACCGGGGCACGAACCCGTGTCCCCTGCATCGGCAGGCGGACTCTCAACCACGGTGCCACCAGGGAAGCCCTAAAAGATATTTTGTTGGTTCCCAGAACATGGAAGTTGAAGATGAGCAGTTGGCCCCAGACATGGCTGAGTCCAGAACTCAAATGAAGTGAGGTTTCCCTCTTGCAACTTTGACTCTGACCGTAAATATGGTCATAGCAACTTTGGTTTTACCATTCTCACAGCGAGTTTCCAGTGAAAGAGGTGAGCTGCTTCCCCAGCAAGCACGTGACTCTCCATAGCTAGTGATTCCAAATAGCTTGAAACTCTTTCCCCAGGTCCCTATTGGTCCTGCTCCATCAGTGCCCACTCCTGGAACTGTTATTGGGTCCAAAGCGTGGGTATCCTGATTGGGTCAGTTTTCCACTTCCATGTGATTGATAGCTTTACCAAAATCACATGGATGGATCACCAAACGGAACAAAAGAGGTTCTGCTACCAGAGCACAGAGAGGATAGACAAGCAAAATCAAAAGATACCCAGTCCAGCTGTAAGTATTATTACCCCTGAAGAAGAGAGGGTTTGGGAATTCACCAAGAGCAAGGGAGAGGGGAAGTAGGAAGGAATGAATAACAAAGGATGGGGAGAAGAGGCGATAGAAAGGAGCCCAGGGCTAAGTTTGACCAATGGGCAGCCTTGCAGGAAACTGGAGAATGAAGGCTGAGGTCTGTAGGGCAGTGTCCTTGGGGAGTTCTTGCTCTGCAGAGGAGCAATAAAAAACTCTGTCTTGTTTTAAGACGAGTATTCTTATTTTGCGGGGCTTCAAAATAAGGAAACTCATAAAACTTTATGGATATGGGAAGAAATGTCAGAGGGACTTTGGCTTTAACAAGCGGTTAAAATATATTCTCTTCAATCTTTTAGGAACCTAATAAAAATTACAAGAGCCCAGAAAGGCAAGAGGAGAACATGTTACATGTTTTCCCCTTCTTATTAAGCTTTGACCAACTTACATTTAAGGAGAAAAAACAAAGAAATCAGTTCATGAAATAGTAGAGTATGATTATTTTGTGTCCAAGGTTTATATTTTCCTTCTTGAGTTTTTCTTTTCTCTTTTTTAAAGACTTCCATTTCCATGACCCCCCCTCCCCCCAATGTTGAAGCAGTTTTGTCTTTGTCTTAATACATCGTTTTCATTTAAACAATGTTCTTAGTCACACTGGGGCATAGTACAGGAAAGGAAAAGCTGAGCCTCGGTACACAAGGAGAACACTGGTGAGTCACCAGCCTCACAAGCAGGATTCTCAGAGCTGTTCTCTGAGGAGCAGAGAAATAGCCAACCCAACTTCCCAGGATAAAGGGAGCTCATTCATGACATAGATCACTAGAGGAGGATGTTTTCGTCACAGACATAATTGGTTGTGTGGGGAATCATACTTGCAGTTTGGCCCCTGACACCTTCATTATACAAATATATACATGTCAGCCTTGCATGAGTTAATTCACTTTCTCACTGCCATCATGTGATGCTGGAGAGTCACTGTCTGATTATGTTACTACAGGTAGTGTTCCAGGTGGAGAAAATGCTATCCTAAGCCTCCATTATAGCAAAAGTTAAAAAGAGAGAGAGGCTTTAGAAATAAGACTGCTCAAGAGAAAAGAGACTGGATGGAGCAAACACGCTGGCTACTTTGAGGACCAAGACACACTCATTCGCAAGCAGTGACCAGGTCACTTCAAAACATCAGACTGCCAGAGTATTTTTAATAGAATGTACACATTGAATTCGTAACTCTCAGTTCTAATCAGCTAAGACTAGACTGAAGTAGAAAAGAGTGCTAAAGCAGAATTGTTATATCCAAATTCAAATTAAAAGAAGGCATAATACGACACATACTAGGAAGAGACAAATTTTAAATACAAACCAAACAAACAAACCCCCTGAAGCGTTATCAGGAATGTCATTGGCAGTAATGAGGCTTTAATGGAAGTAGTGATCAGTAAATAATGGTAATTATAATGGGCTCAAAAAGTACATGACACTAATTTGAGGTTGTGTGTATCACATTTTGCAATAGTTCACCACTTAATTTTAAACTCTTGAAGATTATTATTTTTCAATAAAGATTTTAACTATTTTCAATAGATGACCTATTATAATTTACTTTGGCTCTTATTTATAATTACTATGTTTTGAGCTACTGTATGCTAAGCATTTAAGTGCTCATTATTTTAATTAACATTCACAATAATTCTACAAGATAGGTTGTCACCATCTCCATCTTACAAATTATAAAATGAAACTCAAAACTCAGAGTATTTCTATGACCAAAGTGACCTAGTGGTGATAGAGATGTGATTTGAATGTCTCCCAGCTGTGATGTTCTTTCACTGTACTACACTCTCAGGGGTGATTAGTGGGTGTCCTTACCTAACTAACAGATGGGGCCATGGACCTCTGCATCACTTCTGGCCTGCCCCACACCATGACACTTCTCCATGGAACCCTTAGTTTTCAGCTCTGTCTCCCTATGATGATTAATTGAAATAGACAGTTGCCCAGTTTATACATGGCTTTAGGCAAATTACATAATCTAATTGTTCAAAGTACTTCTAGTGACCCAAAAGAGTTGAGCAATAGGAGGCTTATATCTATGGCCATCACTTTCATATTTCCTCATTTATATTAAAAAGAGAAGTAATAAAAGTGTTTGGACAGGCTTGTTCAATAAGAACAACATTCACGATAGTAGTGGTTAATATATATGAAGTACATATGTGCCAGGCCTTGAGCTAAGCACTTTACATACAATATCTTATTTAACTTTCCCAACACTGTGGTAAAGTATTATCTCTACTGTAAAGATAAGTAGATAAAGATTCAAAAGCCTTAAGTGATATGAACAGAGATTCACAACTTTAAGTGACCAAACGAGAACTGGGCCAGGAAAAAGGGGTTCATGGCTTTGTAAGCAAGGAAGGTAACACAAATGAGTAAAACAAGCCATGAAGGGGTCATGGCAAATGCCAGAGCAAACGCAGGGGTGGCTACTCAGTTCCATTTTGAGGCTGTGCAGAAGTGTGCGCCTTCCGATTTTTTTCAAGTCAGTAATCTGAATATTTTTTATGTGAAATCTCCTAATTTTAAAATGTCAGCATCTATTTATTTCAAATTTGTTTCTTTAAACATTTCAAGTACCCAATAATCATATCTGTGGGCTGAGGGTCGTCGCAGCCTTTCTGATGCCACCTCTGATCTAGAGCACATGGCCTTAGCCCTCGGACTATTGCAGTTCCAATGTCTCCTTAGGTCATCTCTGCGAATATCTATTTCCAGGACTATCATTTTTTAGATCTGCATCTTCCTCTTCCTTCAATAAATGGAACATCATTCCCTGAACTCTCTCTTCCCAGGAGCAAACTTCCACTGCTCTGGCCGTAAGACTGATAAATGTTTGCATCTACAAAGTACAAGGGCCAACTTTTTATTAAAAGAAATATATGATGCCCTTGAGGGTTCCTTGCCTTTTGCCCTGGGAGAGATTAAACAGATATACTTTCAGGGGCAGAATTCCTTCAAAGTTTGGAAACTGTGACTGTATGTGTGGTGCCCTCGAATTTTTCGTTTTGCTGAAAACCATCTGCCTCTTGTTATCCTGATGTGCCCAGTCCTGATGGCAGTGCTGTAGCGTAAAAATTGGTTCCATCTAGGTTTCCATCTTGGGATCCAAAAACTTGTTTCAATTGATGGATTCTCCCTTTAGGGTTTTTCCCTAAGACAGCTGGGCTCCCAGTGTGCCTAATCTTCACCTCATCTTCAGCCAAAGCAGAAGAGGAAAGCTCCAAAGGCTTAAAAAGACTGAGCAGCAGCACTTCATGCATTTATTCTCCTTCCCACTCATGTTATTAATATCTGGGCAGAAGTGTGACAATGACAAGTTTCGATGTGCACAAGGAGGGTGGCTACAGCAAGTGAGCATTTTCAGTTTAATATAGTACCAGCCAATTAGGCTGTGCTGGGAAAAAAGGACCGTAGATCCTAAATCTATTTGCAGATAAGGATTTAGGTCCTAAATCTATGTTGCACAAAATGACTAAATGCTGGTTTGAATTAGAAAATAAGCTAAAAAATAATGTAGAAAGCTAAGAGCTGTGATGAAACATTGCTCTAATCTTGGCCTATGGATTTATAAATGCCATTTCTCTCTGGAAAGTAAAAGTTCTTTTGTAGATAGATGTATGCTATTTGAAAAATAGGATTTTAGTGGACTCTTAAAACTACTGTAGAATTGGGAGCAACACTCTAGTTAGGCACGACAGTCGAGTTATGACTGAAAGGATGAAAGTATCTTTCTATACATGTCCACAGCCTTTCCCCTCCTCTCTGTGTGCAGAACAGTTTGGACTTTGCCTACTCTTCCCCTCCCTCATCCTCCACAGAGGGCTTTTCCACTGGTGATGCTGAATTAGGGGACTAGATGAAGGAAAAAAGCAAAAAAGCACAGAGGACATCTTATTCTGTAGAGAACCCTAAGCAGTAGGGAAATAACCTACTGGGAGTCCTTTGTGTGGGAAGGCAAAGCATGGAGATGAGGAAGAGTTGTCAATCAAGAGGGATTACAGAGGCTGAGTGGAGTAGGTGATGAGGGAGTTGGCTCTGGAGAGAGGAAGAGATGTTCCAGAGATTTCTGAGTCCATAGGAGAGAACAGAGAATTTTAATACTAGTCCCATTTATGTTGCTTGAAAGATGCACACCTTATTAGGACTCCTATTTGAATGATAGCACTTTGAATTTCAAGTTTCTCATGGACTGAACCACATGGACCATGGCTTTAATAGGGTTACAACTGTAAATAATATTGCCTTTCCTCTCTATCAGGCCCTCTACTTCCAAAGAGACATAGATACTTCACACAGAAGCACAAACACATGTGACTTTTTCTCAGCCGAAGGTCAGGAGACCTTTCAATAAATATAACACTATTCCCAGATTTCAGCGGTGGTGACCTCAAGTAGTTTATTGTGATCTTTTTAGGGAGACAGACACCTTTGTGACTCTTTAAACCTCTTATTCATCCATTTAATCAATAAATATTTACTGACCACTTACCATGGAGCAGGCACATGTTCTTGGTTCTGAGGATATAGTAGTTAGTCCCCCTCTCTCACAGAGCCTACATTTTTTTTTCTTTTTTTTTTTCTTAACACAGCAAGTTCTTATTAGTTATCTATTTTATACATATTAGTGTATATATATCAATCTCAATGTCCCAATTCATCCCACCACCCCACCCCCCCAGCTGTCCCCCTTTGGTGTCCATACGTTCGTTCTCTACATCTGTGTCTCTATTTCTGCCTTGCAAACTGGTTCATCTGTACCATTTTTCTAGATTCCACATATATGTGTTAATATATGTTATTTGTTTTTCCCTTTCGGACGTACTTCACTCTGTATGACAGTCTCTAGGTCCATCCACATCTCTACAAATGACCCAATTTCCTTCCTTTTTATGGCTGAGTAATATTCCATTGTATGTATGTACCACATCTTCTTTATCCATTCGTCTGTCAGTGGGCATTTAGGTTGCTTC
Source organism: Tursiops truncatus (assembly GCF_011762595.2). NCBI lineage: Eukaryota > Metazoa > Chordata > Mammalia > Artiodactyla > Delphinidae > Tursiops > Tursiops truncatus. The sequence goes on along the minus strand of NC_047036.1, from coordinate 120,074,501 downwards.
CATGACCTGGCTATTGTACATAGTGCTGCAATAAACACTGGGGTGCTGCATGTGTCTTTTCGAATTATGGTTTTCTCAGGGTCTGTGCCCAGTAGTGGGATTCCTGGGTCATATGATAATTCTATTTTTAGTTTTTTAAGCAACCTCCATACTGTTCTCCATAGTGGCTGTATCAATTTACATTCCTCCCAACAGTGCAAGAGGGTTCCCTTTTCTCCACACCCTCTCCAGCATTTGGTGTTTGTAGATTTTCTGATGATGCCCATTCTAACCAGTGGGAGGTGATACCTCATTGTAGTTTTGATTTGCATCTCTCTAATAATTAGTGATATTGAGCAGCTTTTCATATGCCTCTTGGCCCTCTGTATGTCTTCTTTGGAGAAATGTCTATTTAGGTCTTCTGCCCATTTATTATTATTATTATTTTTTATTTATTATGGCTGTGCTGGGTCTTCGTTTCTGTGCGAGGGCTTTCTCTAGTTGTGGCAAGCGGGGGCCACTCTTCATCGCGGTGCGCGGGCCTCTCACTATCGCAGCTGCTCTTGTTGCGGAGCACAGACTCCAGACGCGCAGGCTCAGTAGTTGTGGCTCACGGGCCTAGTTGCTCTGCGGCATGTGGGATCCTCCCAGACCAGGGCTCGAACCCGTGTCCCCTGCATTAACAGGCAGATTCTCAACCACTGTGCCACCAGGGAAGCCCCTCTGCCCATTTTTTGATTGTGTTTTTTGTTTTTTTAATATTGAGCTGCATGAGCTGTTTATATATTTGGGAGATTAGCCCTTTGTCTGTTGATTCATTTGCAAATATTTTCTCCCATTCTGAGGGTTTTCTTTTCAACGTGTTTATAGTTTCCTTTGCTGTGCAAAAGCTTTTGTTTAACTAGGTCCCATTTGTTTATTTTTGTTTTTATTTCCATTACTCTAGGAGGTGGGTCAAAAAAGATCTTGCTGTGATTTATGTCAGAGTGTTCTTCCTATGTTTTCCTCTAAGAGTTTTATAGTGTCCAGTCTTACATTTAGGTCTTTAATCCATTTTGAGTTTATTCTTACGTATGCTGTTAGGAAGTCTTCTAATTTCATTCTTTTACATGTAGCTGTCCAGTTTTCCAAGCACCACTTATTGAAGAGACTGTCTTTTCTCCATTGTATATCCTTGCCTCCTTTGTCATACATTAGTTGATCATAGGCGTGTGGGTTTACCTCTGTGCTTTCTATCCTGTTCCATTGATCTATATGTCTGTTTTTGTGCTAGTACCATACTGTCTTGATTACTGTAGCTTTGTAGTATAGTCTGAAGTCAGGGAGCCTGATTCCTCCAGCTCAGATTTTTTCTCTCAAGACTGCTTTGGCTATTCCGGGTCTTTTGGGTCTCCATATAAAGTTTAAGTTTTTTTGTTCTAGTCCTGTAAAACAAATGCCATTGGTAATTTTATAGGGATTGCATTGAATCTGTAGATTGCTTCGGGTAGAATAGTCATTTTCACAACATTGATTCTTCCAATTCAACTTTACCAAATTCATTGATTGGCTCTAGTAGTTTTCTGGTGGCATCTTTAGGATTATCTATGTATAGTATCATGTCATCTGCAAACAGTGACAATTATACTTCTTCTTTTCCAATTTGGATTCCTTTTATTTCTTTTTCTTCTCTGATTGCCATGGCTAGGACTTCCAAAACTATGTTGAATAAGACTGGTGAGAGTGGACATCCTTGTCTTGTTCCTTATCTTAGAGGAAATGGTTTCAGTTTTTCACCATTGAGAATGATGTCTGCTGTGGGTTTGTTGTATATGGCCTTTATTATGTTGAGGTAGGTTCTCTCTATGCCCACTTTCTGGAGAGTTTTTGTCATAAATGGGTGTTGAATTTTGTCAAAAGCTTTTTCAGCATCTATTGAGATGATTATATGGATTTTATTCTTCAATTTGTTAATATGGTATCTCACATTGATTTATTTGCATATATTGAAGAATCCTTGCATCCCTGAGATAAATCCCACTTGATCATGCTGTATGATCTTTTTAATGTGTTCTCGGGTTCTGTTTGCTAGTATTTTGTTGAAGATTCTTGCATCTATGTTCATCAGTGATATTGGTCTGTAATTTTCTTTTTTTGTAGTATCTTTATCTGGTTTTGGTATCAGGGTACTGGTGGCCTTGTAGAATGGGTTTGGGAGTGTTCCTCCCTCTGCAATTTTTGGAAGAGTTTGAGAAGGATGGGTGTTAGCTCTTCCCTAAATGTTTGATAGAATTCACCCGTGAAGCCATCTGGTCCTGGACTTCTGTTTGTTGGAAATTTTTAATCAGAGTTTCAATTTCAGTGCTTGTGATTGGTCTGTTCATATTTTCTATTTCTTCCTCGTTCAGTCTTGGAAGGTTATACCTTTCTAAGAATTTGTCCATTCTTTCCAGGTTGTCCATTTTATTGGCATAGAGTTGCTTGTAGTAGTCACTTATGATGCTTTGTATTTCTGCAGTGTCCATTGTAACTTCTTCTTTTTCATTTGTAATTTTATTGATTTGAGTCCTCTCCCTCTTTTTCTTGATGAGGCTGGCTAAAGGTTTATCAATTTTGTTTATCTTCTCAAAGAACCGGCTTTTAGTGTTATTGATATTTGCTATTGTTTTCTTTATTTCTATTTCATTTATTTGTGCTCTGATCTTTATGATTTCTTTCCTTCTACTAACTTTGGATTTTGTTTGTTCTTCTTTCTCTAGTTCCTTTAGGTGTAAAGTTAGATTGTTTATTTGAGATTTTTCTTGTTTTTTGAGGTAGGATTGATTGTATTGCTATAAACTTCCCTCTTAGAACTGCTTTTGTTACATCCCATAGGTTTTGGATCATCGTGTTTTCATTGTCATTTTTCTCTAGGTATTTTTTGATTTCCTCTTTGATTTCTTCAGGGATCTCTTGGTTATTTAGTAGCATATTGTTTAGCCTCCATGTGTTTGTGTTTTTTACATTTTTTCCCTGTAACTGATTTCTAATCTCATAGCATTGTGGTTGGAAAAGATGCTTGATACGATCTCAATTTTCTTAAATTTACCAAGGCTTCTGGGAGGAGTCAAGATGGCCATGTGGGAAGACGCAGAGTTTGCATCTCTCCACAACTAGGGTGCCTGCCGGATGCTGGTTGGGGACCCCAATGCCCAAGGAGATGGGAAGAACCCCTAAGCGAACCAGTAGGATGTGGGGGGGCTGAGTGGGAGGAGAAGTGGAGGCCAGACAGGACAGGCACCCCTGAGGGGTAGCTGAGAGGGAGGAGGGTTTCCCACACCTGAGGGACCCTCAAGAGCTCAGATCAGGGGGAGTGGGCCCAGCATTTCCCGTGCCCAATTAGCCAGGGAAGTCTGCCTGGCTCTCGGGCCAGGGGCTATGCCCTCAGAGGTCCCCTCCAGGCTGGATTTGTCCTGGGGGCATAGAAGGGAGGCTGGGAGAGAACAGGAGAGGCCGGCAGAGGGGCCCTTCAGGACCAGAGGAGCTGGAAAGGAGCAGAGGGCATTTCCCCTGCCCACTGGGGCCCAGGGAGCCTGCTGAGCTCCCAGGTGGATCTCCCGCCCTCCAAAGCCCACTCCAGGCCGCATGAGTCCTGGGGATATAGGATGGAGACTAGGGAGATCAGGAGAGGCAAGCGGGAGGGGCCCTCTAGGACAGGAGGAGCAGGAGTGGGTTGGAGGGCATTTGCCCACTCACTTGAGCCAAGGGAAGCCTGCGGGGCTCCCAGGTGGTGTGCCCTGCTCTCTGAGACCAGAGATGGGAGGCATGCCTGGACCCCTTCTGTTCTGTTGAGCCTAAACTCCACCCCCACCCCCCCATCCCCCCACCTTTTCCAGCCCTGTGGGTACTAAGCATAAGCCCTGCCCACCGCCCAAACCTTACCCCTGCTTACACCCTGCCATCCACAGCCAAGGCCTTTTCCACCTTTTTGTTTTTTCTCTTCCCTTTTTTTCCTATTGTGGCTCTGTTTTACCTTCCAGTTGTTGTTTCATCTATATTTTTACTTTTATTTTTTTTTCTAACATAGCTTTTAGTTTCCTAGTCTAATTTTATTTTTTACTTTGTTATTGTACTCCTTTTTTAAATTTTTGCCACCCTGTGTGGCTTGCAGAATCTTGGTTCATAAGCTGGGAGTTGGGCTGAAGCTCCTGCGGTGGGAGCTCCAAGTCCAAACCACTGGACTAACAGAGAACCTCAGACCCCAAGGAATATTCATCAGAGTGAGGTCTCCCAGAGGTCCTCATTTCAGCACCAAGACCCAGCTCTACACAACAGCCTACAAACTGCAGTGTTGGAAACCTCTCGCCAAACAACCAGTAAGATAGGTACACAATACCACTCATAAAAAAAAAGAAAAGAAAATGAGATGGCAAACAAATATGTCACAGTTGAAGGAGCAAGGTAAAAACCTACAAGACCAAATAAATGAAGAGGAAATAGGCAACTTACCTGAAAAAGAATTCAGAGTAATGATAGTAAAGATGATCCAGAATCTCGGAAATACAGTGGAGGCACAGATTGAAAAAATACAAGAAATGTTTAACAAAGATCTAGAAGAAGTAGAGAACAAACAAACAGAGATGAACAACACAACAACTGAAATGAAAAATACACTAGAAGGAATCGATAACATAATAACTGAGGCAGAGGAATGAATAAGTGAGCTGGAAGACAAAATGGTGGAAATATCTGCCGAGGAGCAGAATAAAGAAAAAAGAATGGAAAGAATTGAAGACAATCTCAGAGACCTCTGGGACAACACTAAACACACGAACATTCGAATTATAGGGGTCCCAGAAGAAGAAGAGAAAAAGAAAGGGTCTGAGAAAATATTTGAAGAGTATGTAGAGGAAAACTTCCCCAACATAGGAAGGAAAATAGTCACCCAAGTCCAGGAAGCACAGACAGTCCGATACAAGATAAACCCTAAGAGAAACACACCAAGACACATATTAATCAAACTAACAAAAATTAAATTCAAAGAAAAAATATTAAAAGCAGCAAGAGAAAAACAAAAAATAACATAAAAAGGAATCCCCATAAGGTTATCACCTGATTTTTCAGCAGAAACTCTGCAGGCCAGAAGTGAGTGGCAGGATATACTTAAAGTGATGAAAGAGAGAAACCTACAACCAAAATTATTCTACCCCGCAAGTATCTCATTCAGTTTTGATGGAGAAATCTAAAACTTTTCAGACAAGCAAAAGCTAAGAGAATTCAGCACCACCAAACCAGCTGTACAACAAATGCAAAAGAAACTTCTCTAGGTGGGAAACACAAGAAAAGAAAAAGAACCACAAAAACAAACCCAAAACAATTAAGAAAATGGTATAGGAACATACATATCAATAATAACCTTGAATTTAAATGGATTAAATGCCCCAACCAAAAGACAGACTGGCTGAATGGATACAAAAGCAAGACCCACATATATACTGTCTACAAGAGACCCACTTAAGACCTAGTGACACATGCAGACTGAAAATGAAGGGATGGAAAAACATATTCCATGCAGATGGAAATCAAAAGAAAGCTAGAATAGCAATACTTGTATCAGATAATATAGACTTTAAAATAAAAAATGTTACAAGAGACAAGGAAGGACACTACATAACAATCAAGGATCAATCCAAGAAGAAAATATATCAATTATAAATGTTTATGCATGCAGCATAGGAGCACCTCAATACATAAGGCAAATGCTAACAACCATGAAAGGGGAAATTGACAGTAACACAATAATAGTACGGAACTTTAACACCCCACTTACACCAATGGACAGATCATCCAAACAGAAAATAAATAAGGAAACACAAGCATTAAATGACACAAAAGACCAGATAGAGATCATTCCACCCCAAATTGGCAGAATACACTTTCTTCTCAAGTTCGCACAGAACATTCTCCAGGATATATCACATCTTGGATCACAAATCAAGTCTCAGAAAATTTAAGAAAATTGAAATCGTATCAAGCATCTTTTCTGACCAAAATGCTATGAGATTGGAAATCAATTACAGGAAAAAAAACTGTAAAAACCACAAATACATAGAAGCTAAACAGTGCGCTACTAAATAACCAAGAGATCACTGAAGAAATCAAAGAAAAAATTAAAAAATACATAGAAACAAATGACAACAGAAACACAACAACCCGAACCCTATGGGACACAGCAAAAGCAGTTCTAAGAGGGAAGTTTATATCAATTCAGTCTCACCTCAAGAAACAAGAAAAATCTCAAATACACCATCTAACCCTACCCTTAAGCAACTAGAGAAAGCAGAACAAACAAAACCCAAAGTCAGTAGAAGAAAAGAAAACATAAAGATCAGAGCAGAAATATATGAAATAGAAATGAAGAAAACAATAGCACATATCAATAAAACTAAAAGCTGGTTCTTTGAGAAGATAAACGAAATTGATAAACCCTTAGCCACACTCATCAAGAAAAAAAGGGAGAGGATGCAAATCAATAAAATTAGAAATGAAAAAGGAGAAATCACAACTGACACTGCAGAAATACAAAGGATTATAAGAGACTACTACAAACAACTATATGCCAATAAAATGGACAACCACAAAGAAATGGACAAATTCTTGGAAAGGTACCATTTTCCAAGACTGAAGCAGGAAGAATTAGAAAATATAAACAGACCTATCACAAGTAATGAAATTGAAACTGTCATTAAAAATAGTTCAACAAACAAAAGTCCAGGATCAGGTGGCTTCACAGGTGAATTCTCTCAAATATTTAGAGAAGAGTTAACACCCATCCTTCTCAAACTCTTCCAAAAAATTGCAGAGGGTATGAAGCCACCATCACCCTGATACCAAAACCAGAAAAAGATATCATAAAAAAAGGCAAAAAAACAGACTAATATCACTGATGAGCAAGATGCAAAACTCCTGAACAAAATACTAGCAAACAGAATCCAACAACATACACAAAGGATCATACACCATGATCTAGTGGGATTTATCCCAGGGATGCAAGGATTCTTCAATATACGCAAATCAATGTGATACACCATACCAACAAATTAAGGAATAAAAACCATATGATCATCTCAATAAAGGCAGAAAAAACTTTTCACAAAATTCAACACCAATTTATCATAAAAACTCTAGAGAAAATGGGCATAGAGGGAACCTGCCTCAACATAATAAAGGCCATATGTGACGAACTCACAGCAGACATCATTCTCAGTGGCGAAAAACTGAAAGCGTTTCCCCTAAGATCAGGAAGATGACAAGGATGTCCACTCTCACCACTGTTATTCAACATAGTTTTGGAAGTCCTAGCTACAGCGATCAGAGAAGAAAAAGAAATTAAAGGAATCCAAATCAGAAAAGAAGTAAAACTGTCACTGCTTGAAGATGACATGATACTATACATAGAAAATCCTAAAGATGCCACCAGAAAACTACTAGAACTAATCAATGACTTTGGTAGAGTAACAGGATACAAAATTAATGCACAGAAGTCTCTTACATTCCTATTCACTAATGGTGAAAAATCTGAAAGAGAAATTAAGGAAACAATCCCATTTACCATTGCAACAAAAAGCATAAAATACCTAGGAATAAACCTACCTAATGGGGCAAAAGACTTGTACTCAGAAAGCTATAAGACACTGAAGAAAGAAATCAAAGATGACATAAACAGAGGGAGAAATATACCATGTTCTTGGATTGGAAGAATCAATATTGTGGAAATGACTATACTACCCAAAGCAATCTACAGATTCAACACAATCCCTATCAAACTACCCATGGCATTCTTTACAGAATTAGAACAAAAAATTTTACAATTCATATGGAAACACAAAAAACCCCGAATAGCCAAAGCAGTCTTGAGAAAGAAAAACAGAGCTGGAGGAATCAGGCTCCCTGACTTCACACTATACTACAAAGCTACAGTAATCAAGACAGCACGGTACTGGCACAAAAACAGAAATATAGATCAATGGAACAGGATAGAAAGCCCAGAGATAAATCCACACCCATGTGGTCACCTAATTTACAACAACGGAGGCAAGAACATATAATGGAGAAAAGACAGCCTCTTCAATAAATGGTGCTGGGAAAACTGAAAAGCTACATGTAAAAGAATGAAATTAGAACACTCCCTAACACCATACACAAAAATAAACTCAAAATGGATTAAAGACCTAAATTTAAGACCAGACACTATAAAACCCTTAGAGGAAAACATAGGAAAAACACTCTTTGGCATAAACCACAGCAAGATCTTTTTTGACCCACCTCCTAGAGTAATGGAAATAAAAACAAAAATAAACAAATAGGACCTAATTAAACTTCAAAACTTTTGCGCAGCAAATGAAACCATAAACAAGTTGAAAAGACAACCCTCAGAATGGCAGAAAATATTTGCCAATGAAACAACGGACAAAGGATTAATCTCCAAAATATACAAAGAGCTCATGGAGTTCAATATCAAAAAAGAAGGCCTAAGTAGACATTTCAACGAAGAAGACATAGAGGCACATGAAAAGTTGCTGGACATCACTAATTATTAGAGAAATGCAAATCAAAACTACAATGAGGTATCACCTCACACTGGTCAGAATGGCCATTATCAAAAAATCTAGAAACAATAAATGCTGGAAAGGGTGTGGTGAAAAAGGAACCCTCCTTCACTGTTGGTGGGAATGTAAATTGATACAGCCACTATGGAGAACAGTATGGAGGTGCCTTAAAGAACTAAAAATAGAACTACCATATGACCCAGGAATCCCACTACTGGGCATATACCCTTAGAAAACCATAATTCAAAAAGACACATGCAGCATTGCAGCACTATTTACAATAGCCAGGACATGGAAGCAACCTAAATGTCCGTCGACAGATGAATGGATAGAGAAGATGTGGCACATATATACAATGGAATATTACTCAGCCATAAAAAGAAATGAAATTGAACTATTTTTAGTGAGGTGGATGGACCTAGGTTGTGTCATACAGAGTGAATTAAGTCAGAAAGAGAAAAACAAATACTGTATGCTAACACATATATATGGAATCTTAAAAAAAAATGATACTGAAGAACCTAGTGGCAGGGCAGGAATAAAGGAGTAGACGTAGAGAATGGACTTGAGGGCATGGAGGGGAGGGGATGGGGAGCTGGAGCGAAGTGAGAGTAGCATTGACTCATATACGCTACTGAATGTACAATAGATAGCTAGTGGAAAGCAGCAGCATAGCACAGGGAGATCAGCTCAGTGCTTTGCAATGACCTAGAGTGGTGGGATAGGGAGGGTGGGAGTGGGGCTTAAGAGTGAGGGGATATGGAGATATGTGTATGCTTATGAATGATTCACTTTGTTGTACAACAGAAACTAACACAGTATTGTGAAGCAATTATACTCCAATAAATATCTTTTAAAAAAAAATTTACCGAGGCTTGATTTGTGACACAAGATGTGATCTATCCTGGAGAATATTCTGTGTGCACTTGAGAAGAAAGTGTAGTCTGCTGTTTTTGGATGGAATGTCCTATAAATATCAATTAAATCTATTTGGTCTATTGTGTCATTTAAAGCTTGTGTTTCCTTATTAATTTTCTGTCTGGATGATCTGTCCATTGGTGTAAGTGAGGTGTTAAAGTCCCCCACTATTATTGTATTACTGTCAGTTTTCTCTTTTATAGCTATTAGCATTTGCCTTATGTATTGAGGTGCTCCTATGTTGGGTGCATATATATTTATAATTGTTATATCTTCTTCTTGGACTGATCCCTTGATGATTATGTAGTGACCTTCCTTGTCTCTTGTAACAGTTTTTATTTTAAAGTCTATTTTATCTGATATGAGTATTGCTACTCAAGCTTTCTTCTGATTTCCATTTGCATGGAATATCTTTTTCCATCCCATCACTTTCAGTCTGTACGTGTCCCTAGGTCTGAAGTGGGTCTCTTGTAGACAGCATATATATGGGCCTCGTTTTTGCATCCATTCAGCAAGCCTGTGTCTTTTGGTTGGGGCATTTAATCCATTCACTTTTTTTTTTTTCCATTCACTTTTAAGGTAATTATCGATATGTATGTTCCTATGACCATTTTCTGAATTGTTTTAGGTTTGTTTTTGTAGGTCCTTTTCTTCTCTTGTGTTTCCTACTTAGAGAAGTTCCTTTAGAATTTGTTGTAGAGCTGGTTTGCTGGTGCTGAATTCTCTTAGCTTTCCCTTGTCTGTAAAGCTTTTGATTTCTCCATCAAATCTGAATGAGAGCCTTGCCAGGTAGAGTAATCTTGGTTGTAGGTTTTTCCCTTTCATCACTTTAGATATATTGTGCCACTCCCTTCTGGCTTGTAGAGTTTTCTGCTGAGAAATCAGCTGTTAACCTTACAGGAGTTCCCTTGTATGTTATTTGTCATTTTTTCTCTTGTTGCTCTTAATAATTTTGTTTTGTATTTACTTTTTGTCAATTTGATTACTATGTGTCTCGGCATGTTTCTCCTTGGGTTTATCCTGCCTGAGACTCTCTGCGCTTCCTGGACTTGGATGGGTATTTCCTTTCCCATGTTAGGGAAGTTTTTGACTATAATCTCTTCAGATATTTTCTCGGGTCCTTCCTACTCTCTCTTCTCCTTCTGGGACCCCTATAATGTGAATATTGCTGCACTTAATGTTGTCCCAGAGGTCTCAGGCTGTCTTCATTTCTTTTCATTCTTTTTTCTTTATTCTGTTCCGCGGCAGTGAATTCCACCATTCTGTCTTGCAGGTCATTTATCCGTTCTTCTGCCTCAGTTATTCTGCTATTGATTCATTCTAGTGTATTTTTCATTTCAGTTATTATATTGTTCATCTCTGTTTGTTCTTTAATTCTTCTAGGTCTTTGTTACACATTTCTTGCATCTTCTCAATCTTTGCCTACATTCTCTTTCTGAGGTCCTGGATCATCTTCACTCTCACTATTCTGAATTCTTTTTCTGGCAGATTGTCTATCTCCACTTCATTTAGTTGTTTTTCTGGGGTTTTATCTTTTTCCTTCATCTGGTGCATAGTCCTCTGCCTTTTCATTTTGTCTTATCTTTCCGTGAATGTGGTTTTTATTCCACAGGCTGCAGGATTGCAGTTCTTGCTTCTGTTCAAGCCTACATTTCTTTTTACACATATAGTTTTCTCAAGAAGATATTCCCATTAAGTACACAAAGCAATGTGAGTGGCAAGTTATGAACCTGATATTTAAGTAACCGGGAAAATTAAATCATATTGCAAAATCCTCATGCTACAATTATAGGGAAATAAGGATTATACCAAATATTTCCTTCTTTATCCATTCCAAAATAACTAAACTCAAAGGGAATTAAAAGCATTTACCCTCCACTAAACAGAGCCTGGCATAATTTAAAGAAGCAGAGGGAGACAGGGATGCAAGCTGAGGTCCATTAGGCTATAGTTTGATCGCAGCTGAGTCCCTGTGCTTTGGGCAAGTTGCATAACCTAGGCCTTTAATCATCTATAATATGGGGTTAATAATAGTAACTACCTCATTAGCGTTTTTGTGTGGATTAAATGAGCTAATACATGCAAAGTATTTAGCTCAGTGTCTGCCGGAGTGTGTGCAATCAATTGTTATTATTATCTATTCTTATTCTTTTGTTTCCTTGCCTTTAAAAAATGAGCTGGAGGCATTCAGATCCTCTTAAGGCAAGACTTTCCACAAAAGCAATGAAAAAGAAAATTATGGATGACAAAACTCACTGACAAGTGAAGAGATACACTGAGCAACTCAAATAATGATATGTAAGGGTGGCGGCAGGTCCGTGCAAGATTTAGAACAGATAGAACACCCTCAGAATAAGAGCAGAGGTTGTGGTTTCCCCACACAGCATGTGCGTTTGTGTCTCTGTGTGTGTCTGTCTAACCAGAAAAATTATTTTCTACTAACCACAGCTAACGCTCTGACAATAAATGACAACTTTGACAAGCTTGCATCACCAAAGAGGCAGCAAGACTCCAGCAATACTAGTTCTGGGTCCAAGAGTCTGAGAAATTTCCCCTGATGGAACAAATTATGATCAGATTGACATGGGCAAACAATGCAAGATGCCAGTGTTGAGCCAGCAAAGTGATTTCCTAGGCAGAGGCCTCATTGAGTGAAGAAACATATGACGTGTCTATACTCTAGAGTCTTTCCAATGCTTGGATCAACATTTAGGCTTTCAAGCAAATTTTCTCTAGCTGTGTTTTCTTGATGGGGCAGGGAGGGCATCAGACATTCTAATTCCCAAATTTGTCTGCACCTTCTTTATGGGAATGTTGCCAAAGGATAAATTATCAGGCAAATGGTTATGCTGAGTGATCTCTAAGATTGTCTAATTTTGATATTCTCCAGGAAATTGTAGTTTCATCTTATGAATCTCAGCAATGGTCTCTCATTTGGAGACAGAATTTGTCTTCATGCTCTGTGCAATTCTGCTTGTCACCAGGAAGCAGGATGGTGCAGTAAAAGGAGCACAAGGAGGGAAAGCTGATGTGGATTCAAATCCTGGTTCTGCCGTATCCATTTCCTCATACGTAAAATAATATCCATCCAGCAGTGAGGCTCTGAGGATTCAAGATCATCTCTATACACTCACTGAGTGCTGACGATTGCTCTGATTTTTCGCCTAGCCTCTTTTCCCCATCTCTGCATCAGCTTCTTTCTTATCTCTTCTTGCAAGGTTCTTTTTAATGGCAGTATTTATCAAGCAGACAGTGTACAGCAGTGGTTGTTACAATGTGCTTTGAAGGGAAACTGCCTGGTTCTACTACTGATTAACATTTGAACTTTGGGCTCATATTTTAACTTCTTGTGCCTCAATTCTCTTATGTAGAAAATAAGGAGAATAACAGAAACTACTTCAAAGGATTGCGACAGGATGAAATGTGTGCCACATGCAGAGCTTTTATAGTGTGAGCTATTATTATTTTTTATTAGTATTTAGAAATTGTCTAACACTGGATCAGTATAAAGTCATCAACCAGTCAAGTAGGAGGGAGGGATGAGACCTGGGAGACAAAGCATCAGAGAAAGAGAAAAGTGAAAACCTATTTACTCCACATCATGCCCAGCCTGAGTGGCATAGGAGCAGAGGACAGGAAGCCCTCTCTCAGAGCCCATGGAACTTCAGTTTCCTCAGTGTCATCTCCTTGAGGCAAGGGATCATGCTTTGTTTGTGCGGGTATCCTTAATGACTGGCCCAAAGAAACACTCAAGAAAAATCGTTGGAATAAATAAATGTAAGACAGAATATAGAACTTTGAGTTATTGCCAGGCTGTCAAGCCTTCTGACTTATTTGGCAACCTGGACAGTTTACAAACTGGTAACACACAAGGTAACCTAAAGCCATTTACAACTTGTCGACAGGGGACCCGGAACTACATCCAGGTGATTTGTAGTACACTCTTCAGGGCCATTAAAATACCTGGAAAGGCCTGAGCAAACAGGACATCTGATCAACTTTATAAAGCATGTGCTCCTGGGCACAGTTCAACACAAGTAGCCCAGTCCCCTTGCTGCAGCAAGAATTCTTTTAGATCATCTTTCTGGCAGCAGAGTGTCCTCCCCAAAGGTGGGACTGTTATCCATGCGACCTCTCAAAATCCATTTCTCTACTGTGACACATTCAGTGACCTCCTCCAGTGTGAAAAATGGTATCCTTGTGGCTCAAAAGCATTCCCCCCCCCCGCCCCCGCTCCCTGTTCAACATGAGTCGTCTGTTTCTTCTTGCCAGTAGGACACTTCCCGTGTTCATCCCCAAAACTTCCCTGTAAAGAAGGCAGTAGGGTATAAAAATAAACCCTTCAGAAGCAGAAATGGCTCACTGGGTAGCTTCCTGGCTGCTCTAAAGTCCTGTTCTAATACTAGCCCACCAGCCAGCCGTCAAGTAGAGAGCTGTTTAGAATGTCAGCTCTGAAATTAGACTAAGTCCTTACCCTTGCTCCAGACTCCCCAGCTGTGTTACCCAGGGCAAATTTCTTAACCTCTCAATGGTTCCATCGTCTCTCTGTAAAATGGGGCTAAGAACGGTACCTATCTCCTAGCATTTCGTGAGGATTTAATACGTTAATTCAAGCAAAGCATTTTGAAGAGTATCTGGTTCACGATAAGAACACAATAAAAATCGCCTAGGGTTTTTATTTCTGAGGCCACTGTGAATTCAAAGCGTTGAATGCACATGTGAATGAATGACAAGTGGAGCCAAATTACTTGCAGGACTGAGAGTGCAAATGTATGAGGGCCGTAGCACTCAGCCCACTCTTAGTTCCTTCTTTCTGATCTGGTTATTCACTAATGTCAGTAGCCAGTTTTGAGAAGGAAATTCTTCTTTTTTTTACACTCAACGAAATATCAGTCCCCAAACGAGTCTGAAGTGAATGAAAATATTCCATTTTCATTCACCTTTAACTCTGAATCACTGTCTGTTTCACCTAACGGGAGAGGTTGATTCTTTTAAGTAGGATTTAGAAAGAGACAGGACGTAAGTACTGTGACAGTTTAATTCTTGTTTTAAAATGTGTCCTTAGATCATGTGCCCTTGCTTTCTTGCCTTGGCACCCAGGAGTCCACTGGCATGGAGCTGTGCTCTTAGTGGAGAGCGCTGAGCTCTCAGTATGTGAATGTGGTTTGGGCCGCCTTCCGCTCTTGTTTTCAGTTGAAAATGAAGTAAATTTCTGGAAACCACTCACCACGTATTGACATCTGTGAATGGAGACAGGAAAAAAAAAGATAGTATGATCATCTCCCGCCGAGTACAGTAAACTGATCTGAGACTTTTCAGGAGAGAGCTAGGATTACAGTTTATAACTTTGTCTAGGTCCTTCTGATTTTACATTTTTCCTACTCAGAAGAGAACTGGCAGGAGTGTTTGACCATTACTGATGGATTCAAAAGCATTTGGTACCTGCTGTCATTTGTGTTTCGGAAACACGTTGGTGGAAGAAGTGAGCCATTTGCGTTTTCCCGAGGTTCTCTGCCACGTGCACCAAGGGACAAGGATAAGAGGAAGCTGATGGCTGGAACATCTGCTGAAAGTGTCCAACAGCAGTGTTGGATGGAGAGGAGCCTAGAAGTTCCTACTAATGTTTTCCACAGAGACAATCTGATACATTCACTTTGTTCAGGCCATGAGGAGGTGCAGGGGAGATGAATGAGGCTCTTTCTGTGCAGGTCTTTTCCCTGGCAAAGAAGCCCACCATCAAAGAATACAGTGTGGCTGCCTCTACCCGGAGTGGTTTGGCAGACACATTTTGTAACCAGTGATGGTGCCAGCTGTTTGTAGCAGGCTCTGCCACAGCAAATCAACTGTGATATTAAAAAGAAAAACAGCCTGGCAATGTGGAAATTATCCCATCCAGCAGTGTTTCCCCAAACAAGAGGCTTGATTTTGCTGCCCAAGTGAGAGTGACAGAACTGATTAATCCTTTATTCCCCATGTCATTCTCCTCCATCAGATTTTGGTTGTCTATTTGTTAATCTTTTATATAAAAAGGCAACATTGTGACTATTTAAATAGCCCAAGGAAAGTGAGGATTTGGCAAATTGCACAGTAAAATTAAGCCAGCCAAATGAAGAAGCAAAGAAATCGGGTCATGCAAGGTAAAGAAATCTATTGTCCCCTGAACTTTCTGGATTGGCTCTATCTATGATGCGACCACTTTCTTTTCTGCTATAGTAACTCACATAGCCATCTAGGTTATTTAATCTGTGCAGACAACTGGTCCATATACTTTTAGACCCAAAATAGATTTTTTTTTTGGCAATCTGAATAATTTACAAGGCTGAAATTAACAGGAAATGTCCAGCTCTTTCTTCATTTTGTGCCAGTTCACCCCAGTGAGCAGCATCAGGAAGAACAGGGACAAGGAAGAGGTTTGCGCCTTTAGCTGTTGAGCAGTTCAGCTAGCCAGGTGCAGAGCAGTGTCAGATGGGATAGCTTCATGTGTCCAGCCCTTGGTGCCCAGATACTGTAGAAGCTCAGTAAGTATATGTTTTCTTTCTCCTTTGTCTCCACAGAGTTGTAGAGGTGCAAGCTCTTCATTTACAAAGCCGAGGCCCATGCCTCAGGAACCAGCAAAAGACCAGGAGCTAATGGAATCCAAGAAGAGGCCAGTCCACCCAGTGACCACTGGGCTCTCGATCTCTTCACCAAACTTTGTAAGTAAGAGAGTCACAGCTAGTACCATGCTACTCTATCAAACAACTAACTAATTGTACAGCCTTGGGTACCAACAAGCTGAGAGCTTCTGGGTTGGTGAACACATCACCATGCTAGGAGGGTGGCATGCCTGGAGAGGGCCTGGGAGCTCTGCATCCCGCCCCCATCTCTTCCATGTGGTTGATCCTGAGTTCTATCCACCCACCCCATACCTTGCCTTATGCATTTCTTTCATTTGGCTGTTTCTGAGTTGTATCCTTTATGATAAAAATGGCAAGTGTAAGTTAAATGTTTTTCTGAGTTCTGTGAGCCATTCTAGTGAATTATCAAATCTTAGGGGGGTCATGGGAACCTTCAAATTTGTAGGCAGTCAAGCAGAATGCAGGTAGCCTGGGGACTCTATTTGTGGCCGAAGTCTAAAGGAGTCTTGTGGACTAAGCCCTCAACCTGTGGGGTTTGTGCTAATTCTGAGTAGTGTCAGAATTAAATTGAATTGTAGGACTACAATGTACCTATATAACTAGCTGTAAATGAATAAACATACTCCTCAGTATCCTTGCCAGTCAATACCGAGTGAGGTAATTTGCAACTTAACATTTTTCTAAAGTGAAATTTAGGGAAATAGGCTACGTATCTTTTGATCATTGTGCTGAGTGTGAGGAAACACAAGGAGAAATTTCCATTTCAGTTTCCACATCTATAAAATGAGCATCATATTGGTACCTACCTCATGAGGTTGATGTAGAATTAAATACAATACTACAAGTAAGGTGCTCAGTACAGTGTCTGGCGCAAGAAGCACTCAGTAAACAATAATGATAACTACCATTTGTTGAGCACTTACTATATGCCAAACGCTCTCGGAACTTTACAAACATAGATTGAAGGGCGTATGACAATCTTATGAAGTAGATATTGTTATACCTATTAAACAATAAGGAGAAGAACAAATGCTAATTAAAGGTTAGATGACCTGATAATTTCTTCTGATACAATCAACGATCAGTTAATAGACAGTTGTTGGGCACAATGCTTATTGGATGCGGGTTCTGGACACCCTGCGATGTAATCTCAGCTTTCCTACTTAGCAGCAGGCGACCTTGGGCAAATAACTTAATGTCACTGAGCCTCAGTTGTCTTTTCTGGAAAATGGGGCTAATAATCATAGCTAATAGGGTTGTTGTGAGGCTAATTTGACAATATAAATGAAGCACGTTTGGCCTGTAAGGAGCTGGTAATACCCCAGTTCAAAACATGCTGCTTGTTTTGAATCCCCGGCCACTCCACTTACTAGCTGGGTGACCTTGGGTAAGTCACTTAACCTCTCAGGCCTGGCCATGGTGAAGATTGAAGAGCTTAAAGTACATAAAGTGCTTATTTGGTAAGTGTTCAATACATAAATAAGCGTGTTTATAGACATGAGTTTTTACAATTGACAGGGTCAAGCAGGAAACAGTATCAGACTGAGATCACAGGCAGGAAAGTCTCTAAGGGTTTTAAGGAGGCAGAGGCTGGGCGCTGAGCAGGTCTAAGTTGAGCCTCAAATTCAGTTCAATGCAACATTTAGTATGGCAGGCTCCGTACTGGGTTCCAGGAATTTACACATGAATATGGGCAGTCCCAGCTGTCTGGGGGAGCAGTCTGTCTGGTGGGATAGATGGGTTAGGAGGCATCAAACTATGAAAATGTCCTGGGTATTACACTAGAGAAAGGCAAACGAAAAGGAGAAGCCAAGTAAGAAAGATGGGAGCACTGGCCTGTGCCTGAGGGAATGACGTGAGGCTCAGGGGAAGCAAAGGAGAAAACTGGGTAAAGATGCTGGTTATCGATCTGCTAAGCCACCATGCTGTCTTGAAAGAACCCAGAGGCCTGCAGACATGAACGATGACACTGTAAAAAGTTTGAGGGTTGTTTGGAAGCGGCTTTGATCAGATCATTGAGATCATGTTCTTCCCTTCTGTCAACTGTAACTGCAGTGTCCCAGGTATTCCTTGTTTTCTGACATTTAACTTAGCTAGGGTTGTCTGAATTCCAAGCTGAGAACGTCCAGCTCTGTTCTGTACTTCTGTATTAGGTAAGACTTTTTTTGGCAAATGGCAGAACCCTACTCAAACTACATTAAGCGAAAAAGGGAATTTATTGTCCCACTTAATTGGAAATCCGAGGATGTTTCTCGTTTAAGGGAGATCTGGGGCCTCCAACTAGACAACCACATGCTCACCCTCCCGCCTCATTGTTCAGTTCAGCTTTTCTCCCTGTTGGCTTTGTTCTCAAGCAGTCTCCTCAGATTAGCAACCCCTCTGAAGAGAGTTACTTTTTTGCCAGTAGTTCCTGCAGAAGTTGCCAGGATATTTTCATTGCCTTGGCTTGGGCACATGACCATTGACTAGGGAGGTGGAGTGTTCTGACTGGTTGTGTCTGGCCGGGCATAGCCTGAAAGCCATTGGGTAAGATCCGTGATACTCAAACTGAATGAACTGAGAGTTGCGAAGAGGTGGTTCCACAAAAAAACGATGAGCCAAGAAAAACTTTTATCCACTACAGTGCTTTCTAAAGGAAGAAGGAAGTAGGGAGAAGAAGGTAAGGAGATAGAAGAGGAAAGGGGTTATTTCTGCAAAACCAGTATTTCCAGATCAATCGACTCAGTCGTGGATCTGCAGTCGCTCTCATTATGGATTGAACTCTTTTGACTTTTAAAGCTATTTCATTCCCCATATTTTAGAATTCCAAGCCTTTTATTACATTCTTATATTGCCTCTTGTTCTTGATTTCCATAGACAGTTTTATAGTGATACAATGAAAAAATACTTTGGAGAAAAATATTTTAGGAAGAGGTTTCCTCTGTACCTAGAATAGCAGGGGCTGTGTGTGATTGGCTGCTTTTGGTTCTTAAAGCTGCACCAGTTTGGAACTCTTGGGATATTTCTACCGAACGGTAACAGCAGTGGATTATTCAGATGTTGAGCACTGGGGTCTCTGACCTGGACTTTGATCTCTCTCTCTCTCTCTCTCTCTCTCTCTCTCTCTCTCTCTCTCTCTCTTCTCTGCCACTGAATACAGATGTGACAGTATGTTTACCTAGAAGCAAAGATCGTTCTCTTAACCAGACCCAAAGATCCTGGGACACATGGACTTTTTGTCCAGAATATTTGGACATGTTTTCAGTTTTTCTCCATGAGCCCAACCTTTTCTCCTTTTTATTTTACTTGTTAACAGTTGACTTTGATTTTTCAACCAGCTCACTTGTTCCAAAGAAGGGTGCTAGGCACCATGGAAAGCCTTAAAAGTAGAACTGTACAGCACAGCTGAACCTTTTTTTCCCCCACTTACCCTTCCATTGTAATTGTTATTTAAAATAGCTTCAACCCCAAGACTGGAACCCCTTAGCTGTCACCATAGCTGCCTCCACTCTCCTTGCATGTTTGATGGTATGAATTTAATGTGCCATCAGTTCCCAAAGCCCTGTTTTCCTGCCCATTCAAGACCTCTCCCCCACTATCCTGAACCTCAGAGAGTTCATGTTTAGTAATTGAAGGAGCTAAGAACCTTCCCATGTGAATCTACAAAGGGAGAGATCTACAGCACCAAAGCCTCAAAGCCATAGGCTTCACCAGTACGGCTGCCCCCAGAAATCTCACTTGGATGTAAGGTAACCTCTATAAATGATGCAGCTCCTTTCCACTTATAGGGAAGACTTCTGGTGTCTGTCCTGTGGTCACACATGGCCCTGGCTGACTTACGCATGTGAATTCATTTCCTCTGTGAGCACTGTGTTGAATAAGCACTGTAGGCGGTTGTGGCCAAAATGTATTTCTCCTGAATTTCAATACTGCAGTTCTTCACTCAGAAAAGTGGTTGCAGGCAAGGAGAAGCTGAACTGAAGTAACAACTCCAGGACAAACCCCACCAGACAGTGTTTTGACAGCTTAAGAGCTGCCACGGAGTCCGTCATGTGGTCAGGCTTCTCATGGGTTGTCTAGATGCCTGGCCATCCAAGCTGCCATTTTTCACTGATTCATGGTCAATTCTGAAGGTCTTTATTTATAACCCAAAGAAACTTTCACACACACACACACACACACACACACACACACACACCAGAAAGAAGAGGGAAACCTTTCAAGGAATTTTTATAAATAATGTTCCTTAATGGACATGGCGCTTCCCACAGTTCCCCAGGCTCTGTCTAAATGGATTAATATTTTCACCTGGTCATCAAATTTCCTACATAAAGAGAGGAGAGCTCAAACATCTTATTTGAGAAAGACCCTGCAGCTGTGCAAATACAGTTTGCCTGAACATTAATCCATCTGTCAGGTGAGATTTCCTTCTTCAAATAGCAAGAATTCCAAGTGCGGTGGATTAGTGTCTAAGCTAAAAGAGTTCTCAGCTATGCAAAAGCTGAGTTATCGTGAAATCCATTCAGGATCCTCTGGGTATTCGGATTCTGAGTTTTCATGGGAACCAATGGACATTCCTCTCTGTCACTTGACCCAAGCGTTTCAGCATCGTATTGAATTCTGACCCACTCCGTGAAGGGTCCCTTAATGATTCTATGCATCTTTCATTTATTCAAAAACATCAGGTGCATGTTGTGTGCCAGCCACAGTGCTGAGAGCTAAGGAAACAAAGATGAAGAATACCTCCCTTCAAGGAACTTGCAGTTTAAGTGAAAGACGGGTATTACAACACAGTGTGATAGTGCTTTGCAAATCAAGATAAAGTAATACCCCAAAATGGGAGTGGGATCAACTTTGAACAGGGAGGTGTGTTTCAGGAAGGCTTCTCAGAAGAGAAGATACCTGAGCCTGGGATTTGAGGAACAAGTAGGAATGGTGAGGGTCAGGAATTCTAGACAGAGGGAACACCATGTGCGAAGTCATTGAGATATAAAAGAAGTGTGAAAAGGGAGCTCCAAGTGGCTGGAGAGGACCTAGTACAGGGAGCACAGGGCAAGCTTGATAGGAGGCAAAACACGTAGGGCCTCTGAATCATTCATTCTTAAGTGTGGAGCCATTAAAGGCTTTCCATCAGAGAGGTGATTTGAGCAGGTCTGTATTTCCGAAAATTTGCTTTTGGCTCTAGCATGACGGATGGCAAGTCACATTATACTTATTTTCTATGTCAAATAATCAGTAATTTATATAGCTTCTCTTCTTTATTAATTTATCCTAGAGATGGCATATATACACTACAATTCCCCCTCTTCCTGAAGCATGAGAGATATTGCTAATCAGTTTTAATATCTTTCTCGCTAAATTCAGATGCAGACTAAACCTCTTCTCTCAACCCTAATATTCAAGCGTTCATTATCCACTACCTGGAGTTGGCATCGAATTGAGTCTTGTTCTCCACCCCTGGCCTATTGCTTGCAGGGCCTCATTGCTCTGTATGCCATTTGATATCTGTCTTCCTCTTATACTTGCCCTATCCTCAGCATAAGGCAACTCATTCCAGAGCAGCCCCTCTCCTCCTTTATCCCTTTCTGTCTCTCTTTCTCTTTATCTCTATCTCTTTATCCCTTTATCTCTTTCTCTCTCTCAGCATTGCTGCCTCTAGTTCTTTGCTTTCTCTGGCCTGAGGGTCCTGAATCCATTCTGTTTCCTAAATCCAGAAGCTATAATTGAGTTGTTAGGTGAGTTTGACTTATGGCTGCTCGCAGTGCCTATAGCTTCCTAAACGCTTCTGAGAGGAACCTCATTACAGGTAACGTCAGCTCTCTTTCTGTGCCAATTATAATTTATCCCAACCTTTACAGGAGCATGTTTACCCCTTTTTGTTCTCAGGATAATAAAGCAAATCAAACTGTCCTCTTTAGTTCTTTCTGTTGGCTTCCCCAGATGAATTCCTATGTAGTATACTATGGCTGCCATCATAAAAGGCCATCTTTCAAGGTTAGGTTTACCTTGCAATTCTGCTGTGACCATGCAGGGGAAAGAAAGAAGAGGAAATAAAAGAAATATACTAGGAAACTGGTAGGTTGCCGACCTTTGTCAAGATCTGGATTTTAAGTCAGCAAGCTATTATTTGAGTTTCAGGCTCTGAAATGACCTTAGATATGTCACTTCTTTCCTCTCTCTGCCTTCGTTCCCTTATCAATAAAATGAAGACATAGGGCTTCCCTGGTGGCGCAGTGGTTGAGAGTCCGCCTGCCGATGCAGGGGACACGGGTTCATGCCCCGGTCCGGGAAGATCCCACATGCCGCGGAGCGGCTGGGCCCGTGAGCCATGGCCGCTGAGCCTGCGCGTCTGGAGCACAGGCTCCGCAACGGGAAAGGCCACAACAGTGAGAGGCCCGCGTACCGCGCGCACACACACACACACACACACAAAATGAAGACATAGGACAAATTCTCGTTTTGTCCAAAAATTTCTTTAGTTCCATGCATGGAGTTTCCTGAGAAATGGTATTCCTGTATGGAATAGAACACTAAAATTGATAGGCAGGCAGAGGAATAAGAGCTAGTAA
Source organism: Tursiops truncatus (assembly GCF_011762595.2). Classification (NCBI taxonomy): domain Eukaryota; kingdom Metazoa; phylum Chordata; class Mammalia; order Artiodactyla; family Delphinidae; genus Tursiops; species Tursiops truncatus. The sequence continues at coordinate 120,051,872 of NC_047036.1, read as the reverse complement.
CAAATGTTGGGAAGGAATGACCAGAAAGGTAGGAGAGAAATGAGAAAAGTATAAGGTCATGAAAAACAAGAAAAGAGAGGGTCTTGAGAAAGATGAATGAGCCATGTCCAATGTTCTTTAGATGTCAAATAATGTAAGGACTGAAAACAAATGAATATTTGACTTTAGTGACCAATAAGTAGTATGAAGAGTGATTAGACGTGAGAGTAGAGAAAGGTATAGAGAGAAACACCCCAAAATATTATTATCGGCTCCCTTGGTGGCGGGAAGAGAGTACTAGAAAAGAAGGCAGTAGAGAATATTAATTTTTTTAAAAAAATTATTTACTACTTGACCCTATATTAGTTTTGTAATTTTTAAAGGTCCAGATCAAAGAATGAATGAGAAATGAAAAAGTAAAGACAGCAATTATAAGCTCTACTTCCAAGAAGTTTGTCTAGTGAGTATAAACGTTTGACACAAGACTTTTGTGGTCAAACAAAAGGAGCCAAAGTGAAAAAAATCTTTTCATTATTCACATTTGACTCAAATTTTACCATTCCACAACCATAGCTCTCCTCCAGAAGTCTTTTCACTGACAGGAAAGAAGAAAGAGCAGGGTGAAAAGAGAAAATAGCACCTGATATAAAATAAACTCCTCCCATTGACGAAAGTCATTCTGGAGGCTGCATTTGTACTACTTACAGATTTCTCCACGCCAAAGTGTCATTGCAGGTGTGGGATTTGGAGCTCTAATCTAAGTTGGTTTTGTATTATCGTGCAGCCCCTACATGTAATCTTAATGAGGGACACCTCTGAAGAGCGTGGTACAGAGGTAAGCCTGAAGCCTCTCCTTAGCCACTCTTTAGCTTCAAGAAGCTTTAAAGCTTTAACTCTGAGTGAGCTGGGATCTCACACTCGGGCCCAATATTGGGCATCATCCATAAACCTAACTGGGGAAAGAAGATGTAAAGATAAGCAGAAAGAAACTACTATCTTAAGCCATGTTTTAAAAAGGGTTTTTTGCATAGTTAACTTAAAAGCTTTTGCACAGCAAAGGAAACCATAAAGAAGACCAAAAGACAACCCTCAGAATGGGAGAAAATATTTGCAAATGAAGCAACTGACAAAGGATTAATCTCCAAAATTTATAAGCAGCTCATGCAGCTTAATAACAAAAAAACAAACAACCCAATCCAAAAATGGGCAGAAGACCTAAATAGACATTTCTCCAAAGAAGATATACAGAGTGCCAATAAACACATGAAAGAATGCCCAACATCACTAATCATTAGAGAAATGCAAATCAAAACTACAATGAGGTATCATCTCACACCAGTCAGAATGGCCATCATCAAAAAATCTAGAAACAATAAATGCTGGAGAGGGTGTGGAGAAAACGGAACCCTCTTACACTGTTGGTGGGAATGTAAATTGATACAGCCACTGTGGAGAACAGTATGGAGGTTCCTTAAAAAGCTACAAATAGAACTACCATATGACCCAGCAATCCCACTACTGGGCATATACCCTGAGAAAACCATAATTCAAAAAGAGTCATGTACCAAAATGTTCATTGCAGCTCTATTCACAATAGCCCAGAGATGGAAACAACCTAAGTGTCCATCATCGGATGAATGGATAAAGAAGATGTGGCACATATATACAATGGAATATTACTCAGCCATAAAAAGAGACGAAATTGAGCTATTTGTAATGAGGTGGATAGACCTAGAGTCTGTCATACAGAGTGAAGTAAGTCAGAAAGAGAAAGACAAATACCGTATGCTAACACATATATATGGAATTTAAGAAAAAAAAAATGTCATGAAAAAGCTAGGGGTGAAACAGGAATAAAGACACAGACTTACTAGAGAATGGACTTGAGGCTATGGGGAGGGGGAAGGGTAAACGGCGACAAAGCGATAAAGAGGCATGGACATATATACACTACCAAACGTAAGGTAGATAGCTAGTGGGAAGCAGCCGCATAGCACAGGGAGATCAGCTCGGTGCTTTGTGACCGCCTGGAGGGGTGGGATAGGGAGGGTGGGAGGGAGGGAGACGCAAGCGGGAAGAGATATGGGAACATATGTATATATATAACTGATTCATTTTGTTGTGAAGCTGAAACTAACATACCATTGTAAAGCAATTATACTCCAATAAAGATGTTTAAAAAAAATAAATAAAAAGGTTTTTTGCATAGTTAAAAAAAAACAGTTGGCATTTTGTCAATATCCTAAGACTACTGGGAAAACACGTTTTACTGTATAAGTGTGTTTGGAGGAAAAAAAGGAGAAAAAACAAATAGAAAAACCTTTTGAGCTCAGGAATGAAAGACAGTATTGCAAACTTGGCAACTACTGGAGCTTTGAAAAGAATGAGACAAAAACAAAGGTGTGGGGAGGTGGTGGGAGGAAAGCTCAGTCACTTAGCAGTGGAATTTTCTCATATTCTTTTAGTGAAATGCTTGAAAAATTTTTTTCTAAAATTTTATTCTGTATAACATGAGGTAAAATGCCCTTTCTGGTCACAACAGTGCATCACATCATCTAAAATACCTCTTTCCCATAGAAAACTTTCCTCCAATCATCAAGGCCACACATACTTTGGCTGAAATTTCTAGCTTTCAAAGTGAGGACACATTGAAGCAACAACCGGGGGCTTCCCTGGTGGTGCAGTGGTTAAGAATCCGCCTGCCAATGCAGGGGACAAGGGTTCGAGTTCACTGAACACACTATTTGCTCAAGTCATCGATGACCCCCTAACTGCCAAATATGATGGACATTTCTCAGTCCTTATTAGTATCTCTATGACCTTAGACTCCAATCATAATTCCCTCTTGAAAGACTGCCCTTCTTTGGATTCTGCACCATCAGAACCCTGTTTTGACTCTTTTCCCTCTGACAGCTCGTAGTTCCTATGTAGACTTCTCTTCTCTCAAGCCCATTGCAGCCCCTTGACTTCTTTCTCTGTGTGCCCTCTCTCTGGCTGGTCTCATCATCCATTCCAATGGCTCCAGACATAGATGTTCCTACCTACTGTTCATATCCACTGGAATGTCTCATAGACTGTTTAGACCCACTATGACCAAACTGAACTCTAATTGAAGAAGCTTCTCTTCCAGAATTGCTTCCATATCTCATTGAATGGCACCGTTGTTCCCCAAGTTCCCCTGTCCAGCAACTTGAAAATCACCCTTGAAAACTTTCGCTTCAACTTCTTCTATCCTAATTCTTCCTTCTTAACAGATGTCCATTCAACCCAGCTGCCTCTACCTACTAAACAGAACTCCAGTCCAATCACTTTTCTCCACCCCTTTTACCACTATCACAGTTCTCTGTTTCCAGTCTTGCTCCTGGCTAATTCATCACACTGCAACCCATAGTGTAACTTTAAAAGCCCTTTAAAATGTTTCACTTTGTCCAAATATCTATTCAACAATCACATGATGTAGTAGTTCTCCCTGTTCTGGGATTCTCTAAGCTCTCTATAGCTTTTCTCTCTACTTTTTTTGCCTATGACTGGTCCTTGGGGTCCCTTTTTTCAGGGCAGCTCCTGTTCACTGTAGGAAGTCAAATCAGGGTGGCGAGAGATGTCTCCCTACTCACCTCCACATGTTCCCTCTGCCATGACTCTCCCACATTTATGGTCATTATTTAATTCTCATCTCCTCTGCTAGAGTATAAGCTCAGAAAGGACAAGAAAACTATTTAACTTGTTTTCCACAGTATCTTTTGGGACGGGAACAGCATTCTGTTCATTGAAGCTGCTCGGTTTGTTTAATCCTGGGTAAACGAATGAATAAATGAATGCCCTAAAATCTGTTTGCTAATGCAACAGTGGCTTTTGGTCCTAGTCATTCTGCTACTAAAATAATAGAAATATTTTCTCATTTTCAGGGAGAACTGAAGTCCAGAATTATCTTAAGCTCAAAAAAAACATGCCATAAGGTTTCCATACCTGCTACTAGTCATGTGTATACCACACTGTACAAAAGCCTTTGAGATCTGAAACAAGTTTGAACGTCCCAGCTTGAGCTACATTTCACACTCTTCTGCTCTGTCCTGAATATCTTATCTCTCTGCTTAGACTCACCCCCACCCCCTAACCCTCACATATATTGGTACATTGCTCTGCTCCACACAAAGGCACCCAGCCAGGGGGCCAGTGAGAGGGAAATCGGTCTCAAGCCCTAGGTCTGGCAGAAGGTTGCTGAGAACCCAGAGGAAGGGATGCATTTTTCTAATTTGTGTTCTCAGAAGGAGTACATTTTTGCAGTTTGCACAAAGGCTACCCAAAGTGCTAGCAGATGGCAATGTGCCAGCTTGACCCTAATTTCTTGAACTCCCAGTGCAAAGCTCACCTTGATTCATGAGAATAGCCAAAAACAGATCTCTAAACTGGCTTTTCTATTCCAGTTTCTAATTCAGATAGTCCAAAAGATTGATCTAGTTCACCACTAAGAAGCCTCACTGTTTGTGTTTTTTTTTTTTAACATCTTTATTGGAGTATAATTGCTTTACAATGGTGTGTTAGTTTCTCCTGTATCACAAAGTGAATCAGTTATACATATACATATATCCCCATATCCCCTCCCTCTTGCATCTCCCTCCCACACTCCCTATCCCACCCCTCTAGGTGGTCACAAAGCACCGAGCTGATCTCCCTGTGCTACGCGGCTGCTTCCCACTAGCTATCTATTTTACATTTGGTAGTGTATATATTCCATGCCACTCTCTCACTTCGTCCCAGCTTACCCTTCCCCCTCCCCGTGTCCTCAAGTCTATTCTCTACGTCTGCGTCTTTATTCCTGTCCTGCCCCTACGTTCTTCAGAATCACTTTTTTTTTTTAGATTCCATATATATGTGTTAGAATACAGTATTTGTATTTCTCTTTGTGACTTACTTCACTCTGTATGACTGACTCTAGCTCCATGCACCTCACTACAAATAACTCAGTTTCGTTTCATTTTATGGCCGACTAATATTCCATTGTATGTATGTGCCACATCTTCTTTATGCATTCATCTGTCGATGGACACTTAGGTTGCTTCCACGTCCTGGCTATTGTAAATAGTGCTGCAATGAACATTGTGGTACATGACTATTTTTGAATTACGGTTTTTTCAGGGTATGTGCCCAGTAGTGGGATTGCTGGGTCATATGGTAGTTGTATTTTTAGCTTTTTAAGGAACCTCCATACTGTTCTCCATAGTGGCTCTATCAATTTACATTCCCACCAACAGTAAGAGGGCTCCCTTTTCTGCACACCCATTCCAGCATTTATTGTTTGTAGACTTTTTGATGATGGCTATTCTGACCGATGTGAGGTGATACCTCATTTTAGTTTTGATTTGCATTTCTCAAATGATTAGTGAGGTTGAGCATCCTTTCATGTGTTTGTTGGCAGTCTGTATATCTTCTTTGGAGAAATGTCTATTTAGGGCTTCTGCCCATTTTTGGATTAGGTTGTTTGTTTTGTTGATACTAAGCTGCATGTGCTGCTTGTAAATTTTGGAGATTATCCTTTGTCAGTTGCTTCATTTGCAAATATTTTCTCCCATTCTGAGGGTTGTCTTTTTGTCTTGTTTATGGTTTCCTTTGCTGTGCAAAAGCTTTGAAGTTTCATTAGGTCCCATTTGTTTATTTTTGTTTTTATTTCCATTTCTCTAGGAGGTGGGTCAAAAAGGATCTTGCTGTGATTTATGTCATAGAGTGTTCTGCCTGTGTTTTCCTCTAAGAGTTTTGTAGCCTCTGGCCTTGCATTTAGGTCTTTAATCCATTTTGAGTTTATTTTTGTGTATGGTGTGAGGGAGTGCTCTAATTTCATTCTTTTACATGTAGCTGTCTAGTTTTCCCAGCACCACTTATTGAAGAGGCTGTCTTTTCTCCATTGTATGGTCTTGCCTCCTTTGTCATAAATTAGGTGCCCATATGTACGTGGGTTTATCTCTGGGCTTTCTATCCTGTTCCATTAATCTAATTTCTGTTTTTGTACCAGTAGCATACTGTCTTGATTACTGTAGCTTTTTAGTGTAGTTTGAAGTCAGGGAGCCTGATTCCTCCAGCTCTGTTTTTCTTTCTCAAGATTGCTTTGGCTATTTGGTGTCTTTTGTGTTTCCATACAAACTGTGAAATTTTTTATTCTAGTGCTGTGAAAAATGCCAGTGGTAGTTTGATAGGGATTGCATTGAATCTGTAGATTGCTTTGGTAGTATAGTCATTTTCACAATGTTGATTCTTCCTATCCAAGAACATGATACAACTCTCCTTCTGTTTGTATTGTCTTTCATTTCTTTCATCAGTGTCTTACAATGTTCTGCATACAGGTCTTTTGTCTCCTTAGGTAGGTTTATTCCTAGGTGTTTTATTCTTTTTGGTGCAGTGGTAAATGGGAGTGTTTCCTTAATTTCTCTCTCAGATATTTCATCATTAGTGTATAGGAATGCAAGAGATTTCTGTGCATTAATATTGTGTCCTGCTACTTTACCAAATTCTTTGATTAGCTCCAGTAGTTTTCTGGTAGCATCTTTTGGATTCTCTATGTGTAGTATCATGTCATCTGCATACAGTGACAGTTTTACTTCTTCTTTTCCAATCAGAATCCTTTTATTTCTTTTTCTTTCTGATTGCTGTGGCTAAAACTTCCAAAACTATGTCGAATAATAGTGGTGAGAGTGGGCAACCTTTTCTTGTTCCTGACCTTAGAGGAAATGGTTTCAGTTTTTCACCATTGAGAATGATGTTGGCTGTGGGTTTCTCATATATGGATTTTATTATATTGAGGTAGTTTCCCTCTATGCCCACTTCCGGGAGAGTTTTTATCATAAATGGGTGTTGAATTTTGTGGAAAGCTTTTTCTGCATCTATTGAGATTATCATATGGTTTTTATCCTTCAATTTGTTAATATGGTATATCACATTGATTGATTTGCATATATTGAAGAATCCTTACATTCCTGGGATAAATCCCCCTTGATCATGGTGTAGGATCCTTTTAATGTGCTGTTGGATTCTGTTTGCTAGTATTTTGTTGAGGATTTTTGCATCTGTGTTCATCACTGATATTGGCCTGTAGTTTTCTTTTTTTGTGACATCTTTGTCTGGTTTTGGTATCAGGGTGATGGTGGCCTCATAGAATCAGTTTGGGAGTGTTCCTCCCTCTGCTATATTTTGGAAGAGTTTGAGAAGGATGGGTGTTAGCTCTTCTCTAAATGTTAGGTAGAATTCGCCTGTGAAGCCATCTGCTCACCAACAGGCTTTTGTTTGTTGGGAAGTTTTTAAATCACAGTTTCAATTTCAGTGCTTATGATTAATCTGTTTTTATCTTCTATTTCTTCCTGGTTCAGTCTCGGAAGGTTGTGTTTTTCTAAGAATTTGTCCATTTCTTCCAGGTTGTCCATTTTATTGGCATGGAGTTGCTTGTAGTAATCACTCATGATCCTTTGTATTTCTGCAGTGTCAGTTGTTACTTTTCCTTTTTATTTCTAATTCTATTGATTTGAGTCTTTTCCCTTTTTCTCTTAATGAGTCTGGCTAATGGTTTATCAATTTTGTTTATCTTCTCAAAGAACCAGCTTTTAGGTTTATTGATCTTTGCTATCGTTTCCTTGATTTCTTTTTCATTTGTTTCTGATCTGATCTTTATGATTTCTTTCCTTCTGCTAACTTTGGGGGTTTTTTTGTTGTTGTTCTTCTTTCTCTAATTGCTTTAGGTGTAAGGTTATTTGAGATTTTTCTTGAGGTAGGATTGTATTGCTATAAACTTCCCTCTTAGAACTGCTTTTATGCATTCCATTGGTTTTGGGTCATCTTGTTTTCATTGTCATTTGTTTCTAGGTATTTTTTGATTTCCTCTTTGATTTCTTCAGTGATCTCTTGGTTATTTAGTAGTGTATTGTTTAGCCTCCATGTGTTTGTATATTTTACAGTTTTTTTTCCTGTAATTGATATCTAATCTTATAGCCTGTGGTGGAAAAAGATACTTGATATGATTTCAGTTTTCTTAAATTTACCAAGGCTTGATTTGTGACCCAAGATATGATCTACCCTGGAGAATGTTCCATGAGCACTTGAGAAGAAAGTGTATCCTGTTGTTTTTGGATGGAGTGTCCTATAAATATCAGTTAAGTCCATCTTGTTTAATGTGTCATTTAAAGCTTGTGTTTCCTTATTTATTTTCATTTTGGATGATCTGTCCATTGGTGAAAGTGTGGTGTTAAAGTCCCCTACTATGATTTTGTTACTGTCAATTTCCCCTTTTATGGCTGTTAGCATTTGCCTTATGTATTGAGGTGCTCCTGTGTTGGGAGTATAAATATTTACAATTGTTATATCTTCTTCTTGGATTGATCCCTTGATCTTTATGTAGTGTCCTTCTTTGTCTCTTCTAATAGTCTTTATTTTAAAGTCTATTCTGTCTTATATGAGAATTGCTACTCCAGTTTTCTTTTGATTTCCACTTGCATAGAATATTTTTCCATCCCCTCACTTTCAGTCTGTACGTGTCCTAGGTCTGAATTGGGTCTCTTGTCAACAGCATATATATGGGTCTTTTTTTGTATCCATTCAGCCAGTCTATGTCTTTTGGCTCAAGTATTTAATCCATTTACATTTAAGGTAATTACTGATATGTATGTTCCTATTACCATTTTCTTAATTGTTTTGGGTTTGTTATTGTATGTCTTTTCCTTCTCTTGTGTTTCCTGCCTAGAGAAAAGTTCCTTTAGCATTTGTTGTAAGGCTGGTTTGGTGGTGCTGAGTTCTCTTAGCTTTTGCTTGTCTGTAAAGGTTTTAATTTCTCGGTCGAATCTGAATGAGATCCTTGCTGGGTAGAGTAATCTTGGTTGTAGGTTTTTCCCTTTCATCACTTTAAATATGTCCTGCCAGTTCCTTCTGGCTTGCAAAGGTTCTGCCGAAAGATCAGCTGTTAACATTATGGGGTTCCCTTGTATGTTATTTGTTGCTTTTCCCTTGCTGCTTTTAATATTTTTTCTTTGTGTTTAATTTTTGATTGTTTGATTAATATGTGTCTTGTCATGTTGTTTCTCCTTGGATTTATCCTGTATGGGACTCTGCACTTCCTGGACTTGACTATTTCCTTTCCCATATTATGGAAGTTTTCAACTATACTCTCTTCAAATATTTTCTCAGTCCCTTTCTTTTTCTCTTCTTCTTCTGGGACCCCTATAATTCGAATGTTATCATGTTTAATGTTGTCCCAGAGGTCTCTGAGACTCTCCTCAATTCTTTTCATTCTTTTTTCTTTATTCTGCTCTGCAGTAGTTATTTCCACTATTTTATCTTCCAGGTCACTTATCCGTTCTTCTGCCTCAGTTATTCTGCTGCTCATTCCTTCTAGAGAATTTTTAATTTCATTTATTGTGTTGTTCATCAGTGTTTGTTTGCTCTTTAGTTCTTCTAGGTCCTTGTTAAAACTTTCTTGTATTTTCTCCATTCTATTTCCAAGGTTTGGGATCATCTTTACTATCATTATTCTGAATTCTTTTTCAGATAGACTGCCTATTTCCTCTTCATTTGTTAGGTCTGGTGGGTTTTTACCTTGCTCCTTCATCTTCTGTGTTTCTCTGTCTTCTCATTTTGCTTAACTTACTGTGTTTGGGGTCTCCTTTTCACAGCCTGCACATTCATAGTTCCCATTGTTTTTGGTGTATGCCCCCAGTGGGTAAGGTTGGTTCAGTAGGTTGCGTAGGCTTCCTGGTGGAGGAGACTGGTGCCTGTGTTGTGGTTGATGAAGCTGGATCTTGTCTTTCTGGTGGCAGGACCACATATGGTGATGTGTTTTGACATGTCTGTGAACTTAGTATGATTTTAGGCAGCTTCTCTGCTAATGGGTGGGTTTGTGTTCCTGTCTTGCTAGTTGTTTGGCATGGGGTGTCCAGCACTGGAGCTTGCTGGTCATTGAGTGGAGCTAGGTCTTAGCACTGAGATGGAGATCTCTGGGAGAGCTCTCATCAGTTGATATTACGAGGGGCCGGGAGGTCTCTGGTGGACCAATGTCCTAAACTCAGCTCTCCCACCTCGGAGGCTCAGGCCTGACATCTGGCTGGAGCACCAAGACGCTGTCAGCCACAGGGCTGGGTCAACCTGGAGAAGATGGACTGAAGCCAGGAGAAACCTAGAGGATGGGAGACCTGTCAGAAGGCTTGTTTGATGAAATCCAAGGCAAATGATGGTGACATTCTGTATCTAGGCTCCACTTGCAAAGGGGAAAGGGGTGCCTCGGGAAACCAAGTGCTCTCTTCCACGACGATGGCTCATAAGGGCACGGATTCAAATCCTCACTCTTTCAACACATTTAAATCAGTCCCAGTTAAGTGTTTTGTATAAGGGTTAAAGTGTTATTTTCTCAGCATTGTTTTCCGGTGATAGTTTTACTAAGGAACCATTTCTGCTTTAGCAAAGGCAGTGAACAATTGGTCTTTTGGTTTGTGGGTTCACCTACATGACCAATTTATGCCATTCCAGGGGTGGGATGAAGGGAGCAGTAATAACCTCAGCACTAGGGATTTAGCTCAGTGACCCAGCAAGTTGGGAATGTGCCCAGGCTTCTTTAAGGAATCATCCAACCGTGACTGTTTTATTCAGTTCTCTAAATGCAGTGCAAATCATGCAGTTATTTTTCTTGATTCTAAAGATCTTTGGTTTTCATCTTTAATTGTTTAAATGCGCTTTCTAAATTGTTCTTTTGGGGATATTAATATGCATTGCTTGGGGTGAAATAGAAGTACATGTTGGATTTGAGAAATGCTAAATCAAACACAGTTGAACAGGTTTCTCTCCAGTAGGATTTACTGAAGATTTTATTTTCAAAAATAAATTATGAATCTCCAGGGATTGGAGTCTCTAATGTGAAATGTTTTCAAACATAATTGTCCAAGAAGCCCCCTTCAAAGTGCAACTCTTCAAGGACTGATGTTCCACAGAATCCACTCTGGAAAACGTTGGCCAAAGTGTTGCCTTCCAGAATTGCTTTGCAACATTCCTTCCAAGTTTGTGGAGAACCAACACACAGGTCATAAGATTTCTTTTCAATCACCATAATGTGGAATCTTACCAAATGACATTTTGAAAGTTTAATTTCTTTAAAATCTAGTAATTAGATCTCCCTATGTGATGGACAGAGACACTTAATTTTGGGGGTTCAGGCATGTTAGAATTTAAAATCTAGCTAGATCTAGGAAGATTATGAAAAAAACCCATTGGATTTGGAGTTAAATTCCAGACTCAGGTAGGACATTTTCTTGTTCATTTTCTTTTTAATAAATTTATTTATTTATTTTTGGCTGCATTGGGTCTTCATTGCTGCATGCAGGCTTTCTGCAGTTGTGGTGAGCGGGGGCTATTCTTCGCTGTGGTGTGCAGGCTTCTCATTGTGGTGGCTTCTCTTGTTGCGGAGCACGGGCTCTAGGTGCACAGGCTTCAGTATTTTTGGCATGTGGGCTCAGTAGTTGTGGCTCGTGGGATCTAGAACGCAGGCTCAGTAGTTGTGGCACATGGGCTTAGTTGCTCTGCGGCATGTGGGATCTTCCTGGTCCAGAGTTCGAACCCATGTTCCATGCATTGGCAGGCGGATTCTTAACCACTGCACCCCCAGGGAAGTCCCTGTTTGTTTTCAATTCTAGGGTTTTGTTTAGTTTTGCCCTAAAATTCTCTATTTTGCCTTTATAAAATTCTCTATAATTGCCTTTCCTTTTCCCTCTCCTAGTTTTAGGAAGCCTAATTTTAGTATCTCTGTCGGACTTCCAGTCCTTGGTTTTCAAACTTTGATATATATTAGAATCACAGGTAGGCATAGAGTGTAGAGGGAAGTGGGGGACAGTAGTTGGGGAGGGTGGTTGAGAGTTTCTGATGCCTAGTCTGATCCCAGGCCAATTACATCGGAACCCCAGGGATTGGGGGTTTCAATTTAGTCTCTACACACTGTGAGGTTAGTTTTATGTGTCAACTTGTCTGGGCCACGATATTCAGTTTTTGGTCAAACACTAGTGTAGTTGTTGTTGTGAAGGTGGTTTTTAGATGTGAGTAACGTGTAAATCAGTAGACTTTAAGTAAAGCAGATTACTCTCCATAATGTGAGTGGGCCTTATTCAATCAGTTGGAGGCCTTTAAAAAAAAAAGGCTGAGGTCCCTCAAGGAAGAAGGGATTCTGCCTCCAGACTGCAGTGGCAATAGCAGCTCTTCCCTGACTCCCCAACCTGCTGGCCTGCAGAATTCAGACACCCCCATAATCGTATGAGCCAATTCCTTAAAACCAAGCTCATTATATATATATATAGATAGATACATATAGATAGATACATATAGACACACCACACACACACACACCTATACTCATATACTCTATCTGCACATATGTGTATATATGTACATCATATCGGTCCTGTTTCTCTGAAGAACCCTAAGTAATACAGTCTCATTATCAAGCTTCTTAACTACTTTTACCAGGACTACAGCCTCCCTAATCTTCAGCTGCATCTGTCTTCCTCGTTATAACTTATGAGTAGAATAACTATTTTTACAAAGTAACATACTGAATTCAAACAATAGAATCCTTTATATTCAAGCATGGAGAATAATACATCTTTACTTGACCAAATTAGTTTCTTAATTGGCCTTGCTCTTGTAGCTAAATGTATCATGTTAATCTTGAACATTTTTAATAAGTAGATTTATATTAGAGACCAAGTGTTAAAATTGTTTAAACTTGAAAGGCCCAGTTCACAATGAAATGAAACAGATTCTGGTGGATGTCACTGAGCTGCCAATAAGGATTAATTGTAACTCAAATGTTCTTTATTATTCGTTAATTATGTAATTGTTATTCATCCAGGCTTCTTGATTTTCCATGTTAAAGAATCATGCTTCTCTTTCACCCAAGCCTTTCTGTTTAGTTAACTAATTAATTAAGGATGGGGATATTCTGCATTTATTAGCATCCTAATGGGAGATTGATTCCCTGTAGCCCAAACATCTACATATGTTCAATTTTTGAGCTCAGCTTTCTCTCCTTTTAAGTGATTATCATTTTAATTGCAGATACTAGGAATTAAAAAACATGCCCTTAAACATCCAGTCCAGTCCAGATCATTAAAACTGTCCCTTGTAGACAAATGCAAATGTTGGTACAAGCACTAGAAAGGAATCACACATAACCAGAGCAAGGTATCAATCATCACTAGCCAAGGATACCTGTGGTCTTTGCCATTCCTGTCCTTGAGGTCTGAAGGGCCAGCAACTTTGTAGGAGCATCCACTGGCCTAAGGGTCATGCAAATCTAATTCTTTTTCTTTTCCCAACAGGCTTGGAAGCCAAAACCATAAACATTTATTGAGTTGAACTGTATCAAATATTAAAAATTAGGACATTGTCCCAGAGCCAAAGACATATCATCCATGTTTTAAAGAACCTCGGGAACGTGGGCTACAGGGTCTTGCATTATATTCAGTTAACCACAGCATGTCATGTACTGGTAAAAGAGGGTTCTCTGGTTCCTGGTTGGGGGAAAACCATTTTAATCAGTTGCGTAGGTGGATAGAAGAATGCTTAGTTGCTAGTTATGCATTAAAGCCTACCTTTTTTAAGATTTATTTTATTGAAGTATAGTTGATTTACAGTGGTGTGTAAATTTCTGCTGTTCAGCAAAGTGATTCAGTTTTATATATATATATACATATATATATGTATGTATATATATACATTCTTTTTCATATTCTTTTCTAATATGGTTTATCCCAGGATACTGAATATAGTTCCCTATGCTGTACAGGAGGACCTTGTTGTTTATCTATTCTATATATAATAGTTTGCACTTGCTAATCCCAAACTCCTAATCCATCCCTTCCCCACCTACCTCCATCCTTGGCAACCACAAGTCTGTTCTTTATGTCTGTGAGTCTGTTTCTGTTTCGTAGATAAGTTCATTTGTGTCGTATTTTAGATTCCACATATAAGTGATATCATATGGTATTTGTCTTTCTCTTTCTGACTTCAGTTAGTATGATAATCTCTAGGTCCATCCATGTTGCTGCAAATGGCATGATTTCATTCATTTTTATGAAAGCCTACCTTTCATTGCGGGAAAGTGTAGAACCAGCTACAAAACTTGCGGGACCCGGTGCAAAATGAATTGTGGACATGCATAATGCACTTATCTCCTCTGCTCACCATAACACTCCATTGTCTCATTGACCTTCACTTACAAAACACAAATTCGAAGATTAAGTTATTAAGAATTTCAAAACTGACAGCAGAGTTTTAAACCAAGTGGTTCCTTCTTAGGGTGGGACCCTATGCAACAGACAAGTCCTGTTGCATGATGTTGGCCCTGAACAAGGCTGAAACTGTTCACTCCTTTAGGCGGGGTGGGGGAGGGGGAGCTTTGATGTTAACCTTTTTTGGTACTGAGGTGGGTTTCTTTGCAAATAATCCTTTTCCTTTAAATTCAAAGATGCCAGAAACATTATTTAGATAAACTGGCTCTACATTCTCAGGTGGTAGTAAGTTAACTCTGATGACTTTGGCTTACACATATGACTTTGGCTTACCACAAAGGATCATATCCTACAAAGAGGCAAATTTACCACTAGGACTTTAGGGGCCATGGCTGGAAGTGAAGCAGCAGAGTTTAGGAGTTAAGAACATGAGCTCTAGAACCATACAAAGCTACATTCAAACCAAAACGTTTTCATTTCTTTTTTTTTAAATTTTTATTTTATATTGGACTATAGTTGATTTACAATGTTTTGTTAGTTTCAGGTGTACAGCAGAGTGATTCAGTTATACATATACATATATCTATTCTTTTTCAAATTCTTTTCCCATTTAGGTTATTACAGACTGTTGAGTAGAGTTCCCTATGCTATACAGTAGGTCCTTGCTGGTTATCTGTTTTAAATATAGAGTGTGTATATGTCAATCTCAAACTCCCAATTTATCCCTCCGCCACCCACCTTTCCCCTTTGGTAATCATAAATTTGTTTTCTGTGTCTGTAAGTCTGTTTCTGTTTTGTAAGTAAGTTCATTTATACCATTTTTTTTTTTTAGATTCCACGTATAAGTGATATCATATGATATTTGTCTTTCTCTGTCTGACTTACTTCACTTAATATGAAAATCTCCATGTCTATCCATGTTGTTGCAAATGGCATTATTTCATTCTTTTTAATGGTTGAGTAATATTCCATTGTATATACGACCACATCTTCTTTAACCATTCATCTGTTGATGGACATTAGGTTGCTTCCATGTCTTGGCTATTGTAAACAGCACTGCAATGAACATTGAGGTGCATGTATCCTTTCGAACCATGGTTTTCTCTGGGTATATGCCCAGGGGTGGGATTGCTAGATCATATGGTAGCTCTATTTTTAGTTTTTTAAAGAACCTCCATACTATTTTCCATAGTGGCTCTACCAATTCACATTCCCACCAACAGTGTAGGAGGGTTCCCTTTTCTCCACACCCTCTCCAACATTTATTGTTTGTAGACTTTTTGGTGATGGCCATTCTGACTAGTGTGAGGTGATACCTCATTGTAGTTTTGATTTGCATTTTTCTAATAATTAGTGATGTTGAGCATCTTTTCGTGTGCCTCTTGGCAATCTGTATGTCTTCTTTGGAGAAATGTCTATTTAGGTCTTCTGCCCATTTTTTGATTGGGTTGTTTGTTTTTTTGATATTGAGCCTCATGAGCTGTTTGTAAATTTTCGGGATTAATCCCTTGTCAGTCCCATCATTTACAAATATCTTCTCCCATTCTGTGGGTTGTCTTTTCATTTTGTTTCCTTTGCTGTGCAAAAGCTTTTCATTTTCCCACAGTGCTAACCCCAGCTAGACAATCTAGACATGGAGCTAGACTCCATGTCTGGATTTGCACATGCATGTACACAAAAAGTTCACTAAGACTTTTGTGTGTGTAGCCAAAGTTATGAAGGCAGGAAGTGAACTATGTTGATGTTATAGAACTATAAGCAGTTGCTCTTAAAATATTCTTCATTTTCACCAGTTTGGACTCCACCCTGCCTCCATCTCAGGAGAAAAGACAAATGTCCTCCCCTGTGTTTTTCTTACTCAGATTAATCGAGGCTTCCCTTGGTTTCACTCTCTCTTTCCAGTCTACATGCAACCCTGTAGATACACCCACATTTTTCTGAATGGAGACCCCAAGCTCTATGCTGTGCTTATTTTCAAATTTGAGGATTTTCTTGAAACATTCATTATATATCAGTCTCTGTCCTAAGAGCTTGACATAATACTTAATCCTCACAACAACCTTGCTAGGTATTATTATTGCCATTTGACAACGAGTTATCTGAGGCACAACAAGATTAAGTAATTTGCATAGCTAGTGATAGTAGATTTGGATTTCAAGTGTAGATCTATTGGACTTGGGCTTTTAAGAATTGCTAAGTCAATACAGTGCTCATGGGTAACTTCTTGTTTGGGGGTGTGTTCACTCACATCCTCATCCATCATAGCATCCCCTCTCTTCATTGTCCTTCCTGCCTGTATAATTTCACTGCTGCAGTTTTATAACCAGGATACATACCAAAGAGTCATAAAAAAGGGAAGAAACAAAGGGAGAAGTGAAACCAAATTAATACTTAAGAATCTTAGTGTATGAGTTAGCAGGAAAATAAATTCAGAATGTGGGATTTTATATATATTTGAGAATGTTTTAGTTTATTTTAGTAAATTTATTTGAAAATCATCTACATATTTAAAGGCCAGTAAAAAGGATAAGAAGGGAAATATGTGAAACCACAGAAGAAGGAAAATGGCTTGATTTCTTTCCTTGGTTTCTGGAGATGTGTAACAGGGAGTGAGACCAAAACCTCAAATCCTGTGTCTCCTGAGCATTTTCATTTCACATAAAATAGCTGTTCTGTCTCAAGGAACATTGTTGCTCCATGATTTAATGAGATATGTGCATATACTAAGATATCCTTTGGATTTAGGATATCTTCTCAAAGAGCTTAGACTCAGCATTCTAGAAGAAGCAGATTAACAAGTATAACACTGTTTTAGCTTGCAACTTTCCCCTCCTTGACTTGATTTTCCCCACCATTCATTTATCCATTCAACTGTGCCAGGCACTATTCTAGGCTATGGGGCTACAAGTCAAGTGATATGTTTGTTCTTATTGTGTATATTTTCTACTGCAGGGTGACAGCAATAATACTCAAATTCCCAGTGACACAAGAAATAGTGTTATAAAGAAAATGGAACAAGATTAGGGTTAAAGAGTGCCTGGGGGTTACTTTAAGCTGTGGTCAAAAATGGCCCTTCTGAAGAAAAGACTTTTAAGCAGAGACCTAAAGGATAAGACAGGTCCTGGATCTGGGGTCTTTGGTGGACAGGAAACAGCACGCTCTGAGGGCTGAAGGAGGTAGCACTGATAGTTCTGTTTTTCCTACGTATAATTTCTCTCCAGAAACCTCTTGTGATGTCATCAGGCCTGGGAGTGCCTCTGAAGTTTGCGGGCTTGTAAAGTACATGGCTTTACAACTATCTGTCTCTTCCCATCGCTCTCATTAGGTTTTCAAATGGGCCAATGGGCCAAAGATTAAATTATGATAACAATAAAGAAAATGTGGTAATGAATGTTAAAAAGTTATCACAGAACTGACTTTTCCTTCTCCTTCTGTTAATGCTGCGATTAGAAAATTTCTGTGATTAGAGAATTTTGAGTGTACCAGCAACAAAGAGAGGCTTCACTTCCCAAATGTATATGTGAAACCAGCATGCCAGGTGAATACACACATGCGCACACGTGTGCCAAATAATAAGGTTTCCATTCCATTAAAATGTAATGTAAGGTTTGGATGTTTATCTCTCTTCCCCACTGGCCCTCATTTCTATCTCATTCTTGCCCTGTCTCTTTATAGCATTGTATAAATTAAGGACTAGGGATCTTGGAAGCAAACAAGGATGAGATTGATGGGTGGGAGAGTAAGTAGGATTGTTTTGGAAAAAAATTGATGAGGGTCAATTATAGTGCATCCAATGACTTCTTTAAAAGAACTGGCAAGATGTTATAATTCCCTGCTCTTTTCTAGATAAAGTCAGTGGAAAGATATTCCTACAAAGAGAATTCATGAATCTGGGGTAGAGAATAAAATATATATATATATGTATATATATTTCATTTAATACATACAGTACCTGACTATTTCCAATGCCCCTGTAGTCTAATTCTATTCAGTCTTAGTCAGAAAATCCAAATGTTTTGGACCTCAGTCATTAACAGGACAGCCACCAGATAAAGTGTTTGATTTCCTATAGGAAAATATGAATAACTGGTTACTGGTCATCACAATGAACTTCACATAAAGCCATGTGCAACCAGCTCTAGAACACATAGAGTGATGGCACGTTTGAGTCTGAAACATCCTTTGAGAATATCTTTGGACAACTCCTTATTTCACAGACCACAGAGCTAGTCAATGTCCCTAATGTCTATTTGGGTGAAATTGAGAACTTATCAGAGGGAAAACGTACATCAAGCAACCAGCAGAGTTTCATGAGCTGTTTCAAAATCTTGTTTGTTTCAAAAGCTGTTTCAAAATCAAGTTCTTCTGCTTCATTTCTTACTGATAAAGCTACTTTACTGACAAATTGAAATATGACTAAGAGTTGAATAACTTTGGTCACCCTAGGAAAAGTTACTTATGGCATTATGATGTAATCAGAGTTTATTTCTCCTCTTTCTTTAACCTGAACCATGAAAAAGGTTTCCCTATAGTGATGACTGTTCTCATCACTTCGCAGGATAGTCTCTGCTTTCCCTTCCACATCCCCTTCTACCCTTTCCCCACTCCGTGCCCGCAGAAAATAAACCCCTGTTCACCGCAGCAGCCGGACTCCCCTGCCCTCCGATGCAATTGGCTAAGACAGTGGGTATTAGCAGAAAATAAAAGAGTTGGAAGACTGAAAAATGCTGGGGTGTTTTGTCCCCTGGTTCCTTCCCTGCATGGGCCACAACGCCTGCAGAAAGGAACATCTCTTTCCCTACAGCTACCGCTCTCTCTATGCTCCCGTAACTGCTTCCTCCCCTTGCCCCTTCTGGCTGTTAGTTGATAAGCGCCTGCTTCTGCTCATCCTGTTATTATTCATTCCTGGTTTCCCTTAAACTCCCTCATATCTTTGTAAACAGTCCCTTTGTTAAACGCTCTTCCATTATCCCATCTGTTTCTTTAGAATCTTAACTGATATACTACTATTTCTTTCCTGCTATTAACTAATTTCTTCCCAGCCCACAGCACGTGTATAGGTCAGTCAGGACAGAAACCCCTCTGGGTATTTCAAACTAGAAGGGATTCAACCTAGTGATTTGCAGAATCTTTAGACGAACTTGGGAAGGAGGATCAGGAAAGATCCTTGCTAGCTTTCCTAAGATCAGGGTGCTACAGAAATTTCACAAAACAGCAGCCAAAACCCCCAGCAGCATCTAAGTGGATGAATCACATCAGACTGCCCCAAAGCTGATGCAAACCTCAGGTCAGCCAACAGCCGTCACAAGGAGACAGTAGCTTCCCCTCTTGGTCGCCTTCCAAATCTCATACTGTGCCTCCTTTTAGCAGGATCTTACCTAGAATCCTCCTTTTAACGGATTTGGGAGAATGTATTATTCCCTTGCTTTTTCCATGGGATACAGGGAGCACAGACAGGGAAGAGAATGATACTGAGCTGGCAGTAAGGAATCCACACAACGGCCGCTCAGTAAATATTGGATTCACCTTTTCAGCACAAATGATACTCTGCACCATCTACAGCATCTGCAGTGTGCTATGAAAATATCTAAACTCTGTGGGCGACAGAGCCATAGGTACTGCTTATACTACTGTAACTTGTCGTCTGCATCTATAATTGAATGGCGTGCTAAACTGCAGGAAGGCAAGTGAAAACAAGGTATAATCTTTTTTCCGTCTGCATTCACAGGACTCCAGAATTAGAGAGGCCAATGCTCCCTCCAGAAACAGAGGGACTTCCTTATAGAGCTGGAGTGTGGCACAAAGCCCCCGTCAACCCAGCCTTTCCTTCGGGCGCCCAGGCCCACTTGTCCTCCTAAGGACGTGGAGTGGAAATCAGCCCTCCCTCTTTCTCTACTTCCAACAGTTGTTTTTTTTTTTTTCCTCCCCACTGAGGGGAGAATCACTAAAAAACCCAGCACCAGCTCATAAAAACCTGTGGGCTGCATCAAGATCATAGGAAAACGTTTGGAGACAAATGTGAACGCGATACATGTTAAACACTGAGGCAAAGAGTGAAGCAACCAGAGCAGAAGCAGATCCAGGGATTCCCACGTGTGGCACTGGTGTGTGGAGATAATGGTAACGGTAGGATCTCATGGGGACTAGCCCAGGCTTGAGTGTCAGACACATTTGGGTGTACTTCTGCCTCTGCCGCTAACTTTGCCTCGGGGCAGATGACTTCATGTCTCCAAACCTCTGCCCCACCTGCAAAACTAAGATAATCATAGTACCAACCACATGGGGTTACTGTGAGGTAAGCCATACAAAAGGATTTAGCACAGTGATGGATGCAGAAGAAGTTTTCAGTTCCTGTGCGTTTTTAGAAGGAGCATTGCTATGTAAATTCTTCTTTTCTGTGTTGTTGATCAGGTTCTGCAGGCAGAGCCTCAGATGTAGCCTATCACCTGCGCAAACATGCTGCGAAATTACCGTCCTGACTCCAGCGAAGGGAATCAAGAGGCAGGCTCACGTTACTTTAAATACGGTGATATTAAAGGAGAGCCCGTGGGTGTCCCTTCCATAAAAGCAGAGTGTCTCACCAAAGTAACGACCCATTGCAATACTTCAGTCGCTGGGCTGAGCTGACTCCATTTTTGCTTTGCAGTAGACCTGTTAAATCCTGTCATAGCTGTCTGCTTTGCAAAGAGTTCGGTCCCCTGCCAAACTCCAAAATAAGATGCTCAGTAGCTTTACCCCAGCTGTTCACTTCAGTTAGCACATGTCAATACAAGTGAGGTCTAATATGGTTCGGTGATTTTCCATCTCTTGTCAGTCAGCACAGCCTTCTGCTTCCTGCTCCCTGTCTGCTCCTGGACTTCTTAAAGAATTTCTTACCATTTTGTTCTGTTTCTGTTTCCCTGATGCCTTCCTTCTCATTTTCCTTTTGAATGTTTTATCAAAAACTGGCAGCAAGTCTGAACACTGGCCAGAAGATGAAAGGTACACAAACTTGGAAACAGAAAAATACACACAGTGCCCATCTGACCCGCTCCCTCACCCCACCCACCGCCAAAATAGAGTCTTGAGCCTAAAACTTTAATCCCTAAGAAACTATTGTTTACTTGCCCAGAATTAATTAAGCTAATAAATCTACCAGCTTCCCAGATAATAATTTGTAGTCTGAAACAAATTCCTAGTTGAGGCAAGGTATTTGCCAGGTAAGGCCTGGAATCTACTGACTGGGTGGTATCAAGAGGCATCTGAGAGCTTTTGGCTTATGTGCACATCAAAGCTTACAGCCCACTTTAAAATGACATGGGTGGGACTTCCCTGGTGGTTCAGTGGTTAAGAATCTGCCTGCCAGTGCAGGGGACACGGGTTCGAGCCCTGGTCTGGGAAGATCCCACATGCTGCAGAGCAACTAAGCCCGTGCGCCACAACTACTGAGCCTGCACTCTAGAGCCCGCGAGCCACAACTACTGAGCCCGCGTGCCTAGAGCCCATGCCCTGCAACAAGAGAAGCCACTGCAATAAGAAGCCCCCACTCGCAGCAACTAGAGAAAGCCTGCGCGCAGCAACAAAGACCCAACGCAGCCAAATATAAATAAATAAATTTATTAAAGAAATGACATTGGTGCTTGCTGGGGGAGATAAGGGGCCATATGGCAGCACCCCAAATTTGCCAGAGGGTAAAGCTAAGAAAATTTGTGTCACAGAGGAAGCAAGTATGGCCTGGAGGTTTCCAGATTCCCACAGATAACTATACATTTATATAGGATAATTATGTAGGTTTTGACTTGATATTTTTTATTAGTTTTCTTAATGACTTACATAGGTGGAAGTTATTTGAGCTAATTTAGAGCAGAGAGAACTGAAGCTTAGAGAGGTTATGAGCTGTCCAGAGTCACATGCTAAATATGGTGGAGCCATGTCAATTTCTTCTTTGTTAAAATTAATTTTATTTATTTATTTATTTATTTAGTTAGTTATTTATTTATGGCTGCACTGGGTCTTCATTGCTGTGTGCGGGCTTTCTCTAGTTGCGGCGAGCAGGGGCTACTTTTCATTGTGGTGCATGGGCTTCTCATTGCAGTGGCTTCTCTTGTTGCAGAGCACAGGCTCTAGGCATGCAGGCTTCAGTAGTTGTGACACATGGGCTCAGTAGTTGTGGCTCACGGACTCCAGAGCGCAAGCTCAGTAGTTGTGGTGCACGGGCTTAGTTGCTTTGCGGCACGTGGGATCTTCCTGGACCAGGGCTCAAACCCGTGTCCCCTGCATTGGCAGGCAGATTCTTAACCACTGCTCCACCAGGGAAGCCCTCATGTCCATTTCTTTATGATTTATTTACTATAAGGAGAAAGTGAAAATCCTGTTGGATTTAGTTTGCCCAGATAGTTGTATAATTCAATTAAACCACTTTCCCAGAGCCCCTGTCTACGGCACTTTGCTTTTTTTTTTTTTTTTTTGGTGACAGAAGGCAGTCCATCAGAACAGGAAAACCTTGAAACTCAGTGTCATTCACACAGCCATTTCCCCAGCAGCAGAGCAGACATTGTGAATTTGGGTTTATTCTTGGAATACCTCTGCCTTTAGTCCTCCAGACAGCTATAATCTATCAGTTCAAATTGACCCACATGATATAAACCTAGTTGCTATTTCTAACTAGTCTAGTGCTCTTTCTATTTCAAACCAATGAACATCTAAATATAAAGGGGAAAAAAACCTTTTGAAAAGGAACTTCTTCAAGTTCTGCATATAATTTTTTGACCATCATTTTCAAGACTGTCCTTCAGACAGTTATCTGAGCTTCACAGATAACTGTTTAAATAACCTGTCTTTCCATCGGCCATGTATTGGATGCCATCATGTTTGTAGAGTCTTGAATGTAAAGTAGATGGCCATCCTCTCTCTTTCCCATATGATTTCAGCTTCTCTGCCTATGACACTGTGGGATAAGGCAAGGTGGGAGCTGCGTTAATTGACTGCTTGTTGAATACCCACTAAATGCCTGGCCTCCTTTTAGGAGTTGGGAATATAGTGGTGAACAAGATGAGATCTCTGTTTTCAGAGAGCTTACATACCAGAGGAGCAAGACAGACAATAAGCAAATAAAACCAGAAATATAGAAGATAACTTCAGTTTTTGAAATGTGCTGTAGAAGAAATAAACCACCAGCAGCTGTTTGTTACTCTTCACAGACCATCCCTAGCCATTAGCAACAAATGGCTTCACCTGACAGACTCCTTAACTTCTGCTAAATTTAGAGTGAGGGTCAGAGCCACCTCCGCTTGAAGAGGACGTTCAAGTTACGCTTCAGGGACCACATTTAGCTGTTGGCAAGGGATGGCTTTACCTGACAGGCTCTTTAACTTCTTGTATATTTGAAGTACATTTAGTTAAAGAGTCATCAGCAAACAAATGTGAATTGTCCTTAAGGAAAAAAAAAAAGAAGTAAATTTGGGTGGAGGTGATAGAGTGTGCTTTGAAGACCTCTCAGAGGACATATTTGAACTGAGACCTTAGTGGTGAGAAAGGATCATTCTTTGAAGATCTTGGAGCAGAGCATCCCTGGCATGCAGCATCCACAGAACAGGAGCAGCATCGCGGACACCAGACAAGCCTGGCACGTTCAAGGACCAGGGAGAAGGCCCCAGTGACTGGAGCTGAGTAAGGAAAGAACAGCGTAAGCGTAAGCCACAGGGGTGGCTGGGCTAGATTATTTTAGTGCCTTGGAGGCCATGGTAAGGAACTTGATTTTATTTTAAGTTTACTTTTGAAGTCATTGGAGGGCTGTTAGTACAAGAGAGACCTGAAGGGATTTACATGCTTAGGAAGCAAGTAAGAATAAAGCACAGCTGCTGCCCTCAAGGAGCTGACAAACTACAGCACTAGTTATTGTGATTCAAGGCAGTAATTGAAGGATGAGTTCCAAATGCTGAGCATAGGCTCCAGGAGCCTCTGGGATCCAGCTGGTAAATGGTGTTCCGATCTGTACCGAGTTTATAAGCTAATATCAGGAGTTTAGCATGACAGAGTAAACTTAGCTGGAGTCTCTGCATTCAAGGGGAAATATTCGTCACTTTTATTTTCTTTTTGAAATGCAATCACTAACTTTCATAGAGCACAATAAAATCTTTCAGTTCCTTCAGAAAAGGCTTGTGTGGTACAAGTTCTGACACCCAATCTTTCATCTCTTTGATCTGTGCAAAAGGGGAAGCATAATCCCCTGACCATTTTGTACTCAAAGCAATCCCTCTTCTTCTGTGTTTCCTGATGGGGACATTGAAAGAGGAGTGTTTGACAATTTTAAATCTAGTTAATAAAAAGTACAGTCATTACTGAAGCAATATCCTTCGTCCAGGAGATTGTAAGGTCCACAGGAACAGAGTTCCATTAGTTAAGATCTCTGAGTTCCTGCAGTTGCTCTGTGGTGTTTTTTTTTGCTCTGTGATCTTTTGCAAACATTTTCACTTTGGGGTTTGGCTATGGAACACATGGCCAAAATGAGGGGGTTGACTTAGACCATCCCTGAGTTCTTCAACATCACTTTTACTTCCAACGACCTGCTAACTCCTCTGTATTTGCGTTGATTTTAGTCTGCCATATTGGCACTGATCCTGTACCTTGAGAAACAGAATAGAGGGCAACTGAATTTGGGAATTTTGTTATCCTGGGCTTTAGAGGAGGAACTATGTAATTTCCCCCAGCGGGGCTTTGGGACCTTCATGAAGGGGAGGCAGGTAAACTTGCACCAGCTATTTGTAGTCTGCTGAACAATGTTAACTTGCTTTGAGCATTTGAATACTGAGAGGCTTATAAAGGAATATAAGGCCTGCTTCAGAGGACTCATGATCCATCTTAGAATGGAAGACATAAACATATGAGAGGTGAAATAATACGGTACAAGGTGAAAATGGGATATGCCACAGGGAGTTATGTGATTAATTTTTAAATGAAAAAAGTATGGAGCAAACTAAATGCAGGAAAAACTGAGCTGATAACTTCTGAGGGACGTATTCATTTATTTATCTATTTTTTTCAATCATCGAACAAGTAGTTATTGTGTGCTCACTTGGTGCCAAGAGCTCCACTGGGTGCTGGAGGGGAAGAGGAGAGCTGACATGGACATGTTGTTGGACAGATAGCTCAATAACTGGAATCTCTGGGAGGGACTCAGAGCTGCTGATGTGTCAGATTTCTCCTCTCTTCTGTTTGCCCCAGGATGATGTGCGTAGATCTAACTGTGAACTTAGGGTATCAGAGTTTCCTGTGAAACCATCTGGTCCTGCACTTTTATTGCTGGGAGTTTTAAAATCACAGTTTCAATTTCAGTACTTGTGACTAGTCTGTTCATATTTTCTATTTCTTCCTGGTTCAGTCTTGGGAGATTGTACCTTTCTAAGAATTTGTCCATTTCTTCCAGGTTGTCCATTTTATTGGCATATAGTTGCCTACAGTAGTATATTATGGTCCTTTGTATTTCTGTGGTGTTGATTGTAACTTCTCCTTTTTCATTTCTAATTTTATTGATTTGGGTCCTCTCCCTTTTTTTTCTTGTTGAGTCCAGCTAAAGGTTTATCAATTTTATCTTTTCAGAGAATCCGCTTTTAGTTTCATTGATCTTTTCTGTTGGTTTTTTTTTAGTCTCTATTTCATTTATTTCTGCTCTGATCTTTATGATTTCTTTCCTTCTACTAACTTTGGGTTTTGTTTGTTCTTTCTCTAGTTGCTTTAGGTGTAAGATTAGGTTGTCTACTTGAGATTTCTCTAGTTTCCTGGGGTAAGCTTGTATCACTGTAAACTTCCCTCTTAGAACTGCTTTTGCTGCATTCTGTAGGTTTTGGATGGTCATGTTTTCATTTTCATTCATTGGGAAGGTGGGGGAGGGATAAATTAGGAGGATGAGATTAACATATACACACTACGATATATAAAACAGATAACCAACAAGGACCTACTGTATAGCACAGGGAGCAGTACTCAATATTTTGTAATATCACGTAAGGGAAAAGAATCTGAAAAAGAATATATATTTGACTGAATCACTTTGCTGTACACCTGAAACTAACATGACATTGTAAATCAACTATACTTCAATTTTAAAAATTAATAAAAAAAGAATTTCCTGTGACTTCTCCCAAGATTTGCAGAATCAGAGACGTAAGCAATCATCAGCTACCTATTACCTTTCTCCAGTGTTCTGTGCAGAGATCACACACCATCGATTAGAATGCCTCTAAGGATAACGAGTTCCTTTCTGAGATGTCCATTTCCACTATTACGTGGCTGTAGCAGTTACCCTGTTTCCTTCATACTGAAACAGACTCTACTCTCTGCCTCTTTTTTTTTTTTTTTTTTTTTTTTGCGGTACACGGGCCTCTCACTGTTGTGGCCTCTCCCATTGCGGAGCACAGGCTCCAGACGCACAGGCTCAGCGGCCATGGCCCACGGGCCCAGCCGCTCCGCGGCATGTGGGATCCTCCTGGACCAGGGCACGAACCCGTGTCCCCTGCATCGGCAGGCGGACTCTCAACCACTGCGCCACCAGGGAAGCCCTTTTTTTTTTTTTTTTTTGTGGTACCCTGCTTCTTTCATATAGTTGTCTGCCTCTTCATAGGGAAAGCTGTTGGCTCTTGCCCCAGAGGAAGACTTGCAGACCTACTTCTCTGCTGGGACCAAAGAAACAATTTAAAACAGTGTAATATCAAAGAAATAATAGTATTTTAAAGATAAATAACTTAATTAAACTACTCCATTACCTATCAACATCTGCGATTACGTAGTAGGTAAGGTACAGGCAGACTCTTTCAGGCATCCTTTAGCTCTGACTGTTCATTTCGCAAAGACTACTACGTTGTTCATTATGTATCACACACGGGTGTGTTTAATTTAGTAAGTAGGACATATATTCACATTAAAGCCAAATTCCCAGACTTAAAAGAGACTATGAATTTCAGAAGCTATTTTCTGGAAGTTTGTCATAGATTCTGCTTTCATTAGCTCAATTAGGATGACTTGGCAGTCGTTAAAAGTGACTTTCTGCATAATGACTTTCCAGTGAGCTGTGTTTCCTAGCTCTTAGTGACCCCTGGGACCTGAAATAGATCTATAAACAAAGAAAATCGTTTGCATATTTTCAGAAATGCTTTATCTTGCACCACTTAGATTTGCATCTTGTAGTGACTTTGTGACAAAGCACTCTTGCATTCATTAACTTAGTGTCCACATGCAGCACCCTGCCATGGACCTGGGATCTAGTGGTTAACAATCCCCGTTACTGCAAGAGACAGACACCCAAATCAGTAGGCTCAGGGCCTGATTGGTTCTCATGCCATTTATGTCAGGTTGCAGGCACAGCTGCTCATGCAGGGGCCCACACCATGTGCTCAGGACTAGGTCTCACTCTCTTCATCTCTCGGTTGACCTTCCTCTGGGTTGGCACTGTCCTCAGGCAGGTTTCCTTCATGGAAGCAAGATGATTACCAGCATCTCCAGGCCTACCTGGAGAGATAGTGCCAGAGGAGAGAACCACTACTCCCTAAGTCCGATAATCAAATTCCATTGGCCTAGTTGGGCCATAGGCCCATTTCTGGACCAGTTTCAGATTGTTCCATGCTGATTGGCAAGGACTGAGCCACAAGGTCACTCTGGACCGGGGGTTGGAGGAGTAGTGGGATCATCCCCCTGAACCTAGAAGTCACTTAGAATGGGAGAAGGAGCAGCTCTGGAAGAAAATTGGGGAGTTGGATGCTTGGCAGGCAAAAACAGTAGATGTCCTCTATAGAAACCTTTTTCTAAAGCAGGGTTGCAAAACTTTTGAATCAGCAGAGAGAGTCTTTTAGGTGGGGAGATAAATGAGCATTGATTTTTGTATTTAGCTAGTTAGTGGCAGAACCTGGGACAGAACCCAGGTCTTCTGACTTCTAGTCCAGTTGACCTTTCATAATGTTTCCCTTTTCAAAGTCAGTCACACAATTTGTGGGGTTCAGTGCAAAAGGAAAATGTGAATCCCTTTGTTCAAAAATTTAAGACAGGGCTTCCCTGGGGGCGCAGTTGTTAAGAATCCGTCTGCCAGTGCAGGGGACACAGGTTCAATCCCTTGTCCAGGAAGATCCCACATGCCGTGGAGCAACTAAACCCATGCGCAACAACTATGTAGCCTGCACTCTAGAGCCCGCGAGCCACAACTACTGAAGCCTGCGTGCCTAGAGACGGTGCTCTGCAACAAGAGAAGCCACCGCAATGAGAAGCCTGCACACCGCAACGAAGAGTAGCCCTGTCACCTCAACTAGAGAAAGCTCGCGCTCAGCAACGAAGACCCAACTCAGCCAAAAGCAAATTAATTAATTAATTAATTTAAAAAAGAAATTTAAGACAGCCACAGCCAGGCATTAAACCAAGTACACAGATCACACTCCCATGAGGCCAGCCGTGTTCAGCCAACACCACTCCTTGTATGCAGGTCACAGTGTTTGTCACAATATAGGCATGCAAAGACTTAGAAGACATTATCTTCTATTCCACCCAGCTTTCAGTCTTATCTGGAAATGGAAGAGTTACACAGACATCAACAAAGATACAATGGTTTTAAAGAAACGCATAAAGCTGGGCTCTGTTTTATGTGAAAAAATCCACAGATCACAGGAGTGAATGTTATCTTGGCTAAATAAATAGGAGCATAAGTTCCAAAAAGAGAGAGGAGATAGTCCCCCTCCATGTTGATCAGGTTCCGTATCTAGTATTGGATTATGTTCTAACTTCCATATCCCTTAAAGACATTTTTCAAAGATTTGAAACCATGTCATCTGTCCAAAGTAGCAGAGATTGGTTTTATTTTCTGCTGTTTTGTGTAAGCATCTCTTATAGATTGAATGGTGTTTCCCCCCAAATTCAGATGTTGAAGACATAACCCTCAAAGTGACTATATTTTGTGATAGGGCCTTTAAGGAGGTAATTAAGGTTAAATGAGGTCATAAAGACAGGGCCTTAATCCAGAAGAAATGGTGTCCTTATAAGAAGAGGAAGAGACACCAGGAGCATGGACATACAAAGAAAGGCCTTGTGAGGACACGGCAGGAAGGCAGCTATATGCAAGTCACGAAGAGAGGCCTCAGGAACCACCCCCGCCCCCGCCAGCACCTCGAACTTGGACTTCTCGCCTCCAGGATTGTGAGAATTAATTCTGTTGTTTAAGATACCCAGCCTGTGATATTTTGTTATGGCAACCCTAGTAGACTAATATATCATCTGATAAATATCTATTTAGCGAGTAAGAGGAATACTTAGAGAAACTGAGTATCCCAGAGGAGAGAAGATTTAGAAGAAATATTAGAATTAACTGTGGAAGAAGGAGTGTGTTCTGTGTATCCCTAGAGGGGAGACCTAACAGCAGTAATTGGGAGTTATAGGAAAGTAGGCATTGCATCAACATAAGAAAGACTTTCAACAGCCAGACTTTATTATAATTCCTCCAGGGAGGACATTATCACAGGCTCCTAGAGATTAATAACAGCTCAGAGGGAGTCCAGTTGCAGGGAAAATACCTGTGAGGAGAGACCAGTCAGAGAAAAGCTCAAAGCATGAGACTTTCTGAGAAAGGAAATGGGGGGCAAGATTTTCTCCTTCCAGGATGGTTACTGCAAGAGGCTCAGGCTCTAGAGAAAGGATACTTCCTGAAATTTAGGGAAGAAAAGTGAAGATTGTATATTTCTTAACAGAATAGCCAGTTTGCAAAGGAAATTATCAGAGATTAGACTGGGCTATTTAAAACTGTGGTTTAATGTATTACAAGGCAAGTTTTTAAAAAAGTATACCTCAAGTACTTGGCAGAATCTTCCTATTGCCTTGTTCTGTATTTGGCACAGTTTAATAGTTAATAAGGAGAACTCACTGTACTGCATTGATGTGGATACATTTCTACAAACACACACATGCAGTTGGGATATTTTCCTGAAGGTACTTAGCTGTTAATCCTAAAATGAAAGTCTAAACTGCTGTGTTATCAGAGGAAATAGTATCAGTTCATCTGGTAATGACAAACAGAGCAGAGGGTAGAGTCCAGAGGGGAAATCAGTTCATTTCTTTAAGACTCTGCTTCAACCATTAAAGATATTAAAATATCACACTAACCACTACTGATGAGTGAGGGAAAAAATAGCTACAAGAGCATGAAGCATAGCAAATTATTTCAGGTAAAGGCCAGGACTTAACCTACAAGTCACTTAGATTAATCCCGTTGCTGCTTAGCACGGAAAATACAACTAAGCAACCTTCCGTTTTTTTTCTAACACTCTGTCAAGTTCTCAAGTTCTCTAGGATATTATTATCTGATAGATAATGTGAACCACTTGTGTAATTTTAATTAAAAAAAATGAAAAGAAACAGGTGAAATTAATTTTGATAATACGTTTTATTTAACCCAGTATATCCAAAATATTATCATTTTAATGTCATTAATATAAAAAAATCAAAGATATTTTAGGTTTTTGTTTTGGGATGAGCCTTAGAAATCTTGCACTAGCCTCATTGCAAGTGCTTAATAGCTGCGTGTGGCTAGTGCCTACTGTACTGCACAGCACAGAGGGAAAGCAGTGGCTGCCAAACTTGTTTTAGGATACACGCCCATTAGGAAAAAAGTGAACATGCATCTCAACATGTGCATGTGTATTTCTTTAGAAGTTGTGTACGTGGAGTATATTCTAAATACATAAAAAACATCTTTTTTTTAAAAAAATCTGTATCTCATTTGATTTGTATTTTTGTATGTTTTAGAATGTATATATTTATAATATAACCCATGTGTGCAATTTCTAAAGAAATAAATACGTATATGCTGGGATGTACATTCATTTTTTTTTCCTCATAGGCACATCTTAAAATTTTTCACTTACTGTTAATTTCAAAATTTTATCTCACTAATATGACTGTTATTAGTAAATACAATGTGATAAAATAAGCCTCATTATCTTTGAAAATCTCGATTTAACATTTGTAATACTTTTTTTTTTTTTTTTTGCGGTACGCGGGCCTCTCACTGCTGTGGCCTCTCCCGTTGCGGAGCACAGGCTCCGGACGCGCAGGCTCAGCGGCCATGGCTCACGGGCCCAGCTGCTCCACGGCATGTGGGATCTTCCCAGACCAGGGCACGAACCCGTGTCCCCTGCATCGACAGGCGGGCTCTCAACCACTGCGCCACCTGGGAAGCCCATTTGTAATACTTTTAATTCAGCAACCCAAAGATCTGTCACTATGTTCAGTTTATTTTGATTGATTTTAATGGCTGTCAAAGCTGAAAAAAAAAATGATATTCCCAAAGAGAAATAGATCTAAATTAAAGAATTGCATTATTGGTTGTGCTTGAAATCATGATACTAAGTTTTCATCCCATCCACCAATTATGCAGAAGTGTTTGCTGTAATTTAACATGTAAGTTTCCACTTCCCTGATGTCAGTTTCCACTTCCCTGATGTCAGTCAGTGGTTCCTTTAGTTGCATTCTTGCATTTTTAATAAATGGAGTGAAAGCCAACTGAAACTCTGTACTATGAAGATTTGTAAAATCATTGGAAAATTCTGTGTGTCAGGCGCTAAGAAACCTTCATGGTTTCCTCCTCCTGAAGTCCAGGCCTTGGTAGAATCCCCCTTCCTTGAGTATGGGTGTGACATGCGACTGGCTTCCAGCCAATAGAATATGACAATGGTGATTTGATGTCACTCTCATGATTATGTTTGGTTATATTAGATTCTGGCTTAGCAGACTGAAATGAGAGACTCTCCTTGTGGTCTGGAGGAAATGAGTGGACATGCTGGAGAAGCCCACATAGCAAGAAACTGTGGTGACCCTGAGGTCCTGTGAACAGCTTCTAGGACCTACAGGCAGTCTCTAGTTAGCAGCCAGCAAACATCTTGGGTCATAACAGTCAGAAGGAAATGAATTCTGCCAACAACCTAAATAAACTTGGAAGCAGATTCTTCTGCAGTTGAGTCTCCAGATAAAAACACAGTTCAGCTGCCACCTTAACTGCAGCATGTGAAACCTTAGGCAGTAAACCCTAAACACTGCCCACACTCCTGACCCAGGGAAACTGTGAGATAACAAACGTGTGTGTTGTTTTATGCTGCCAAATTTCTGGCAATTTGTTGTACAGCAATGGGAAACACATCCTGCTTCTAATTTGTCTAAGTGTACAGATAGGAGATTTTTTATAGTTGGCACGTGATCGTGTTTACAGAATCAGAAAGCAATGGAAATATATCCAAATATCTATTTTCCAAATGCTCTATCCAAAACAAGAATTTCCTTTGTAAAAGTCTACTTTGACAAAAGTAGGTATAAAGTCTACTGTAATTTAAAAGTCTTGCTTTTTGAAAGTTTTTAATTTTTAAAATTAATCACATGGGTGTAGCCATGTGTGCTTTTGTGAATTTGACTTTTTGACTGTATTAGCTTACTTATGAATGATATGATGAATGAATTTCAACTTTAGTACTATGTATGTAACGTTTTCCCAGAAACTTCTTAAAAAATTTCTAATCAGAGTGTTGTAGGAAAACATGGGGCATGAGAGGACGGTCACGTTCCAGTGAGTCCCTGGGATGGGATGCTGAGTGAGGGTCCTTGACTTCACGAAGGAAAGAATTTAAGAGTGAGCCATAGTAGAGTGAAAGCAGGTTTATTTAGAGAGATACACACTGCATAACAGAATGCAGTCCATCTCAAAAGGCGAGAGTAGACCCCAGGTGTAGAGGTGGTTAGTTTTTTATGGGCTGGGTAATTTCACAGGCTAATGAGTGGGAGGAGTATTCTAACTGTCTTGGAGAAGGGATGGATATTTCTGTGAACTGGGGCACCACGCACTTTTTGCTTTTATGGTGGGCCTCAAAACTGTCATGGCACCTGGGGGTGTGTCATGAAGCATATGCTAATATTCACGATGAGCGTATTATGAGGCTGATGGAAGTCAAATCATCTGCCGTCTTGGGCCTAGTAGGTTCTACTATTTTTTCAGTATCCTGTTTTTCTTAATGATGATGTCATTCTTTTAATGGTTGTGCCCTGCCTCCTTCCTTCCTGTCTCAAGAGAAGCCACTCTATCAGTGAATACACTTAAATATTTCTTCATAAAACATTTTTTTAATTATAGAAGTTATCTGCTCCAGAAAATATATCTTCTCTAGTTATCTTTAATTTAGTGACACACCAAAAATAGGCAATTCTTCATGTTGTTTATTATTGAAACCTAATCTAGCAAATGGCATACATCAAGACATTTAGAAATATCTGTACTTTCATCTTAGCTGTAGGATAAAACTCCTGTCATGTATCATCTGTTCTAGAAGTTATTTCTTCCAATCTTCAGCAGTATATTCTATGTATATTCCAAAAGTGTTTTGCTACTGTGGTGTAATAAAAACATAATACTTGATCTTTGGCCCTGGTTTCTGGCACAGAGCTCCTAAAACCCTTGGAATTTCCTAAGTGGTAGAAGTCTTTTGTTATTCATAACAACCCCCTTTCTGACCATACCTGAATTTATGCTAATGAGGTGACTAAAGGCAGGACCCCTAAATAACTTCAAGTTAGGAGCTGGTCAGCAGAAAGACCAAGCTTGTGATTAAAGGACTGGAACATTCAACCCCACACCTTGACCTCTGGGAAGGAGTGGGGGCTAGAGATTGAGTTCAGTCACCAGTGGCTAATGATTTAATCAGTCTTGCCTATATAAAGAAACTCTGACAAAACTCTTGAATGAAAGGGTTGGTGAGCTTCTAGGTTGGTGAACACATCGACATGCCAGGAGAGGGCATGGAAGCGCTGCACTTTGGCCTCCTCTGTTCCATTTGGGTGATCCTGAGCTGCATCCTCCCTCCCCATATCTTGCCCTATGCATCTCTTCCATCTGGCTGTTTCTGAGCTGTATCCTTTGAAAGCTAAGAGGAGATAGTGTATTCAAAAGGACAGACTGTTATGCTGAATCCTGCCTAAAGAGCCACTAAGATGAGGACATTGCATTGGCAAAATGGAAGTTACTGGGAACCTTGACAAGAGCAGTTTCAGTGGAGTAACTGGGAAGAAGCCAGCTTGTGAATAAATAAGAGTGAGTTGAATGTTAGAAAGCGGATTCCACATATGTAAACAACTCTTTTGAGAAGTTTCATATTAAAGGGAACAGAGAAATGGGGCTGTATCTAGAAGAATATGTGGGGTTAAGGGAAAGTTTGGTTTTGTGATTTGTTGATTTTATGATGAGAGATCTTGGAGCATGTTTGTTTGCTGAGAAAAGTGAAACAGTACAAAGGAAAGAGGGAAACAAATGGAAGGGAAGGGGATGAAATCTGGAGCACAGAGGAGGAGCTGGCTTTGAGAGGAAGAAGGTCTTGATTTCAATGTGGTTAGAGAGAAGTAGGAGAGAATTCAAGATTGTAAGTATAGATTGGTTTGGCCCTTTGTCGAAAGATGAGGAAGTTTTCCCTGGTGACTTCTCATTTCTTGATGCAGCATGAGGGGAGCTCATCATTAGTGGAGGAAAGAATGTGGGAAATATGAGGAAATAGGAGGAGGCATGAAATAGTCTTCTGAGAAAATAGGGAATCCAACCTACTGGAGAAACAGTAGGATTACTGGAGTGCATTGAGTACCTCATGGAGATATAACAGGAATTAAAGTGAAAATAACTCTGTTTGTGAATTTATCTTATACCATTCATGTGCTCAGCTGTAATCTTAAAGAAGGCAGATGATGTTCATGTGGGCTGAGGTTTTTCCAGCAGAAGCTGGAGAAGGGAATGATGGACAGTCAAGCTAAGTGGATTTGTAAGGGAGTTATTATAATGATGGATGATGGAATCAAGACTAAGTAAGATGGTAAACGAAGCCAGAAGGGGCTTTGGGCAGGGAGTGGGGAAAGGAGCAACATGTTATGTCCTATACATTCTCTCAGATATGAAGGGACTGACATTAATCAGTTGACAAGCCAAAAGCTTGGATCACAAAATGGTAGGTTTGCCTGCTCAGTGTCATGCACCTGGTTTGGATTTTTCTTTTCTCTACAGTGACTGGCTTGAACACTTACTTATCTTCTTACTTAATCCTATGAGTACTTGTTTAACTAAAAATTTGGCACTGGTTTTCCCCAGTCACCTTGAGGTGAAGCCTTCATTTTCGTTATATTAGTAATGCCTCTGAAGGAAGATTCCTTTCTTTGCTTTCTTACAAGAAGCATTTAACTCAAGATCATTTCAAAGTCAGTCATTTTCACCTTTTCCACTTAGTGTTTAATGTGCAGAACCAACAGACCAGCCATGTTGCTCTTACACAGCCTCAGTATCATTTAAGATATCTACCTCATTAGTCCATTTACAGTCTCTGTCAGCACATAAAGTGCTTGAGACATGACAATGAAAACACACCTGTGATTAGCATCTAAATTAAATCATCCAATGTCCTATGATTTGCTTCTTAGCATAAATCATGTCTAACCACTAGTATGCTTTCAAGGTCAGCAAGTTTAGACTCTGGTTGTTCTACAGAAGCAGTTGAAAATAAAAATACCTTGGTGATCAATTACTTCTTGAAACTTCTGCTTTTACAATGTCCAAGACTTGAACTTGGACCTCATTCCAAAGAATGGGAGGCCCAACATTTATGGAAATGTATAAATATCTTTTGAGTATGGTCCTGCACCATCACTTTAAGGTACAAGACCCACTCTTGCACAGTGCTTCCATGATCACAAAAGAGTCATCCTCAAATATCCGCATTGACCATGGTCTTCATTCTGACCTGACCCAGCTTGTGCTTTGCTTCCTATATGTCCTCACTTCTCACTTCTCTCTTTTACATAACATCTGGCGCTATTGACCCGGCTTCATCTTTTTGCTTTTTCCTTCAGCCTCAATGAGACTCTCCCCTGACTATGTCATGTTTTGGACATGCTGTATAATAAGCATCCTCTCTGGCTTGGAGTGGCCTCTGGAAGCTCAGACATTGACATTGGTATTCAGAAACACCACACTCCCTGGGTTTGCCTCGACCGCAGTGTAGACAATACGCACCTCATCAATATTGTATTCAAGTGCTGAAAGTCTTACATGTCTGCCAAGAGTCAATCTTCTATGCATAGGCCCATCTGTCCTGAAGAAGCTCCAAGGATAGTGTTTGCCACACAGATGCCATTTAATGAACATTTGAATGCATAATAATAATAGGTAATACATGGGCTGTTTACTCTATGGCAATATTACCAAGCGTTGTGTGATTTATGTAATTTAACCTTCAAAATAGCCGCATGAGGAAGGTACTGTTATACCTTCAATCATTCTGTGAATACAGTACAGGGGAAGATTTTAACTCAACTTCCTCCTTCACCCCCATTTCTGGTCAGTGAGGAGACTGAGTTTTTGGACAGTTCTAAGTCTCGTGACTATAATCATAGCATCCACTGCGGCGC
Organism: Tursiops truncatus; assembly: GCF_011762595.2. NCBI lineage: Eukaryota > Metazoa > Chordata > Mammalia > Artiodactyla > Delphinidae > Tursiops > Tursiops truncatus. The sequence goes on along the minus strand of NC_047036.1, from coordinate 120,015,225 downwards.
TCCCATTCCTAGCCTTAAGCAGTGGAGCAAGCGCTAGACCCTGAAGTCAGGCTAAGTGTCAGTGAACCTAAGACCTAACATGGATAACTAACGTGCATTGAGCATTTTCTACAAGCCAGGCCTTGTGTATTATCCCATTAAATCTTCACTGCCTCCTCTAGGTATTGTGCTTCTTCCAGTTTTAACATGTCAAGTAAGGCTTCAAGAGGTAAGTGATTCATCCAGAGTTACCCAGCTAGTAAAGTGGTGGAGCTGGAAACAAACCCAGTTCAGTCTGGCTCTGAAGCCAGTAGTATTCTTAGCCACTGTACTCTACTAAAGGAGTGAAACTTTATGTTGTAAAGTCATGTTTCAAGGCTGCTTCATCTTGAACTTTTACAAAAACTCAGTTGACCAAATGTTTACCTAAGGTGCTGCCTTGTGAAGTCTTACAGTTGGATCAAAGTTGAAGTATTGATTTAGAAATTGCCTCACCAGTTAATAGTTCCCTTTCCTCTCCCAAATATAGTCAATACTAAGAAAAAGGAGGAACAGAGTTTTTCACACACAAGGGAAACCTTCTCTGGAGTGGAAATGGGGCCATTGTTTGACCCTACTCATTGATTTGTGTGAACTTTTCTTCCACTCTTAATGTGAGTTATAGCTGGGAATTGAGATAACTGAAGCAAATTCTGAAACTTTGGGTTTTTTCCCAGCTATCATTCCTTTTGTTTTTATTGAAGTATAGTTATTTACAATGTTGTGTTAGTTTCAGGTGTATGGCAAAGTGATTCAGTTATTAAATATATATTCTTTTTCAGATTCTTTTCCCTTATAGGTTATTCTAAAATATTGAGTATAGTTCCCTGTTCTATACAGTAGGTCCTTGTTGGTTATCTATTTTATATATGGTAGTGTGTATATGTTAATCCTGAACTCCTAATTTATCCCTCCTCCTCTTGCCCCTTTGGTAACCATAAGTTTGTTTTCTAGGTCTGTGGGTCTATTTCTGTTTTGAAAATAAGTTCATTTGTATCATTTTTTTTAGATTCTATATATAAGTGATATCATATGATATTTATCTTTCTCTGTCTTGCTTACTTCGCTTAGGATGATAATATCTAGGTCCATCCATGTTGCCGCAAATGGCATTATTTCATTCTTTTTTATGGCTGAGTACTATTCCATTGTATATGTATACCACATCTTCTTTATCCATTCATCTGTTGATGGACATTTAGGTTGCTTCCATGTCTTGGCTATTTATTGTAAGTAGAGCTGCAATGAACATTGGGGCACATGTATCTTTTCAAATTATGGTTTTCTCCAGATATATGCCCAAGAGTGGACACTTTGTTAGTCAAAGAAAAACAAAGCTGTCAATTGAGGTCTTGAGTTAGGCATAAGGGTTTCCTCTGGAATGAGTGGGCTGCCTGACTCCTGTCTCAGTGGATCAGGCTCCTCTGCTGGGGTTTCATGGCCATCAGAACTTGTCTCCTGCCAATCTGTCCAATTCCAGTCCTCATACTTTTTGATGATCCAACAGGCCAGTCCCCACTTCTGTACCTGCACTCATGTTGTTGCCTTTTTGTCTCTGTCCTGCTCACTTATTCAAATTTGCCTGCTACTTCGTCTAACACCAACCGTGATCTCACCTTCTGCACAAATTCTTACCTGTTTTGTGTACTAAGGGTACAAACTTTGGCGTTCAGAAGACCTGAGTTCAAATCTCAAAGCCTCTACTTACTGTGTGCCATTGAGTAAATTGTTGAACTTCTCTAATATTGTGACTGATCAGATCTTCCTCAGGAGTTGTAAGAATTAGATTAAATCACACATGTAGAACAGTTAGCTCAGGGTCTGGCATGTAGCAAGTGATTATTAGATGTTATTTACCTCTTATGATTTCCACTAAGAGCCCTTTATTCTAAGCTGTACTCTCAAGGGAAAGGGAAAGACTCATAATATTTATTCGGGCTGATAAGGCGGGAATGGTCTTAGGAGGCAGTCTATGGTAACTTGTCTCCAAGAGGGCCGCCATCCATCCTTTTCTATATTCCTATATTTTTATGCCACTGTACCATCTAAATGTAAAATCTATTCGTCTCCCAACCCTCTGAACTTAGCTAGCCCTTAGTGATTTATTTGACCCAAAAAATGTAGCAGAAGTGACATTTTCTTACAAGAAGAGGTTCTGTGAAGACTTGCAGCTTCCTCCAGGTCTCCTGAAACAATCCCTCTAGGAGAAGTTGACACCAGGTAATAAATTCATCTATTCCAAAATTAACTGTTGTGAGAGACCCAAGTCACATGGAGAACCCCAGGAAAATAAGAAGCAAAATGAAACATGTGAAGAGAGGCAGAGACATCAAGGAGCATGGTGACTCCACTCATGTGAGTAAAGACCCATCTTGGAAGTGGCTCCTCCATACCCAGCTACCCTAACTGATAATCTGTAAGACTTGAGACCTTGAAATTCCTGGGAGAAAACAAGGGAAAGTCTCCTTGACATTGGATTTGGCAATGATTTTTTGGATATGACACGAAAAGCACAGACAACAAAAGCAAAAGTAAACAAGTGGGACTACATCAAACTAAAAATTTTCTGTGCAGCAAAAGAAACAACAGAATGACATAGCAACCTATGGAGAAAATATTTGCAGACCATATATCTGATAAGGGGTTAATATCCAAAACATATAAGGAACTCATACAGCTCAACACCAAAAAAAAAAAAAAAAAATTAAAAATGGGCAAAGGATCTGAATAGATTTTTTTTCCCAAAGAAGACATACAGTTGGCCAACAGATGTATGAAAAGGTGTTCAAAATCACTAATCATCAGGGAAATGCCAATCAAAACCACAATGAGGTATCGCCTCACACCATTAGGATGGCTGTCATCAAAAAGACAAGAGATAAAAAGTGTTGGTGAGGATGTGGAGAGAAGGGAACCCTTGTACACTCTTGTGGGAAAGTAAATTGGTGCGGCCACTATGGAAAACAGTATGAAGGTTCCTTAAAAATATAAGTACCAGGGCTCCCCCAGTGGCGCGGTGGTTGAGAGTCCGCCTGCCGATGCAGGGGACACGGGTTCGTGCCCCGGTCCGGGAAGATCCCTCATGCCACGGAGCAGCTGGGCCCGTGAGCTGTGGCCGCTGAGCCTGTGCGTCCGGAGCCTGTGCTCCGCAATGGGAGAGGCCACAACAGTGGGAGGCCCGCATACCGCAAAAAAAAAAAAGAAAAAAAAAAAAATATATATATATATATAAGTACCATATGATCCAGCAATACCACTTCTGGGTTTATATCCAAAAGAAATGAAATCAGTACTTCGAAGAGATATCTGCACTACCATATTCACTGCAGCATTATTCACAATAGCCAAGATATGGAGACAACCTAAATGTCTGTCAGTAAATAAATGGATAAAGAAAATTGTGTGTGTGCATATGTATACATACATGCACACACACACCCAAACACAATGGAATATTATGCAGTCATAATAGGGAAATGCTACCATTTGTGACGACTTGAATCAACTTGGAAGACATTATGCTTCCAGGTGACATAAGCCAGACACAGAAAGACAAATACCATTTGATATCACTTATACGTGGTATCTAAAATAGTCGAACTCACAGAAACAGTGCATAGATTTGTGGTTGCCAGCAGCTGGGGGAAATGGGGAGATGTTGGTCAAAGGATACAAAGTTATAAGTTGAATAAGTCCTGGGTATCTAATGTACAGTACAGTGATCATAGTTAATGATACTGTATTGTATGTTTGAAGTTGCTTAAGAGAATAAATTTTAAGTGACCTCATTACACAAGAAAAAATACTAACAATGTGAGATAACAGAGGTGTTAGCTTGATTGTGGTAATCATTTCACAATGTATACATATATCAAATCATCATGTTTTACTCTTTAAATATATACAATTTTTATTTGTCAATTATACCTCAATAAAGCTGGGGGGAAAATTAAAAATGTATTTAGAAAATAAAAACTTTTTTTAATTCTAAAAAAGAAAGAAACCACCCAAACAAATTCTTCCCAAATTCCTGATCCACAAAGCTATTAGCAAAATAAATTGGTTGTTTTAAGCCACTGTGTTTGGGGGGTAGTTTATTATGTAGTAACAGATGATAGAGCACGGTCTTAGCCTCTTGAAGTTGACATAATGGAGGACGGACAAGGCAGTGTTGCAATGACATCTCCCTTGATAGCTGGTGTGGGAAACAAAACAGGATTAGGTACCCCCTTGAGACTGTCCCTTTTCTCCTGTTCCTAAAACTGGCCTGGGAGTTATCTCTGTTATAAAGAGATTTTAATATACTGTGGTAGAATGTAAAATAGTTAAGAACAAAGCTTTGGCGTCCTAAAAATGTAGGTTTACAATGTGACTTTGCCACTTATTAGCTATGTGACCTTAGACAAAGTGCCTAACATTTCAGAGCTTCTATTCCCGCATTTGTAAAATAGGATAATTCTTACCTCTCAGGGTTTTATACAACTTAAGTGAGACAACGAGCATAAAGCACCCAGCAGAGATCCAGGCACAGAGTAAATGTTCAATAGATACTAACCACGACTATTAATATGCATGTACTGTATTCACTTTGGTGATTCACCTTCTCTCCGTGATTCCACAGCAGAAAATTTTGAACTTAATACCATATCTTTAGAAAATCTAATTTGTACCACAACATCCAGCCAATATTTACTTATATTGACAATATTAGTTCTCACGGACAATGATTTTCCCAATCTGAACAAGGGGAGCTGAGTCACTGGTAGATAATCCAATTGCTAATGGCTTGAAATCAGAATATTCACTTTATCGAGGTCAAGCTGTCATTTTAAGGGGAATATTGAAGTAAGAAGTTTCCACTTGTTATTCACACTTCCTACCAGATTTGGACTGCCTTTATCTGCACTCACATAGTAGATTCCTGTGATTATTACATCACAGTGTTAGCCAGTGATCACAAGAATCAAAGGATACACAATGCTACATGGGAGTTCTTCGACTCTTACTGGCTTGTTGTACCCTGCAAGCACTAGTCTGCAGCACTTTCCAATAGTTTACTGCATTCCCCAAAGTCCACAGCCAGGGCCCAAGAGCCCCACAGGCCAGACGGTTCCCCAGTTCACTCACATTATAGGGCCATTATATGTTCATTTTGGCTTGTAGGTCCTACGAGGTTAAGAAGAAACCTCGTAGGGAGGAAGAAACCTGCTTTTCAAAGACTGAAACAGGGTTATTTCTTAGAACATGGAGACTATAGGTCCCAGAGGTGGTATTTATTCATTCTACAAACATTTGCTAAGGCTCAACTAAGTGCCAGGCATGATGCTAGGTGCTGAGGACATAGCAGTGAAGAAGCTCGAGTGTGCACCAACAACCACAAATAATTTTGAAGTAAGGCAGACACTTCAAAAGATCACTCAGATAACCTTTAAATAAGTGCTATGAAGGGGAGGTAGAAGGTGCTCTCCATTAACCAGGGAATTAAGACTGAGTGTCCAGGAATGCCTCTCTAGGAAAAGAACATCTAAGCGGTAGCTTAAAGATTGAGTAGGAATTAGCCAAGAGAGGGGAGTAAAGAGCATGTGCTAAGACCAGGCCTGCCCCTTGGCTGGCTCTAGGACAAGAGTGCAAATGGAGGGTCCAGGTCCAAAGTCCACCCTCTTCCTTTCTGCCTCCATTCTGTACTGTGAGGGGATTTATGCTTATATGTGGGCGCCCATCCCAAACATTCAGGCTCTTAACCCATCACAAGGCAAACAGCCACCCAGAGTTATGCGCTCTGTGATGTGGTGTGCCTTGAAGGTGGCAAACTCTGGGGAGAGGCCTCTAACATGCTCTAAAAGTTGGGTCCCCAGAGAGTGGCCTAGAAATGGATACACGACCTGGGCTCCAGGCAAGCACATCATCTTGCTCTGTGGACTCCTTATCCCATTGTGGAAATAAAGCCAGAAAAGAGCCAGAGTGGGTGTTTATAAAGTACAGGCCTGGCAGGGCCCTCATTGTCAGGCCTTTGGACAATACAAGACCAAGCCCTAGGCAGGAACTCATCTGCAGACTCTGTGACTTAGAAGTCTGGACATGCATCAGTGAGTTCTCCTGGAACCTGGTGCAAAACTGTGTCTGAGCCTACACATGTATGCATGTTTCTGGGAGGTGTTTCACAGTTTCCTTCAGCCTCATGAAGAAATCCCTAACACCCCAAGTGTTAACAATCACTAGAGCTGTTAGACGTTGTCCAGGTGACTCTGAGATCTCTTGGAACTCATAGCTTCTGTGATTCCCAGACAACCTCTACTCACAAAGCTGGCTCTCTCACCCGAGCCTGGCTGTAAAGAATCCAGGAGAAAGGGGCTGGATAAGGAAATATTTGAACATTAATTGAAATTCCTTTCAATTGTATGTCCTTCATACTCACATAAGACTTCTAAACATTTTGGAAAAGCCATACGGCCATCCATTGGAGAACGTAACTAACCTTCTTCCAAAGCACTAAATTTCTCAGCAGCTAGGAAAGGCTATCACCAAAATTTTATTACTTCTCCCACAGTCTAGAAAGAATGCATTTTCTAGACTGAAAAAAAGAGTGTTGGCAGGGACACATGAAAATGTGGAATCTAATACCCAGGCATCTATTTCACTTAATTATTTTGCTGACAGAAAAAGTTTTAAAGTATCTCTTTTGAGTTTCTTTTGCTGGTGGTAAAGAGTGTTTACCCCATTCCTTCATTCTTTTACCTAGAGGGACCACTTGGAGTTGTTTTCCTCAGTTTTGTCTAAAAGTAAGAGTTAAACTTATTGCACAAAATTATGAGATTGTTCCAAAGAGCTCAAGTGGCTTTGGGGTTTTAGAATTGGATTATCCTACATAGATGATAATACAGTGCAGTCATATCTAAGGATAGTGGGGGAAGTGTTCTCTGACAGTAGCTTTTTCAGCCCAAAGAGAATTCGTTCTCATAACCATGTCTTTGCCCACCACCACTGTTTAGGAAGCAGGATCTCAGGACAGAGTTAATGTTTATTTAGTGTTTATTATGTGTCAACTCTCTATTAAGCCCTTTACACATGTTAACTCTCTATTTCACCGATGAGAAAAACAAAGTTCAAAGAAGTTCGGTAACCTAGATGGTAAGGGGTAGAGTGAGTATTTGAAGCCAGATCTAGTTGACTCCAAAGTCATTGCTCTCCACCTCCGTGAGGACATAAGGAAGAAAGAGGCCCTCTTTTAAAAAGGCAGACTCATGCGAGGAACACTATGTGAGCATAAATTCATACAGTGCTTGTAGTGTACATGAGCACTCAAGAGACAGGAAATGGGCTGATTAGTACCAGATGGGGCTCGTAAGACAAGTTTCATGTGCAGTCCTGCAGGGGGTGGACGGCAGAGTTTCTGCCTGAATGCACACCCTTGCTTCTTACTGCTCTGCTCTGCTCTGCACTGAGTCTCCTTTGGGAAACATTTGTCCAGAGCAGTTTTTCAGGTAAGGATGGGGTTGGTGTGGTTTTTTTTTTTTTTTTTTTTTCTCAGGCATAACAGGAAGCAATGGCTTATTGTGTTCTCATGAATACACTATGATCTCCAGATGGACCTGACAGACGATCATTCTCAAGAAAGATGAACTGGAAAATATCAGGTTGCAAGAATCCTATTACAATAACATTCAACAACCTTTGACTTCATCAGTCTCAAGAGAAAGGCGGCTTTGGGGTAGTAGCTAATTATTACAATAATAATGATGACTGACATTTGTTGACGATGTCAAGCCTTATGTGCCTCCACTCAGAGAATCTGCAAAACAATCCCAGGAGGTGGCTCCTGGCATCCCCGGTTTATAGATTAGGACACTGAAGCTAAGGAGGTTAAGTGGCTACCAGCCTAAGGTCGGTCAAACACTAGGAAGTAGCAAGGCTAAGATTGGAAACCAAAGCATGCTAATTTGTAGAGCCGCAGGCTTGAGCACAAGCTGCCTTCTGATGCCTGGTCCCTGACTATTGGGAAATTAATCATTTATCTTTCCTGATGAAATCACAAGGTGAGGTGATCACTTTGGAAAATGGAAGCATGGGACCACAAGGTGATGCTTATCACTAAGTTTCACCCATTTCCTTTTTAAAGTATTGTCCCCAATATACAGAGAAAATAAATAAGTCCCTAAAAATCTATGTTGTTATCTATGGAGGATGATGCTTGAGGGAATTATTGAATGGAATTGGGGAAATCACAGATATTAAAATGGGCCACTAGGTCTCTTGTTTTACATGTTCATAACATTAAGGGCTATCATTGATGCTAAAGCCACAGTCTAACAGCAGCATCCTATAGTCATCCCTCACAGAAGAAAAGAAAGAACCCCAGAAGTGAGGATCTCTCCACCCACCCTTCCCCCACCCTCTGTCATGTCTTTCCACTGGCATTCCTCCAGTATATTTGGAAGAGAAATCTATGGAAATCTATGAAAATTCTCAACCCAGAATCTTGGTATATTCAATATGTCAGTCCATCACTGAAGAAGTATTTCTGTACTGAGCACTTGGCAAGGCACTTTGGGCACACACAAAATAGTATTTACCTACTTTTCATGCTTTTTCCACTTAATACAATTCAATCCTCACTATAGCCTTTTGAGTTACTATTGTGTGACCACCCCCTTTTCCAGAGGAGGAAACTGAGCCTCAGAGAACCTAGTTAATGAGTTTAGGGTGACAACCTAGTAAGCAGCAGACCTGAGAATAGAAACTTGGGCTGGGTGCCTTCAGCTATCTGCATGCCTACCAACTGTACTTTGTGGCTTACTATGTACCCGTCACATACCTGAATGCATTTAGATATCACTACTCCCTAAGATGTGACTCAATGATAAGGAAAATGAGACTCAGAGAGGTCACCCAGAGACTGGACCCTAACCCCAGATGGGTCTGACCTCAAAGCTTTTCTCATTATGAATGGCTCTGTCTTGGACATTCGTGGGTATCTCTGAGCTGTGCCCTTTGCTATAGCCAACCAGTTTAGGTTTCTCCAGAAAATGTGGAGGGTCCTCAGTCTGCACAGTGGTTTTCACCTGAAGAGTGTTTGAACAGGAATGGTTCAAATTTAATTTGATTTTAAATCTGAAGATAAATGTGTTCATTCATTCCTACTGCAACTCTAACAGCTACCAAGCTGGGTAGTGGCTTCATCTCAGTTTTACACATGGCAAAAATATCAACCATGTTCAACACTTCAAGTAAACAACTAACCAAAGGCAAACATATTTACTTGAAATTTTGCAACACAGAATCAAAAAAGCATTTGGAAAACTCCAGGGTTGACAGTATAGCATCACTCTCAAGCTCTTTGAGGCAGAACTCACAACATTTTATTAGATGCTCCCAAACAGGAACCATGCCTGGCTTCCGTCATGTGCAAGATCTGACATAGTGTTTGTAACCAAACGCTATTTATTATCATCACTATTTTGTGTTTCGCTTGACATCCATGTAATTATGTTTATTCTGAAGGCCTCCAACATCATCTAGAGCTGACTCCAAAGAGACTTGACAAAAGTTGTTACAAAGATACTCTTCAGTATATCTCAGTGAAAACAAAATTTCTGAGACTAAATGAAAGGACCCAAACTTTCCCCCTTCTTTTTGACAATAGGAATTGAATAATGTGCCACAAGAGACATTGCATAAGGGCTACTGGAAAGGGTTGGACTGGATGCTCTCTAAAATTTCTTCCAACTCCTAGGGCCTCCGCTTTGTTTTCCATTTCACCTAAAATTTGTCTTCTGTTCATTGTGTCCCACAATGACAGTGCTTTGTTGAAATGCCCCATGAACTGATTCCATTTGAGAATCTCAGCTTTAAAAATTGGATTTAAAAGTGTGAGTTGCTTATAGCAAATACTGTAATTTTTATATAATTGGAGTTAATTGGAGAAATGATTGAGTTAGTGTGACATGGTATCAGCCTAACAGTGTACTCCAAATCCTAGAAAATACATTAGAAAACTGACCCAATTCTCTTGAGTCCAGCAAAAGCATGTAGATCTACCTAAGTAGATCCCAAATGTTTCTCATTAATATTTCCTAAATATCTACTCTTAAGTTAGGTGATATTTGCATCCTTTTTGTCTAGCAATTATAAGCTCCACTTCTACCATAAGTTAAGCATTGGAGACCAGTGAATGAGATTTTAAAAACAAAATAAAAAGAAATGTTCATACTACCCATTTGAAATACTCAGGGCTCATGGGTGAAACATTTGCTTATAAGGCATGACTATAGTATGTGTACTATTGCACCTATTATACTATGTTGTAATAAGTGCTTAGAGAGCAAGTGTTCTGTTTCACTGGTCCCAGACAGGATTTGCTGTATTAACCATTCCACATCGCACATTCACAGGCAATTAACCAGATTCTTACAATGTCCGCCTATTCTCCAGGAAGCAGGAAAGAACCAAGCACAGTACTAAGCACGGAGTAAACATTCCACAAATACTCTCAGTTGGGTTGCTTAATTGGACTGGAATCTGTTTCCATTCTTTCTGGAAATGAGGGTGCCAACTAGCACAATGGGCCGGTGAATTACTAAATATTACTGATGCCGAAATTCACTTTATATCAATACGAGCTTCCATGAGGGCTTACTTACCTGCTAGAGATGAGCTTAGGCAAAACACCATCTGCCTTAGTCAGTATTAAATTCTGAGTCCTTCGAGTACAGGTTTGGGTGTATTCCTGTTTCTCTCTGTGTGTCATCAGCACAAAGTGTCTAATTTTGTGACTTAGGGTCCAGCACACCCAGAAGGATTGCGAGGGACCAAGAATGAGGAAGGCGAGAAGAGCTTAGTCGGCTGAATTTGAGAATGTTTGACTCATTTCTAATTCTGAGTCTCTGTATGTACTGCCCATCTGTCCCCACTCTCTTGCCCTTCCTTTGCCAATCTGTACACATTAAAATTGCTAAGATCCACATGAAAACCTTTCACCTCAAGAAGATCTAACATCTACTTAGTGCTTCCTGTGTACCAGGCTTTACATATATTATTCTGTTTGGTCTTCCAAACAACCCTCAGTGGATGTGTACCAGCATCTGTATTATTGATGGGGACATGTGACATAGAGGTGAAGGTGACAGAGGTGAGTGGTAGGGCAGCATTTGAACCCAGATGATTCCAAAGCCTGTACCCCTTGTTGTTGACTGTAAAGCTACAGAACTTTTCAGGACCTGCCCTGTCCCACCCAACCACACCTTATACTGCATCCCTTTAGAACTACTTTTAAACTACAAACCACAGTTCTGCACACATGACTCTGAAAATACCTTCTATTTGTCTTGTGTTAGTAAATGTTGGCTTCCCAGATCAATGTTAAGGTCTTCTAGAACAGGAACTTGGCGTTCCGCCTTCTCCAGAATACAGTTTGTGTGGTGGGCTGTAGAACAGCTCAAGTTCAAACCTAGATCCACCGCTCACTAGTAGTGTGACCTTGGGCAACTTACTGTGCTGTGTTTTCTCACCTGCAAAATGGGTATCAAAAATATACCTACCTTAAAGTTAGGCTTTTCTCTGGGGTAATGTAAAGAAGATAAATGTCTACAAAACTGGTAGTATTATCCTATAGATCTTTATTAAATATTAGCACTATGCTGCCAAGATTGCTGTGCTCCCAAAAAACTTCCCAAAACACATAATGTCTTTTCAAATTATCTGAATTATGTGAAGTATAACATCCATGATAATGGCAAATTTTATTGGATATGCTGATCCTGAAGATGATGAGAGAAGCCAAATGTTTTGATTTGGTTCACAGGAATGATGTAGATCAGTCAGCTTCCTATGTTTATTGTGAGGTTAGAGGATCAGAGGAATAGTCCACAGGGAAGATTTTATCACTGTAAACAGAATTAGCTACATCTTAGAGGCGGCTATTCAGAAAAAAACTGTTTGTCTTAGTCTTTGCAGGAAATTGGTTTCTAAGACCATAGTTGCCCATGTGTAAGGAGTTGGCTTTGCTGGGAAACTGTTTATTTTCAACAGCCAATAGTTTCTTAATTGTTTTGCTGTTAATTAGCTAAGCATGCGGTTTAACTGAGATCAAAGTATTCAAGATGCAAAGCGTATTTAGTAGAGGAAAATGTCTAATTAGCTTCCTCTAGTACATAACTCCATTGCTTCCTAGCCAACGGGGACAACACAAGACAGAAATCAGATGTGCTTACTTGTTGCCTAATTCAATCAGAAGGGGGGGCCTGAAGAGCCTCTTTGGGTTATTAAATGACAGTTACAGAAGCTGAGGAACGTATATGTGCAAGCAAGGATGCAGGTAGGGAAGAGTTTGTTTGATGCAGAATGAGAAAGGATTTTTCAATGAGGGGACCTCCTTAAGCTACCTGAAGTTGGACCGGAAAATAATTTTCCCCAGATGGTAAGAGAATCACTGAATATTCTTTTTTTCCTTCCAGTTTTGGTTGAGAGTTAAAGACAATGATAAAAATCATAATCATTAATTACATTAAGGAAGTATGGTTGGTAGGGATGCGTGTGTGTGAGAGAGAGGGAGAATTACTGAATCACTCTGCATGTTATATTGAAGTGGGAAGAAATAAAACAGCAGTCACATACTGGAGCTGAAAAAACTCTGAAGGCTACTGTTTCTCCTTGGTCCCCTCAACAGGTCTTCCAGAATTAGCCCTTTCCTCTTTCGTATTTCCCACACACCTGGAAATCACAAGCTAATTGAAAATGAGCACAGGTCTACCTTGTCAGAATCCAGACAGGGTTTCTTTTAAAAAATGGATAAAGGTGAGTTTTACTTCTAAAGCAAATGCATAACCCATGTGGAGTAAGGTCTTCACAGTGCATTAGGTTTGGACACATGGAGTAAATGGTTTGAATGCTTATTCAAATAATTTACTCTTGCAGGCAGGGTCATGTCTTCACTGCTCTCTGCTATGTCTGCAGCTCCTAGCAAAATGCATGGCTTGCAGTACAAAGGCTACAAATCCTGTCAAATGGATGAGTATTTTATGAATGAATGAATACAATAATTTGAAGTTCAAGTAAACTATTCAGATCTATTTTTTAATGATTAAAAATAGTAGTTAAGCCTACCATTTGCTGAACATGGGCCATGTTTTGTGTTCTGTGCTAAGAGCTTTACTTGTATCATCTCCCTGGTGAGCCTGTTAAGCTCTTGGCCTTATTCAACCTGGAACTCCTTGGTAGTAAGATTATAAGCCCCATAGGACAGAACGAACTGATGACAGGGGAAAATCTTAGTTACTAAGATTCATTTTTCAGTTCATTTGACAAAAGAATTGATTCACTGCTTGCCATATACCAGTCCTGGTACTAGGGATTCAGTAGTAAACCAGGACTCAGCTTCTGTGTATATGCCTGTCCTTGCAGAGCTTCTAGTCTGTAGGGGAGATTCACAAACAAAATAACGTTTGTAGATTGTTCAGTAACAGTGAAACCACCACAGTAATCAAGATAGTGTAGTATTAGTAAAGGGACAGGCACATAGATCAATGGAACAGAAAGGAGAGTCCAGAAATAGGCCCACACAAATACAGCCAATTGATTTTTTAAAATAAACTTTTTATTTTGGAATAATTTTAGATTTATAGAAAAGTTGCAAAGATAATACAGAATTCCCATATACCGCTCTTCCAGTTTCCCTTAATGTTACCAGCTTACATTTCCATGGTACATTTTACAAAACTAAGAAATTGACATTGGTACAATACCATTAACTAAACTCTAGACTGTATTTGATTTCACAAACGTTTTTCTATTAAGATCCTTTTGGTATCCCAGGATCTAATCCAGGATACAACATTCAAATGGCCAGTTTATTTTTGCCAAAAGTGCAAAAGCACTTAAATGGAAAGAGAATAGTCTTTTCAGCAAATGGTGCTTAAACAGTTTGCATTTACATATATAAAAGAATAAACCTTACACTGTATATGAAAACTTAAAATGAATCATAGCTCCACTTACATAGATCTACATGTGAAATGTAGACACACAACACTTTTAGAAAAGAACTTTTGAGAAAATCCTCATGAACTGGCATTAGGCCAAGAGATATTAGAAATAACACCAAAAACAGTATCTATAAAAGGAAACATTTGGAGTTCATCAAAATTAGAAATTTTTAGTTGCAAAAGAAACTGTCAAGAGAATGAAAAGGCAAAACGCAGACTGGTAAAAATATTTCCAAATAATATATTCAGAAAGGACTTATGTCCAGAATATGTAAAGAAATTTCAAAATTTAACAGTAAGAAAACAATCTACCCAATTAAAGACTGAACAAAAGACTTGATCAGACACTTCAGCAAAGATAATGTAGGGATGGCCAATAAGCACAAGAAAAGATGTTGAACATCATTAGCCATTAGGGAAATGCAAATTAGTGCTGCTATGAAATACCACTGAGTGAGTACCCATCAGAATGGCTAAAGTTAAAGACACTGACAATCCCAAGTGTTGACAAGGTTGTGGAACAACTAGAACTCTTATACATGCTGATGGTAATGCAAAATAGTACAGCCACTCTGAAACAACAGTGGTGGCATCTTATCACAAAGTTAAAAGTATACCTATAATATGACCCAGGAATCCCACTCCTGGTTATTTATAATAGAGCATGGATTGGCATATTGTGACGAGCATGAAGTCCAGTACTCTGCTTATTTCTGTAAATAAGGTTTTACTGGAATGCAGCCATCCTTATTCCTTTATGTATTGTCTATGGCTGCTTTTACGCTAGTTGCAACAGAGACTACATGGCCCACAAAGTTAAAGTATTTACTGTCTGGCCTTATACAGAAAAAGGAGACCATCCCCTGCTCTAGAGAAATGAAAACATATGTCCACCCAAAAACCTGTATACAGTGTTTTTACAGCAGCTCTATTCATAATCACCCCAAACTTGAAACAACCCAAATGCCCTTCAACAGATAAACAAATTGTGTTATGACCATACAATGGGAATATTTGGAAGGAATTATATTTAAAAGAAGCAAGCTATTAACATAGGCAACAACTTGGAGACTCTCAAAGGCATTATGCTGACTGAAATAAACTAGTTTCAAAATGCTACTTAATGTCTGATTCATTTATATGACTTTCGAAAAGACAAACTTCTAGTAATGGAGAACAGCTCAGTGGTCACCATGGATTATGGATGGTGGAAGGATATGATTACAAAGGGAAAACTTGTAGAAGTTTTATGGGGTGATAGAATTGTTCTACATCTTAATTGCAGTGTTGGCTTCATAAATCTATACACGTGTCAAAATTTGTAGAACTGTACCCCCCAAAATGTCAATTTCACTGTATATTAATTTTAAATAATTTAAAATCAAAAATTAAAGGTGAAGCTGCCTGTCCAAGGCCACACAACTAGCCAGAAGTAGACTTTAAACCCAAGGTACCCAGAAGGGCTAAGTCATTTGCTTGGTATCACATTCTGAACGTTTCATCATGGCTGTGTTGAAACTTAGATGACCCTGTTCCTTTGGGCTTGGGCTTGGGTACTTACTAAGCATTACACCTGTGGCCAAAGCCCCTTGCCTGTTCTCCACTGTTATGAGGTATCTGGCTCCTTCAACCCATTCCTTTATGTGGTTTTGGGCAGAGATGTGAGTATCTGTATCTCTAGATGCCCAGCCAGCTGCCAGGCCATTATCAACATCATCATCCCACTCATCGGATCCTACATTTTTCAGTCCTTTATAGTTTTCAAACAACGTTCTTTTTTACTTGAACTTCACAATTACCAAGTGGAGAAACAGGTCAGGCAAGAATCATTTATCCACATTTTATAATCAAAAAAAAAAAAAAAAAAACCCAGAGGCTTAGCCACATCCAAGAATTTCCCCAAAGTTACAAGGTAACGTGAGGCAGAGGAGTGTTTAGACTCTAAGAAATCTGACTCCCTGCACACACTGCTTTTCCACGACTTAGCCTTTTATACAGATCATTCCTGACCTTGCTGAAACCTCTTCTGAATCAGATTGTGGAACTGTGGGATTAAGGCATTCACAAAGCTATTGTGTGAACTCTAGCTTAGAATGAAACCTTGTTGATACATGGGTGTTTTTTGAGTCTATCAACCCATCGGCCTGTTCTCTGAGATCTGCTGAGGCCAGAGTTCATGAGCTTTACCCATCAACTGAAGTCATTCTAGAGTTTTGACATCTGAAACTGAACCTCCCCTTATGTCTTGGATTCTTCCCTTCAGCAAACACAGACTACAGCAAATAAACTTTCTATGACCAATGACTCTTGAAGAGGAAAGCTGTGTCAACCAGATAAATGTCTCTGGCCTACTTGATGTGTCTTTTGATAAAAACCTTCTTTCAAATTCTGAATTAGACTTAGCATGTTAGATCATGGGGTTACTAACCTTGACTTTTCATTGTCACTGGTGTCCCTTCCCAAATGTATCTTTGAAACAAGTTTTCCTAAAGCATTCAAATCTTGAATTAGAAAGCACGTATTTCTCATTAGGAGGTTGGGATTAACACATACACACTACTATATATAAAATAGATAACCAACAAGGATCTACTGTATAGCACAGGGAACTATAGTCAATATGCTGTAATAATCTCTAAGGGAAAAGAACCTGAAAAAGAAAATATATATATATATTCAGTTGTGTGTATATATATATATATATATATAACTGAATCACTGTGCTGTATACCTGAAATTAACATGATATTGTAAATCAACTATAATTTTAGAAACTTAAAAAAAGAAAGTATGTATTCCTCACATATTGAATAGCAGACATTTAAATGAAAATGTAAAAGGGCTTCCCTGGTGGCACAGTGGTTGAACATCCGCTTGCCGATGCAGGGGACACGGGTTCGTGCCCCGGTCCGGGAAGATCCCACATTCCGCAGAGCGGCTGGGCCCGTGAGCCATGGCCAATGAGCCTGTGCGTCTGGAGCCTGTGCTCCGCAACAGGAGAGGCCACAACAGTGAGAGGCCCGCGTACCACAAAAAAAAAGAAAAAAAGAAAGGGTAAAAATTATTTGGAGGCAAAAAAAAAAAGAGTATTTGACCATCACCTAAGCCAAAATAAATGCTTTTTTACTCTAAATAGAAGATAAGACCCAGGAAGGAAAACCCTGGTGTCATTAGTGGGCTAACGAGGTGGATGAGATAAACAAGTCTAGGAGACTGTCATTAATTCCATTCCTCCCCCTCTCAACTTACCTTCTTTTCACTTTGCATATACCGTAGAGAAGGATGTACAGATCCAAGGGAAATGGTGCAGGGAGAGTAAATTGCGGTCTGCATTTGAGAAAGCAGTTTGCTCTCAAGAGAGGCAGCCAAGTGATGTGTGCTTAGTGAGCCAGACTAATTCTGTTATCTCGCTGCTGTCTGTGAAAGTAAAGTGCTAAATGTCTAGAGCTTCCCCCCCCCCCCCCCCCCGGCAGGTGATTCAGCACCTTCTACACTGAGGACCAGATCTGACTGAAATATCACTCTTGTGTAACCATATTATTCTTGCTGACTCAAAAGGAGACATGACGCTGTGTGTACGTATCAAGGTGCTTCTGCATATTTCGTTACTGGGATGTTTATGTTTTTAACATGGGCATACTTTCCTACCCAGTCTTCTTTCTTTGGTGGCACATGCTATAGTGTCTAAAGACACTGGCTCATTATTTCTGACTCTTATGACTTTTATTCATATTACCCACCCTTAAGGTCCTGTTTCTTCCAGTCATTGCTGTAGGTGGAACCAGAGAAGGAAAACACACACAAAATGATTTCTGGTTTTAATTTTAATGGCAACTACAGTCTCTTTCCCCATTCAGTTATTTTTCTTGGATATAATTCCTGGATGCCTAGTTTCAGGGAGAAACAATCACCAAATAAACATAATATCAAGTTTGTATTAATGTACTGGGATGGCATTTAGTGTAACATCTTGTTACTGTGACTTACAGTGAAGAATAAGAGAAGGAATACACATTCACTATCGTAAATTACAGCGAGGCAGAAATGTCATTTGTGTAAATATATAAAATTTGGTCTGTGCGTGTATAAACACGCACACAAGGCCTGCTATGGAGGAAATGAGATCCCTTCTACGTGTTCATTCACTCAGTCAACCACCGTAAGAGCACAGTCTGATTAAGATGGTTTCGTGTTGTTGGACGTGGCGGGGGGAGCAGCTGCAAGTGGTGGAAGGTTGGCCAGTTCCACAAGATCTACAGGGCTGTTTCTCCTCCCAACAAGCACCTTTTGGAGCATCTATGATGTACCAGACATTGAGAATACAGCAGTGGGAACAGCAGCGGGAAGGGGAGACCTCTTCTCAAGGATAGTCATTAAGCAAAGAAAGAACATAATTACAAGCAGTGATTACTGCTGTGAAGGAAATTAATAGGGAAACATGATCAAGCATAATGAGAGTGTGGTGAGGAGAGAGGCTACCTCAGGTCGGCTGGTTATTGCAGGCCTCTCTAAGAGATGAAGGAAGAGGCAGAATCAGTCATAAGAAGAGAAAGAATATTCCACAAAGAGAGAACAGCAAGTACAAAGGCACAGGCTAGCCTTGTTGACGGCAGAGAAGAGGGGTCATGTTGGTTGGAAGGTGGACAACTGAGAAGGAACAGGTATGTGATGAGATTGGAGTCACATAGGGACGTGTAGAACGTGGTGGAGGGTTGGTTTTTTCAAATGCAACGAGACGGGTTTTTTGTTTTGTTTAACATCTTTACTGGAGTATAATTGCTTTACAATGGTGTGTTAGTTTCTGCTGTATAACAAAGTGAATCAGCTGTATGTATGCATATATCCCCATATCTCCTCCCTCTTGCCTCTCCCTCCCTCCCACCCTCCCTATCCCACCCCTCTAGGTGGTCACAAAGCACCAAGCTGATCTCCCTGTGCTATGCGGCTGCTTCCCACTAGCTATCTGTTTTACGTTTGGTAGTGTATATATGTCCATGCTACTTTCAGGACTGATCTGTGATCTGATAGCAGCTCATTCCAGCTGCTAGGAGGAGGGAGAGTTGTGAAAGAGATAGGAGGAGAGAGAAAGCAGAGGGAGTCATGAGGAGAACACTGTAGTCATCCAAACAAAAGAAATAGTGAATGGTGTTACTTAGTAGCAGATGAGGTGGTGCCCAGTGAGCAGATACATGACATGGGAAACACAGAGTCTGCCTGTTTATTGGATGTGAAGCATGAGGGAAAGGGAAGAAATAAGGATGGCTCCTGGGTCTACTATGGTCATTTAGATTAATTTCAGCTGAGACAATGCTGAAGGACATTCTATTTTATGCTGAGCACCTTGACTTTTCCTTACAGAAGGAAAGTGGTCTGCAGGTGGGCTGTCATTCAGGACCTGAGGCCAGAGTCATCGTTTAGCAGTGTGTGTGATCTTAGGCTAGACACTGCCCCTCTCAGAGCCTCTGAACCACTTCCACTGAGCTCCAAGACCCTATAACTCTTGAAGATACTTTTTCATTGGTGTAGACTGCACATCCTCATAGTAACCTGAGTAGAGATGGGAATGTGGCATTAAGAGGAACTGAGGCAAATAGAACAGTTGGTGCAGTGCACCCCTCGTCACCACCCTGTAATCTTCAGGGAGTCTCCTTATTGGTGCTCTTTCTATAGTTCATCTTTGGACCTTTCTGTCAGCACAGCACTGAGAAAAGTCCAAAGGCAGGGAAGGGGCAGCCTGAAATACCACCACCAGAGGGCAGCATGGAGCTGTTCACACCCAGAACAGCCCCTGAGGTCATCAGCACCTCCCCTCCCCTCTGCCAGAGCACGCAGACCAAACTCATCCTAGGAAAGAGTGGTGCTGGGGTGGAATCACTGCTGCTAAAGCAAAACAGGAAAGGAAATGTTCCTTTCAACCAAGGTACCAAGAAGAGCATGAGCGTATCATTGCTGGAAAAAATGACAAACCCTAACTGCAACTGCATCTCACAGAGTCTAAACAACAGATAAAAAATCATTATTATCTTTAGCTACCATGCATGGAATGCTATATAGCCGGCACTAATAAATGGTTATATACACTATCTCATTTAAGTTCTATATAAACCCTGGGACCCATATCCTGGGTTTTGCCCCTGTTTTGCTGATGCAGAAACTGATACGAAGACATGAAAATCAGTGGAAAAAGCAGTTTTGTGTAACTACAAAAGTCTGTTTAACTGTAAAACCTCCCCTCAAGGCTGCTGTGCATCTCCGTACTATGTCCTAGCACTGGGCTGGGTGCTCTAGGGATAGAAATGAAGTGTTATATAGGATTTTGAGGCCTCAAAGAGCACACACTTTCAGAGTAGGAAGAATGAATTAAGCAACTAAGGAATGATACAAATACATCTATAATACAGAGTTTGATAGCTTGGTAAAACTATGACTACACAACTCTCAAATGTTTTTCTCTCATACCACATGACTTCTATAAGCAGTCACCTTCAGATATAAAAGGATGAATGAGAGAGTGAGGTACACTCAGTAACCCTAACCCTAACCCTTCAATCATTCATTTATTCTCCAAATAGTCAGTAAGTATCTCTGATTACGATAGACACTAGATATCACACTGAAACATACCTGGTCCTTGCCTTTGAGGGGACTGTAATCTAGCTGGGGTGGTAAAAAAAAAAAAAAAAATAGACGATAGCAAATAAACCAACCAAAAAATGTGGACTTGCAGTTATATGTACCATAAATAGGGTCCAGTGGCGAGCTATTATCCCTGGTGACCTCAGTGCTCTGTCCAACAGTTTCTTGACCTTGATTCTTATGACCTTCTTCTCCACTCCAGCCACCTGGAGCAGGTCTTCTCTGCTGTGATCCTGTTTCCAAATCCTTCTGTGATGGTAGTGTCACGAGCACGTGTCTCTCACACTCCCCTGGATCCTAGTCAGTCTTTGCTATGCTCTCAGGCTCTATCCCCTTTCTGACGTCTCTTGCCCAATCTGGACTCCATGGAAGGTCAGTTTAGCGATGGCCTTGTTCCTGCTCTAAAATCCTCCTGACCTTCCTCAGAATCTTTCTCTATCTGTGCCCATTTGTCTTTTGCTCTCTAGGCAGAACAGAGAGTCTCTTGATGGTACTTGAGATGAATTTTGTCAATATCACTCATTCATTCATACCTGCCTGCATGCTCTACTTTATTCCGCGGCTGTGTATTGACCGCTTGCTATTTTTCCAGCATTGCAATTGGCACAGAGACACCGCAAAGCAGTCTAGGATCAGGAAGGAGCAGCTCAGGTGCACTGAAGCATTATGAGAGAGACGGGGTGTCTTGCTATTAAGATGAAGGCGGCTGGGCTTCTACCCTGCAGGACCTCGAGGTCATGTTAACATTTTGAACTTAGAGAGAGAGCGAGACAAAGGAAAGATACTGGGAAGAAGTGTAACATGATTTGATTTGCAGTCTCCAAAAGGCCACACTGACTGCTGTGTGGGGAGCGGATTAGAGAGTGCCAGAGTGGGAATGGAAAGAACGGTTGAAAGCTGGTGCAGTAACCTGGGTGAGAGGTGACAGCTTCCTGTGGATAAAAGCTCTTCTAGATGAACACTAAGTTCTCTTCAAGCTCTGCGGCCCTTGGACTGTGTGATTCTTCACAAGTGCCTCGAGGCTCTGGTCCCAATCTCCCTCCCCTAATTTATGTCATGCAGAGAGTCTTGTCCCCCATCCTGTGCACTATACTGTAGAAGAAATGAGCCACTGTTTTCTGAACATTCTGCCACATTCCCCCCTCCAGGCCTTTACTCAAGCTCTTCTCTCAGCCTGAATACCACCCACCCTGCACCTCGGGTCTGTTCTAGCGATCTGTTCTGATCACCGCACAGAGAATGATGATACTCTTCACAATTGGGGTTATAACTCTGTTATATCACTAGTGTAATATGAATTGCATTTCCCTTACTTCACTCCTGCTCTCTCCTGAGTTGTGAATCTGTGCATGTTTTATTAGTGTTTTAATTTTCCTCTTCAAATCCATACTACCTTGCTCAGTGCAATATGTTTATGAATATTAAATGTTTGTCATAGCAAATCAGAAAGAACACAATTCAGCCTAATCCAATTCAGTTCGATTCAATTCAGTTCAATCCAACGCTTGTGTATTAGATATTTCCTTTATAAGGTATAAGCCCTTTAAGCTCAGACATTTGTATTATGCTTCTGTGTATGTCCTACTTAACTCATACAGTAGGTAATTAATAAATATTTATTGACTGGTTCACTTAAATTTAAAGACACTCATTTCTGTCTATCTTATAGATACTGATAACGTTCTTGTGTCAAATATGACATGTGTAAGCTTGAAAGGTATAATTCCATACAGTTAAGTGGTCAGGAAGTGTAATATGGACTTCTAAAGAATTCCAGCACAGGTCTAATAAGATAAAATGAGTTTAGGCAGCTGTGTACGAAGGTGTAACATATTACAGTATTATTGGCAGGCTCAGGTTTAGGAGAAAAAACAGTCACTACTGAAGTGGGGAAGGGGATTGTGGTTATGGTGATATACGTAAGAGATATCATGAAGAACCTGCCCCTAGATATCTACTTTACCAAAGGGAACCCTCCTGTGATGCCAACAGCTGAAGGTGACTTTTATCTCATCCTAATTGCTCAAGGATAAGCAATCTGTAACTCCAGGGACCCCATCCAATTCACTGGCATCACATTACTTTACAAGTAGGTCCAGGCTCACTTACCTGAGCTTACCTGAGAACAGGTGGCTCATCTTCAAGGCCACCCACTGCCTATTTCTTATGTAATGGAGGTGTTCCTGTGAAGGACACCATATTTTTTTATTCTGGTAAATACATAACATAAAATTTACCATTTCAACCATTTTTAAGTGTCCAGTTCAGTGGCATTCGCACGTTCACATTGTCATGCCACCACCACCACCAGTCATCTCCAGAACTCTTTGATCATCGTAAACTGAAATTCTGTACCCTATCATATTTATTTTTTAATTATAAAGTAATGTCTTCTAATAGTAGGAAATTCAGTGATATCAGTGTATAGAGTGAAAAGTGTAAGTTCTTTTACCATCCATTACAGGCCCATTTCTTGCTGTTAACAGTTTGTTGTGTACCCTTTGGATCTTTGTGTGTGTGTGTGTGTGTGTGTGTGTGCATTACATATACACACACGGTCATAGAGATATACTGTTTTATAAAAATTAAATCATAATATATGTGCTCTTTTGCTTTCTTCATTTAACCTAGTATTATGGACATTTTCCTATTCCTAATATATGGCTGTATGGTATTCCTTTTGCTGGCCACTTAGTATTCCATCATGTGGACATACCATAATTTATTTAACTATTGTCCCAATTATGGGCACTTAACTTTATTTTTAAGTATTTTTCCTTTTAAAAACAGTGTCACAATGAAAACTCTGATATACTCAAGCAAACATTCCTTAGGACACATTTCTAAAGGTTGTATTCCTAAAAATAAAGGTTGGCACAGGAGAGAAAAAAAGGTGATGTATACTGACTGTCGCATCACTCTACACAAACGCTTTAACTGCTTGTTTCCCAGTAATATGTTAGGAAGAAGGGCTCTGTGCTTACCAACCGTTAGTAACCCAGGCATAGTGTGGATTTGCTTGAAGTCACTGCCCTTTTTGATAGGATTCTAGATGCTCTCAGAGGAGGAGTTAACAGAAAGGAAAGGAAGCTGCTAGTCCATAGAGCACAGTGGGTTGATCCAGTTTGTAAAAATGAGAGACACACAAGCTCATACGTGGACTTTTCTACAGAGCAAAGGCGATGGGCATGTTTCCTGCTTCCTTGATTTAACCCGTCTTCACAATCAGCTCATCACCCTCGTGCATCCACATGAAAATTCTAGGCTTCCAGCTAGACCACACTAGTGTCAACATTCATAAGTGGGGGAAGACCTGTGCCACAGATACACATAATTTTCAATTTAATCAGTTCAGATGTATCTAAACATGAAGAGAGACTATGGAAAGAATGGGCCACTTGAGAATTGAGCTTCAAACTTCTGAGCAGTATTTTCTGCTTATTATTAGCAAAACCCCAAAGCAGAGCTGACATCATCTGGGGTAAAGGAGACTTGTGTTAAGGGTTTTTTGGGTTTTGTTTTTGTTTTATACGGTGATAAACTGGGGCCATACTTGGAGCAATGCATGACTCTTCTGTATTTGCATAGCATAAACTTACATCCATTAGAAAAGCATGTTGTTCATTTAATTTTCCACTAAAATCAGTGGTTTTAATTAAGGAGAAAATGATGAAATCTAAAACTTGAAGAGGCCATTGGTTTTGCCAATAACAGACCATGCTAAGTCCTACCAAAAATTTTTTTTCTATAATTAGCTCACCTGTAATTCATTCGTTAGAAAGGCAGCTATGTATACAAGCAGAAAACCAGACTGCTGAGCTGGGGAGTTTCTAATAACTGGACACTGGGAATAACTATTGAATAGCAGAAAAACATGAAGCCAATATTTGTCCTGACATAGTATATTTCATGGCAGCTTTCCATAGCAACTGCATGAAAGGGGCCTTTTATTTTAGAGCCAAGCCTATCTAAAATGAGATGATTCTTTTAAGAGCAGTTTTTCCATAAGGCCAGGTTTTAAGAGCAAGAATATCCAATCCCACCCTCCTCATGACTAAGTGAAGGAAAGAGATTTGAGAAAATCTGTTCTGTGGTCATGACTCTGGGTATTTAAAAAATCAACACGGAGCTTTGGAAATAGACAAAATCTAAATTCTTAATGTACCCGCACTGATACATAGGGTATTGCCATTGTGGCAGTACCTCTCTAAACTATATGTTAAGCTGGAAAATTTCAAACACGATGGGGACTCCTCTCAGGTTATCTACCAACAAGTTGCCGGCACATTGTAGTAGATTTTCACGTTGTCTCTGCTCAGCTTACAGGGACCCGCATAACTGTTCTTTTAAGCTTGAATGGTGAGTGCCTGGAAACTAATTTATATTGTGTGTCTCTCCTGGACCTCTCTGCCACTGGCCAGCCAGCTTCTCTTTCCAAGGAAGTTTGGCATTTAGACTAAAAAATATGATTGAGTCTGGGCTGGTAAATGGGAGAAATCTGTTATGAATTGTGAAATTCCCATCTTCTATTACCATGTATATAGAGGAGAGAGACAGACAGACAGACAGAGAAGCAGATGAAGAGAGGCGAGCAGAGAAAAGAGATAGGAGAGAGGTCTTTATCGTTGCTGGTTCTGGTGATTTCCTGAAGCCCGGCTGAGCTCTTGACTTTGGGTCTTCATGATAATCCTCTCTATCCTTATAACAGATACCCCACTTTTACTTACGTTAAGCTGAATAGAATTCTGTTACTTGAAACAAAAGTTCTAACTAATGCTCATGTTAGAGTATATCTTTAAGGAGAGATCAGCTAGGTATAGAGGACAGAAGAGGAAAGAAGAAAGAAAAAAATTTATTGAGATCCCTCCATGTGTCAGGCAATTTGCTAGATGCCTTAAAAATTATCTTACTACTCCTCGAAGTAACTCTAAAACATGGATGTTATTTCCCCTCATGTTTTCAGGTAAGGGATCTGAATTTCAGACCTTCATTCTTGAGTTACAGGGCTAGTTGGTGGCAGATATGGGATGTGTATTCAGATTTGGGTGGCTTGGGCTGGGCTCTGGTCTAACTTTGATAAATAACAGTTATCTTGATATTTGTGCGATTTTGAGCAAGACACTTTACCCCATTTGTGTCTTTGTTTTCTTTTTTGAACGTGGGGAGCTTGGGTTAATATAATGTTCTCTAAGGTCCTTTCCAAATCTATTAGCATAGTATCATTTGAATGATTTATTTAGAACCATGCTTCTTGATCCTGGTGGTTGGTGGGGGTTGGAGGCAAGGGTGAGTGATATCCAAGCCTCCTTGAGTGCCCTTTTAAATTATACACATCTGTCATCCCTTTCCCCTCCCCAGAAGCTCTGCTGAGTGTGGGAAAGTTGTAGGTAACAGAGTTGGGATTTGAACCCAGATCTATCTTGTCATTTCATTATGCTGCTGCCCTCTCTTCTACTATACCTGTTAGAACATAGAAGAAGCTCGATATTTTTTTCAACTGAATTGCATTAATATTGACCATAAATGACTAATGTGTTCTATTTTGAGTGCTTTGCACATTTTAGAATTAGCTTGCCAATTTCTAATAAAAGTCTCGCTAGTATTTTTATTGGAATCGCATTGAATCTATAGATCAGTTTGAGGATATTGCTATCTTAAAAATACTGAGTCTTCTAATCCATAAACATAATATACTTCTCCATTTTTTCAAAAGTCTTCCTGAATTTCTCTTAGCACTGTTTCATAGTTTTCAGTGTAGAATTTTTGTATGTCACTTATTAATATGTTTCTGGGTATTTGATGTTCCTAGATGCTATTGCAAATAATATTATGTTAAGTTCATTTTCCAATTGTGTGTTACTAGTATACAGAAATATGATTGATTTTTATGTATTAACTTTTTTTTCCTGTGACCTTATTATACTAGAAATTTGTTGATTAATGACATGAGAGATTTTGGACGTGAAAAATCCCACTTTGGGGTTCAATTGACAAAGTATACTTGGTAGGCAGAATAACTCCACTCCCTCAAATATGTCCATGTCATCCTCAGAAACTGTGACTATGTTAGGTTACATGGCAAAGGATGATTAAGGTTGCAGATGGAATTA
Source organism: Tursiops truncatus (assembly GCF_011762595.2). Lineage (NCBI taxonomy): Eukaryota > Metazoa > Chordata > Mammalia > Artiodactyla > Delphinidae > Tursiops > Tursiops truncatus. The sequence continues at coordinate 119,988,485 of NC_047036.1, read as the reverse complement.
AGATTGCTAATCCACTGACTTTAACAGAAGGGGATTATTTTGAACTATTTGGGCAGGTCTAATGTAATCAGGAGTCCTTTAAGTGGACTAGGAGAGCTAGAGGGATACATAACCACAGAAGAAAGATTAGGGAGATGAAGTGTTGTTGGCTTTAAAGATGAAGGATGGGGCTACGAGCCAAGAAATGCACGAAACATCTAGAAGCTGAAAAAGGTGAGGAAATGGAGTCTTCTCGAGGCTGTCCAGGAAGAAGAAATGTGGTCCTGCCAACACCTTGGTTTGGGCTCAGTAAGGCCCCTGTTGAACTTTGAACCTCCAGAACTGTAAGATGATAGTGTTGGCTCTAACCTTTAAGTTTGTGCTAATTTGTGATATCAGCCATAGAAAACTAATGCAGTATAGTTCAGAGTCACCCTCTGTTCACGGAACCCGCCCCATCCTGGCATCCTGCAAGTTGCCAGCTTTGGGTCAGGAGGAAACAGTAACAACATTCACGTTTTTGCCACCATCTGTGCTGCAAAGCTGAGTGAGCTTCAGGAAGGTTTGAAAGCAGATAACAGACATCAACAACATGGGAGCTAGATCAGGAGAAGAAAACTTGGTAGATGCCACGTGGTAATAGCACTAGCCAGAGGGATTTGTAGGAATAGACGAAGCACCACTTGAGAGGATTTCTTTTAGTGAGGGCAGATCCTATTTTGAGAAAGTAAGAGTCTGAAAGACATTGTAAGTTTTATGTATGTGACCCTCTATGTAGCCTCCTGTAGATGAGACCAAATGACTTGGGTTATACTAATGATAATAGTTAATTACACTAATGTTTGTTAAATGTTTTAAGTGTTCAGATGTAATTAGGGAAGTTTGAAAGTTGCCCCTATAATGAGATCATCCTTGCATATTTGTATTCCAATATCTTGAGCAGGGAAAAAGGGGGTAGAATGTGAGGGGTTGGGCTGGGAATTACACTCAGCCCTCAGCCTGCCTGTAAGTCTGAGTGAGCTCCCACCGTGGGGGATTCCTTGGCAGGTGTGGTGATTATAGATTATTGTCATGGGTCTAAGTTGTGATTTCAGTATGCTTACCGCCATTTCCTTTTTGGTCCATGTCTATATTTTTAGTAAATAACAAGGCAAGGATAGATGAGGAAAATATAGTTATTTTTGTCTTCAGTGCATGTCAGTGAGAATGATACTGTCCATGAAGTTTCAGTTAACAATAAAACAGGAGCTACACAGACCAAATCAGAAGTAAAATGAATTTGCAATAATGTTACTCATAGTAACATGTAAAAATGTGTCAGTATCACGTGTCATATGACATTTGCCTCTAAAATGAGTGGTATCTGTACATGTTCTTCAATATTATAATTGGTCATCTTATTTCTATTGCCTATGGAGCAAAAGTCTGAAATTAAAAAGTTTAAAATGAAAAAGAATACACGTATGTATGTATGTATGTATGTATACACGTATGTATGTGTATATATATGTATATACACATATTTATACACATACATATACACACACACATATATACATATATATGTGTATATATATACATATATTTATATATTTTCTTACAAAATGGCAATTTGGAAATAACAAATGGTCAGTTTTATAACTCACATCCTTATAAAATACTTTCATTAGTTATTCTCCCAAAAGAATCTTTAACCTTTCACCATTAGAAAAAATATGGATGTGCCTATGGGAATGAGCGCATATGAGTTTCTGAGTTAAGGAAGCACAGTTGGAAACAGCTGATTTATAGTGGCCTCAACAAATTCCATTTCCATTCTTTGCTTTTCAGTTTAGTTAAAATGTATTGACTGCTTCCACTATGCCAGGCACTGTGCTAGGTGCCAAGTATACAGAAATGATTAAAACACAGTTCCTTTCCTCAGGAAGTCCAGGCTGTGAAGAAGGAGGCAAACAAGTGCCTCAAACCAAAATGCAAGACTGTGCGGGCGCCAAGGAGGGAGTGATTTAGCTTGCCTGGAGAGAAATTAAACCTTCATAGAAAGGGCGACATTTGAAAGGACCTTGAAGGAAAAGGAGAAGGTCAATAATTATACATTTTAAACAATGAAACAGCATAAAAACTCTAAAAGAAGGTTCAGTTTGTATCTTGTAAGCTGCCTGTATCACTGGAACTCAGCATTCATCCAGGGTCGGGGTGGCTGTAGGACCAGACAGACGGTTGGAGGAACGAAGTTTCATCTGGCCCCATCAGCCCTGTCTTCCCAGGCCAAGCGTCCTCCATTTGCGGAAAGAGAGAAGGCACAAACACCTCTTGCAAAGTCTGTCCAACACTTCGTGTTTCCTTAAGAAAAAAAAAAAAGATAGCAGGGCCTTTCTGCCACTTCCTGGCTCTGAGATGGCATCATACAAGTTACTTAAGCCTTAGTTTCTTTATCTGCAAACCCAGGCAACTAATCCCTCCCTCAAGTGTTTTTGTGAGGATGAAAGAGAGAAATGTAAGGAAAGCCTATGCACATTGTCTTACCCAGAGGAATGGTAGCACGGTGACAGCATTGACTGGTGGTGATGGTGATGGTGTAGAATGGTCTGGTCTCTGGGCTGCCTTGGGAAGACTCTGAACATCCCACGAGGTGGGTAAGAACACCGTGATCCAGCCGAGCCTGGCTCTGACCCAGGGCGACTTCCTACCCATCTGTACTTCCCTTGCCATTGTTCCTGTGGCTCAGATGTCTCAGGCAGCTGCTCCAACTGCTGCCACTGGTGCCCTGACAGCTGCGGTGAGCCAGGCAATGGTCTATTAAACCAAACCCCAACTGGAAACCATCAGCCCTAAATAATCCCAGCAACAGGGTCCCCTCCTCCACTTCACTCCTCTCCCCTGCCTCTTCCCATCCTTTGATTCACCCGCTCCATCACGATCGCCTTCCATCCTGACCCTTTGCTGCCCCTTTCCCTCTCTTTTCTCCCGCTTCCTCACTCCTTCACTTTTCTTGTCCTTATTCCTCCCTGCATGCTTGCTCCTCCTCCAGGTCTGGTTTGGCCAGCATGGTATACAGAAGGAGTGCTGGATGTGAGGTCAGGAGGCTCAGAGACTGGTCATGAGAGGCTGGTCAGGAGGCTCAGAGACTGGTCATGAGGCTGGTCAGGAGGCTCAGAGACTGGTCATGGTTCTGAGATGGTGGGCAATCGGCTTCACCCTCTTGGGATGTGGTTTCCTCATGTGCAGAAAATAAGGGGTTGGACCAGAATGATCTCCAAGTGTTCTTTCCACTGTAAGCTCCCATTCTGTTACCTTTTGTTCTGTTTGCCTCTGTGCCTGCTTTTCCTGTTTCAGCTGGCTCATCTCTCCACCTGCCTCTCTCATCTGCATCCCCACCACTTTGGTCCAAGCCACCATCACAAGACCCACAGAAGCAGCTTCCTGCTAGTAGAGTGTCCCTGCTTCTGTTCTTATCCCTGCTCAAGATGTTACCCAGGCAGAAGCCAAAACGACCTTTAAAAATGTGGATGCAATTGTTCACTCCTCTACTTAAATTCCTCCAGACTCCTTCACCGTCATTGTCTATCTCATTACCCTGTGTATTCTCTTCAGAGCAATCAGTACTGCCTGAAATGATCTTTATTTACTCATCAATTGCTCTTTGTGTTGGTACTTGTTTATTGTTTTTCTTCCCTACTGGAACAGAGGCTCCGTGAGGGAGGGAACTTGTCAGTTTTATTCGCTCTGTATCCTCATTGCATGTAGTATTCTTTCAAGAAATGCTGAATAAAGAACCTCCCTCTGCCATGAGACCCATCTCCCCTCTTCTTGAGATTATCTTCTAACTACACAATTTTTTACTTAGAAATATCTCTGCTGGCTAGAAATTCTACCTATCCTTCTCCATCAGCTCTGGGATAATTACCCTCATTCATTTTTCTCATCCACCCAGGTCCATGTTCTCATAGGATATGGTAGCAAACAACGGTGACTTTGAAACTAATTCTTCTCTCATTTTCATTTCAGTCAGTGTCGTTGGGTGATTTAGGATAAAAATTACAGAATAACCCTTAGGTTCTAATCTAAATAACTCTTTTATATAATGCCAAAGAAGAAACTTATTTAAGAATATTAACACCTTCAAGATTCTGTGCTTGGTTCTTGGGGAGATGTTAGGAATGGCCAGGTTCTTAAAAAGAAACAAACACTTTGAAATTGGTAATGTTAATATGTCCATTTTACAGATAACAAAAATTGGGAATTAGAGAGGTTGTGTAGCTAGATCAAGTTCACAGAGCCAGTGAGACATGAAGCCAGGGTTTGAACCAAGGGAGTGTGATGCCAGAACCAAGCTCCTAGTCACCGTGTTATTTCTTTTTGCTCTTTAGAGTATCACCCCACTTTATTTTCATCGTAGCACTCATAAATATCAGATGTTGTCTGATTTGTTGATATTTCCTGACAGTTTTGTGGGTGATTCCTTCCACTGTAACATCAGTTTCATGGGTGTCCTGTCCGGCTTATTACACATTGCTCAGTGCTTACAATAGTGCCTGGTACCTAATGGACCCTCAACAAATATTTGCTAAATGAATGAATTATTTGCATGTTAGAAGATGAGATAATAGAAGGCCTGATAATTCTGTATATAAAACTCCATCTCTGTCGACAAACTTTCTCAAAATATTTCCAGTGGTGGCATATCTTCATCCTTTGAGAGTACATTTGATTTTTGCAATTAGCCAAAATGTTAACGAACTTTTTTTGAAGAAGAAGAACATATGGTCATAAATTATTATGGCTGTTTTCTTGCCCTAAGGTTAGACCTGTTTGCAAGGACCTAACTTTCTATGCAATTGGAGCCTTTGGCACTGTGGTGAAGCCTTTGCACTCCATCACAGAGAAGAGTTTTTAAGAGCATAAAATAAAATTCATGGGATTACAAAGGAACCAGTAATATTGAATGCAGTTATCAAAATATAAAAACTTGTGGTATATTATTTGCTACTTTATTGACACATTAAATAACAAGATCTAAAAAATTGGGCTAATATCTAATTTCTATTGGCAGCAAAGTCATAGGAATTACTAACGCTTTCATAATGAAAAGAAATATTAAATTTCATAAACAGGTTAATAAAAATAAAGATATATGGGCTTCCCTGTTGGCGCAGTGGTTGAGAGTCCACCTGCCGATGCAGGGGATGTGGGTTTGTGCCCCGGTCTGGGAGGATCCCACGTGCCGCGGAGTGGCTGGGCCTGTGAGCCATGGCCGCTGAGCCTGTGCGTCCGGAGCCTGTGCTCCGCAACGGGAGAGGCCACAACAGTGAGAGGCCCGCGTACTGCAAAAAAAAAAAAAAAAAAAAGATATAATTTTCCCCCATGCAGGTATATAGGTCCCCTGAATTTTATCCGTAGACCCCATGGACCCCAAATTTAAAAATCCTGTTTTAGAGGAATTCAAAATAGACTCAACAATAGCAGCTACATTTAAATGAGTGTATTACCTCAGAAGGAGACAACTAAAGGGGTTATTCTTCATTGGTGCATAAGTTCTGACATACATGGTTATTTTCTAAATTTAGCTCCACATTTTTCATCCCATAGCAACTTTGTAACTATTGATAAAGAGCATATTTATCATAATTTTAATATATGTACTCAGTATTTACCTACACACCTATAAAGTGAAAATCTGAAAACATAATCCTTGGCTCTTATGCACTTATAATTTTTATTGATTGATTACAAATATTAATTTGAAATAGTTAATGTACCCATGTGATTCAAAATTTCAAATGATATAAAAAGGTAGAAAATCTCCTTCTACCTCTGTCCACCAGTCACTGGTTCTCCTCCCAGATGACAACCACTGTTATCCAATCCTTATACATTCTTTCACTGATATTTGATACATACAAGCAAATATGTTTACATATTCTTTTGCCTCTTACCATAAATTGTAGCATGTTATTCACAGTATTTTCCATGTTATTACTGTTTTCAATTAAAAATATGTCTAGAAGATAATTCTATTTTGGTACATTAAGAACTTCTTTGTTTCTTTTTGTGGTTGCACAGTCCATCTATTGGAAGGATTCACCATAATCACTTAACAAGTTGCTTATGGATGGACATTTAGGTTGTTTCTAAATGATTTACTATTATGCACAAAAAGAGGAGCAGCAAAAACGTATCATTTAATATGGACATTTTGTCATGGACACCTCCATATGTGGGACTCAGAATCATGAAACCCAAATATAAGTAGGCAGTAAAAGATTTACATCACATAGAGGGAAATATACTGAGAATCACAATATTATGGACAATTCTCTAACAGGACTGAGGGGAACAATAGGACACCACCGTCAGCTATTTTCTAGCAGTCTCAGACAAGTTCACTGTTTTTCAGGACTAAAGGAGTGGTTACTGTGGATAGAGAGGATGACCCAGGTTCGAGAGCCTGATTTGGAGAAAGTGTGGAAATAGTAGCCAAGCAAATTTGCTGTTTTTGTTTACTGTGGCTTTCAGAAACAGAGGCTCGCTTGCGTTAATAATACTCTTTGGGGGACTGCCCTGGTGGCACAGTGGTTAAGAATCCGCCTGCCAATGCAGGGGACACAGGTTCGAGCCCTGGTCTAGGAAGATTCCACATGCCGCGGAGCAACTAAGCCCGTGCGCCACAACTACTGAGCCTGCGCTCTAGAGCCCGCGAGCCACAACTACTGAGGCCCATGTGCCACAACTACTGAAGCCCACACGCCTAATAAATAAATAATACTCTTGGTTCATGGCATGGCACCGCCGTGGATCCGTGGGAGGCTCCTCTCTTGTACTGATTCATTCTCATTCACTTCCATTTTCCATTTCCACACCCCTCTCCCCAGTCAGTCTAGTTGAATGCATTTAAAGTGTGTAATTTTCTTTAGCTACAAAATGAATATAATGATATTTTGTGTATGTGCTTTCGATTTACATAAATGAGGCTGCGTTATAACTCATTCCATTTCTTCTTTCTCAGTCACTGCGATTTGCGGTCCCTCTGTGTCGCTACACGTACATCTAGTCCTTTGCCTCTCAAGGCCATGTGGTCTCATCCATCACACTGTACCCACCTGCTTTCTCAACGACGGCCAGCCAGGTTGCCTCCAGCACCTAGCCACCACAGATTATAGTTCACATCCTCCTACATAGCTCCCTAAGGGTCTGTGTGAGAATGTATTTGGTATACACACTTGGAACAGGATTGCTGGGTCATAAAATGTAGTGCCAAAATGACACCCCCAAAACAGTTCCCCCGTCAGCAACAGCAGAACACGTAAGGGTTTCTCAGCTCCACATCCCCGTCAGCTGCTGACATTATCCTGCTGTCTAATCTTTTCCAGTCAAGTGATATATTATTATTATGTCAATTTGCATTTATTTGTTTACAGATGATTTTGAGCATCTTCTCAATGTTTGTGGGTCCTTTTAGTGTACTTTTCTACAGATTGCCTGTTCATATTCATTGTTCATTCTTATAGTGGGGTTTCTTTTTTTTTTTTTTTTTTTTTTTGCGGTACGTGGGCCTCTCACTGTTGTGGCCTCTCCCGTTGTGGAGCACAGGCTCCGGACGCGCAGGCTGTGGGATTTTCCCGGACTAGGGCACGAACCCGTGTCCCCTGCATCAGCAGGCGGACTCTCAACTACTGCGCCACCAGAGAAGCCCCAGTGGGGTTTCTTTTGCTTTATGGTATGTAAGAGTTTCTTATACCATGTAAATAAAAATCCCTTGTCAGTTTTAAATGTGACTGGCATATTTTCCAATATTGTCATCTCCCTATTAACTTTGCCTTTCATTGAACAGAAATTCTTACTTTTGAAGTAATCATATTCACCAATAATTTGGCTTTATGCTTTTAATGTTTTGTTCAATAAATTATTTTCCCAACCTAGGAAACAAAGGTATTCTTCTACATCTTATTCTCTTACATTTATCATTTTATCTTTTACATTTAAATACATCTGGAGTCCACCTCTAAATATGGTGTTAGAAAGTGATCCAGTTTTATTTTGCTCCAGAGACAGAGAGAGCTTTGACCCAATGTGCCTGAAAGAAACAGAAGATGCAGGGTGGGAGAGATGGAAAAGAGGGAGGGAATAAGATATCTGGGACCCATACAGAAAGGACAGAGAAGCAGAATTCAAAGATTCTGTCCGACCTGCCCTAGGAGGCACCCTGCTCTCTGTGGTGTGTAATCAAATACTGAAAAAGCCAGCATTAAATACTCTTCTCTTACAAATAAAGCCACTTTCAGGAGGAATTCCCCAGCTGCATTGACGTTCCGGTACATGGCTTTAAATATTATATACCCTGTACACAACAGAAGGACTTTCCCAAGTGAGAGGGAGAGTTGGGTGGGTGGGGGGAGAGGAAGCTACAAGAGGGAGAAAAGCCAGCACATTCAGAAGCAGAGAGTTGAGAACTGATTGTGCCCATGATGGCCCGGATGTTAGAAAAGTCAATCATTTCTTGCTCTCAGAGATGAAAATTCACCTGTTTACGAAAGGTAACTAGTTCCTGTCCAGTGTCTGAGTCTTGAGCATTCTTTTATTTCCAGTGTACTGTTGGCTGCCTGTGGTTAATTCAAGTGCCTATCAAAGAAAGAAAAACCTGTGGAAATAATCTAACCAAATTATAGGCAAATGGTTAATATCTTCAGGCTTATGATCTACATATATTGTAAGAAACTCAATGTATTATTCTAAGTTTTCTTCTTTGTAACCCAGTGGTCAGCCTTTCATTCCTCTGCAGTTTTACCCCTACTGAGGCTGTCCATCCTACCTGCTGGGAGGCTGTGAAATTGTCATAAGACCACAGTTCAAGAAGTATAAGAAAAAAGAAAAAATTGGGGGAAGGAAAAGAGGGCAGGAAAAAAATGTCCATTTTCAAATCTATAAAAGTGGCTCTAAAAGCTGGCATTTTCTTGTCCAGAAAAAAAAAAAAGAAAAAAAAATTGATTACCCTGTGGGAGGAAAGAGCAGAAAGGAAGTAAAGGTCACAGGGAGTATTTTTTGCTTGTTTGTTGTTCTTTCTGTTTTTGCCCAGAATATTTTTTTTCACTCAAGAGAAAATTCAAATCACTGTCTTTAATCTGTCTCCTGGGCCCTCTCTTACTACCTCCCCAGAGGAAAGACTATTTGAATAGAAGACATCCTCAAGCTTCTTCACAAAAGTCACAATTATATGAAATATACCCAACTTGGAAAAACATCAACAAGGTGTAACAAAGCATCATGATTTGTGAAGAAAAGTCACATGTGGAGGCACATGTCTGGTCAAAAACATTGCTTCTGTACCACAGTGTGAAAAGTTTCTAGAATTCTGGGGTTAGACAGCCTGGGTTCAAATCTTGTCTCTGACCCTTATAAAATATGAGGCCTCCTGTCATTTACTTTGTTTCTCTGAGCCTTGTTTTTTTCACCCATAAAACTGAGGTAGTAATAGTACCTACTTTATAGTATCATTAAAAGATTACATGCTACATACCTATTAAATACCTAAAATTAAAAATACTGACAATGCCAAGGGCTGATGAGGATGTGAAGCAACTAAGCCTCTCATATGTGGCTGGTGGGAGTGCAAAATGTTGCAGACATTCTGGGAAATAGTTCGGTAGCTTCTTATATATAAAGTTACCATATGACCCAACAATCTCATCTTTGGATATATTTACCCAAGTGAAATTAATACTTATTTTCACATTAAAAAATGCATGCAAATGTTTAGAGAAGTTTTATCTATAATCACCAAAAACTAGAAATAACCCAAAAGAGTGGGTGAATGAATAAATAAGCTGTGGTATATCCATACAATGGAATATACTCAGCAATAGAAGGGAATGAACTATTGATACATGCAGCCATTTGGAGGAATCTCAAGAGAATTATGTTGGGTGAAAGAAACCAGTCTCAAAGGTTATATATTGTATGATTCCATTTATTTGACATTCTTGAAAAGACAAAACTCTAGTGTCCTAGAACAGACCTGTGGTTACAATGGATCTGCTCGGGGTTAGGGGTAGGGGAAAAGTGTGACTACAGGAGATAGTGGAGAGGTTTATGGGGTGATGGAGCTGTTCTGTATCATGCTTGTGGCATTTCATAAGTTTATGCCTGCATTAAAATTTATAGAACTGGGGCTTCCCTGGTGGCGCAGTGGTTGGGAGTCCGCCGGCCAATGCAGGGGACACGGGTTCGTGCCCTGGTCCGGGAGGATCCTGCATGCCGCGGAGCGGCTGGGCCCGTGGGCCATGGCCGCTGAGCCTGCGCGTCCGGAGCCTATGCTCTGCAACGGGAGAGGCCACAGGGGGGAGAGGCCTGCGTACCGCAAAAAAAAAAAAAAAAAAAAAAAAAAATTTATAGAACTGTATACCAAAAAGTCAATTTAACTGTATGATTTAAAAAATAAAACTTTACACAAGAGTATATGAAATAATGCATATTTAGTATAGTTCCTGGCACATAGTAGATTTTAGCTATTAGTTGTTTCAAAGACTGTAGTATAGAGTACATCTCCATGTGTCTAATTTAATAGAGTCACAACTGATACAGTTCACAGGGTTTGCCCAGGCCAAAGATGAGAGAAAAGAAAATAGGATAAATTGTGTAAATAGTGCAGGGGATTCTGTCTGATCACCTCTCTCAATTAGCATATGCTTGGAGAGCAGGAGAGATGGGAAGAATGAATATGATCTTCTCTCACTGGGCGCCAGTTCCCACATGTGCCTCTCCTAGCATGGGCATCTCTCTACCCTGTATGTGCTACCAGTGTTTAAAGATAAAGATATTTCCTAACCTACAACCCCCAAACACAAGCCAACTGCTTCATCTGGAAGTAAACCAAAGAAGCAGGAATGGCTTTGGGCAGTGGAGGAAAACTGACTGTTTGGGGCTTACAGGTACCCAGTTTGTTATCTTCCTAAGGGACTGTCAAGGGTAATTCGGGCTATATGTACCTTTTACTATGCACACTGAAAATGATTTAAGATCAGCTTTGTCTTTCAGAAATCAGAAAACCAACTGATGTTTAATCCAGGCTGTCATATACACCTATTGGATTGGCTATTTGCTTATCGCCCTTATGCCATGTTCCTTGAGCATGTATCAGCCATTATGATTTTCAGTAGTGGACAGCAGAGATAGTTAGATCCAACAACAAATGTCCACATCTCCCATTGTTTCAATTTAATGGAGGCCAGACAGTCTAATGTGGTACCCTTCCCCAAATAAATGAGTCCTGACCTAAAAGAACTTCTCTTTGGGAGTGGCATTTAGAATCTGGAACACACTCTTTCCATTATTCTCTATGAGTCTACAAAGTCTTCATCTCTTAAAGATGGATTTTTATTTCCAGAAAAGCAAATGTCATTTTGAGCTAAATCTTGTGTTTAAGTTAGAAAATCCTGTTGGAAATACCAATTTTGGTTTAGGGGAAAAAAAGGATGTGGCTACAAAGCAATGAGCTGGTTTTGGGAGGGCTCCCAAACTGGTGAAAGCCCATTATATAGACTGGAAAAATGTTAACAAACTGGGAAATTGTCTTTTAAGTATCCTCAGCCCAGCGTGTTACTCTTTCAAGTTGACTTGCTTAAACGAGGCAATATTAATTTGAAAGTATACATTCCAAATCACTTTTAAGTCTCATGTTTCTCGAGTCCTTGTTTTGTTAAGAGGAGCACAGTCTTCTTGTAAGTGCCAGAGGTATTTGATTGAAAAAGCCAAACTGAGTATTGCATAAGCTTGAATAGGAAAACAACAATTGCTAATATTTTATTGCACTGTAACCATGTGCAAGGCACGCTCGTAAGCATTTGACACGTGTTGTCTTATTTAATCCTCACATTAACTTTGTACGAAAGCTACTACTGCTGTACCCATTTTATAGTAGAGGACTGGGAGCCAGAGGCTAAGTAACTTGTCAGAGGTCTGACAGGTGGTAAAGTGCAGCCCAAAGGCCCCTGGTGAGGGCAGCCTGACACCTGAGTGGCTGTTTCCCAACCCCTGTGCTAAGCTGTCTTCCCGGGAGTGCATGGAAAAGGATCAGGATAAAAGCCCAACAATCTAAGACAGGAAATGAGAAGCAAGGGGGACAACAGAATGTGAGAGGGGCTTCAAAGTCATGACTTAGGGAGAAGAGGTGCAAAGTAGCTAACAACCCCTTGCTCTGACGCTCTTCAACACTGGAAAGTTGTCAAGAGTCATCCATCATTTACAACTTTACCAAAATATTTAAGTTAGTAATCCACTCAACCAGTATCCCCGATCCCTGATAATGTGCTAAGCTCCAAATGAGCTGGGCACGCAGAGCTGAACTTAACAAGTCCCTGATTTCAAGGAGTTTTTGGTCTATTATGTGGTCTATAATTTACTTTAAAAACACTTCATCATAGACAATGTATTGTAGATGCATATGCGTTCATCCACATCCTAATCAGAAATGCACACTGCAGGGTGGTCAGCCAGCACCTAACCATTAGGGCCACACCCCAGAAGCCGGGGTGCTACAAGAGTTTCAGCCTTCTTTATCTTTGATCAACAATAGCTTTTGCTTATTAGCATAATGGATGCTAGAAAGGCATTCATTCGTGAAATTAGGGTGTTCAGGATGTCAGTTGGCTAAAATAGTCTAGAAACATAACACCATCCATGCATGGCAGAATCTGAGCATCTTCTGACCTCAGTGGTCTTTGCATTTTGATTGAATGACGTAAGCTGTGTACAGAAACTTATGGAAGCTCTAGATAATGTTATCTTCCACCAGAAAGTCAAACCTTTCTTCTGCTGGGTGGATAGATTGGGGCTGAAGGAAGTACCTCAAACCTGTGCCTGGGCTGGGTCTCTCTTGGGTTTGCTGCTTTGACCAGTATGGGACCCTCCTTTCAAGTGAGAGCCTGCCGTGTTGACCAGGACTCCATTCCCCTGTAAATCCTTGACTTCTCAGTACTAACAAAATACAGAAAATTCTGCTCTGCTTTTCAGAGGCTTTTGATTTTTAGTCTCCCGCGTCTTGAAGCTTTAGAATTCTACACATTTCTTGAGAGGAAACCAGCTGTGTATTTGAGGCCCCTCAACTCTCCAGTTTTGTCCTTCCAGTCTCACATGAAAGTCAACATTTCTGGTTTCCTATCCCCTCGCAGTGGTCCTCTGCTGGACCGGTCTGGATTCTCAGCTCTGGCCACACCTGGAATTGGCAAATGCTCCCGGACAGGTCAGCTCACCACTGCCTCCGGGGCCCTGTTAACCAGGGTTCCTCCCCTAGCAGGTCAAAGTCTTCTCAAAACCACGAACTTAAGGAAAATTCTACTCTCCTTTTCAGAGATTTTTCAATTTGTTTTCTAAGCCTCATGCTGCACAGCTTCAGAATTCAGGAAATGTTAGTGAATTCCCTGGTGGTTCAGTGGTTAGGACTCTGCACTTTCACTGCTGCGGGTGTGGGTTCGATCCCTGGTGGGGAACTAGGATCACGCAAGCCACTGCCAACAAGAACAACAAAGAATTAAGCAAATGTCTTGCGCTGAACAATAGCTGTGTGTGGAGACCATTCAGATCACCAGTTTTGGTTACCCCAGGGCGGCACAACTGCCACAGTTTGCTGTTTTCTCCCTCCCAGCAGGGGCCTTTGCTGGAGCCCAATTAGGCTGTTCAGCCTCTTGGTCACACCCAGACCTGGCAAATGCCCCCTGGGAGAAAGCTGATGAAGTTCTTTAGATCACCCCTCAGGGAGGTTCCCACCTGGAATTTTAGCCCATCTCATCTTCATTGTTTTTGCAGCTCTCTGACGCCTTGAAACAGATTTTATTTTTAATTTTATCCAGCTTTGTTAAGTTACACTCAGATGGGAGTTTTAAGCTGCCATAAACCACTCCATTCTAAGTGGAGGCCCTATCCGTACCTTTTGAGATGACAGCAAATGCTGGGTCCATCAGGTTGCTGATTTGGAGGACTCCATGTGCACAGCGCCAGCCAAGAGTCAACTGTATCCTGCTCCATACATGAACTATATCATCAGTGTATGTCCAGCGAGACTTTCATGTAAATTGTGATGCGAAAAGGACAGAATGGGGATTAAAGCGATGGGTTCTAGACTGTCTGGTGTCTGCTTTCTAATACATTGTATAGGTGTGGAAGGTTCTAGTTTAAGACTTTTAAAAATTTAAACCTAGTAGCACAGTTGTAGAGGAGGAGATCTTTAACTGTAAACTAGCTCTACATTTTTTAAGCGTACCAGTTCTATAAAGAACCTAATAATTGTGAGTGACCAAATTGATGTGGGTCCGTTCTTAACATGGCTTATATTGTTACTGAATCCAAGCTCAGTCTGTTCGCCTCATGACCAGCCAATAATTGGGAGATGAGGTGCTGAGGCAAGGAATAGTGACTTTATTCAGAAAGCAGGGCATCCGAGAAGAGGACGGACTAGTGTCCTAAAGTACCATCTTACTGGGGTCTGGATGCTAGTTTCTTTTATAGAACAGAGAGGGGGAGGAGGTGAGGATGTAAAGTAAAAAGGCCGTAGGTCTTACAAAATTTCTCCTGGTTTTGGCCAGCCTCTGAGAGGGTATGTGTTAATTTCTTCTTTTCTGCCGCCATTCACAGGTGGGCAGGGTCAGGGTGTTTCCCTGTGAGCTGAACAAAGTCACTTTAACATTCAGGCACAGGGGCAGGGTTCCCTGAGGCAGGCGTTATGTATGCCTGTAGCTTATAGACAGAACAAAAGCAATGGAAAAGCAAAGGTCAAAGTAGAAGAAACAGATCCAGTGTGGAGTCAGATTTTGTTCTTCCCTGTTAAAACATATAGACCAATTTATAGTTTTTCAACTTATGTCACTTCTTGGGGAGTAAATGCTATAAATCCACAAAGTGGTATATAAAGCATTATTTCCTATTTCTTTTTGTTCTGAAAATAACTTTCTGTCCACTGAGCAATTTAATTGACCTGGTTCTAGAGGTCCACAACTGTAAATACATTTGTTTTTCACCTCTGGGCCCCTTGGTTTTTGAAAACATCAATCCTGGGTCTTCTCAGTCTTGCTCTTTCTTTACTGAGTGCTTACTTTCTCACTTATATGTTTACCCAAATCCCTAATTCTAGATCTTATCCAGAAACTTTTCTTCTCTAGCTCTGTATTCCTTTATTCATTCATTCAACAAAGACTTACTAAATACTGCTATATTACATCCACAGCTACAAACTTTATGTAACAGTGAAGCCGAATCTGGCCTCTGTACCCTAACACTGAATTAAATCTTAGAGACAGAGTTTTGGGTGAAGTAGAAAAGAATAGCTTTATTGCTTTGCCAGGCAAAGGGGGCCACAGTGGGCTATTGCCCTCAAAACTGTGTGTGGGGGGGGGGGCGTGGTCCATAAGGAGTTTTATAGCCTGGGGTGTGGATGTGTTGCTGATTAAGGGTCAGGGTGCACAGTGCCTGCATTCCTTCCATCCAGAGATCATCTGGTGTCAGGTGAGGATAGGCAACTGTGATCTCTGGAATGAAGAGTGCTTCATCGGGTCTTCCACTGGCTGGGGGTTTTAATTCTGCAGAAGAGCAAAAGTTCCCTTGAGGTAGAACCAGGACTCTGCCCTCAAGGCTATACTATTGTTTCTTTGCTGCTCCTCCCTTGTCTCTGCATCTCCTTCCTTCCCTGATTAGCAATTGTTTGAACCTGCTCTTTGGAACTCAGACAAGGGGACACAGAAAGGCTTTTATGCCCAGAAGCCCACAGGGTCCTGCTTGGTATCAATAACCAAATCATGGTTTTGTAGCAGAAGAAAACAATGATATATGATTCCTGAAGATAACTGGTATTTGGTTGTACAATCACCCTCTTCTGTTAAACAGAGAGTCTGATGCAATGTGTACCTTTGTTCATTTTGTCGCCAAACCTTAGCATACTGTCTTGCACATAGTAGGCATTTAATAAACCTGTAACATTAATAAATTAGTCAGTGAATAATGCATTAAATTCATCCAGGGAATAAGTAAAAGGGCACACACAATTTATAATATCTTGCATGATCTACTCCTGAACCTTATCTAAAATAAAAACCTATGTTACAGCGTCAGAGATCTGTTTGGTATTTCAGGACAAAGAAAGCAAGGAGACATCAGAAAAAAAAACACAAAAAAACTTTCTCTAAAAAAATCAGTCTTTGCTTTTGAAAGAACAGAATAATGAGGATCCAAGGCTCATCAAAACAGAGAGGCTTGCAAGCCACTCTTGAAAAGAAAAACGAGTACAGGTGAAGGTTTACATTCAAACCAAGAATGAGAAAGACCTGACAAGACAAGAATGTGGAGGTGTTGAAAAGCCCATTTAGGTTAAACAAGACAGGAAGTTGAATTGGCTTTCTAAATAGAAACTACAAGAAAAAGTTATATTGAGGAGTCCTGAAGCAAAATAGAAGGAAGCTCATTTTACTAACTTCTCCTTCAGACTCTAGTGAGACCCTTGGTGAACTACGTCACACCATCTGTACATCCTGAGTGTTCTAAACACTGTGCTGGAAGGAGTAGTTGAGAAACAGAGTATGTGAATGCACTTCGATATTCATGAAGATTTTTTGGAGGCCATCAGTATGCTGAAGAAATGATTTCTTTTGCCTGTGGGCTTTTTTCTCTCTCACTTTTTTCCCCTTTTAAACGGGGATAAAAGGAGGAAAGAAATGTTTTCTAGAAACCATTTCTCTAATCAAAGCATTTGTTTCTTACCTCATCTTCATCAGAGAACTTTTGCCCACGTTGATATAATAAATGATCAAGCATGGTGGGAACACATTTAACATAACCGTGATGTGTGCAACACACCTGATGCAGGAAAGTTAATGATGTCGGTGAGTTGCAGATGGTTCCAAATTCATTTGTAGGTAGATGCAGAGGATGAAGGCCAATGCCAAGCACAAAGCAAACATTTGGTAAATACAGTCAAATGAATGGAACAGTCAGTAAACCACAAGTATGTGGAAAAACTGTGTGTATCCAGGGAAAACATTATAGAAAGGGTCCAAGCTCTCTGCTAGGTCATAGATTTATTGCATCATCAAGAAACGAAACAGTAAAATGAATCCAGATTTGTACTGAACATCTAAAAAATTGCTTGCAGATAAAGGTGTCTCCGATTGCAAGAAAAGGACCCAGAACCTTTAAGTCATATATATAGACCCTGAATAAAAAACAAAAACACTGCTCCATGCAGTTCATATCGTGAAAAACAAATGAGGTTTGATCTAAGTGTGGACTCTGGCTTCATCTCTACTAACTTTTTAACTAGGATGTTATTTCACTCTTTTGAGCCTGTTTCCCCATCTGTGGAATGACATCATCATACTTACTTGGAAGTATGAGTATTAAGTTAGTGTGTGTATATATATATATATATATATATATATATATATATATATATATACACTAAGCTGAGTTCATGAAGGTAAAGGTCTTGTGGGTCCTTCTCATTTGATAGGAATTTTCTATTTAGTTTCTTTCCTCTTGAAATATGTTCACTAATGATCCTTTTTTACAAAATACTGTGCTTAAACTATTTTCCAGGAGAATTGGGAATTTATTAGGTTGATCACAGAAGCACGCAATAAGAATATAGCAAGTACATTGATACCAAGGAAAGGTTTCTTCTTATCTGACTACTGTTCTTGTTTTCCTTGGACATTCCATCTCTGCATCCCCATCACATTCACCCTAGATCTGGATATGACAGTCCTCTGGAACATAGATGGAAGGGGCCCAACAGAGGTCTGATCTGGTTGGGTTAGGCCCCGTCTTCCCCCTGGTTGCTGTGTCATCGGCCTAGAGATTTCTTTCTGGCTGACTGTGTATGGTCTCTATAAATGTGCTTTTACTGTTCTATTCAAGAATACTGCAATTCTCATGCTCTTGGTGAATCCAGACAACCAAGTGTATCATCTCTTTATTCTCTTGGGGCAAAGAGCCTTAGATGGTCTAAAATAAGGCTAAGAGATCATAAGGCCAAACAGAACAGTCATTGTTCCCTTTTAGCTAGAGCAGTAGTTCCCAAAGTTCAGTCATTTTAATTTAATGAATTTGATTTTTGCTGTATCAGCAAACCAACTCATGTTATCCTCATACGTTTTTATCATAGTTGGCTAATATTTACTTACTATTCTTTTAAATCACCTCTCCTTTTTAGTCAAAGTTATTTAAAAGAAAACTTCATATTATTATTTTAATTATATAAAATCACCGTAAAAAGTAATTTTAAAAATTAAACTGTAACTAGACAGTTGTCTGACTAAGGTTCTGAGCTTGTGACCTCGTTAAGGATGAAAATTATGAAGTGTAAAAGATGTGTTAAAGATTTAACAACTCCAAACTGAGACTTTCTGCTTGATGAGATCAGCACTGGAAAAGAATTTTAAAAGGAATCACTTCCTCACTCTATGGTTCAAGGAGATTTAATGCCTTATCTAAGGACTGTCAGTAACTAGGAAAAGTATGTTCCAGTTGGGTGCTAAAAGCAACCCTTTTTCTCTGGTTATAGGGAGCTACCAACTCCCTGGGGCCCAAGGAAAGTACATGTGTCATGGCCAACATACAGAGTGAGAAGACACACTTTTTGGTGAATAAACTGGCAAATAGAAGACATTTAACAAATGTTAGTTCCTTGGAAGCCTTTCCCACCTTCCCTTGCATTCGTGTAAGTTCCATTTCATATCTCACCTTAATAAAAACAATAACAGGTCCTTCCTGAGGGCTGTGTATATACCAAGCAGTTCCAGGTTTCATTTCAAAGCACTTTTATAATTTTTTTACTTGAGGAAACTTTTATAATACATATAAAATATCTATTAATTGAGAAAAATGTTATAATTGAGAATCAGAGAGGTAAAGCAACTTGTCCCAAATCACCCAGGGCATGAATATCTTACAGTTTGGGTATTCTAGATACAATTAGAAATAAGGACATTAGTCAGCTAATTAAGTCAAATAGACAAAACAAATCATAATTAGTCCAATTATCTGAATTTTGGCTTGACGGTATGAAAGTCTGGCTCAGAAATGATACTGTTCGTTTTTCCAGGAACAGTTTTGTTTTGATTTTGGCTTGGGTTATCTGGCTTATTGCCTTGGCTTCTCAGCAGTGACTACCATAGTATTGTTCACAGAAGCATTTCATAAATATAGGTTGAGGGAGGAAGGAAGGGATAAAGGGAGAGAGAGAGGGAAAAGGAGGGTGGGTCTTTGTAAGCAAACCCACTTGAAATACCCACCAGAGTTGAGGTCCAAGCCAAATGACTGCAGATCAGTCTCACCATTTTCCATCTCTTTCACCACTTTAGAAAGCTCATTCAATTTTTTTTATCCTCTAGCCCCCAAATGGAGCTCATGGTACTGGCCATATTCTCCTTACAGGGCTGTATGACGATCCAATGAGACATGTTCCCAGAGGTACTTATACACGTAAACACATTGCTTCACGTGGGGTTTTGCTCTTTCCTGTAGACCTAACAGAAGCTCTTCCCTCCTAGGAAGCTGCAACTCTGCAGGACTCTTCGGAACTATGGTCATACCTGGCAAGGCTTTAGGGATTGAACTGAATAAGAAACTCAATCCTATGTAAATTCTCCATGCCTTGTATTTGCAACTGTAAAAATCCAGAAACACCATTTCCAGCTTCATGTTGTATTAATAATATTCTTTCAGCCCCCAAACAATTCAGTCACTCTGAATAGATTTAAGATACAATCACTCAAATTCAGACGTGGCCTCCCTGAAACTAAACAAAACAAGACACACTTCCAAAAACCAAAACCATGTTTGAACTCAAGTATCTGATTTGACAGTTTGGAGGGTAATAATTAGGTAGATGAATGTCTTGATTGTCTACTTCATCTTATATATGTGTTTGAGTACCCACACTATAGTTATAAGTATAAACCGTGGAGATTTTTCTCCTATATCTGATTTTTTTTTTAATCCTGAATTTCTGTAATACTTGCAAACAAGAATGTTTGACCCTTAGCACTTTTCCATTTAGTTTTAAAACCTCAGGAGTAGCTTAATAAATATTAAGTCTATGTTGTTCTCATATGTTTATGGGCAAGTTATCACAATAGGACTTCTAGTTTCTAGTTATGAATAATCTCTTGAAAATGCCCTTTGAACCTTCACTCAGAGCTTATGGAATTAATGACAGTTTGTTTTTAATCTGCAAACTAAAGCACTGAACCAACAAAAGTCATGGGTTTGCTGAATTTAGGTTTTCTCAACTCCGATTTTCGATGTCAGGTAACATCCACCAATTTGCCAAGGGCCTTAGTACTGCTGTCTGCAGGTTAATTATATGCTTCCTAAGCCCTGAAGCCCCTGGGGGAAAGGGTAAGCTGTGACAAAGCGAGAAAGAGGCATGGACATATATACACTACCAAACGTAAAATAGATAGCTAGTGGGAAGCAGCCGCGTAGCACAGGGAGATCAGCTTGGTGCTTTGTGACCACCTAGAGGGGTGGGATAGGGAGGTTGGGAGGGAGGGAGACGCAAGAGGGAAGAGATATGGGAACATATGTATAACTGATGCACTTTGTTATAAAGCAGAAACTAACACACCGTTGTAAAGCAATTATACTCCAATAAAGATGTAAAAAAAAAAAAAAAAGAAAGAAAGAAACAGCGTCTCTCAAAGTATCCCCACCAGGAGGACCGATAACTAAGAGTGAACTCCATAAACCTCCAGGACTTGGGGACATAGACTAGAGCAACTCAGGGTGAATATACATTTAAAGACTATGTTTTATCATATGAATCTATGGGAATTTTGCACATATAGCTGGAGTTGAATACAGAGCTACCATATACACTTGAATCCATCCATTTGTCTCCGTCTCCAGGGCTGCCACTCTAGTCCAAGCCCTCCTCTAGAGGGCAGCAGTGGTCTCCCAATGGGTCTCCTCACACCACCCTGCCCTCCTGCATTCCAAGGTCCACTCAGCAGCCAAAGTGATCTCTGAACTCTCAAATCTAATTATGTCACTTCCCTAGTTTAAGAAAAAATTATTCTCAAAACTCGTAAAAGTAAGGCCAAAGACCTCAGCATCAGCTCTCCCTGCCTCTGGGGTTTCATCACAGAGCGCTCTCCTCTGCTTTCCGTGCGTCAGCCTCCAACTCCTGTGGAACTGTTACTCCTGCTGTCTGGAATGCTTCCCCCTCTTCTTCTCCAACACAGAAAGTGGTAGGGTAGTGGTGAAGAATACTGGTTCTGGGAAATAATAGGTAGGGTTGTATTGAGGAGTCAATGAGTTCCTACATGAAAAATCTTAGAACAAAGCCGGCACATACTAAACACTCCACAAGGGATGGATATTATTTACTGGCCGTTATTCATCCCCAGCTCTCAGCTCACAGAGCACGTCCCCAGGGAGGCCTTCTCCAGTTCCCTCAGAGGATGTCAGAACCACCTGTTATTCATAACTTCCTGCCCTTCCATATTTATAGGACTTGTCTCAATTTGTAGTTATATATGTACATGATTATTTGATTAATTTATGTCTCTTCTCTTCTGCTAGACTGTAAGCTTAATGAGGACAGGAACCATGTCTATTTTGTTGATTACCTATTCCAGATAGGTAACTCAGTGCCTAGAGAATATGGGTGGTCACTATATATTTAGCAAGGGATGTTGAAGGAATGAAAGGATGTATGGATGGATAAATGTATGTAGTAAAGTATGAAACTGATGAAGATAAAGTGCCAAAAAGATGATTAGGGATCTAAATACAAAACAGATCATTTCTCTGTGGAAATAGAGATGAATGTTGGGTGGTAACATATTACCAATTATTTAAAAGAAGGAGAGTTATCTGAGATTTGTTTAACAAATATTTATTTCCTGCAGAAGGTAGCACCCGGGCTGAACCGCATAGGGTGGGTAGGGTTGCAGGAAGAGGATGGTTCTAGCGAGGCCTCACGTGGTAACGCTAAAGAGCATAGACCTGGTTTGAATTCCGGCCCCACCACTCCCTACTAGCTGACAGGGAGCATGCTACTTTATGTCCCTCTATTCCATTTTTGTTCTGTAAAATAGGGTAACAATCGTGTATCCTCACAAGGATATTTTGAGGCTTATGTGAATTTTGAATGTGAAATGTTCTGCTCAGTGCCTGAAGCATAGTGACAGGAAGCTGCCATGCTGGACTCGATCTGAAAATAGCCAAGGGAGGAGCACAGTGTGTGCTCTGTGCTGCAAGGGGCAAGAGGGATTGAAAGTGAATCACGGCCCTGCAGAAAATCTGCTTCTGCTTCTGCGAGATTGGACATAGAGCGGCCATATATTACAGGGACATGTAGCTCCATCTACCTGGTACCGAATCCTGTTCTCTCCTTTCACCCCGTTATGAACTCCAGGTCCTTAGGGTCTCAGCTGATATTTTCACTGTTGACAAAACTGACTTCCTAATTACTTAGATCACTTGAATTACTATAAGTTGATTTCTTTCAAATATGTATACTTCTAGAGACACCACTAATTGTCTCTTAATAAAACAAAATCCTAAAACAATCTCATTGTTCTTTCTTCCCCTAGGCCCTGCCAAAAAGAATGGGGAACATGTACTTTTGAAATCACTTCATGTCTCCTTGATTTCCTCATTGACCAGACAAAATTTAATAATGAGCCCAGCACCATTCACAGGGAAGGGAGAAAATTTCCCATACCAGTCCTCAGGAAAAGAGACAGGAGACTGATCGCAGGGTGAAAATTTAATAGCTGCCTGACGTTGTAAGGAAAAGACGGGCTGAAGCATTTGAGCAGTTGTGAGCTTAGGAAATGGGTGATTGTGTTATCCCTGCTGAAAAGGGACCTCAAGCCAGGTTTTTACTCTTGTGTTCAACATGTGTGGGCTGCAAAGACCACACAGATGACAGATGACCCAGAAGGGTCTGCTTCTCCATGAAGGCAATAAATAAGTTTTTTGCTTGGTGATAATATAAGTTGAATGATTATGGCTGGTGGACAGAATTAGTTTTAAGCTTGATGGCTGTGGGCAGTGAGACTTCCTTAATATAGAGAGACATTAAATTATACTTGAAATTCTCCCATGAGACTATCCTTACTTGTGAGCATACTGTTTCCTCCATAAAATTCAGATGATTTCAGATCCTTAGTGATTCTGTGCCTGAGAGACTAACATTATTCAAGAAACTACTTTTCTCTGGCTAAGAACAGATAATTCCAGTAACTGTGTAGCTTAACTCATTTATGTCATTTAATTTTCCAATAATCCTTTTACTGATGTCACCTCACTAGGAAGTAGTGGAGACAGGATTCAAACCCAGGTCATTTGGATGCCTAAACTTCTCCTGCCACAGTATTGTCTTCCCAATTCAGGGCATTTCAAAGAGCACAAGGGCCTTTGATGTCCAGAAGTTTCTACCATTTTCCAAAAGTCCATTTAAAAAATTAAAAAGGCATACCTATGAATGTAATTTATGCCTGGTATTTCCACAGTAAATTTTAGTTTAAAGAGTTACCCATTCATTATACTATTTAATCCTCAGAATAACCTGGAAGGTAAATATTATTTTTTCTTATTTTACAGACAGAATACTGAGGCTGGGAGGGGTCAGGGAACCCACCTTGGGTCCCACAGCCAGTAAGTGGTAATCAGGCCCGGATTCAAACCCAGTTTCTGTGTCTCCACAGCCCTCTCTGCCTTGGCCTTATCATTAGTTCTCAGACCTCGAAGGAAAGCTGCTTTATTTTCTCTGCCTTTCCTGTCTTGCCACACAGTCTTTGTGTTCCTTTACGCTTCCTGATGAAAGATCCAAGTGCAAGTAGGCAAGTGCTCGATGCTGCAAGCCTGTGATTCTGGACAATCTGATGCAATCATCTTTCTGACTGTATCCTCAAGGAATAAATCACAGGAGAGAGAGCTGCTGGGGTTTTTTGTTTTGTTTTAAACAATAATAGATATTCAAGTTGCTATCAGTGTTTGAGATTTCTAATCAGCCAGAAGTGTCTACTCTATAATATATGCTGACCTTCTAGGCTGATAAACCTGCATAATTATTGACTTCTGCAGAAGTTGGTATTGGCATATTATTTTGGGGACATAGTTCTGACAACCTCGGGAACAGCAAGGATGATAAATCATTACAGGGCAGGCTGGCTGTGAGAATGTTACTTTCAATTGTACCAAGCAAATGGCAGATGGGTTTATATCAAGGCTAGAAGTAAATTTAGGTCTTACCCACATGTTCAATCCCAGTCGAACCAGAATGGCAATTTTTGTTTCCATCAGTTGGGGAACCAGTCTGTAAGGGGTTTGTTTGCCATGTCTGTGACGGCATTTGTGCCAGCTGAAGCTGATGTATGTCACCCACTTAAATGAAAGCGTAGGGTCCTGGTTTGATTTAGTGAGACCTGTCATCATACTGGAAAGTTAAAAATCGATCAGCGGTTTCTTTTTGTATGTCATGGCAAACCAGATAGCACCCCCAGTTTTTTTTAGAATTATTTAACCTATAAATGATTGACCATTACTTAGCATGGTGTCTGATATTAGTTCCTTTATTTAAGAATAACTATTGAGTTTTACCTACTATATGGTAAGTCCTGTGCTAGCACTCGGTATACAGCTAAGTATAGTAGAGGTGATCCCCCTGCCCTCATAGGGCTTACATTCTAGAGAGAAAGACAGAGAAGTAAATTAGCAAAATAGAACATGTCCTTAAATGCTCAGGGAAGACCTCTATGAAGAGGCAGTATTTGATCCCGCACTGAAGGATGAAGAGAAGCTGGCTATGTGATGACACGGGGAAGAGCCTGCCAGGCAGAGGATGGAGCAAGTGCCCCAAAGCAGGAGGTGCTGGCTTGTTTGAGGAGCAGAAAGGAGGCTGAAATAGCTGCCAGGCGGTTAGCAAGTGTATAAGGATGGCATGGGGGACGGGTGAGAAAGAATGGGAGGGGTGAGTTCAGGAAGGTAGACAGGCACCAAATCATGTGGAGCCTTGCATGTTTCAACTCAGTCAGGTATGTGTACCTTTATCCACTTCTTCTACTTCCCCTGAACACTAAGGAGGCACTACTGGCTCCTTCATGTTTCCTTGGGTCTTCTCAGAAATAAGTGGTGTTCTGTAGAGTAAAGCACAGGTAGTTCTAGTGTAGAAGGACTTCAGGACACCAGGAGTAAACTCCGTCTTGAATTTTGGAAGGAACCTCAACTCTCATAGATGGTTTTCTCATGAAGAAAATGACTCTAGAAGTTTTGTTTGTTTTGTTTTCATATCAAATTTGACAGAGAAAGGACCCTTCCTTTTGAGTAATGTAACAGATTAGCATAGAAATAAAACAGTTATAGACACATATTGTTTGACTTGGTGCTACAGTGATGGTAGCCCTTCCAACATGAGAAAAAATTACAAATACGATATATTGGATTTGGCAATATTGAGTTTTATGAAATCTCTGTAGTTGAATAAAATGGTAAAAATCCAGAAAACCCTGGGGCAGAGGTGGGCATTCATGGTGAGCCCCTTAACTCTTCTCCTGGACAATTCCTACTCATCCTTCAGATCTTAGCTCAGTCAGCGTTGCTTCTCAGAGAATGGAGAAGGTTACCATGTTGCCAGTGGACAGTGAATATCAGACAACAAAGGACAGTGATCTCTGAGAGAAGGAAACACATGAAGTGAGTCCTGCAATTCTGCCAGCTTACTGTCTAGAGTTTCCAAGCAGCAGTACAGGAAGAGGAACCCAGATAAAGCCCAGGGGTCTCCCTGAATCAAGATGTTGTTGAGAGTCCGGGGAAGAACAAGGTGGCTAGAATTCAGAAGAGGAGAGAGCTGCACTGAAGGAGTTCCCCGGAGATATGCAGAGGTTCCCCCTTAAGAAGTACTCAGCACAGGACTGGCCGGCACATGTGTGTGAGGAGTCTACCTGAGCATGAAGAAAGAATCACCCAAAAGGATTAGAGGAATAGTATTTGGGACTCACACAGGGCCAAGTATAGTGCCTGTTCCTTTCAGCCAGATTGGAAAACCTCCTGATTCATCATTCATTGGGTAGAGCATTCAGAAGATCTTGCCTTAGAAACGGTGAACCTCTAGACTGATCACTGCTCTCCTGTCATCTAACAAATCCTGAAAGCAAAAACCCAATAGGATCAAACTGTTTCCACATTTGTGATTCAGAACAAAACTCAGCAATATTTACAGGAATACAAAAATATTCAGCACCCAAGTTAAAATTCATAATGTCTTGCAATGAATAAAAAAATTACTAGACAAGCAAAGAAGCAGGAAAATACTACGTGTGACGATGAGAAAAAACAATCAGTTACAACCAACCCTGAATTAGCAAACAAGGATTTTAAAAGTTACTATAACTATATTCCATATTTTCAAAAAAAGTAAGTGGAGTCAAAGAAGATATAAAAAAGACTATACCCTAATATTTTGAAAATTGAGCTTTTAGAAATGAAAAACACCATGTTTTAGATGAAAAATACCTCATAATGGCAGATTAGACTTTGAATAAAAAAAGATTCATGAACTTAAAGACACAGCATAGAAACAATACAAAATGAAGCAAAGAGAATTTTCTTTTAATGAAAAGAGCATCTGTGAGCTGTGGAACAACTGCAAGCAGCCTAACATTTGTGTGTTTGGAGTCCATAAAGGAAACAGGGGAGGACAGACAAAAAATATTTAAAGAAATAATGGGCAAAAATTTTCCAAATTTGATAAAACTAAAAATTCACAGATCTAAAAAACTCAAAGGAAAATATACTAATTTGACATCCTAGTCAAACTGCTAAAAACCAATAATTAAAAAAGAAAATTCTAAGCAGTCAAGAAAGAAAAAAGACATGATACATGGAGAAGAGCCAAAATAGAAATGTCAACAGCTTTCTCATTGTATACCTTGCAAGCAGGAAGACAATGGAGAACCATCTTTAAAGTACTGAAAATATTGTTAACCTAGAAACCTATACAAGGGGCAATAATTTTCAAACATAAAGGCAAAAATTGAAAGAATTTATCACCAGCAGACCTGCCCTTCCAGAAATAATATTGGAAGTCCTTCAGGAAGAAAAGAAATACTAGGTGAACTGTGTGCAAAGGAATGAAGAGCATTGGAACTGGAATGATGACCTAAACAAATTGAGAAAGATATGCTGCTCATGGGTTGGAAGACAATATTTTTAAAGAAGTCAGTTCTTCTCAAATAGATCTATGGATTCAATGCATCCCAAAAAAAATCCCAGCAGGCCTTTTTATTGAAATTGACAGGCTGATTCTAAAATGTATATGGAAAGGAAAAGAACCTCTAGAATAACCAACATAAGACTACAGTAATCAAGACAGTGTGATAGTGGTATAAAGATAGACATACAGATCACTGGAATAGAACAGGGCCTAGAAATAGACCCACATATATATGGACAACGAATTTTTGACACAGGTGTAATGGTGCTTCAGTAGAGAAAGTGTAATCTTTTCAACAATAGTACTGGGTCAATTGGACATCATATGCAAGAAGGAAAGGAAGGAAGGGAGGGAGGGTGAACAGGAGGAAGGAAGGAAAGGAGGGAAACACTTAAATTCATACCTTACACCATAGACAAAAATTAACTCAAAATGGATCATAGACCTAAATATAAAACCTAAAATTATAAAACTTCTAGGAAAACACATGGAAGAAAATCTTTGTGATTTGACTTAGGCAAAGATTTCTTAGATAAGACACAAAAATTATAATACATAAAAAAAAAAGCAGTTGATAAACTGGACATTGTCAAAGTTAAAACTTGCTCTCTTAAAAAATACTATAACGGGCTTCCCTGGTGGCGCAGTGGTTGAGAGTCCACCTGCCGATGCAGGGGACACGGGTTCGTGCCCCGGTCCGGGAAGATCCCACATGCCGCGGAGCGGCTGGGCCCGTGAGCCATGGCCGCTGAGCCTGCGCATCCGGAGCCTGTGCTCCGCAACGGGAGAGGCCACAACAGTGAGAGGCCCGTGTACCGCAAAAAAAGGAAAAAAAAAATACTATAAGGTAATGAGAAGAGAAGTCACAGACTGGGAGAAAGTATTTGCAAGTCGTTTATCAAATAAAGTACTCACATCCAGGATAAAGAACTCTGAAAACTCAATAATAAGACAAACAAGCAAATTTTTTAAATTAGCAAAATATTTGAACAGATATCTCACCAAAGAAGATAACAGATGGCAACTAAAGCATATTAAAATATGTTCAACATCACTAGTCATTAAAGAAATGCAATTTAAAATACAGTACGATATGACTGCATACTACCAGAATGGCTAAAATTTAAAAGACTGGCTATAAGAAGTCTTAATGGGGGTATGAGAAAACCAGCACTCTCATACTCTCTGGTATGAATGTAAAATGGTACAACCACTTTGAAAAATGTTTTGACAGTAACCTTAAACATATGCCTGCCATGTGATTAGCGATACCACACCAGGATATTTACTGAAGAGAAAGAAAGCATATGTCTATACAAAAACTTGAACGTCAGTGTTCATAGTAGCTTTATTTGTAATAGCCCCAAACTGGAAACAGGTCAACTGTCCATCAAAGGTGAAGAGATAAACAAACTGTGATATATTCATATAATGGAATACTATGCAGCTATAAAAAGGAATGTACTATTGACACAACAATGTGGCTGAATCTCAAAATAAATATTAAGTGAAAGCAGTCAGAAACAAACAAACAAGAAGAGTGCACACTATATTATTCCATTTATATAAACCTCTCAAAAGTGCAAACTAATCTCTAGTGACAGAAAGAAGGTCAGTGCTTACCTGGGGGTCAGGTATGGACAAGAAGATTCGAAGGGAAGGGATCACAGCTGGTCACAAGGAAACTTTTGGGGTGAGGGAAATATTATCTTGACTGTGGTAATGGTCTCATGAGTGTACATGCTTGTCAAATCTTTTCAAATTATACCCTTTAAGTATACAATTTGTTTTATGTCAATTATTTCTCAATAAAGCTGTCAAAAATATTCTGTTGCCTGAGGGCTGTTCTTCCTTTAATATAAGGCAGATTAGCTTGGGTTAGAGTGGTGTTAAAGGCACACCAGCAGATGATGCTTTCACCTTGAAGCACAAAGAATGATTAAAAACGAGAATTCAAAAGGGAATCACTTTTGCCTCATGTGATTCATTCAATGTTATTAAATTCTCTTTCCATGGATCACTTTAAACCATCTCATATATCAGCAGGTGGTAAACATCCACCCTATGCTTTGGGAAACACTGGACCAGGAAAAACATTGTGGGAGTATAGAAACTATTATCAGGTGACTTTATTTAATAAACTTTGAACTGAAACTGGAAATCCAGACTTGCTTTTAATCTTGATGCAACAATGACTCTAGACCAACCCTGCTTATGTGAGGAACCAGGATACCCTTCCAGGTTCCCATTAAGCCACTGAGTGATTATGACTTAGAGTTTCTTCATACCCCCCAATTCTGCAGATATTAACAGCCCATTGGTCTTCCCCAAACAAGGTGGATGAAATGCCTGTCTTCAATGTAAGAGCTACAGTAAAAAGTAAAATGTGAAAATAAGTTTCCAAGAGCAATGGAGAATGAGTAAGAGAGTCAAGAGAAGGGGATTACTGTGAGCAGTGCTCTAACAAAACGATAATGGCCAAATCTTCTCCCAGTCTGTGGCTTCCTTCAAATATATATGTTGTGCATGGATTCAAAATCAAATCATGATGTCAGCCAGTGGGATTTATTCCAGCTATAAGAAGAAGTGGTCTCCCCAAGCATAGAAAGCTAGCCCTCTTCAAAAGATGACTTGAAAGCAAGAGTCGTAACACTCTTGGGATACCACAGGTCAGCATAAATGAGGAAATTAGCCAAGGTTGAGAAGCTGCAAAATGAGGCAAGTACTACAGAAGATTTATCTGAGCTATGCTTGCCTGATAAAGAGAGAAAATTTCATATGCCATTGTATTGGTTTTCTGTTACTGCTGTAACAATTTACCACAAACTTAGTCGCTTAAAACAACAGAAATTTATTATCTCACAATTTTTAAGGTTAGAAATCTAACATGGGTCTCAGTAGGCTAAAATCTGGATGTCAGTAGGGCTGTGTTCCCTTCTGGAGGCTCTAGGGTAGGGCCTCGATTCCAGAAGTTGTCTTTTCTGGCTTCTAGAGATGGCCTGCGTTCCTTGGCCCACAGCCCTCTTCTCTTCAAAGCCAGCAAGGGTAACTTGAGTCCTCGTGTTGTATCACTCTGACCTTCTCTTCTGTTGTCACATCTCCCTTTGCCTCTCTCTTCTGCCTCCCTCTTCCACTTTTAAGGATCATTTTCATGATTTTATAAATCCTTGATTTATAATGTGTTAGTTTCTGCTGTACAGCAAAGTGATTCAGTTATACATATATATATACACATTCTTCTTCATATTCATTTCCATTATGGTTTATCACAGGATATTGAATATAGTTCACTGTGCTATATAGTTGTTGTTTAGCCACACTATATATAATAGTTTGCATCCGCTATTCCCAATTCCCAATGCATCCCTCCCCCACCCTCCTTAAGGGTCTTTGTGATTACATCGGGCCCACCCGGCAAATCCAGAAAAATGTCCCCATTTCAAGACCCTTAATCACAAGCACAAAGTCCCTTTTGCTGTGTAAGGTAATATATTCCCATGTTCCTGGGATTAAGAGGTGAATATTTGGGAGGGGGTGCACTTTATCCTACCATAGGCATTGAGTCACTGATATGTGTGGAAACCATTGTCTGTATGGGGACAGGAGCGATTCTAACTCTAGAGAAGGATTCTTGGCGCAGGAACAGAAAGCAGGTCCCTTTGTGGTGTCCTACAGAAAAGGGCAAGAATATCAGACAAGTGGGAGAGCTGACAGGGAGAGCTCAGATTTGAATTATGCAGGAAAATCACGAAAGAAACAAGGGGTGGAACTTAGCAATGAGAAAGAAAAGGAAGAGAAGGCTGCCTTGGTGAGCGTGCTTTTTCAAGATCTTTTATCTCCATGATTTCTAGATGAGGACAGCAAGGTTGCGAGGCTGCCTTACAGCTGATTTAAGGATGGATTCTGGCCAAGTTTGCTCACAGGTCTGTGCTGAAAATCCACCCCCTCCCCAGTATCACCACTTTCCCTAATTCATCAGTGAAATATGATCCTTATTCCTTACTCAACATTTAGGCTTTGGGTCTGTGAAAAATGCATGTCCCCTCTGGATGTGGTAGAGCTCTGAGCTGTCATCACTGTTAGAGGAAGGAGGTCTTTCACTCTCCTCTAACTCCCTGTTGAATTTCCACCAGCCCCTGGCTCCAGGGTGGAGGGGTTCCAAATCTCTCCAGATTCCAGAACTTAGCTAGTGGGGTCAATATGATTTCAAAAGTTATACACAGATGAATAGCTTTCCTTCTTCTATGCAGAATGTATAAGCTGAGTCGGACACCCTTTAAGGTCTCACTTCCTCAGATGAGCCTAAACACATCTTCACATCAAGTTCCCATGTCAGGACTCCAGTAGGAATGGAGTATGATCCAAAGGTCTGAGTCACATGTTCCGTCTCAGCTTAACCAGGAAACCACTTGTAGTTTCTCACCTGTAACTCTGTGCTTTCCTACCCTCCTCTTTGAAGCTCTTCTAGGAAACCAACTCTGAATACACACACACACACACACACACACACACACACACACACACACACACACAGACACACACAGCTGAATCCTGAAATACTAAGTATCAGTGAGACCCTGGACAAGGGGCAAGTTCTTAAGCTTTCGATGGTTTAGTTTTCTCACCTATAACATTGAGATACTGTGATGTTTATCTCATGTGATTGTCATGAGAATTAAATTAGTTCATATATGAAAGGTGCTTAGAACAGTCCAAGACACATAGCAAACACTCAATAAACATTTTTTTTAATATATTAGAGACTCTTTGTGCTGCCTTAATTCTCTTCTCCGTCACTCTGCTGACACATTTTCTGTGTCATTATCTTAGTCATTACCTGCTTAGACATCTCTCCTTCATGAAGCTGCAGTTTCCTGAGGACAGGAACTGTGTCATGTCTGTCCTTTTATCCCTAGCATTGAGTACAGTGCCTGACACACAGGCACATAATGAATATGAATGAATAAATACGTCACAAAGTGAGAAATATAAGATCTGAACATATAAGTATAACCTTTAATGCTATAGAAAAAAAAAAAAAAAAAAACGAATGAGAGGAAATATACCCCCGATTGTTAAGAGTGCATATCCCTGTAGGGTTGAAATGATAGATAATGTGTTTTCTTCTTTCAACTTCTCTGTTTTTCTTATAATGAGGGTGTAGGTAGGGACAGAGTGGACACACAGCGGTGCATACAAAGGACTGAGCCCTGCTCTAACCAGAGAGGTTCAGGGATTATGTTAGTGAAGATGTCCTAACAGCTAACAGATGAACTTGGAAATTTGGGCATCTTAATAGAATAGAAATGTATTCCTTACACACACGTTGAAGGGGATGTGTATGTGTGTGTGTGCACATGTGTGTACTCCATTCAGGGACCCAGCCCCGTGGAGGTTCTGCCATCAACATATGGTTGCCGGGTTACCCTAGTATCTACGTCTGGCCGGGAGACTGAGGAAGGGAGAGCAGATGGAGGTTCATATCGGAGGCTACACATCGTGTACTTCGGTTCTGCCTACGTTCCCCTGGTCCAAATTCAGCAACAGTGCCCCACCCAGCAATGGAAGCTGGTAAATGTAGTCTAGTTGTGTGTCCCAGCAGAACGGAACAGGTCTGGTGAACAGGCAGTGGGTGAGTTAGCTTGCCTCCCCTGCATTCCCTCCAACCCAGCCTGTTGACTCAACTTCCTAACTACTTCCTAACTGGTCTCCCCATCCTCTGTCTCTCCCTTTCAATTTATCTTCTACACTGCTGCCCAAGTGACTTCTCTAAAATAAATATTTGACTTGTCATTTGCCTTACTTAGCTCCCTGTCATCTACTGAATAAAATTCAAATCTCTGTAAGATAAATCTTTCAGTCCATAAACTCAAGTATACAAGTAATATTTCTGTCTATGATTGAATTTAACTTCAGTGTTGAGCTCCCATCCTGCCAGGTAGTAGAGGCTTAACCTTCATTCAGAGTATCCACCTCCCTCCTTTATCTGCGGTAGAGCCTCTAAGAGTTTAGGGGTATCACAATGCCAAAGCCTTAAGTAGGCATAAGATTCTCAGCGGTTGTCTCGGAGGGGTTTTTTGAAAGAAGCCAAGAGCATCTCCTATCCTTAGAATACTCCAGGAAACCATCTTGAGTATCTCATTAAAATAGTCTTTGAAAGGAAACAAAACAAGTCCAGCAGTAC
Organism: Tursiops truncatus; assembly: GCF_011762595.2. Classification (NCBI taxonomy): domain Eukaryota; kingdom Metazoa; phylum Chordata; class Mammalia; order Artiodactyla; family Delphinidae; genus Tursiops; species Tursiops truncatus. The sequence continues at coordinate 119,955,120 of NC_047036.1, read as the reverse complement.
TGAAAACCAAACAAGCAAACAAAGTAACATAGGAAAATTAGAAGTCACTGTCATGGGAGGGGTGGGGAACCATTTAAAAAGTTCATGGCAGAAGGGGAAATCTCTTGTGCACCTATCTTAATAAAAGCATAGAAAAGCAACTGGAGATAAGGAATCTAGTATAGTAGCCAGCTAGCTAGTTTGCAGTGTGAATGAATGGTAGCATGTGTTTTAATGCTTTTAACTGGTATTTTAATTTATCTCTAAGCACCATATTTACATAGTATATATCTCCATTCAAACCTAAAATAAAACTTTCACTTTAACTTTTACTGGCCTGCAAAATAATTTCAATAAACATTATAGAGATATATCTGCTTTACTGACTTATAATCAAATGTATGAAGGAAGGGGATGTGTCCAGATAGAGAAATGACAAAACATTATATCTGGAAGGAACCTTTATCCTATATACGGACAATCTGGGGTCTGTAGAAGCAATGGGTACCCAAGATCATGCAGCTAATAAGTGACAAGCTGGGGCCCGGATCCAGACACCACACCTGCTTTCAGCTGGAACAGTGTGGATAGTTGAGGAAACTGGAGTGTTTCGATGAGAGTTGCAGAAGGTAGAAGCCTTCAGAGCTGATGGGAAAGTGGATGTCAAGGCATAAAGCAACAGTCAGCAGCTGAAGGTTTCCTTGTCCTTCACCTTCTTCTAGACAGAATCAGGACTCACTTCTAGGGCTCTAAATCTCCCCAGAGCTAACGTTGCTTCTTGCTCACACTCATGGACCTAGGTTCACCACGCACATTCCCCCTCCTCTGGTAAGCACCTCTGGCGGCCTTTGCAGAATGACCCTTCCCCAGTGCGTGCAGTCTTGGGGGTGGTCCTTTCTTGGGTCTGATGTTCCTTGGTTGAGGAGAGTCCAAGTGATCCATAGGCCAAACAGAGTCCCTCTCATGGCAATTTGAATCTCAATCAGAATGACACAAAGATGAAGAAACAGTTGGCGCCAGTCACCCAGTGATACACCCTGAAGAGACCGTCCATCGATGCCTGCTGCCAAGGTACCCAGTGCATCCCTAGTTCCCGTCTTTCTGAGAACTGGCTATTTAGCTTTTCCTTCAGTCTCAGATCCTCCTTTCTTTGCCTACATTTGTTAGAATTGCCTTTGGTTACTTGCAAATAACCTGAATTGATAAAACATACAGTGGGCAGTCTTACTGATCAACCTCCACCTAACTGACTTTTTATTAACCACATGGATTAACTAGCGTCTCAGCATCCTGATCACTGATCTCTAATACGCCGTACTCCAGGATATCCACATACTGCATTTGAGTTCTATACTTAACAAGCGTCATCCTCTTCATGGCAATTACGCATATTGTTACAGTTTGGTAACATAATTAAATATACATTAACTAATGAAATGAAAAGGCAAAAATGGTGTTTATTCTTGTGAAAAATGAGTTGAATTCTTTGGAGCCTTGATAAAATTAAGCAACTTAAAAATGCTGTTATAAATTAGGTGTGTGTGAGAAGACAATCCGAAAATGGTACCAAATTTTAAAATTCTAGGAGCTTTTAAGTTGCATTGCTTCTCAGCGATTTTAAGTTCTTGTTCCAATGTAAGCAAATCAAAACTGGAGATCACAGAGAGTTCCTAGTGGGTGATACAATCAGCAGACCGAAAATCAAAGAAAAGGCTTTGGCCCTATGAAAAATGGGGAAATCAATGAACGTTTCTGTGTGCTAAGTTAAAATACTTAAGGGATACAGTCGTCCCTTGGTGTCCTCGGGGGATTGGTTCCAGGCGCCCTCACAGATACAAAATCTGCAGATGCTCAAGTCCCTCCCATAAAATGACATAGTACTGTCGGCCCTCTGGTATCCATGGGTTCCGCATCTGCAACCTCCTCCCCCACAGATACAGAGGGTCTACTGTATACCATTAATTATGATTTTTTGGTTAAACTATATTTTTTCAATTTAATTAAGTGATCAAATTGAATAGGAGGTCTTTGTATACAGAAACCAAGAGGGAACCACATACTATAATTTATCAAGTGTTAGTACTCAGTGGTACTGGCCTGTCTTGAATTTAGGGATCCTTCCCACAAGTCTTTGCCTCTCAAAAGATAAGAGTGGCAAAATATATGAGGGGTCATCTAGTTCACATCTTCTCTTTACTGCTGTGAAAATTGGGGCCCAGAGACGGGAAGTGACTGCTGAATCATCCAGTGGTTGATGGCAAGGTTGAGACTATGACCCAGGTCTCCTTAATGTATGAGCTCATCCTGCATCACAGAAATTTGGTGCAAAGGATTTTATCCATTTATTTATTCCCTTGTAGCTAGAGCTCTAAAAATAAAGGAATTATTATAAGAAGACAATGTGAAATAAATTATCAGGTCGTTTTAGAAATAGTAACCACTCAAAAAGATATGAAGCTCATTATTCAGAAGTGAAGGGAATGGGAATGAATTACTCTGGGAACACTGAATAAACTGCAGTTAACTTACCTGCAAACTTTTTAACTATCTGAATACTGATGATGGGCCATGCTATCCCTGGTCTGCTTTCTTCTGTGTCACAGAAGTTCCTGCATCCCCATCTCACTTACCTGATGCAATTCTGTAGCAAGAAAGCTACATTTTACAGTCACTGACCAGACCAGCAAGGTCTTTTCCTTAATTATCCCAGAAATAAAGATGTCCTTTTCACTAAACTAGATGTGAACTTGAAGGTTAGTGGTCGGTGAGGTCAAAAAAGTAGGATTGGCTGATCTACTTTTCACCGACTCAACTGACTGCATTTTGGGCAGAATTGACAAGATTGAATGATGGTGTGGTGTTGGGTAGTCAAGGACAAAGAAAGTTTATTTCACATCTATTCTAGACACCACGTTGGCCTCCAGTGGGGTCAATACTCTTTTCCAATCTTCCCTCCTCCTCCGCCTCCTATGAAGATAGTTGCCAGATTTTACTTCTCTTCCTTCACAAAGGAAACACAATGCTGCTCAAAACCCAAGATTTGAGGACAGACTGCCAGAGTGAAGACAGGAAGGAGTCTGCCTCTTTGCTTGGTTTGACTTCCCCGGACTCTCCAGCAATCTAGACCAGACAGGAGTGACAAAGTCAAATACTACAGAGCTAGTCAGTTAATATATGTAGTGAGGTGGACAGACTGGGCTGGGGAACTCCGTATAAACTGGAAAGTCCATAATTCATCAGAGGGGCAGCCATGGTGTGGCTCCAGCCTCCTGGAGGCATGTGGGCATCCCAGTCAGCTAGATCTGCTAACTTAATTCTTTTATTGGAGTAGAGTTGATTTACAATGTTGTATTAGGTTCAGGTGTACAGCACAGTGATTTTATATATATATATATAGAGAGAGAGAGAGAGAGAGAGAGAGAGAGAGAGAGAGAGAGAGAGAGAGAAAGAATATATATATTCTTTTTCAGATTCTTTTCCATTATAGGTTATTACAAGATATTCAATATAGTTCCCTGTGCTATACAGTAGAACCTTGCTTATATATATTTTATGTATAGTAGTGTGTATCTGTTAATGCCAAACTCCTAATTTATCCCTCCCCCTCCCCCTTTCCCCTTTGATGACCATAGGTTTGTTTTCTATGTCTGTGAGTCTATTTCTGTTTTGTAAGTAAGTTCATTTGTATCATTTTTTAGATTACACATTTAAGTGATATCATATATTTGTCTGTCTGGCTTACCTCACTTACATACTTCATAATCTCTAGGTCCATCCGTGTTGCTGCAAATGGCACTATTTCATTCTTTTCAATGGCTGAATAGTATTCCATTCTCTGTCTCTCTCTCTGTCTCTGTCTCTCTGTCTCTCTGCCTCTGTCTCTGTCTCTGTCTCTCTCTCTATATATATATATGTATATATACCACAACTTCTTTATCCATTCATCTGCTGATGGACATTTAGAGGGACATTTAGATTTCCATGTCTTAGCTATTATAAATAGCGCTACTATGAACACTGGGGTGCATGTATGTTTTCCAATTAGAGCTTTCATCTTTTCCACATATATGCCCAGGAGTGGGATTGCAGGATCATATGGTAACTCTATTTTTAGTTTTTTAAGGAACCTCCGTATTGTTTTCCGTAGTGGCTGCACCAACTTACACTCCTACCAACAGTTAGGAGGGTTCCCTTTTCTCCATATCCTCTCCAGCATTTATTACTTGTAGACTTTTGATGATGGCCATTCTGGGCTGGATCTGCTAACTTTCTAAGAGACCTAGAAGTCTAATTGTTTCATGTAAAAATCTCTTTATATTAAAATTACTTGAAATTTTAAACACCGTTGAAGCTAAATAAAACATATCTTTGAGCCAGCTACAGTCCATGGGCTTCCAATGGGCAAATCCTTGCTTCCCTAGGTCTCTCTTACTGGTAGGTGTGCTTCAGACCTGCCAGCTCCACATGGAAATGGTAAACTTGAGGAAATAAGGCCTTGAATTTTGGAGAAAAAGGTGAAGCTTCAGCCTGCTGAGTTTTAGACCACTTGAACCAATCTAGGATCAGTGAAAAGAATCCTTCCTTTGACCCAGCCTAGCTGGATTGATCAAGTTCAACGTTAGGATCTGGGCCAAAATGTCAGTATGGTAAAAAGTACCTATTTTCTAGACTAATTTTCTTGTTCTCTATTGATGAATTTCCCCCATGGTCCTCTGGGATAGTGGTATGGCAAGAATCCCATGCCCTGGATGTCTTTCTTTCCTTTAATTATTTGCAGGTAATCCTGTTACACCCCCCAAAGCCTCCTTTGTATGTGTGTGGATGAAGGGAGTAGGCAGAAGATGAGGCTCAACATATCCTGATAAGCCATGAATCAAACGAACTATACTGTCCATTTCATTGACTCTATATAGACGTATCAAAAATTTTGGAAGGCCCCTCTGTAGCTCACTATTACGGCTGCAGTAATCTTATGTAAGGAAAAAATATTCTATGTATTTTCCACCTCTAGTGTTTCAGGTATCAAGCATTCCTGTAAATAAGTAGAATCCAATAGGACTAATTATTCATTATAGAAAGATCAAAATACTTTACATAGCCTTTGGTTCCAAAGACTTCTTCGGGTAATTAAAGAATGCCATATTTTGGCATTTGGTCTATCTTATTACCTCAGTACTTGGTTAATAATTTTTTAACTGAAAATCATCTCAATAAGTGAAACTACAGTATGTTAGCTGAACCCACCAAATGGTCTGATACTCATCATTAACAGTGTGAGAAGTCACAGGCTCTGTTGTGTTAACCATTGAATACTTACGTGCAACTCTGTATACTAATATGAGTAAGAGACTAATTGATCCACTTCTTTGGAAAGTACTCAACAAACCATCAGGAAAAAATCTTTGGGCAAGATCAGCTACATTGATAAAGTAAATTCAGTTGTGCTTCCTTTGTTTTCTGGACCTGTTTCCCTTGTGGTGGAAAGGGAGGGTTAGGCAGGTTCTTCTCTAAAAATACTTTTCTCGCCCCTCCCAACACTGTGAAGTGGGCTGGACTCTGGACTCCAGTGTCTGGGTTTGAGTCCTTGCTCTACCCTTCACTCGCTGAGTGCCATTGGATAAGTCCTTCTTTAGGCATCAATTTTCTCATCTGTTAAATGGGAATAATAATATGACCAATCTCACTGTGTGTGTAAGGATTAAATGTGAGTGTAAGGATAACACCTGTGCTTGGAAACGTGTTTGTTATGTAATAAGCACCCCAAAAATGTTAACTAATAATATCCCAACACTAAAGTAAGCACAGGTCCAAATGAAGAGGCCACTGGCTCATTGAGAAGGAGCCCTGCCTTCTCTTCCTAGCTCACAGTTAGCCAACTCTGACCCTGAGTAAGTCAGTCTTTCAAGGCCCCTGATTCTGCATCTGTAAGTAATGAGTAGGTTGAACTGGTGGTGTTGATTCTCAACAACTACTAACTAACTTATAACTTGCCAGAGGTGAGATTTGAGAGCTCCTGGCAATGCTAAAGAGTGTATTTCTATTTAGATTAACTAACCACACCTCTAGGACGTGGATTAAAATGAATAGATCCATCACATTGTCTAGGATGGAGAATTTAACAGTCAAAAATTACAGACAATATAATACTTTTTGTATTTCAATAGAGGGAAACATTTCCCTAGGCAGGAAAAATGTGGGAGAAACACTTGGGCCATTCGCTCCCTCCCCCTCCCCCTCCCCCTCTCCTACCCTTCCCCTCCTCCTGCCTGAGCAGTTGAGTGAGTGGGGGCCTGGGGCTCAGCATTCTTTCTATAGGGAGCAGCTACGCCTCCACACACATGTGCTGAGGGGACTGTCCGATAAGAGGCCGGCAGCTGTCTGCCTCCACCCTGGCCGGGTGGCAGGGCTTCTTTCATTCAGAGAGAAAAGTGTTAGTGGTTGCAGATCCATGCTCTGTTCCAGCTCAACTTTCAGTACAAGCTGGCATTTTAACCTCGAACTATCTCATTTCCAGTGATATATTTCTCAATGAGATCTGAACCCAGAGAAGGAAGTGAGCTGTTAGTTATGTGGGCCCCAAAGTTCCAATAAATATCTTGGGATCTATTTGAATTACTTAGAAGAAAAATGTTCAAGCTCAATATGCCTTATTTATACGACGATGCAATTCCCTAGCCAGGCCAGACCACAAGGATCCAAAATTTTCAAGGACCTATATACAGACTTTCCTGGTTAAAAGGTGCAAGTCTTAGGACTCCAGCTGCCTGGCCACTGTCTTCTGAGCCAAACCTCCCTGGTTGAGGACTTTTTCCTTGGAATGTGACTGCCTCTCCAGTTCCACCCTGCCTCTAAAAGGTTCTCTGTTCCAGCTCTGAAATCCTGAGGAACTATCCATCTTGCTCTTATTTAAACATTCTAGCCCAGAAATAACTTGCAGAATGAAAGGGAGTCTTATGTCAGCTCTGCTTAGGCAGTAGCACATGGCGACAAGCATTTTCTCTGCTCTCTTTTCCATACTCCCTATACAGCACTAATCAGGAAAAAGTTCTCTCCTTCTTGACTTCACATGCCAGAGTTTGTTTGAATATCCCGAAGTATTCCAGCAGCTGAAGCAATGGCACACATCATTGCCAGAGTGACTGTATTTTGTATCCTTTCACTTTTTCTGCTGGTCCTTGCAAGTGAGTCGTGATGGATTTAAATTTTCTTATAAGGAATCTATTAAGCTGTCCAGATAATAAAAGTAAAACCAGCATTTGTTTCCCTATGAGACAAATTAATGTCCAGCCTCCCATTGCATATAATAGCCATACCTAATAAGCAGTGGGATGCATTTAACCAGGGATGATGCACTGGGCTGTGGAATTTAGGTTCCATCTGACTCAGGTATCTGAGAGTAATGAAGATATATATCTTTGAACTACAGTTGATGGGCTCTGCCAGGCATCCATTGATTCTACAAATGGTTTCTTTTCCAGATTGTAAAAAACCTGATAAGCCATTTCCTCTAATTACCACAGCTCTTCAGGCAGAGCTGGGATGGCTCCCGTATTGATCCACTCCACTCTCAGCCCTCACTCCAGCCCTAGACAAGACAGAGTTTCCTTTAAAACATTTCAAAACACTCCAAATCATTCTTGTGAAATCCAGAGAAGTGCAATTCTTTCCCCTGGATTTTTTTTATTTTTCATAACGCTCAGTCTCTTGCTTTAGCCGTGCAAAAGGAGGATTGTGAGACGTGGAAAGTCAGAGAAATGTGTGTCTACCTCCCATGTCATTGAGTTTTAAAACAGGGAGATCACAATCTACTTTGAGAATTGCACACTCCTGAGAATTCCAGCTAAAGTGGCAGGTGAGACAAATAGGAATAATGTGTGAGTACAGAAATAATCTCGAGTTGTTTTATGTTTAGAGAGTATTCTAACATTTATCCTAAAGTATGAAAAATAATAAATCACCACAGATGGATTGCAATTTTAAAATAGTTTCTCCTGCTGCAGCTGGATTGACACTGTCTTTTAAGGTCTGTGCCACTGAGCAGAATGCTACCAGAAAAGCCATGTCTAGACTGAATCAAGGTCTAACCAAACAGCTTCCAAGGTACAGAGAGGAGAGGAAAGCCCCAGCTCATCTTCCAGGTGCTCTGGTACCCAAAGCCCCTCAAGGGATTCAGTGACAGGATACAAGTACCTGGAGGGTAAACTCTGAAATACTTTTCATGAAAAAAACAACATTTACAGAGGTTAATACAACAAATGCTGATGCACCCACCACTCAAAATGAGCGATGTTTTGCCATAGTTAGTTCAAGATCTTCTTTTTTTCCGGTACGCGGGCCTCTCACTGTTGTGGCCTCTCCTGTTGCGGAGCACAGGCTCCGGATGCGCAGGCTCAGCCGCTTTGCGGCATGTGGGATCTTACCGGACCGGGGCACGAACCCGTGTCCCCTGTGTCGGCAGGCAGACTCTCAACCACTGTGCCACCAGGGAAGCCCCAAGATCTTTTTTATTTAAAGAAATAAACACACACACATTACATAGAAAGCTGACACCTACTCTGCAGGTGTCAAATATTTACCTGGTTCCAATCTCAGAAGCAACTCTCATCCTAAATATGGAATTTGTCTAACCCAGCCTTTTCAACTTTTACTGTGTGTCTGTCTACATATATCCAAAAATGCTATATAGCATTACCGTGCTCACCATTTTTCATTTAAATAAACAGCATCAAAATGTAACTTGCTTTTTCTCATTCGGCAGTGTTTTTAAGATCTGTCCATGCTGACATATGAAGACATTCCTCATTTATTTTAGCTGTTGCACAACATTCCATCTTTATCAATATATCACAATTTATTAATCCCCATCCTCTTACAGATGGACATTTGAGTCAATTCCAATTTTTTGTTATTAAAAACATTGCTGCAAAGAACATTCTTTGGCATGTCTCCCTGTTGCACATGTGTAAAAGTTTCCCTAGGATATAAACCCAGAAGTGGAATGGAGGGTAATAGGCCATGGGCATTTTCAACTATGCTTAATATCGCCGAGTCACTTTCCAAAGTAATTATACCAGTTGGCACCCCTACCACTGATTATGAGTTTCCTTTTCCCCACTTACACTTGATGTTAGCAAACTTCTTAAATTCTGCCAATTTTATGATTAGGAAATATCATCTGGTTATTTTAACTCCCTGAATATTAGTAAGATTGGGCATCTCTTCATATGCTTATTGACCATTTGGATTTCTTTTTCTGTGAAATTTCTACTTGCATCTTCTGCCCATTATTCTGTATGGTTGTTTGTCTTTATCTTTTGATTTGCAGGAGTTTCTTACCTAGGCTGCTTACCAATCCTTCTTCTTAAAACATATGTTACATCTAGAAGCTCCGCCATGCCTTGACAATTAATTTAGATTAATTATGGACATTCATTTACTCAGGCCTTTTTTGGAGCACCAAAGGTTAATCTAAAGAATTTGTGCAATAGTTATCATAAGAAGTTTCTTGGTCTGGGCATACGGTGCTCAGGAGAACCAATAAATGATGGGGAAAAGGGTGGAACCTAGAGGTTTGATGAGGAGGCTTTGGAAGACAGTTGTGTCATCTCAGGGGTACACCGTTATGACCTAACTAGAAGAGGTTTCTCAGGAAATGATTAGAATTTTAGCATCATCACCACTCCAGACATTTCTAATGCTCTTAGAATTGCTCAAGCTTTGTAACCAGATACTGATATTCTATTTTTAACATTTACATTGGTAACTTCTCCCTTAAAGGCAGAGAGGCTACCCACTGACCTGCCACAGTGACCACTGTAAATGGTATTCCACCTGAAGTTTGCTGCTGCACAATGAGAATGCCAGATTTTCCTAAGCAATGTCATCATTAAAGTTGTTAGACTGAGTATCAGAAGTATCATTTTACAAAAGCTGTATTTCTAGGAATTTTCTATAGTCTTTTTTATTGGTAGCAGGGGTCTTTCTACTTAAAATTGTAGGAAGGCAATTCAACAACAATTAAATTTAACAAATACTTATTAAATAAATAGACAGGACCCCCCCTATACCCCTGAATAGAGGAGGGAGGGTATTGAAGGCGAATGTAGAAAGCAGAAGAATAAGGAACTCGCCATTAGCAACTGCTCCACCACCGTGGATGGAAAGCTTTCCAAGCAGCTGTTTGGGGGAAGTTAAGAATAATTAAGACTCCATTAAAGGAAAAACCCAGAGTGGCTGGCATCTCCTGGATGTGACAGAGCTCTTCCAAGACACTGAGCAGCAGTAAAGAGACCAGAAACAGACACTTCAAGTATAGGGAGTGAAAGCTGGGCAAAGTGGTAAAATAGAAAGGTGACTGCTGGTTCCACTTCCTCACCAAAAACAGGGAAGAAATGGTTCAGAGATAAAGTGGTTCCTTTGGATCTACCCACAGCCCTAAATCTTTCTGCGTTCCCAAGGAGCTAGGGGAATCGCTGAACTATTCATGGAAACTTATACCAGTTGGGCCTCCAACTTAAAGATTGCAGAGAATATACTTACATGGTTTAGGTGAGGATCCTAAATGATGAGGATCCGCACAGAACCTGCCCACCTGTTTTGGACTTAATACTAGGCCTAAATCAATCTCTTCATGTTCGGGAATGGATAAACAATACAGAATCTATAAAAAACATTCTGGGGCTTCCTTGGTGGCGCAGTGGTTGAGAGTCCGCCTGCCGATGCAGGGGACACGGGTTCGTGCCCCGGTCAGGGAAGATCCCACATGCCGCGGAGCGGCTGGGCCCGTGAGCCATGGCCGCTGAGCATGCGCGCCCGGAGCCTGTGCTCCGCAACGGGAGAGGCCACAGCAGTGAGAGGCCCGCGTACCGCAAAAAAACAAACAAACAAACAAAAAAAACATTCTGGAAATTCAACATAGATAAGTTGAAATCAAGAAATAGAAAAAGAACACCCATCTGAAAAAAATACTACATCAAAGCAAAAATAAAATTCACATAACACCTGTTTTGTGCTCCACAATAAAATACATGAAACATCGTCTGTGAGGCAAAGAAGAAAGATTAGATGAAAGTCTCAAACTAAGAAAGAAAGGGAACTATGCAGATAGTGAAAAAATATTAAGAAACTATTACCGTAACTAAAATTTTTAACTAAATTATAATCAATAAAGAATAGAATTACTACTGTAGAAAACTGAATTAGTCATGTAAAGGAAAAGATTGAATCACTCTCCCAGATTTAAAAGACAAGTGAAAAGGGGAGAGAAGCACATGAAAATTGAAATAAAAGTTAGACACAATAGAAAAATACTTTCCTGAGCTGAAGATCTGAATTTGCAAGTCAAAGGAATTTATCATGTAGCAAGCAAAATTATTAAAGTGAGTTTGGCACTTACCCATGTCCTGGTTAAATCATTGAATTTCAAAAGTAAAGACTGTTTCCTACAAAGAGAGAGGGTTGGGTTCTACGGAGGGAGAAGGATTACTTGTAAAGGAAAAAAATCAGCTTGCCCTCAGAGGCCTTCTATACAATATTAAAAGTCAAATAATAAGAAAAAATATATTTAAAATAATATATGTAAGATAGTATAATAAATTAAAATAATAATAAAACAAATCCACAAGCTTCTGAAGACAAAAGTCCTAAGGAGCAAAAGACATGAATAAAACAAAGAACCCAAGAATGAGTAAGTTATTTTAAAAATGATTAATAAGGAAGATTAATACTGTTTCAATACAGAACTGTTCATGTAATTGTCTTAAACATTATTACAAAACAGCATGAGAATTTAATAATTCTTAAAGAGGAAAACGTGTAATACTAGAAAAATAATAATTTACAATAATAAATTTTTGTGTCAAAAGTCCAGAATATGCAAAGAATTAAAGAGGGACATTGAGGTAGTTAGAGAAGTAAGTAGATTTCTGAATTTTTATGAGGGAATACAATACAGAAGGTTTCATTCATAATGTTGATAACCATACATTTTTAAAATTTAAGAATAACAATACCAATTGCAGCAACATGGATGAACCTAGAGATTATCATACTAAGTGAAGTAAGTCAGAGAAAGACAAATATCATATGATATTGCTTACACATGAAATGCAAAATATGACACAAATGAACCTATCTATGAAACAGAAACAGACTCAGACATAGAGAACAGACTTGTGGTTGCCAAGGGGGAGGGGGGTGAAGGAGGGATAAATTAGGAGTTTGGGATAACATATATATACTACTATATATGAAATAGATAACTTAACAGGACCTACTGTATAGCACAGGGAATTATACTCAATATTTTTTAATAACCTATACAGGAAAAGAATCTGAAAAAATATATGTGTGTGTGTATATATATATATATATATATATATATATATATATACACACACACATATATATATAACTGAATCACTGTGCCGTACACCTGAAACTAACACAACATTGTAAATCAACTATACTTCAATTAAAAAAAAAGAAAGAATAGGGCTTCCCTGGTGGTGCAGTGCTTGAGAGTCCGCCTGCTGATGTAGGGGACACGGGTTTGTGCCCCGGTCTGGGAGGATCCCACATGCCACGGAGCGGGTGGGTCCGTGAGCCATGGCTGCTGGGCCTGTGTGTCCGGAGCCTGTGCTCCACAACGGGAGAGGCCACAACAGTGAGAGACCCGCATACCGCAAAAAAAAAAAAAAAGAAAGAAAGAATAACAACCAGGAAAATTTAAATCAAGATACATGCCATTCAAGTTATCAAAAGGAAAAATGATAAAATACATCATACTTTCTCTCCATCCTTATCATGGGCCAGTCCCAAAGCCTACTGTAACCGAGAGCGTTAAGCCACACTTTACAGTAGTAGTTCGTGGTTAACAACATCTTCATGAGAAGATTTACAACAAATTAATAGCCACGCTAGATACATGCCATAGGAAGTCACTAGCAAGCTATGGTTTGGATTAAGAAAAACACTTTGGTCTTGACAAGCAAACACAGTATAAGTAGCAAACTATTCTAAGTGCTCTTTTCTGCAATGAGATGAATTTAATGCTTACAAATTTCCTTGGCTTGCACTAACGTTTCAATGAGTTTTTATTCCTTCTGTAGTTAACCTGTTGAACTCCTGGCTTTGAATTTTATTTTTCCAGAATTTCTTTACTAATAAAACTACCCCATAAGTCTCATGGGCTTAAATTTCATTTAGATATTCAGAATCATTAATTCCAGAAGGGATAATAAATGAGCACTCAAGTTGAATGAATTTTAACCTCCTAGATTAATGAAGACTCACTCTCCATACCCTTGGTTCCATCTCCGTTAATATATATTCAGTGCATTGATATTTTGCTATATATGGAGATGCTGAATGCACCGTTTTATTTTGTTTTTTAAATCAGTGAGTGAAATTTACAGTGTCTTCCAAATATATGTATCTTTGGTATAAGGGGAAAGCAATTTGATAAATAGAGAAAAAATAAATAAAACCCAAAGGAGTGAGTAGACGGAAAGTTAACTTTTGTATCACTGCTGAATTTATAACCTATGTTGGCAGTTCCATATAAGATACTACAAAGATGGAGTTTAAGGAGAGAGAGCTAAACTTGAGAAATATCTAAACAGTATATACTTCTTGTAATGGGGGCGCATGATGACCTCAAACCCCACCTCCTCACCAAAAACCTACATTGTTCAGGCCCAGTGTAGGGCAACAATCTCCTTTTGCCACATAACAACACCATCTTTCTCTCCCCATATAGAACACAAAGTATTTTTTTTACATTTAGAGAAATAAGAAACTTACAAGATAAACTCATGTTTTAAAGTCTATTTTTGGTTAATTTGCTCCAGTCATAAGAAATAAAAGAAGGCACACTTGATGATAGTGTAGGTGAAAATGGTAATAAATTTATTTACAATTATATAGAAGGAATGGATTTTAATTTTTGAATAAATTTTTAAGGTAATGGTTTGCTCTTTCAACAATGATCATATCTTTGACTTAAGACCTCATTGATTATAATGGTTGTTATTGCCTGCCTAAATATCCCAGGCACTTGTGACCATTACTGCCCTTTTCTTTCTTACAGCTTATAGTTTTAGGTAATAGCTACCATTAGTAAACATTATTGAAGTTAATGACTATCTTTTACATTATAACTATAACTCTGCTAATAATTAATATATTTGTTAATCATTATTTCTTGGATTTTTAACCCAGTTTGTTAAGGATCTTGACTGTCAAATTAGGGCCATGTTACTTTATTCTTTACATGGTGATGAGTGTGAAGAGGAGGCAATAATGAGTTGGAGTCAAGCCCAGTTCCTGACACATAGTAGAAGATAAACACAAGTTGAATGACTAGGATTAGTGTCTATTGAGTATCTACTAGGTGCCAAGCAGTGCTCGGTACTTCACATCATTGTCACATTCTATCCCCCCAGTCCTTGTGTGTATTACGATTCCCATTTTTCCAATAAGGAAGTAAAAGTTTGGATAAATTAACCTACATGTTGGTTGCATTGCTAAAATTTGAATCCCAATTCATTCAACTCTAAGTCACAGCTCTTTCTACCATGTTCCTCATACCTAAACATATGTATCACTGAAAATTACTCACATGCTATGTAATACATAGGTTTGAAAAAGTTCTAGCAGCCTCAGTTCAATCATGAGCAATAATGCAACTATTTACAGTTCACTCATTTCTTTAAAGTAAAATTATTTCTAGTGAAAAATGATGCAAGTTTATATTACAGTGGAGCTAACACCAACAGCACTTTAAGAAAACGTTTAACAGAATCATAGAAGCTGAGGGTCTGAAGGGACTTCAAATTTCATATAGTCTAATCATAGTTGGAGATTTATGTCTGTTGCTCTGTTAGGATGTTAATACATCAAGTTGTAAATTCTCTAGGATTACTCTTTGCTGAAGAAAGAGAAACCATGGGTAGAGTGAGTTGCCAGGGAATCAGTGTAAGTGCTGAAGACAAATTGAGTGAGAAATGGAGAAGTAAATTCAAGTACTTCAATTTCCATCTCCAAACCTGAAGACCAACAGTAATAAATATTCAACTGATGCTGGGCTGGAAGAAACTTGAGGTCCCTTTATACCATGAACTTCTGTGATGAGACCAAAGGCCTTTTCAGAATGATGGTGATGATGATGTTGATGAAGAATTTTTAAAAACCAACATATAACCTCATGAAGCTGAGAGGGTGGAGGAAGTGATATTTAAAGACTCACATTGGTTCTGTGTATTCGGCTGGGAGGGCAGTGACTTGGAAGCATATAGGGTGGATTTGTATGCAGTTGGATTTGGGTGAACATGGTAGGCTGAATAGTGGCCTCCCAAATAGGTCCATGTCCTCTTCCCAGAACCTGGGAATGTTACCTCATATGGCAAAAGGGACTTTGCATGTGTGAGTAAGTTTAGGACTTTGAGATAGGGAGTTATGCTGGATTAGCCTGGTGGGTGCAATGTAAACACAACATCCTTGTCAGAGAGACCCTAGAGGAGTCAGAGTCGGAGGAGAAGACGATGTGAGGAAGGAAGAGAGATTGGATCGATGGGCTGAAGATGAAGGAAGAGGGTACAAACGAAGGAAATCAGGTGGCTGCCAGAAGTTGAAAATGTCAAGGAAACAGATTCTCTTCTCAGAACCTCCAGAATGAGCCAGCCCTGAAGACACTTTGACTTGAGCCCAAAGAAACAGATTTTGAACTTCTAACCTCCGGAACTATGAGAATAAAGTGGCATTGTTTTTAGCCACTAGGTCTGTGGTACTTTGTTATAGCAGCAATAGAAATAGGATATAGCGAGTCACTAGGCAGAACTGAAATCCCCACCTGAGCACTTTTTCTTCAGAAGAACACTTCAAAGAAAAATGAGTTTTAAAAGACAAGTCATACCGTTAACATGAAACACTTGTATCTGCAGGATTCGTGTTATGAATAAGTCACAGAAATGTCTTTCCTGACACTTTCCAGTAACATGGTTGGCTCCAGGGTGTCTATGGCCTGTTTGTCCACTTGTGTGGACAGTTGGGCTGCTCTTTACACTTGACCTCTCCCCTGACATCTGGACTCACATTACTCACATTTGATTGCCCGCTCAGCATCTCCACTTGGATGTCCTACCATAACCCCGTGTCAACAAACCAATCCAGTCTCATCATCTTCCTAGCAAAGTATACAGTCATGCCCTGTGGTTATTTCTGATCCTGTGGAGTCTGCTTAGGAAAGCCATACCTCTGTTCCCCGGTGCTCCTTATTTCCCTTTTGATTAATAACATACCATTGCCCAGACCCAAAATGGTGTTTCACCTTTGGCAACTCCTTCTGAGTTCCTATCTCATGTACTTAATTACCAAGCACTGTAATATCTGTCCCCGACTTTCTACTCCCACCGTTCTATTCAAGTTAAGATCGCTGCAACCTGATTGCAAAGAGAACGGTCTTCTAATGATTTTGGATTTCACTCTCCAATGCTTGACTCCATCTTCCCAGATAAATATTCCTAAAGAAATGCTCTTTCTAATCATGTCATTCCACTGATTTCCTTTGTCCACCATTGCAAGTTAAAAAGCTCATCAAGGTCTCCTCCCTCTTCCCATTTTGTTTTCCCTCTCTTCTCTTCTTCTTCTATCCTTCTTCTACCTTCTAATTTAGGATACCTGCAGTTCTCCAACAAACCCTGTTTCTCTTTCTGTGTGTCCTTACTCTGTATTTGTTCCCTGCCTAGAAAATTCTCCTTTCTGGAGCCCCATGCCTGTAGGCTGAAATATTGCCCATGTAAGATAAGGTTAGAAGGTATGGTAATTGTAAAATAAGTCCACAGATTCTTTAATAGGTCTCTCTACAAGAGGGGGAGTCTAATTTCCTTCCTCTTGAATGTGGGTTAGACCAAGAGACTTGCTTCTAAAGAATAAAATATGGCAGAAGTGACACAGTGGGACTTTTTATATGTCATGAAAAGCATTGCAGCTTCTCCCCACCCCCCTGCTTCCTGTGAGAAAGCTAACTACTGTATAGTGAGGACACTCTATGAAGCAATTCTGTGTGAAGACAAGGAACTGATGCTTGCTACCCTGTGAGTGCTCCATCTTGGAAATGGATCCTCCAGCTCCAGCAGGCCCTTATATGACCGCAGCCCCAGCTGACACCTTGACTGCAAATTTATGAAAGACCCTGAGCCAGAAGC
The DNA here is from genome assembly GCF_011762595.2 of Tursiops truncatus. Classification (NCBI taxonomy): domain Eukaryota; kingdom Metazoa; phylum Chordata; class Mammalia; order Artiodactyla; family Delphinidae; genus Tursiops; species Tursiops truncatus. The sequence goes on along the minus strand of NC_047036.1, from coordinate 119,937,937 downwards.
ATCCAGCTAAGCCATTCCCGAAGTTGTAACCCACAAGAACTGTGAGAAGATAAGTATTTGTTGTTTAAAGCCACTAAGGTTTAGGGTAATATTTTATGCAGCCCTAGATAATTAATACAATAGTGAATCATTCTTTTTTTTTTTTAATTTCAACAAGAATTTCTTGAATGCCTTCAATGTGTTGGATTTGGACCTAGGGACTGGGGACGCAGGGGTGAACTTACAAATCTGGTCTCTCCTCTTGTGCTACTTATAGTCTGTCGGGGAAACACATTAAACAAGTAATTACCCTAATATTTATCTAATTACCATTATGATAAGGTCGATAAGGTAAAAGACAACTGGGCTATAATAGCATTAACAGATCTGCTCTAGCAGAATGGAGAAGGCTTCTAAGCACTAGGGAATTAAGAGTCCCAACTGATAGTCCAGGGCTTTGAAGAGGCCTTTGGGCAGCAGTAGAGTCCAAGGTTAGGACGGTGGGCTTTAGATCCAGCTGCCTTGATTTGAATTGTCTCTGGTTCTTACTAATTGCATGACCTCCGGCAACTTTCTTACCTCTCTGACTCTCTGTCCTCACCCAAAGGAAGTCATCATAATAATACCCCCTCACAGAGTTTTTGAATGGAATAAATGAGCTAATACGTATGAAATAGCTACAGTAGTGCCTGGCATATTGTATATGCTCAACAGAAATTAACTACTGATTTCTATTTTGAGTGTCTCTGTCTGGTCCATTATCGTTTTCGAAATCAATGGAATCAGCCCATAACCTAAGCCCTAGCTTTATCTCTCTATGAAGGAGAATTAGCCCTGAGCTGTAAGCGACCACCTTCTCAGAACCTAACTTTAAGTTCACATACCAAATTGACACCTGGGATTGAGGCTTTTAGGGTGGTAGAAACAGAAGGGAACCTGTGAAGTCCTCAGAGAAGTTCTGGTAGCACACGGGCTCGGGTACAAACCTACACAAACACCACAAATTATTTACTTCAGACATACTATTTGTTCAATTTCTAGTCTTATACAACTTAAACTTCCAATATGGCAGGAGTCTCTCTTTAATATCCAACTAAAGGCTTTTTACTGTCATCACTGAATTTTCCTCGAAATACTTTTTTAAATGCTTGTCATACAGCCAAACGAAATAGGGCGCAGAAGGAAAAGGAATTGGTCACAAACACTTTGGCCTATACAAATGAACTAAGACTTTACAAGGATATATCCAGGTGAGATGAAATCTCAGAAGAGCCTAGATGTAAGATATGAGTCAGCACCACACACATAATATAATGGTGAACTGTGCATTTCCTACCACATGAACCCAAAGTGCCTGCAGAATATTCCGAACTGATAGTGGGTGTATGTGGCTGAGGCACAAAACTGAAACACACACACACACACACACACACACACAGCAATAGATGATGGTGAAAATATCGGTCATCAAATCCTGATGTTGTGCAGATCAAGTGTTTGATTTCAGTTGAGCTTAAAGCTCCTTTTCTACGTCTCCCATCATCCCTCAACCATGCTTACCCTACAATTTAGACAAGTATTTATCAGAAAAGCATTGACTGAAGGAAAATAGAAGTCCAGCTAATACTCTGTGCTGCTAATTTGCTGATTTTTTTCCCCCCACTAATATTGTTTGCTGGTTTCTCTTCCCATTACCTCTTTTATTGCCAGGTTTTGTGTTGAACAGTAAATCCCGCCTAATACAAGATCTGAAATAATTGTTCTTGATGAGACAGGGGAACACCAGTGCTTTTCTGTTCAAAACAATTCCCAGATGAACATTCATGACTTATACCACTACAGTGTTTACAACAGGCTTTTCTAGGCATTTTTGGCCCCACAGAGAGTTGACGATAATGATGCTGAGACTGTTAGAGGCACCAAAGTGTTCACTGAAATGAACCACACCACGAAGCCTGGCATGCAAAATGAACATATTTTGTTAACTTACTCATTTAGAGGGGGCTGAATGCTCTTTAAGAAATTAGATATTTCCTTTGATCAGCCTTGTAAGGGTGAGGCAGAACTAAAGGTTGTCAATGAAAGGATGCAACTTGCTGAGATCATTCTGCATAGTTTTACATGCATGGTACACTCAAAGAAGCAGTGAGAATAGTTCCAAAATTATGGATGTGTTTCAATAAATCCCAGTAAAGTGTACAGACAGTATCTAGGGTCATGTCAGAATTTATACAAGCAAAACTTTGTATAAAACCCCATTCCCTGAGCTTAGTGCAACGTTTAGTGTGGGGTTTTAAGATGCATGGTCATGTGGAGTTTGGTGGTGTGGCAAAAAGTACATCACATTCAAGCAAGATGTTACTTTGCTTCTCTGATTCACTACATTTGTTTTAGGTAAGACTTTTTCCCCAAGTAATAGAGAGTCTAGTTGGCTTAAATAAGAGTGGAGGATTTATATTAAAGGCATGGATGGGGTTGACTTGAAACTCAGGTCAAGATGCAGCCAGTTCTTGAAAGAACCAGAACTAGGAAGACAGGTAGCATTCTCTTTCCTATCTCAGAGGTGGTGGTGGTGCCTTCCAATAGTAGTAGCTGAATCCAACATGCAGCTGTTTGAACTTAGATAGAACCAGCTTCATTGTGCCCCATCAGTACATCAGCCGCAGCCCAAGCCAGCCAGTACCTCCTCTTCAGAGTCTAACACCAGCCCCATGGGGCTTCCTCTCCTCTGAGCTCAGAGAGGACTGAGGGCTCTGAAACTAGGTCTGGGTTTCAGCTCTAGGGCCCCTCCTTCAAGCTCCTCAGTTTTAATAATTCCATCCTCTTCCTTTTGTTCCTCCAGCCTTGGGAGTGATAGCTGCTTCCTGCAGTTGTTACCTTCAAGTTTATCTTTTTGGTTACAAAGCTGACAACCTTATACCTGGTTAACAATTCTTTGTATTAAATTATTTTTGTTCAAATAACTGGTGGGTTTTCTGTCTCCTCATTGGACCCTAACTGATATAGGTGTCTGTTATTGAACTACATGGTTTCTGCAGTCCTACCAGCTTTAAAATTTCCTAATACACAAACGCACTTTGGTAAATCACAAATATTACACAAATATAACGCCAGTAGTTGACCATTAATGACAAATGCCTACACACTAAGCACCATGATAAGAGGCTTCCTTTCATTATCTCCCTTTGTCCTCCCAGTAATCCTATCGGGCATGGGATGAGATTATCCTGGTTTTATAGAGGAGGTAACTGAGCTCAGGGAAATTTCATAACCTGCGTAAGGCAGAAGGCTAGTAAGAGACAGAGCCCAAGATGCAAGTCTGGTTCTTCCCTTTGTTTCTTTCAATCATCTTTCATAGCAGTTATGCATGATGTCGTGCAGATATTCATATCTATGGCATTTCCCCTCGGACTGTAAGTACAGAGTGGAGGGTTCTATTTAGCTTTATATGTCTAATGTAGTCACTGGTGTAGATCGATACACAATAACTGTTTGTCGAATTGAAACTTGAAGAAAACGATTCAGGTGAAAAGACAGGATAACTCATGAAGAGAAGCTAAGTCCTAGAGTTGTTTGGGGCAACCAAATGAAATGGCTTTCATAGCAGATGTGGGACTTGGCATCTAAACAGTATGATTGCGTGCCCAAAAAAGGAGAATTCAGTGCAAGATATTCTATATGCAGAATCCAAGTGAGTGCTCAGATACTGGTGTCACCCCAAGAAACATAGACCTAGATTCAGAGAGAAAAGTCATTCTTCTGTGGCCATAAAACTACAAGGGATCTCTGGTCTGAACTAAAAACCAGAGTATTTAATTGGTATTTAACTGGTATTAAATTGAGGACACATAACTTGCCTAATTCAAATGTAATTTTTGTCCTAAGATGTCCTCCTGCTTTAAAACAGGTGGTCCACTTTTATGTGGCCATACAGGGAACCCCAGTGGCTCTGTCTTTATGGGGAAATAAACCCTAATTTCTGGAAAGTGATAGCATAGAGTTATCCCAACTGTAGTGACATTGGCAGAAACCCTTCTAATTAAGAAGTACCCAGAGACTTAACGCAGTTATGATGCAGCATTTCCTACTGAGAAAAATATAACCATCTTTCTATAATTTGGAAGACTTGACTTTAAGCATGCTGGTGTGTTGGTATGGTAGTCGGAAATTTAAATATTTCAAATTCAAAACACCCAAATGATCTTTAGAATCAATTAACTAGTCCTGCTTTTCGGCAAAAATGTGCTATAATTTCAGGCACACCATAATGCTTATTATTGACAAACAGAAAGAGAAAGAACTACTTAAGAAATTTTAGAGCCTTCCATATTGAAGCACTTGGGAGATTATTTTGCGTTTCCTAATGTACCCATTTGTTTGTTATTAACAAATGCTCAGGCACTCAGCTGCTCACATATTTTTTGCAGCTGTTTCCTAAGAGACCTTGAGAATGTTTCAAGGTTCAACTTAGTGTCAAGCTGTTGGAAGTTTCCAAATCCAATTTCTAGGCATAAAAGGTCACAGTCTCTCAAGCCTGGTGTCATGGATTTTTTGGTGATGTTTCAATGCAAGAAATTCACTTTTTGTTTTGTTTTATGCTACAAGTATATTATACTTTATTATCCATTAAACAGTGAGTCTCTAAGAAGGACTAAATGGCCGTGAAAATATGAATTCTTCAATTTGCATTACAATGAAAACTTTTCCCTATGGAAATATGATTCAATATACTTAAAAAAATTAAGACTGCAGTAAAATATCCAATATATGGTCCTATCCAAGTAAACTAAAAATCTTAACTAATCTTTCTCAACAATCTGGGCCTTAGTTTACCCATGGATATAGAGCAGGAAACATAAAATAATAAAACAAATTACTGTTTTGAAGTCTGTCTCTCCAAGTGCCAAGTGGTAAAGTAATGGTCTTCTTCTGAAGATTGAAAATCTGCACATGAGAATTTATAAACATCTGAGATCCCACCAGCTGGCAAAATTGACTTTAGCCTACACAGCACTTTTTTTTCTTAATAACTTAACAATTTAGTTTAATATTGTGATATTAGAGTAGGAAATCTCAAGTACTCTATCTAATATTTAGAGCCTGTTAGCTATTAAAAAACACCCCTTTGAGTTTCAGTTGGTTCCAAACAACATCTGTGATCCATATTCCTAAAGTACACAGAAACAGAAAATCCACACATTATTTGGTTTCACAACTGAATATTTTGATATTAGGCTATATTAATGAGCCCAATTATTAAAATCATCTTAAATTATTTTCCCAGGGAAAAACAATGCAGTGTGTTAGCCATATCTTCCTTTCTCTGCCAACTATCCTGAACACTAGTCTGCGCTATAAATTAGTACAGTCCATGATTGCAGCATGGAGTTGTCTGCAAACTTCCTTAAAATAGGTACTTTATAGTAACTATCAATATGCACATTGACAAAAAACACACATTTTGAGGGAATTCTGTTGCCAATTTCAGTCAATTAAAGGTGGAAGCTATGAAATTGCTGAAGGCAAATGAGGTACTTAAAAAATGTTTTTTCCCTCTTTTGTTCTTGCCCATTGCAATTAACAACAAGGGGATATTTTAAGATATCAAAAAGTTGATCCCTAGAGCCATCCAAATTATTAAAATAACTTTGATGTAAAGTATAATAAAGTACATTAGAATATTGTGTGTGAGTGTGTATATTTACAAATAAGAATACCAGTATTAACAAGAGCTGGAAAAATTGACTTCTTGGGATCCTTCCAACTAATATTCTATCATGATTCAGTACCTTGCCATTATTGACCAAATTTCCAGTTTGTCCTGAAATTGTCAACTAGAACCGTTACACAATTAGGTAAGCAAATCATTTCCCAATACGATGCTGGCTCACTAAACCACTGGTTATGAAAAAAAGTCCCAAATTGCCAATTTCATAATTTGATGATCGAGTTTCCCTTTAACAAAGGAACAATTTGGCTCTTCCTTGAGAACAAGCTGCTGCCTGAATGTTTCCGTTCCCCGCCCCCAAGCTCCCCACTACTCACCACACACATCTATACACACACGTCATGGACACTTCCTCCTCACTAGGGGCTAGCCTCTTCTTGGATGATGTTAAGACAAGTTTTAACCTGCTGCTGCTTAAAAGAAATGGTTTGGGTTTGGTTCTTATCAGTGCCTGGCTTAAAATATAATTAATACAGAACAATATAAAAGGAGAGGGAGTTTCAGTAACACCGCCAAAAAAAAAAAAAGTTAATGCACCTAATTCTCTCAATTAAGCACACAGACCTCACATATGTAGATTATGCTTGTTCATCTTATCCCTGTCTTCAAGTTTATTGCTCACAGTAACCCACTCAAAAGTTTAATGTGTGCCTGAAATGGTAGAAGAAAGGAAACTTAACATTTGTTGGGTACCCACTATGAGCTAGGCATTAAGGATACTTTCACATACATTCTCAGTTAATGAGCCCTCCAATAATCCTTTGAGATTGGAATTATTATAACATCTCCATTTTACTTATAAGGAAACTGAGACTCAGAGAAACTAAATGCCTACTTGATATTGATCATAAGTGGCCTGGATCCGAGTTGCTTTTTTTTTTTTAAAGAAAAACAAAATCTGATTCCTGGGCCAGTAGTCTTCTGGGAAGATACAAAATGGTACCTAAATGGGTAAAGTAGGCAGTGGGTGTTTTGTAGTATCTAGCAGTTGTGCAATTGATAATTATTTGGGTAATTATTTCTTTAGTTATTTGCTTTCCCCTTTCCTTACAAGTTCTGTGAGGAAGATGTTGGTTGTTCTGTTGGTTGTATGTCCATCACTGTCCAACACTGTCCAGTGTTTAGCACGTAGTAGATGTTCAGGAAGTATTTGTTGACTATCTAATGTGCTCTGTCTCTCCTGTTAGCTTTCTCAGAGACATCTTCTAAGGAGGTTTACACAAGGACAGAATAATCATTGATATGCCCACCAACACACTTCTCCATCAGTTTAATCCTGCGCATAACCAATGGTCATTATCCTTTGAAAGCAGACTACAGCCAGCTTTTAGCTAATTGCTTTCAAATCGATTAGAAGTGTTTTCTGAGTAGAATAATAATATATTTAATGATTATTGAACCTGTACTATATGCCAAGTTCTGTATGTGCTTTACGTGCACCATCTTACTTAATTCCTACAGTAGATATTGTCATTCTCCCTATTTTAAAGATAAAGAAAATGTGGTTACTTTTCCTAGAAGGAAGAATAATGAAGAGTGAGGAGGCAAAAAAGCAACAGAAAGGCAAACAGCTGCTCTGGGGATGGAGAGCCCAGGAACACAGAGACTCACATTTCTCAGACTTGTAACCACAGCACCCTGACCTCCTGCCCCATCTCCCACAGCTGCCTCAGGGAGCCCACACTCATAGGGACAACCCACTCATGATCCTTCACTCTGGCCTGCTCCCCATTTCGGCTGCCTGGAGCATGGTACCTCAACTCTTCCTCTCCGAAGTGGTTCCTCTTCCCACAGAGCAACATTCAGGAGCACCGAAAGCCATAGAACCTTCCAGACACTGCCAAGAATGGCCACATTCCCTCTGGTCCCCGCTGCTCCACAGCCCTGTCCTAGGTCGCACCCAGATGTGAGGACTTGGACCTATGCTGTGAGGCCTTAGAGAAAAAAGCACCGGGGTTCCTTCCCCTCACCACTGGATTTGCCAGTATCCAAGCACCTACACGTAAAACTTGTTCTCTCCAACTCTCTCTCTCTCCCCATGAACTAGAAGTCCGGGAGGCACGTACACTGACGGACTGAGTTTCCTGGTTAGGCTTCAACATCCGGCTCCACAATCCACAAAGAAAGATCACTCTTCTTTACGAAAGGGAAGGCAGTGTGTTTTGTTTATTTATTTTGCTGCATAATAAACGCCCCCAATTTAGCAGCTTACAAGAACAACCACCTTATTGCTCGTGATTCCATGGGCTTCCTTGGCTTTATGGTTTTTGTGTCTTTCTTGCTTTGATTCTCTCACGCGCTGTAGTCAGCTTAGAGCTGGGCTAGAACATCCAGGATGGCGTCACTCCGTCCCTCCCTTCTTCCCTTCTCCCTTCATTCCTGGAGGTTCTATGGAACCTCCAGGTCTCAGCAGAAATGCTACTTCCTTCAAGCAGATAGCCCTGACTTCAGGAATGTGTCTCTTCCCTTATAGCTGAACTTCTCCTTCACAATCCTCATCACACTTTGTGCTGTCCTGTCCCATTTGCTGTCTATCTCCCCCATAGGTTATGAGCTTGATGAGGGCAGGACCATGCCCATTTTATTCATCAATGTTATCTTAGTATTGAGAGTATAGTACCCGCCTAGAGTAAGTGTCCAGTAAATATTTCACTGATTGACTGACCACTAGGAAGCCATTTCTTAATTTTCAGAAGTCATCATTTCTCCTGAATCCCAAGCCTATTCTATTTTTTCTAGGATCTATAAAGTAGGTCCACACATATGAAATGAAAAAGAAAGATGTATTACCTGCATTGTGCCAACAATACAAAGCACTCCATTCTCAATTACTTATAAATTGAAATTGATTTGTGAATATTATAAGATTATCTGGATAATTCCTCCAGTTTCTGTTCATTTGATTATATGTATAAACAGAAAAACAAAAATTCTTACACTTGATAAAGGTTTGTTTTTTGTTTTTTAACATTTATTTCTCCTTGTTAGCAGACAGCGTTTTAGGGGACTAATAAAATCCATGGTCAAATCTATGTATTTATAAGCTGGGGGAAATGTTTCTCAATTCTTAAAAAATAAGGTTTCCTAGCTCATTGGCTTTTGACAGTTTCCTGCTTTGCCTCCAGAAATACACAGGAAGTGTTTAATTTGACGTCTATTGATACAAATGCTACAATCTGCCTTGGGGAAACCAGCTGATAGGGAAACTTGACTTGTAAAACAATTTTGCTTGGATGATCTCAGCTAATCTACTGATATTTTTTCCAAGAGTTTTATTCAGAAAAAAATATAATATAAAAGGTAAAGTCAAGCAGATCAAGAGTTACTCAAAACACATTAGAACCCAGGTTTGTCAAGTTTCTTCGCTTGAGCTATTTCGATAAGCAGGCACCATCTTTAATATTTGTTTATATCAGTACTGGCTTGTTTTCTGTCCTATTGCCTCTTAAAATTAAACTGTGATTATTATTTGGACACTTTTACTGACTTATTTATTCCAACAGGGATTTTCTTTAAACTCTGCCTAGGAAATACAGTTACTAATGCAGCTACAGTGAACCACAGCCTCAACTTCACAAAAGTAGCCATTTCTTTTAACCAATTTTTAATTCATGAAATACAAAGCTGAGAACCAGAGATACATAAATGAAGTCCCAAGACTCTTTCCTAGCTGATCACCTGCTTTTGTATGTGTCTTAATTTCACTATCTTCACTATTATCCTTTTTTCATTGTCTTTTCTTTCCTTCTCTATGCTTTATTTCCTCTTCTTCCCAGGATGGCTACCACTGTTTCTTCTATCCTTTGAGAAGAGGGTAGTCTGTGATTTTAGATTTGGTTCTATATAATACATATTTTATACTTCTGCTTTGAATATATGTATTAGACATGGCATGAAATGTATTATTGCATATTTGATTTGTACTTACAGGAATTTAGGGGCTTTGTTTCAGTCTCTGCTGTATCCCCAGTTTGTAAAATAGCCCCCAGTACATTACTGGCAAGCAAGGCATATTTTTTGCAAGAAGAAAAGAACAGAACACAAGCGAGGGTTCAAATGTGAAAACTCTCTTCTTTAACAACTTTGCAAACATGTTGCCAAACAGTTTTGCTCTCAAGGAAATGAGGGAAAACATTCCGTCATCAAGTATTTGTCATTTGTTAACTGAACAGGCTGATTTCACAGGTTCTGTTGGCCCAGTGAAATATGCAGTGTTGAACATTCAGCACCTTATATAAACTCTGGGAAGTCGAGGTAAAGGGAATGGAAAGAGGATGATTTTCAGTTGAGGATTCACTTTGAAAGGAGGAGTTTTATAAGGCCCTAAACTTGGTCCTTGAGTATCCATTTACATTTGCTCCAATCCAGTTTAATTTCTAATGCAACTAGCCAAAAACATTAACAAGGGCAGGAAGAGATTTCTGGTTTCCAGAAGTGAGTGCTTGGGCCACAGCCAAAGCTATCACCTCGGATGAAAATAAAATGATTTACCACAGGAGAAGAGTTTCTGTCTCCTTTCATCCAGGGTTAGGAATAGGGGGCCATGTGGGACAAGTTTGTTCAGGATGCTAATAACTGCCGTCAGATTCTAAGTCACAGGATGCAAAGTGATGGTCCAAGGACCGAATCTGGCCCACATGTGTATTTGATTTGATCTATGCTGTTTTTTTCATTGAATTATCTGCCAATATGGAAAGGCAGGAGAATTCACATAAAACTCTGGTCTTCTTTTTTTTCCCCTTGAGAAAAAAGATTAAAAACAAAAGCTATGGCAACACTGGGCCTACAGTCCCAAATGTGGCAACAATTAGCTGGTATTGAAGTACAAATTCCCATTACTGCCTATTTCCCTACCATCGTCCCAGCCTTGCCTATTTTCACACTGAGACTGAAAATAGCTTCAGTTTGCCATTCCTCATCTCGCATTGTTTTCTTTCTTAGAGTCTGCCTATCTCACCTATTTATTTTATCTGTCTGGGCCCTATATACAACTACCGTCCTAAACTATCCCACAGATGTTGTTAGATTTCCCTCCTTCTGGCTGTGAGTGAGTGCGCAAGTGTTCTGATTTGTGGCTCTACTTCTGTGGTTCCAAATCAACTGGCTGATTGTAGTAGTTTCTCCAGAACCTCTGTATACATGTGGTCACTGGAGAGGTGGGAGTGGGCTCAGCCAGAGGACTAGCTGAGTGAAAGAATCAGTCATTTCTGTGACTGTAGATATAGACAGGGTTTCCCAGCTGACGGCCTCATAGTAACCCACTAGAATCTATTTAACTTGGGTGGACTTGATATGCCTTTGGCAAAAGAGGAAAAGAAGTAGGGTTGTCAACAGAAGAGGAAGACTAATCTGAATGTATACAATGCTATCGTTCTTTTACAGCACACATTATTTATTTACATATACATATATATGAATATGAGCATACACAAAAGCATTTATGCTGTCCCTCAGGGCTATGTAAGGCAGTTTTAAAGTTAATTTTAGCTATGTAATTTTTCCCTTGATTTTCTTATTTTTTTTATTGACTTAGATTACTTTTGTTATAAAATATAATCCTAAATATATCCCTAAATATTATAAACATAAAATTAGACATTAATAGTAAATGTATATAGCTTCCAATACGTTTAAACCCAAAATACATCGACAAATAAATGCAACCCAAATAACACAAACAACACAAGTCAGATGTCTAACACCAATTTAACATGATTGATGTTGCTTTGCTGAAATAAACACTAACAATATAAAGACACTTACTACATGATACAGGTTCTTTTGATGAAATCATACTGTACAAGTTCATAGTATCTTATCTGAAATCCCTGGGGCAAGATATAATGTATAATTTTGAAATTTCATACTTTAGAAAGAGGCAGTACGCAATAATCAAATGCACAACTATTTTATCATGTAATATATGACTATTCATAGTAAATGGGATAATTAAAAACTATAAATAGCCTAATATCAGTGCAGGTCAGTTTTTATCACTCAGTGAGTTTGTCACAAACTTGCTAATAAAATGGCTGGGCCATTTAACAAGTCCTACAACCTTGGGAGAATTATTTAATTTCAATGATCTCACCCACGAAATAATTTAATTAGATTAGAGTAACTAAGCCATGACCTGCATCCAGAAAGAAAACCTGAATATTTATTCATGGCCAGCAAAAGTTGCAGAATAAATACTGTACTTATCAGGTGTCTTCCTTCACTACAGTGAGCCAAACTCCGGGTTAAAACAAGGACCCAGAGATAACTGAAGCCAATGGCTGGACTCCAGTAGCTCCTGTCCAGTAGAGGACATGTAAATGAACACATGACAGTTCACCGCGGTAAGAGTAACAATACCTGCATGCAGAAAAGGTAGACTAATTTTGTAAGCAGGGAGAGATTAGGGAACACTTTCTTGGCTAGTAATGTAGGTATCTAAGTGGGTTTTGAAGCATGAGTAGGAATTCATAAGACAGTGGGCTATTATTAAAATAGCTCTGACATTTTGGAGATAAACAATACTGTAGAGGGCACTGGAGGGAAAATCGATTCTCCTCTGTTGTTTACCAGCTTAATCATTTATAGTCTCCTCTGTGACACCGTCCAACTCAGTCTCAGTGCTTTCCTACACCAATCATGAAGTCTGAGGGTGCATGGCTTTGTAGAATCTCTCTTCTCTTGATAGGGAAGAACGTGCAGTTCTCAGGCCCTGCTTTGGTCCTATTTGTGTTCTAATACTGAAAATGCCAAGTGAACAAGATTCTTATCTATTTATTAAGACATTCGCAGTATTCTCTGAGAATGTGGTTTCTCCTCTCTCTCCCTTCCTTCCCCTCACACCCCTCAACCAGTTCCTGTTGGTGGGAACTTGAAAATCCTAAACCGAATTCTTCCAGGCTCTTCTAACTCAAACTTTTCATTGATTGCCCTCCCTCTAAAGGGGTGAGTTAATGAGCGTAGTTCCTTCAGTGGCATGGGAAGCACTGCTTGCACCTGGCTGGCACACTTGTAGGGCACCCCTTATCACGGTCCAGATCCATGATGGCATCGAGACCCATGTGGGTGTCACAGAAGAACTGATCACTAGCGTACACTTAAATAGCCTTCAAATAGTTGTTCCACACTTACTTATCAGAGAGGTGGAAAACTGCTCAGAGACTAGGCAGGGAAAAAGATCTTGGTGGCAGCACTCAACCTCTCCACTGACATTCTGAGCTATTTAACTCCAGCCCCCAAACTTGCCCTCTCCCTACTGAAAAAAGTGAGGCCCTGCAGAGAAATGGGACCAACTTTTTAGAAGGCCATTTGGTGATTATATCATGTGACTGCCCATGTCCCTTTAGAGTCCTACCCGCTCCATCCTCAACTGGCTCATTAGAATATTCATCCAAATATATACAGTGGGCTCCTGACTCTCAGAGAGGAATCCAGGAAAGTATGACTGTCTTCCTATTGTTACACTGCAGTGCCATTTGGGTGACCCCATTAGCTGGTACCACACTGACATTCAGTCTGTAAGGATCAACGCTAATCTCTCCTAGAATCTTATGAAGAGGGCTTCCAAAGAAATAAAGAACACCATATTAACATTTCTATTGTGAATCAAAGTAGGCTCCTTTCCAAACTCCAGCAAATTCCTTCTGAAAAGGGAATCATATAGCTGACTTGCTGAGTGATTAACCTCTTTCAGGTTGAATACTTTGCTTGGTGCTAGTGTCAGAAAGATGAGGACATCAGCATCCCTGACTCACATTCTAGATTCATCACTGACTGGACATTGTGGTTTGACTGAATTCCTGATGTTAAAAATGACAGTAGTGGTACTTACCTGGCTGTCCAGTGGTTAAGACTTCGCCTTCCAATGCAGGGGGTGAGGGTTCGATCCCTGGTCAGGGAGCTAAGATCCCACACGCCTTGGGGCCAAGGAACAAAAACATAAAACAGAAGCAATAATGTAACAAATTCAATAAAGACTTTAAAAATGGTCCACATCAAAAAATCTTAAAAAAAAAAATGACAGTAGTATAACCATTCTTTTCCAGGGTTACTTTAGGAAGTTCAGGAGTGTGATGGGTCAAGTGTCAACTCTGCTCATGCAGCATGGTTTAGGGGTTCAAGTGATCAGGAAAGGCGTAGGAGGCATGTTCCTTGGTGATGCTTTCATGTTATAGCTCACAGAGGGTCTGGAGAGCTGGTGTGGCATCTAGAGCTTAAAGTACGTCTGTTTTTTAGCAACTCGATCAGTAATCACCTCACTGCTCTCTTTACTGTTTGTAGTATGGTTCCCCTCACCACATTCACACCTGTCTGTGCAAAAGGCTTCACGATGCAGAGTGTGGATTAAAATGTGTGCAAACTTCATTCCAGTCCTCAGAGCTTGTCCATTTGTCTTTGATCTCGAAGCCAGTCAAGGAGAAAACCCATGTCTGTTTCTAATTCTACCTGGATGTAAGCTGTAGACAGACATATCATTATAGAACAAAGCTCAAGAAAAAAAGGAAGATAAATTTTCTTTCAAGTACTTAGTCTCAAAATTTTCCAGTTTAAGGATGTTTTAGATCAGGAGTGGTGTAAATGAAGGAGGCAAAGGCAGGGTAAAGTAATGAAAAAGCCTGAAGACTTTATTATTTATACAATTGGAGAAAATACAAATACAATTTGACTCTTCGGTGCAGCATTGTTCCATATTTACCCTGAAACAATGTTAATGGGGAGACAGAGTTGTTTCTCAGGGCTCTGTAGAAGTTTGCAGTGGGTCTGATGTGGGGAGAGGTGGTGGAAGAAAAACGGAAGGAGAGTGTTTAGGAGATGTAGCCGGTAAGGACAGGTAACAGCCAGCCTTATGGACTTCAGCCTGGAGTTCAGTTTCGTCCTGAAGGTAGTGGGAAAATATTGAAGGGTTTTCATTAGAAGAGTGACATTTTTTAAAATACAGTTTTTTTCATATATACATACAATGATTATCTTGCTTTTCAATATAACATTATCTCACAAGTGTTTTTCAAGTTTACATTTACAAGTGTAATTTTTTTTTTTTTTTTTTTGCGGTACGCGGGCCTCTCACTGTTGTGGCCTCTCCCGTTGCGGAGCACAGGCTCCAGACGTGCAGGCTCAGCGGCCATGGCTCACGGGCCCAGCCGCTCTGCGGCATGTGGGATCTTCCGGGACCGGGGCACGAACCTGTGTTCCCTGCATCGGCAGGTAGACTCTCAACCACTGCGCCACCAGGGAAGCCCTACAAGTGTAATTTTAATGCTAGTCCACTAAGAAAACTTTCCTTAATTCGTCAACAGCTGGAAATTCATATTATTTTATCATGTATTTTTAATTATCCATTTACCTCTCTGAATATCCATCCAGACTATGAAGTCAAGGACTGAAGTTTCTTTCCACTTAACCTTTGTCATCTGGTGTAGAGCTTGATATAAATAGAAACTAAACCAGGAGTCTTCCCGCCAATATCTTCCAGAGATTTGGAGGACTCTCTTCCAAATATTTCAACCTTGGGAGGCAGCCTTTCCTCTTTACTTTAGTGAGCTCCTGTGATATCCTCAGCCCCATATATGTTCAAGCAACCAGTTAACCAGTTCAAATCAACTCCAAGAATCGTTCTGACTTGCAGTATGCATTGGCCCAAGTACTTGATATACAGAAATGAGAAGTCACTGTCTCTCCTGCTGCCACACCACACCACACAAACTGGGTGCAGATGTAAATCTTGTATATGTGATTAAATTACAGGCTAACCATCTGGTCACTCAATTCAGGCTTACCTCTCTGAATAAGTCAATCCAGCTTCACGAGGGAAAGACCCACCTTCCGTTTTCCTGTGCCACCTGGGGCTGAAGCAGGGAGTTTAATTGTGTGAAGCTGAGATCAAGTTCCGTCGTCCTAAAAAACAGGAAGTTGCTGTGGCTTCTTCTAGCCTCGCCTTCCTTTTTCTCTGTTTAATTCACAGCCCTTCCTCAATCTGGGCCACCCCCAATATGAAATGGGATAACCCTGTCTGTAAGGATCAACCCTAATCTCTCCCAGAATTCCACAAGGAGGCCTTCCAAAGAAATAAAGATCTCCACATTTCTGTTTCAGTTCTGAATTAAAGCAGACTCAATCCCAGGTATATTCTTTCTGAAAAGGGAAAAGCTACACCAGGAGGATTACAATTTACAGGGAGATGACTATTCAAAAAAAAAAAAAAAAAACTTTTGGAGGGACAAATGACGCCCATAAATTAATTTTTGCCCTGGCTAAGGAAAGGTGAAGTTAATAGGGGAGAGAGAATCTCAGAAAGGAAAATGAAAGCCAACATGCTTCTGGCTTCTTGAGGATGCCCCCTGAGTTGACTAATTACCTACGAGGAGATTATGAAGTGATTTGTGAACTTCTCTTGCTTTATGGGGGGAAAAATGGAAGAACTACCATGTAACTCTATTGGGTGGGCTAGAAATTGACTTGAGAAAAAATCACCGAGATACTGGGAATGAAAAAGAAACAGAGGGCAAAAACCTACTCAGCAGTAATAAGCAGGGGGACAACTACCTTAGACAGTGGTCTCTCAGCTGGCTAATGGAATCATGATGTGGGTCCAGGACAAGTCTGGGGATTTCTTTCCTCTTCTGCCTTTTCCTTGCTTTCTCCCTTCCTCCCTCTCTCCCTCTTTCTCTCATCCAATGGGTAAACATCTTGTTCTGTGATGGGTACTTCCCAGGCACTAGGAACATAGAATAAGACAGCCCAGTAACAAATGACATAGAATAGGAGGGAGAGGGCTTCCCTGGTGGCGCAGTGGTTGAGAGTCCACCTGCCGATGCAGGGGACACGGGTTCGTGCCCCGGTCTGGGAAGATTCCACATGCCGCGGAGCGGCTGGGCCCGTGAGCCATGGCCTCTGAGCCTGCGCGTCCGGAACCTGTGCTCTGCAACGGGAGAGGCCACGACAGTGAGAGGCCCGCGTACCGCAAAAAAAAAAAAAAAAAAAAAAAAGGGAGAAAACTTTTTCACCAAATTTCTCTCAGGAAAGAAACGGTATTAGTTTGTAAAAGCCATTCTTGATGAATGGGTGGAATAGAAGTGATACCCTGACAAGCCTAGATACGGCTGAGGACTACATGTGAATGAGGCAAAGGGAAAAGTGCTTTTGATGCACCAGAGAGGAGGAGGGGAGGTGGAAGGGAGCGACTAATATGGTGAAAAGTCAGGCTTCACAATGTGAACCTTCACCAGAGTCCCAAAGTATTCAATGTAGATTTCTCGTGAAAAATCAGTAAAGGGGCTGAGTTCTATGTATGGGATGTCACAGAGCACAACAGAAACAGTATGCAAGGGGCCAGCAGAGACCAGAGCGGAACCAGAGAGAAAGGTGAGAGTGACACCATAAGGACTCACAGGAGAAGTTCTGTCCCATCACAGGCCATGTAACTGGAGTCCAGGCTGATTTTGACCAGATTTGCAAGATTCAGAGGGCTTATGGGCTACATCAGGGTTTCACATTCAGTTGGTCACAGAAGTACATTTGAAAGTCCATACACCCATCATCGGAGAATACAGGAAAAATATGTACTGCAAAGCCCAACTCACTGGATGGTGAATCAATAACATCATACACTTTATATCATATATAATTGTATGGCCCCAAGTGTCCATGTATGCATAGATAGGCTTCAAAGAAATCCATGAACTCCCTGAAATTACATGCAAAATGTAATTATACATACATGAAATAGATATATGAAATATAAATACATATGAAAATAGCTCACAGTAAAAATAACTACCATCTATTGACTGTTTAATATGTATTTACTAAAGGTTTCATACACAATTATTTCATCTTTACAACCCTGTAACAATAAAAAACAAACCTGAAAATCGAAGACCGTGAGTCACCCTCTCCAGGTCACACCACTAATGCATGGCAAACAAGGACTTGGACTCGTGGCAGTTATTAGCCTACAGCCTGAACTGCCTCCACCGATGTGCCCTCTGAACTTTGCTGAATCCCAGGTCAGACTTTGTGATCATTTCACATGTTGTTTTTGCGCAGAGAAAAAGATTAGAGCATTGGACTTAGGTGCCTTGTGGGGCTCAGATTCTACTTATATTTTCTTTTTTTTTTTTTGTCCTTGAAATATCAGATTTGCCTTTTTATTCCATCAAAATATTTTTTTACATCTTTATTGCAGTATAATTGCTTTACAATGGTGTGTTAGTTTCTGCTACATAACAAAGTGAATCAGTTATACATATGTTCCCATATCTCTTCGCTCTTGCGTCTCCCTCCCTCTCTATCCCACCCCTCCAGGCGGTCACAGAGCACCGAGCTGATCTCCCTGTGCTATGTGGCTGCTTCCCACTAGCTACCTGCCTTACATTTGATAGTGTATATATGTCCATGCCTCTCTCTCGCTTTGTCACAGCTTACCCTTCCCCCTCCCCATATCCTCAAGTTCATTCTCTAGTAGGTCTGTGTCTTTATTCCTGTCTTACCCCTAGGTTCTTCATGACATTTTTTCCCTTAAATTCCATATATATGTGTTAGCATACGGTATTTGTCTTTCTCTTTCTGACTTACTTCACTCAGTATGACAGACTCTAGGTCTATCCACCTCATTACAAATAGCTCAATTTCGTTTCTTTTTATGGCTGAGTAATATTCCATTGTATACATGTGCCACATTTTCTTTATCCATTCATCCGATGTTGGACACTTAGGTTGTTTCCATCTCCGGGCTATTGTAAATAGAGCTGCAATGAACATTTTGGTACATGACTCTTTTTGAATTATGGTTTTCTCAGGGTATATGCCCAGTAGTGGGATTGATGGGTCATACGGTAGTTCTATTTGTAGTTTTTTAAGGAACCTCCATACTGTTCTCCACAGTGGCTGTATCAATTTACATTCCCACCAACAGTGCAAGAGGATTCCCTTTTCTCCACACCCTCTCCAGCATTTACTGTTTCTAGATTTTTTGATAATGGCCATTCTGATTGGTGTGAGACGATATGTCATTGTAGTTTTGATTTGCATTTCTCTAATGATTAATGATGTTGAGCATTCTTTCATGTGTTTGTTGGCAGTCTGTATATCTTCTTTGGAGAAATGTCTGTTTAGGTCTTCTGCCCATTTTTGGATTGGGTTGTTTGTTTTTTGTTATTGAGCTGCATGAGCTGCTTATAAATTTTGGAGATTTATCCTTTGTCAGTTGCTTCAATTGCAAATATTTTCTCCCTTTCTGAGGGTTGTCTTTTGGTCTTGTTTATGGTTTCCTTTGCTATGCAAAAGCTTTTAAGTTTCATTAGGTTCCATGTGTTTATTTTTGTTTTTATTTCCATTTCTCTAGGAGGGGGGTCAAAAAGGATCTTGCTGTGATTTATGTCATAGAGTGTTCTGTCTATGTTTTCCTCTAAGAGTTTGATAGTTTCTGGCCTTACATTTAGGTCTTTTATCCATTTTGGGCTTATTTTTGTGTATGGTGTTAGAGGGTGATCTAATCTCATACTTTTACATGTACCTGTCCAGTTTTCCCAGCACTACTTATTGAAGAGGCTGTCCTTTCTCCACTGTACATTCCTGCCTCCTTTATCAAAGATAAGGTGACCATATGTTCATGGGTTTATCTCTGGGCTTTCTATCCTGTTCCATTGATCTATATTTCTGTTTTTGTGCCAGTACCATACTGTCTTGATTACTGTAACTTTGTAGTATAGTCTGAAGTCAGGGAGTCTGATTCCTCCAGCTCCGTTTTTCATTCTCAAGATTGCTTTGGGTATTCGGGGTCTTTTGTGTTTCCATACAAATTGTGAAAATTTTTGTTCTAGTTCTGTGAAAAATGCCAGTGGTAGTTTGATAGGGTTTGCATTGAATCTGTAGATTGCTTTGGGTAGTAGAGTCATTTTCACAATGTTGATTCTTCCAATCCAAGAACATGGTATATCTCTCCATCTATTTGTATCATCTTTAATTTCTTTCATCAGTGTCTTATAATTTTCTGCATACAGGTATTTTGTCTCCTTAGGTAGGTTTATTCCGAGATAGTTTATTCTTTTTGTTGCAATGGTAAATGGGAGTGTTTTCTTGATTTCACTTTCAGATTTTTCATCATTAGCGTATAGGAATGCCAGAGATTTCTGTGCATTAATCTTGTATCCTGCTACTTTACCAAATTCATTGATTAGCTCTAGTAGTTTTGTGGTAGCATCTTTAGGATTCTCTATGTATAGTATCATGTCATCTGCAAACAGTGACAGCTTTACTTCTTCTTTTCCAATTTGGATTCCTTTTATTTCCTTTTCTTCCCTGATTGCTGTGGCTAAAACTTCCAAAACTATGTTGAATAAGAGTGGTGAGAGTGGGCAACCTTGTCTTTTTCCTGATCTTAGTGGAAATGCTTTCAGTTTTTCACCATTGAGGACGATGTTGGCTGTGGGTTTGTTATATATGGCCTTTATTATGGTGAGGAAAATTCCCTCTATGCCTACTTTCTGCAGGGTTTTTTTAATCATAAATGGGTGTTGAATTTTGTCGAAAGCTTTCTCTGCATCTATTGAGATGATCATATGGTTTTTCTCCTTCAGTTTGTTAATATGGTGTATCTCGTTGATTGATTTGCGTATATTGAAGAATCCTTGCATTCCTGGAATAAACCCCACTTGATCATGGTGTATGATCCATTTAATGTGCTGTTGGATTCTGTTTGCTAGTATTTTGTTGAGGATTTTTGCATCTATGTTCATCAGTGATATTGGCCTGTAGTTTTCTTTCTTTGTGACATCCTTGTCTGGTTTTGGTATCAGGGTGATGGTGGCCTCGTGGAATGAGTTTGGGAGTGTTCCTGCCTGTGCTATATTTTGGAAGAGTTTGAGAAGGATAGGTGTTAGCTCTTCTCTAAATGTTTGATAGAATTCCCCTGTGAAGCCATCTGGTCCTGGGCTTTTGTTTGTTGGAAGATTTTTAATCACAGTTTCAACTTTAGTGCTTGTGATTGGTCTGTTCATATTTTCTGTTTCTTCCTGATTCAGTCTTGGTAGGTTGTGCATTTCTAAGAATTTGTCCATTTCTTCCAGGTTGTCCATTTTATTGGCATAGAGTTGCTTGTAGTAATCTCTCATGATCTTTTGTATTTCTGCAGTGTCAGTTGTTACTTTTCCTTTTTCATTTCTAATTCTATTGATTTGAGTCTTCTCCCTTTTTTTCTTGATGAATCTGGCTAATGGTTTATCAATTTTGTTTATCTTCTCAAAGAACCAGCTTTTAGTTTTATTAATGTTTGCTATCATTTCCTTCATTTCTTTTTCATTTATTTCTGATCTGATTTTTATGATTTCTTTCCTTCTGCTAACTTAAGGGGTTTTTTGTTCTTCTTTCTCTAATTGCTTTAGGTGCAAGGTTAGGTTGTTTATTTGAGATGTTTCCTGTTTCGTAAAGCAGGATTGTATTGCTATAAACTTCCCTCTTAGAACTGCTTTTGCAGCATCCCATAGATTTTGGGTTGTCATGTCTCCATTGTCATTTGTTTCTAGGTATTTTTTGATTTCCTCTTTGATTTCTTCAGTGATCACTTCGTTATTAAGTAGTGTATTGTTTAGCCTCCATGTGTTTGTAGTTTTTACAGATCTTTTCCTGTAATTGATATCTAGTGTCATAGCATTGTGGTTGGAAAAGATACTTGATACAATTTCAATTTTCTTAAATTTACCAAGGCTTGATTTGTGACCCAAGATATGATCTATCCTGGAGAATGTTCCATGGGCACTTGAGAAAAATGTGTATTCTGTTGTTTTTGGATGGAATGTCCTATAAATATCAATTAAGTCCATCTTGTTTAATGTATCATTTAAAGCTTGTGTCTCCTTATTTATTTTCATTTTGGATGATCTGTCCATTGGTGAAAGTGGGGTGTTAAAAGTCCCCTACTATGAATGTGTTACTGTCGATTTCCCCTTTTATGGCTGTTAGTATTTGCCTTATGTGTTGAGGTGCTCCTATGTTGGGTGCATAAATATTTACAGTTGTTATATCTTCTTCTTGGATCGATCCCTTGATCATTATGTAGTGTCCTTCTTTGTCTCTTCTAATAGTCTTTATTTTAAAGTCTATTTTTTCTGATATGAGAATTGCTACTCCAGCTTTCTTTTGCTTTCTATTTGCATGAAATATCTTTTTCCATCCCCTCACTTTCAGTCTGTATGTGTCTCTAGGTCTGAAGTGGGTCTCTTTTAGACAGCAAATACATGGGTCTTGTTTTTGTATCCATTCAGCTAATCTGTGTCTTTTAGTGGGAGTATTTAATCCATTTACATTTAAGGTAATTATCAATATGTATGTTCCTGTTCCCATTTTCTTAATTGTTTTGGGTTCGTTATTGTAGGTCTTTTCCTTCTCCTGTGTTTCGTGCCTAGAGAAGTTCCTTTAGCAGTTGTTGTATAGCTGGTTTGGTGGTGCTGAACTCTCTCAGCTTTTGCTTGTCTGTAAAGGTTTTAATTTCTCCATCAAATCTGAATCAGATTCTTGCTGGGTAGAGTAATCTTGGTTGCAGGTTTTTCTCCTTCATCACTTTAAATATGTCCTGCCAGTCCCTTCTGGCTTGCAGAGTTTCTGCTGAAAGATCAGCTGTTAACCTTATGGGGATTCCCTTGTGTGTTATTTGGTTTTCCCTTGCTGCTTTTAATATGTTTTCTTTGTATTTAATTTTTGACAGTTTGATTAATATGTGTCTTGGCGTATTTCTCCTTGGATTTATCCTGTATGGGAGTCTCTGTGCTTCCTGGACTTGATTAACTATTTCCTTTCCCATATTAGGGAAGTTTTCAACTATAATCTCTTCAAATATTTTCTCAGTTCCTTTATTTTTCTCTTCTTCTTCTGGAACCTCTATAATTCGAATGTTGGTGCGTTTGATGTTGTCCCAGAGGTCTGTGAGACTGTCATCAGTTCTTTTCATTCTTTTCTCTTTATTCTGCTCTGCAGTAGTTATTTCCACTATTTTATCTTCCAGGTCAGTTATCTGTTCTTCTGCCTCAGTTATTCTGCTATTGATCCCATCTAGAACATTTTTAATTTCATTTATTGTGTTGTTCATCATTGTTTGTTTCATCTTTAGTTCTTCCAGGTCCTTGTTAAATGTTTCTTGCATTTTCTCTATTCTATTTCCAAGATTTTGGCTTATCTTTACTATCATTATTCTGAATTCTTTTTCAGGTAGATTTCCTATTTCCTCTTCATTTCTTAGGTCTGGTGGGTTTTTATCTTGCTCCTTCATCTGCTGTGTGTTTTTCTGTCTTCTCATTTTGCTTATCTTACTGTGTTTCGGGTCTCCTTTTTGCAGGCTGGCAGTTCGTAGTTCCCGTTGTGTTTGGTGTCTGTCCCCAGTGGCTAAGGTTGGTTCAGTGGGTTGTGTAGGCTTCCTGGTGGAAGGGACTAGTGCCTGTGTTCTGGTGGATGACGCTGGATCTTGTCTTTCTGGTGGGCAGGTCCATGTCTGGTGGTGTGTTTTGGGGTGTCTGTGGACTTACTATGATTTTAGGCAGCCTCTCTGCTAATGGGTCGGGTTGTGTTCCTGTCTTGCTAGTTGTTTGGCATAGGGTGTCAGGCACTGTATCTTGCTGGGCGTTGAGTGAAGCTGGGTGCTGGTGTTGAGATGGAGATCTCTGGGAGATTTTCGCCGTTTGATATTATGTGGAGCTGGGAGGTCTCTTGTGGACCGGTGTCCTGAAATTGGCTCTCCCTCCTCAGAGGCACAGCACTGACTCCTGGCTGCAGCACCAAGAGCCTTTCATCCACACGACTCAGAATAAAAGGGAGAAAAAGTAGAAAGAAAGAATTAGTAGAAGTAGAAAGAGAGAATGAAAGAAAGAAAGGAGGGAGGGAGGAAGGAAGGAGGGAAGGAAGGAGAAAAAGAAAGGAGATAAAGTAAAATAAAATAAAGTAAGATAAAATATAATAAAGTTATTAAAATAAAAAATAATTATTAAGAGTAAAAAAAGAAAAAAAAATTAGAAAAAAAAACGGACAGATAGAACCCTAGGACAAATGGTGGAAGCAAAGCTATACAGACAAAATCTCACACAGAAGCATACACATACACACTCACAAAAAGAGGAAAAGGGGAAAAAATCATAAAATCTTGCTCTCAAAGTCCACCTCCTCAATTTGGGATGATTCGTTGGCTATTCATGTATTCCATAGATGCAGGGTACATCAAGTTGATTGTGGAGCTTTAATCCGCTGCTTCGGAGGCTGCTGGGAGAGATTTCCCTTTCTCTTCTTTGTTCTCACAGCCCCCAGGGGCTCAGCTTTGGATTTGGCCCTGCCTCAGCGTGTAGGTTGCCGGAGGGCGTCTGTTCTTCGCTCAGACAGGACGGGGTTAAAGGAGCCGCTGATTCGGAGTCTCTGGCTCACTCAGGCCGGGGTGGAGGGAGGTGCTCGGAGTGCGGGGCGGGCCTGCGGCGGCAGAGGCCGGCGTGACGTTGCATCAGCTTGAGGCGCGCCGTGCGTTCTCCTGGAGGAGTTGACCCTGGATTCTGGGACCCTGACAGTGACGGACTGCACAGGCTCCCCGGAAGGGGGGTGTGGATAGTGACCTGTGCTCACACACAGTCTTCTTGGTGGCCGTGGCAGCAGCCTTAGCGTCTCATGCCCGTCTCTGGGCTCCGCGCTTTTAGCCGCGGCTTGCACCCATCTCTGGAGCTCCTTTAAGCAGCGCTTTCAATCCCCTCTCCTGGCGCACCAGGAAACAAAGCGGTAAGAAAAAGTCTCTTGCCTCTTCGGCAGGTCCAGACTTTTCCCCGGACTCCCTCCCGGCTAGCCGTGGCGCACTAACCCCCAGTCCTCTCCCTGCGCTCCGACCGAAGCCCGAGCCTCAGCTCCCAGCCCCGCCCGCCCCGGCGGGTGAGCAGACAAGCCTCTCGGGCTGGTGAGTGCCGGTCGGCCGTGATCCTCTGTGCGGGAATCTCTCCGCTTTGCCCTCCCCACCGCTGTGGCTGCGCTCTCCACCGCAGCTCTGAAACTTCCCCCTCCGCCACCCACAGTCTCCGCCCGCGAAGGGGCTTCCTAGTGTGTGGAAAGCTTTCCTCCTTCACAGCTCCCTCCCACTGGTGCAGGTCCTGTCCCTTTTCTTTTGTCTCTGTTTATTCTTTTTTCTTTGGCCCTCCCCAGCTACGTGGGGAATTTCTTGCCTTTTGGGAGGTCTGAGGTCTTCTGCCAGCGTTCAGTAAGTGTTCTGTAGGAGTTGTTCCACGTGTAGATGTATTTCTGGTGTATCTGTGGGGAGGAAGGTGATCTCCGCGTCTTACTCTTCCGCCATCTTCCCGGAAGCCCTACTTATATTTTCTGAGGGTCTAAACATTCCAAGCACTTGGGGGAAAAAATCCCATTCCATCCTCTCAACCCATTCCATAGAGGGCCGTAGGTAGAAATATCTCTGTTGACAATTGGAAATGCTGACTTCAGAGCGGTCAAGTCACAGTGCTTTGGTCAGTGGCACAGGGGGTCTGGCACCCAGGTCTTGTACTCCACCAGTCATTGCCCAAGCAGGAGCCAGGCTGATAGACGCTTGAGTTGGAGGGGAGTCATCCAGAGGTCCAGTTGAACTGCTGTTATGAGGTACATCAAATCAAACTGCAGTTTGAATCCTACAAAAGAAGGGACCTCAGAGATGTGGCTTTATTGCTGGGGTCAGAGATCTGTACAATGTGCACAAAGCAGCGGGAGAGAACAGACAGAGTCGCTGGAGACGTTTGACTCTGAGCTTGCCAACTTAGGTGTCCCAAGAGAATCGCCATCGCACCCTTTAGAAACTTCACAGGGTCATCCTGCTTGCTTGACCCTGCCTGGTATTCCCCCACCTTGGGGGAGGGATAGCTTAGCAAGCCATACATGCAATTCCTGGGGAAGAACAACAGGTCCTGCAGACGAAATGTACCCTCCTTACAAAGACGTCTGTGCTCTTGGTTAGGGTGAAGGCCTTGGGGGTGAGTGAACCCCAGAAGTCCCAGGAAGAGAACCACATGGCCATCAACAGAAAGGGAAGGCCTATCCAGACCCCAGTTGGCATTCCATCACCAAACTGAGAGAGGAAGGAGGTGCAGGGACTGGATGATTTCCTTAGTACCAGGTGGGACAGAAGTGGTTAGGATGGCATTTCACTGACCATTGCTTAGTTAGAATAGAAGCACAGTTGAGCATTTTTCAAGCAAGAAATAAAAGAGCAGAAGAATTCTTAGGAAAGACCCACCACAAAGGGACCATTGTTCTTTCGGCTTGAGGGGAGAGGATGACATATTACACCTTCACACCCCCCAGAAGTAACACCTGAAGTCCCTAAGGACTGGCTTAACAGTGACTTTATTGGCCCCTTGTCATGTACTTATTGGCTGAGCAACAGGGGAAGAAAAAGGAAAGCTTTTCTGAATTATCCTGGGTGAGTAGCTAGGACTGCTCAAGACACACAGCATCAGACTTCTAGAAAAAGACCCCACAGCTGACTCTAGTGCCGTAGTTCTCAAAGTCCACCATCAGCAGCAGCAGCTGGGAGCTTGATAGAAATGCAGATTCTCAGGTCCCACCCCAGACATACTGAATCAGAAATTCGGGGGATGGGGCCCAACAATCTGTTTTAACAGGCCCTCCAGGGGATTCTAATGTATGCTAAAGTGTGAGACGCTCAGCATAATAGAAAAGACTGACTCAGGGTCCAAAAGACATGGGATAGGGTCCACTTTGGACACTAACTCATGGTAAAACTTCGGGCGAGGTTCTTAAACTCTCTGAGTCATGACTTTATTCTACTCTGTGAGGATAAGAGTCGTAATAACAAGGTGGTGTAAAGGATAATAAACAGGAATAGTTAACACTTGGTCCCTGCCCACTCAGTGAACGGTAGCTTCTGTGGGGTCATTCAGAAGACCACAGTTAGATCACTTCACACTAACCAAGGTTCAGGCAGCTGTTCCTCTTAAGCCAGCACCATATCTAAGCATCACTCCTTACTCTTAAAACGCTTTATTTCTCAGAGAATGGACCACCTGTTTCAGAATTACCTGGTGTGTCAGTGTAAAAACACAAACATCAGTGCTCATTTCAGTCCTACTGAATCAGCATCTGGAGAAGTGTGGTCTGGGTATCTACAAGCTTTAAAATTGTTCCCGGAAGATGCTTCAGCAGACTGAGGTGCAAGAATCATCAATTAAAATGAAGAGATAAGACTCAGCTTGGCTGTGGTTTAAGCATCGCAGTCACTCTCCTACAGACTGAGGCTTAAGGAGGCAGACACATGGTCTCAACATTATGCAAGGAAGTAGAACCAAGAAGTGAACTTGGTCCCTTGTTCACCACCCTTACTTGTGGTGGCCAATGAGCTACTGTCTGGATTTCTCTCAGCTGGCCGACCTGGAACTGAGTCATTTTTAGTGATTTCTGAGGGAAAATGCCCCTGGAGGTGGCAGAAGAGAACTGAGTTCTTGCGAGCCTGTGATTGCAAAAGATGCATTAAGTGGAAAATTCTGGAGTTTGGTTTTCCAGGAAGATGTGGTACCTCTTTAAGGAGGTTGTAATCTGTTAGCCTGGGCACAGCTCGAAAACTTGGTACTATCTCTTTATCTCCTCCTCCAACAAAGATTGCCAGTTAATTAGCTATTCTCCAGAAACCTCTGGTTTCAGAGGAAGGAATGGCCACCTGGGCATGTTCAGGATGTGCTCCTTGTGGGGGACGTAAGGAAGAGGGGCTGGGAGAGAGGGGCTTGGAATTCAAGTGACCCAGCCAAGCCACCAGTTTGCAATTCTGTAAGTCCCCTTACTGACGAATGTATATGTCAAGCAAAACTCAAAGCATAATATCCCAAAATGACAATAATGGCTAACGTTTGTTAGGCCTCCCTATAAACTAGTAGCTTTACATTTATTATCTCATTGAAACCTCACTACAGTCATAAGCAGTGACTACCAACAGTGTGGTCCATTCGAGGATGACAGAACTGAGGCACAGAGAGCTTAAGTAACTTTTCCAGACCCACAGTTAGTCAAGTGCAGAGCTGAGTTTTGAACCCAGGCAGTATGACTCATTGTTGTGTCAGAGCCCTAAACCCTTGCTACTGAAAGAGCAGCTCCTGGACCAGCATCCCCCAAGAGCTTAAGAGAAATACAGATTCTCAGACCACACCCCAGATCTACTTAAGCAGACTCTGCATTTTAACAGAGATTTGTGGGTACAGTAAAGTTTGAGGACTGTTGTAAAGCAAATGGGTTTTCTGCAAGTGTACTCAAGTACCACCAACATCAAAAACACCTGTGGGTGCTGGTGAACTATGCAGATTGCAGGCCCACTAGAAATCTCTGAAGCTAAGGTCAAAGAGGCTACAGCTGCAACAGTTCCCCAGGTGATTGCTATATATGCTTAATTTTGAGAATCACTGCCTTTGGTTCTTCTGCCTCTGTCCCTGCCTTGCCAGTTAAGAGAACAAGAAGGTCAAATTGGAACAGGTGAATGCTCTCTGTGCAATGATGACGAAAAGAATGGGGAGAATAGCTCAGGCAGCCAAAGTAGGAAGAGCCAAGGAGAAACTTTATCTCCCCTGACTTTCATGTTTTCCAACCCAGACTGTGCCATGGACATTTTAAGTCCAATTTCTTTTTTGTTTTGTTTTTAAAGAATGCCTTTGTGAAAACCTATACCTTTTCTGTCTCTGACTCCAAGGCCAGTGCTGAGGTTATTTCTTTACACTGCAGTGATTTACATAATATTTTCCTCCTCCACAAACCTATAAATGGAAAGTGGAGTCTCAACCTGTTTCAAAACACTCCAGAGGAAGGTACCAAGTTGAGGAAGGGACCAAGTTGAGGAAGGGACCAAGTTGAGGAAGGGACCATGTTGATCAGGCCTATATGGCACACCTGATAGGAGGATTGATGACTGATATTTGTGTCCTTAAGGACGACTCAGCAGGATCAGTAAATAGTGCTGGTCAAGTTCTTGTCTAAGTTCTATTGTTGACACCACAGAAACCCCAGAAGTGGGGGGGCGCAGCAAAGCATAAGGAAGTGACCTTGAGCCTTGAGTTGCCATTCTGAGCAAGTGGCACAGGCTACCACGGCGCCTCTAGGGAAGTTGCTTAATTTATTCAAGCCATGGTTTTCCCGTTTGTTCAGGTGTTTCCATTTCAGCCATCTCGTGCGACCAGGCAAGTCATGTAAACGGGCGGTCAGAAGCAAGTCAGCAGGAAGTGCGCTGCGGTGGACAAGCTTCTCCTGAGGGCTTGCCGGTGCGGGTCTCCGCATGCACTGTACCAGCCAAACAGAACGCGGCTACAGCTGAATTTGACTCCAGATAGACTATCTCTCGGGGGCCTTACAGCGCATAGTCACAACGTTTAGAGTTTGTTGACCATTGGGGATCAACATGTCCACTGCCTGCTGGGAACTAGCCAGAATCAGGAGGAGATGGAAGAGACCCGATAGAAGTTGATGATCTCAGCAGTCCTGTTACTTCAACTGAGGATGACTGGCAAATTGCTGAGCTTCCCAAGGACAAGCTGAGGACACCAGGCCAACGAGGAACCGAGATTTTTCCTGAAGGTAATGCGGCTGAAAAAAGATTCTAAGGAAGATGCATTATTATTCTGGTAAAACTTCCAAGAAATTTTTGATGCTAGGATATGGGAAAGAGTGGTCACTTGTTATTTTTTTGATGTGAGAAAAGAAGGTGAAGATTTTAAATAAATGTATCCCTAGTTTTATTTTCCAGCAAAAAAGGAAAAAAAGAATGTTCATATTTGTATAATGTTCAAATTTGTATAATTTCATATTTGTATAATTTATTTTACTTACTGTTTAATGTTCATATTTGTATAATTTACTTGATTTTTACTCTCATAAATATGTGTATTTAAAAGGTATTAAATCATTAGTTTCCCTTGTTTTAAAATTTTATATTGTGAACTCTTACAGATTACTGTTAATACTAGCATTTTATTCAAATTTTTATTTTATACAAAATATTTTAAAAGATTTTAAATGTTGATATGACAAACACTAACATGAAAGTACAATGGTTTGGGTGACATCTCTGGCTCTTTAAGGGCAAAAATCCACTCTGTATTTCCAGGTATATGGAGGGACTTCAATTAGGTGTTTATCAGTTTAATACTTTAGTTCTCAAAGTGTGGCCCCAGGCCAACAACATCAGTATCACCTGGGAACTTGTTGGAAATGCAAATTCCCAGACTCCACCCCAGATCTCCTAAATCAGAAACTCAGACTGGGTTTTAGTAAACAATCCAGGTGATTCTGATGACCCCCTTAAAGCTTGACTGTCTCTGATTTAAAATTTACTGTTAATTGGAGCCACTAGCTAGGGAATGGGTCTGAGCAGTACTTCAATCCTGACGTTCTTACATTATATTCCTCATACTTATAGGTATTAAACTAGAGCACTTACAAGTATAACGAGCCCCATGACCAACAACTAGGAATATGGTGATCTAGATGTCACAATCAAGGTGAAGGTACAATCGACTGAAACTGTCACTGAATAAAATCCAGGTACATTCTGCAGGTAAGTGGAGGACGATTCTGGTTTTTTATTTATTCATTCTTTGTTTTGGTGCCTGTTGATGGTATGTTTCATTCTGTAGTAACAGGTTAAATGGTTCAGAAACAGCCTGTTTAAGCAGTGACTTGATGCAGTACGACTTACCTATGATAGTTATCAAGGGAAAAAACAGCACACTCCTAAATAAAAGGGATCTGCCACTTAATTTTTTATCTTGGAGCATAGAAGGGGGAATGATTTCATGAGTTTCTTTGGTGTGCCGGAGCAATCCATCTCCACGGAATCCTGGTTTGCTAATGCCTATTATTTGGGGATAATTAACATTTTTTGCGTATTAACCTACAGTTCTCTTATGATCTTAAAAATGTTGCCCATTAGTCGTCATTGTTGTCATATTGTGCCTGAATGAATTAAGCACATCTCCAGAGCTGCTATATCAGTGTTCCTTTCTCGCAAGGTAGCAATTCTTAAAATTGGAACACAGTGTGGGCCACTGCCTAGCAGCGATTGATTTGTGAGAGCTTATAAAGTGTTGCCAGGCTTTCTGGGTGACATGCAATAAGTCCTTCATGAGAAACTCAAAACAGAATATATTTTCCCATTTATTCCAAAGTTCCTTGTACCAAGATACTGAATTTACGCTCTGTGTTTGCTCATGGTAGTGTTTACATGTTCTCTCTTTGGTCTCAGAAAACCACATGAAATCAAATTTTCTTCTGTACATTTACACATGCAAGTAGCTTATATAATCATAAGTGTGTGTGTATAAACGGATTATTTAGAAGGTTAACAAAAACTGAACAATTTGAAGTGAATTGCTGTAAATTGTCCTTGATTTTTGAAATTCGCAACCAAATGTTAGAAATTCATCAGCATTCATGGAGTCTAGTGAGTCTCCTTTTGGATTTTAGCAGATTAAGTTTTACCTCTAAAGTTAAAGTCTTTGAATTTTATTCTAGGCCCAATTCTTTCCTTATTGTTCATAAGATGCTTACTTCCCATCCGGTGGCTAATGTTGACTAAAACTCGACCGTGTATGAGGTACTGTACCGAGCACAGATGTTTGGCAGTGTCAGGATTGAGCATGCCTTGCCTTCCTGGCTCTAACCGTCTGGTGGGATAATACAAACACTAATTAGCCACTAAGGTCTATTTCCCCTTCTTCCCGGCTGGACATTTAGCAGCTTCCACTGCTGCTGCATGTGACAGTTCTAGCAATGAGTGGCTGAGTTCTAGCAATGAGTGGTACCGAGAATGAGCAAAAATGAGGTGTGTCATTCCAGGCCTGGCCCCAAAACCCTGCCATGTACCTAACTCTGCACATAATTTCATGTGCACTTTAAACTTCCTAACGGGTATACTAGGGAAGAAAGTCATTGAAAGAGTTATTGAAAGTGTTTTCAGTGACAGGAAGGTAAACTATTGGACATGACCTTGTATGTGGGGAGCCTTGGGTCTCAGGAAAGTCCCCAGAGAAAGATAAGAAAAAAAAAAATTATACTTGGTTTGGTCATTTCTTGTTAAGAGTTACTAGTTTTACCTAAATAAGAGGAGACCCCAAAAGAAATTCAGCTGGGTATAGTGGAGACAAAACTATCAGATTAAAGGGAAGTGTGAGATTTTATAGATTCTAAGTGGTGTACTTTATTTGTGTTAACACAGAAGGAATAAGCTAGGGCATGAAAGTCCACACAAGTGGCTTCTGCAATCTTAGATCTACATAAGAATAACAGTAATTGCTTGTTGTACAAGTGTGTGGCTCTTTTTCCTATAGTCTTTGAAATCTTTGGCTATTGGTTAAAACAGGTGCTCCAGTAAGGAGGATCTTAAAGAATTGCTTTGTCTTTGAATAGAAGTTGGTCATTTTGGACTTTCTTTGAACAGTGGCGTACAAAGATGGGGTGGGAGCACTCTGCCAAACGTAACATAGGATAAGGGGGTTCCTTGTCTGTAGAGAATTTTAAAACAATAATAAAACCAACTAAAAATTGGCCTACTTTTCACTATGGCTATGCAACGGTAATTCTAAGCAATGCCAGTAACAAAATACTTTTGCTACCAGAGCAAACTGCTCACACAACCCACTACGTTTATCCCCCAGCCCAGTTTGATAAACTGCTAGGCACCTTAAGTATCTTTTTTTTTTGAATTTTATTTTATCTATTTTTTTATACAGCAGGTTCTTATTAATTATCTATTTTATACATATTAGTGTATATATGTCAATCCCAGTCTAGCAGTTCATCCCACCACCACCCCATCACTCCCACTTTCCCCCCTTGGTGTCCATACAATTGTTCTCTACATCTGTGTCTCTGTTTCTGCCCTGCAAACCGGTTCATCTCTACCATTTTTCTAGATTCCACATATATGCGTTAATATATGATATTTGTTTTTCTATTTCCGACTTACTTCACTCTGTATGACAGTCTCTAGGTCCATTCACGTCTCTAAAAATAACCCAATTTCGTTCCTTTCCATGGCTGAGTAATATTCCATTGTATATATGTACCACTTCGTCTTTATCCGTTTGTCTGTCGATGGGCATTTAGGTTGCTTCCATGACCTGGCTATTGTAAATAGTGCTGCAATGAACACTGGGGTGCATGTGTCTTTTTGAATTATGATTTTTTCAGGGTATAGGCCCAGTAGTGGGATTGCTGGGTCATATGGTAATTTTATTTTTAGTTTTTTAAAACCCTCCATAGTGTTCTCCATAGTGGCTGTATCAATTTATATTCCCACCAACAGTGCAAGAGTGTTCCCTTTTCTCCAACCCTCTTCAGCATTTGTTGTTTGTAGATTTTCTGATGATGCCCATTTTAACCAGTGTGAGGTGATAACTCATTGTAGTTTTGTGTTTTTTAAATTAATTAATTAATTTATTTTGGGATCTTTGTTGCTGCATGTGGGCTTTCTCTAGTTGCAGCAAGCAGGGGCTACTCTTTGTTGCGGAGCACAGGCTCTAGGCACGTGGGCTGCAGTAGTTGTGGCACATGGGCTCAGTAGTTGTGGCTCGCGGGCTCTAGAGCGCAGGCTCAGTAGTTGTGGCACATGGGCTTAGTTGCTCTGCAGCATGTGGGATTTTCCCGGACCAGGGCTCGAACCTGTGTCCCCTGCATTGGCAGTCGGATTCTTAACCACTGTGCCACCAGGGAAGTCCCTTATTGTAGTTTTGATTTGCATTTCTCTAATAATTAGTGATGTTGAGCATCTTTTCATGTGACTCTTGGCTATCTGTATGTCTTCTTTGGAGAAATGTCTATTTAGGTCTTCTCCCCATTTTTTGATTGGGTTGCTTTTTTTTTTAATATTGAGCTGCATGAGCTGTTTGTATATTTTGGAGATTAATCCTTTGTCTGTTGATTTGTTTGGAAATATTTTCTCCCATTCTGAGGGTTGTCTTTTCGTCTTGTTTATGGTTTCCTTTGCTGTGCAAAAGTTTTTCAGTTTCATTAGGTCGCATTTGTTTATTTTTGTTTTTATTTCCATTACTCTAGGAGGTGGGTCAAAAAAGATGTTGCTGTGATTTATGTCAAAGAGTGTTCTTCCTATGTTTTCCTCTAAGAGGTTTTTAGTGTCCAGTCTTACATTTAGGTCTTTAATCCATTTTGAGTTTATTTTTGTATATGGTGTGAGGGAGTGTTCTAATTTCATTCTTTTACATGTAGCTGTCCAGTTTTCCCAGCACCACTTATTGAAGAGACTGTCTTTGCTCCACTGTATATCCTGGCCTCCTTTGTCATAGATTAGTTGACCATAGGTGCATGGGTTTATCTCTGGGCTTTCAATCCTGTTCTATTGATCTATATTTCTGTTTTTGTGTCAGTACCATATTGTCTTGATTACTGTAGCTTTGTAGTATAGTGTGAAGTCAGGGAGTCTGATTTCTCCAGCTCCATTTTTTTCCCTCAAGATTGCTTTGGCTATTCAGGGTCTTTTGTGTCTCCATACAAATTTTAAGATGTTTTGTTCTAGTTCTGTAAAGAATGCCATTGGTAATTTGATAGGGATTGCATTGAATCTGTAGATTGCTTTGGGTAGTATAGTCATTTTCACAATATTGATTCTTCCATTCCAAGAACATGATATATCTCTCCCTCTGTGTCATCTTTGATTTCTTTCATCAGCATCTTACAGTTTTCTGAGTACAGGTCTTTTACCTCCTTAGGTAGGTTTATTCCCAGGTATTTTATTCTTTTTGTTGCAATGGTGAATTGGATTGTTTCCTTGATTTCTCTCTCTGATCTTTCATTGTTAGTGTATTGGAATGCAAGAGATTTCTGTGCATTAATTTCGTGTCCTGCAACTTTACCAGATTCACTGATTAGCTCTAGTAGTTTTCTGGTGGCATCTTTAGGATTCTCTATGTGCAGTGTCATGTCATCTACAAACAGTGACAGTTTTACTTCTTCTTTTCCAGCTTGTATTCCTTTTTCTTCTCTGATTGCCGTGACTAGGACTTCCCAAACTATGTTCGGTAATAGTGGCAAGCGTGGACATCCTTGTCTTGTTCCTGATCTTACAGGAAATGCTTTCAGTTTTTCACCATTGAGAATGATGTTTGCTGTGGGTTTGTCGTATATGGCCTTTATTATGTTGAGGTAGGTTCCATCTATACCCACTTTCTGGAGAGTTTTTATCATAAATGGGTGTTGAATTTTGTCAAAAGCTTTTTCTGCATCTATTGAGATGATCATATGGTTTTTATTCTTCAATTTGTTAATATGCTGTATCACACTGACTGATTTGCATATATTGAAGAATCTTTGCATTCCTGGGATAAATCCCACTTGATCATGGTGTATGATCCTTTTAATGTGTTGTTGGATTCTGCTTGCTAGTATTTTGTTGAGGACTTTTGCATCTATATTCATCAGTGATATTGGTCTGTAATTTTCTTTGTTTATAGTATCTTTGTCTGGTTTTGGTATCAGGGTGATGGTGGCCTCGTAGAATGAGTTTGGAAGTGTTCCTTCCTCTGCAGTTTTTTGGAAGAGTTTGGGAAGGATAGGTGTTAGCTCTTCTCTAAATGTTTGATAGAATTCACCTGTGAAGCCATCTGGTCCTGGACAGTCCTCTGCCTTTTCGTGTTGTATTTCTGTGAATGTGGCTTTTGTTCCACAGGCTGCAGGATTGTAGTTCTTCTTGCTTCTGCTGTCTGCCCTCTGGTGGATAAGGCTATCTAAGGGGCTTGTGCAAGCTTCCTGATGGGAGGGATTGGTGGTGGGTAGAGCTGGGTGTTGCTCTGGTGGGTAGAGCTCAGTAAAACTTTAATCTGCTTGTCTGCTGATGGGTGGGGCTGAGTTCCCTCCCTGTTGCTTGGTTGGCCTGAGGTGACCCAGCACTGGAGCCTACCAGCTTTTTGGTGGGGCTAATGGCGGACTCTGGGAGGGCTTACACCGGGGAATACTTCCCAAAACTTTTGCTGTCAGTGTCCTTGTCCCCTCAGTAAGCCACAGGCACCCCCCACCTCTGCAGGAGACCCTCCAACACTAGCAGGTAGGTCTGGTTCAGTCTCCTATGGGGTCACTGATCCTTCCCCTGGGTCCTGATGTGCACACTATTTTGTGTGTGCCCTGCAAGAGTGGGGTCTCTGTTTCCCCCAGTCCTGTCAAAATCCTGCAATCAAATCCCACCAGCCTTCAAAGTCTGATTCTCTAGGAATTCCTCCTCCCGTTGCTGGACCCACAGGTTGGGAAGCCTGACGTGGGGCTCAGAACCTTCACTCCAGTGGGTGGACTTCTGTGGTATAATTGTTCTCCAGTTTGTGAGTCACCCACCCAGCAGTTATGGGATTTGATTTTATTGTGATTGCGCCCATCCTACCATCTCACTGTGGCTTTTCCTTTGTCTTTGGATGTGGGATATCTATTTTGGTGAGTTCCTGTCGATGATTGTTCAGCAGTTAGTTGTGATTCTGGTGCTCTTGCAAGAGGGAATGAACACACATCCTTCTACTCTGCCATCCTGAACCAATCTCCCCTGGTTTTCAGCGTCTTCCTTAAGTATCTTTTAAGGATAGTTTTCAAGGCTTTGAGTATACCAGGAGATGTGTCCTACTAGGAAATACAATCACAGCATTTTTGACTGAAACATAGGCTATTATTTTTGGACTGAAAAGTGGAGCCAATGATTCCAGGAAAGCTTTATGCAACAGTTTGTTCTTAAGATTTGTAAAAGGACCTGAGCAATACAATATAATTAAGAAGAAAACCATTCCATGCATTGGATAAAGAAGATGGCAAACCCCCAAACTAAGTAAGTGAACCAAGAATGGGAGATGACCTTAGGTAGAATGTAGTAAACGACAGGGTAGCAGGCATGTTGGGGTAGCAGGCATGAAACTCGGATGACGAGTGTCAAACTTTTCTGTTGTGTTTGGAAGGAAGTTATCAGGTCCCTATGAGTATTCATACCACATGGTCAAAGCAACAATAATAGAAATACCACCACTCAGCTATGAATAAGTAGTGCTGTGGTTTTGGGTAGGGAGAAAATCGGAGGTACCCCATCATGATTCATGTGGAACACGTGATCAGTATTAAGGTTGTGGGGTTTGTAGGCAATGATTGCAGAGCCCTGCTACTTTCAACAGTAGTTGTTTCATACAGGTGGAATGTGGAGAACCAGTCATGACTTTGTTGACCTGCCAACAGCAGGTCTGAGCCCAGGAATGCTTTCAGGGGTGGCTGTAGGGCTCCAAATGCTAGATTCCAAGTCTCAATCAGTTTGACCTCTACCTTTTACCAGAGCTCCACAAGCTCCTGGTTTTGACCATCTCTTTTCCCATCACTGGACCTCATTCAAATGAAGTGACATTTAAGACTGACACCTCTCTTCTGTGCCAACCCAGATCAAAGCATTAACCCAGAAGCATGTGGGCATTGGAGGGGGGAGTATGACTGCTTGGTTAAGACACACATGAAAAGGATTAGGAGATAAGATGGGATTGAGAAAAATGAGTGTTGAGTACCACTTTAAATAATGGGAACTACTTCAATAGCTAATGAACCCTCATTTGCCATGGCATAAACCATAGTCATCAGATCTCAGCAAGAACAGAAATGATTCTACTTCTCACCCCTGAATACTGTTCATGAGTCCTCCGTGAGCTCATGTGCATGCTGTCATGAATAAGCCACTCCATCATTATGTTGGCTGATTTCAAAATGGGAGATGTCGATAATGAAAGTGAGCTTGCTTCTGGTGTGGTCCTTGCCCTGCTGCAGATACATGTTGCAGTTCTTTAGAGTCAACGTAGGATGGAAGGAATAGTCATCTAATCCATTGTTACTTTCCTCCACTTGAGGCACAGCATTAGAACTTCCTTGGCAGGGAGCTGAGGTAAACTTGCCCAACAAAAGCTCTGTGCAAATTCCCATCCCTCTGTGCCAACTAAACAGACCAATGTCTTTTCTCTTTCTTTTCCTAAGTGTGGCTCCAAAAGCTAAGGCAGAGAGGAGAAACCACCCAGGAGGGACACTTGAGGGAGTGATGAGGGACCGCATTTGTTATTAAGGGAAAGCCCTTAATAAATGGGCCCTGCATCTGAGCCAGAATTGCAGTTCTATCAAGATCTCCACTGGTGGGTCCAAGGCTCCCAGAATTTAAGGACAAAGCTTTGCACACTAAGAAATGACAAAGCTCTCACCACTCCAACTCTCTAGGCAGACAAACTTACAAGTGGAATTTTAAACAAGTTTTGGCAAGTTTCCAAGACCCTTAAGTTTTAAAAAATCCATTAAATAAAATCCTTTCCGAAGATCAGCATTTCTTTTAGCATTGCTGAAATTTTTTATTTAATGTGCCTCTTAGAGGCATAAACAATCTATGCAACGATTAATTTGGAGGCCTTCCTCTCTGGCAGTGGTGCAAATTGAAAACGAATCATTCAAAAGATGTTCTGACTAATCAGTTGAATAGCGTTCCTCATAGTCCAGCCAGAGGCTTTGTTTTGCTGTGAGTTTTAATTTAAGGGAAAAAAATGCAAGGAGTAAGAAAGAACAGAAAATGTCAGTACTGCTTTTTCCATTGACGCTTTGGTCAGCTTTGCCAGTAATGATATTTTTATTGGATTTAAATATCTGGGGGCCCTTTTCATTTATTGTAGCCCTATTTCCTTTTGTTTTCTTTTGCGTTATTCTATATATACCTATTACATTTTGGAGGATAGAAGTTTGTGTAAGTCTTCAGTGCTTGGAATGTATTTATATAAGTGCTTTTCTCAATTTCTGAAACTGTACCGTTGCATTGCAGAGCTGGCAAATTTTTTAAGTTGCTGGTTATCATTCAGGTTTTCTGCCTCCCAGTGAATCAAGTTATGGTCAAGGCTTCTACACTTTCAGTCGATCTAAGACCTAACCTTCCATCCCAACTCGGAGTTTCTCTTTCTGGGTGGTGACTAATAGCCAATAGACAGAAGAAAGGGGGCCTTAACAACATTTTATAGGAGGCTAAGTATATGAAATACTCTCCACAAGCCGGAGTATAGACGTGTATAAAGCATTTGAAACTTTAGACTGCTTTCTTGAACATCAATCAGGTCACAGTACCACCTAGTCTTTGGTTTTAAGGAAATGCCTGGTGGAGTCATAACTAGTATTTTTTTCCCAACAAAAAAATAGGGTTAGAGGGAAGGTCCAGGAACTGCTGCAATTTATAGACCAATGGCCCACTGAAAGCTCAGACCAACAATTAGGAAACATGGAAATTGATTTCTAAGACATTATTGAACCATGAGGCCTTAAAATTATCACTTATAAAATCACTCTTCATTTTCTAAGTTCAAAACCTCTTCAAATCCTGGGATCTGTGGATGTGTTAAAGAGATGTGTTGGTGGTGGGTCTCCATTCCTTCTCACAGTCATTAGGAGAACTTATTTCTCATTTCAAGGTTGCCAGCTCCGAGCTCTCTGACCTAGCATGAGGTCAAGTCTTTAGTCTTTCTGGCTTCTATGACTCACCGTTACAGGTTGAGAAGCCTTCATGGATCTCCTAGTGCAACTTTCTATCCATGAAAGGCAAGTCCTTACAAAATGTAGGTACCACCCACTTGATGTTCCTGCTGCCTTAGGGTGGTAATTTGGTCACTTCAGCTCATTAATGGTGAGAAAGAGATTAGCTCAAATGATTCTCAGCTATGGAAGTAACCTGCAGGGAGTGCCAGGGATCAGGGAGGGGAGAATTTCTCAGTCTTACCGTCACTCACAGTGAAATAGAGCTCTGGAATATGTAGCCAACGGCCTAGATAGAGGCACCACCTTCTGTGGCCCACTCTCTGTTTGTTCAAATAGTATTTGTGTTCCTAAAAGCTAGAGTCTACGGGCATAGGCACCATTCAACACTGGGCACTCCTGTTGGGCAGAGTTAATACCAGATAATTGTAGGGGCAGCTACCTTCCCTAAGCACCTAGTGTGACCATATAAGTTATCATTCAAACCAGGACACTTTAGAGAGGGAAAGGCGGCAGTATTAATATCCAGGAGGGACTTCTCTGGCAGTCCAGTGCAGGGGGTACAGGTTCAATCCCTTGTCAGGGAAATAAGATCCCACATGCTGTGCGGTGCAGCCAAAAAAAAAAAAAAAAAAAAATTTAGAAAAGTAACAAGAGCAAATAATATCCAGGAACAATAGCCCAGGACTTCCCTGGGAAAACTGAAATGTCTTGCCCTCCTACTTAAGACCTACATATGGGTACCATGTGCCATACATCACTCCCTGTACCAATCAGCTGCAGTCAGTAGCAGGCTGATTTCACTAAAATCTTATTAGTCATGTAAACTTAAGGAGGAAGAAACCTGTTTGGGAAATTCAGTGTAAAGGGGGAGAACTGGATGCTGGCCCTAAATCTCCCTTATCCAACCAATTATCAAGCCTTGCTGATTCTATCTTCTGAAGATTTCTCTCATCCATCCTCATTTCTCTATCCCCATTACTCTCACTTGGGTTGCAGCCACCATCATCCTTCCCCTAGATTATGGCAGCCTCCTAAACGTTCTCCCCACTCCAGCCTTGCCCTCCTCCAATCAATTCTCTAGGTATCAGACAGAACAATTTTCCTAAAACCAAAATCAGGCATCATTCTAAGCACAGGGAATCCAGAAGTAGATTAGCAAGTCAAGGTCATGCTTCCAAGGTACTTAGCTTCTAACATTCAAGACAGATGAGTAAACTGGTGAATAATGATTTCAGACTTTGATAAGAGCCACGGAGGTGTGCAACAGAATGCGATGATTGGGAGTAAGGGAAGCAGGGAGGAGGCTACTTAAACTAAGGTGGTCAGGGAAATCTCTCTAGGAAGATAATGTTGGGTTAGATTTGAAGGATGAGACGAGACAGCCGTGTTGAGCACCAGGGAAATGGCATTCCAAGCAACAGGAAGAGGGACATTAAACACCTGAAAGCAGGATGCACTCAGATGTTCTCAAGAAGCAGAACAGGAGACCTGTGCAACCGGCACACAGTGACCAAGGGACAGAGTAATTTGTAAACAAGTCAAGAGGGTAGACAAGGGCCAGGTCACCTAATCCCTTGTCAGCCGAGGTAAGAAGTTTGCATTGCTCTAAGAATAAAAGTCCAAAGCAGTTAAATGTTAAGCAGAGGAGCTGATGCAACGAATTATCTTTTTTTATTTAAGCCTACTCATTTCTGTGTGAAGAATAGATTGTAGGTAAAAGGGGTACAGATTAGAAGCCTGTATCCCTGTTCAGATGAAAGAGGATGGTGGCTGTGGGAAAGGAATGAAGCTTTTTGATATTTTACCATATTGGTGGCATTTGTGGCTACTTAGAAAAACTTTTACAATGAAACATGTATCTTTCAAACGTGTCCCAGTCTCCTTTTATTATTCTCTTGAATGCATAATTCTTGCCATACTTTTATTTCATTTAGTGTTTGTTACAGCTTTATCCTTTGAAAAGCAGGTTTTTGATTTGTGGTTTTTGTTCATGTAGCTTTGTATACATCTTTATACTAGCGAAGTATGAGGTATTTAATTTTAGAGAATGAGAATTGAAGTTCTAGAAATTCCTACAGACATCTAGAAAATGGCTAGAAAATCTATCCCAATGTGTCTAAAACTTGGCTCCTGACTGATTTTTTAATTAGGAAAATCATGAGTATTTAAACCCACTGCTTTCCAATGTTTACATCTACCTCCAATTACAGTTGTAGTGGCTTTCTGATTGCCAGCACAATAAAGAATTTGTTAAATTTGGGGGTAAATACTCTAGTGTTCCAAAGTGAAGGGACTGTAGTCTTCAGTATCTTCAGTATCACTTCAGGTTCAGTGAGTTATACTCATGCCTGGTGGATGGATGTCGATAGGGTTAGAGATGCAGAAAATGGGGATAGATGCAGATATCCATCAGTTCATGGGTATCATCACATATACAGATCCATGCCGTGGAGAGCAGTCTCTTGCTTTTAAAGGCTGTGAAACAATGTAGAGTCCTGCTACCTTCCATTCTTTAAAAAGTTAAGATCTATGTTCTTTGTATATTTGTTCTCTCTAAGGAGCAAAGGCAGTTAATACTTGGCTGATCGAATCCTAGTTTGATCTTGTTCAAGAATTGGGCATTAGCTTGTTTGCAGAGCAACAGAAATGCTTTCCTTAGTGTCTTGATATATGTCCTTCTGTGCATGGAAGACACATGCAGTACAGATGCGTCTGGACCATTTTCAGCATGCTCCCTATGGGAAGTCTGCAGGAGGAAATACCTTCTTGATTAAATTCTCGGAGGCTGACATTTTTTGTTGTTCAGCCTGCTGAATGATTTCACATGTATTTTTTGCAGAGTCAGAATTCTTTAGCAATGTACAGAATAGTTACTTTCTTGGCAGCATGAAGTTCTTTTGGCCACTAGGGTGGGGAAGTCATTTTAATTGTGTGAATAACAGGCAATTTCAGTTAGGCAGAAAGATATGTTACCTCTTGGTCATTTAAAATACATTTTTAGGTCAAATAATTATGACATGAGGGAAAGATTACACCATCATTTAATGAATTTCAGACTTTTACAAGCATTCTACCCACCCCACACCACCACCCCAGCCTCCCACTTTTCTTCCTAAGGAACAGCTCTAAAATAGAGTTTCAAAGGTTTCAACTCTCTTACCCAGTAGGCCCCCGAGATTCTGCCTTTTTGTGGGCACATGGCATTGACCTTATCTGCAGATCATCTCCGTGGATTATGTTTTCATTAGACATGCCCCTGGGGAAAAATATTGTCCAAAAAAAGGTCCTGTTCTGGACCCACCCAGAATGACATAATATTAAGTGTTTTCCATCTTCAACAGTGATAGAACTCACAGCCAGTTTGAATTTAGTTAAGTCCAATGTTTTCTTTCTCTTTTTGGTTCATAATTTCCCAGGGGCCTGCTACCTTCGTGCTTAGCTGGAAATGCAGCATTCTCCAGCAGAGAATGCTGTCTGGTATATTTAAAGAAATTAGGGCCTGGGACTTCCCTGGTGGTGCAGTGGTTCAGAATCTGCCTGCCAAGGCAGGGGACACGGGTTCGAGCCCTGGTCCGGGAAGATCCCACATGCTGCAGAGCAGCTAAGCCCGTGCGCCACAGCTACTGAACCTGAGCTCTAGAGCCCGCGAACCAGAATTACTGAGCCCGTGTGCCACAACTACTGTAGCCCACATGCCTAGAGCCCATGCTCCGCAACAAGAGAAGCCACCACAATGAGAAGCCCGCGCATAGCAACAAAGAGTAGCCGCCGCTCACTGCAACTAGAGAAAGCCGCACGCAGCAGCGAAGACCCAACGCAGCCAAAAATAAATAAACTAATTTAAAAAAAGAAAAAAAGCAATTAGGGCCCTGAATGAGAAGTTCAGTTATAGACAAAGATAAAAGATCAAATTTTAATTAGCTATGGAAATATTATTTTGTTAAAGATAATTATAAATTATTATAAAGTTATTTTATAAATTGAAAACAAGAAAAACAAAACCTTTCATTTTATGGGCTCTATCTATATTTTGCCTTTACCTCATCATTTCGCTTAATTCTCTCAAACACTGAGTTGAACACTCTTATTCCTGTGTAAGGTATTTGCAATTGTGCTACAAATAGGTGACCAGCTAGGGCTGAGGGGTTTCTTGGGATGTGGGACTGGCAGCTAAAAGTGGGCAAGTCCCAGGCAAACTGGGACAAATTGGTCACCCTAGAAACTACCCATCTATTTAGTAGCCTAAAACAGAACGATCATTTCTCACAGTTCTGTGGGCTGAATGGGTGGTGGTTCTGCTGTTTTCACTGGAACTCTCCATATGGCTGCTTGGCTCAGGCTGGATGGGATAAGATGTCTGGGGCCTCAGCAGAGGTGCCTGGCCCTCTTCCTCCATGGAATCTTTCATCACAGCGTGGGGGCCTCAGGGTTCCACAGGTTAAGTGGGGAAGCTGCAGGGCCTCTTGAAACCATGCTCAGAAGTTAAATATTGCCACTTCGACCACATAGAGTGATGAAGACACAGCGCCAACCCAATTCAAGGCATGGGAAAATAGACTTCAACTTTTAAAAAATCTTATTGAAAGATTCATTATTGATGAATTGGAAGATTGGGATTGACATATATACACTAATATGTATAAAATGAATAACTAATAAGAATTTGCTGTATAAAAAAATACATTTC
The DNA here is from genome assembly GCF_011762595.2 of Tursiops truncatus. Taxonomy (NCBI): domain Eukaryota; kingdom Metazoa; phylum Chordata; class Mammalia; order Artiodactyla; family Delphinidae; genus Tursiops; species Tursiops truncatus. The sequence continues at coordinate 119,894,042 of NC_047036.1, read as the reverse complement.
AAAAATTCAAAAAAAAGGTAGACTATATACATTATGTATAAGGAGTGAAAAAAGAATATCACTAGAGCTCTACATCATTAGAAGGATTAAGAGAATATAATATACAACTTTGCTAAAAAATTTGATTACTTTCTTGAAATGGGCAAATTCCTTGAAGACAAAAACTCCAAAGCTCACTCAAGAAGATTACTTGAATTAGCTCTATGTGTGTTAAATAAATTTAATTAATTAAAAAAATCTTATTGAAAGATAGTTGACATACAATATTATGTTAGTTTCAGGTGTACTACATAGAGATTTGACATGCATACATTATGAAATGATCATATGAGAAATATAGTAACCGTCTGTCCACATACAAAGTTATGACAATATTATTGACCATTATTGTGCTTATTTATTTTATAACTGGAGGTTTATACCTCTTAATCCTCTTTAGCTATTTCACCCACCCTCCCCTCTGGCAGCCATCCATTTATTCTCTATATCTATGAGTCTGTTTTCATTTTGTTTAGTTTTTTAGATTCTGCATATAAGTGAGATCACATATGGTATTTGTCTTTGTCTGACTTATTTAGTATAATGCCCTCTAGATTCATCCATGTTATTGCAAATGGTAAGATTTCTTTTTTATGGCTGAGTAGTATTCCATTGCATTCCACGCTTTTGATGGGAGGAGTTGCAGAGAATATGGTCATTTTTAGTCCATCACAATCCCCATGATATACATGAGATTCAGTAAATTTAAGTAACTTCTCCAAGACTGCATAGCTCTTACATGGCAATTCTAGCATTTGAACCCAGGTCTGTGTGTTTGAAAAACCCATGAGTTTTTCTGAGTTTGAGTCACCATGCCCTGGTGGGGTATAACTACAACATTCGATAATCCAGAGAGCAAATGGGTATTTTCCTGCAGTGCTGGGGTGGAGTGGTGGAGAACAGAGAAAGAGACATAGAAGCAGTGATCTGTGATGTCTGGATTACTGGCATCACAGAAGTTTGTCCAGTGTGTTTGGAGAATATATTTGCCTGATACTTGCCTGATTCTATAAATATGTTCGGGCTCCTGCTGTTCTCCTGCCCCCTACTTAAGTACAAGCTTATTTCTAAAAGTAAATTCTTCAGTGGGACTCAGATATTCTATATTCTTGGCCTGATGTTTCTCTTTCCCTCATGCATTGTATCATTCTTTTTCTACATAAGCCTTTGGATCATCTTTTACAGTTTGAGAGTTTGAAAGACAGTTGTCCCAAGTCGGTTGTTTTCAAAGCGTGGGGGTCCCTGAGTCCCTTTCAGGGAGTCCATGAGGTCAAAACTATTTTTATAATGCCAAGATATTATTTGCTTTTCTCTACTTTCATTCCGTCTTGGGTGTAAAGTGGAGTTTTCCAGAAGTTACGTGATGTGTGATACTGCAACAGCTTTTAGTGGAAGCAGATATGAGAATTCGACTCCTTCCTAATAAGACATTAAAGAGACTTGAAAAAAAAAAAAACAAACAATGATGAAGTCTTCTCTTTTGTTCCTTTTTTTAAAAAAAGTTACTTTTTATTAAAAATGTATTTTTATGTTAGCATATAAAGAGTTTGCTGTGATTTTTAAATTAATACACAAATATTTTTAAAGTTTCTCATTTCGTTTCTCATAGTAATAAAATAAATTTTAATTTACTTTTAATTAAAGAATAATAATAGTCACAGAAGCTCTTTGGTGTCCTCAATTTAAGATAGAGTTCTGAAAGCAAAAAGTTTTCATTATTTTATTAGCTGCCATTTGCAAAGCTTGGGCAATTTGCTCTCTTTGAATCCTCCCAGCAAACCTATCAGGAAGGTTCCCCATTAATCTCCTCCCAGAGGCATAAACTAGGGCTCAAAATCATTAGCCACACAGCTTGCATGCTGTGCAGCTAGAATTTGAAGCTAGTTCTGTCTGACCCCAAAATCAAACTTGAAGGAATCAGTAACCTCCTTGCATGCAGTATACCTGTTGCTTTTCTGGACAGAGAGGTTGAAGCAGAGGTCAAGAAGACTGGATTAATTATTTGAGATGGCTCAGGCAGCTAAAAGCCAAGACCTTCTGCTGTCTGTTCTACTCCTCATAGGGACTTGTCCTTTCAAATGGCAATTCCTTTTGTGAGAAAGGAATGCCTTCAAATTCAAACGATACTATGAACCTGGTGGAGGTCTGTTCCTCTTATAACAGGCATTTCTAATAGCACAGTATGCAGACTCTGCTGAGCACTCAACAAGGAAGAAACGTTTGTCCAGTTATCACATTCTAAACTGCCAAAATACATGTGCGTTGCCTTCAGGCTTTCAATTATGTTACAGATCAGCTTGTGCATTTTATTTGTTCGAGTCTCTTTTGTAAAACAATTACAGTGGTAAAAACAAAGAAACTATTGAGTACTTAACTATGTGTCGGTCACGAGAGGAAGACTTGATACCAAGGTCTCTCTGAATCCTCAGAAGCATACTCCCAGGCTGGCAGTGGGGTGTCCCAGCTGCTTTACAGATACGGAGATGGGCTTGTGGAGGGGAAGCTACTTGCCTGAGGTCACCCAGCTAGTAAGTAGGCGGTGAGTCAAGTATCAAACCCAGGTCCGGGTGGTTCCCAGACTAAGATTCTTAACCAGCATTCATTGCAAGATCCTAAAAGGCAATGTCAATCTGTCTATGGAAAGGAGTTCCCCAAAGTAAACTTGAAGTAGCCCAGGTAAATTAGGAAAGTGTCACAATTTTATGGTCAGAGATTTTAAGGAAAAACCAAGTGATGCAACCTCTTCGTGTAATGAGAAAACAGATACAATTCTTTAATTTTGTCCTTAGCTTAACCCTTCACTAACATCCAGCAGCTCGGAGTGTACAGAGAAAGGCAGTAAATTCCTCATCTGTATCCCAGCGTGCCAACTGTTTTGGTTTTAATTGTGTCAGGTGTGTCTTACTTCTGCCTGGAGGTCCTTCCTTAGGTTTGAAAATATCATGATCACATCAACAGTGTGAGAGGTGGTGGGAGAGCTGAGGTTCCACATGTGTCAACAACAGATGTGCACGTCTCCTGGAGCACTGGAAAAAAGAGTAATAGGAGTTCCCTTAGGGCTGTGCTCCACGTGCCCTAGGAGGGGATAAGGACAAAAGCCTCTTGTAATTTATATTGACTGCTGAGCTAACCAGGTGCTTTCAGCAAGCGTTCCAGTTGGAAATTTGGGTTTTTAACAACCTTCCCAACAACCTCTGATTCCCCTTAAAAGTTCAGGTTGCTGCTACTGTTGTAAAAAGCTGAGAATTTTGGCCTAGAAAAGGATCATCTCTAGGCCAGCCTCTTACATAATTTGAATAGCATTTGTAAATTCTTTGAGCAATAATACAGAGGAATTAATATATTGTGAAGACCTATCTGACCAGACATCTTGTTGTTGCTTAGAAACCTAACATTAGAGACACACAACAGACAACTTTTGTCATTCTAAATCCATGCACTTAATTATCTCCACCTTAAATTAGCTCCAGAAACACAACAAGCACCTGTATACAAGTCTAGATAATGCAGGAAGATGACCAGAAGGTAGAAAGTTGTGCATGTAAACTCCTTTCTGCGGCCTTCTACCCTCTGTCTGATCTCCTGGCCCAGGAAGGCAATTAATCCATCTGAGCATTCTATTTCCAGTATTGCTCTCTGGCCATAAAACAACAATGCCTGCGCATATCTCTTTGGCACTCTGTTCATTTGAGCAACTTTATTGAATCCCATAATTCTTGGTAACTTATGAGACTCAAAACTGCAATCAAAGGCAGGAGAGTGCACTCCTCTTAAATCTTCCACTAGATTATAAGGTCAGAGCTGGGTTCTTGTCTCTCTGTCCCCTTAATAATGCCTTCCCCCCAAGGGCCTTGCAAATGGTGAACAAGTAAATAATATTACAAATAATGACAGTAACAGCTCGGGGGCTCTGTGTCTCAGATAGTACCCCAAGAGCTTTATCCAGCTCCCCTAAGAAGTAAATACTAGTCCTATCCCTATGTTTTTCCCCTTTTACAGACTGAGGAGTACAGGGCAAGGCCCAGTCTCCCAGCCAACAGGCATTGGAGCCCATGCATTCAACTGTTGGCACTCTACTGCTTCCAAATGCTTGTTGACTGAATGAGTGTCTTTGTAATTCATATTTTCTTTTCCTCTCTCCTTCATCCTCTCCCCTGGCTATCTCTGTCTCCTCCATGAGTCTCAGCTGTTTGTCTTCCTTTTTCCCTCTGAATTCACTGGCTGGCTTGGAAGAGCACAGGGAAATCATCTTTTTGTTTGCCACTTGAAGTCTTCAGTTACTTTCAGACTTGTCAGTTGTTGTGGTATCATTATTTCATGCCCAGCAATTCATCTGGGTTCTAAGATATGCCTGTCATTTCTGTACCAGTACCATATCCAAGCGCATTGAACCAGGGGACACCTCGGTCCTCTGTTCTTTTTTGTTAGTTTTGCTCCTCTGTGCCTGAAGTCAAGACAAAGTGGCTTTGTTTGTTCACCTTCCTGTACCCCTTCCCAGGTGCAATGAGCCTGGAGGAAACCAGGCTTTTTTTAAGTTTAGCTTTGTTTTTGCTTTGGAGCCATGGGTAACATTTTTCAAATTCTGTTTGCTAAATTCAAGACTAGTTAAATTCTTAAGCACTGACCAGGTAAACATTTTTTTGGTCCAAAGGATGGCTTTGGGTAGGGGCTTGGGGACAGTCAGGCCAGGGTGGTGAGGAAGCAGAGGCCTGGAATACTGGAAAGCATGTAATGCGGTGGACACAAAAAACTGTAAACTGCGTTATATTTCAAGGAGGGTGTGGGGCTGAGCTAGCTACTCTCCAAAAACAAAACTTCCATTTGGATCCATGTACCCTGTTTGGTTGCCCCATAGTGCACCCATTTGCAGATACCATGAGCATAATTCAAGGGGATCTCTCACCCTGGAAACCTCATTTGGGAAGAGTATAGAAAAATGCCTACTGACAGTGACAGTCACGTGACTTGACCAATAATGTAATCTACCAAACCTCAGTTATCTCATCTCTAGAAAGGAAGTAGTGGTAGCTCTACTTCGTAAATTTGTTGTGGGGATTAAATTAGAAAAGACATGCAAAGCACTTGGCATGTTATCTGGTCCACAGTACACAGCGAAAAATGGGAGCTCTTTCTAACATGAGCCTGCCCTGCCATTTGACATTCCCAGCATTAAGGGACCAATTCAATGGGTTTAGGCATTTAAAAATGCTCCTCCCAAGGGTATTTATAGAGTACTCCTTTAACACATTACTGCATATGAATTTATCAGCATTAGCCAATGCTCCAGGAGCAGAAAATATTAATAATGACGATCGTTGTTTGAGCACACACTGCCTCCTAGGCGAGAAGCTCAACACGCTCTCAACAACCTTATGCTCTTAAAAAGATTGGACAATTTACCCAAGGTCATTGGACTTGAAGTGGTGGAAATGAAGTGTTAAGCCAGGCCTGTCTGACACCAGGGCCCATGCATGCCCTTGTTACTATGCTCTATGACCCCCAATATGCTTTAATGAGATAGAAGAGGTCCAGAGAATGCCAAGAAAGGCTGGGCCTCTTCAGAGTGCCAAGGCAAAGGGCATGGAGTCACTTGGCAGAAACAAAATATAAGGGTTCCAGCAATACAATGGCAGTGAGAAGCACAAAAGAGTCAGTCGGGGAAACTGTTTACAAATTGTACTTCTTCAAACACCCTTGCCTTGGCTTCCAAGCTCTGCCTGTTCTCTCTTTCCCACCTCTCCGAGCCTCTGGCCTGGTCCTACAGCTCACCATATTCCTGTGGGCCTTTGCATATGCTGTTCTTTTTCAAACAGGGACCATGTCTTCCTTGTATACCACTGATCCCCAACACCAAGCCTCATTCCTTGCAAATAGTAGTTGACCTATAGATTTAAATGGGCAAAAGATTAATGAACAAATGAGTAGGACTTTTTAGAGCTTTATCTGGTGCTGGATCTAACCAGCTGCTGTGTCCAGGCTCCACAACTTGCAATTGCTCTTTTTCTTGTGTCTTATAACCTCATTTAAACACCCACATTCATATGTTTGTGCCATTTAAGCATCTGTTCCTGCCTAGTCAACCAGACAAAGGGAAGATGCCCGAACAGGCTCTGTTGTCATCCCCCTCCCACCAGTGCAACTTGAAGAGGCAGTAAGAACTGGGCCACCTTGTCATGAGGCCTTCTGCTCCTCAGCCCCCTGCTGCCCCCATTCCCCTGGGTGGTATTCGCCACCTAACGAGATATGTAAGGGGTCTTCAGGGATCAGTGGGATTAGATGCTGTGGAATTTGGTGCAGAAAGTACTCTGTAAACAGCAAGTCCAGCCACTTGTGCGTTCCGTGCCCTACTTACAGAAAGTGACTCTCTCCATCAGCCCAAGGGCATATTAGATGGCATAAGATAAACCATTTAGATGTTTTACTCTAACATATAATTTAATACAGGGAAATAAAAAGGCAACAGTAAGGGCATGCTCTCTCTGCCCTGATGGCTTCTGCTATTTTAAAACATAAAATTAATATGGGTCAGGTCAGAAATGTTTCATTCTGATTTTTGACTCAAACTTACATTTTCAGAACTATGCTGTATCATACAAGAATATATTTTTGTTTGGAGAAATTATAAAATTCGACTGATGATCGTTTTTCATCAAAGGGCTTTGAACGGTGGAAAGGCAGGTCACGTGCATCCATGTAACACCAACGAACGTGGTATAGACCAGACTGTTTTCCCATAAACATAGCTTACAGTTGGCTGCCCAAAGTAGTGATACTGGTTCATTCTTTTTTTTCCCCAGAGCTGTGGGTCATTTAATATCTAGAATTAGTTAAAGAGTATTAGTTATCTATTGTTGTTTAGCAATACTACCACACACTTTGCAGCTTGAAACAATACATATTTACTATCTCATGGTTTCTGTGAATACGGGATAAGACAGAAACAAGAGGAAAGGCCAGCGCAAGGAAGCTTTGTCAAGTCGGCACCTGCTATAGACTTTGAGTACTCAAATCCATTAGACCTCTGGAGGACATTTATGCAATGCATTTCCTAAGGAGAAAGGGGAGAAGCATGTATCCATATCCTCCATTGCCCAGTGTTCAACAGTGGTTCCACAGGCATTAAGTCCCCTACAGTTTGGGTCTGTGCATTTGTGAGTGCAGAGGGGGTTCCCGTGGACACCCCATGCCACAGCATTAGAAAAGACCTAGGGCTTAAGTGGATCATCTGCAAGGCTGCAGTTGAGGTGTGGACCAGGGCTGGGGCTTCATCAGAGGTTCAACTGGGGAAGGATCCATTTCCAAGCTCACATGGTTGGTGACAGAACCCAGTTGCTTACAGACTGTCAGAATGAGGGCCTCAGTTTTCTGCTGACTGTCAGCTGGAGGCTTTCCTCAGTTCCTTGCGAAGTGGCCCTCTCCACAGGCAGCTCACAACATAGACCAACTTGCTTCTTCAAAGCCAGCAAGGGAGAGAGCTCCTTGCAAGACGGACATTATAATCATAAGTATTGTAACCACTTATATACTGAAATCTTTGCCGTATTTTATTGGTTAGAAGTAAGTCAGAGTTTCTGTGTACACTCAGTTGGAAGGGATTACAGCATGACATGAACACTAGGAAACAAGAGTCCTGGGGCCCACCTTAGAGTCTGTCTGCCATGGTGGCGAAGGGGGTGCAAAGTATGATGTCATCAAATCAGTACACATTTAGTTGTTTTATGAAAAACATTAGTGACCCACCTAAGCCAACATAAATTCTGTTTTATGCAAGCCTTTACAACTCCAACAAAGCACTCAAGTTTAAAAAAACACACAAAAAACCCTACTATACTATTGTATTATCAAATACCCAAATCCGCTCCTTAACAAAATCTGTGGGGTTTTTTTTTTTTTAATCTGAAAATATTCTTTCCCAATGACATTACTTCTAGCATTTAGGCTCCCTAAGGATAAATTAAGTCACTTTTAATTAAGCTCCTCTTCTCCATATAAAATTATTCTGTGGCATTTTCCTTAACACTTCAGTGTTTGGCTATTTAGCATAACTTTAATTAGAGCATTAACAAAATTACACAAATATACTAGTTCGGTCAAATCACTGAAACTTAAAAAAATAACCAAAAACAAAATTTCCTGTCCCTGGTCTTTCCCTTTAATTAGAACGAGGCAAGCCACTGTGTAACATACTTAGTTTTAATAATGTTGTTTCCGGGAGCATGTTTTGTTTTTCCTTTGTTATGCTTAACGTGGCACATCTTACAGATGTTGAGAATAGTTCAGAATGTCTTGAAGGGACAGTGAAAGGCTGTGGTTTAACAACAAAGCGCTCACAACACTGAGAGGCCTGTCGGTCACAGTTGGCTTGTTGAAGTGTAAGATCCTTGTTTAGTCTTCAGAAGGAATGTGTTCCTGGTGGGGCAGAGCCACATATGTTTGTATGCACTCCGGTGTCCTTTATGGTGAGTTTCCCCAAAGGCTTATTGTACTTATTACATCATTTGTTTTTATTTGTAAGAGTATTTTGGAAGGTTCAGAGAAGTTGTAGAGTCATTACTGTTTCTAGCTTTCAGTGGTTTTGACTGCCTGTGGAAATTGTGTTAAAGGCAAACAAAAGTAAATAAAAGTCCCTCTTCTGTACCTTTCCTCTTTATCTGCATTTCCAGCCACTCAGAGATGGGGACCCAGCTCTGTGGGATTATACAGAGCCGAGGTCCTTCTGCTTTATGACATTTGTCTCCCGAGAAGGGCTACCTGGATTTTTGGATGTAGGTGAACCATCTGCATGAAAAATTAAAGCTGGCATATTTATTTGGAAAAGCAGAGTGAAGTTAATGACCCTACAAAATTCCTGACAAATGAATTTATTTTTCCCATCCTTCAAATGAGGTAACAAGGCAACTCTGTATCCAGTCCTGGGGAAGTTGATGCCTCTGACTAAAAGTCCATGACATGGGTAACCTGCCAGGGCACTGGAAAAGCAATCCATCTTAGGAAAATGAAATTAGTTTTAACTTTACTATTAAGTACTATAAATTACCCTCCTGGGCCCAGCCATTTAAGCACCCATGATTTTTCAACATGCTGATGTTTCCTTTTCCAATATCAAATAGAACTCAAAAGAGAGGAGTCTTACTATTCAAAACATAGTTTTCATAAGATCCAAAAACCATTAATGGTATCTCCTCTATATACATATGTGTAGTTTTATATGTGTAGCATGGTAAAGCTGTTATTGTTTGTGCTTCTGTTCATGTTTCGTGTGGTGTTGTCATTTATTGTTGATTAACCATCTGTTTAGTACAATGTGTTAGAGCAGGCACTGTGAGAAAAGAGAGGAAACCCTTTTCCTCAGAAAGGTTCCAGTCTGACCAAACTCATGACCTTGACCTTCTTAACTGCTCCAGTGAGTTCCATTGCCTTGGGAGTGAGATTGACCTCCTAGCCAGAGCTCAGATTCTAGATGATCTGGCTACCACCAGCCTCTACATAAGATGCTTCAACAGTTCAACCAGACAGGTGTTACTATTCCCACCGGGTGGATGCAGAAACTGAGGCTCAAAGAGAATAAGTAAGCTTGCAAACTTTTCCCAGGTAGCAGAGGGAGATTCAAGGCCAGAGCTAGTATCCCCTAAATCCCTGATCTTCTTTCATTCTCCTAATCTGTGATTATGTAATAATACAACCAATCAATTTAGTGAGATGAGGAGCAAATACATATTTTACGAAACTGGGATTGTACAGTAGCCTCTGCGGGAAAATACTGGATTCAAAATGAAAACGCTAAGTCCCGCTCCTGGCTATGCCGATAATTAGCTGTGTGATCTTGGATAAATCACTTTACCTCATTTTCTTCTTTTGTAAAAATTTCCTAAATCTGGTCCAAATAGGGAAGGCTGCACCTTATAGGTCCACACTTGGAGATTCTTTGCCGTGTATATTAGCATGTTAAAGGCACCATGGGTTCATGCATGAAGAAACCTATTTACAGCACATTTTTAAACTTATCTGACCCCAGAGCACTTAGTCATATCTTACAAAGCTTTGTTCCCTAGAAAATAATTTGGAAAATGGTTTTCCAAATTCTCTTTAGACTCTAAAGTTTGATACTTGACATTTTCGCTTGTGAAATGTCCCCTATCTACAACCCATGTGTTCTCTTTTAATTGTGACTTTCCATCCCCTCCTTGGGACTGAACACAGTGGGCAACAAATAAATGCTATTGACGGATTCATTCAGCTCTTCATGTTAATGTATTCTAAAGAGTGCTTATTTTATGTTTGGCAAAATTTAGTCTAACTCAGAACACTTCTGGGATGAGAAGTACTGTGTTCTGAGAACTGGGTGAAAACCACCAACTCTCCCTAGAGCCATCTAGAGAGACGCCAGGTGACAGTTCAGTACCATTAGGCTATGGAAGTTTCACTCAAATGCAAAAACAAAAGACAAATTCTCTCGTTAGCAGACTTGTGATCTAGCTGTTCCACCTGAATTTAGTCTGTAGAAAGTCGAAGTATTTGGTGTTGGGTGTCACTGAACAGTCACTCTGATGTGACTTTTTTTTTCATCCTCTCTCCAGTAGCTTACAAAATGTGTTGGCTTAGCTAGATTCTCCCAGGGAGAGAACCCTCCTTTTCACCATTCAAGAATGCCACTTGGTGTCTACTTCAACAGTAAGTTACCAAACACCGCCCTCCTGGTTTGAAAGAGCTTATTCACAATGAAAGTACCAAAGAGTTTCCCAGGAATTAACTTGACGATGTGACATTTCTTATTTGTGTGCGCCCAAGAAAACAAAGTAATAGTCGATATAATAAATACACAGAAACAGACTTTTCAAAGGGACAGTTGTTATTAATAAATAGCATTGTTTTTCATCTTTGGAAAGCATGTGTGTCCAAGCGATTTAATATGGTAATAAAATGTTTTACAGTCTACCAAAAAGCATAAAGATGCATAACACCTTAAGAGCTATATAACTCCACCTGTACCTATTAATAAAAACCTCTTTTATCTTTACGTTTAAAAACCACACAAGGGCTTCCCTGGTGGCGCAGTGGTTGAGAGTCCACCTGCCGATGCAGGGGACACGGGTTCGTGCCCCGGTCCGGGAAGATCCCACATGCCGCGGAGCGGCTGGGCCCGTGAGCCATGGCCGCTGAGCCTGCGCGTCCGGAGCCTGTGCTCCGCAACGGGAGAGGCCACAACAGTGAGAGGCCCGCGTACCGCAAAAAAAAAAAAAAAAAAGATCCTATGTAGAATGAGATGAGAAAATAATTTTAATATTATAGGCTCATAAGTAAGAACACTGAGAAAAATGTTTCGGTTTCTTGCATCTTTTACAAGTGCAAATTGTCCAAAAAAGGCCTCTGCTAAGCATGTTATATAGTGTTGCATGTAACGCAGTTGTGTAGATCTGAAAGCTGCAGCATAGAATAGTGATTAAGAGTAGAGAATCAACTTTGAAGTAGAACCAGAGTGTGGATCATAGTTCTACCACTTACTAGCTACAAGCTTATTTTTAAAAATCTTTGTGCCTCATTTTCCTCATATGTCAGTGGAAGTATACCTTCTTCACAGGTTGTTTTAAAGATGAAATGCGATAAAGTCTATAAAACAATTACCCAGTGACTGCCACATAAGCAAGTAATAAATAGTTATCGTATTATGGAGACCTATCAGTTCATTTGACAGGAGAGCCAGAGGTAAGGTTGCTTCATCCAAGGAGCACCATTTCCCTGTGATCCTCTTGGCTGCAACCCACTCTGGTTGGCTTCATCCATAGCAGTTCTGGGCCTCTCATTCATGCACAGTGATTCCATCTGAAAGCTCTTGTCCAGAATTCCCTAGAAAACTTCCTTGTGTATCAGTGGCCCAAGTTGGTCATTCGCCAAGTTGAGGCACATGGACCATGGTATTGAATCACAGTCAGTACTGTGAATTCTAGATAATTCAAACCAGCAAATATTCAGTTTAACCTAATGCCCATGTCAGACATTGTGTTAGTCTTTGAAGATAAAATGATTTAAACCAGGGGTTCAGAAAACTTTATTCAAGAGTCAAAAAGTAAAATTTAGGCTTTGCAGGCCAAGAAATAAAATCATGGATGTTATGTAGGGACTTACATACCCACATAAAATGTACCCATTTAAAATGTGAAACCATTCTTAGCTTGCAGGCCATGTGAAAACAGATGGCCCATGGGCCATAGTCTGCCTGTCCCCAGTGTACCCAGCTCTGGTCTCTGTCCTCATGGAGCATGTAGTTTATTCCAAGTGACATGACCTATTGCTGCTTTTTCCAACCTTCCCTCCCAATCCCCTTTGTCATTTGAATGAAGCTGAGCCTATTAGCAAAATTATTTGTGCAGAGTTACCTACCCATCTACCCAAATCTCAGAATCATTGGTCAGGGGGTATGCCACAAAGAGTAGCTGTTGATGATGATGATTTTCAAGTGTTTAGGTGAAGGCCATGGCATGAAAACATAGGAGCACCAGGTCAGAGATTCTTAAGAGCTCAGTACGGAAAGAGAAAACATTAACCAGGAAATTGTCCCTTCAAAGACTTACCTTTAAAAGATCATCCTGTGGGGTGCATGATGCATATATAACCAAGTCATCATACCTACACATAAGTGAGCTCCTGCACATACAAAGCAAACATTGCTTAGCCACAGATGTTTCCCAAGAGGCCATGCCACTTAAAGCCCATCCCACATCTTGGACCACAACGTAAACTTCTCTCCAACTCTGAATTTCAGTTGAAAATAAAGCTACTCCTCAACAGGTAGAAGGACCAGAAAAAAGATGTGCACACTGAGTCACACAGGAAGTGGGAGTTTGCTCCCAGCGCAGGGCTCAGCCATCCGCTTTCCAGTAATGCTGTGATGTCCCCTCAGAGAAGGAGATGAAGCCATGTACTGCCTAACTGTGCCCCACCCCATATCGTTTGCTTTTGCAGCTTGACTTCACCACCTTCAACTTTTTGGTGCCAGATAGCCTTTTCTGTGTTAAGACTGTCATTTGGGGATTGAAATCTGCAAAAGACTCGTTTGCTACCATGTGTAAAGTCAAAGGGAGGGTGATGGCTGGGCAGGGCTGGTGCTGCAAATCAGATTTAGCAAGTTGTTTCCCTTTTTTGAAGTAACTCATGATCATTAAACCAAATTGTTTTTCTTCTAATATTTTCTGTCCCAAGAACAGTATTCAAAACGCATGAGCTGCTCTTGTTAATTCCCAGCTGACTGATTAAAATCTATCCCAGGGATCTTCACGCTTAAAGACAGGATGCAAAAAGAAGGCAGGATCTTGAATTCATTATCTGCTTGGTCTTGTAGTTGTCTCTTTTTCTGATAGTCAAAAACCTTTCAGATCCATGAGTTCATAGTTGGCGTGTAATTATCTAAGTGGACCAAACAGTATTTATTCGCTTGTGTATATTAGGCTGTACAAGCTCCTAACAAGGGCTACAGAAAGCAAAATAAATAGTTATGTCTTTCTTTACTTAGCTTTCAAGGACTGGAGAAATTTTAAAAAGCCAAAGTGATCTCAGCATCCAAAACCCCCAGTGTCTTCCACAGCATATCCACAGCTACTCCATCAGGAAAGCTCTCTTTTCTGATGTTCTATAGCCCTTAACAACGTGGGTTAAAAATTAGACTGCTTTGTCATTTTTCTAATTGAGTCTTGAGTCAATGAGTCTTGGCATCCCCCTAGAACGTACGTTTTTCTCAGGGTAGAGAATTCAGGTTTAGGTAACTCTTGTGTTTGCTAGTATTATGGCTAACTAAATCGTGGCCATTTTTATTTGGGTAATATCAAGAAGGTAAGGTCATGTTTAAGGGCTTTGAGTCAAAGCTCTGAGTCTCAAAGATAATAGCTTTTATCTTGGGCTCAGTTTTCTCACGTATACAATGGGGATAATAACCACACTTACCCTTGTTCTAAGGACCTTGCTTGTGAACGCACATACTACACTTGACATGCTTGACAGAAGCAAAGCACAAAGCTAACTGCTCAGTTCATGGCTGCTGCTGTTTTTTTTTTTTTTTTAAAGCACATTCTCTGCATTCAAAGACCTTATTCTTTTTAAAAAATTATTTATTTATTTATTTTTGGCTGTGTTGGGTCTTTGTTTCTGTGCGAGGGTTTTCTCTAGTTGTGGCAAGCGGGGGCCACTCTTCATCACGGTGCGTGGGCCTCTCACTATTGCGGCCTCTCCTGTTGCGGAGCACAGGCTCCAGACGCGCAGGCCCAGTAGTTGTGGCTCACGGGCCTAGTTGCTCCGCGGCATGTGGGATCTTCCCGGACCAGGGCTCGAACCCGTGTCCCCTGCATTGGCAGGCGGATTCTCAACCACTGTGCCACCAGGGGAGCCCCTGCTGCTGGTTTTATTGCTGCTCTTCCTCCCTCACCCGCAAACAAAATACCCTCAAAAATTGAGTAACAGTCTGAGTTTAAGACAACTTGGAATAAACAACACAATAAAACCTGATACCAATCCTAGGAACAAGCCTACAGCCAGCCAATGTTTTCTCATTTTCAGAAAACACGATAGGGAATAATAACCCAGTTTGGCCTCAAGAATAAAAATTAAGGCTAATTGTTCATTTTTCGAAGGAAGTCAGAATATGATCCTTGAAAACAGTTTGCTTTCTGGGTAAAAAGTCTTACACAGAGACTTACTTTCCAGGGACAGGGTCTAGATCGAGCCAACCCTGTGCAAGTCCCTGGATTGCCTTTTCTCTGAATCATCCCCTCCCCTGGAGGGCTGCTGTGAGTATACTCTGATTGATGAGGATAGAAATAGGGACACAAAAGCAAGCCATTGCCAGGCCTCAGGTCCAGGCTTTTAACTGATAACAGAGTATTTGCTAGTGCTTCTTTTGTACTCTCCCCTTGAGCCAAAGTGGTTTTGGACATTCTTCTGCTGTATTCTGCAAGGTTTGGCCGGGCAAGAAGTATAAGCTATGGTAGCTCAACTGTGTGTGTCTTGCCAGTTTCCTTGTGCAAGATGTAAACACTGGTCTTGAGGACATTAGGATTCTGCTGGTTGCAAGAGGCAGAAAACAGAACATAAAGCCAGCTTAAACAAAAAGGTCAACTTATTGGTGCATATAAATGAAAAGTCCAGGGTTTGGGAGGTTTCAGGGACTTAACCAACGTTCCTAGGCCTTGTTTTTCTTCTCTCTCCTAGGCCTTGCATGGGATCTGGGGCATTCTCGGCTGTGCCGTGATGCTTTCTGCAAGATGTAGGCCTGAATTGAGTTGGTGCCCCTTCCTAAACCAAGGCTGGCAGAAGAGAATTTTCTGGTGGGCTTATGCCTGGGCCACGCATGTACCCCTAGGGAACTGCTTGCAGTACAGTTAACTCTACTGCAGTACTTGAACTGTGAGTAGAGGAAGAGTTATCCCCTAACAGGGAAAGATAGTGATACTGTTTCTAAAAGAACACTTAATACCCAAACACTATTGTAAGGAGACTAGTGAAGAGGAGGGACATATGTCGCCACCTTGGTGATGTCACTGCCGGTAAGAAAAACTGGCTGCCTGCCAGCCACTGAGGGTCTGGAGAGCACAGAAGCATCTGTAGGTTTCTCCTGTCATCTACTTACCAGTCATTTGCTTCCTTCACATTCATTTCCTAGAACTTCTGCCAGTGCACAGAGCTGTCCACATACTAAAATTAGAGTCCTGTGCCCAAGCAGAGCTTTGGGGGATGGAAGGGAGGACATCAGGGGTCAGTGTAGCATAGTATATACTCACCTCGATGCTTTTGAAGGTGTTTTCTGTAACTTGAGAAGAAAACTTCTAGGAAAGTTTGGCCATTTAAGAAGAAGGTAGGCAAGAGTCAGGACTTGTCACAGCCTGTACTATCCTGTGAAAATACAGAGGCAGCAACTCTCAAATTTTCCATAATTGAATGTTCTGTTCAAACTGCACAAACAAGATGCCACTGATCCGTGATCCAGAAAACAGGTGCAGAGTTGTTTTCACAGCCATGAAGGCAGATGGCTTTGACCCCTGCACTGCAACCAACAGCACACGTTTCTGAGTGTCATCTTCTCTGCAAAATGTGTTCTGGCACCGTGGGTGGTTGCCTTTGTTGTTTCAGTAGCCACAGCAGCTGAAGTAGTGCGGTTGACATTTATTGAGTTTACATGGGCCAGTCATCATGCTAAGAGCTTTACATGTTTCACATCTTTAAGTCTTACAACAATTATTTGCGTTAGATAATACCTCCATTTTGCAAAGCAGAAACCTGAGGGATAGGGAGGGTAATAACTTGCCCAAGGTCACAGAACATTAAGTGGTAGCCACTTTTGTGCTTAACCAGCAGGCTTCTGGCAAAGCTGCCCTTCTGCTGACACGTAACAATAGCTGACAGTTAACCAAACTCTGAAACATTCACCACGTGCCAACCGTTAATGCTAATAACTTTCGAGCCGACATCTCTTTAGTATTCACAGTAACCATGTGATGCACACCCTAGTAGTACCTCCACTTTACAAATGTGGAAACTGAGGCTTGCGAACTCTCAGTAACTCACTCAAAGTCACACAGTGTGAGTCCAGAATCTGGTGCTCAAGTTCATGCTCTCAAGTATGAGCCAGTCCTGCCTGTGCCCTTTACACTTCATCCCGCTGAGCTGGAGTTAACTTGTTTAGATGCCAGCTTTCGCCCACCAGACTGGGAGATCCTTAAGAGCAGGGATACTGCCTTAACCACCACCTGGCTCATAACAGGTGCTTAATAAATGTCTTATCCATTTGTTTTCTCAGTGCCAGATACAGTGCTTAACACATAATAGATGTTCTTGTTATAAAATAAGTATAAATGAGTGGAAGAAAGAGGGTGTGAATGATGGCTATGAGGCCAAAAAGGATAATCTTTCTCCATAGAATAGTAATAAGATAATTAGTCTCTTCAGAGGTTGAACCTATAGCCTGTACTTTGCAAAACTCAGTTAAATCCAAGTGAGTTAGTCTCACAATGGAAATGACTTGGCCTTGGCCAGTCCTCCACAAATATCACAGAACTTCAGTCACTTCCCTGTTGCTGTAATTTCCCCTATTAAAAACAAAATCAAACAAAACCAAGACTCAGATATTATAGAAATTCATCTAATAAAGCACAGCTCAGGGCAGTTCTTTCTGGTCTTGTCTTTGCTGGGTTTCAGCTCTCCTGACCTTTAACATTTTTCTCTACAATAACTTTTCAGCTGTCACAGAAAATGCCATTAACACAGCAACTAATTCAGCCTCCTGAGAATCAGACTTTAAGCTCCCCGAGGGCCAAGTACTAGGCACTCTAAATACATGGGGAATAGACATGAGACTGAAGAAGCAAATGTAGCTTTTCCCAGGAGGGGAGTTTTTCCAAAAAAATAAATAAATAAACCCCGATGTAGACAATTAAAGGAGGCTGTGGTTTCCAGCCAGCTGGAGAGGTGAAGAATGCAAATAACGAGAGATGTGTTTGAGAAGAACCTGTTTGGGAACCAGAGGGAAGCCGAATATGGTATTAAGCCCCTACTTGCAAAACTCAATTGAAACAAGTCCACATTCAAACAATTGTGGTTTCTTTGAGCTCAGAAGACAGCCGTCCAGAAAGATGACTCACCAGAGAGGCTAAATGTATATGTTGCCTTGAGAGCAGGTTTTCCACATGTGAGAATGAATTACTCAACCTGTTGTGGACACAATAGATGATATTTACATTAAATGGAAGAACTGAGCAATCAACCATATTCCACCACTGCTCACCCACCTCCCAATGGGAGGATTTGCTCAGTTTCTGTTTCTCTGCTGATCTCTACCTTTCCCATTCATTCTCTGAATAGACAGGGACACAGGATTGTTTTATGAAGATCCCACCCTGTGGCAGGTACCCTTGGCTGCCCAGCTCTCAGCCTTTCCTGCCTACCTTCCTTACTGGTGGAAGCCTGACCTTGTTTTGGCATTCATTCTCCATGTATGTGTGTAGGCTCCCAGGTGATGAGTGTTAGGTAGCTTAAACCAATCATGGGAAGCCCATTCTCCTTACCGGACACTGGTGTGCACACAGCCTGATCTAGCCAATGAGATATAAGTAGACGATATGAGCAGTGGGTCAGGGAGGATTTTTCTTCCCTAATAAAAAGGCACGTGAAAGGAAATACCCAACCTATTTTGTTGCTAGATAGCTCACATCTTGTCTGCAGTAACTCCTATAGTTAAACCGTCTTTGGCTCATGGTAGCCATCTTGCTACCAGGAGGAGTGAGCTTTCCCACACCTTGAAGGCAGCAGAAAGATGGCGAGCACCTGGATCCTTGAGGACAGTGTCTTCCCACGGAAATCGTCAAACTTACCTACAGACTTCTTGCAGTGTGAGATAGCTTCTTGCTGTGATGAAACAGACTGTGGCTAGCTAGTTTACTTGTTAAAGTGATACAAGTGAGCCTGATCCCTGTTTCAAGGCAAATTTTTATTTTCTGAAATATTCCTGCTTTAGCAGTTTTATCTAGCGTCTTTTGAGAAAATGAAGCTAACACGTAGTCAGTTTTGCATAAACCAACTGCAACATCCAATAAAACCATTAAGAATGCAGACTTGAAAGTACAAGTTGGTATACTTTCTCTGTCAAAGGCCAGGTAGCTCATTAAAATTTTTCATCTTTATGGGCCAATCTAGTCTCTGTTGCAACTACGCAACTCTGCCATTTCAGTGCAAAAGCAACCATAGACATTACATAAATGACTGGACATGGCTATGCTTCAATAAAACTTTATTTTCAAAACATGCAGAGGGCCAGACTTAGCTTACAGGGTGTAGTTTGCCAGCCCTGGTTTAGAGTTCCCAAAAGATGCATTGCGACACCATGAAAAACCTTCTGATGGCTTCGTTTTATGACTGGGGATTGCCTACCTTTCTGACTTTGGTACCGCTCTTCACCTTGATGCCAGCCACTCTGGTCTTCTTCTTGTTAATCTGCCAAGCTTTCCCCCCACCACCCTCCTAATTTCAGGGCCTTTACATTTGCTGTTTTTCTTCCCCAGAATGCTTTTCCCTTGTCATGGCTAGCTTTTATTTTTTTTAATTGGGGTATAGTTGTTTTACAATGTTGTGTTAGTTTCTGCTGTACCACAAAGTGGAGTTCCCTGTGCTATATAGCAGGTTCTCATCAGTTATCTATTTTATACATATAAGTGTACATAGGTCAATCCCAATCTCCCAATTCATCCCACCCCTCCTCCCCCACCTTGGTGTCCGTACGTTTGTTCTCTACATCTGTGTCTCTGTTTCTGCTAGCTTTTTTCTCATCATTCAGGAGTAAACACTGATATCACTTTCTCAAAGAGGATTTTCCTCAGCACTTAATCCAAGAATCCCACTTTCCCCTAGTCACTTCCCTGTCTATTATCTGCTTCATCTTCTTTGACTGTATCAGTGTCCATCTCCATCTCCCCACCATCAACCCCTGTACCCCTTAGAAGTCAAGTTTCTAAAGGGCAAGGCCTGTGATGATCTTGGTCACCACTCAATTCCACAAGTCCAGAAATGAAGTAGAAAGTAAATATTTGTTGATTACTGCATGAATGAAACTCTTGTGGGCTATCGTTGGCTTAAGGAAATGTTTTTGTTTGTTTTTAAATTTATTTATTTATTTTATTTATCTTTGGCTGTGTTGGGTCTTTGTTTCTGTGCGAGGGCTTTCCCTAGTTGCGGCGAGCGGGGGCTGCTCTTCATAGCGGTGCGCAGGCATCTCACTGTCGTGGCCTCTCTTGTTGCGGAGCACAGGCTCCAGACGCGCAGGCTCAGTAGTTGTGGCTCACGGGCCTAGTTGCTCCGCGGCATGTGGGATCTTCCCGGACCAGGGCTCGAACCCGTGTCCCCTGCATTAGCATGCAGATTCTCAACCACTGCGCCACCAGGGAAGCCCAGGAAATGTTTTTAAACGTTTTCACATATTTAATACAAAACAGTGCTTTCCTAATCTTACAGTATACTGCTTTCTGCAAGATGGCTCACACATGACTCCCTGTAAAGTTTTTTTTTTTTTTTTTTTTTTTTTTTTTTGCGGTACGCGGGCCTCTCACTGCTGCGGCCTCTCCCGCTGTGGAGCACAGGCTCCAGACGCGCAGGCTCAGCGGCCATGGCTCACGGGCCCAGCCGCTCTGCGGCATGTGGGATCTTCCCGGACCGGGGCACGAACCCGTGTCCCCTGCATCGCCAGGCAGACTCTCAACCGCTGCGCCACCAGGGAAGCCCCCTGTAAAGTTTTATCTATCAGTAGCAAAAGTATGTTATCTCTAAACATGTAGCTGGACGACTAATAGAAATGTTAATAATTACTGACCACTTGACACTCTGGGTCAAGAAGTTAAGAAAAGTTGGGAGGAGGGTACTTTCTTATTCCACCTACCAAATAATTCTGGAAACACTAAAATGGCCTGTTTGTCATATTGTGAGCTTATTAGGGCTTTCTTTCCAGGAAGAATCAAAGCAGGTAGCTGTGGCCTAGATCCAGGTTAAGACCTGAGACCACATTATACTCAAAGGTTGAGCTGTGTTTTGGGAACCAGGAAATATCTGCGTCATTGAATAATACAAATAAGGGAGAGGAGAGTCCAAGCTTGTGTGAAGGATCTTTTTGCTTTTTAAAATCTTGCACAATGATTTTCAACCAGGGCTCTGACCATATGAAAGGACTACTTTACTCCGCTGACCCATAAAGGACTTAGAAAGCCCCAATACACTTACAGATAGAATGTAACACAGTTGGAAGAGGAAGGGGAAAGTAGGGGTGGAAAGTATATTTGTTCGGGGCTGTTTCCTAATGTGAGTTAAGACTAGATTTTCCAAAGTTTTGGGTCATCTTCTCCACACCCCGCAGAGTGAGTCATCCCCACCCTTAACAATCGCCTTGCCTGGCTGTGGGCCACTTGCCGGCCCTTCTCAGACCAGGAAATCGAGATAAAATACAAGCCCTGGCACTTGACTAAATTTTTCTAAGCCCTCTCATTAAAATCTGTGACTCTCCCATGAAACTCGCTCCCAAATACTCCTTTTAAAATCCCCCAAGGGATACGATAGAGAAGAAAAATGTCCTCGAGAAAGGGAAAAAAAATGAACAGAGCTCTCATTAGTACTTTGCTTTTCATTGATCTCAAACTTATTCACCCACCTGAGGATCACTCCCCAGCGTTTTGAAAGTCAGCTCTCTCAGTTTCCAGTGGAAGCAAGAACCGTCTCTGTTGCTCAGGGAGTAGAGACGGAGCCAACCTATGCATGAGTGCTGGCCGTTTCAGCTGGCCACAGCCAGCTCTCCTGTGTTTATGTGGCAGGCATCGTGAGCCACAGTGGAAAAGGCTGACTGTTTTGGTCCAGCCCGAGCAGCAGCAGAGAGAGCAAACAAAAGTGTGTACAAAATAACATAAATACAAGGTGGGTATTGCGTGCAGTTGGGACAGCCGCTGCTAATTCCAGCCAAGTATGACCACAGAAGAATGTAAGCCGAAAGTTGCCAGATCTTCTGATATTTTTTCCCCCAAATCCATAAACTTGGATTATTCTTCCAATTTCTAAATGTTAGAGCAATAAAAAAAAAAGGGGGGGCCCCAAGCCAAGTGTGTCCACAAGGCTAGATTGGGCCTATGGGTTGCCTGTCCGTGGCCACTGTGAAGCGGTCTCATAAGTCCATATAGAGACCTAGGAGCTGGGATGTCCTCAGAGAGCATCATCCACAAACTCCCTGTTGGAAGGGGGGTTTGTAGCATGTTAAGGTATGAGTCCAAAGCTTCTGAGTTGCTACTCCCATCTTGACCATGACCAAGAAACTACTCTCTTTTTTAATTTAAGAAAATGTAAATTAAAGCATAATTTTTAAATTGAAGCATAATTGACTTATAATATGTTATTAGTTTCAGGGGTACAGCACAGTGATTTGGCATTTTATACCTTATAAACTGATCACCGTGGTAAGTCTAATAACTATCATCATAGAAAGTTATTGCAATATTATTGACTATATTCCCTGTGCTGTGCATTACATCCCTGTAACTTATTTTATAACTGGAAGTTTGTACCTCTTAATCCCCTCCACCTATCTTACCCAAACCCATTCCCCTCTTCTCTGGCAACCACCAGTTTGTTCTCTGTATCTCTGAATCTCTTTCTGTTTTGTTTCGTTTGTCTTGTTGTTTAGATTCCCCATGTAAGTGAAATTATATAGTGTCTGTCTTTCTCTGACATTTCACTTGGCATAGTGCCCTAGGTCCATCCATGTTGTCACGAGTGGCCAGATTTCATTCTTTTTATGGCTGAGTAATATTCCATTGTATGCATGTTCCACATCTTCTTTACCCATTCATCTGTCGATGGACACTTAGGTTGTTCCGTATCTTGGTTATTGTAAATAATGCTGCAGTGAACATAAGGGTGTGTATATTTTTTCGGGTTAGTGATTTCATTTTCTTTGGTTAAATACCCAGAAGCGGAATTGCTGGATTCTATGGTAGTTCTATTTTTAATTTTTTGAGGAACCAATCTCCATACTGTTTTCCATAGTGGCTGCACCAATTTATATTCCCAACAGAGCACAAAGGGTCCCTTTTCTCCACATCCTCACCAATGCTTTTTTTATTGATGATGGCTATTCTGACAAGTGTGAGGTGATACGTCATTGTGGTTTTGATTTTCGTTTCCCTGATGATTAGTGATGTTGAGTATCTTTTCATGTGTCCGCTGGCTGTCTGTACATCTTCTTTGGAAAAAACATCTGTGGTCCTCTGCCTATTTTTAATGGATTTTTTTGTTGTTGTTATTGAGTTGTGTGTGTTATAAGAAGGTTCCCTGCTTTGCTGATTCCCCATCTTTGATGCACATGAGAGCAGCATATAAAAATGGGGTTAGGGCTTCCCTGGTGGCACAGTGGTTGGGAGTCCGCCTGCCGATGCAGGGGATGCGGGTTCGTGCCCCGGTCCGGGAAGATCCCACATGCCGCAGAGCGGCTGGGCCCGTGAGCCATGGCCGCTGAGCCTGCGCGTCCGGAGCCTGTGCTCCGCAAAGGGGGAGGCCACAGCAGTGAGAAGTCTGCGTACCGCAAAAAAAAAAAAAATGAGGTTAACTATTTGAGATTTTCAGTCTCTTTTCTATCATGGTTGACACGCTGGGAATGGGAGGGATAAAAAGCTGATTTTTACGAGTTAAGAATTTTTTTGCCTCTATATAGAAATGGTGGGGCTTCTTTGTCTAAACTTAGACTTCAGCTCAATTCCCTTGCATTTTCTTTCCTCAGGCTCTAGCCAAACATGAGCCTCAAACTGATGAAAGTTTTATGTTTCCAGTTTTGCCCCTGGTTCCCAGAAAATAAAAACTAAGACACAAGAGTATCTCTTGTTGGCATAACATATGCTTTCAGATAGGTAACAGTTTGTGTTTTCATTAATTAAATTTCCTTCAAAAGCCTATGATTTAAGTTAAAGACAAATGAGTTCTGTTCAACTAATGACTTCTAGTTAAACTATTACTGCACATGTCATGAAACTAGAAGTGCCACCGAGTTCTTTATCAGTAAACCTCTCCCTCTTCCTCGCTTCCCTCTAGCAGCTCCTTGTGCCTCCCTCGGTCTCCTCTTTGTGTTGAGAACGGAATTCCCTCCAGAAAGCAGCATTTGACCCCAACGGCTCCCTGCAGAGGTGGTCCCTGTGCTGTGGTCCCTGCTGGCACGAATTGAGGCCTGGATGTAACAGGTGTCCCGCTGTGCTCGCTTGACTCTGCTGCCCTTGCTCCAACCCCTAGAGAGTTCTGTCTGTCACACTCTGTTTGGGGACTTCCCTCAGATCCTCAGGGTAACCCCTCTCCAGTGCACAATTATTTTGAGCTGGTTAAATGTTGCTTATAGGGATCTAAGTTTGCCTTTGTTTTGAGCCCTGTATCTCCTTCTAGATATACGTTGAGTTCTTCTTTTAAATATTCTTCTCTTTCTTAAAAATGTGGAAAACTATGCAGTGGCAAATGGATTCTCAGATTCTAATTTATATCCAGATGTAACCACTGTAGATATATTGGTTTATTTCCTTAAGACATTAAACATAGATATAATTTTGTTTTTGCTTCAATGACCCCATTTATGGTAAAAACACACCATTGATTTAATTTGTGCTCCTAGAACTTAATGAGGCTGACTCCTTCTTATCATAGCTCTTCTTAACTCAAATGTTACCACCTCAGATAAGCCTCCTTGATGACCTTTTCTAAAGTAATCATCCCCTCACCTGTTGCACTCTGTCACATCCCCCTATATTGTTGTATTCTTAAGACAATACTGTGTGAAGTCATCTGTGTCTCTACTCATCTGCATTTATATATTAACAACCCTCACTAGAACATAAACTCAGGAGAGTAGGAAACTTCTCTGTCTTGTTCACTGCTCTGTCCTCAGAGCCTAGAATAGTGCCTCTTCTCTCTTCTCAAACCCTGCTAAAATGATAGTACAAGGATTTTTTAAGAGTTATCGATTGGCAAGGACAAGAAGCAGGGGTGAGAAGAAAAGTGTAGTGGAGGGACTGCCCTGGTGGTCCAGTGGTTAGGACTCTGCACTCTCACTGCTGCGGGCTCAGGTTCAGTCCCTGGTCAGGGAACTAAGAGCCCACAAGCCACACAGTGCAGCCAAAAAATAAATATAATAAAGTAATACGCATTTAAAAAAGAAAAAAGAGTGTAGTGGAGGTGAGGGGTGGTGCTAGAAAAAGTAAGTGCTGATGGGTTCCTGTACCAGCCCTCCAGGGTCCTGGTGAACCCATCTTCCCAGAGTGTACACTCTAACTCTGATTTAGTATCCTTTCATCTAGCCCGTGCTGATCCTGGATCTGGTCTAAGGATCATGAGCTTAAATATGTTTTTCTGCCAGTAAAAAGATGAAAGAATCAATTCCTTCAGCCCCATCTTTTCAGAGATGCATGTTGTTAACATTTGAGCAAACTTCTAATCTTGTTTCCATACTTTCTGTTTTTACATAATTAACATTGCACTCATCTAAATAGATACTGATGCTGCTGGCAAGCTAATAAGGTAGACTTCACGCTTTTGCCTGTTAAATCCACCAAATAGTGTACTTAAAAGGAAAGTCACGTCAATAATATTAAAAGAGATACAGAAGCCAAACGGGAAACTGGTAGAGAAAAGTTCCTATTAATTTATATCTTTAATATTTCTTATTCTTTGTGTCTTATTACAAATGACATTTATGTGATTAAAAACAGGTTATTTCCTAGTAGCCCTTCTCCTCCTATTACATATTTTTCATCTGAATGTATTACTTTTCAGCTTGTGACACAAAAGTTGGTGACTGTGGAAATGATTATAATGTCATGAAAGATTGTGGCTTTAGAGGCAAAATAACCAGCAGGGACAGAACCTAAGCCACAAAGTTCCAGTGTTGCTGCAAATCTCATTAGAAGAAATCAAAAAGGGCATTGACCCCATAATGTGAACTGACCCCATAAATGTGAACTGGTTTAAACCCTCTTTCATGCACATCTCTGAAACTACAGGCTGGGCATCTGTTGGGAACAAAAAATGAAGGTTCTAACTATTCCACAATCTTTGAAGTGAGTCAGGGATAATTTGGGGAAATGGATCTATAGCCAGATGAATTTCTGAAAACCAAATCCTGTCAAATTAAAATACTTCTTTTATAACTTTGAATATGGTAATTAAGGATGGAGTAAGTCATCTTTAAATGGTTGTGATATTTCCAAGTGAAGAGGGAAAAAATGTTAGTTGATATTCTTTTAAGAGAATGGCTCAGATTTTAAGCAATTCTTAGGTTCATGCTCAGTATCTTTTCAATAGTGGGACTTCCCAGCTTTCCACATTGATAATGAATTGGTGATATGTCGTCTTCTTCTGGAAATGATGGAATGAGACCTTCTTGGATGACTTCCCTGCAGAAAACCACTTTAAACTTTGATATAACGTAAAAAGCTGGAGATACTGGAGAGTGAACAAGAGACGCTCCAGTAGGAAGGATGCACTTACAGGAGGGTAGAAGGGGAGCTGTATAAATTAAGTTCCATGTTCACAGCTTAGGCTAAGGACAGATGACACAGCATACTCAAGGCAGCAGGGGTGCTTGTGAAAAAACAAAGTCTTTCTGGCCAGGAGAACCAAGATACGCTGAAAAGAGTGGAGGAATAGCCAAAAGGAAAGTTCTGGAGAGAGAGATGTAGGGAATGCCCAAACTCTGTCTACCCGTATCTGTGACTGTCTCTTAAGCTATCATGCATGGTGTAGACTCAAGGCAACTAAGCTGAAGACAGAAGAGATGAACAGAGACTGCAGCTGCCACCTAAGAAACAGTTTGGTGTTGAAGTTCATAAGATAATCACCACCCAAAACAAAAGAAATAACACTTGATGGAGGAAAATAACAACATCCAGAATCTCCACTACTTAATATTCACAATGTTTAGGATACATTCCAAAATTATCCAACATACGAAGAATCAAGAAAATGGGACATGTTCTCAAGTGAAAAGAAGATCAGTTGAGTCTGACCCCAGAATGATCCAGATGTTGGAGCTAAATGACAAGGGTTCGAACATGGTTATTATAACCTAAATGATGCATAGGATGAATGAATAGATAAGAAATTTCCTCAGAGAAATAGAAACAATAAAAAAGAAGCAAATGGGAAAAAAGGACCAAACGAAAATCTAGAACTGAAAAATATAATATCCGAAATTAAAAATTAACTGGACAGACTTCAGAGTTGAATAGAGTTGTAGAATAGAGTTGTAGAAGTGAATTTGAAGATAGCTTAGTAAAAAATTATCCACTGTGAATAATGGAGAAAAAGACTGAAAAACAACAGAAAATGAGCTGCAGAGACCTGTTAGATAATATCAAATAGTTCAATATATGTGTAAATGGGATTCTATAAAGAGAAGGGGGAGAGAATGAAAGAGTGAAAATATTTGAAGAATTCATGACTAATTACTAAATTTGGTGAAACAAAAATGTAAATATACACAATGGTCAATGAAAACCAAGCAGAATAACCATAAGGCAGCCCTCACCAAGGCTCATCATAGTCAGACTATAGAAATCCCAAGATAAAAAGCAAACCTTTAATGCAGCAAGAGAAAAATGACACATTACATACAAGGGGAGAGTGCTCTGGTTACTGGATGGTTTCATGGCAGAAACTATGGAGACCAAAAGAGGGCAGAGCATTACCCAGCAATCACCCTGCAAAATAAAGACTAAGTAATGAAATTTTCACATAAAATGAAACTAGAATAAATTATCACCAGCAGACCTGAACTTCAGGATACCCTAAAGGACGTTCTCCAGGATGAAAGAAAATGATATAAGATAGAAACTCAAATCCCCAGAAAAGAATGAAAAGCACTGAAAATGGTAAATGAGTAAACACAGAAGACTTTTAAAACATTTGCCTTTTTCCTCAATTTATTTACAAACCATGTAACAGTTTAAAGCAAAAATTGTAACATTGTCTTGTGAGATTTATAATGTATGTAGATGTAATACAAATAACCCTTTAGCATAACGGAAAGAAGGGTAGATATGGACCTATCTGGATACAGCACTTCTACAATTTATCTGAAGTGGTAAAATATTAACTGCACATAGACAGTAAATAGTTATGGATGTATATTGTAATCCCTAGGGCAGCCACAAAAAATAATAATACAAAGAAATATAGCTAAAAAGCTAATAGATTCAAGGCACATATGTTAGGAAAATATGAGAACTCTATGCTGTTCTTGATGACATTCTCTAGTCATTCCTTGAATTAGACTAATTATTATTATTATTAATGATAATAATGAGCGAAGCCTAACTCATGGAATGACCAAAGGATGGCACCCTCATTCTGTCATCTTTAATATTTTACATTATAGATGCCACAAATAAAGGCAACAAAAGCAAAAATAAACAAGTGAGACTACATCAAACTAAAAAGCTTCTGCACAGCAAAGGAAGCCATCAATGAAATGAAAAGGCAAACTACAGAATGATGGAAAATATTTGCAAATCGTATCTAATAAAGGACTAATATCCAAAATATATAAAGAACTCATACAATTCAATAGAGAAAGACAACACAATTAAAAACTGGGCAGAGGATCTGAATAGACATTTCTCCAGAGAAGACATACAGATGGCCAGATACATGAAATGTCCTCAACATCACTAACCATCAGGGAAGTGCAAATCAAAACCGCAATGAGATAATCACCTTACACCTGTTAGAATGCCTATCCTCAAAAAGGAAAAAATAACAAGTGTTGGTGAGGATTTGGAGAAAAGGGGACCCTTGTACACGGTTGGTGGGAATGCAAACTTGTGCAGCCACTATGGCGAACAGTATGAAGTTTCCTCAAAAAATTAAAAATAGGACCCCCATATAATCCAGCGATTCCACTTTTAGGTATTTAACCAAAAGAAATGAAATCACTATCTTGAAAAGATATATGCATCCCCATGTTCATTGCAGCATTATTTACAATAGCCAAGACATAAAAACAACTTAAGTGACCATGGATGGATGAACAGATAATGTGATATATAGGGAGATATATAGATGTACACAGAAAATTGCATGTGTATATGTGTGTGCGTGTGTGTATATACATGCATATACATAAAAATACACACAAAGAAATATTAGCCATTAAAAAAAAAAAGGAAACCCTGCCATTTGTGACAATATGGTTGGACCTCGAGGGCATTTTGCTAAGTGAAATGAGTCAGACAGAGAAAGACAAGATCTCACTCACATGTGGAGTCTTTAAAAAAACAAAAAAACAAAAAACTGAACTTATAGATACTGAGAACATATTGGTGGTTGCCAGAGGTCGGGAATGGGTGAAATGGGTGAAGAGGGTCCAAAGGCACAGACTTCCAGTTATCAGATAAGTAAGTCCTGGGGATATCATGTACAGCATGGTGACTATAGTTAGCAAGGCTGTATTCTGTATTTGATAGTTGCTAAGAGAGGAGATCTTAAGAGTTCTCCTCACAAGAGGAAATTTGTAACTATGTGTGCTGACAGATGTTAACTAGACTTATTGTGATCATTTGCAATATTTGCATATATCAAATCCCTATGTTGTACACCTAAAGTGAAAAGAGTGTTATATGTCATATACGTCAATTATTTGTCAGTTTAAAAAATGTTACAGTATAAAGCATTACGTGGTATACTGTGGCGTGGACTTTCACATACATATGGTAAAGGCAAGGTAAGACCCCCCCCGCCCCGTTTTAGAAAGGAGAAAACTAACTATGCAGAGAGTAATGAATTGATGATTCCCAAAGAAACATTAGGTCAAAGAATCTTTCCCCAACACCAGTCTGTGGACCTCAGCTGCCTATCTAGAATGGACTAAAAGAATTTCTTACACTGATGACTACTGAGGAAGGCCTAGTTTCAGGGAGAGAATAGATAGGTTATGGGTAGAATGACATCAGAAACAGAGCACATACCTATGGGTCATGTGTTTATGTGGAACAATGCTATAGACCCCTGACGCTAGTTGATTATGATGAATTTTATTTTCACAGGGCAAAATTCACAACTGTTAGTAACGAAAGAGGAAGTAATCTGTAAGCAGGGCCTCTTTCAGGAAGGAGGTACAATTATCCCTATCAAGACCTCAATCTTGAAAGCCTCTTCTGCCCACATAGTCGAGACTATGAAATACCCATCTCTTTGGGACGGCCTTTGAGTAATCTTAACAGAATTTTACCGTAAATGGTCTCGTATTCATGGCAAAGAATAAATTTCTTTGTTATCTTGAGCTCAAGTACACAGAGAATGGGGGGGATGTTCTGTATAGCAGTTTGGCCCTTAATATGCTGAGCACTAAAAGTTTTAAAAAGCAATCTTTGAAAATAGATATCATATCTAAGCTGGCCATCCATTCTGTTTTTATGTCTCAGCAGTTTGGTTGGGCAGGGGGAGGGAGATGGTTGTGGGGGGGGAGAAGCTGATTATAAGTTTCAATAAATTAAACTTCATATGCTTTCATATTTTGCTTTGACTCTTAAGATATTCAGGTCACCAAAATAGAATTAGTTACCATTGATCAAGACAGGAACAATATGGGAACAATATGGGCTTAGAATTTTTCGTTCATCATCTACAGAAGAGGTTTATATAGATAGTCTAATGGAGCATTTGACTTGCTGACTAGGTTGCTTTCAATTCTTAGGTCCTAGGACTTATTGAAGAGTTCCCAAGGAAAATGGGATGATGGCGATTTGTGCATTTTGTTTGGTCCCTGTTGTATGCTAGGCATTCTACAGAGGGATTTACACTTGTCATTTCATTTCATCCTCAGATCAGCTCAGTGAGGCAGTTGATATGATGCCCATTATACAGAGGAGGAAATTGAGCTTTTACAAGTTGGACAGCTAGTAAGTGGTAGAACCAGGGTGTGGACCCAGATCTACCTAACTCTAAAGCCCATCTCTCCTCCCGCTCCTCTAAATCAATTTGTTCTCCTTCTCTTTTATAATACATACTCCTTATGGGCCACCAGGCACCTAAATTGATTTTGAGGACACCAGCATTGCATTATAACCACCTCAGTGATGTTATAAGAAAGGATCAGGGGCATTTCAGAATTTCAATTCAAAGAAATCATTTGATGCCCTGCGTGTCAAGGTTATGAATGCCAGTTTGTTAAATGCTCTCATCTTAATGCAGATTGCCCTCCAAGAGGAGGCAGTCTATGCTTCCAGATGGTCAGGTCCCTGAGTTTCTTAATCCACATGATATCTGGCAAAGTGATGTCATCAGGAAGTGTCTCAAATATTGGAATGAAAATGATCTAAGCATAAACAGGATTGTTTGATAGGTGGCTGACTAAATTAAAGTACAATCAAATAGAACACCTTTTTCAGACTATCACATCGCTTAACATAGAAAATCTTCACTCCACTGTTCTTATCTAGTACAGCAGGAAATCTCTTCTGTTTGTCTGAATTGCAGACAGATGTTGCTTTATGCCAGTGATTCTTGTCTCCATCAAACCCAAAGTTCACTTTTCTAAAAAAATAACATCTTCTTGACCATACTATATAGAAATTCATAGATGTGATAACTCATATAAAATTTTAGAAAAGAATACAACACCCTATATATGATGTAAAAAGGGAAATAAAAGTCATAACATTTAATCAGTAAAAATCTCAGGTGTGACAACCATAGAAGAGATTTTTTAAAAGACACAGCGTATTACCATAGATATTGCTATTACTAATACTGATAGCATGTAGTACCATGAATGCAACCACAATGCAGCTTGATACAGGTGTGTACACTGGTGACTCAAAAACTACTTTGTGTATTGCTATCTGTGGTGTGATTTTTTTTTTTTTTTTTTTTTTTTTTTTTTTGCTCTTCCCTCCCACCTTCCCAATGATGACAGCCTCTTGGTAAAGTTCCAAGGAAATCAAAAGCCAATCTCCTTCTGTGATTTTTACAGTAGTTGCGTTCCTGGAAAATTCAGACTGCATTACAACTGTATAAAAACATTCCGTGATTATGTCTAAAAGAGTTGGTTTTAGGCTCCACGATGTCTGTCGGGACAATGCTTTGTTGTATAAGACGGCCTAATCTAGTCTACCTGGACCCCATTCACTAAATGCCAGCCGCATTACCTCAATCACTGGGGCTAGCAAAAAATGCCCCCACAAATTGCCAAGACATTTCTAGGGAGGTGGTATCCCCCTCCGTGAAAACCACTGCTTTGGGCAGCCCACTGAGTTCCTGAAAAGCTGTGTGTAAATTTAATTTTCTTACCTGGACCTGCATTTTCACATATTAAGCTTTCGAAAAATGAGGTACATTTTTTAAAAAGACAAACCGGTTTCTGTAGCATGAACAAAAATGTCCCTGATTCACTGTAAGTAATGTTCTTGATTCACCCTAGATAGTGACATAAGACACTACGCACTGATGTCTGCCAAGGGAGAGTTCAGAGTTAACTTACATATGTACAGAAGCTGGTAAACAAAGAGCAGATGGGCCACAAGTATTATAAAGATGCACTGGCACAGGTATAGGCATCTGTATATTCATCTGACTCAAGGGCTAGGCAAAGGCCCCCTGGCTGTCTCACAGGTCCATGGGGTCAACTCAGGAAAAAGGTGAGCCCAGGGAGAGGTGGATGTCTCCTAGCCCAGAGTTGCTAGGAGACAAAAAGTCTGTGAAGGAAACAGAGGATGTGAGTCAGGGTAGAGTTTGAATGTGTAAATGTAAACATAGGGTTAAGGGTAGCAGTGATGTCACTGTCAGCCCATGTGAAGGTGACCAAGGCTCTGAGAACTACCTGGTAGATATTGCTTCCTGAGTTACATGCTCTTGCATCTGGATCTTGAACTGGAGGGAACTACTGATGGATGACCCAGAAGGATATTTGAGTCCCCATCCTGGAATGGTAGCAGTGCATGGTTTATTAGCTTCTTTCCCTCACTGTTCGCAAGACACCTTCTGCTACCTTTACATCTCAGGAAACCCAACCCACTTCGGCTGTGTGAGGCAGACATCTGTTCACCATATTGCACGGACCAGGGGAGTGTCTGTTTTTCTGTCTCTTTGGGAGAAGGAATGGTGGGCATGACTCCACACAGAAATTCTGGCAAGCCAATAAAGACCACCGTCCACGCTCCTTCAAGCTAACCACACACGGCTCAGTCTTACTGTAGTTTGCATGCCTGCCTTAGATTCCCCTCTTTAAGAAGCCTCCAAAAATCAGGCCCAGACAGACTCCAACACCTATTCATCTGAAGTTAACTAGGCAATGTGCCTGGTGTCATTTGAGAGAGCTGTTTGGCAGCCAGCAATTTTTTTTTTTTTTTTAATGACATGATTGCCCAGGCTTTCAAATCCCATTATGAAACTTTTTATCCTTTACTTGGGGCTTTTTCTTTTTTTAATCTGCCATTTTAGTTTGATGGAAAGAGATGATGAGGAGAAATATTTGCAAAATTGCTCTTTGGTGCCAGATGATGCAGTGAGGCATGATTGCTGAACACATTTGGGGGATCTATAGGTGGCCCATTCTTTCCTGTCCTGAAGCTCTTAATGACTGACAGAGTTGGCTATCAGGGAAGCCAGCCCTGGCATGGATAGGAAGAGGGCAGGACTAATTTCAGGGCAGCTTGGAGATTCATTAGACGAGCTCTAGGGAGCTGCCTTGGGGCTAGCTCCACCCTTGGTCACAGAAAACAAGGAGACCCCTAGCTGTGTCCTGCTATGCATTCAGAACCCTGCATGGAGACAGCCCATCTGTTATTAGAAACAGTCATCAGCCAACAGCAGTGTTATGCCTGCTGCTTCACTATGGTAACACATAACTTCAGGGCTGTAATATGATCCACTTCACATCAAGGGGAATATATGGTACATCATACCTACCCTAAGTCAGAACACGGGCTTCAGAACTGGCTTTAAGAGAAACAGTCATATCTTCTCATGAACATTCTCTTAGGTGTTTCCGGGTGTCAGACAGTTCTTCTCTCATATCAGCTTGCCTATACAAAGCTGTAGGTGATGTTACAGCATGGTACTCACATCTTCTCAAGTGTTCATATACATTCGGTTTGCTGGGAGAAGTAGATGCAGGATTCCTGGGGCACTCGGCCTCATAAGAGCCAGAAGGTTATTTATCTTCACAGCTGTGACCGAGCATCTAGCATGGTACCTGACTATGTAGTAGAAATGAATAAACATGGAAGGCAAACAATGGCTGAGTGGACAAGCCATTCTTCCGCCCTCCCACCTCCTTCTCTCCCTGACTCCCCCATCCCACTCCACCCCACTCCCATTTCTCTGAAAAGCTGGGTCAAAGTCACTATAAAATCTAGTCATAGAATAGACATAGTCAGTGTTAAGTGGCTTAAAGAAGTGGTGTACATATTGGTTATGAGTTTGGACTTGGGAGTCAGGAAGACCTGCATTTGAGTCTTATCTTCTACCACTTGTTGTTTGGGTGACCTTGGACAAATTGTTTAATATCTCTTAGCCTATTTCCGAATCTAGAAAGTGGAGATAATAAGAGTCCCACCTTATCCATTTGTTATGAGGATTAGAGATAATTCACGTAAAGTGCTTGGCACTGTGCCTGGGATTTTAGTATTCAATTTATTATTTTTCCATAGGCTGTTCATTACCACTATGTGGGTATCAGTCCAGCTAGGTGACCACAGCTAGGCCTGTGCCTCTCCGAGGAAAATAGCTATCTCCTTCATCTCTGGAGCAACTGGAATGATTCTTTGTACTGACTTGACCATTGATTAGCTTGGTTGCTGTGGTTACGTTACTTAACCTTTGGGACTTCTTTGTTGTAGACAGAGCTGGCTGCTCTATCTACAAAGATATTCACACGTGAAAATGATTGGGAAGGGTCCTAAAGAATGAGTTTTTGGTTTATGCTATTGTCTAGATGCCTAACATGTTAGGATTAAGTTAGGGAGTGGGAAGGAACATAGAAGTCTGGGGGTCCTGTGGAACGTACATTAAAGGCATTTATCCCAACTTTACTGACTCACGCATCAATGAATTGAAGGATTCGTGATTCATAACAATAAGGCCAACTGCTCTAGCTATGTGTAGACCAGTAAACATGTCCTTTTGGGAAAACTAAATAAGTCACATGACATCAGTTTTTATTTCAGTGATACTCCATGATGTTAAAAAGAAAATTGTTTTAGCTTTAGATAGTTAAAAAAAAACAAAAAACTCAGGCCATATTATTTTCCACCAGTATACAGTTTTTCACTCATACACAGTAAAACAAAATCACAAGAGTGGAAATGAAATGGCAAAGAATGTAAAAGAAAATAGTGGATCCAATCATCTTCATTATTATGTGAATGTTATTTGAGCTTACCATGCTAAGCTCTTTGCATATATTATCTCACTTAATTCCAGAATATAGACACCGTTATCTCTGTTTGTATGGGAAGAAGAAATTAAGGCTTATAGATATGAAGTAACTCGGCCAAGTCACAGGCTGTGAATTGCAGAGCATTGCCCTTTTTATGATGTCTGCTTTCCTTGTTTTGTTTTCTCAATGACGGTTGAGGTCATCCCCTCTTGGTGACAGAGCATGAGGTAGAGTGACGTTTATAGCACTGGATGACTCAGATTGCTATTAATCTCCTCCTGAACTGGCAAAAAGTCAAGAATGATCTTGTGCCGTTGACACGGGCTATGGTATCCCATACGTTTGCCTCCACAGCCATAGGTCTGAATCACTCTGCAGTGACTGAGGTTCTACCCCGCTTACATACCATCAGTCCCTTAATCCCTACAATGATCTGTTGGGTGGCCTTTTGTCCATTAGTCTACTGTTCACTTTCCTTCCTCATCATTTATGGAGCATGTCTTATAAGTAAAGCCCACCCATACTGGGCATATGGAGTCAGACAAGTGAAAAAGATTGTCCCTGTCTTCCAAGAGCAACTGCTTTAGTGAAATTGCCATAAATGACTAACTAGGTAGGTCAGTAGGTAAGTAAAGAGATGCATAGATAGATGAGACAGTGACAAATACAAAAATAAAAGCCAGAATAATGTGAGCAGGGATGGAAGGGTGACTAATTCCAGCTGAAGGCTGGAGATCTGAAAATCCCTCTTAGAAGAAGTAGAATTTGATATGGGCTTTGAAAGATGAATGAGGGCTGAATCTGGGAGAAGGATCATGCTACTAGGCAGAGAAGGCTCTCTTAACTGTCAGATCCAGAGATGGCCATCTTACATGTTTTTTCCTCTGAGCCCAGGTATAGTATGAATTCCCTTCCCTATACACTAGTCTAAGGGATCACCACCAATTCAACAGAACTGATTGATTTATGGGATGAATCCTCTTGACCGTTCCTGACTTAGCACTTTAGTGACTTCAAAGGCAGGGCTGTTACGCTAAGAAACGGGAATGGTTACATCCCAGTAGACTCAAGTAAATGGCCATTTGGGTTCAGAGAGGGACAAAAATAAAGCACACAACACATGTAAGTACCTATTTAGAGATACGTCCTTGGAACCTCTAATCTCCTACCTTTCTCTCATCTATACCTCTCTGGATGCTTTATTTAGCAGAGACATTTCTTGTGCATCTATTTTGTGCAGGGCGCTTCGCTAGTTACCATACAAAGAAGTATAAGATATGACTTCTGTTCTCAAAGAGCCATCAACTAATGGGAGTAACAAGGCCAATGTTCAGAAAACTCTGTTCAAGTCCATATAATCAAAATGTCATCTGCATAAGCGTTTCGAAGTTCTCCATTATCCCATCTACCACAAAGTGAACTGGCATGAGAAAATTCTGTCTCTAAAATGTAGCACCTGGCTTCAAGAGAAAGGGACCCGCACAATAAGAAATGACTTTTTTCTCTCAAGATTTCTCAGCTTTAGTCCATCTATGTGATTTCACATTCAAATGCAAGTTTTGAGGTATATCCACAATTTCCCTTTGGACTGGGCAGCATTGTAGGCTGTGAATCCCAGTTGATCATCTTACCTGTAATAATGAGCCTGTAGAAGTAGGGAGAAAAAATGACAAGATAGAAATCCCTTTCAAATTAATGTTGGAGCCAAATGGAATAAACTACGTTTATATCTGACCCTGAATGTGTAGAAGAAGAATACAGAAAGTGTATTTTCAACTAATTTAAATAAAAGATGAAATTGAAACAGAAAGCCAATAGCCAAATTGGTCATCTGGTTACAGAGAAAACATACTCTACTTCATTGTTGTAATAGCAAACAGCAGTGGAGTAGAAAATTGACTGGTCTTCTTATACTGGGATAAAATCTGATGCTTGGTTGCTAGGGAAGCTCTGCTCATATTAGCCTTGACTACATCCTCTGTAATGAATTAGAGCCTTTAACATCTCATCAGCACATCACGAACACAAGTTTTAAGAGCCATATTGAAAAATGTGAGATGTTGCATTATTGTTAATGTTGTGAGAACAAGTGGTAAGAGGTCAAATTTACAGTTCTGCAATGGTTCTTTTGCATAGTACTTTATACTTCTGTTCTTCTTTATGTATTTTCACCTTGCTTCACATTTTACCATTTCAATCTTTAATCATCTCTAATCCATTTTTTGTAAATGTTTTTATACAGGGGTATGTTGATTATTCTTGACCGAAGCATTTGCATAAACAAGTTTGAAGCTGTATTACCAGTCTGCATATGGGTCCTTCTGTCCACTACAAATGTGATGATGGAACACAAATAAAATTTGCATTTACATACATACATATACTTTTTTAGATTCCTTTCCATTATAGTTCATTACAAGATATTGAGTATAGTTCCTTGTGCTATACAGTGGGTCCTTGTTGGTTATCTATTTTATATACAGGAGAGTTCTATAATGTTTAAAGTGAACCTATTTTGTTTTGAAGGCGTTTGACAAAGTGAAATAGCAGAGAGCAATATCCAAGATCAAACAGCAAACTGGAAAGTAAGGGATATAAGGAAAGAGGGAAATACTTACCATTTGTATCCAAGGCAAGACTTCCCAGATAATTCACCTGACTGGTCCAGTCGTGGATCAAGTAGCTTGATCCTAGCTTCATCAAATTGGATTACAATTAAGACTCCAACACACAAAATACATATTTTAAAATTTCTTCATTAACTGTCTTTCTTTCCACACAACGTCCTATCACTGTTTTCTCTCATTGTGATTTTCCGATCTTAGAGTGGTGTAAATCAAATATAATAGCAAGAGTAAAGAAAACAAAATCACAACATGGAGAGAGGGAGCAGTCGAGAGTCAGGGCATGCATGAGGATAAGCACTCCAGGCACATGCACTCAGATCCTCTCTATTGAAATGGAATGTGCCACCACAGCATTCCAGGACCCCCTTTCCAACCTATAATTAATGTGTGTCTCCTCTGTGGCATGAAACTACAGATGTTCTCAGAGGAGAGCTACGGGCATTTCAGAGCATGGCACAGGGCTGGGAGGAGAGCATCGTGGGTAGATGACCACACACCATCATTTCCTTTCCTGATCTCACCAGAATGTCATCAGCAGAGCCACAGCTCAACAGGCGGGTAGTAGAAGGTATGGAGATGCATTTTAGACAGAAAATAGGCACTCTATGCATATACAAGTATGGTAGATGTTGAGTCCCATGTGTTACTGTCTTTTCTCCTAATTTGTTTCAGTCCTTGAATGTTTTATTATAATTGATGTGTTCATTTTCTGTACTTATGCCCAGGAGTGTTTCAGTGAACATAATTTTAAAATTCAAGAAATCCATTAAACAAATGGTTTATGTTGATAAAATAGATTAATTCAAATGATTGAAAACACATAGTACCAGCTCTGAATGAAACAATTCTTTAAGAAAAAAAAAAAAATCACATTATCAAAACTCTGGCCCCAGATTGCCACTTGATTAGTCTAAAAATACAAGGTTGGCGTGAAGCCCAGAATGTTGGCAAGTGGAGCTTTGATTGACCTAGACAGACAAGGGATTCCAGAGCCAAGGGCCCCTTGTTAAACAAGGCCTGGCTGCAGTTGCCCAGGGTCTAAATTGGGGATCCATTAGCAGAGATCCACAGTGGACTTCAACTGTCACGATTTGTGTATACAGAGAGAACTTCTCTTTAGTCAGGATGGTGACTACCTGAGGCTTTCAATAGGTTGGAATTTTAGGTAGAGTTCATGTTGAGGGGAGAAATCAAAATTTAATTTGGTTGGGGGTGGGTAGAATGTGTGTGAGAGTAATACAGATATAACTAGTGTTGTTGGTCACTTTCTTTCATGCTAAATGTTTGAGGAATTGATTTCTCATAGATCTCTGTGTCGTATGTAGAATGTTGAAAGATACATGTCATTTATCTATCTATAACCAAGTGAGCCTGCCTTGTACCAGCTAGCTAATCGTGGATGACTGTAATAGCAGTGGACACTTGGTCTTCATAGCTACGTATGCCTTCTATATACTTTGCCCGTGACTTTAACTGGGCAATGAGAGTCCATTGTGATCTGAGCCCCTCCTGATCCTATGGTTTTTGTTTCTTCGTTTCTTTCTTTTGCCTGTCCCAAAGACGCTTTTCATGAAGGCTGATTTGTCAGCCACAAAAAAAGTGAGATTTTGTATGATAATATTTGTGAAATTATGTGTGCACCATAAACGTTTATTGTTTATGCAGATCAAAGTTGGTATATTAATCTAAAAGTACAAAGAGTGTGTTTCACTGTTTGTCTTATAGATTCAAACTGGTACTTGGAGTTTATAGTATCGACTAATTTCATATTTTGCATATTCAAATTCTGATGACTGCAGTTAAATTTAATTCGTTTCAAAGGAAAAAGAAGCATCCTTTTTATCTTCTTCCACTGACTTGCTTTACCCTCGTTTATTTTTCTGGGTTGAATTGAAGATAGACTAGTTTAAAAAAACAACAACCCTCTAGAATCTCTTGACCATTTTTTCCATAACCCCAGTTGCTGCAGAGAGGATCTTTTTATTTGATTTATCATATAATCTCAGACTCCGACACTGTTTTCTTATCCATAAACTGGGATAAAAATACCCTTCCTGCCTTCTTTTCCCAAGTAATGTGAGAGTGTCCCTTATTGGTACTGAAAATTTTTTTCAAATATGCTGAGTGATACATAAATGTATCTTTTTTTTTTTAATGCCTTCCGTGTGTTCAGGAGTTTTACTAAATGTCGTGTCATATTTTCTGAATGATTTTGTTTCAGTAAAAAAGCACCAGATTTAAATGTACTTGAGTCAATTAAAATCTGGGTTTTGTTTGTTTAGTAGGATTTATCTGAATTACATCTATCTATGCTTATTCTCTGTTCCTATTCTCTCTTCCTTCTTCTTCATGTCCTTTGGACTTAACAAACAAAAGGATGGAGATGATAAAAAGAGGCCGTAGTCCAGTTGTCTGCTTTGGGGGTTGGAGGGGTGATTGGGAGGAAACAAATCTCTGAGATCTTCAGTCCTGTGTCTCACTTTTGCCTATAAACAGTTGGGGAAATGGGAAACCCTATTCTCTAAGGAACAAAATTGATTAAGCTTCTGGCCTCTCCACACATGGAGGAGACCACTCAAGGGAGGTGAAAGGGGAGTAGCATCAGGTCTGGCTGCCTTGTCTTAGTGGGGCTTGTTTTCTTCCTATGTTGTCAAGTACGGGCGTCATAAAACAATCATCTTTACTGAACACTTGAAGAGCAGTTGGTCTGAATACAGAAGGAGGAATTGGAATTTAAACCCTACAGAGCCATTTCTAATCACAGCCCCTTCCTGACAGTGCCTTTCTTCATAGAGCTTCGTGGAGTTCATAGAGTCAGCTTCAAAAGGGCCCCCGACAGAGAAATGAGTGGCCACCGTTACAAAGCCCACTGAGAATTTGAGATGTCCAAGTGAAGTGGCTTTATAAAAGATCCTTGTTTTTGCTTAGGTTCTAAGTTACCTGCAGGAGGAAGGAAAAGTTACAATATAAAGCCAGAAACTTGACTGCCCTCTTTTTGCATGGGAAGGGAATGGCAGAATCTCCCTCAGAAGAGAGAGCTTTTCGTTCTGGAAAATACCTTGCTAGGATTCCTTGAGTATGATATGGGAACCCCTGCCCCCTTTCTCAGGGGTCATATTTCCAAAGAAATAAAAGAGGAGCTAAAGCATCACACCTGACATAACAGGAGTGAAATCTATTTATTTATTTATTTACTTACTTATTTTTGGCTGTGTTGGGTCTTTGTTGCTGCGCACGGGCTTTCTCTAGTTGTGGCGAGTGAGGGCTACTCTTCAACGCGGTGCATGGGCTTCTCATTGCGGTGGCTTCTCTTGTTGTGGAGCACAGGCTCTAGGCACGCAGGCTTCAGTAGTTGTGGCATATGGGCTCAGTAGTTGTGGCACACGGGCTCTAGAGCGCAGGCTCTGTAGTGTGGCACACAGGCCCAGTTCCTCCGCGGCATGTGGGATCTTCCCAGACCAGGGATCAAACCTGTGTCCCCTGCATTGGCAGATGGATTCCTAACCGCTGCACCACCAGGGAAGTCCCAGGAGTGAAATTTAAAAATGAGGACCCTGGCAAAGCCAGAGGGAGATGAGGAGAAAGCCCAGGAAAGTAACAGGAGACAGAGATGTGGGAGAAACAATGACAAGTGGTGGAAGGACCACTGGCTGCGTGTTGCCTCTGTCCTTTCATCAATCACAACAGCCTTAGGGGCAGTAGAGGGAATCCAGGGACAGGTTTGAGGAAAGAAAGCATGCCTTTTCCATGTCACCCTTCTGTTCCTATAGGAAAACAGAAAAAATGCTATGGGAGCAACAAGAACCAACTGACCAGCCCTCACTTTGGGAGTCTGGACCTTACCAACAAGGGGAAGGATGAGTGGGTGCTTACCACTTGTTCAGGAACTGCAGGCAGGGCATTCCTTAGAGGGAACAGGGTATGCAAAGACTTGGGGGTCTGAAAGGACCTGAGCAGCTTAGAGAAAAGCTCTTTAAATTGTGATGGCTCTTTTCAGGCATGCTAAGACATTTTTTCTTCACTGTTAAAAACTGGGGAACTCCAGAAGGAATTTAGGCAGGAGAAAGACAATCAGATTTGTGTCTTCAAAAAAGAGCTCTGGTGCATGCCTTCCAACCATTTATTTATTCAACAAATATTCATTGGGCTCTGATGTGCCAGAACCATACTAGGCGCTGGGAATACAGTGATGAATTAACTAGTTCTTGCTGTTATGGCACTCACAGCTTGGTTAGGAGATAGATGTGTTCAAATTAGTCACAGAAATTAAAGTTTAATTATAAGTAGTGGAAAACTATAGAAGAGGGTGAAGAAATGCTTTGAGAATTAGAAGGGAGAACTAATTTTGTTTGGAGGTTGAGTGGGAATTGGGTGACATGAGGCCACCCAGCTGGAACTTGACAGATAGGCAGCCATTGGCCAAGCTAAGAGAGAGGTAACGTCTATGTAGACTTTGGGAGAGCGAGAGGCTTAACAGTTAGGAAGCTGTTCTAATGGTCCAGGCAAGTTCCTGTTGCCTCACCTACAAAAATTCAGGGATTGGTCTCTGTTGGTCTCCAAAGCCACCTACAGCTCTGAGTTCTATAGAATTAAGAGTCTGCTATGTGTTTGACATTGTGCTAGGTGCTGATTAGGAAGAAAATAAAAGATATATAGATATGAATCCCCAACAGAGTGACCATCCAACAAATTGGACATTTGGTGCAGGTTCAGAGAGTTTAGCTCTAGGTTTGTGTTATGTTTTATAGAGACTTAACAGAATTCTTAAAACACTTTTAATTATTTCTTGTTGAAATGACAGATCCATCTACCACTCCCCAGGGCCCAGCTTCTGTTTCTTAAGCTTTTTCTCTTGAATTGCCTCCAGTCATGATGGATGGATGGATGGATGGATGGATGGATGGATGGATGGATAGATAGATACATAGATAGATACATAGATAGATACATAGATAGATAGATAGATGAAGAGATACAGATATATTTGAAACTTAGAATGTCTAATACAGTACTGAACACCTGTAGGACTATACTGCTCATCTTTACAGTAGAGATAAAGGTGTTATTAACCATCTGAAGAACTGCCATGTAATTGGTGACTAACTTACAGAAACAGTGCCTTGC
Organism: Tursiops truncatus; assembly: GCF_011762595.2. NCBI lineage: Eukaryota > Metazoa > Chordata > Mammalia > Artiodactyla > Delphinidae > Tursiops > Tursiops truncatus. The sequence continues at coordinate 119,851,343 of NC_047036.1, read as the reverse complement.
ACATAAAAGGCACTCGAAAATATTTGGATGAATGAATGAAATATTCATCTGCCTCAGTGTGTTCAATTGAGAAACAGAATCAGATGTCCGCCACAGACTCCCTAGGGCTGCGGTCACATCAGTGTGATTATGGCGCTCTTCTTAAGTGCTGCATGTGATGGATAAATTGTGTTCCCACTCTTCCCCAGCCCACTCTAAAGGAGTCTTGTCCTGCCCACTCATTTTCTCTCCATCCTTGATAAACTTCAAAGAGCTTCCCTCCCTGATTTTTTAGGGCTTTTGTATTCAGAAGTGGAAGAAAGTTGAAAAGATGCTCAGGCTAGGATTGAGGAATGAGTGGTATTATTTTTGTTTTATTTTTTCTTATTCATGGGCCACCCTTTCAGTAATTCTTACACTTGTGCATAAGTAGGATCACATCATAATTTCTAATTATGGACACCATTTTAAATAAACTTTTACTTTGCTTGTTTGTTGATATACGCACTTTAGCACCCCCAAGAAGAGTTCATTTGTCTGTCTGTTTATCTTTCTGTCTTCTCTTTGGAAGAGCAAGTTACCAAAGCAGCAGCAGTGGGCAAGGGAGGAGGTTAGAGGAAAGGAAGAATTTTAAGCAACATTTCTTTAATGCCTGAATCCGAGATGAGCTATTGGGAAATTCTGTCTTGACTGCTGGACTGTTTGAATAATCAGGACACAGCTTCGGAAAGGGCTCAGGTAGGGACTGACTGCTCCCTTCCTGAAGGTAGTCTTTCCTCATGACTGCCCTTCCCCTTAGCAAGGACAGATTCGAATTTCATTAATGTAGACACTGGAACTGAGACAGATACAGGACTTGGCTAATGGGTATGAGTTATAGGGAGGCATGTTTAAGCTCAATACATTTTTCTAACAGGTAGAAATAATTCATGAAAGAGTGGGTACCCTATCAAAGTGTTGACAGAATTAATGAAATAGACCTCATCCTGGGTAGATGGTTAGGGTAATTAACATGGAAGGTCCTCCCCTTCAGGGAAATGCCTCTAATTTAGACACAAAATGCAGGTTGAGTGGAGAAATACACAACTCTTATGTAAACCCAAGATAGAATCCCTCCCCCCCGCTCACAACTCTAAACCCAGGGTAAGCTGGCTGTTTTTCAAGCTAGTTTCTCAACAGTTCTGATGGGTAGAATGTACTCTTCAAGGTTCCATTTTTCCCCCCACTTACCAAAAAGGCTCTTCTAACTTGTTGGCCTACAACTACCACCAAGCTCAGTGTCAAGGTTTACTTTACTTTTTTTAATTTTATTTTTATTTTATATTGGAGTATAGTTGATTTACAATGTTGTGTTGGTTTCAGGTGTACAGCAAAGTGATTCAGTTATACGTATACATATATCCATTCTCTTTCAGATTCTTTTTCCCATATAGGTTATTACAGAATACTGAGTACAGTTCCATGTGCCATGCGACTCTTTTATATGTAGTAGCGTGTATATGCTAATCCCAAACTCATAATTTAAGGTTTACTTTAAGTTTTAAAAAAAAGAAAAAGATTTGTTCAAGTACAGTGTAAGTGAACTTGGTTATGGGATGGTTTAAAGTGTTTGGGAAAGCCTTCCTTTATATCCCAGAGAGGCAGGAGATCTGGCAGTGACTACATGTTGGGCACCTACTAGTCTCCAAAGTTTGGAGCATGGCAGAAAAAGACTAAAATGCAAGATTAGATTGAGAATAATACAGTCTGATGTGAATAGCCAAATTTAATTAACCACTTATGGTATGTCATGCATTGTGCTAATGTGCACTGTCTCGTGTAAATCTCGTGGTGACCCTCCAGTGCAGGCGCTGTTATTTTCCCCTCACAGATGAGTGAACAGGAGGGGGTGGGGGAGGGGAGAGAGAAAGAGCTCATCAGACATTTCTCAGTGAGTATATAGTAGTGCAATAATCAAACCTAAGTTTTCAGCTGCTAAGCTTAAGGAAAGAGACGCAAAAAGAATGATATTTAACAATGGATGGAATAGACCCAGAAGTAAGGAGATCCATCAGAACCAGCTGGAATAAATCTCAGAAGGGTTCTTGGATAAGGTACAATTTCACCCATTTCAGAGGGTATGTGGGTTCCAAATCGACAAGAGTGGGTATTAGGGGACAAGGAATAAGAGTAACTCTTTCTGCTCACAAAGAGGACTGGCCTCTCTCAGAGCGTGAATTTGGCTGGGAGGCAGTGGAGAGATGTGAACTCCCTGGGCCTGTTCAGTCTGGAAGAGACCTGAGACTTTGCACCCTGGAAACATGGCCCAGGAGGTATGCATTGTGTGTTGTCCCCAGTGCTTATTATGTTGCTGTTTAGCTTGCTTGACAGGTCTGTAGTTTACACCAGTAGCATGAGCAGTAGATCCAGTTTCCACTTAAACTACAATACAATCCACTTTGCTATACGGTATAAACTAACACAATGTTATAAAGCAACTATACTCCAATAAAAATTTTAAAAAAGAAAAAAACAACAATACAATCATCATGCATTAAAGCAGGAAGTATTCTGAGTATTCTAAGAATGCATGTACTCATTTATTGGAAACCATGATTAAAATAAATTTTAGTTTTATTTTTCTCTTCTAAGGCCCTTTTCGACAGTTTAGCTAACGGCAATCCTCAAAGACAGTGTTTCCTGTCTTTGAGGATTTGGAGGCTAGGTTAACCTCCAAATCTCAGTGACTAAACAAAACCAAGATTTATTTCCCCCTCACTTAAAGTTTGCTGCAGGTTTGATGGTTTTCCCCAATACTCTTTTCCGAGTAGTGACCCAGGATCCAGTCTGCTGATATTTTCTGGTTCTATTATCTCAGCAAAAGGGCATGGAGAATCCATACCACTCTACTACACTTCGGTTTGGTAGCCCGTTGCCATGACTAAGTACAGGGACCCACGCTGCTGCAAGGTACTGGGACATACAAGGAAACACAAGTCCATAGAGTGGGCAGTAAATGTCTCTGGCACTTTGCATCCTTTGCCCCTTTTTCCTACACAGAGAACATATTGAATCCCTCCCTAAGAAAGACAACCCAAAGTCCCATCCAGTAGAGGCACCGAGCGCAAAATCTAGGATTTCTGGGTGGTGGCCAATAGTCATTACCTGGTTCAGATGTGACTCCTTTTGGGCTAGAGAACTATGAATTAAAAAGGCAAGTTATCTGCCACTCTCCAACAGATAACCCCAATGGAGAATGATGGAACAGGGACCTGGTAAATGCAATTGATACTCCCATTTGGAAAAGGGAGATGCACCACAGTCACTGGTTTGTTGCACTCTGAGATGTCCCTGGACAATGGCTGTGGTGGCTACCTACCCAAATGTGGGGGGAGGTTCCTCAATGAGACCCTGATTCTGTTCTCTGGTAGGAGAGGGCAAGTCCCCGGTCTGTTACTTTCTGCAGCACCTGGCTCCACCGTCTGGGAAGTTCTTAATCTCCCCTGATTTTCCTTTGCTCCATATAAAATGGATATTGTGGCATATGCCCTCCTTAAGGGCTTTCTAATCAAGGGAGTTTGAGAGCTAAGGGTCATTTTAAGTCTCTTGATTTTTAGACAAATACAGCTTTCTCAAAGATTCAGAAGACTTCCAGTACATTTGCTTGCAATCAGTTCCATGTGCCAGGAACCCCATCCACATCTTGTTTGAGACATGGCTTTCAAAACTGCCTCATTTCTTTGTTGGTTCCTTCCAACTGAACAGCCACACATGAAATCTGATCTTTGCCCTGAGTCATTTGGATCATGTGTGTTTCTGGACATTTGTTATTCACAGCCTTTTTATATCTTATTTCCCACAGTTCATGGTCCAGTTGCAGTGGGTTTTCCAATCTTTAAAGACATCACATTTCTGGGCTCTGTTGCCTTTCATTTCTGCTAATTCTTTCTAGAGCATGCCTTTCCTTTTTCTTTCTCTTCTTTATAGCATGTGCTGACTGCAGCCAGTGGTGGCCAATATACACTATTGATGTTCTGTTTTCTAAAACTCTTCCCCCTACAGCCTCCAGCTCAGCACTCACGTGGTCTCCCTCCCAAGTTATCACAGATGACAGTTTTAACAAAATGTCTTCGTCACTGAATAACAGTCTCCACATTTCTAATCTTTGTTATCAGTTTCTTCACTGCCTGTCACCTGACTGCTGAGTGAATGCTGTACATTTTAGGGCTTGCTAAAGCAGCACTCCACCTTTGGTGTCAAGTTCTGCATTTGTCTTAAGTTAGTTTATGCTGCAGAAACAAACCCACCTCCAAATACCTGTCACACAACATATAAAAGTTTATTTTTTACTCAGAGTCTACCATGGGTCTAGTGACTCCCTTCCAAGCAATGATTCAGGGCTCCAGGCTGTTTCCATCTTGGAGGTTTACCACTGGAACACATGGCTTGCAGGGTCATCCGGAAACGGGAAAAGGGCACTTAGATGGTCATGCACCAGCTCTGAAACGTGTTGGCAAATGCACGTCACTTCTGCTCTTGGCCTTGCCAAACAGCCCTTGCCTCTTCAGTGAACAGGAAGTGTCTCTGGCACAGCTACTTGATCAAACCTTGAAGGTAGAGCCTGGAATCTGTATTCTAACACATATTCGGCGTTCAAGAACATTTGTCCTAGGATAAGTGGTCCTATGTTATTCATAATAAGACTGAAGCCTGGAGATGGTGCCATTTATGCAGGGTCACACAAATTTAGTGACAAAGCTGCTTGTGCTTCTTAGTTCAGGTCAGCTCCAAATCTCTGATGTATAAAAGCCCCATCGTAATGCAAGGCATGCTCTTTATTCAAGGTCATACTGAGAAGCCATCTTTTCTATTCTTCTTCTTTTCCTGGGGCCCTAAGAGTTGAAAGAACTGTGTAGGAAAACAGATGAGAGCAGCATGCTAGCAAATTCGAACAAAAGCCAAAAAGACAGAAAGAGAAGAGGGAAAACAATTTTTCCAGAAAAGAGGAAGCCACTTGATCAAGCCTAAATTTGCTAATGGTTCACACCCATAAGCTTAAAAAAGTGAAAACCCCTGACTAGATATTTTCAGTCCTTCGCTGGACCAAATGACAGGGTCAGAAAGCTGTGTGTGTACCCAGGTATCCATACGGTAATGGTGAGGATTTGGGGGATCCTTTGCACTTCTGTAGAGCTGGCTTCACCTGTGAGCTCATTCCCAAACAAAATCTGCTTCTGTACATCTGTTATAAATGTTCACATTTGCTGGGAGTGAAACTATTATCCTGTCAAAGTGAAAGGGATACGCTTCAGAATTGAGGGAATTGGCTTTGGAACTTGCAGATTTTATCCTTGGATCATACCCGCAAAGAAAAAGATAAATTGTGGGGTGAGGAAGAGGGAAACTCTTCCTTGCTAAGAGGACAGAAATAACTTGAGCTAATTATATTAACCTTAAAACGTAAGTGAAAATTAATAACAAATAAGAAAAATTTTAACTCTGAAAATAGCCTCTCCTCTGCACTATTGAAATCCTATACCCTTTGGTGGAATAAGCTTAGGTCAGGAGCTAACCTGCCAAAATGAAATTCTAGAAATAGGGAATGCTTCAGGCGTCCTGAGTCCAGCTGAGTATCTTGCAGTGTTTTCCCAAACTTTTGCGTTCAGTAAAATATGATTTAAATTTCTCCTCGAGCCTTTACTTTTGGAAAACCATATGTATTTGTTAACAAATTTAATTTGGATGTTTCTTATTTTCTTGCCCTTTAGCTCATTAAAACATTATGTTGTAGGAGTCATTTGTTTGGGAAGCAATCTGATTCTTTTGGAAAATCTCTGGAAGCCTTTGTTGTTGGGATGAGAAGCAAAATTGTGCCTGATCTTGAGTGTATACATTCAAAGTGAACTGGAACATTATAGAAATTTCTGAATCAGGGGTTCTCAAAGTGTGGGCCCCAGACCAGCACCATCATTATCACCTGGGCAGGGCCCCTCTCACTAAGAAGGGCCTCATACTTGGTTTGATGCTGTTGCCATCTTGAAATTCTTAACTTTGTTTTGTAAGTAAAGTCCAGTGGGAAAAGAGGACAGCAGAGTGCTGGTAGGAGCAGATTTCCCCATTCACAGACAGCATTCACAGCGTCCCATGAGCACAGAATTCCAGGGTACTGCATATGTGTGAGGGTTCCTTGAGATTCAAAGCAAGTATAAGGTAAGCATGTTAGGTCTGCAACTGAACCAACTAGGGGAAGTTAGGGAGATGAGGGGGCACTGACAGCCCACAGAGGTCACACTTTCTATTTGACTCAGAACTTTCTTTGAACCCAGAAAACAAGCAATGGCATTCTAAGAACAACAGTCCACCAAGAAACCCTATCGTATCTTCTCTAACTTGTGAACTAGCCAACTACTTACACGCAAAGAAGGAGAGAGGGCAACACATGGTTCCTTATCTTTTCAGAACTTCCTTACCCATCAGTAATTCAAAAGTAGCAAAAGTTGGTAGAATGCATATATATCAAGAAATGCAATTTAAAACAGTAGACTCAGTTTTGTGCAGCAGTTCCACTCTTCTGGTTAGAAAGGAATATATGTGTGTATAGCATATGCATATATGTATATATATGAGCTACAAAAGATGAGTTGTATAATTTCGGTGATTCCACAGAGGAGTTCAATACTCTTTATAACTGGCATTGTGCAACTTACAGATGAACAGTAAACTTCATGCTAATAATTTTAATTTCTCTTTAGAACATTAAATAGCAAATAAAAAACACCATGACTAGTTGAAAGGGACCATGGAAGAAAGGAAACAGTTTTATCTTTTAGTACTCTAATTAATGGCACTGTTTTTTTCCTGCTTTTTGGATAAGGAGTCCTGTATCTTCACTTTGCTCTGGGTCTTGCAAATTAAACAGCCCTTCCTGGGAACTTATTAGAAATGCAGATTCTCAGGCCCCGTGCCAGACCAACAGAATCAGAAACTCACCAGGAGGGAGAAGGGAGGGGGACAGCGGCACGTATTTTAACAAGCCTCCAGGTGATTCTGAACCATGGGCAAGTTTGAGAACCACTGGTCTGAATCATTTAAGCTCGAGAACCCTACAGCTGTATTTACCCAGAAGTCTCAGGCCTGTCTGACTGCCTTATTTTAACTAATCTAAGAGGCAGTTGAAAGCACAACCACCTTCATAACTGGCCTCTGAATGTCCATCACATGGTGCTTGTGAGCCTCTGCTGTGGAGTCAGACACATCTGTGTTCACCTTAATGCAGCCATGCAGCTTTGGGCAGGGTTCTCCCCCTTTCTGATTCTCAGTTTTCTCAGCTGTGAAATGGGGATATTAATGCCAGCCTCGTAGTGTGATAGAATATACAAATGAGTGTCTGGTACATGGTAGGCACTCAAGGAAAAGGCGTTGCATCTATATTATTATTAATAATAATTAGTATTATCTGTGTTGTGTATTGCTGGTGCTATTAGCCTCACCCTGGACCAGTCTCTGAGGCATCACCCTTGCTTAACTCTCTCCAAGTTGCCCCCTGTGTATCAGGTTGAGATGTGAAACACAAAAGAAACCCAGGAAAGGGTAGAACTTTTCCTTTTACTAGTAAAGGGGAGGGAATGAGAAACAGAACAGGATGTTTCTTATTCTTGATTAGGCATTTTCTCTTCTAAAAGTTCTGCCTTCATATATAATTTTACCTTACAGTTCTAAAGTAGATGAGGAAGTACCTAGTCCCCTTGCCTGGATGATGTACAGAAAGAGATTCCATGATAGCTAAGAGCCTGAGCTTTAGAGCTGGACACATCTGGGCCCATTTTGCCCTGGTGATCACAAGCCACTTGCAGATGGGCTAGAAGTCTCTTTCTTTAAATACAAAAAAGTACCAATGTATAGTCCCGGCATACCTCAAAGATATTGTCGATTCCAGACCACCACAGTAAAGAAAATACCACAGTAAACCGAGTCACAATTTTTTGGGTTTCCGAGTACATATAAAAGTTACGTTTACACTATACTGTAGTCTATTAAGCATGCGGTAGCAGTATGTCTACAAAAAGCACATACCTTAATTAAAATATAATTCTCTGCTAAAAAATTCGAACCATCATCTGAGCCTTCAGTGAGTCATAGTAGTAACATCAAAGATCACCATAACAAATGTAATAATAGTGAAAAAGTTTGCAATATTGCAAGAATTACCAAAATGAGACAGAGACATGAAGTGAGCAGTGTCTGTTGGAAAAATGACACCAACAGACTTGCTCGAAGTAGGGTTGCCCCAAACCTTCAATTTGTTAAAAAAAACATGAGATGGAGGGCAATAAAGTGAAGTGCAATCAAATGAGGTCTGCCTCTCCCGTGGAGGCAATGAAAAGAAAGAGGCCACAGCTCAGTCACAGGCTCCGGGGGGTCCGTACCTGTGTGTAGCTCTAGCCCATCATCAGTCCATCATATGTATTGGCAGATAACTTCCCTGAGCCCCTTTCCTCACTGTACAACTGGCATAGTAGTAACAATCCCTCCTGCCCACCTCTAAGTTTGAGCCCAAAGAACTATCCCAAAGCACTTCATAAATTGTTGAAGCTTCAAAGAACATGAGGAAGTTTTGTTACTGATATCGCTGTCTTCAGAACGAAGGTGGTAAGAACCTGAGAAGGGTATGTTGTTAACTCATCTCTGCTCTTCCTGGGAATCCAAAGATTTTGGGGGGACCAAGTCCTATTTACTTCTGTGTGTTTATTGCAACAAGGGAAAGTGTGTTTGAGCACTAAGCTAAAAAGCGATCTATAGAAAGGCTGATGTTGAGTGTTAAATGGTCTCCTGCTTTTGCAGAGATCTTTAGAAGGAGGAAGTGTTCAGAGCAGATGCACAGTTAGCATCATGAGAACTCGGATTCGAATCCAGGACTGCCTGAGGTTTCCTCAGTGCCAAGTGTGGTACCTGAACCGCAATGAGCATGGCTGTCGGATGAGCGATGGGAGGAATCACCTGCCTTCTGCTATGCTCACATCTCGATCCTACCGTGGATTCTATGTTCCCTGAGGATAGATGTTGCCTTCTTAAGTGAGTTATTCTTTGCAACAGTCCTTCTCACACATGAAGGTACATGTAAATCACTGAGGAATCATCTTAAAATATGGATTCTGATTCAATAGGTCTGCTTGGGGCTGGAGATTCTGCATTTTTATTGATTTGAGCCTTCTCCCTTTTTTTCTTGATGAGTCTGGCTAAAGTTTTATCAATTTTGTTTATCTTTTCAAAGAACCAGCTTTTAGTTTCATCGATCTTTTCCATTGTCGTCTTCATCTCTATTTCATTTATTTCTGCCTCTGATCTTTATGATTTCTTTCCTTTTACTAACTTTTGGGTTTCATTTGTTCTTATTTCTCCAGCTGCTCTCGGTGTAAGGTTAGGTTGTTTATTTGGGATTTTTCTTGTTTCCTGAGGTATGATTGTATTGCTATAAACTTCCCTCTTAGATCTGCTTTTTCTGCGTCCCATAGGTTTTGGACCATGATGCTTTCATTTTCATTTGTCTCTAGGTATTTTGTTATTTCCTCTTGATTTCTTCAGTGATCCATTGGTTGTTTAGTAGCATATTGTTTAGCCTCCACATCTTTGTGTTTTTTACAGTTGTTTTCTTGAGTTGATTTCTAATCTCATAGCATTGTGTTCAGAAAGATACTTGATGTGTTTCAATTTTCTTAAATTTACTGAGGCTCACTTTGTGGACCAGCATATGATCAATCCTGGAGAATGTTCCATGTGCACTTGAAAGAATATGTATTCTGCCGCCTTTGGATGGAATTCTCTATAAATATCAATTAAGTCCATCCGTTCCAATGTGTCATTTAAGGCCTGTGTTTCCTTACTGATTTTCTGTCTGGGTGATCTGTCCATTGATGAAAGTGGGTGTTAAAGTCACCCACTATTATTGTGTTACTGTTGATTTCTCCTTTTATGGCTGTTAGCATTTGCCTCATATATTGACGAGATTGGGTGCATTCAGGATGGAATGGTATGACCATAGAGCATTTGCCTTATACATTGAGGTGCTCCTATGTTGGGTGCATATATATTTACGAAACAGACTTTAAAATAAAGACTGTTAGAAGAGACAAAGAAGGACACTACATAATGATCAAGGGATCAGTCCAAGATGAAGATATAACAGTTGGAGATGCTGCATTTTTTGTTGTTGTTGTTAGATTGTGCATTTTTAACAAGCTCCCAGGTAATGCCAATGCTGCTGGTCCACAGACACTTCGTGCAGTAAAGTTTACAATTGAAATCCCATTGGGAGTTTACAGAGTCCACAGGTGAGGGCTCTGCGTTGAAGGAAGAGCCCTGAGCAAGATGAAACTTGGAGGCAGGTGCATGGCTGGGCGGTGCCTGTGACCAGCTGGGGACGAGAGCATTGGTGAGGAGGTGTTGAGGGACTATAAGCAACGTGGCGTTAGAGGTGCCAGCTTGGACCCATGGTCTTAAAGAATGAAGACATGACTTCCAATCAGACCCCCTAAACTGGACACCAGAGGGGCTTCAGGTAGGGATCTCAAGATAATATTTTGCTTGGAAAAACATTCCAGCAAATAGCACACTATGAAACTGTTATAATGATTCCATTACTGCTCAGCACACGTCACAACACTCGGCATATGTCCTTAGCCTGACTCTGCCTGCTCTTTTCAAGGCTAGATTTCTAGAACCTAGTAATACTATGATAGCAGTAGTTAGAACACTGGTAGGAGTAATGGTCAAGGCAGCAGTTAATATCTGAGAACTTACGTGCAAAAGATCCTTGTATTTGTCTCATTTAATCCTCACAACAACCCTACAAGGTAATTACTGTTATTATCCTCATTTTCCAAGTAAAGAAAATAAAACACAGGAAGTATTTTAAGTGACAGGGTCACACAACTAATTAGTGGATGCCCCCACTCTTCCCCACCCCGTCCTCTCCCTTCCACCTTCCCTTTGGCCCTCAGGCTGTATGTGGTCATTAAAGGAATCACTGTACTCCAAGGGTTGCAGTAAATACCCAAGTAGTGACAGGGACATGGAAAACGCAGCTGTTTCCTTCCTAAGCATGGGGAGACGAAGTCGTGAGCAAAGTAGAAAACCTTCACTGTTGTGGTAGCAAGCACAGTGCCATCTAAACTGATCACCAAATCTTCCCCATGAGGGGAAAACACTTAAACAGAATCAGTGAGGGCTTCCCTATGAAAACAATACAAGAACATTTACCATGAAGCTTCCATGAAATCTTGTATCTGCTACTCATCTACCCTGCTGGATAGGGTCCAGAAAGAGCTTTCTGCCTCCTTATTCCAATATTCAGGGCCCAGGATTCCTCTCTAGACAGCACGCTCCTTCTTTTCTGTATCTCAGCCCTGCAACAGAGCCTGGCCCGTGGGATATGTTCAACACATACCATTAATAGATTAATTAACCCGTCTACTAGTAATGGGCTCACTCTACTCAGAAAAACTCATGGAAGTTGTTTTGGAGTTCCGTCCTCTAAATAGAGGAATACAGTTGAGGGCAACAGGGAGAGATGTAACGGATTTATTCCACAAACAGTGCCAAGTACCGCCCTCAGGGCCTGGTTGATGATGACCACATGGGTGCCTGCTGACGGCTGGAGGCAGACGGACCTAGATTTGAATCCCATATTTACAAGCTGCTACTCGTATAACTCTCAGAGAAGTTCTCAACATCTCTGTGCCTCAGTCGCTTCATCTGTAAAATGGAAATGATGTAGCAGTTCCGTCTTAGGGTTGTTGGATCAAGGAAGGTAAAGCATCGTGCTCAGCATATGGTAACAGGACATGTCAGCTACATGACTGTGACATGATGGTCCCTGCCCGCAGAGCAGTTGGTGGCAAACTTTTTCAGTAAAGGGCTGGGTAATAAATATCTTATGCTTTGTGGGCTACATACGGTCTCTGTCCCAACATATGGTCTCTGTCAGTTCTGCCATTGTAACATGGAAGTAACCACAGATAGTACAAATTGACTCTCGTTATCATTTTAACATGTCATGAAATATTCTCCTTATGATTTTCTTTCCATCACTTGGCCATGTATTAATAAAAGCCATTCTCAATTTACAGACTGTACAGAAACAGGCAACAGGTCAGGTTTGGCCCATGCATCATAGTTTGCTGACCCCTGGTCTAGTGGGGAAAAAGACAAAGACAAAGCTGTTGCAATACAACATGTCACAGTGCTGAGAAGGCAGGTATCTATTCTGCCTGGCAGTGAGAAGAGAAAGATTAGAAACAGCTCCAGAGAGAAGGAAACACGGGAGCTGGGCTTTTCAGAGTGAGTAGGAGTTCACCAGACGGGACAGATAAGAGAAGGAAAGAGCAATTATTAAAGAATAAGCAAATAGGAAAAACATGTCTTTCTAGAGAATTGACCAAAGTTCATTGCTACAAAGAGAAAGGACTCTTGTAGTTTCGCTGATTTTCTCATGAATTTGATTACCTTCTGTGGTTGTTTCTTTTTTTTTTTTTTTATACAGCAGGTTCTTATTAGTCATCCATTTTATACACTTCAGTGTATACATGTCAATCCCAATCTCCCAATTCATCACAGCACCACCTTCCCCCCCGCTGCTTTCCCCCCTTGGTGTCCATATGTTTTTTTCTTTACTTCTGTGCCTCAATTTCTGCTCTGCAAACAAGTTCATCTGTACAATTTTCTAGGTTACACATATATACATTAATATATGATATTTGTTTTTCTCTTTCTGACTTACTTCACTCTGTATGACAGTCTCTAGATGCATCCACGTCTCTACAAATGACCCAATTTCATTCCTTTTTATGGCTGAGTAATATTCCATTGTATATATGTACCACTTCTTCTTTATCCATTCATCTGTCGATGGGCATTTAGGTTGCTTCCATGACCTAGCTACTATAAATAGTGCTGCAATGAACATTGGGGTACATGTGTCTTTTTGAATTGTGGTTTTCTCTCGGTATATGCCCAGTAGTGGGATTGCTGGGTCATATGGTAATTCTATTTTTAGTTTTTTAAGGAACCTCCATACTGTTCTCCATAGTGGCTGTATCAATTTACATTCCCACCAACAGTGCAAGAGGGTTCCCTTTTCTCCACATCCTCTCCAGCATTTGTTGTTTGTAGATTTTCTGATGATGCCCATTCTAAGTGGTGTGAGGTGATACCTCATTGTAGTTTTGATTTGCATCTCTCTAATAATTAGTGATGTTCAGCAGCTTTTCATGTGCTTCTTGGCCATCTGTAAGTCTTCTTTGGAGAAATGTCTATTTAGGTCTTCTGCCCATTTTTCGATTGGGTTGTTTGGTTTTTTAATATTGAGCTGCATGAGCTGTTTATATATTTTGAAGATTAATCCTTTGTCCAATGATTCGTTTGCAAATATTTTCTGCCATTCTGAGGGTTCCCTTTCTGTCTTGTTTATGGTTTCCTTTGCTGTGCAAAAGCTTTTAAGTTTCATTAGGTCCCATTTGTTTATTTTTGTTTTTATTTCCATTACTCTAGGAGATGGATCAAAGAAGATCTTGCTGTGATTTATGTCAAAGAGTGTTCTTCCTATGTTTTCCTATAAGAGTTTTATAGTGCCTGGTCTTAACATTTAGTTCTGTAATCCATTTTGAGTTTATTTTTGTGTATGCTGCTAGGGAGTGTTCTAATTTCATTCTTTTACATGTAGCTGTCCAGTTTTCCCAGCACCACTTATTGAAGAGCCTGTCTTTTCTCCATTGTATGTCCTTGCCTCCTTTGTCATAGATTAGTTGACCACAGGTGCGTGGGTTTATCTCGGGGCTTTCTATCCTGTTCCATTGATCTATATTTCTGTTTTTGTACCATATTGTCTTGATTACTGTAGCTTTGTACCATATTGTCTTGATTACTGTAGCTTTGTAGTATAGTCTGAAGTCAGGGAGTCTGATTCCTCCAGCTCCATTTTTTTCCCTCAAGACTGCTTTGGCTATTCGGGGTCTTTTGTGTCTCCATACAAATTTTAAGATTTTTTGTTCTAGTTCTGTAAAAAATGCCATTGGTAATTTGATAGGGATTGCATTGGATCTGTAGATTGCTTTGGGTAGTATAGTCATTTTCACAATATTGATTCTTCCAATCCGGGAACATGGTATATCTCTCCATCTGTTGGTATCATCTTTAATTTCTTTCCTCAGTGTCTTATAGTTTTCTGCATACAGGTCTTTTGTCTCCATAGGTAGGTTTATTCCTAGGTATTTTATTCTTTTTGTTGTAATAGTAAATGGGAGTGTTTCCTTAATTTCTCTTTCATATTTTTCATCATCAGTGTGTAGGAATGCAAGAGATTTCTGTGCATTAATTTTGTGTCCTGCAACTTTACCAAATTCATTGATAAGCTCTAGTAGTTTTCTGGTGGCATCTTTAGGATTCTCTATGTATAATATCATGTTATCTGCAAACAGTGACAGTTTTACTTCTCCTTTTCCAATTTGTATTCCTTTTATTTCTTTTTCTTCTCTGATTGCCGTGGCTAGGACTTCCAATACTATGTTGAATAATAGTGGTGAGAGTGGACATCCTTGTCTTGTTCCTGATCTTAGAGGAAATGCTTTCAGTTTTTCACCATTGAGAATGATGTTTGCTGTGGGTTTGTCGTATATGGCCTTTATTGTGTTAAAGTAGGTTCCCTCTATGCCCACTTTCTGGAGAGTTTTTATCAAAAATGGGTGTTGAATTTTGTCAAAAGCTTTTTCTGCATCTATTGAGATGATCATATGGTTTTTATTCTTCAATTTGTTAATATGGTGTATCACATTGATTGATTTGCATATATTGAAGAGTCCTTATGTCTCTGGGATAAATCCCACTTGATCATGGTGTATGATCCTTTTATTGTGTTGTTGGATTCTGTTTTCTAGTATTTTGTTGAGGATTTTTGCATCTATATTCATCAGTGATTTTGGTCTGTAATTTTCTTTTTTTTGTAGTATCTTTGTCTGGTTTTGGTATCAGGGTAATGGTGGCCTCAGAATGAGCTTGGGAGTGTTTCTTCCTCTGCAACTTTTTGGAAGAGTTTGGGACGGATGGGTGTTAGCTCTTCTCTAAATGTTTGATAGAATTCTCCTGTGAAGCCATCTGGTCCTGGGCTTTTGTTTGCTGGAAGATTTTTAATCACAGTTTCAATTTCATTACTTGTGATTGGTCTGTTCATATTTTCTATTTCTTCCTGGTTCAGTCTTGGAAGGTTATACCTTTCTAAGAATTTGTCCATCTCTTCCAGGTTGTCCATTTTATTGGCATAGAGTTGCTTGTAGTAGTCTCTTAGGATGCTTTGTATTTCTGTGGTGTCTGCTGTAAGTTCTCCTTTTTCATTTCTAATTTTAATGATTTGAATCCTCTCCCTCTTTTCTTGGTGAGTCTGGCTAATGGTTTATCAATTTTGTTTATCTTCTCAAAGAACCAGCTTTTAGTTTTATTGATATTTGCTATTGCTTTCTTTGTTTCTATTTCATTTATTTCTGCTCTGATCTTCATGATTTCTTTCCTTCTGCTAACTTTGGGTTTTGTTTGTTCTTCTTTCTCTAGTTCCTTTAGGTGTAAGTTTAGATTGTTTACTTGAGATTTTTCTTATTTTTTAAGGTAGGCTTGTATAGCTATAAACTTCCCTCTTAGAACTGCTTTTGCTGCATCCCATAGGTTTTGGATCATAGTGTTTTCACTGTCATTTGTCTCTAGGTATTTTTTGATTTCCTGTTTGACTTTTTCAGTCATCTCTTGATTATTTAGTAACGTATTGTTTAACCTCCATGTGTTTGTGTTTTTTACATTTTTTCCCCCGTAATTCATTTCTAATCTCATAGCGTTGTGGTTAGAAATGATGCTTGATATGATTTCAGTTTTCTTAAATTTACTGAGGCTTGATTTGTGACCCAAGATGTGATCTATCCTGGGGAATGTTCCGTGCACACTTGAGAAGAAAGTGTAATCTGCTGTTTTTAGATGGAATGTTCTATAAATATCAATTAAATCTATCTGGTCTATTTTGTCATTTAAAGTTTGTGTTTCCTTATTAATTTTCTGTTTGGATGATCTGTCCATTGGTGTAAATGAGGTGTTAAAGTCCCCCACTATTATTGTGTTACTGTCCATTTCCTCTTTTACAGCTGTTAGCAGTTGCCTTATATATTGAGGTGCTCCTATGTTGGGAGCATATTTATTTATAATTGTTATATCTTCTTCTTGGATTGATCCCTTGATCATTATGTTGTGTCCTGTCCTTCCTTGTCTCTTGTAACATTATTTTAAAGTCTATTTTATCTGATATGAGTATTGCTACTCCAGATTTCTTTTGATTTCCATTTGCATGGAATATCTTTTTCCATCCCCTCATTTCACTCTGTATATGTTCCTAGGTCTGAAGTGGGTCTCTTGTAGACATCATATAGATGGGTCTTGTTTTTGTATCCATTCAGCAAGCCTGTGTCTTTTGGTTGGAGCATTTAATCCATTCACATTTAAGGTAATTATTGGTATGTATGTTCCTATTACCATTTTCTTAATTGTTTTGGGTTTGTTTTTTTAGGTCCTTTTCTTCTCTTGTGTTTCCCATTTAAAGAAGTTCCTTTAGCATTTGTTGTAGAGCTGGTTTGGTGTTGCTGAATTCTGTTAGCTTTTGCTTGTCTGTAAAGCTTTTGATTTCCCCATCGAATCTGAATGAGATCCTTGCCAGGTAGAGTAATCTTGGTTTTAGGGTCTCCCCTTTCATCACTTTAAGTATATCATGCCACTCCCTTCTGGCTTGTAGAATTTCTGCTGAGAAATCAGCTGTTAACCTTATGGGAGTTCCCTTGTATGTTATTTGTTGTTTTTCCCTTGCTGCTTTAAATAATTTTTCTTTGTCTTTAATTTTTGCCAATTTGATTACTATGTGTCTCGGCGTGTTTCTCCTTGGGTTTATCCTGTATGGGACTCTCTGCACTTCCTGGACTTCGGTGGCTATTTCCTTTCGCATGTTAGGGAAGCTTTCGACTGTAATCTCTTCAAATATTTTCTCAGGTCCTTTCCCTCTCTCTTCTCCTTCTGGGACCCCTATAATGCGAATGTTGTTGCATTTAATGTTGTCCCAGAGGTCTCTTAGGCTGTCTTCATTTCTTTTCACTCTTTTTTCTTTATTCTGTTCTGTAGCAGTGAATTCCACCATTCTGTCTTCCAGGTCACTTAATCCGTTCTTCTGCCTCAGTTATTCTGCTATTGATTCCTTCCAGTATATTTTTCATTTGAGTTATTGTATTGTTCATCTTTGTTTGTTCTTTAATTCTTGTAGGTCTTTGTTAAACATTTCTTGCATCTTCTCGATCTTTGCCTCCACTCTTTTTCCAAGGTCCTGGATCATCTTCACTATCATCATTCTGAATTCTTTTTCTGGAAGGTTGCCTATCTCCATTTCATTTAGTTGTTTTTCTGGGGTTTATCTTGTTCCTTCATCCGGTCCATAGCCCTCTGCCTTTTCATCTTGTCTGTCTTTCTGTGAATGTGGTTTTTGTTCCACAGGCTGCAGGATTGTAGTTCTTCTTGCTTCTACTGTCTGCCCTCTGGTGGATGAGGCTATCTAAGAGGCTTGTGGACGTTTCCTGATGGGAGGGACTAGTGGTGGGTAGAGCTGTGTGGTTGTTTCTTGATTTGGGATGATATTACAAAGACCCCCCCCCAGAGTAGACCTTGCATTTGTCTTCAGTTGTCATGTTTTTACCCCCAATCCCAGCCACCATCACTGACTCAAAACACCCTCCTAAAAGTTCTACCTGAAAATCTCTAAAGAAGCATCTGTTGACAGAGAACGCAACCTTTCCTTTTGGACAGTTTTGTCTTTCAAGTCTAACAACATGTGTACATCTTGAAGTAATATCACTCTCCTACTCTTTAGTAAGTTAATTAGTTGCTTCTCTGTTAAATGTTTACTGAAAATACATTTTTAAAGACATAATTGACGTATAACATGTTAGTTTCAGGTGTACAACATAATGATTCCATATTTGTATGTATTGTGAAATGATCACCCAGTAAGTCTAGTTAACATCCATCACCATTCATAGTTACAAAATGTTTTTTTCTCATGATCAAAACGTTTTAAGATCTATTCTTGTAGCAACTTTCAAATGTACAATACAGTATTATTAAGTATAGTTTTAAAATGTATTTTAAGTAGATTTTTTAAAATTCTGGTTTTTATATCTATGGGAATCTCACTATGAAAAATTAGCCAAGTCTTTTGTTTACAAAATTATGTCTGAATATTTTTTAAGTCAGATCAAGAATAGATTGACTTAAAGAAAATGGAGATTATTTGGGATTGTTTTTAAATCCAGCTGCCTGAAATCTACAAAATTTTTAAAAGTATTTTTAATACTTAGGATTTGTCCAATAATACCGTATTGAACAGCTGTAAAAGTTCGTGAACTTTTTTTTTTAGTTTCATTTTAAAACAAGTCTGATTTTTCAACCCTTTCAGCATCTGAGGCTCAGAAGATTATAGAAAATAAGTTATTTGAGTTTGATTCTTTTATTCAACACATATGTATTGAGTGCCTACCATGCACGAGGCACTTTGCAGGATACTGAGGATACACAAAGACTGAGGCACACTCTCTGGCCCCACAATGAGATAAAGGAACACCTAGCAGTGTATTGAAGCAGGTCCAAGGCAGAAATTATACAAAAGAGAAGATATTCTACCAAAGTCATTAGTAGATCCTTATGGGAAACTCATTTTCAGCCAGAGGCAATTCTTCTATACTCTTTATTCAATCCAAAAGAATAGTGGCAACTTGTAGTGGTAACAAAAATGATTATTGAATGCCTATTACGCGCCAGACTTTGAGCTGCTTCACTACACTACGATATCGAATCCCCATAAGATTTCTATGAGGTATGTGCTATCAATATATCCCCATTTTTACTCCTGAGATCACACAGTTACTATGTACTGGGACCCTGACCCAACCTGGTTCAGCCTGATTCCAAAGCCCATGCTGTTCCCACCTCACTATACTGATGATGTTTTCTCTGATATATGCATCAGCGGTTGAATCATTTTTTTTTAAATAGGAACACCTCCAATTAATTTTACCCATGGGAGGGCATTAACGAGTAGCTGACTGCTTTATGTGTACATGTCTCGAAGCACCCATCAGCTGTAGAAATGAAGGCAGTGCTAAGTTGTGCACAAATGCAGTTATATGTACAGCCACATAAAAATGACCAAAGGAGGGGGGAAGGTAGGGCAAAGGGTGAGCTGTTTCAGACCATTTCAGTGATTATCCTCCAGTGTGGCTTCTAAATCCATTCCAAGGCAATTAGGATTGTTAAGTAGCAAGAAATCCTTACCTGATCATACCTGCAAGTTTAAAGATGTTGCTCACTCATCACTGATAATTGGTTTCCTTAAATTAAATAACCATCCAAGACAAGTCGAGGCTAGCACGGTGTTGGAGATCCATACTTCAAGGCAAGAGAAAGGCAGCTAGGGAAGGAGGGGTTCTCCAATCAAGAACTGCAAAAGTAGAAGGCGTGGAGGTTGTCTGTGCTTTCAAGTACATGAGTTCAAGAACAAGAGTTCCTACAGAGAGAACACTTCCCTGAGCCAGTTGTCTGGGGAAACAGACCGAGTATTGGGTCTCCATTGCTTGTTCTCCAAATCAAGCCAGTATTAGCACTGAAAGGAAGAATGTGAACTGAGAGTTGTTTTTCTCTGTGGAACATGTCCTATCTCATGCCTTTCACTTAGGGTTTTTGTGGCTGTCCCAACAAGCCACTCAAGAATCGCCCTTACCGGTGGCAGAGGGACCACAACACGACAATTAATTTCTATGATTAAATTTCTTTGCCAGTGAGTCAGCTGAGTGAGTTTCCATAAAGGAAAAAGAGAACATTCATTCTTTTTTCATATATATTATCTCTGAAAAGTTTTATTACCAAGAATAAATTGGTAGTATTTCCTGAACAGGCAATACTAAATGAAAATAATAATCAAATCTAAAGCAGACCTATTTGTCATAGTAACATATCTAATCTCAAGGTCTGGTCCAGAAGAAAAATTATTCATAGAAAGGAAGGCCATTAGGCTTGGAGATCTTAAGAACCTGCATTACATGTAAGAAGCATTTTTACTTTCTTCCTTTGAATTTCTACTGGTGGAAATTATTCAATGATATAATTTTCTTTTGGAAGAAATTTTAGGAGAAGAGAATGAATATTAATTACAACACTCAGATCCATCTTTACTGCTACTGCCCTCACCCAAGTCACCATTATCTCCACGCAGACTATAGTAACGGCCTCCTGTTTTCCCACTGCCCCTCCCTCCCCCTCAAATACCACCAGTTTCCTCCCATGGCTGGCTCAAGCTCAACTGTCAGGTCTCAGATTAAATGCTTAATCAGATTAAATTTCCTCAGAGAGAATTTTGCTAACTACAATGCCCACCATTTACTGTCTATCTCATTTAATTTATTTCCCAATTGCTTTTATAGCACGTTCATCATCTTCTTCATCTGGCTTCCCTGCTGGAGCACCATGGCTGCCTCATTTGCTGCTGTGTCTCCACCTAGCACAGGGTCTGGCATATAACGATCCTCAGTGTTTGATGAATAAATAAATGGATGATAGAATGGGCCAAGCACTGGGCTTAATAATTTACAAACATTTTCTTATTTAAACTTATGAAAATCCTCTGAAGGAGCTACTATCCTGACTTGGTGAACGAGAAAATTAAGGCATAGATACAGTCTTATAGCTTGTAGGTAGAAAGTGGGGATTTCCACTTTAGATCTATCTGACTCCAAAGTCACTTTTATTTCTACCAAATTGTTTTGCCTTCCAGTAGGAAATTTTTCTCACAAAAGAGAGGTTTTTGAACTTTTTTAATATCCAAAGACATCCAACTCCAGCCTACAGAGCTTTGTGATCTCAGACCAAAGTTCTTAGGTCTTAACCTTTGAACTAAAAAAAAAAAAAAAAAAGTAAAGAATGAGCTTTCCATTGCTTATTAAATGGATTTGACATTCTTAACCCCTTTGTCCGCACACATGCCAACCCAAAACCGTCAGGAGGGATCTTCCGGCTAGTTAATGAATGTGCAGTGTTCAGCCAGATAATGGCTATGATTGACATTCTGCTTACAGTGCTTCTGAATTGGCTTCTTGTGCATAAATCAGGACTGTAGCCTATACACAAGCATCGCTTACGGGACCATTTTAGTTTGGGCATACGTAATCTTCAGGACGCCCATGCACAGCATAAGCATTCCCAGTATAAATGGAATGATACATTTATTGAGATACATGTGTAGGTGTGTGTGTGTGTATATATATGTGTATGTATATATGTATACACATACATATACACACCCACAAATATGCATACACATATTTGCATAGCTACATATAAAATAACTCTATCTCACCGGCAAACTGAACATGGTCAAAATTTGTTGCCAAGAAATACAATTTCCCATTCATTCATTAAGTTTCTATTTATAGCTCTGTTTTCTAATCTAGTTGTTTGAACTAAGCTTTTCTTTCAAGCTTTCATGCCTCATGTCAGTAGTGTGTTTGCCAAAGTATAAGTGAGCTTTTACTCTATTTCAGTTTTATAACAAGAGGCCCGTGATCCATAATAGATTCACCTATTTGAAGCCACATTGGATGACATTAAACAAAGGTTTGCCTAGAATATGGTACCCACACCGCGAACGGTACACAAGATGACTTAGGTGGTATGCTCCATGGGGTAGTGAGAGACGAGGAGAGGAATCAGTCTGCTCCATCAGAGTGAGAGCCAGTCTCAAGCTGCAGAGGCCAACATTTCATTGTATTTATTTATATGGTTACCTTCTATTCATGGCAAATTATATTAATTTTCCACTTATGTCAGCGATATTTCATTTCCTTTTTGGGTAAATACACTTAAGGAAAAAAATGTCAAGTTTAAAATATTATGTAAATAATTGTACAAGAGGTATGTGAGGTGGCAAAGATCATGCAAGTCATATGCAAATGACTGATGGAAAAAACTAGTGGAGGCCACAGAGGTCTGGGAGTCAGAGTTCACCACTTAATAACTGAGTAAACTTGAGTAAGTTACCTAACCTCACTTAAGAATAGCTGCAGTAACCTCAGAGCTTTCATCTGTTCAAATGGAAAATATATCAAGTGGAAAACAGCAGATGCCAGCAAATGATCTTCGTAATGATAACATCTGCTTTTATTACTATTAACTATCATTAATGAAACGGTGTATGTGGAGTAGCTAATACAGAGCCTCGTGTACAGTACGTGCTTAGCAAATATGGGCTGACATTCCCTCATCAGCAGCTTTCTTCACAGTAGGCCTGTAAATAGATGATGATTCATGACCTGGTTTTAGCTGATACCAGTCTAGTGTGTGAATGTTGTGTGGCCTATTTTGAGATGTGCACTTGAAGGCTACGTTGTATATGATCAACATGGCATACCGAATTCTAAAAAGAGATGAATAGTGAACAACCTTTCTATGTCAGCCATGCCTACGAGGAGTGAAGAAGTTCTGTGAACAGACAGCAGCCTTCTATAATGTAGAACACATTCTCCTTCTGTTTTTACTGGTATGAAATGAGTTAAATATTAATCACCTGTTTGTTTGAGGTTCTAAATGTAAAGGTTGAAACGGTATCTTGAATTCCTGAAGTTCTTTCCTAGAAAGAAGTATATATCAGGAAATTCAGCCACAAATCCAACACAAATTGAAAAGTTTCTCAGGAAGAAAAATAAAGGGCAACCTGAGATGATTGAGAAAATAGACACAGGGTTTTATGTTATCTAAGAGCACAGGAAACTCGTTATATTTACAAGGTCCCATCTCAAGAGCCCTGTGAAGACAACAAGAGGAGACAAGTGGAATTAGACATGTGCTGACTTCAGAGAAAACTGGGAAATCAACAAAATGGAAATTTAACAAGACAGCGACCAGGGCCCTGAGAAAAAGTGAGAAACTACTAGGAGCTAGTGAAGCCTGGCTGAATATAGATATGTGTACAGTAGCAAATATTTCTCTGGAAGTGTGTACATTTATTTATTTATTTATTTATTTATCTATCTATCTATCTATCTATTTATCTACCCTTGGCTGTGTTGAGTCCTTGTTTCCGCGCAAGGGCCTTCTCCAGTTGCGGCGAGCGGGGGGCCACTCTTCATTGCAGTGCGCGGGCCTCTCACCGCCGCGGCCTCTCTTACTGTGGAGCACAGGCTGCAGACGCGACGGGCCCAGCTGCTCCGCGGCATGTGGGATCCTCCCAGACCAGGGCCCGAACCCGTGTCCCCTGCGTCGGCAGGCAGGTTCTCAACCACTGCGCCACCAGGGAAGCCCCTGGAAGTGTGTACTTTTTAAAAAATGTTTTATTATGGAAATTGTTCAGTATACACAAAAAAGCGAGAGTGAGTTTACAATCTTCGTAGACCCACCCGCCAACCTTCAACAATAATCAACTTTATGCCAGTCTTGTTTCATCTAGCCTCATAGGATTTGGGTGAGGAACGGGGCTAGAGCATTTAAGGCCAGTTTTAGACATGGTGTCAACCATAATGACACAAATACTTCAGTATGCATTTTTAAATGTTAAGGAATATTTTATATAGTTACTATGCTATTATCACTCATAGAAAATTGACAGATTCCTTAAAAACATGTAATACCTAATTTCCCAAGTTGTTTCAAAGATGTCTCCGTAAAAGTTTGGTCTAAATCAGCATTAAAACATGACCACAAGATGCATTTGGGTTTTTTTTTGTCTCCTAGATCTCTTTCATCACAGCCCCCCTTTTTTTATACCATTGATTTGTTGGAGAAATTGAGTCATCCATCCTATGTCCTGTTACATATTCAGGATTTGTCTGATGGCTTCACTGTGGTATTATTTAACTTGTTCCTCTGTCATCCATATTTCTTATAATTGGTGGCTAGATTTAGAGGCGTCATTAGATTCTAGTTCATATTTTAGGCAAGAATGTTTCACAGGTGGCACTGTATACTTTCTATTATATTATGTTCTGAGGCATATAATGTCTGTCTGCCCCACTTTTAGGGATTGAGGGATGGGTTTATATGCTTTCAGCTTGATCCCTCCTTTATCAACTTTGCCCAACAACATTTCACATAATTTTAGCATTGCCTGCATCCATGATTTTATTAAGGTTGCAAAATGGTGATTATTTCTGTCTGTCATTCCTAATTAGCTGGAATTCTTCTATGAAGAAATTTACCTCATCAACCATTTGGTTACCCTGAGATATAAGAAAGGCAAGAGAAATTCTTGATTCTTTTCCTTTATTTATCAGTTTTTGGAGCAATAAGATGTGCCCCGGAAACAGTGTTGTTGTTTTTTTAATATTATTGTTAGATGGGTTTCAATCTGTTATAATTATTCTTTTTGATATTCAAGTTGCCCTGTATTTAGTACAGTGGAAACACCTTATGGTTGGGCTCTGTGTCTTTTGGCATTTTCCCTATTAGACTTTAATGGCTTCCTTGCTTACTAGCCCAGGCTTAAGCCAATTTCCCAGGCTCATCTCGTTCATTTCCTGTTCCAGACCTACACTCAGCCTTTTCTAAGAACTCTGGTTCCTTTTAGAGAGACATAGCATTTAGAGACCACAATCTGGGTGCTAGAATTGCTCATCACTCCTGGATGATCATTGTTTCTATGTATTTTCAGTAGGCAAAGCCAGGACATAAAAATGAAGTGGAAAAGAAAATCATGATTTCCTACTGATATTTTCAAATAATATGTTTTTTTGGTTGATTTTATACTTGCATGTATTTCCTTTTATGCTGAAATTCTCGGTCCTTAACATTAAGATAATTATTTGTTTTATAATATACCTATAATAACTAAAAAATAAGATTACAATATTACCACTGATGACTCCTGAATACAAAAATTGGTTTGTTTGTTTGTTTTAAGAGAGAAAAGGCAATATTAGTAACATACATGGATTTGTTTGAAAAGCTATTCATGTATACCAGACTGAATTTGCCATGTCACATTAACGTGAATTTTATCAGTCTCAGAGTTTGGATACTTGGCATACTGGTTTTTAGAAGACTTTACCAAAGTATTTGAAACTATAATTCAATGAACAATCTAATTTATTTTAACTGCTTGTGTCTCACTCCACTGCCCTCTCACCCCATCTAATAACACTACTACATACACTCCACAAGGGTAGGGAGGTGTCTTTTATTCACCAGTATATTTTGTAGCAACTAGCACATGCTTATAGTACTCACACATGTATGAGTCAATCATCCTACATGTTTTAGGGGAAGTCACTGATCCAGATGTACTGATATAGTCATAGGTGACAACACAGTGTCCACCTGTTTCTTCAGATTCTCTACCATTGTTTTCCAGGCAAAAGTCACAAGTGTTATTTATGGATCAAGAGCTAAAAGGGCTCTTAGAAGCCTAATTCAATCCCTTCCTTTCTCAGGTGAGACATTGAGTGAGCCAGAGATTCAGTCGTTTCCTCCAAATCACCCAGCTCACTCCTGGCAGAGCCAGAATTGGGACCCAGAGCCCTTCTTTCCTGGTCTGGGATGCTTTCTACTCAGTTATACGGTGGGCTGCTTTCTCACCCAAACCTACATCCTCTCTGGACCAGCACTGATAAACAGGGCAGGCAAAAGTTAAACAGTTAATTTATTCCCTTTCAGAAGGTTTGAATACATTCTCTCTCATTAAGCCTAGATTATTGATGAATTCAACTCGACATGCTATTGTTTCTTGTTCTAACTGAAGACATTAAGAGTGATTGAACAGGGCTTCCCTGGTGGAGCAGTGGTTGAGAGTCTGCCTGCCAATGTAGGGGACACGGGTATGTGCCCCGGTCCAGGAAGATCCCACGTGCCGCGGAGCGTCTGGGCCCATGAGCCATGGCCGCAGAGCCTGCGCGTCTGGAGCCTGTGCTCCGCAACGGGAGAGGCCACAACAGTGAGAGGCCCGGGTACTGCAAAAAAAAAAAAAAAAAGAAAGAAAAGAGTGATTGAACAAGTTGTCACAGACCTAGTTTCGTTCATCTCTAACTTCAATTTGTATTAGAGTGCAAAGTCCAATACTGCTAGAAACAGTAATAAATGATTACTCTGTCTAACCCAGGAAAAATTCAGTGAATTAAAAAAACATTTGACCAACATCTACAGATTTCATACTTGACTTCCTAATTTTATACTTTAGATAAAAACTGAAGTTCGCTTATTAATCTTTGTTCTTGATTACCAATTGTCATCTGACTTTACAGCATTATAGAGGACTGGCTGTTCTCCCTCTTCATTCATTAAGTCCAAGTTGAAACATCTGATCATTATTAGGTCTTATAGGCATAATGACTCCGTTGAGGTTCCATGCCGGGAAATAAAGCTCAAAAATCCTCTTAAATCATGAGATATCGAGCAATGTGGTGACTGCATTTTGGTGCTATACTTATTTTGCATTTGAACTTTTAAATTGCTTTGCTAGGATTTTAAGTACAGAAAAAATACTAAAATTTCAAGCCATTTTTAAACAAAGATTACAGAGTAATTACATGCTAATTAGGTAATGCTTTCATTTGAATGGTAATGAAAGTGGCTAGGGTGTACAAAAAGATATGGACTATTTAAATTAAATTCCATCTGTGATATGTCATATTCAGGTGCTTGTTCTTATTTCAGTTTCCTATAAATTCTTAACATCTTAACCTCCTCCAGGTAATAGACCATAATGGAAATTTTATCAGCTTCAGCTTATCACAGCGACACCATCTTTATTATTTGTAGATCTTTACTGGGTTTTTTTTAATTATAAAAAAGTATACTTTTAAATTAAAACATACACATATATACAGGTATGTCAGTCATATTGCTTGGAGAATTATCATTTGTCATGGGGGAACATCTGTATTTCAGAATGTATCCAGTTGTAAGTTTTGGAAGTGAATGCTTTTGAAGAGAGATTTCTTCAGTCTTTAAAAACCAGCTTGCCACTTAAATATATTTCACAAAGATTGGAGTTTGTTTCATTCAGATAACTGAGAGTTTACATGGCACATTCAACGTTTTTAGCAAGTTCAGCCTTTATCCAAAACAATACTACTACATGTGTAATCCTTGTTTAAAAACACAGTGCAGCAAAGTAGGAAAGTCTTTTTATAAGAAAGCAATAACTATGCATGGCAAAGAAAAAGGTTAAATAATATTTAAAGATATAAAGTAAAAAGCTACTTTCCATAACTCCCAATTCCCAGCCCCTTAATCAGTGATAACTGTAGTTAACAGTTTCTTATATGTTTTTATAGTAATAGTGAATGCATATACAAGCATAAATTTGGTAGCATAATTTTTAATAAATAGAACAATACCGCTTCTTAAACTTAATAATATACCTCGGGCATCTTTTTGTGTTAATACATCTAAAGTTTAGCTATATTTGTTATCTCCTACTGATGCCTGTTTAGGTTGTTTCTGTTTAGGTCGGAATGTTGAAGTGAAGTATAGGTATTAGATAGACAGATTTTACTTTGCTGGGTCAAGGAATTTGTACCTTTAAAATTTGACACCTATTTCCAAGCTGCTTTCTGAAGAGTTAGTACCTACTTTTAGCTCTACCAACAGGTTATAAGATAACCTGTTTCTCCACACTCTTGACCACATTGTATATTATTAAATATTATCATCTTTGCCAATCTGATAAGTGAGAAATGGTATCTTATTCTTTTGTCTTATCTTTGAGTAAGTTGAATATCTTTTCATGTTTACAAGCCGTTTATGTTTCTTTTTTATAAACTGAAAGTTCATCTTTCCCCAGTCCCATTTGCCTTTGCGTGATTGATTCATCTTCTTGGTTTATATGAGCTCTTTTAACATTTAAAAATAGCTACTTTTTATTATATGTATTGGAAACATTTTTTCCCCAGTTCTCATTTCTGCCATGTGAAAGTTTT
Organism: Tursiops truncatus; assembly: GCF_011762595.2. Lineage (NCBI taxonomy): Eukaryota > Metazoa > Chordata > Mammalia > Artiodactyla > Delphinidae > Tursiops > Tursiops truncatus. The sequence goes on along the minus strand of NC_047036.1, from coordinate 119,823,366 downwards.
GTTTTGTTTTGTTTTTCTTTAAATGGATTTAAATTTATCATTTATTTCCTGTCTGGCTTTTGTGTTCAATCTTGCTTAGGAAAAACTTCACCATTTTGGATTTTTTTCTGTTTTTCTAGTACTTTATCAGTTTCACTGTTTCAATACATATGTTTAAATCTTTGAGCTGTCCAATGGAAGGAGTAATACAGCCTTAATATTTTCTTAATATGGTTAGTCAGTTTTTTCAAAACTATTTGAATAATGTGTGTTTTCCTCTCTAGTTTGAAAAATCTTTATCATATGCACATATGAGACTACATGTATATTTAAGCTTATTTCTAGGCTCTTGATATTTATTTGTTTTATCTGTCTATGCGAGAATAAAACTGTTTAATTGCTATTGTTTTTATGTTTAATCCCTATATAAGGTAGTCTAGTCACTGAATCTCCTATTTTTCAGATTTTCATAGTTTACCCTTTTAAATTTAATTTTTATCTGATTTTGTTTACTTTTCCATATGTATTTTCAAACCAGCTAGTCAAGTTCTGGAAGAAAAAAAAAGAGCACAAGCAAGCAAGAAAGAGACAGAGACAGAGAGAGGAGCCTTACTATTGTGATGAATATCACTTTAAAAAAATCACTTTTTTTTTTTTTTTTTTTGCGGTACGCGGGCCTCTCACTGTTGTGGCCTCTCCCGTTGCGGAGCACAGGCTCCGGACGCACAGGCTCAGCGGCCATGGCTCACGGGCCCAGCCGCTCCGCGGCATGTGGGATCTTCCCAGACCGGGGCACGAACCCGTGTCCCCTGCATCGGCAGGCGGACTCTCAACCACTGCGCCACCAGGGAAGCCCGAAAAATCACTTTTAATTGATCAATTTAGGGGGAATTAATATCTCTAAGATATTAAATATTTCTACCCAAGATAATGGTATGGTTTCTATTTATTCAAGTTTTCTTTTTGAGAGTAGTGTTTTAAAGTTTTCTTTATATATCTCATACATTTTTTGCTACATTTATTTCAAATATTTTATATTTTTATTATTTTTATAAATGGGATATGTCTGATCCTTTTATATTTATCAGACTATAAATGGCTTTTCTTGTGGCAGGTTATATCTACTATCTATTAACATTTTTACTGGATACTGAAGTCTGTCACATGGATTTTTGGCACCTATGATGATCAAATGACTTTTCTCCTTTGATCTGTTACTATGGTTAGTGATATTAATAGATTGACTGTTGTTGAGCTATCCTTGCATTACCTGAATATATCCTATTCTCTTAGGATATATTATGCTGTAAATGTTCTGCTTGGTCCTATTTGCTAATGTTTTAGTTGAGGGCCACCTCAAGTTTTCAGAACAAGCAAGAGCCATATCTGTTTTATTTACTGCTTTGTACCCAGCACATAATACCTAGCCCTGTGTCTGAAGCAGAGGAAATTCTCAGTAAATATTTGTGAAAAGTAGGGTGGTTCCATGAGCCATTTGATGTGATTCTCTCTTAACTCTTCTCATCTATTCTAGAAAGAGAATCCATGATTAAGAGTAGCCTAAAGGTCAGCGAGTTGGTCATGTGAGGATCCATCCAGGTCCTTTGAAAACTTCTTTGTGTGTTCACCTGATCTTTTGATTACTCATAGCCTTTTTAGGTCCTTTCACCCATTTGGACTAGACATGTTTTTCTCCTTGTGCAATCTTCCAGACATCAGCAAAGACATCTCTGACACGGGCAAGACTAAGTTTTCAGAACAAGCTGTTTTGTATTAGCATGAGGCACTTCTAGGGTGTCTGATCTGGACCAAACCCATGTGGAGCTAAGAGAAGAGCTTGAGCCTGACCTGGCAGATGCTGGTGTTGGCTCAGTGGCCACAGTTTAATTGTCAGAGCTATTACCTGGCCAGGGTTCCAGGCAGCCGCCCAGGAGCCCCACCAGTATAATTCCTGTAGGCGCCTTTTCTTTTACTCTTCTCATTAGCTTTCAGCAACGGCAAATGAAATCCTGTCCTTTAGTGTCTCCACGAGCATCTCCATTTATCTCAGAAGAGTTCTGTGGCCTGGGTGTGTGGGCCAGTTCTCTAAGTAAAGTCACATGTGGAAACAAGCAGCGTAGAAGAAAGATATGGCCAACAGCTACTTTGTGTCAAAACAGCTGTGATGACGGATGCTGCAAATGAGCAGTGACTAATTGTGACCAATCTGCTCACCTGTGGTTACTCTGGTACTCCCTCGGTTTCTTGTATACTGTTGCATTTTCCCCCAGCCTTTCCCCATAGCTTCTTTCTTAGAGTCACAAAATTGATTCACAATCTCAAAAATTCCCACATATCTCCTTTTTTCCTTTTCAGTGTTCCATATTTCTATCTAATTAGCCTCTTTTGGTGTTTCCTGTAGCCAGTTGTATCTAGTTGATTTCAGGCTATACCCTTGGGGGTCTTGTACCCAAACATATAATACTTAAACTACACTGACTGTCCAGTTGAAAATTCTATTTCCAATTAAATATAACCTATTGTTTGTTATTCCTGAATTAATAAATAAGAGCATGCTTAAGGAAATCAGATCAAAATACTAGGTTATTGACTTTCACATCATCAACTCACTTAAAGCTAGTGTAGAGGCAATTCATACTGCTGAATAAATGGATAGGTTATTTGATAGCCTAGTGCAATGCTTATTTCCTTCCTAGGTAGAAAACCACATAAATTCTAGGGCAAGTACCTTTATTTTTTTTGATATTTATTTGTTTTCCTTATTTTTTTTGGCTGCGTCGGGTCTTAGTTGCAGCACACGGGATCTTTGTTGAGGCATGCAGGATCTTTTCATTACAGCACACAGTCTGCTCAGGTTTCTCCCTAGTTGCGGCATGCGGGCTTCTCTCTAGTTGTGGCATGCAGGTTTTCTCTCTCTAGTTGTGGCGCACGGGCTTCAGGGCGCATGGGCTCTGTAATTTGCGGCACATTGGCTCTCTCATTGAGGCGCACGAGCTCAATAGTTGTGGCGCGCGGGCTTAATTGCCCTGTGATATGTGGGATCTTAGTTCGCCAACCAGGGATCGAACCTGCGTCCCCTGCATTGGAAGGCAGATTCTTTACCACTGGGCCATCAGGGAAGCCCCTAGGGCAAGTACCTTTATAATCTAGAATATTCTGAAGTGTAACTGTGTTGACAGATATCTGTTTGGGAACTTCAGAGGCTAAGCCTTTCTCTGTAAGGTCAAAGTGAGATGCATTATTGAGTTGGATATTGGGATAATTAAAGCTACAAATAATGACCCTTACAAGGAATATCCTGATAAACTGGTGATTTCAGAGCCAAACAGTTACTCATTCTTTAAAACTATACTTTTGGGGCTTCCCTGGTGGCGCAGTGGTTGAGAGTCCGCCTGCCGATGCAGGGGACATGGGTTCGTGCCCCGGTCCGGGAAGATCCCACGTGCCACGGAGCGGCTGGGCCCGTGAGCCATGGCTGCTGAGCCTGTGTGTCCGGAGCCTGTGCTCCGCAACGTGAGAGGCCACAACAGTGAGAGGCACGTATACCGCAAAAAAAAACAAAAAACAAACTATACTTTTGAACAAGAATTACCTGCTTTGTTGATGTGGATCACATTAGCTGAAAATTCCCAAATTTTTGCTTCACCTTGTGGGGCAGACTTGGCATGGGACTACATCGTATGTTTCTTCTAAGATCTTCAATTTAAGCAGGAACCACAACCAGCTGATGATCCCTATTGAGTCACTCCTGCTTCAGAAATGAAGCCTTCCTGTACAGCGCCAACTCTCACTTTTTCCACATTACATAATCCTCTCTGTTCCCCAGCATTTCAATGCAGCCATCATATAAGTGGAACCAGGAGTGTGGTTTGGTTAATGCTTCATGTTGATATTGATGGACTACAGAACAGCGGGTCCCTTGTTGCCTAGCAACCAAACCAAGTGCCTTATCCTACTGACCTCAGTGTGAGTACCGCTGGCACAAATGCTGCTCCATCATTGAATGGATTGTTGTTTCCTTGTTCCTGGTGATTCCCAGCCATGGGGATCAGCCTACCCTGATAAGGCTTCTGATTGAATGTAATGATTCCTAAATTACTCAGTTAATAAGCATTCAAATGGAGATTTAAGTCCAGGATTGTCAAACTCCAAAGATAGTCTTCGGGTTTTTTGGCTTTACACATCAGAAAAGAAAACAGAAACCACTGGCAAAACAATCTGACATTGTTCAAAGAAGGAACATTCTTAACACTTTTGAGTTACCTATATAGCTACTAATAGTCATAACAATTATAGTAGTAATAACCATGCAGGTTAACATTTCTGGGATAACCGGGAATTCTGGGGGTTGACTCACTGCTAAGCACTTTGCATATATTATCTTACTGGAGACTCACAGCCATGCTGGGCTGTGAGGTACTGATCCTACACCCATTTTCTAGCCGGGGAAAACTAAATTGCCCCAGAGCACAGGGTAGTACATGGGGAGCTGGGATTAGCCTCCAAGTCAATCAAGCCCAAACCCCAATTTTCAACCTTGGCATTCACTGCTGCTGGGTACCAGAAGATGCACAGGGTCCCTTAAGTCTCCCTAAGGAAGTGTGGGAGGACTTTTGGCTCTTCCTGCTATTGAAAAGCCAGTTCTCTCTTAAGAATACTTCCGTCCATGTGGATCTGCCTTGGCATCGGGCACAATATTGGAAGAGAGAGAAAGTACCTCTATGGGTAGGATACAGCCCACTCTTTTTTTTTTTTTTTTAATTCAAGTATAGTTGATTTATGATGTGTTAATTTCTGCTGAACAGAAAAGTGATTCAGTTATACATATATATACATTCTTTTTCATATTCTTTTCCATTATGGTTTACCATAGGAGACTGAATATAGTTCCCTGTGCTATACAGTAGGACTTTCTTTTTTATCCATCCTATATATAACAGTTTGCATCTGCTAATTCCAAACTCCCACTCTCTCCCTCCCCCAGTCCCCCTCCCCCTTGGCAACCACAAGTCTTTTCTCTATGTCTGTGAGTCTGTTTTGTAGGTAAGTTTGTGGAGAGATAGCCCACTCTTGTTTGCATTAACCAAGGTGTGGGCAGGTTCACATTGGGCCATACCTTCCCTGAAGCAGAGATGAGTGAGACTGGGAGCGATGACAAAGAGAGATGAGGGGAGGGATTTACACACTGTGCTCTCTACCCCACCCATCTACAAATCACAAGTTGGCAGGCACTCCCCTGATCCAGTTTAGTGGTGCCAAGCACAATATCCAGACTGTGTGGCCACAATGACTGAGCATACTCATTGCTCTTACAAACCATTAAAGTTTAAAGTGGAATGAAAATTATCCCAGGAACACCGGCTCTGTTACTGTGAAATCATTTGTGCTTGACTCATTGAAGGAGGCCTCAAGGTCCCAGAGCTGTATAACTAAGATCTGTGTTCCAGTCTTTCTGCCCCCGCTGGCTGGAGGTGAGAGAGTAGGGCGGCAAAAGGTGACATGACCTCCCAAGGGCCAGGGAATGCCCTTGGTTACTTTGTTGGCTGGGATGGGGGAGCCAGATAACCAAGCTTATTAAAATTCCTTGATACAAAACCAAAAATGGTTTCTGGGTGAGATCGAAGCAACTCCCTTTTTAGTCACATGTACAAAATTCACTGCCTGAACTTGGTGACCTCTGTTTCGTTGCTTAAAGAATTTTACGCTTCTTTCTGGATTCTCCTTACTGGTTTGAGACCAGGGGTTTCATATATGCTCCTCAGTTCATAGAAGCTTTCGAGACATGCCTAAAGGGTTTCGGGGGGGTGGGGGTCAGGGGTGCAGGGATGGGGTGCACCATCCTGGGTGCCTCCAGGCAGGCCCCTGCTACAACCAACGCATCCAGCAGGTTCTCCTCTCTGTGTTTTCTGAAATGGGTTGCTGCTGGGGAATGCTTTTATTTCCCCACCTTTTTTGGGTAAGAGTACCCTGATTGTCTTCTAGAAATCCACCACTCTCTGTCCTCTGCCAAACTCAGAAATGAGTGTGTATGAGACTCAGGCCTCATCAGCGAGGGTCTCTGATCCATCTCACCCCAAAGGCAATCCTGAAAAGGGCACTCGACCCACTTGGGCCAGTGAGCACTGGGCTGCCCAGGCCCCAATCTAGGCCCATCCCTTGCTAGCTCTCTGATATGGTATCTCTAGAGCCTCAGTTTCTTCATCTATAAATAGGGATAATGCTGTTTATACTTAGGGTAGCACCTGTCAAGTAGTACACATTTTACAAAATAGGAACCATTATTTATGAACCTGTGAGGGTAATTTATTGCTGAGCTCTACTAGATCCTTCCTAATTGTTCCATTTATCCGTTACCCAAAATGTCCTTTATAACATCCCCTCCCTTCCAAATAAAAGTAACAGCATCTCCTCATTTTACTCTCTCTCCACCAACCGAATCCCTAGCCAATTCGCTTTTATTTCTCTTCTAATCCTTCTCATTCCTGCTCTGGATGCTGCGTGCAGGAGGGGCCTGGAAGAAGTTTACCTTCTGCTGACATCTCATGCTTACAATACCACACCGCCCACTGTGACGATTTCTCCATCTTTTCACGCACCTCCACCCTCAGGACGAAATATTCCCTTTGTATTATAGCATCATTTTGCAGGTGTAACCATGGTTAGGTACAATGCTCGCTTCCCTGACTGAAATGTTTTTGTTTTTGTTTTACTGAAGTAGAGTTGATTTACAATATTATATTAGTTTTAGGTGTACAACATAGTGATTCAACTTTTTTTATAGATTATACTCCATTTATAGCTATTATAAAAGACTGGCTCTATTCCCTGAGCTGTGCAATATATCCTTGTAGCTTATTTATTTCATATGTAGTAGTTTGTACCTCTTGATCCCCTACCCCTCTATTGCCCCTCCCTCCTTCTCTCTCCCCACTGATAACCACTAGTTTGTTCTCTATGCCTGTGAGTCTGTTTCTTTTTTGTTATATTTGTTCCTTCATTTCATTTCTTTTTTTAGATTCCACATATAAGAGATAACATACAGTATTTGTCTTTCTCTGTGAACTATTACTGAGGGGTAATACCCTCTAGGTCCATCCATGTTGTTGCAGATGGCAAAATTTCTTTCTTTTTTACGGCTGAATAATATTCCATTTTGTGTGTGTGTGTGTGTGTGTGTGTGTGTGTGTATGGCCACATCTTCTTAGATATATCCAGCATTACTTTGAATCTACTTCAATTTACTTCAGTTTTGCCCTGTGCACGTTTTCCAAAGCCCCTCCTCCAACCTTTTTATGCCACTTGCGGGCTTTTACTATTTCCTTGCCTCAGAGAGATTTCCAGGGCAGAGAAAACAGAAGGCTTTTGAAGACAAGGGCTCTTCCTATCTGAGGAGATGGTGCTAAATACCCTCAGAAAGGAAGAGGAGGCAGACAGAGGAATGCCCTCAGGAGTGAGGTGAGAGTAAGGAGACAAGTCTCTGTGCCTGGGAAGGGGAAAGTCAGACAGCTATTGAAGAGCCAGATGTCAGTGCCACTCATAATCTCCACCCCAAGGAGGGGGCGGGACTCGGAAGGGGAAGGCCGCCTGGTACACCTGACGGGGCTGAGCCTGGGCAGGTGTTCTCCAGCCTTGGCAAAGTTACCGTCCATGAGTGAGACACAAAAATAGACTGCAGGGCTTGAAGAGAACTCGAGGGTGAGGATGTCAGCAGCAACCGTGACAAACTGAAGACTGGGCGTGATCTTAGCCTCCTGTGCTACCCAAGAAGGGGATGGCTCCAGCCATGACTGAGTTTAGCCTTCCTGCCGTGCTGGCTGGTGGGACGGGCACTGAGATTCGACTTCAGTTGAAATAAAGCACAGTAAAGACATGAGGCCTACACACAGCTGTGCACTGAAGTGTACCCTGACATCGATAACCACACGCCAGCATCCACAGCTGGTCCCCGTACGTGTGAACATTTCAGTGAGAGGCTGTATCAGAGAAGGCCCCAACCAGGAAGGGGGAAAAACAGTACCTCCCAAAGGTAAAACATCTTCATCTGAGGTCCTGTGGTCGGCCTTCAATGTGGTCAGTAGTGCCAAGAGCCAAAATACATCCTTTAAAAAAAAAAAAAAAAATCACTTCCTTACCCCCAGGAAATTTATGCATCTGGAATTTTATGAAGCCAAACCCACTAGTCAGTGTCAGAACTGGAATGAGAGGAAACTTTCTGTAGAAACACCCTCCCATCCTCTCGTGTCATAGGTGAAAAATGGTCGGCTTTGTTTTCTTTGCTTGTGAAGGGAAGAAAAAAATATCACGATGCTTAGTCTCCAGTATCCTCATTGCCAGGTGCCTTTATAGTTCCCAAGTTGTCCCATCAAACTGAGTTACAACTCCATTAAAATGCCACACTCAATATTTTTTGTCTCATCCCCTAATACTCCAATCCCTGGCTGTCAGCAGACACATCAGGAAACTCCCCTATCCGGAGGATTTGGTTTAAGGTTTATCTTGGCCTGGGAAAGAGAGGAGAAGTTAGGAAAAGAGGAGGGACTCAGAGAGAACCCAAGTGGCTGGCAGTGGGGAACGACAAGGCTTATTCATTCAGGCAAGTCAGGCCCTTCGGGTCTCAGCAGTAGGGGCAGGCAGACGGGTAGGGACCCTGTGAAGTACCATTTTAAAGGAGAGATGCGGCCAGGCTGAAGGAGCGCCCATCAGCCCCCAAGGGGAGGAAGTGAAAGCGGTTCCCCAGTCAGCAGCTCCTCACCAGAAAAGGGGGGAAAGTGGCCCCAGGTTGACTCAACCCAGCAGATCCTGTCCAAGGACAGTTATGGAATGCAAATATTTAGAAATCCTGTGGTTGTTTAGCGCTCTTCAGAGCACTAAACACACACGGTGTGTCCCCAAACCAAGATGAATGAGCCCTGCTTCTGAAGTTCCCTGACCTGCAAGGATAAAAGGAAACAAACTGTCAGACAAGGGTTATCTTCCCCCCATTTTGTGCTTGTAAATCTCTGTCAAACATGCATTGTTTTCTGGTCCTAAGTGTCCTCTTCATGGAGGCAGGTGACTTTGGATATGCAGAGTTACTCTTCCAGTGACTCTCCCCGTGGCTTTCCACGAGAAGGGATTGGAGGAGGAACAAGAAGAGGAAGGGAAAGGGATTCGAAATGAGAACTGGATGTTCTTCACTGCGTAACTGTCTAAGAGCAGAGGATGTGCTTCAGCCCCTTTGCAGCTCGACAATAGGGCCTGGCCCTCTGCCTGATAGATGTGAGTCAGGTGGGGACGGGCACCTGGTGGGGTTGGAAGAGAGGCTAGGTGGCCGTGCTCTGTGAAAGGACAGCTGGCCTCCTGGAGGTCACTGGCCTTCCTCTGAGCACCACCATGATTTTTTTGAAAGGAAATAGAGAATATTAAAAGTCTGAATAATTAAGCCTTTACTGAAGGGACCAATAAGATTCTAATCCATGGCCCCAAAACTACAGGGATTGCTAACACAGCTAGCTGGTACTTTGGAGTTAGTGGGAGATTCCTTTTCTGGGCGAAGAGAAGTGGGGAAGGAATTGAAAACTCACCAGGGAGTCTTGAGTAGAAATCTTGAACACGCACCAGGCGCTCAGCTGCCGTGTACCTGAGCAGGAAGGAGACGACGTGAAAGTGGGGGAAATACCTATTTAGGACACCTGGGCACACAAACCGGGAGAAGGTGACAAACTTGTGACTAGAGGAACAGCAGCTCCTTCCACGAGTTAGAAATACTAAAATTTTACACGCTGAAAGCAAATGAAATCCTTTCACGAACTCACTGACGGGGTTCAGAATGGGCGATCGTCCTGTGCAGTAGTTGTCATCATGGCTTATGGCTATTACACCTCCATATCCTGCTCACTCCATCTCCCCTAAGGTCTCTGACGGCAAGTCTCTCTCTCTAGCCTGATCTCGCACTTGGCGTGCCTGGTTATGCGCTGTCTGAGATCTAGCATCATGAACCACGTCATCATAAAATACGAGAGGTTGGGATAATTGAAAATTGGGGTACAATAAAAGCTATGTGACTGGGGCACACTGCTTTAAAAGAAAAGAATCTTGAGATTGACCGTCAAGCCGTTAGATGGCTTGATGGGATGCAAGTGCGAGGTTGGACGAAAGCAGGGGTCCCCCGAGTGTGGTCCTGGAACAGCAGCAGCAGCGTCACCGGGGCGTTCATTAGAAATGCAAATTATCAAGTCCCGTCACCAAGCCCGGCTGCATTAGAAACCCTGAGGGCAGGACCCAGCTGCCTGAGCTTCACAAAACCCCTCAGGCGAGTCCAACGCAGCCCGACGTTTGAGAACCAACGGACTAAGAAATGAAGCTGATGATCTAAGGAAGACAGCACAACGTCCCATATCAGGAGCATGGTCTTCTGGCTTCCCATGAGCACTTGCTCCAGCCATACTTCATTCTTTAGGCAGATGAACCCTTCTCTTTGGAAAGAACCTTCAGAGACTAGGATCAGAGTGGATCTTGTGTGTCTGTTTCCTTATTTGGATGGTTTTTTACAAAAAGCCACGTTCTGCAGCTAGATTACCAGGCCGATCTCTAAATGTCTCTTGTCAGGTTCTCAAACTCAAATTCAAGCCTCAGAGGACCAAGGTTTCCGTGTTGAGGGTGTTCAAAAAGAATGTGCTTCAGGCGATGGCCTCAGACATGTTTATCATGCCTTTGAGCTGCTGTGCCCGTGTCCTCTCTCGGTATTCGTAAATAGAGCACCCATCTGGGACAGTCTGAGAATGTGGCTCTTCTAGGTAGGATGGGGCCCAACTACAGGATAACAAAGGATAATCTCCTAGACTCCGGGAGACACCAGATTGTGGGTCAGAGGCCAGATGTACCAAGAAATAGACACATAACTTTTCCAGGACTAATCAGCTTGCGTGATTTCGATCCTGAGGGTAGTTTTGACAGTCATGGGCCATGAAGCAGCTGCCAGCTTCCGACAAAGATAGAGCCATGCAATGGGGGCAAAATACCACCCAGAGTTTATGGGGTAGCGTGGGGAGCAAGACGCCACACAGGCTGATGCCACAGAATCCCGCTACATTTATTATGGCTATCAGCACCGTGTTTTTCTCTTTGGCCATCACAGTGTTTCCCGGTGAAATGTAGCCTGTGCTTAACTGACATAGGAGAGAGATTGAGAGGCGGTAATGACCCAAAGCGTCCCCGTGCCATGGGAGTAGAGCAGTGCGGCTGGATATAAACATAACTCAGAGACAGATGTTTTCACAAGCTCCTGTTAAAGCAATCATCATTGCCATATTTTTTAAAAGTCCTCGTGTGCGTGCCCCCTCCCATTTTTGTGACAGTCAAGGTATCAAGGAGAACAGGGGAAGAGGTTTCTGTTCCAGTATTGACCAGAGACCTTAACTAACTTCTCGGATAGACCAAGATGTACGTTTTCACCAAAATTTCAAGTCATGTAAATTTTAGCTGCCCCGTGTCCCTGTTTCCCACTGGGGAAATATTGCAAGTCAATGTTATTCTAAATCGATTATTTAGGGAAATAGTTTTTTTTTTTAAAGGGAACAACAAAAAGCCACTGCTCTAACACCTGATTCTATTGCACCTTGAGAACGTTCAGCAAGGACCAGTAAAGAGAGCAGATTCGATTTTGCCTCTCAGAATGATTAGACGGTGTACTCGTCAGAAATGCATTCAGCTCGATTAATAGCTAACTGACTGAAGTCATTTAAACACATAAAGGTGCATTCTTCTCTCACATAAGGAGCCTACAGAGAAGCAGTTTGGGGTCAGAAGGATGCCCTCAAGAATCCAGATTTCTCTGTCTTCTTGGTCTACCATCCTTGGCTTGAGCTGTTTGGTCTCATGGCAGCAACAGAGCTGTACCTCCAATGTTGTGTCCGTGTTTCAGGCAAAAGAAGAGAAAGCAGACTTCTACTTACATCTCATTAGCAGCCCTGTTGTATGGCCATATTTGGCTGTAAGGGAAGCTAGAAAATCAGGATTTTAGCTTTTAAACCTCTGAAGGGGAGAAGAAATTGGGTCAGCTAATCTAGAGTGTATTATTACAGATGTCATAATAAATAACAGACCTCTGCATTAATTAGTCTTGGCATGTTTCGGGAAACATCATCAAGGACCTTCTCCTGTTACAGGTTCATATAAGCAACAAATCGTGATTCAGTGCGATAAATACTAAATGCCAAGTGTATTTGGCATAAATACTTCCCTGTATTTGGCAGGGAAGACTAGGCCATTGCTTCTCAAGCTTTACTGGGATATCGTTGAAATGCAAATACTGATTCAGTGGATCTGGGATGGGGTCTGAAATTCTGCATTTACAACCGGCTCCAAGGAGAGGCCAGTGCTGCTGGTCCATGAATAGTAAGGGTCTAGGTAACAATTAAACAGGGCCTAAAACAGGAGTAGGAATTCACCAAGTGGAGAGAAGAGAAGAGTGCCCCCAAGGCTGGGGGAATGGCATGCCCAAGTGCACGTGCGTATCCCCGTTCATGCAGTCCTTTGCAACACTCTTTCTAAAGAATTTTCTTCAAAGATATATATATACACATGCATGGATGGATGGACAGACAGGTAGGTAGATAGACACATACAATAAGCAGATATTATATATTCAGTCAACTGTGCTATAAACTTGTGACCAGTGTAATTCTCAGCCAGTGAACACCTTACCACACTCTTCTTGTCTGATGTGTTGGGTTTTCTCTTCTGTGACCTTTCCTTCTGCCATTGACGTTGTATTCTAGGAAACAGGTTTTACCCATAACGATTGGTGAAAGACTTGCCAGTATCAGTCCTGGATTATAAGTCCCACGAAGACAAAGGAAGAGTACCGTGTTCAGTGTTTAAAAAAAGAAGAAAAGAGAGCTTTGCTTCTTGAGTCACTTCATGAAGTAGTCAAGGGCACAAACAATAAAGATCGTCCATACCTTCAATGGCATGAGGCCAATCATAGTATAGCTGCAGCTTGGAATGATTGACTGACAGTTGTGTGACCCGTGACCTAGAAGAAGCTATGACCAGAAAGCTGTCATGACTTTAGAGGATTCGAGAAAATCTGAAGAGCCATTGCCAGTGAATGCAGCCAGACATACCTCTCTGGGGAGACCGTGCTGAAATGTATGTGCTGAAACATACAGTTGGTTCAGGCATTTCCGTTTCCAGGAGTTCACACCCCACCTACATGAGGGATGCTCTATGGGGCACATTTAGAGATTAGCACATAGTCTGATATTTTGGAGTGGAGGACAAGAGGGGAGGAATGGGAAAAGATGAGGCTGCTCTCATCTCAAAATTAGGTTGGTTGAGCCACGCTGAGGTTCACCTTACCCCATGGCTAGTGGGAAACTATCAAAGTTCATAAGCAGTGGGATAACACAGTCCCATTTGGACTTTAAAGGGATGACTTTGTTGACAATGCAGTGGAAAGATGCAGGGAGAGTAGAGCAGCTAAACTGGCGTCAGGGAGGTCAGGTAGGACGAGAGAGAAGATGAGACACTGAACCAGAGCAGTGACTCTAGGAAGAGAGAAAAGTAACAAGATGTAATTGTCATGTTAAAGGTAGGCTCACTTGGGCAGAGTAAACTTTAAGATGTATGGCTGAGGGAGAAAGGAGAAGTTGAGGATGACTCTAAGACCAGGCTAGCAGTTCAGACTCGCATGTGTTTTTTAATTTATATTTGATGGCCTGCAGTTGTTCAAAGGCTCTCTATATGCATTTGCCTTATTTTGTCCACTTCATGTATCTTTGACCCCTGCCTGAGGCTGAAAGCTTTTGAGACCGAGCACAAGGGGGTTTGGCTTGGCCAGCAGGATGAATGATAGTGCCTCTAACTGAGGGAGTTAACCCAGGAGAGGAGCAAATCTTCAGGAGGAAGATGATTCAGGCTAGAGCTTTACCAATAAAGAGAAAAGAGTAGTTTGGCGCTCATGGGTCTAGGACTAGCTTGAACCTTGATTTACTTTCTCTGTGACCTTGAGTCAGTTACCTTGGCCTTCCAGTAGCTATAAAGCAGAAGAAAACATGCACCGCCCTTGTGAATAGCTCCCCAGAGCCGCTAGGCTCATAGCATTGATTCTGGCCAGTACACATTAATCAGTGTCATCCCTTCCTCTTTATAGGCATCTTTACGAGCCCTCATTTCCTTGCACACCCAGCTCTCTAGACTCAGAAAATATGTGTTGATGAACCGGACTCCCACTGTTTCCCCCAAGCAGTGCCCTGTGCAGTCAAAACCGACAGAGGAGAAAAGACAAGTCTGGTGTATCAGGTTTCCCTGGGATCCACCATCCAATTCTCAGTATGCAAGAATTTTTAGAAAAAGTTCAGTGTTTATTTTCATGGTTACACTAAAGACCTCTGGAAATACCATAGATAACCACAGCACCAATAACTATTTAATTTATTACATTTGTACATACAGATGGAAAGAAGCCAGTCTTGGCATAAAGACAACTATAAACAAATGTAAATTACAAATCAGACAGTCAGATTGGAAATTGAAATAGAAAACATTCAAAGTCCACCTAAAGTTTCCCATTCCCCTGTAGCATTAAGGTATTAAGTCCTTTTACTTTTCTTTTTTTTTTTTTCCACTAATCTGAAGTCCCTCTGCAGTTAATGAGCTTTTCTTTCTTCTCCTTATGCATTCAGTTTAAAAAAGCAGGCACTGGGGCTGCAAAGATCAAATAAGACCCTGCCCCTGGTCAAATCACGGTTTAATCCTGTGCCTTGTGCAAAGTTTAGGTGTAAAAAAAATTTTTTTTGATGAACGAGTAAATGGATTAATTTAATCTGTTAACTGTCGTAAAACCCTTTTTGGGGGGGGGGGTGTGGGGAGTATTACTCTTTTCAGTGAAGAATTGTGAATAAACTACAGCTGAAGGTAGAAAGAAATCAAGTTCTAAACCTGTACCTTTGTGATCACGTATTTTGGTCCCCGATTATCTCAAATATCCATTTCTCTCCTCAAGCTAAAGAATCTTGATTAGGTCAAATGTTCAAGTTTAAATATCTGAACTAGAAGCAAACAGGTGATATTTTTCTTCCAAGTGGTGCAGCTATCGTTTCCCTCCACCTGCTAACAAGTAGCCTCAGTAGGTTTAGCTAAACTCATTGGTTTCTCTTTGAAGTCAGAGCAGTGAAACTAATTTGTTTTCAGTGTCCAGAGACCCTAAGCCTGGTCCATGTTACCATCTACTCTCACTAAGCCCAATGTAATAACCGTGTAATCGGTGTCTTTACGTCCTCTCTTGCCCGCTCCATCCTATTATCCACACTATAAGCAAAGTGGTCTATTGAAAGCACAAACTAATTACATTAGCTTAGTGCTTTAAAACCCTCCCATTGCTCTTGGGATAAATACCAGAATCCCTAATGTGGTCTTACACCCAACAAGATAGCTCTGTCCCCACGTCTCCACACTGGGCTTAGACCGTGCCTCTCATTCCCCTATTTTCTCTCATTGCCCCGTACATCTCTCTTTGTAGCAGTAATCACGGGAGCAATTTTTGTTCTTTTTAAATTGCTTGATGACTGTCTCCCTCACTTGAAAATAAACAGCAAGAGAGCGGTGACCACCTCTCTTTGGGCTCATTGCTAGATCCCTAGTAGCTAGCTTAAAGCTTCACATGCAAAAGGCATTTAATATATGTTCATTGCATGAATGAAGCAATCCACAAATAAATGATCGATTGTTCTCTCAATCACCAGATGCTGTTTTTAGTAGTAAGAAAACTTATTTCAGGGATGAAAACTTGCCCATTTTGCCTACTTCTCCAGTAAAGATTACCTTCTAAATATTTCAAGGCCTTGATGGTAAGCTGTGAAAGGATTTGTATTTCTACCATTCCAGAAGAATGGAGGAAGAGGGGAAGCATAGTTATGAACTACTGTCTCTGAAATTCTCTGTGATTGTCTGCATTTATCTGGTGCTGAATGAATCCTTATCTCTCTAGTAAAGTACTGCGTATTTTGTCTGTAGAAATCAAAGATTTGGGTATCTAGTCAAATCAATTCACAAATGTTGTAGGAAATGTTCTTCCTTGCTTCAGTTTTATTTGTGCACTGGCCTGCCTTTTGTAGTTCAGCTAATTGTGACTCTAGACATTGGACCACAAAGATGAGTAAGATACATGCGCTGTTCTTGAAGACATCTAAGCCCAGCAAGGAGTGTGACCTCTTAAACAATACAAGACAATAAGAATTATAAGTGTGTACAAGTCCTAAATGAGAAGGAATTGATATGATTGGAGAGTATAGACTTTTTAAGTTTATATAATCAGGAAATCAAAAAAGTTTATCACAGTTGGCCAGGCACTATGGATACCAAGTAAAAAAGAATGTCCTGGGCTTCCCTGGTGGCGCAGTGGTTGAGAGTCAGCCTGCCGATGCAGGGGACGCAGGTTCGTGCCTCGGTCCGGGAAGATCCCACATGCCGCGGAGTGGCTGGGCCCGTGAGCCATGGCCGCTGAGCCTGCGTGTCTGGAGCCTGTGCTCCGCGACGGGAGAGGCCACAACAGTGAGAGGCCCACGTACCGCAAAAAAAAAAAGAAAGAATGTCCTTTATTTTGTGTGTTTAATTAAACCTTGTATCCAGTTAAATTTTGCCCTGAACAAGAGCTTGCTTTTTCATTGCTTTCTATGTAAGTTCCATTGCCCTAAATGGCTTCTTCATCTCTGACCCTTAATTCTTGCTACCAGCTCTGTCTATGGCATTTTCCTTCAAGTGACCTCTCAGTAATCAACCTTGACTCCTCTGATACTTCTGTCTACTGGAACATGGACAGAACCAAAGGATGAACTTGGTAGTCCTGTAATTCACCCATCCGTCCAAATTAGGTATGACTTGTACATGCTTGTCATCTAGGTAGGGAAACAGATATGAACAGAAACTACAGCACCAGCAAAAGCAAGGAACTTGGGATGAAAGCCACACAGCATGTACTCAAAAGCATGGACTCTAGAAAAAGAAGACTAAGTTCAAATCTTGCTGCCATCTCTTATTAGCTGGATGAAATGAAGCAAGTTACTTAACCTCATCAGTAAATTGGAATGATAATACTCATCTCATGAGGCTCTAGCAAGTGTTAAATTAAGGAATTTATGTAATATGTTTAACCTAGTACCCAGTACAGAGCGTGCACATAATAAGTGATAGACGTGACGATGATGAACAAAAGGATCATAAAAACATATATAAGATGCTCCAGGAAGCGGGTGATTCTGCTTAAGAAGTGGCTCGCTGAAGAAGAGACGTTTGAGCTAAACCTTGAAGGGTAGAAGGAAGCCAGGAAGGGGCTTGGGAAGATGACATTTCAGAGAAAGGAAAAATGGTAAACTAAAATAAAAGGTAGATTTAAGGCTAACGAGTCTACAGAAGAACTAAATGATGTTAGCTTGAATCAGGGGCTCAGCTATGGATAACAGAAAAGAAGAATCTGAACCAAATCTGGGATATATTCCCTAGACTAGGTTTCAGAGTGGTGACATAAATTATATTAAAGTATGTTGCGTGTAAAGTATATTCAGTTAACAACTTGAACTTCATGAGATGGAGCTGTTATCAAAGGTCGCCGTCTTCTTCACCAGCATTTATATGGAGCCCTCTAAGTGTTTTACAATCAGGTTTAAAAGCTGTTTCTGTTGTTGAAAACTCTTCTTACCTCTTCTTAAATCATAGTGCACATTTTCAGGGTCACACTAAAAATTCAAAGATACAGACCACGATTTCCTTCTTTACTCAGAGGCTACATTGTTCAGCTGGGCCTAGGAAGGGAAGTTCTTCCAAACTTTTTCAAAACCTACTTGGGGGCATTACATTCAAATAGGGCATGCTCCTAAAATCTTACCATTTTGTGTCAGCGTCTCTGTCTCCCCACATCCCCCATTCTGGCCCTTCTTCTTTGTCAGCTCAAGCTCTTTGATAATTGACACCCTCACTTTTGAGACTTTGAGCAATTTGGTATTTTGCTTATGTTTGCTTTTTAGCCTCATATACTCCATAAATCACCCAATAACTTCTATTCCATAACTACAGAGCTGACACTTGAGAAACACAGTTTGCTATTTTATTCTCCTCTCCCATTATCCATTCAGCCCCTCCATATGTATTTTTCTTACACACAAACCCAGTACTAAAAATACACATATGTTGAGGGTTCTGCCGAAATACTTAGTGAGTAATCTAACTTGCCTGAGACCGAAAGAAGTATGAGGGTCCTGAAATAAATCCCTTTGAAATGAATGAACCAATTTGTGTGGAACCTGATGTATTAAGACTCCATAAGTGTATGGCTGTGGGATATAAATTCACTGGGCCAAATCTATACACCTCACGTCAGCCTTTAGGATTGACATCCTTCCCCCAAATGTCACAGGTTCAGCCATTGTTTTCGTGCACAGTGCAAGCATATCGTAGCCCCTGTTTTCTTTCTCTAATTTCTTCAAAGCTCTAATATTTACCTAAAAGTACCATGTTTATTTGTTTACTTATTTGTTGTCTGTATCTTCTCTCTGGATTGTCACTCTGTGAAGGAAAAGGGGACTTTCCCGTGCTGTTTCCCACCATATTCCCCACACTAAATCATGCTAAGTGCTCAAATTTGTTGAAGCGATTTTTCAAACCCAAAGCCCCATAAGGCCAAATTAGTAACTTTACTTGCTTGTATTTCTCCTAAAAATAAAATAATAATGATGGCTATAACTTATGAGTACCTGCTACCTGGCTAGTACCGTGCTAGCATTCTGACATAGACCTGTGTAATCCCCACAGCTACCGTGCACAATCTATACTTGTATTTTATTGCCTTTGCAAATGAGACTGTCAAATCTCAGAGAGGTTGACTAACTCACCCAAGGTCACAGAGCAGGGAAGCAGAGGCTTTAGGGATTCAACGTAGATTACCATCAAGTACAATGCAGCCTCTTGAAGTTATTAGATGCAGCCCTTTTGTATTGATTCTGGACTGAGGCTATAAAAAGGTATTGTCAGTTTCAGTGGCTTGCTTCGCTTCTTCTTAGATGTTGTGGTTGTAGGGATGATTACTCATTCTCCTGCTTCTCATCCTTCTGTCAAGTTCAGTTTTCTACATCCTTTGCGAAGAGCAAACTAAAACGGATCCCTTTTCCAAAACTCATCAGTCTCTCCCAGTTACATTTCTAAGCAAATCTGAAGGGCCCCAAGCCTTACAGTAAAGTCCCGCCATCGAACGAGTCCGACAGCTCTCCCTGATCCTGTTGGATTTTATGGTTTATCTGAAGTGTCTGACCAGCTGTGTCAGAGTGGCAAACTTTCCATACAAAAGCAAAGCAAGAGGGGAAGTATGCCCTTCGCCTACCAACTGGCATAGTTTCTTCTGAATTCCATTCCAAGTTTTGCCTGAGACTTTTCGAGAGCTCTGGGTCTATTCCCTTACTCCAGTGAGCCAAGTCAGGGCCACCATCTGTCCAAATTAGGCAGACTGCTCCTTTTATTTATTTATTTGCCTTTTGAAAAAGGTCCCTTGAGTTCTTGTACATATTTTAAACACGTCTTATCCCATTAGGTCACCGTTGTGTTTGTCTTGCCTTTATAGGAAGAAATAAATTCTAAAGAATTTGGAGGACTTCAAAATTCATGGAGTTTCCCCTGCACTGATATTCTACTCTAATATTTGAATGAGTTGTATGTGTTAACTCTGTGCAGATCATTATAAATATATGCAGGTTATTCTACTTCAACATTTCCTCAAAGTTGTTAGGAAAAAAGGCCGTATCTTGCAGGGCTGGGGGTCATTGGCACAAAGTTTAAACTCTAAATACAGTGGGAGGCTACTAATGGGTTCTAAACAAAGGAAAAGCATGATTCGATTAAATATTTAGTGTGACAGAAGCACCTGAACCATGTTTGTTTAACAATCTTATGAGATATATCCTCACACGTCTCAAAATCTCCCCATATAAGGCAGTCATACCACACTCAGCTAATACTCGCTTACATTAATTGTTAATACTTTGGATTGGTCAGAGTATTTTTCCCTCCTAAATGGATAGGAAGGTCAAAGCTGAACTGGAAGACCACATTGATTTGAGTGTCCGTTGAGTTGGCAGTGAAACAGAAAATGTTGAACCAAACAACCCTCTTTCCATGATAATAACTGAAGAGACAGAGCACATCCCCTAGGGACTTCCATCCTCAGGTCCACAATGGAGCACTTGTTCCAATAGCTCCTTGGAAAGAGTTGAGGAACCCAGGAGACTTGAAGAAGCAAATACATGTTCCAGTCCTTGCATAGTGGATGAGAGGAGCCAGAAAAGAGTGGACCAGAAAGCTGGACTTTGACAGCAAGTGAGGTCACAAGAGATGGATGAGGGATGAGATCATAGCCCATGTGGTCCAGGCTTGCCGTTACCATATGAGAGGGCACAGCCTATCTGAGAGCCTCAATGGCCATTTTCTTAGGAGATGAAGCATGAAAAGAAAGGCCTGAACATCAAAGATAATCTGAAACTGAGATTTAAAAACTCATAAAATCTGAAATCACCATCTGAAAGCTAATGGAGTGTTTAGGTCTTGAGTTTGACTGTTAAGGGCTAAGGATTAAGAAGAAAGGAGAGACTGACTCTTGGTCAATGGCAGCGTGTTTCTAAGGCATGCTAAAGCCCTTGAAGAAGCCCTTTTGAACCGTGCTAAACTTATTAACTTCTCACTGACAGAGTCTGTTTCCAACACCTGACAGCTAGGATCCTGCTCTGGTTGAGGTAGAAATGTTACACACTGTTTTATCTCTCACTTCGTCAGGGCACCGTGTAAGCAGTCTGACCAAACCAAATCTGTTGTCAATGCTGGGAAATGCCTCTTGCCTCCTGCTCTGACAGGAAGTCACCACGGTTGGTTTAGCTAATAGAATTTCTTAAAAGTTCCTTTGACACGCAGCACTGAAAGTCACGCTATGCTCTCTTCTTCTTTTAAAGAGTGAGACTCACTTTTTAAATGGTCCCATTCAGGCACATTTACGAAGTGCCCGCCGTGTGCTGGATGAGGAGTATATGCAGGTGTGTGCTTTCTGGCTAGAGGAGGAAGGGTACATGTGGCACCTGGAGTACCTACTTGTGGGCGACAGTTGATTAACAGCAGAATTGGTGGGACTGCATTCCCATCCACGCCCGAACAATAAAGGCAAAAGAGATACCTCAAAGTGGAGCCTAGCTTTAAGTCAAATGAAAAACTGATTGAAAGAGTGAACTTTCCTAGGATCTACTTCAAGCAAAAGAAATAAAAATTAAAACATAGCTGCTTCTGAAATGTTCAGACCTAGGAATCGCAACTTTATGGTAGAGCTGCCTCTCTGAGACTATAAACATGAAGAGAGGTATCCAAGTTGTTCTCTGTTCAGTGCCCAAAAGACATTTTATTCCCGGGAAAACAAAGACATAGACCCAATGGCAGAAAAAAATCAAAGACTGCCCTTTAGCTGGTTACTTAAAGTCCTTCCTAGCTCTTCTCTCCCTCACTGAAAGAAGATTTAGGTGCAAGAAAAGTTAATTAAGATAGATTTTCTCTGGCTTCTGTATAAATACAGCCGGAAAATGGGAAACTAAGTTGTGGGAGTCTGGGTCATTCTCTAGTTTGAAATCATTAATTTGAATCGACACTGTTTTTTGTTTTTTTTACATGAAGAGATTTGGCTTTTCTTTGATCCCTTCCAAATAGAGACTTGTTTGTACTATGCTCTAAGACATATAGAATAATTAAAATTATCTGTCAGATCTATATCTCCATCTTGTCTCCTTCCCTGTTGCCTGTCCCTTGCTCTCCGTGGCTGCCTCCTGTTCCCAGTCTGCCCAGCATTGAGGTCCAGCCATAGATCCCCCAAGTAACCGCACAAGTTGAATGTACCCTTCGACACACAGCTTCTGCGGCCCCACTGTGACTCACAGCCAGTGTGTCCACCTAACAGCTGCCCCAGGGAGGAAGGGAAAGGAAAGCTGTCCGTGTGCAGAGCAAGGGACACTCAAGCGAGCCACAGAGGGATGCCACCTGCCCCCAGGTTGAGAAGTGACTTGTCCCCAAGTTAATCTTTGTTTCTTATTGGAACTGTTAGACAGCCCCACGAAATCAGAGACCCTTCCACTTTCAGCCCCGAAAGGAATTAAGAGGTAACATCACCTGCCACTTGAGTACGTCTTGTGAACTAGATACTTTCTAAACACTTTATGTGGGTTAATCCGTTCAATCCTCACAACAACCCTATGCGGTAGGTATTATTATTACCCCTGTTTTACAGATGAGGAAACTGAGGCTCAGAGACATTGAGTAGCCTGCCCAAGATCACAGAATAGTAAGCTGAGGAGGCCCTGTGAGACTAAGTAACGAGCCCACGGTGGAAAATAATCCCTCTATGGAGTCTCTTCTGGTGTCGTCCACCCGTGTTCCCCACCCAGACCCCCAGTCCAGTCAAACTGGCAACATTGTGCTTCTGCTGTTCCCTACACACAGCTCTTTCCTCGCATCCATCCCGCTTTACTGCTCTTACCTGTTTGTATTGGGTCTCTCCCTGGCGGTCCTTGGGGGCGGGGGTCCTGTCATCCTGATCTCTGTGTTCCCAGTGCCTAGCATAACCCTGGTGCTTATCCCACTGCAAATGTTTTTCTTCTCTTGTATTAATTCTGATCAATTGGCAGTGCTTCTGAGGAAGTCTCTGTCATCGTTGGGGACAGGGTGGTAAGGGTGATACGCTGTGGCTGTTGTGGGAAAGGAGAGTGGCGGTACATCCACCACCCCATCCCCTGTCCCTGATTCCAGGGGCTGGAATAGTGCACACTAAGTACATTTGGTTATGTTGTGACTGTGTATTCTGAGTTTGTTCCCGTGTCCTATAGACCCAAGAATGTTTCACCCATTAACCCAAGCTCTTCCAGAAGTACAGCTGGCCTGTGTGATTCTGAGAAAAAAATCACCATTCTTACAAATCCTTTTGATTACAAGACCTGGGAATATCAGTCTCTGGAAATCCTACCCAACCATAGCAAATCAGAAGAACCAAGGCTTTGAACAGAGGTTTGAGAGTCTCCGGGCATGGGAGGGTTTAGACGCCAGGGTTAGAGATGAGTGCAGAGAAGGAGACAGATCCCTGGGGCGAGTGTCAGGCAGACAGGTAGGAAGAAGTCTAGGAGGGTCGTGGCAGGAAAGTCAAGGGGATGAGAGAGCTTTAAGACAAGGTTTATTATGTACCGTGGGAGTTTGGGTAAGTGCCAGGGCTACACCGTCTGTAAAATGGTGAGATTTGAAAGGCAGTATGTCCCTATGGCTGTGACACTTATTAGCTGTGAGTCTTGGGCCAGTTATGTAATGTCTGTGGGATTCATATATAAGATGAAAAATAAAGGTATTCCGCTGTTGTGACAACTAAGGGAGAACAGGGCTTAGAACAGTGCCTAGGTGCAAAGGACATGCTTAAATAACAGTTGTGAAGACACCTTGGAGTTATTTCAGTGCTTTCAGCATGTTAAAGGTAAAGGAATGAGTGGGCAGCAGGGATTCAGGTCCCAGCAGATCCAGGTGCACTTACTGGACATTTGGTCCTGAATGAACAGAGATGCTACAGAAGATGAAGGTGTAGGAAAGGAAACAGACATAGTGGATCCCATCACACTTCCCTCCCAAGCTCCAGGCTATTCTAGAGTGGTCTCCCCCATAGCCTCTTCAATCTCTATCTATCCCACCACTCTTCTTTATTTTTTATTTAGTGCTTGACATTATCAAACATTGTCTTGTCCATCTATTTGTCTATTGTCTTCCCCACCATCACCCCCTTCCACCCTAGAATGTAAATTCCCTGAGAACAGCATCTTGGTTGTCTTGTCCAAGACAGTCTGTATCTGCAAAGCCTAGAATTGTCCCTGACTGTTGTTCAATAAATATTTGTTAAATTAGTTAATTGTTGAATGAATGCCTTATGTCCTCAATCCCACCTAAGGGTGACCTGAGCTCATTTGTCAGCAGAGAGAAAGAGTCCAGGGGTAGCGGAAATCTTGACAAAGAGGAGAGCAAGAATTATTAGGAGCCCAGGATCAAAAGCACAGGTGGAGGGATGAGAGTGGAAAGGATGGAGACTATTTCTTGACCTGGATATCGGGTTTCATCAAGAGCTAACAGCCCTCTCACTTTCACTCGCAGACAGCTGGGCTCTGATACTCGTGTGACTAGGCAGTGCTGTTATAATCATCTTTATAAAATAGATCAGAGGATTATATCCAGCAAGTAGCCATCTGACCTCCTTATGGTCCTCACAGCCTTTCCTTTACATGGTGGTCTACTCCCTAAACTAAGCTGACCTTGTCTTATTAAGAGCAACTCTAAAAGATGCTCAAGGGCTTCCCTGGTGGCGCAGTGGTTGAGAGTCCGCCTGCCGATGCAGGCGAAGCGGGTTCGTGCCCCGGTCCAGGAAGATCCCACGTGCCGTGGAGCAGCTGGGTCCGTGAGCCATGGCCGCTGAGCCTGCGCGTCCGGAGCCTGTGCTCCACAACGGGAGAGGCCACAACAGTGAGAGGCCCGTGTACTGCAAAAAAGAAAAAAAAAAAAAAAGATGCTCGAGTGGTTAATGTGAACCCTGTTTAGAAAGCTCCATGCACACATGGGAAGAAGTCTTGGCTGAGATGAAACAGCTCATCTAAATGTAGTTAGTAAGTGAGTACTCAAATCTCTAGACAGTATTTAATAGAAAGGAAAATCTCCACTTATGAGTAAGAAAGTACAGCTAGGAAGACTAGCAGAAAGGAGAGAATTTCCCTGACTTCTAAGCTTTAACACCAATAAAGATACACAATGAAGTATAACTTTGTGCCTGAAATAAAGGCTACACAGTTTGCTCTGTGTTTTAATATATGCACATAGGGATAATACCTTTCTTGTGACATTTGTCCTTAATATAGTAGTTTGTCTTTGGAAAGGAATCTCATTGGAACAATTGGCAAAAATAAAATTTAGTTCTATGACCATTGGTGCAGAAATGCATAAAATTCTGGAGTCCACAGCAAACTGCATGATAAACGGTAAAGCTAAAACTACAAAAATGATCAAAAGATATTTCTCCAGACTTTGGCAGTGGTAAAGAATATAAGTTGAATTTGGTTTTCAGGGTAATTTTCATTAATAGTAAAATCAGATCATTTGAGAAACAAAGGTATCACGAGTGTTTTCTCAAAAGTTAGGAGAAAAGGACATCTGATTGAGATATAAAAAAAAAAAAAGATCCTCTAAAGACAGCCCAACATCATTAGGAGTGTTATTGAGTCATATTTAATGAAGAGGACCCCATTTGCCTTTTTTGCACTGTAATATTATATTTCTTATATTTTAAAAACCGGCATGACCATATATATGAAACTCAACAACAGATAATTTCCACTGTCTGCATTTCTTTATTTCCCATAAATTTTTGTTAAACTAATTATTGCTTTGAATTAATGCTAGGCTTCCTCAGTCCCATTTAATGAGCCCATTTGTCAGCAGGGAGACTCTGGGAGTCTAAGGGTGAACAATACTGGAAACCAAGAATCCTAGAGAACCCTCATTCCCAATGTTTACACTTGTTCATTCAACCAGCGTTTGTCAAGCTCCTATCCTGTGTTAGGCATTTTTATAGACAGTGAAGACAGGGGTGAACATGATGAAGACTCTCCCCTCCTGGATAAGCTCATCTAGAGAGAAGACAGATAAAGAAGAGAGGAAAGCTGAGGCCAGAGCTATGGAGCACATTTAGAATCTGACAGTAGTAAAACAAGGCAAAGAGACTCAGGAGTCCGTTGTAGGATAGAAGGGAAAAAAAAGGAGCTTGGCATCATAAAGCTTTAAGGGTTTCATCAAGAAGGAAAGCATGATCAGCCTGAGCCATGGCTATAGCAAGAGACCCAGTACGATGAAGGCAAAGAATTGGCCACTGGATTTGGTAAGATTTCAGTCAGTAAAGACATTGAAAGAGCCAATTCAGTGGAGTGGATGGGGACAAAAGCCATCTAAAGAAGGATGAGGAGGGAACTGGGAGGTGAGAAAGCAGAAACACTATGTCTAAATAACTCTTTTAAGGAGTTTTGATACAAAGGGAAATTTAAAAATAAAGCTGGTCTGGGAACTAAAGGAATCCACTTCAGAAGACAGTAAGTCACAAAGACAGTGGTGAAACTGGAGACCCAGCACACGTTTGCTCAGCTCAGCTTCAGTCGTACAGAAATTGAAGCCCAGAGTGTCAGATCTCCAACTTTTCAAGAAAATCTTGAAGGCTGTATTTTTTTAAATCTCCCAATTGTACATGTTGACTCAACAAATCACATCTGTAGGCCAGATGGTTCAACAGATGAAAACCCCTGATTTTAGTGATTAGACCAGGGAGGGAAGGAGAAAGATTGCTTGTCTTCTGCTCTCAGTCCTACCTCTGTTCTCTTTCTGAGCAATATCCACCTCACATACTTGCTCTTCCATATTCTGTTCTAAAGTGGAAAAAAATTTAACCACTTCATTTTTGTCTGTCATACCAAATAACTAGTTTTACCTTTTCTCAATTAAATTGATGAGTTGTTTTGCTTCATTATTTATTTCATTTATATTATTATTTACTAAACCAACAAGAAGAAGTAGAAAAGAGAACTTAAAAAGCAATAATGTTTACCTTCTTTGTTCTTTTTTGTGGTGAGAACAACCAAGAGCTACCCTCTTAGCAAATTTCAAGTACACAATACAATATCATCAACTGGGGTCACTTTGCTGCACACCAGTTCTCCAGAACTTACTCATCTTGCATAGCTGGAACTCTGTACACCCTGACCAATGTCTCCCCAATTCTCTCTTTCCCCAGGCCCTGACAGTCACCTTTCTACTCTCCATTGCTATGAGTCTGACTATTTTAGATTCCTCACCTAAGTGAGATTATATAGTATTTGACCTTCCGTTACTGGCTTATTTCACTTAGCATAATGTCCTCCAGGTTCATTCATTCCTGTTGTCACATATGGCAGGATTTCCTTTATTAAGGCTGAATAATATTCCATTGTGTATGTGTATGTGTGTGTCTCACATTTTCTTTATCCATTCATCTGTAGATGAGCACGTAGATTGTTTTCATATCTCGGCCATTGTAAACATGTTGTATGTCACAAATGTATACGTATATCAGGTTGTCAGGTCATCTATCCTAAATATATATAATTTTTAATTGTCAATTGTACCCCAGTAAAGCTGGGGAAAATAGAGGGAAATCACCTGTAGCATACATATACACTCCACATGGATGAAGGGACAAAAGAAACTGTGTACCTGGGGAGCTGCCAGGCGTTCCAAGAAATTAAAGATGGTCTACTGCTATATGGTATGCCCTGCACCATTCTGTTAAGCTAAATACAATAAATATAGTCTTAGATTAAAACAAACAGTAATAACATTTACAATAGCAGCAAATAAAACATCAAATACCTAGGTATAAGTGTAACAAAAGATAGGCAAAACCCTACACACAATCACCTACAAAACATTATTAGGAGAAAGTAAAGATGATGTTAAATAAATGAAAATATATTTCATGTTCAGTGATTGGAAGATACAATATATAAATGTATAAATATTATCAGTTGATTTATTGATTAAATAGCTGGCTTTGAGGTAGGCAATTCCAACCAAAATTCCAGAAGGTTTTTCTCATAGAAATTGACAAGGAGATTCTAAAACTTAAATGAAAATGCGAAGGCCAAGAATGCCGAGGTATCATTGAAGATGAATAAAGTTGGATATCAGAGTTCATTGTAAAACTACAATAATTAAAACACTGTGGTATTGGCACTATAATAAACAGTGGAACAGAATAGAGAGTACAGGAATTGACCCATCCGTATACAATTACTTGAATTATAACAAAAGATGGCCTTTTCATGGTGCTGGGACAACTAGATATTGAATTTTGACCTCACCATTCACAAGAATCAATTCAATCATATTTTTAGATCTAAGTGTGAAAGGCAAAACAATAAAATACCTATAAGAAAACATAGGAGAATATATCTTCATGACTTTGAGGTAGTCAAAGATTTTTAAACAAGATACAAAAAGCATTAAAGTGCCATAAAAATTGATTAATTGGATCACATTAAAGTAAGAAGTTCTATTTATCAAAAACTACCATTAAGAGAGTGAAAAGGCAAGCCACAGGGTGGGAGAATATATTTGTGATAACCTATATCTGAACAGAGGGTGTATATATTATATCCAAAATATATATGGAACTCCTTCAAAGAGGAAAAGAACCAATAACTCAATGAAAAGAAAAAATGGGCAAAAGATTTGAAGGGCACTTCACAAGAGGATATTCATATTACCACAAATATATGAATAGGTGACCAACATTATTAGTTATCAGAGAAATGCACATTAAAGCCACAATGAAATACCACTACAGAACCACCAGAATGGCTACAATTTAAAAGACTGATCATTCCAAGTTGCTGGCAAGCATGAGGAGCAACTCAAGCGCACATACTCGTGAGAGGAATGTAAATTGGTAAACTTTGAAAACTTTGGTGGGAACAAATGTTGAACGCCCGCATTGGAGATTTACTCACAACCCAACAATTCCATTTCCAAGAATATTCCCAACAGAAATTTTTACACCAAAAGACATAATCAAGAACATTAATAAGAACATTATTCTTAAGAGCCCCAAACCCAAATATCCATTAACAGAAAAATGAATAAATTGTGGTCTATCCATATAATGCAACGCTATTTAGCAAGAGAATGAACAGATTTAATAGATGCAAGGATACAGATGAACCTCTCAAGCATAATATTGAGCAAAAGAAGCCAGAGGCAAATGAATGCATACTGTGTAATTCTATTTTTGGATTTTCTAAAGTCCAAAATCTGGCAAAACTCATCTATGGTGATTGAAGTCAGGATGGTGTTTACCCTTTTAGGGGTAGTGACTGGGAGGTGGCTTGAGGGTCTTCTGGGTTGCCACTAATATTTGCTGATCTTGGTGGTTGTGTTCACGTCATGAAAATTCATCAAGCTGTGCACTTATGATCTGTGCACTTCCCTGTATGTACATTTCCATTCAATAAACAGCTTTCTTTTAGACATAGCTACTGAGCACCTATGATGCACCAGGCATGATGAAGGTGTAGGGAACATGGTGGTAAACAAGAGGAACATGGGCTCTGACCTCATGGGACTCAGTCCAGTGAATGATTAAATGAGCTAGCTGTTTTTTCCTTTGTGTAGAAAGGACAGGTCATCTTGAAGCTCCGAGATGGATGTACAGAAAACCAAAATTGTAGTGACTGTCTCTTCATTTGGGTGTGTTTAAGAGATTTTAAACCTTCACTTTCCCTAAAACTGAATTCACCATTTCCTCCTCACCCATTCTCAAAGGTAGAGGGATTCATAACCTGTACAAGACTCATCCCTCCACCTCTCCTCTGAACTCTAACTTCCTACCCATATCCATATCTTTTAACATAGTACATTATTTTTTATTTGCATGAATGTTTCCCCCACTGGACTGAATCTCTTGAGAGCAGCTATTACCACCCTTTAATCCTGATGCCTAGCAAGTGCTTGACCTATAGTAGGTACTCCATAAATATTAGCTAGATGGATAGATGGATATGAATATACAACTTCCATGTAGGATACTTTTATTCTTTCATTTTACTTTTGGTGTATCTTAAAAATATATTTGAACAACGATCCTTCAGTCAGTTCTTGGTATGTCAGTTGATTAAAGGCTGAGAAGAAAGAATATCTTCTGGTGGTATAAAGTGCTCACTCTCATAATTTTGACGCTGCCCAATATGATAGTTGAGTTGTCTCCAGCCTGTGTGAATTGGTTAGCTACTAGCAAAGTCAAGCCACTAAATATCAATATATCTAAAGTGAGTACAGTATAGCACTAAAAATAACCAGTATTTCTGTACTACAAGTTCCTCAATGTGAACTTTCCTAGCAAAATAAATCAGTGGCACAACAAAAAAGAGTGAATTAGCGTCTTGGCAAGTAAAACTAGCATCATCTGTAACGTAGCAGCCCAGTCTTTCAAGCTTGCCAAAAGCATCTAATAAATAGTCTTGTTGGAGATACCTTTTGGAGCGCCTTCCCACGATGACTTTCCTTACCCTCAGCCTGAATGGGTCCTCAGCAATCATTTGTTACTACACGACCCAATCCACTGGCCACTGTTGACTGGACAAGGGCCGGACCCTGGCACAAGCTGAGCTAATCAAAGACTCTAAATTAGGATCATGGGAAAGAAACTTAGCCTCTCCTTAGTCTCTCCATTTGACTAGTCTTCTTTTTTTGTTTGTTTGGTTTTGTTTTAAGATCATCTTCTCTTTTTAATTTTAATTTTATTGAAGTATAATTGATTTACAATGTTTTGTTAGTTTCAGGCGTACAGGAAAGTGATTCAGTTATACATATACATATATTCATTCTTTTTAGATTATTTTCTCATATAGGTTATCCCAGAATATTGAGTATAGCTCCCCGTGTTATACAGTAGGTCCTTGTTGATTATGTAGCTTACATATAGCAGTGTGTGTATGTTCATCCCAAGCTCCTTATTTATCCCTCCCCCCACCCCTACCTTTCCCCTTTGGCAACCATAAGTTTGTTTTCAATATTTGTAAGTCTGATTCTGTTTTGTAAATAAGTTCACTTGTTTCATTTTCATTTTTTTTAAATTAGATTCTACATATGAGTGATAGCATATGATATTTGTCTTTCTCTGTCTGACTTACTTCACTTGGTATGCGTAGTCCAATATTTGGGTTTGAGAACCATGGCCCTCCAGGTTCTGCCATGAGAACTGGGGATCAGCAGAAGCAGGTGTCAGAGAGTAAGAATGAGATAGAAATACAGAGAGAAGCAGAGGCAAGAACTAGGGAGAGGTTGTGGGCTGACTTCACAATGGTTTTCTACTCCAGGTGTTTCTGAGGCCTGGCTGTGCTCCCTGCCATAAGATAAGACTCTCTTATGAAAAGGTACTCCTTTGTGTGTAGCTTGAGTTGGTTTTTTGTAACTTGAAACCAGGATGTCCTAAGCAATATGTTTTCATTCTGTTGTCTGGGAAGGGGCATTAACGGCTTCCAAAACCTTCCATTAGGCTAATCTAGCTTTAACTAAATTTGATTTATATATGGTAAAAGTTAATCCATGGTTATGACATAGGCATACGAAATGAAAAGTAAAAATTGTCCTCTATCTTCAGTCCCTAAATCAGTACCCCTAATAGTACCTTATCTATCGCCTAAGAAAGCGATTATAAATATAGAGGCAGATATATTTATATCTTATTTACCTAAATGGAATCATTTTATAAATGCTCTGCATCTTGTTTTTTATAGAGTGGTATACCTAGGATACATTCCAAAGTACACCTAGGATATGTTCCAAAGTCCAAAAATGTAGATCTGTCTTCTTATTTATAAGAAGGATAAATATCTTCTATAAATATCTATCTATAGGATATCTCATTGTATGGAAATTCTGTAATTTATTTAATAAATCCCCTAGGATTTAGGTTGTTTTTAGTTCTCTAGTACTATAACTAATGCAGCAATATCTTACCCATGTATCTTTAAGTAATTTTGTGAGTCTATTTGCAGTATAAATTCTTAAATTATAATTGCTGGGGCCCATGATTTAGGCATTCTACAGGTCAATAAATATTATTTAATTGCCTCCCATTCCATGAGTCTAACTTTGAAGAAAGGGGCATTAAAACCTCCTATAAGTGGGGCCAGAGAGGGTGTGGAGTAGTCAGTCAGAAGAAGCACAAAACACTGAAGTGCGAAAGGGAATATGGTTTTGTGTGTGACAGAGGCTAAAAGATGTTCGATTCTTCCTCATTTGATATAACGAAGGTCACTGAGCTCTTAATTGACCATATTGAGTCACCACGATATATATTCACATTCACCCATATCCTGCCTGGTAGATTGAGATGTGAAACTAAAGGCCAGGCCCTCTGTGGTTGAGAATTCATGAACTCAGCAGATCCTTGGGGATGGGACTTCTCCCTCTAACCCTCCACTCCCTTCCAAAAAATCCTTCTGAACAAAAGGGGAAATAGTAAGGCTTTTTCCACTCTCTCAAGGTTTATGTGGCACTCAGTGACTTAGAAAGCACAGTTCAGTCCTTCTAGGACTCTGGAGTAGCTATGACAGTAACACACACTTTATAGACAATGAAACAATAGACCAAAAATATTTGGTGACCTCCCCACAGTAATAGAACTGGTAAGTTTTAGAGTCTGAAACCAAACCAAGGGCTTATGGTTACAAAACAGGCTACCTTTAAGCGGAGCCACTTAACTGGAATAGCTGATTTTGACCCCCCAAAACAAACGATTTATTTGTAGCTAGTTCAAGCAGTTTGTTAAGCAGTAATTAGCTTTTCAATTGGGTATTCGGGAGCCATGGACACACAGCTCCAGGGAATCAGCAGGGACCTGTTAGGGTTTGAATCTCAAGGTTTCGCTCTCAGGTTATTGAGTCAAGACCTAACACGTGATAGAAAAGAACAAAATCCGTTCAGCTGAGGGTTTGTTGAGGATGAGTTCTTAGGAAAGAGATGAGTAAATACTTCTGACCATTAGTCAAAAAGTCCTAAATTAGCAAAGTTTTCTGAGAAATTTTGACATGTTAGGAAACACTTAGAACTATAGAAATGGTTTTCTGCAACCACTCCATCTCCCTGCACAGACACACACACACACACACACAAAAGCTACCAAGGGTCATTCTTAAATTTCCTTGCGGTTTGAGTTCTGTTGCCAAATCAGCAGCAGTAAATGTTGGCACACAAGGGCACACCACTCCCTGTGTCTGGTTTCTGTGGGTCCCTCTTGGGAAACACAGTTCCTTCAAGCGCCTAGGGCTTGGCCTTGCAATCATGAGTGTTAAAAATAGATGTGTACAAGCAAGAGGAACAACCATGGGAAGTGGGTTTGGGCATTTCCTTTGGTCATATGTGCATCTGTTACCGCCAACTGATTTATAGAATGTGATTACGGATAGCTTACAGTAACAATTTCTCTACCAAATACCTCACTAATAAAAACATATGACTCTTCAGAGGCAAACTATGGTGCCAAACTGAAGAAACTCTCAGGCTGATTCCTAAAATAAAATAAATCAGCATAGCTGATAGGCTTAAATATTCAAGGTGTTGACCTTCCCCTGCTTATTCATGATCTCAGTGCTTTGCATCAGTGGTCTTATTCAGAACCATGGAGTTGAGCACCATCACACACTGATAACTCCATGGCTCCTCCAGGACTAGACCTCTCCACTGAGCTCGAAGCTTGTGTACTAGTCACTTGCCCCTTGACATCTCCAAATGATCATCTCATTAGGGCCTCAAACTTAAACAAAACAGAACTTTGTGGAAGTTTTTCCCCAAGAACCTACTTCTTGCCTGTTTTTCCCCAAATGAGTAAATAGTACCATCGCTCACCCAGTTGCTCAAACCCACCCTTAGGAATCATCATTGATTCCACTTTTTCCCTTGAATCAGGTCCATCAGCAGGTGATTGACATCTTCCACTGTCTACGACTGCTCTTCTAAGTCCACGCCTTCTCTCTTTCCCCCCTGGACTGCTAAAACGTGCCTGATTTTGCTGCCAATTCCTGACAACCCACTTTCCCCTGGTAAAACCCCCTAAGGTCTTCCCATCACACTTAGGATAAAGTACGGATGCTTTATCTTACAGGATCCAGGTCCTCCTTACCTGTCTGACTGATCTCATTCTATGCCACAGAGACTCAATGTGCTCCCATGTCATTCTTTCTGCTCCTCAAACATACCAAGCCTATCCCCTACCTTAGGGCCTTTGCCTCTTCCTGGAATAGTCTCCGCCCAGATCTTCATAGGGTTGGTTCCCTTTGTCATTTGGGTCTCAGTTCAACCACCACCTCCTCAGGCCTTCCCTGAGCACCCAAATCTCTATGATTCCTCCCATCCCTCAGCCATCTTTTATTTTCAACATGGTTCCCATCACTACCGGAAATTATCTTTTCTACTTTAAAATTTTTGGTCTCCTCCATTAGAAGGTGAATTCTTTGAGGACCAGGGACCTCGTCTTTCTGTCTTCTCACTGAATTCCCAAGGCCTGGCCCAAGTTGAATGAATCCTTGCCTGACTTGGTTGATATGGTCAAAGCCAGTGTGTGAGTGTTAACCCAGATGGAGTGAGGCTGCCTTACTCCCAGTAAGAAGTGTCACTGTGGGCTTGGTCTCCACCTCATGTAGGAATTTCTTCTGGAGGAGAAATGAAGCTTCCAGCCAGGGCTACCTGATCAGTTCAGGCAGTTTTGTCACAAACTTCATCCTGTTTCATGTTCTCTGATACAAATGGAACCAGGAAGCTCGTGACAGATTCATGTTTTCATTTACTCTGCAAATATTTGCTGAGAGCATACTATATGGAAAGACAGGGGTAGCGAGAGTTCAGTGGT
The DNA here is from genome assembly GCF_011762595.2 of Tursiops truncatus. Lineage (NCBI taxonomy): Eukaryota > Metazoa > Chordata > Mammalia > Artiodactyla > Delphinidae > Tursiops > Tursiops truncatus. The sequence continues at coordinate 119,788,892 of NC_047036.1, read as the reverse complement.
GAAGGAGACAGAAATAGTCTCTGATTTCTTAGAGCTCATAGTCTGGTGGGGGAGACAAGGTTAACAATTAACTACACAAATAAACATTTAGTTATTTTGTGATGGGGGCTAGGAGAAAAGCACAGGAGGTTATAACAGGGAGACCTATGCCCCCTGGATATTTGGAAAAGGACTCTCTGAGAAACCATCATGCTAGGTTGACAGTGAGGCAAGAGAGAACCACCATCACCAGGCCAGTCCTGCCTCATTTCCCTTCTCTTTCCCTCCATAGTCATTCCCTCTATTAGAAAGGAGGACATTTTCTCTGCACGAGCCTGACAAGGCTGCATGACCCTACTGCCTCTAACAATTGGCTTCGGAGAACTTGCCTGGGGCAGTAAGGGGGAAAGCAGACGGCCACTCGAGCCAGCTTATCTGTGATATGCTCACCCTCGATCCTTCCATATACTCACTAACCAGCACCACCATGACTACTAGAGACCTGCATGTATACCCCCTAGCCTCCTAAGCACTTCCTCTCCGACTGCCTTCCATCTTCACCACTATTGTGGTAGCTACCACCATTCATTCCCTTTACGGATGAGAAAACTGATACACAGAGAATTGTGGTCACTTGCCCAAGGTCAAAGGAGAAAGTGACAAACCCAGAATTGGAGCCCAGGTCTATCAGCCCCACTCTTAGCCACCACACTATGCCACTTCTCTGTGGTAGAAATCAACAACTGGAAACTTCTCCAGGGCAATCTGACTTGGTCAAGAATCAGTACGACTAGGGTCCTCCAGTCCCTGAGATAATTCGGGATGGAAGGAGAAGCCTTCTCTTCAAGGCTTTGTGTTACTTAATTTTACCGGATGTGAACCCCTCCACGGAAATCTGTTTACTAGTCACTTCTGCACTTTCAAGGCACAGTGTACTTTGAAGATAAGAACTCATTCATTCTCAAAAAATTTATCTGAGTCGGAAACAATTGTGAGCACTTTGTAGATAAGGCAACTGAGGTAGAGGACGGACAAACCAATATGGCCCACCTCTCCTAAGCTGTATCGGAAGTGGATGACAAAATGCAGGTCCCATCTCTTGTGCTTCAGTCTGGTCAGACAGCATCTCCAAGCTTCAGCTTCCTCTTCCAAAGCATGAGGGAACTAGACAAGGGCTTCTCTGGGAACCGCCCTTTTCCCTAAATCGCATTACCCAGTGTTGGGTGTGGTGGTCACCAGTTAGCTCTGCCTGCCCAGCCAACGGGCTCTTTTCTTTTGGTGCCTGCTTGTCAGCGTTCCTGTGGGGACCTGTTCTCCCTTGGGAGCCCAAGTGCAAGTCCCCAGGAAGAGGAGGGAAGGGCATGTGGATAGATACAACCCATGCATCCCAATGGAGGGCAGTGTTTTCCCAAAGGAAAATGAAGTTGTCATTAAGCAAAACCCACCCACATCCACCACAAGGGACTGGAGGACTTAAGGTTCTTCCAAACCTGGATGCAAGGGGCCCCAGCCCTAGGTTCGGCCAGAAGAGAGATCCCTTGAAACAGTAAGGCAAGAAGGGCATTGCCGGGGAACAAAGGATCGACGTGGGGTTCAGGTAGAGATCTAAGGAGGGAAAGCAGGCTACCTGGCTCTTATTCCAAAGTTTCTTCTAACCTGCTCCTTTGCTCCAGAGTCTGCGCCAGGCGCTCTGTTGTCCCATCGTAAAAGGAAGATCTGTGGTTGTTTTAATTTTTAAATTCCAAACAACATTTATTTATATATATATTTTTAAATCCTATTGTTTCCTCCTCCATAAGGAATGAAAAAAAAAACCTGGCCTAATTTAAGGCTATTTAGATGAGAGGATGGAAAGATACGAAACAAACGTGACAAAAAGCCAAGAACGAACTAGAGAGATTGTGGAAGAAATTAGCTCTAACCGGAAGTTGCAGACGTGGCTCCAGGGCTGATTCAGGCCCTCAGCCATGTTTTCTTCAGCCAGGACAGTGAGGTCTTCTAAATTGAATTAATTGCCAACATTTAAAAATCAGAGTATTTCCTATAAAAAGATTTTGCCTGGCAGCATTAGGGTAGAATCGAAGAGCACCTGTTCCCTCTGGACACCGCCTAAATTCTTGTCTACCACATCTGTGGAAACCTACTCATCATTGACGTTAACTGCTAGCCCTCCAGAGACATCTGTATTTTGCAGCCTCTGCTTTAGATAGTTCAGCAGCTATGGCCACCAGAGCCAATGCAGACACTTCTCTGAGCTTCCCTCCTCACCCCAGAAACTGAGCAGCTCCTAAGAATGTGAACCTGTGCTGTTTATCTTGTCACGCTCTGTCAGCCATCCCTTGGAAGAAAAGAACCTAAATCAATACCCAGACTAGTTGGAGAAAATAAGATCCATTTGAGATGGGATTTCCATTTCACTTGGGCTTCTGCTACCGGAACCAGTCGTTTACTGTGAATGGCCCTGAGGAAGGGGAGCCAGTGAGGATGGGAGGGAATGAAATTAAGAACGACACACAGCTGAGGATCTGCCAGGCAGGGGAGCCAGCCAGCTTCCAGAAACTGTCAAAGCCTGGATGGGGCAAAGTGGGGGAAAGGGTGCAAGTTGAAACAGCCCCGCAAAGGAACTAGGGAGTCATACAGAAAAATAAGGTGTCTGAAATGTTTGTATCCAGACAAGTGAGGATTTAGCAGTACTATTTATTAGTGCACTTAAGCAATTTAAGATCATTCATAGGTACATTTTAGGTTGCAGAATTAATTTTAGTTTTATTCAATAAATTAGTTCTTTCTTCATCCATGCATTCATTCAACATTTATCGAACACCTTCTGTGTGTCAGGCACTGTCCTAGATTTTGGAAAGGCTGAGCATGGGAGATAAGCAGAAGTTCAGTTTTAATTTGTTGTTTTTATTTGTTTTCATTTATTGGTGTAAATTTTGACCTAAGTTTTCCCTAAATCTCAATAAAAATCCTAGAATAATAATTCAGGGGTTGAGCCAGAGTAGCCTTTGACACAGACAACAGATTCACAGCATGGGAGGAAAAGCCACCCAATCAGTAAAAAGCTTTTTAGCACCACCCATATTTGTATATGTGTTTGCTTGTAAATTATATATACATATATATATATGTATACACACATATGTGTGTATATGAACATATGTATATATATATTTATGTATTTACATTTTGTACATTATAAAATATACAAAGAAATGGATAATTTGAAAAGAATGAGATTTTTAATTTTTGTATTTGCTATTTTTTAAAATAGAAATCCTAATATTTCCCTGCCACCCTATAGTGCATTGTCTCCTGCACTTTTTACGGTGTGTCACATCATGGTGGAGACCACTGGATTAGGCCACCATCCCCTAAAGTCGTAGTGGGCTCAGTGGTAAGAGTAGCAGATGCTGGCATCAACAGGACTTTAGATGGTCTTCATTGATCCAATCAAGTGATGGTGGGTCGTGGGCTTAGCACCTCCCCAAAGCTGCTAAGGTCCCCAAGTGATCCTCTAGCCCACTGAGCTCACAGAGCACATGATGATCTTTCCCAAAAGTAAACCTGCTTGCAGAACTCCATGGCTTGCAGCCCTTCAGAGGCAGTCCTTGCACGTGACAGCAAAGCACAGAACCCTGAACCAGCCTGCCCTGCCAGCCACACCTCTCACCCGCCCCCATTGCCTCTCTCCACCAGGGGATCGTTTCAGGCCCTGCAGCAGCTGCATGGGCTCTTCTGCCCCAGGCTCCTCACACAGTCCTTCCCTCTGCCCCGAAGGCCCTTCATCCATTCTTCACCTTGAATGTCACTTCCTCAGGGACCCTTCCTTGACCCTGCCATTCTAAATCCAGTCACCCGTTAATATCCTCTCAGCACGTTTTTAATTTTTTCTTTATAATAATAACAACTTGGAATCACAAATATATTTGTGTGCTTTCTGTTGAACATCTGTCTTCCCACTGGCGCATTTGTACCTGCCAAGTGGCCCGGCCAAGTGGATGGCATTTAGCATATGCTCAATAAAGATTTATTATAGGAAAGAAAAGAAATGAAAGGAGGACAAAACTGATTCCTTTTTAAATATGGAGGCACCTACGTATATAGTTTCTGAGTACTGACAAAGAGACATTTCCGAGGAAATAGTTTCTGGCAGAAATGTTGGTGAGGTTCGCTAAGGTGAGGTTCATCGCCAGTGAGGCAGACTATTAAATGTGTCTGTAATTACGGGAAAAAGAAAAAAAAATGTCAACTAAGGAAGGCCAGCAATTTTTTTTAATGTGCTCAAAAGAAGTAATTCAAATGTTCTTATGTTCTTGGCTCATGAGAAATACTAAAAAAAAAAAAAAAAAAAAAAAAAAAAAAATTGTTGAAAGAATGAATGAATGAGCCAGTGACTGAACAAGGTGTAAGAGGCCAAAAAATATGAAATACTGAAATAATAAAAATAATGTTCAGCGATGATAAACTAGCTTAATAAAGATGGTAGGAAAATAGACACGATACCGTAGCACATTAGGAGTAGAATAGTAGTTAATATTTATATAACAGTTAATTTGTGCCAGCCACCACTTCAGAAATTATGTGTACGTTAACTCATTTAATTCTCACAACCATCCTTATTAAGATAGGTTCTTTTATTGTCCCCATTTTATAGACAGGGCAACTGAGGCACAGTGCGTTCCTAACATGCCCACTGTCTTGCCAATGGTAAGTGACAGCCCAGGGCATCTGGCTTATATCTGTGAGTTCTTAACCACTGCACTGATCCAGCCACTTTCAATTAAATGAAAATACACACACATACTGTGACATCTGTTGTTTCAAAGAGCAAATTCATCCTTACCCATGGCCCATGAGGAGTTTTATTCCAATTTTTTTATGATATTAAAGAAAGGGCTATTCATCTTTGAGGTTAAAAATATGTCTTGAAAAGGGTTGAATGTCTTGACTTTCTAGGGTTGTGTGGATGAATGCCTCCCAAACATCATACATCTCCCGAGAAGGGAATTCATTGACTCGGCAAATTTTTATTTTATATCTACTAAGTTTGAGTCACTGCTAGGACCTGGTGATTCAGCAGGACCCATAGTCCCTGCCCTCAAGAAACCTATAACTGGGGAGAGAAGCTAAACAAATAATACTTTTTAATGACTGTTGTGAGAGCTATTAGGGAAAAAAATTACATCAGGGTGCTACAAGTAAGGAGAAGCAAGCCATAGTGAGCAGTTCAGAATGAAGGGAGCTCTGGAGCCTTTGTCTCAGCCCTCTACGTGTGTGTGCCCCATGGCCAGAGAAGGTGCTTCTCTGATCAAATCCTGCCCCACCCCTGCTCCCACCAGATACGTGACCTTGGGTAGGTCTTGGCGTCTCTCTAGTGTCTCCATTTTCACACCTGTCAAGTGTGAATAACATGAATGCTCATCTCATGAATGTATTGTGAGTAGTAAATGAGAAAATAATTGCATAGCGCTCAGAACTGTGCTTACAACTACAAGAGGGTGGTCAGCAGTAAACAAGAATTAGCAGCTGTGATTACTAGGAGTAGTAGTGTAGTATTCTATCAGAACCAGAAATCTGCATCTAATAAGAAAGATATTGAAGGCAGTATCAATATGAGGGAATACTTTAAGCTCATAACCAAGATGAATTTTCATGTCATATCACTAAGGGGTTTGCTGAAGCACCTGGAAGACCTGCCAGAATGACTCTCCTGCAAGTGTTCCTGTATCTCTCCATGCTCCTCTTGAGTCAGAATTCCCAGAGTCAGAGAAAGAAGAGTCTGTTTTGGCTTTTCCCTGAAACTTAATTGAGTGTAGCTGGTGTCTAGATACTGCATCCTGATATTTCAGAGTTTAATATAGTTATTTGGGGTTTTGTAGGAGGAGTCTTGAATTCCCCTCCACCTTTTACCAATTTTTGATGTATTATTATGAAGTGATGGGAACCATAATTATTCTTTATCCTTTCAAGTAAATTTAATTTTTTTTTAACTTTAGTATTAATCACTACTTTAAAACACAACAAAACCGTTTCAGTTTCATTGTGCCTAGATAACATGTTGCCTTGAATTTTATTTTGCATTTGCCAAGTTTCTAGGTCTCCAGTATCAGAAAATTAATTGGAGGTTCATGTTTTCTGTATTAAATAGAAAAAGTCATAATGGAGAGAAACTTGCTGTGAGTGCCCCCATTCCTGCCAGTATGGTGTCCCAGTAAGCTCTTAGGCACATCACGGAGGGGAAAGATGGGGAATTACCCACCTCAGGACTCAAAAGGAGGTAAGGGTGGGAGAGCAGAGGGAGTTGATGGCAAGGCCTGAACGAAGGAAGAGAAATATTTCCACCTCCCATGAGTCAAGTCTCTCCAGCAGGCTCATGGGGCCTCCTGAACTTTGCAGCTTGGCTTTAGTCCAGACATGAAATATGGAAAGGCACTCTTGATGCAACGCTTTCATCACCACCGCTGTTTTGCCTCTCTTTCATCTTGGTCAAGAGATACAAGACAGGTTCTTTTTTTTTTTCACAAGACAGGTTCTTGTAACCGCTCCCTGTGATTGCCATGCTAACAAAGTTGTTTACATGGAAATTCAGAAGATTTCGGAATCAAAGGGCATGTGGACATTGTAATCAAGAAACTGTCTTTAGGTCTGCAGAGACTGTTCCCATATGGGAATGATTCGATCTAGCTGCTAATTCTCATTCAGTCTTTTCATGATATGTTTAATAGTGCTCAGGGTCATTGTCTGTTTGGTGACTAATAGAATTAGACCTCCATTTGGGGAATTCCCTGGCGGTCCAGTGGTTAGGACTCGGCACTTTCACTGCTGTTCTATCCCGGGTCAGGGAACTAAGACCCCACAAGCTGCACAGCACGGTGAAAAAAACCAAATAAATAAAATAATAGACCTCCGTTTATATGAGGCTATATTATTAGTTGTATGAGTGACCAGAAAGATTGTTCATGAGGATTACAAAAGTGCACGTGGGCACGCGTGTGAGTGCACAAACGCTTATCAGATAAGTCTTCAAAAAATCACTTAAGTTCCCGATGAAGAGACAGCCAGTTCCAAACCAGTAATCCTAAACTCACCACATGTGTAGGTGTCACTTTAGCAGCTGGGTTCCGGCCATCTCTGTCCCAGAGGAAGGGGCTATAATCCCACAGAAAGCAGAAGATTTGGGAACACCAGCCCTGGGAACTACAGTCTGTCCTCCCAAGGTTCTTTCCCCTTTAAGCAAATCCTCCCCACGCAAGAAATATGTTTATTTGTATTTTCAGTTAAGTTGACTATTTATTCACATTTCCTGCTGATGAGTCATTTATGCAGTTTACTGAAAAAAACAATAAATTGAGAATCAAAGCACTGCAAAATTAAGGATCAAAGACGCAAAACTGACGTAAGCCCCAAATAGGTACGGGTTAAGAATTTAATCAGCACACACATCAGTCAGCACACCAGGAAGGTGTGGAAGGTGCCAGGGAGGCGGGGTTTTTGGATTCTTTTCCTGGGGTCAACACAGGCCTGCCTCCATGGGGCACCTCTCCTGGTTTTGCTCGCCAGATACTTGTAAACAGATCACACACCGGTGTTTGGTCAAGGAACCAAACCACATTTGTCTGGAGTCCACGTGAGGAAAGATCTAGGGCTTGCTCCACATGGTGCCTGTACAAAAGGTATATGTGTTTGTCTCTGTAAGTAAGAGGCCTGAGTTGAGGGACGACCACAGGAAAATGGCCCCGGGTTTACAAGGTGTTAAGGCAGAGAGAGGCACCAGTCCTCAGCACGAGATTGCTGGGGGAGCAGGCTTGAGATCCCTGCCCACACCCTCAGTGGCTCGGTCTGCATTCCACACACAGACTCCTTTGTCCTTTTCTTCTCCAGGACTCATCTGGCCGCAAAGCTGGAGGATGAGTGTTATTTTCATCTCTTGCTCTGCGCACATGTGATCTAACATTTTAAAAGATCAGAGAGGCAGAGATGCATATACACACAACACAGTAGCTTCATTAAAATATCGAGTGATGAAAAATATCACCAGGAAGCTTAGAAATGGATACAAATAACATGTGTTTCGTGAGCACGTACTGTGCGCCACGTGCATTATCTGTGTTAATTCATTCTCAAAACAATCCTATGAAAGGGCTGCCGTTGTTACTTTGTTTTCATAGATGAAACAACTTGAGCCACTGTCCGCAGAAAGTAAAAGGCAGTCCATCTTGACTCCAAGTTCAAGTTCTTAGCCCACTACTGTGCTGTCTCCCTTTGAAGATGAATCAATCTGTCTGCACCTGACTATATTATCATATCAATCCTTTCTATTTTGCAAAGAACCAGTTCTCCAAATTAAAAGCCTCTTAATACCACCCTAAATCCACAGTCTGTAAAGCACACCTTTGAATTGTCGAGTACATTTTCCTTACAACAAATAAAGAGAAAACTTTGAACTTTTCATTCAACCCGTTGAAACACTGACCTTCACATGTTGCCTAACATAACAGGTGAAGTTACACAATCATTTTATAGCCCAGTCCTATCTCTGCTGTTATTACCTCCAGCCTTTAAAGGACAGACCTGATCTAAAGCCCACAAGGGTCTCTGGAGCTCCGAGAGTTCTGCCTTCCCTTTACTAGCTACATACTCACCAGTCTCAGGTGTCCCAGGTGTCTTAGCTTCCCTGAAGGGAACAGACATTCCTGCTCTGTTCTCTTTCTCCTTTTACAAAAACTACTTTCAACTACTCCCCTGCCCACCTGCTTCTATAACCTCCTCCTCCTCAGTTTTGCATGCTTCGACAAGTACAATACTGTTGAACTGCGGTGAAAACTCCACAGTTTTCCAAGGTCAGGTAGTACCTACGACTTTACCAAGGGCTGAAGAAAAGGATCAGCTTTAAAAGTCAGTCTCTCTGTTCTGTTGCCTTCTCTCTTGTCTGCTTGGGCATCCCCTGTTCTCCCACTGTCTGTAGATGCTGACTAGTCCTGAAAGTGAGATAGTAGAGTGACCCACATTAGCCTTTATCTTCTAGAGCTCAGCTTAGAATATCTGGCGTGGAGTCCTTTACATGTGAAGTTCCAGTCTGTAATCCAGTAACCCGCTCTTCTTAAATGTTTATTCATCCAAAAGCACGCCTCCTCAGCAGAGCATGTTTTGAACTCACTCATGAGATCACTCTCTTCTACTCACTGGGACCCAGTTTGCCATGCACAAAAGTAAAGTGGGTTAAACCGTTTCTGAGGTCACTTCCAGCTCTAAGGCTCTTTGATTGTAACTTAGGTTTCCATTTTCCTACATGAGAATTTCCTTCCATCCATCCATTTATGTATTCATTCATTGGGAAAAAATGTATATGCATGGAGTACCTCCTCTGCCCTAGGTATTGTTCTAGGCAGAGGGATTAAGTAATAAGCAGGATGGATAACATCTCTCCTCGGTGGGGTACATAACCTTCTGTCTTTCCTCTCCCCCAAATGATTCGTAAGCATAAAACAAACCCGTGGTAGAGTTGTTCCAACAATGTTGCATATGGAGTGAAACTTGAGTTCAAAACCGCTTACTACATGTGTAACCTCTTGTAGGTCACTTAAGCTCTCTGAGTCTTTCTTCATATAGAAAAACAGAGCCCAAAACCTATGTCATGAACTTGTTGTATAGAATAGAGATGTGTGCAGAGTGCCTAAAGGATGGTAAGCTCTCAGTCATGGTCAATGATGTTGCTGTTATTGTGGGCAGCAAGAGCTAAGACTGTACCCAGAATGTTCACCTTAGGCCATTCTCTTTGCCTTTGTTTAACTGATGGGATTTTTGCCTCAAAGGGCATCTCCTCTAATTTAATCAGGACTTCCTTGCCCACCTCCCTTGTTGAAGTACTTGGGTTTGCCATACGATGACCCAGTGGGTTGTGCCCTGTCTTAGTTCTCTATTGCTGCTATAACAAATTATTGCAAACTAAGTGGCTTAAAACAACATCAATTTATTATCTTACAGTTCTGGAGCTCAGAAGTTTTAAATGGGTCTCGTTGGGCTAAAATCAAGGTGTCAGCAGAGCTACATTCCTTCTAGAGGCTTCAGGGGAGAATCTGTTACCTTGACTTTCCAGCTTCTAGAGGCTCCTTCTTCCGTCTTCAAAGCCAGCTGTGTAGCATCTTCAGGTCTCTCTCTGGCTCCCCTTCTGCCTCCTTCCTTCATGCTGAAGGACCCTTGTGATTACATTGGGCCCACCTAGATAATCCAAGATTTTTATCTCCCTATTATAATCCTAGCTGGTTAGCACCCTTCATTCCATCTGCAACCTTAATCCCCTTTGCCATGTAACCTAACACGTTCATCAACTCCAGAAATTAGGCCAGGGACATCTTTAGGAAGTCACTGTACTCGCTACCACACCTCTCCTTAAGTTTCTCTCGTCCATCTCCATCTTTGCATTCCTGCTCTTACTTCCCTAACGTTGCCTCTAGTCCCCAACCTGTGGAAGCAATACCAGTATGGAGGGCCCCATAGGAGTTCTCCAGGGGACAGATCTGGGTCCCAGACCATAAGCCGAGGGGCCTGAGGCCCAGGGGAGTCCTTGGGTATAAGGACCAATCTGCCCTGATCCCACCCTCCTGTTGTCCTTCCCTACTCAAAACTCCTCCTTGCCTCCCACTGCTTTCTGACTACAGTATGAGCACCTCATCATGGCCTGAAAGGGGCTGCCTCCACGATTGGCCCTCCTGGACACCTTGTCTGCAGCACTTGTCACTTACTGCAATTGTGAGTTTAAATGGCTGGTATCCTGAAAACCCATCACCAAAGTCTAAAAGAAGGTCTCTGACATCAGACAGCTTGGATTCAAATCTCGGTTCCACAACTCATTATGATCTCAGAAATGTTATTTAACCTCCTTGAACTTTTATGTTCCATCTGTAAAATGGGGGTGATACCTTTCTCAAAGAACTGCTATGAGGATCTTCAGTCCTAGTCCAGTAACTGATGCATCATAAGTATTTAATTAATGGAAGCTATATAGCAAGGGTCAGCAAACTTTTTCTATAAAAAGCCAGATAGTGAATATTTTAGGCTTTGTGGGCCAGAGAGTCTCTGTCACAAACATTCAACTCTTCAGCTACTCATCATAGTGTGAAAGCAGCCACAGTCAAAAACTAAATAAATGGGCATAGCTGTGTTCCAATAAAACTTTATATACAAAAGCAAGCAGAGGGCTCTATTCGGTCTGCAGACCAGTTTGTTGACTCCTGCTATATAGGCGTCTGTCAGAGGTGCTCAATTCATGTTCATTGGTTTGCTGTTGCCAAAGCGATTAAACAAATACTGAAGAGCCTCCCAAACTCTTCAGTAATCTGCACCTGGCTTTGAAATCAGGGTCGGAGGTCCTACCCACACTTGACTGACCTTGGAGACCTGTAAAATATCACATATTAATTTCTCTCCACGTGGTAGGCTGACAATGACCTACATCCTTTCTTCTTCCTCCCGTTGAGAGAAGGAATCTAATTCCTTTTATCTTGAACCTGGGTTGGCCTTAGTGATTTGCTTGACCAATAGACGGTGGCAGGAGTGACATTCTGAGACATCTGAGGCTAGATCATAAGAAGACTTGAAGCATAAATCAGGATCATTTACAAAAAGGAGAACAAAGGAAAAGAAGCCTTGAAGCTTCTTCCCAGGCCTCTTGGAATGCTCACTCTGTAAAGCCCAAGCCTTACGGGCAGGCCAGTGGGCATTCCCTGCAGAGCTCCCAGCCATCAGCCAGCATCACTCACTCTCCACCCCAGACAGAACCCAGTCACGTGAGTGAGGAAGCCCCAGTGACGCCATGTGGAGATGAACCAGCCTGCAAAGCCTTTCCTGATTTCCTGGCACACAGAATTGTGAGTCAGATAAAACGGTGGTTTTAAGCCACTACGTTTTTAGGTGGTTGGTTACATCGCCACAGATAATCAGAACAACTGGGAATTTAACTCTGTAAGCGTAGCAGTCTGAGTCTGATTTGGTCACTAGTGTTTCCTAATATTCTAGTATAGCGCCTGACAGTGGGAGGTATTCAGTAAATAATTGTTGAATAAATGAATGAATGATGAATCTGTTCCACCCTGATTGCCTGGCAAACTTCTCTGCAGACTTCAAACCTCAGCTTAAATATCGTTTTCTCTGACCGTCCACCATTCACCCCATTATGTCAGATTCCTTCATTCTTTGCCCTTTCCTTCATTATGCTAATTCCTATTACAGTGCATATAATGATTCTTTTAAGTACATGTTTCATGCCCGTCCCCCTTCTAGAACATGAGCTCCCTGAGGGCAAGGATGGGGTCTATCATGTTCCCTGCTCTACCTGGCACCCAGCAAGCACCCAGCATCAATTAGGCACATAGTAAATATCGTTAAATAACTAACAGAGGTTGCTATACAAAAAAGATTTTACCTAGAAAATTCTGTTTGTCTAAGTCCATTCCAGAAAGCAGCATACATCATCACTGTGCATAAAATACCAAAAAGTCCTAAAAATCTCCTGCAGGGCCTTTTCTTCCTGTCCTTTTCATTTTTTTCGCTTAACTGCCTGACAGAGGTTTCTGCTTTCCCCACGCCCTGAGCGTCCACACAGCTGCACCATGAGCACAGATTGATTCAGAGGGGCAGCTTCCTGTCACGTGGGGCCTCTGGAATTAGTTTTCTGTCACAGCCAAACAGTCTAGAAGGGCCGGAGGCCACCTCTGCTGATCCTCAGGCAGAAGCCAAGGTCCAGACTCTCAAACCCGCCTGCCTCTGAAGGTTCAGTCCTGGCTGCCAAGTTGCCTTCTCCCCTGTGTGAAGGAGACAGGCTGGTTCTTCACAGGCATCTGCTGAGAATGGGGTGAAGGGGAAGGCTGCTGACAGGGGCTGTAACAGGGCTTACTACTGCCTGGGAACCTGGGAGAGAGGTTAGGGCACCAGTCAGGAGCCTGAGCAGAGAAATAAAGAGCTCACCCCTAGGCTAAAAAGCAACCCTTCATGTTTTACTTCAGTGCTTTGAATTTCCAGGGCACGTCCCTCACCATCTGCTAATGCCCAGCTTCCCACCTCCACGCAGCCATGGGTAACTGTAGCATTGGCACACGTCGAGTCAGAGGGCCCTAGCTCTGCCACTTACTGACTCACTCATCTGAGTAGGTCACTGAAAAGCTCTGAGCCTCAGTTTCCTCACCGTGAAATGGCCATCCTGACTATCTGATGGAGTTGTTGTAGGCCTCCAGGATTCAGAAATAACAATAAACACCGTAAATAACAACATGTGAGCACTTCCTGTGTGCAGACCTTGTGCAATAAACTCTAGATGTATTACATCACTGAATCCATACACCTGGCTTCTGAGAGAGAGCTTCTTCTTATTCCCATTCTTACTGATGGGGAAACTGAGGCTGCAGAAAGGTTTAACCACTTGCTCAAAGTCACCGGCTGGTCGGTCCACGGTGACAGGGTCCATGGGACTTTCCATCACCCCAGAGGTTCAGAGCTCAGACTTGGGGGCCAAACAGCAAAGATGAAAATCCAAGCTCCTCAGTGGACCCGCGGGGCGATCTTCCTCTGACCCCCTCACCCGTTCCGCAGCCTTTGCCAAGCAGCTCCGTGAGATGACTTTCCTGCTCAAACTGATGGTGGCCCCAGCCACGTGACCAGGTGCTAAGTGATAGGGAGCTCAGCTCAGCGGGAATGCAGCCACGTTCGTAAAGCGTTCATTTCTCCCCTCTGGACTTACAAAGGCAGTGTTCTCAACTGGGCTTTTAATACAGTCCACTGTTCCCCATACTTCAGGTTGGTCTGCTTCCAGACACAAGAAGCTGAATGTACTTTTTATACCTGCCCCTGTTATTCTGGCCTTCTGAAGAGGACCAAGAAATGGGTGGGGCTCGCTGCAGCCCACAGAGCGGCCAGACCTCTAACCCCCAAAGGATTCTCGCTGCAGCCGCAGGAGAACTGAGAGGGCTCAAAAGTAAAATTGTCCCCAGTGGTAAAAATCAGACCAAATAGTTCAGTGCCTACCTGGGTGTCTTCTTGGTAAACAGTCTGAAATCCTCTTTCCCCTGGAATTACCGGCTCGGTGAAATTTGCTTTCAGTATTTACCAGATATTTTGAAGACACGGGCAAGCTGCAGGAAACAGACTCCCACTAGGGTGCCCCCAGACTGCACTGAACCTTCCCCACCTGAACACCAAACTGCCTTGAACCTGAAGTCCAAGACATTTCTCCAGCCAGAAAAGAGGCCTTTGCTGCATTGAAAAAGGCAAACGAGAAGGAAAACTGTGGACCAGATGATAATTTCGAGGATATTCTGCTTGGAAGACAAACGCAAATGTTTTTCAATATGCTTACAATAACACGGGGATGACGTGGCTGGTGCGTTGCTAAGGTGCATTTAATCCTTAGAGCAAGCAGCTGAATGGCAGAATGTGCTGCTCATTTGCAGATGAGGAAAGTAAGGCCCAGAGAGGTAGAGGAACTTGCCCACAGTCACAGAGCCTGCAAGGGCAGCCAGGGTGCAGCTCTAGATCTGTCAGACTCCAAAGCCAGTCTTTCTCTGTGCCTCCCTGCCCACCTGCAAGCTGGATTGCTTTCGTCTCATGCGCTGAGAACTCCTTGGGCCCCCTCCACACTCCTGCCAAGAAGCAGCTTCAAAGATTGTCTGAACAAAGGAGAACCCGACTACTAAGGTTAATAGCCGGAGAGCACCACGCACATTTTTGTTTATGTCTGTGCAAGAAGAGACCGCTGCTGGTGGGAAAGGGAATGTTTCTGTGTAATAACTGGGCTTATTGTCTGCATGACAACAAGTATAACTGGTTTGACTGATGCTGTCAATGAGCCCTATTGGGGAGGGACGGGCCCAGTTTTGCAGTTGAAGCAACTCGTTAAATTGACTGAACTTTCCACTTTTCCGATTGTTCCTGTGGCGCCATATGGACAGGACCAGAAGCTCAGCTCAGAGGTTTCACACATTCATATAAGCTTGGCTGACTCTCTAGAGTCCTAGGTTTGACAGTGAAAGAGCAAGTCTGAGGCCTTCTCCCTTTCGGGCATGTTCAGAATGTCAGAGGCCACTTCTGTGCAGCTGAAATTTGCCGACCATTCACCACTTCACTAGAGATTCTGTTCCTGCCTCATGCCCCAAGTGGTATTTTGGATGCCATTGGAATTTGAAATGTCATTTTTATGTTTTAGTAAGAGTAACACACAAATGCACGCTGAGTGTAAAACAAGAAATTCAAATGACATAGCAATAGATAAAAGAAAAGTGAATATCCGTTCCACCCACACTCATCCCTACTTTCAACCTTATTCCCTTCCCTAGAAATAGCTATTAACTCGTGGACATCTTTCCATGCTTCTTTCTAGGTAGATAAATAGATAGAATGTATGTGTATGTGTGTAGGGTTTTTAAAAATCATAATTGGTATTAGACTATATAAATTATTCTGCAACATGCTTTTTGTACTCAACAATCTCTTTCCATTTAGATCTCTACATTATCCTTTAAAGTGCTGCAGAGCATTTCATAATTTATTTAACCATTCCTCTATAATTAGACATTTAGGTCATTTATAAGTTTTCACTATTACAAACAATGTTTCAGTGAGCTTACTTATACATTTATCCTGTTACATTCTTCAGAATGTATCTGAGGGCAGATTCCTAGGAATAGAATTGCAGGGTCAAAGACGTGTATTGTTGTTTGTTTGTTTGTTTGTTTTTTTGCGGTACGCAGGACTCTCATTGTTGTGGCCTCTCCCATTGCGGAGCACAGGCTCCGGACACGCAGGCTCAGCGGCCATGGCTCACGGGCCCAGCCGCTCCGCGGCATGTGGGATCTTCCCGGACCGGGGCACGAACCTGTGTTCCCTGCATCGGCAGGCGGGCTCTCAACCACTGCGCCACCAGGGAAGCCCAAAGATGTGTATTTTTATGTCCATTTTTATTTTGATAGAAAAACTGCCAGATTACTTCTCTCCTCGAAAAAAATGAATGAGCAAATAAAAAACAATGCCAGTTTCCTCTCCAACCAAGAGTCTATGAAAGGAAAAGTGACAGTTTTGTAACACCAACTCCTCAAACCTCTGCCTGAGAGTATTTCTCTGCCAGCTAAAATGTTATTCTTGGTGTCAAAACTTCTTGGTGGCTAATGATCTCTTGGGAGCCCGGTTCTGTGGAGGTATTTGGTGAGCTGCCCCCTACCCTACCTTAGCTAGAAACGCACCCCACTGCCAGCTCGGGCTCCCACTGTTGGGTGTTCTCTGTAACAGTCTTTTTTCTATATTGTAACTTATCTAGTCCTATTTTGGCTCTTCAACTGGAGAATAACCTCCTCTGGGACAGAAACCATGCCTAGTCGCTTTTGTATGCCCAGCACCTATCATACTGTCTGGTAGTGATCAGTGGTCTCTGAGCTGTTGTCTTAATGAATGGTAGGAAGGAGGGAGGGAGGGAGAAAGGGAGGGCAAAGAAAGTAGTCGGTTCCCTGAGGGTCCCAAACCCAGGGAGGTTTAGTAAAACTCTGTGTGAAGTGGAGAGACTCAGGGTTACTAGATTTCTGCTGTACCCGAGAAATCTGAGCACTTGGAAGCAAAGAGAAAATGTCTTTTGTTTCTAAAACATTACCCAGCCATGTATGTGGATTGAGGGACGCTGCCCATCTGTAATCTAAGAACTGCAAGGTAAAGTACAGGATTTGTGAGACAGAAAAGCCACGTATGTTTTGTTCTTTTGAGTTTTCCAAACACGCTTCGCTCTTTTCTTTTCCTGCGGCTCCCTTAGATGCCAACGAAGTTGTGTTTGGAACCATGAAAATCAGGGGAGTTTCTGGTTTGAGTCCAGTCTTAACCTGTCCTCTTGGTGCTCAGAGGCCTTCCCACGACCGTGACCACGACCACACTGGGTTCTCTCCCACTTCATTTTCCAGACTTCATCCAAGCTTCCTGCCTACTCCATCCCGCCTTAGCTTTCTACCCTATGCAAAGGAACTCTCTGAAGGGAATCCTCTTGTTATGATTTAAACAGCTGGAAAATTGCTTTGTCTTTTCTCTGCCCACATGTTGTACACAGGACTTATAGGATATGTTTTATCATCGATTCTTGAGCTGACTTAGGCGATTTCCAGGAAATATTAAAAATTTCCCAAATGCAGTCAAGTTCAAGAAACTGCCTAGAGCCACTCAGACTGAACTTGCACAAATATGTAAGGCCCCAGCGTGTAATGATCTCAAGTATCAGAGGAGAAGCTCTACTTAAAGGCAAGCAAGCACACACGAGGAAAAGGAAGGAAAAAATAAAAGGGGAGCTGAGAGGGAGAGAGGGGAAAAGATCTTAAAAGAAGGACGTGAACACTGTCGTTAAAGGACGTGGCCAAAGGTGGCACGTCTCATTGAACCAACTAAATTGATGGATCCTCAGGTATCCTCAGGTACTGTGTTCTCTGGAGGACCCTCTAACATGCTAGTTTAAATACACTCCATTTGCGCAAACTAGCTGCTTGTGTGTCTGGGACACTTGTTTTTCTGTTAATGACCAAATATTTACCCATTAACACCCCAGTGGCATGAATACCCCGCGCCTCTGAGATGGTTGTAATGTGTCAGCCACACTGAGCCTTAGCTTTGCTGGTTAGTCCAGTAGTGCTTTAGTGTTTCCTGTCTGGCCCTGCCGCCCGCTATACACAGGGGCTTTCTCTTCGTCCAGCAACGCCTCTCCCATTGCTGTTCCTGAATTTAGAGCTTCATGATGGGAAGACCTCTCTGGTAACCCTATATATTTTAGAGCCAATGAAGAATTATAAGTATTTCCTCCTCTGCAGTTTTCATTTTCATCCTCTGTCTTGTGTCTCTCACACTGCATATCACAACTGCTATTACCACCTGCATCCCAGGACATCTTTCTAAATGCTATTGTTTGCTTTTGGATTTTACATATCTATATATAATATATACTTACATATGACATGTTATAATCTCTGTAACATATATAATATTACAATAATAGTTATTATTATGAGCATATAATTGTTTTATTTGTCAAACTAGTAACATATTTGAACTTACTCTAGACCAGACGTTCTTGGCTACAGCGTTGAGAGGCTTGTTGCGTGTAGCAGTGCTTTTGGTGGCAAGTTGCCAACACCCAATTCAGACTGGGTTAAACAATAAAAGGAATGTATTAGCTCCTATAACTAAAATACAGAAATAAATAGATATGTACACGCACACACATATAGATGCGTTATAGAGACTTTTGGCTTGTCTGTGTCTGGCTCTAGCTCCTTTGAGCTGCAATGCTCTCAGCTCTGCTGGCTTCCTCTCCAGCGGACATCACTCATGGAGGCAAAATGACAGCAGTGGTTCTAGGTCCCACGTCCACACTGCACCGCAGGTAGGAGGGAGAGCTTGCCTTCCTCACCCTACCCCCCTACCCCAACCAGTACCCCACAGCCCTGGCTTTCTCTCCAGGAAAAGAGAGCTCACACTCCTTCTCCTGAACCAAACAGAATGATGAAGGGTTTGCTTCAGTCCTAGAGCTGGGGATGGGGCAGTATCACCCTAACCCCATGAGTATTATGCACTAGGAGAGGTGAGAGGTAGGGACGGGAGGGCTGGCAGCAGTGAACACACAGAGGGCAGTGGAGAAAAGGGAAGATGTGTGGCTACTGAGCCCAGAACGCTACATCTTTTGCAGAGTATCTTATCACAGTCCAGAAGTGCCCTAACTGGTAATGTGAGTGGGCGTGGCATGTGAAATACTATCTAATAGATATGACTCAAGATATCGAGAACCTCTGTTCTAACCCATCAGCTGCCCAGGGCAGGAAGCGTGGGTTATTCCTCTTTGTGGCTATAGCACGTGACAAGTGGGAACTGAATTTACTCCTGTTCTCCCTTACTGCCCGACTGCCCCTCTCTGTTTTCTCTCTTGTTAATATCCTGGTGTTTACCCTCCTCTTCGTAAACTTGCCTCCCATCTCTTCAAAAGGTCCACCACTAGGGAAGGACAAGTCCACCATCCACCCTTTCCACTTCTTTTCTGGAGAATAGAATTTGGGAAAAAGGAACATAAATGCTTGACTATTTGATCATGTGAAGTAACCTCACTGAGAAAGTCAACTAGAGAATGATGTGTCTCCTCTGCACTATAAGAAAAGGCCCCCATCCATGACTTCAGTGCCTTTTGGCTGTGGAGCAATGTGGGGCAGACCTGGAGCTGCCTGCGGCTTTGATGTGATTGGATTTCATAAAATAAAATCTTTATTTGGACTGACCATGTGCCATTTGTCACATGTAGACATGATACTCTGGCCCACTGTTTTAGGATGTGCATTTCCAATTATTCTTCACTTAGAGGTGGTAAGTTAAAGCCGAGCTGCAGATGTCCCTTTGGGACATGCACTTGTAAAAGATCTGTTTGTATAGTCTGGGTTATAGTCTCTGACCGTAGATCAGGACTTCCTCTACTCAGAGGGACATGGTTTAAACAGGGCTGGATTGTAATATTTAGAAACCATAAGCACTGACAAATTATGGTGCCCTCTGAGGTTGAAAACAAAGCAGTCCTTAACTGTAAAACACAAGATTTACATGCACTCAGGGATCAGAATAACTTCATTCTGGCTTCAGAGATGGCAAAATTCTGTTGGCAAAAGGCAATTAATCTGAATTCTTCTCTCCTCTGCCCTCTTTCATCTCTCTTTTAGTGCCCTTCGTTTGCTGGTGGGACATTAAGTACATGCGTGTTCTGTCTTTTGAATAATCCAGTCCTGGGTCCAGAAAGGAATCAGGTAGCTACCTTTGCCCAGTAAGTTTTGCTATACTAACCTGCTAAGTGAACTTACCCTGGCAAAACAAAAGCAAAAAACGAAACAGGTAGAAAGCCTTAAGGCAGCTTGGTTCTAGCAAAAGGAATATTGAGGTCACCAAAAGAATCTAGCCTCCCAGATCCTGAACGTTCCAGTTGCTGGCGTGGTGACCTCATGGGGAGAGAAGTACCCTCTTTGACCAGGAAATACAAAAGCCATTCAAGAGTTTAGTTCCCTCAGCCCCAGTGATGAACATTCTTATCCTGTCCTCCTATCTTAAGCCAGTCTTCCTTTTCTATGCCCTTGACCTAATCCCCTCTGGCCAATCAAAGACAATACTTCAGCAATTCTTCCCTCCCTTTCTTTGTTGAATCATTCCCATCAGCCGACAAACATGCCATTGTTTCTCGTATCTTTAATAATAATATTAATAACCTCCAAGTCCCCCAAGGCTATACCCCATTTCTTTATTCTCCTTGACAATAAAATTCCTCAAAACGGTTGTCTTTACTTAGAGACTCTAATTCCTCCCCTCCCATGAAGTCTTAGGCCCTGTGCAGCCTAGTTTCCCCAACTCCCCGACCCCATGGAAAGAGCTCTCTTCAACGTCACCAGTGACCACTGGTCACTAAATCCAATGGTCAGTATTAAGCTCTGACATCAGTTCACATTATGCCACTTGGTTTTCCTCCTACCTTCCCAGGCTCTGCTCCTTGGTCTCCTTTGCTTGTTCCTCCCCTTCTTCTCTACAAAGTTGGGGTGCCCCAGGGACCCCATCAACTCTCATTTTACTCCCTTGGTGATCTCATTCACCTTGTGACTTTAGTCTTCTGTTGGCAACTCCAAGAATTCTATCTCCAGCCCAGAACTCTCTCCTGGACCTCAGACTCATAACCAATAGCCAACCCAACTTGAATGTCTAATAAGCATTTTTTAACTCAACATGTCCAAGATGAACTCTCATTTTTCCCTTCCAGTCACTCCCATCCCTACCAAACCTGTTCTGCCCTCAGTCTTCCCCACCTCAGTTGATGGGAGCCCACAGTTCTCTTTTGCTCAAGACTCTGACCAATCTAGCAGCATATTATTATCTTGAAAACAGATCCAGAGTCCAGACTGTCCAGTTATGACTACCTGGTCTAGACCTGCCAGGTTTACTAGCCACCCTGCTTCTACTTTGCCCCCTGTAGTCTATTCTCAACACAGCAGCCACACCAATCCATGTGGAGCAAATCAGATAATAGTCCGCCAGTGGCTTACTTGGGGTCAAAGCCATGGTCCCACATAATTTGGCCCCTCTACTTCCTGACTCTTTTCCTATTACATTCCCCTTCTTAATTCCACTGCAGACACCCTGACCTTCTTGCTCTTCCTCAAGCACACCAGGCATGCTTCTGCCTCAGGATCTTTGCACTGGAGATCGCTTTTGCTTGAAATGTTCTTCCCCCTGATATCTGCATGACAGATCTTTCGCCTGCTGCAAGTCCTTGCTGCAGTATCACTCTCTTGATGAATCCTATCCGAGCACCCCACTTAAAACTGAAACCTGGGCTTCCCTGGTGGCGCAGTGGTTGAGAGTCCGCCTACCGATGCAGGGGACGCGGGTTCGTGCCCCGGTCCGGGAAGATCCCATGTGCCGCGGAGCGGCTGGGCCCGTGAGCCATGGCCGCTGAGCCTGCGCGTCCGGAGCCTGTGCTCCGCAACGGGAGAGGCCACAACATTGAGAGGCCCACGTACAGCAAAGAAAAAAAAAAAAAAAAACTGAAACCTGCCCACCTCCCACCACTCCTGGTCTTCCTCACCTTGTTCTGTTTTTTTCCAAAGCACTTATCACTTTCTAACATACTATATTATATATGTATTAGATATAATTTATATATATATATATATTATTTTCAATGCCTATTATTTATTGTCAGTCTCCCAGCAGCCCATAGAATGTAAGTCCCTGTAGGATGGGGTGGGAAGCTTGTCTGTTTTATTCACTTTATATCCAGGTGCCTAGTGCAGTGCCTGGCATTTCCCAGGTGCTCCATAAATAGTCATTGATTCCTAGTCCATTATCAACTATTTTCACTTTTTACATTGTGAGCATTTTCTATGATTAACACTTTTATAGTTGATTCTATGTCCAGTCCTGCGTGTATAAGTGACATATTTAAGACCCTAATTCCGTGACTCTGTCACTATCGTGTGAGTAAAAGCATTCAGATTTTCTCTGTAAATGGAAAGGACTTTCAAGCCCCATCTCTCCAGGCCTCATCCTGAGGCATCATTTCTGTTTCGGAGTACTGCAAGGAAACTAGCAAGGCATAATGAAAATCAGAGCTAAAACAGCAATCTGTTATTTCTACACATTCCAAAATTTTTACGTCAAGGCCTTTTGCAGTGGCATAGTGGTTAAGGGCACAGGCTTTGGAGTCAGACTGCCTGATTTCTTATCATGGCACCAGGATTTACTGGGGCTATATTTTGTCATCTATAACACTGGCATTACTATTTTCATCGTTGTTGTTGTTTTTGGTCCCATAATAGTTGAATGGGAGATATGGAGGACAGCATAGTGGTTCTCCAGAGATGTCCACATCCTAATCCCCGAACCTGTAAATATGTTACTTCATATGGCAAAAAGGGACTTTGCAGCTATGATTAAGGTTACAGACCTTGAGGCGGAAAAATTATCCTCAATTATCTGGGTGGGCCCAACGTAATCACGTGGGCCCTTAGAAGGAGAGGAGGTGGAAGAATCAATCAGAAGAGGCAGGAAAGACACGAAGCATGAGAGGGACTCACCCCACTGTTGCTGGCTTTGAAAATGAAGGGGCAATGAGCCAAGGACTGTGGGAGGCCTCTAAGAGCTGAGAACAACCCTGGCCAGAAAACCAGCAAGGAAACGGGCCCTTAGTCTTATAACCGCCTGGAGTTGAACTCTGCCGACGAACTGAATGAGCCCGGACATGCGTTCTTCCCTATACCCCAGGGAGACCAACACCTTGATTCTGACCTTGTGTGACCCACGGCCAAGCCCACTGTACTTCTGATTGATAGAACTGTGAGGTAGTAAATTGATGTGCCAGTGACTCGGAACATGGAGGACAGCCAGCTAGCTACTATTCAAATACGCCATATTACTGCTGCAGAAAGGCTTTCAAGTGGGATTATATGACTGGGATATGTAACACTGTAACAACATGCTTGCCTTGTGTTACACACCATGCTAGGATCTTTACATACATCATCTCATTTAAAAGAGAGACTGGGGGCTTCCCTGGTGGTGCAGTGGTTGAGAGTCCGCCTGCCGATGCAGGGGACGCCGGTTCGTGCCCCGGTCCGGGAAGATCCCACATGCCGCGGAGCCTGCACGTCCGGAGCCTGTGCTCCGCAACGGAAGAGGCCACAACAGTGAGAGGCCCGCATACCGCAAAAAAAAACAACAACAAAAACAGAGACTGGGGCATATACATTGCAAGACCTCTACAACGAGGGCAGAAGGTCAAGAGTTGGACCGTGAAAGGAAAAGAAAATTGTTCCAGAAATCATGGCTGGGGTTACTCGATTCCATAATTGTAGTAGTTTTCATTGAAATATAATATTTTTATTATATAAAATTCAAAGATATAGAACAGAGACTCTGACAGATATCATTCTACCCATCATCCAGATTTCACTAATGTAAGCCCTTTTGCCATATTTTACTCAGATCTTTTCTTTTTCTGATAAAAAAAAAAAAGTCTGAGATATGCTGTAGTCCCCCTGTGCCTGGCCAGCTCTCATCCCCTCCTATTCCTTAGAGGTAACCACTCTTCCTAGATGGTGGGAATCCTCTATGTCCACGTTTCTATACTTATTCTACACGTGCATCTACCCATGTAACACAGTGTATTGTCAGTGTCCGCCTTCCACAGGTGGCAGTGTGCTGTACCTTTCCTCCTGCAGTGTGCCTTTTCCATTCTATATTATGTCTGCAGTGTTTATGTTGATATGTGTAGATCTAAGTTATTTGTTGTAACTGCTGAATAGCATTCTACTGAATGAATAAACTACAGTTTATTTACACATGGATAGACGCTGAGCGTGTTTCCAAATTTTAGCTACTACAAAAACCTCTATAATGAGCTCTCCTGTGCATGTATTTTTGCACGTGGAGACTTTGTGTATAAATAACTTACATCTAGGAGAGAACTCATGCCCTATAAGCTATGCACATCTGTGCAGCTTCATCTTCTCCTGACATTGCCAAAGGGCTCACACCGATTTACACACCCACCAGCAGCACAGAATTTCCCCAGGAATTTCAGACTTTCCCCAGGAATAATGACTGTCAAACTTTTAAAACATTTCCCTATCTGATATGTGTGAAACTGTCCTTTTAATTATAATGTCCTAATTACCAGCCAGTTTCTGCCTTCTAGAAATTACTTATTTATAACTTTTGTCCATTTTTTTAATTGGAAGGTTCATCTCTTTCTGGTTCATTTGCAATTTATTATATAATCCAGAAACACGTTTGCTCATTATAAGAATTGCAAATATCTTCTCCCAGTTGACTGCTTACTTATGTAACTTCATTTGGGGTGCCTTTTCCAAAAAGTGCAGAAACTGATTAAACACAGTCAAGTGTGTGGATCTTTTCTTTTGTGGTGTGTGCTTTCTGAGTTGCGTTTGAGAAGCCCTCTCTACCCTGAGAGGATTCTTCGAGGTGACTTAGAGGCAACCCAGGAAGGAGAGAGGTGAGAAGAGGCCATATTTGTGGGCGTTTCTGTCTCTGCTCCACTCAGAATAGTGCCTCATATGTCTGTTTTATAGTTGGACTCCTATAGCTTTGCATTGAAGGAGTTGCCTTGCTGTTTAAAAAAATTATACTTTGAATATTGTTGTATTTGCTCTGAGACTCCTGTCCACTGAGACAAAAAGAGAAAGATAATGAGTGGCATTACTTGTAAAAGAAAATAAAGAATAAAAGTAATGTGTTAGCTTTTGTTTTGCTGGGAAAAGAGGACTACCAATTTGCCTGGAAAGGGAAACTCTTAGCACTAAGTCTTAGGTGCAGTGTATCGCATGGACCCTGTCAAGGAAGGACCCAGTGAGCAATAGAATAAATAGTAGGTTTCAGAAGGTTGAGAAAGATTCTCATACGCCCTTGCTTATAGAACTAGATGGAGACAAGGGATTCATGTGGGAATGCAGGGTCCTTTCAGAGCTCTATCGAAACAGGGAAGTGTGTGTGTTCTGGCTGTGTCCCAAGTCACAGATCAGCTCTGAGCTCCACTTAAGAGCTCTGGTACCGTAGCATCTGGTGAATCACAGGGTCTGGGGGAGGGAGCAATTCTCCCCTCATCAGGTGTTCATTCTAGTTTTCAGCCTCTCCTCTTTGTCCTCTCTCTAGTGGGCATTAGAGGGCTGATTATTTAATGAACTCATATCCTTTCTGTTTTGAAGGATACGTGTATTCAGCAGCCTGCAGAGGTGAAATTAACATACACAGAACACTGCTACCTTCCAGTTTATAAAACCTTCCCACGCACAGCTCCATGTTTGTGAATGTAGTGCCTTTCACCAGTTGGGGAAATCTAGCTCATTCTTTATTGCGGTGATGGCTAGATAGCTTAGATTAGCTATCTTATTTTGAAATATTATTTTGAATATCTTATTTTGAAACACACGTATTTTCAGAGATACCCCTATCCCTAGCAAAAGTACAAAGGCAAAAGAATAGAACATTTTACTCAATTATTAACTTGGCTTTTTCTTAAACTCCTCCCCAATATATCTTCCCCTTTTTGTCGTTTTCTTATCTTAGTTTGTATTATGGTCTCATTTTACATTCTCCCAGCTAGGGCTCCTTGGTTATGCCTCACTTTGTTTTTCTATGTAACCTGGTTAAGTTTAAAATGATCTGTTTTCTTAAACAGGGTTAGCATGCATGATAATATGTTTCCTGGCATTCTGCCACTGTCCTGTCACCCAGCTCTCTGGATTTAAAGCTTGTTTCTTCAGGAATGTGCAGAACGGTTCTGAATAAAGATAAAGAAAGGAATTCAAAACTCTTGTCCCAAGAAAGGCATGCAGAGTGATTTTTCATACCTATACAGTAAAGCAGATGACTCAAGCTTTTCCTTTGAACAGTAAGAATGTAAAATTAACTAATACTCAGCCAGATTTTTCTTCCCCCCTCCCTGGAGTATGTATCAGTGGAACTTCCACTGTGTGTCAATCCGTGGACATTTCTTCAAGAAATCTTCATTTCACACAGGTCTGGGAATTGAACCAAGTAAAAAGAACACATGGATTGCTTCCCAGATTGTGAAAGATCTCTAGGTCCGGTTCTAAACCACTGCATGGCTCACACATACGCCATCTCAAGTGTTTACTGAGAAAGCATCATGTATCTCAACTTACATGCCTTTCAAAGTACAAAGGAACTAGATCCACTCAATGCTGTCAAAGTCCTGGCAGATAGAAAACAGAATTCCTCTCACAGGCTTTAATTGAAGAGACTTTAATAAAGGCATTATTTGTAGGGTAAATGGACCAACAAAGAAGGTTGAAGCTTCAGGGACCAACAAGAGGAAATGACTTCATTTCCACCCCTGAAGCTAAAAAAAAAAAAAAAGAAAGGGTGTCGTGGGAGCCCAGTAGAGCTGGGGCTGGCAGGGGAGGGCCGCCTAGCAGGTGCTGGGGCCACAGAGGAGCGTGGCCAAAAGACAGTGAGGGGAAAATAAGGAGCAGGGACAAAATATGCCAGCCTCTCTTGCTTCCTGCCCCTCGTCTCCTGCTTCCAGGGACCAAACCCCAGCAGACAAGCCAGCAGGCAATGGAGCCCTGATGGAGTGGTCCATGCACCAGCCTCCTGAGGCACAGAGAAGGAAGGAGGAGCAGATGTCAGAGGAGAGGTGGCTGTGGTGGGCAAGCAGAAAATAACCAGCACTGGGGTTAAGAGCGAGCGGGTTTGGGCTTCCCTGGTGGCGCAGTGGTTGAGAGTCCGCCTGCCGATGCAGGGGACACGGGTTCGTGCCCCGGTCCGGGAGGATCCCACATGCCGCGGAGCAACTAAGCCTGTGCACCACAGCTACTGAGCCTGCGCGTCCGGAGCCTGTGCTCCGCAACAAGAGAGGCCGCGACAGTGAGAGGCCTGCGCACCGCGATGAAGAGTGGCCCCCGCTTGCCACAACTAGAGAAAGCCCTCGCACAGAAACGAAGACCCAACACAGCAAAAATTAATTAATTAATTAATTTTAAAAAAAGAAAAAGTCCATCTCACATGCCTGGTCAGTGCTTGTCACCCAACTTCACAGGCAGACCAGAGAATTTAAAAAAAAAAAAAAAAAAGAGTGAGTGGGTTTGAAGTTTGCTCAAGACTGTCTTTTTAAGGGTAATCTGATTCAGTTCATGAGACTTGGGGTCTGGGGGTGTTGGTAAACGTCTTAATTTGTTGTGAAGAAGGACTCTGGTCTTCTGAGTAAGCTGGCCTTGTTAAGATACATGAGCTGAGAACTCTACTGACTTGATAGAGTGACAGAGTGTTTGAGCTGGAGGGATCTTTTAGAGAGTATCTAACCCAACCACTGCTCTTTAGAGACAGGAAAAATGAAGCTTTTAATGTTCCTTCCTTCCTTCCTTCCTTCATAATAAGACAAATATTTATTTGAATGCCTACTGTGTACATACTCTTCAACAGTGAACAAAACAAAATCCTATTCTCGTGGAGACTGTGTTCTACTAGGGGGAGAGAAACAGTAAACGACAACAACATAGTATATGATATGTCCGAAGGGGATATGTGCTGTAAAGAAAAATAAGGCAATATAAGGAGTGAGAGAGTAAAGGAGGACAAGGGATGGGGTTTCTCCTTTATAGGGTAGATGTAGAAGACCTCTTTGATTGACACCATTTAAGCAGGGACTGGAAGCGGGTAAGGGACAAGGCATGTGGATATCTGGGACAAGAGCATTCCAGGAAGAAGGAACAGACAGTATGGAGCCCTGAGTGGGAGTGTGCTCGGTGCAGAGTTCAATGAGAAGGGGTAGGGTGATGGGAGATGAGGCTGTGAGCCAGGGCTCACGGGAACTTTGCAGGCTGCATGGAACTTTGTTTCATTCTCAGGGTGATGGAAAGCCATTGGAAAGCATTGAGCAGGGCAGTGACATGACCTGATTTGGGTCTTAATAAGATCCCCCCGGCTGCTGTGTGAAAGTAGAATGCAGGAGGGCAAGGGCAGAAGCAAGGGGACCAGTGAGGATGCTGTTGCAATAATCCAGGGGAGGTAGGATGGTGGCTGGGACCGGGGTGGATGTGGCGGAGATGAAGAAGTAATCAAATTCTAGGTTTGAATGTAGAGTCCACAGAATTTTCTGATGTAGGAGACAAGTGGTAGTGAGAGAGAGGAATCAAGGATGACTCCAAGCTTTTTGGCTTAAGCACCAAGAAAGGTGGGGCTGATATTACTGAGCTGGGAGAAGGTTTGGTGGAGTAGGGCTGTAATCAAGAATTAGGTGAAGGTCTTGCAGAGTTTTAAAGGTCTATTGGTCTATGCAAAGTATATATATATATATGTATACACACACACGTATATACACATGCATACACATATATACAAATATATACACATATATACATATACACATATGCATACATCTGTGTGTGTGTGATGAGGGTGAAGCTCAGGAGAGGGCTGAGACTTGAGGTATAAATTTGGAGATAGTATTTAAAGTCAAGAGAGGATGATGTCATCTGCAGAGTGAGTGGAGCTGTAAAGGAGAACAGAACTTAGCACTGAGCCCTGGAACATACTAATAAGACTAGTTACTCATTTTAATTCTTATTCTTCTAGCTATCACTCCTTCAGCTCTAACTGTGTGCCAGGTACAATGCTAAGCACTTCACGTGCATTATCCTGTTTAATTCTCTTAACAACGCCGTGCGAGATTGACTAGTATCCTTCTTGTACAGAAGACAAAACAGAGGCTCAGAGGAATTCACCAGCCTGCCAAAGTCACACAGCTAGCCTGTGGCAAAGCTGGGAATCAAGCCCAGACAGTCTGACTCCAGCCGAAGCAGCCAGCCCAAGCTGACAGAGCAAGTTTGTGGCCAAAGATGTCTGATAAGCTGCTCGCTCGGCTACGCCGCGTCTGCTGATCAAGTTTTTTTGCTTCCACGCCGTCCCTCGAAGTGCAGAATCACACTTGAACACAGAGCATCCTGATAGGAAGCACACCCCCGGGCCAGCCCCAGCTTACACATCTGACCTCATCTCTTCCCCCAGCAGCGGCCAAGGTTCTGAATCCTGTGTCTTGAGTGTCTCTCTGGTGCTCAGCGTAGGACCTGGGCTGCAGAGGCTGCTCTGTTGCTGTGGACTGACCAACTGCAAGTCCACTGCGACCTCACTAGCTTATCTTGATGATGAGTCAGAGGTGAGAATGGAGGTCATATCCTCATGGCTGAGGTTATCAATTAGGGCTGAGAAGAAACCCACCTTTTGGAAGTCACACAAGACAGAGGACTTCCTAGTTAGATCTGTGATACCATGCCTTGTCCAGGAGAATTAATCACAACAGAGGACGTGAGCTGAAAGGTGGCCAGCGTCCATTCTAGAGGCTGTGTTTGGTATTGACCTCCCCTGGGGTGTAGCTATCCCAGCCCCAGCTGGGGCTCCTCTCAAAGAACGGCATTTTGCTGTGTGTGTTGTACCTAGGCAGGCGCGGATAGTGTCGAGCTGGATCTCCACCACGAGTCTTCAGAGATGGGGCGGAACCATAATTGGAACCTTTCAGAGAGCAATTTGGATAAACAGACAGTCAGTCCTCAGTTATAAATAAACTGCTATCAGCCATCTGAAAAAGACAAAATGATCTCAATGTACCAAAATGCACAGGGACACGCACCTCAGAATGCCGAGGGAGGCAAGACCAGTTGCGTGACCTGTAGCTTCCACCACCTCCATTTCCCAAATTGGTTAGGAGCTGGGTGTAAGGAAGACAGCTCAGGTTTGGGAGTCAGGTGGGCCTGGGTCTGAATCTTGTCCTGATGTTCTGTAGAGGTGACCTTGAGCTAGATGTTTAGTTCCTTAGCACCCAGTCATCCTCATTCATAAAGTGGAGAGAGAGGAGGAATAATTCCCAGTTAGTAGGGTTGCTGTGAGACTGCAAACCAAATAGATATGGAAAGCACCAATATGGGTTATGGGACATGATGTACATGGTAAATAATAGCTCTAGAGATGATGATGACGATGGTGGCAGTTACGGTGGTAATGATGAAGATGACAGTTATGATGGAGGTGATGATGCTGACTGTAGTAATAGTAGTGATGATGATGGTGATGGTGACAGTTATGCTGGTGGAGGTGATGATGTTGATAGTGATAACGGTAGTGATTGTGATGGTGACAGTTACAGTGATAATGATGGTGACAGTTATGATGGTGGAGGTGATAATGTTGACAGTGGTAATAGTAGTGATGGTGATGGTGACAGTTATGATGGTGGAGGTGATGATGATGAAGTGATAGTGATGATGATGATGATGGTAGTAGTAGTAAACATCATCATCCAGCATTTGAGGACCCGGGCTGGGCCCATGACTCTGAAGGATATAAACTAGATGTTGGAGAGAGAATTGCTGCTTCAAAGAAGAATGTTTGATTAGATTAAGTTTAAAATGCTTGGAAAAACTAACTACTCAACAGCTTGTTGATAGAATATTTAACATTTATTCAGTGTTGATAGAATATTTAACATTTATTCAGTGTTGATAGAATATTTAACATTTATTCAGTGTTCACTGGTGTGCCAGGCATGGCACCAGGTAGTTTATATATATTTCATTTAATCCTGACAATACCCCTTTGGAGAACAAAGCATAATTAGCTCCGTGTCAGATTAGAAACCCAAGGCTCAGAAAGGCTAAGTGTCTAATCTGAGGTCACACAGCCGGAAAGAGATAAAGCAGGAATTCAAGCCCAGGGCTGTCCAGTTCCAGAGTCCAAGCTCATAACCACTGCACCATAGTGCTCGTGTCCCAACCAGATGTACAGTGGCTTTTCTAAGAGGGAAGAGGTGAGCATGCTCTGAGGTAGTAGGGGGTACATAAAGCGTATGCTGCTGGTTCTTATGAGACGTTCATACAAATAATTAAAAGCGTGTTTGTGATACGTATGAGGGTTTAAGCTAGAGACAGCAAACAGGCAAATCAGAG
The DNA here is from genome assembly GCF_011762595.2 of Tursiops truncatus. Taxonomy (NCBI): domain Eukaryota; kingdom Metazoa; phylum Chordata; class Mammalia; order Artiodactyla; family Delphinidae; genus Tursiops; species Tursiops truncatus. The sequence goes on along the minus strand of NC_047036.1, from coordinate 119,757,909 downwards.
AGAGATCTTCTTGGCCCTACACAGTATTTCTAACATTGAAAATCAGTAGATCTCACCTTTGAAATCCAGATTTCTTGCTTTTCTTTATGAGTTGGATGATCTAGAAAAACTGGATCATATTCCAGACTGGCTTCATTTAACTGGAGCAGCTGCTACTTGTAGCTCAGGTATTTGTTCTTGAGCTTGTCCAGTGCCCAAAAACTCCCTCTTTCTTTTGCCTGCAAACTTGCCTTGTTTGCACACCTGGGCTGGCCCTGTGGATCTACAAAGAGTGCCCTGCTGTTGAGGCTCACACACGGGACCAGGGAGCAGCTCAGGTAGCAGTTAGCAAAGCAGAGGTCCTTGCCTGGTAAATGCCAAAGCTGAAGAAAGAGAGGAGGACCTGCCCTCTGACGGACCAGCTGTCTCCACCCAGGGAAGATGGGTCTGTTGCTGTAGCAACCGGAGTTTGCTCTGATCATCTCCACCATCAACCAAGAGCCCCTGATCACCCATCGCCTGTCCTTCCTGCCCTCCTTGCTGGCTACTGACCATTAGATCCTTTCTCTCCCTTTCACAACACTATTCTTTCTCACCTCTCTTACAACCCATCATTTTTACTGTGGTCTTTCCCTTAAAAAATAACCTTTCAGAAGGTTATTTTTCTCTTGTTTTCATCTTCCCACAAGTAGTTCCCCAAGTTCATGAGAGAGAAGGACCCTAGCAAGCCAACAAAATAATATAAGACCTCCTTTTAAGCCTTTCATTGAAAAGAGGCAGGTGTAAATAAAAATAGAGATAAGCAAACACCTTGTTTGTATCGCAGACACGGCTACTATCTTGTTTGATCTTCAAAGCAGCCCGTGAGGTGGGCAGAGTGGGAAATACACATTCATTTTTTGGAGACTTTAGCTTAGAAGTGAGGTCATCTCAAAGGGTCAGTGGCCAGTAGGCAAGAGAACGTGGATTAGTGCTCAGGCCTGGCCTGGAGTGAGTCAGCACAGACATAACTCAGCTCCCACCTCGCCAGTTAGTTTACCCTTATCGTGGACCTTTGCTCTCGGAGAACTGAAACCAAAAGGCCAAGACCAAGGATCTGCGAGTTATAGTGCCCTTCCTCCCTTCTTTCCTTCTTTCCACGAATGTGCCAGGCCCTGTGCTGACCCCAGGCCACACAGTAAAGTCCATGTGAATAATGCCAAGAGAGGATGGCTCAAATGCTACAAGAGCATTGAGCATCTGAGCCATCCTCTTGTATGGCTTTTTATGATTTCTGAAGTCATTTTGTAGCAGTCCCGTATGCCGAGTGTATACCCATTTTACAGATGGAATTAAGGCTCTGAAAAGCTCAGTAACATACAGCTAGTAAGCTGTAGAGCTGGAACTCAAAACCAGGTCTTAACACTTTGGGATCAGTGCTCTTTCCACTACAGATACCTCCAGCGCCTAACAGTGCCTAGCACACACCAGGTGCTCAACAAATTCTCGCCCAACGTAAATTAACATCACATCCCCTCTCAAAGTGACTCAAAACGTCTAGCATCAACATTTCTCTTTTATGGCCAAGAAAACAAGGCCTCTCAGGAATCTTGCAAACCTACGGTTCAGATAAAGTCAACAGCGCCTGAAATTAATCACTATAATTTTCACCTAAAGCAATATATGAAGCTAGAGAGATATAAAAACAAACACCTCTGCTGAGGCAGATAATGGCAGATAAAGCTTTTGCTTAGGTTTGTTGACATTCTTCTTTGCCCAAGGACAATCTGTTAAGAAGAAAATATTTTTCTTCAAACCACATTCCAGACTCAAAGTCCAATATTGAATAGTAAGTAGTAGAGCGAATTGTTTAACCTCCTCCTGTTCTTCCCCCGCTCCACCCACCCAGGTGAGTTTCCACGTCTTCCGGTTGTGTGTGGGGGGGGAAGCCTCCTCCTTGGTTTTTGCTCTTTTTTGCAATTTGGTGGGAGACACACGGAGAGCAGTTTGATAGGAAAACTTTGGCTTAGTTTGGCTCATATATCAGTACAGAAGCATGCGTGAGCAATTCAAGAGCCAGTTCTGTGCTTTGAGCCTTCCGTGTTGGAGGCCTGGCTGGTCCAAGAAGATCTGCTGCCTGATAACATTGTCTGATCTGGTCCAGCCCTCCCTGCAGAAGGCCAGGCCAAAGCCAGTTCTCTCTCTCTGGAAAGGGCAGCCTGGACCCTGGCACATATCAAAGCTCCTGTCTAATTCACCAAGTTCATGGTCTCCTCTTCCTTCTCTCCTAATTGGCCCTCCTTGCCTTTGTCCTGTTCAATCACCTCTCCACCACTCTCAGAACTGATAGGCATGTGGACTGGTGACAGAAGTGAATAGACAACAAGAGTATGGATCCAGTGAAACAAAGCAGAGAGTGCTGCAAGGGAATAAAACTTTTTAATTTAATTTTTATTTTATATTGGAATATAGTTGATTTACAATGTTCTGTCAGTTTCAGGTGTACAGCAAAATGATTCAGTTATACATATACACGTACCCATTTTTTTCACGTTCTTTTCCCATATAGGTGATTACAGACTTTTGAGTAGAGTTCCCTGTGCTATGCAGTAGGCCCTTGTATATTATCTATTTTATATATAATAGTGTGTATGTGTTAATCCCAAACTGCTAATGTATCCCTCCTCTGACCCACCTTTTCCCTTTGGTAACCATAAGTTCGTTTTTGAAGTCTTGTGAGTCTGTTTCTGTTTTGTAAATAAGTTCACTTGTATCATTTTTTTTAGATTCCATGTATAAGTGATATCATGTGATATTTGTCTTTCTCTGTCTGACTTACTTCACTTAGTATGACAATCTCTAGGTCCATCCATGTTGCTGCAAATGGCATTATTTCATTCTTTTTACGGCTAACATTCCATTGTATATATGTACCACATCTTCTTTATCCATTCCTCTGTTGATGGACATTTAGGGTTGCTAAATGTCTTGGCTAAATGTCATGGTTGCTTCCATGTCTTGGCCATTATAAATAGTGCTGCAGTGAACATTGGGGTACATGTATCTTTTTGAATTATGGTTTTTCTCTGGATATATGCCCAGGAGTGGGATTGCTGGATCATATGGTCGTTCTATTTTTAGTTTTTTAAGGAACTTCCATACTGTTCTCCATAGTGATTGTACCAATTTACATTCCCACCAAGAGTATAGAAGGGTTCCCTTTTCTCCACATCTTCTCCAGCATTTATTGTTTGTAGACTTTTTGATGATGGCCATTCTGACTGGTCTGAAGTGATGCCTCATTGTAATTTTGATTTGCATTTCTCTAGTAATTAGTGATGTTGAGCATCTTTTCATGTGCCTCTTGGCCGTCTGTATGTTGTTTTTGGAGAAATGGCTGTTTAGATCTTCTGCCCATTTTTTGATTGGGTTGTTTGTTTTTTTGATATTGAGCTGCATGAGCGGTTTGTATATTTTGGAGATTAATCCCTTGTCAGTCGCTTTTCTCCCAGTCCTATGTTGTCTTTTCATTTTGTTTATGGTTCCATTTACTATGCAAAAGCTTTTAAGTTTCGTCAGGTCCCATATGTTTATTTTTGTTTTTATTTTCATTATTCTAGGAGGTGGATCCAAAAAGACATTGCTGCGATTTATGTCAAAGAGTGTTCTGTCTATGTTTTTCTCTGAGAGTTGTATAGTATCCAGTCTTACATTTAGGTCTTTAATCCATTTTGAGTTTATTTTTTTGTATGGTATTAGAGAATGTTCTAATTTCATTCTTTTACATGTAGCTGTCCAGTTTTCCCAGCACCACTTGTTGAAGAGACTGTCTTTTCTCCATTGTATAGTCTTGCCTTCTTTGTCATAGATTAATTGACCATAGGTGCATGAGTTTATTTCTGGGTTTTCTCTCCTATTCCATTGACCTATATTTCTATTTTTGTGCCAGTACCATACTGTTTTGATTACTGTAGCTTTGTAGTATAGTCTGAAGTTAGGGCGCCTGACTCCTCCAGCTCCGTTTGTTTGTTTTCCTCAGTATGGCTTTTACTATTCAGGGCCTTTTGTGTTTCCATACACATTTTTAAATTTTTTGTTCTAGTTTTATGAAAAATGCCATTGGTAATTTGGTAGGGATTGCATTGAATCTGTAGATTGCCTTGAGTAGTAATTAACCCTCTGGCCCAGTGTTTTTCCATTCTTTTAACCTTTTCTCTCAGTTTTTAAATCACCCAATGCTTCTCAAAGTATAATTTCTGGACCAGCAGCATCAGTTCTACCTGTGAATTTATCAGAAATGCAGATTCTCAGGTCCCACTCCAGACCCACTAACTCTCTCTGGGTAGGGCCCAGCAATTTATAGCTTAGCCAGCCCTCTAGGTGACTCTGATGCACACTCAAGTCTGAGAGCCACTGGTTTAAATAATTTCCTTCCTCCCACTCGGTATCATTCTCCTGGATCTGCCCACAGCTCTCTGTCTTCTAATCCTGATATAAGTGACAAAGATTTTGTGATCACACTAACTGCTACAGAGTCTGCAAACCATCATCTTTGAGATGAGGTCAGAAGGAATGTCAACCTCCGAAAATTCAGCTAAAATTAGTCAGTAAGGTGTGATGGAAAGAACATGGACTCTGATATCAGATGGCTCCAGGTTCAAGTCCACCAGATGTTCAAATCCACCACCTGCTAGCTGTGGGGGTCTTAGTCTAGTTATTTACATCTTCTGTACACTGTCCATAAAACGTGGATAAAAGACCAAAGTTATAGGGTTATTATAAAGACTAACTGAGACAGAGCATGTGAAGTGATTATAACACACATCAACCACTCAGGAAACATTTCCTTCTTCCTCTTCACCCCATCACCAATAAAATCACAATCAAAATAGGTACATCTGCACCTGGCTGTTCCTCCTGGCCTCTCCCAAGGCTTTGTCAAGGAGGTCAAAGTATCTTCTTGGGCTGGTCAAAAAACTAAAGTATCTCTCAGTCTGTCATCTAATCAAGATGCCTGGCTTCTATCCTCGGGGTTAGAATGTGACCAACATAAATGTTATGTTGTAGTCCTTTTATTTGCTCTAATCTTATGATGACTGTCATCAGAAGAGGATAGTAGTGGGCATGAAATCTAGAGAATGGAGATTCGGAGTTTAAGAATTGTTAGTAGTCAGCCAGAACTATCCAACAAAAAGAAAGTGACAGGTACTTTATCAGAGGAAGCTAATGATTTTGGCCCCTAAAAAGGAGAAGAAGGGGGCAGTTCAAAGCTTTTCTATAGCCTGGGCAAAACAGCTCTTAAAAGTATTCTATTCCTTTTGTGTTGAGTCTGTACTAATAATTTATCATTTATTGACTTCTTACTATGTGCCTGGTCCTAAACTATTAAATGATGCATATGCATTGGTGCATTGAATCCTCAGAAGTAATTACTATTACCCTCCCCACCGCGACCCTCAATATACAGATGAGACAACTGAGATTTAGAAGCTAAAGGCAACTTGCCTGAGATCACCAAGACCTAGATTGAAATGCAGGATTCCACTCCAGAGCCTTGGCTCTTAATCACTAACCTTCAAATTCCTAATTCAATTTCCCAAGTAGCTCAATATGAGGGAGTGAAACCAGTATTCTTCCCATTGAAAAGTTTTATGTTCCCACTATGTATCACTCTGTTGGCTTTCTGGTTTATAAATCTGTCTCCATTTAGTTTCCTTATGAGTCAGTGCCTGGGAGCTTGATAAACTCAGAGACAGCTGATTGAATAAAGTGTCTAAAGCTACAAAGGTGAGGGCTAAGTCTTGTCCTGAGATTACGTTACCAAGGAACTGCCTACCTGAGCAGGCCTGCTGGAGGCAGCTAGCCAGCCAGCGAGTTATCTTCTTTCATAACACCTTAAATACAGTATAATTCAATCACAACTATACAGTATTAGAGAACTCAGAGAAAAATTTAGGATGATTATGTTGGAAAGAGCAAGTTTCAAGGATACAGTGGAGTTAAGTGCTGCCAGAAATTCTACATTGAAGGTGGAAAATAGGTTTCATTTTACCTGACAATTCCAATCAACTGATGGGAGTGATTCCCTGGGATCCTGCATTAAGAAGGATTCTGAGGCCACTTCTGGGCTAAATAGTAGAGAATGTCATGATTGATTAGCTATGTCTGCCATAATCATAGGATGCCCATGTGTCTTATATTTACATGGGTGCCCATGTGTCTTATATTTACCATCCCTTCCCTAAGTCCTCCAATTTCAGTGGATATTGACAATTACTTTGAATGTAGTATCCAATTACATTTAGGTAGAAAATAACATATTTTGAAAACTATATACCAATGATAAATTGTATACATTTTATACAACACATTTGTATGAAATCATATGGGGGGAATACTTGCCGGTATATGTGGAAGTTTGTATTTACTTTTTAGGACTTCTGTCCCCAGAAATTAGTTTCCACCTTAGCATGGTAAAATGTAAGAGAAAAATTGTTTCAGAAATTTGGGAATTCATTTGAGTGCTGAACTTTCTTGTGAACAGAAGTAGATGTTATTTTGGGGACATGGGTCTATTTATTCAACATAATTATGAAATCATAAGTTAAACCTTTTAAGAGGGTAAAAAGCACTTTGGTTTTTATTTTAAATTCTGTGATGGGAGATGTGTCTATTCTGTAAATTGGAAAGTAATTTAAGTCCCCCAAAACTTCATTTGAACTGTCATTATTTGTAGATGATATGAGTGCGTACACATAATTTTTTAAATTAACAGATAGGCTACTAAAATTAATAATCGAATTTAGAAAGATTGGTGCATATAGTGTCAGTACACAAAATATCTATCGTATTTCTATACACCAGCAACAATTAGAAGTGAAAAATTTTAAATACCATATATAATAGCACCAAATGAACATGAAATAAGTAGGATAAATCTAGTGAAAGATGTATAAGACTTCTACAATGAAAACTACAAGACATTACTGAAATAAATTAAAGAATACCTAAATAGGGCTTCCCTGGTGGCGCAGTGGTTGGGAGTCCGCCTGCCGATGCAGGGGACATGGGTTCGTGCCCCGGTCCGGGAAGATCCCACATGCCATGGAGCGCCTAGGCCCATGAACCATGGCTGCTGGGCCTGTGCGTCCAGAGCCTGTGCTCCGCAACGGGAGAGGCCACAGTGGTGAGGGGCCTGCGTACCGCAAAAAAAAAAAAAAAAGAATACCTAAATAAACAAAGGGCTTTACCATGTTCATTGACTAAAAGACTCAACCTTTTTCTGTCCAAATTGGTCTATAGATTCAATGAAGTCTGAATCAAAAAAACAGTAGATTTGTGTGTGTGTGTGTGTGTGTGTGTGTGTGTGTACACACACAAAAAAATTTTGGCAAGTTGTTAGTGAAGATAACCTTAAAGAAGAAACCTAGAAGATTTGCATTACCAAATCTTAAAATTTATTATAAAACTACAGTAATTAAGAAAGTGCAGTAATAGCATAAGAACAGACAAAAAAACCAATGGAATAAAATCCAGAGAAGACTCCCTCATATATAGTCATGATATTTTTGACAGTGTTGTCATTGCTCTGTAATGAGGAAAGGATGACCTTTACAAAAAATAATGCTGAGTCAATTAAATTATCATATAGGGGCAAAATTAATCATGACCTCTACCTCACACCACTTACAAAAATCAATTTCAGATGTGAAAGGATAAACAAAAATCTTCTGGAAGATAACATGGGAAAATACTTCCAACACGTTGGGATGAGCAATGATTTCTTAAGCAGGACATGATAGGGTGGCTGATAGGGTTGCTGAATGCATAAAAAACAAGACCCTTCTATATGCTGCCTATAAGAGACTCACATCAAACCTAAAGACACAGATAGACTGAAAGTAAAAGGATGGAAAAAGGTATTCCATGCAAATGGAAACAAAAAGAAAGCTGGGGTAGCAACACTTATATCAGACAAAATAGACTTTAAAACCAAGTCTGTAATAAAAGACAAAGAAGGGCATTATATAATGATAAATGGGTCAATCTAAAAAGAGGATATAGCATTCCTAAATATTTATGCATCCAACATAGAAGCACCTAAATATATAAAGCAAGTATTAATAGACATAAAGGGAGAAATAGACAGTAATACAATAATAATAGAGGACTTTAATACTCCACGATATCAGTAGATAGTTCAGTAGATAGTTCATCCAGACAGAAGATCAATAAGGAAACACTGGCCTTAAATGACACATTAGACCAGATGAACTTAATAGATACGTACAGAACATTTCATCCAAAAACAACAGAATACATGTTCTTTCCAAATGCACATGGAACATTCTCCAAGATAGATCACATGGTAGGCCACAAAACCATAAATTTAAAAAGACTAAAATCATATCAAACATCTTTTCTAACTATGATGGTTTGATACTACCAATTACAATACTACCAATTACAAATACTATCAATTACAATAAGAAAAATGGAAAAAATACAAACATGCAGAGGCTAAACAACGTGCTAGTAAACAACCCGTGGTCAATGAAGAAATCAAAGAGAAAATTAAAAATTGCATTGAGACAAATGAAAATGCAAAGACAACACACCAAAATCTGTGGGATTGAGCAAAAGCAGTTTTAAGAGGAAAGTTTATAGTGACACAGGCCTATCTCAAGAAACAAGGAAAATCTCAGATGAACAATCTAAATTATACCTTAAGCAACTAGAAAAAGAACAAACAAAGCCCAAAGTTAGTAGAAGGAAAGAAATAATAAAGATCATAACAGAAATCAATAAAATAGAGACTAAAAACACAGTAGAAAAGATCATTGCAACGAAGAGCTGGTTCTTTGAAAAGATAAACCAAATTAATAAACCATTAGCCAGACTCACTAAGAAAAAAAGAGAGAGGATCCAAATAAATAAAGAAATAAAAGAGAAGAAGATACAACCAACACCACAGAAATACAGAGGATCATAAGAGATTACAATAAACAATTTTATGCCAACAAATTGGACAACCTAGAAGAAATGAGTAAATTCCTAGAGACACACAATCTCCCAAGACTGAATTGAGAAGAAATAGAAAATCTGAATAGACTGATTGCTGGCATTGAAATCGAATTGATAATTTAAAAACTCCCAACAAAAAGTCCAGCATCAGATGGCTTCACAGGGAAATTCTACCAAGCATTTAAAGAAGAGTTAATACCTATCCTCTTCAAACTACTCCAAAAAAATTGAATAGGAAGGAACACTCCCAAATTTGTTCTACAAGGTCAGCATTACCCTGATTCCAAGACCAGACAAAGACACTACAAAAAAAAAAGAAAATTACAGGCCAGTATCCCTAATGAACACAGATGCAGATATCCTCAAAAAATACTAGCAAACTGAATACAACAATACATTAAAAGAACTATATCAAGTGGTTGTACTTGACTTGAACTATGATCAAGTGGGATTTATCCCAGAATGCAAGGATAATCCAACATTTGTAAATCAATCACGTTAAGAAGACAAAAGATAAAAATCATATCATCTCAATTGATTCAGAAAAATCATTTGACAAAATCCAACATATATTTATGATTTAAAAAAAACTCTTAATAAAGTGGGTATAGAGGGAACATACCTCACCATAATAAGGCCATATATGACAGACCCACAGCTAACATCACGCTAAGATCAGGAGCAAGACAGGGATGCCCATTCTCACCACTTTTATTCAACATAGCACTAGAAGTCCTAGCCACAGCAGTCAGACAAAAATAATGGAGATAAGTGTATTCAAAATGGAAAGGAAAAAGTAAAACTGTCACTGTTTGCAGATGACATGATACTGTGTATAGAAAACCCAAAGTATTCCACCAAAAAACTATCGGAACTAACAAATGAATTCAGTAAAGTTGCAGGATACAGAATCAGTCAGTTGCAGGATACAAAATCTCCTGCATTTCTATAAACTAAACAAATTAAGAAAACAATCCCATTTACAATTGCATCAAAAAGAATAAAATACCTAGGAATAAATTTAACCAAGGAGGTGAAAGACCTGTACTCTTAACACTATAAGACATTAATGAAAGAAATTGGAAGATGACACAAATAAATGGAAAGTTATTCCATGTCATGGCTTGAAAGAATTAATATTGTTGAAATGTTCATACTACCCAAAGCAATCTACAGATTCGATGTAATCCCTGTGAAAATACCAATGGCATTTTTCACAACACTGGAGCAAATAATTCTAAAATTTATGTGGAACCATAAAAGACCCTGAAAAGCCAAAACAACCTCAGGAAAGAAAGGCAAAGCTGGAGGTGTCATGCTTCCTGATTTTAAACTATACTACAAAGCTGTAGTAATCAAAACCATATGGTACTGATACAAAAAGAAAAAAAATAAAAAACAGACACATAGATCAATGGAACAGAATAGAGAGCCCAGAAATAAACCCACACTTATATATAAAGCAACTAATTCACAACAAAGGAGCCTAGACTATACAATGGGAACAAGATAGTCTCTATAGTAAATTGTTTGGAAAAACTGGACGGCTACCTGCAAAAGACTAAACCTGGACCACTTTCTTACACCATATACAAAAATAAACTCAAAATGGATTAATGGCTTAAATGTAAGACCCCAAACCACCAAACTCCTAAAAGAAAACATAGGCCATATGTTCTTCGGCATTGCTCTTAGCAATATCTTTCTGCAGCTTTCTCCACAGGCAAGGGCAACGAAAACAAAAATAAAAGAGACTACATCAAATGAAAAAGCTTTGCACAGTGAAGGAAACCATCAACAAAATGAGAAAGCAACCTGCTGAATGAGAAAAGATATTTTCGAATAATGTCTGATAAGGGGTTAGTATCCAAAATATATAAAGAAATCACACATCTTGGTATTTTTTTTTAATCTTATTTTTAAATGGGCAGAGAACCTAAACAGACATTTTCCCAAGGAAGACGTACAGATGTCCAACAGACACATGAAAAGATGCTCAACATCACTAATCAGGGAAATGCAGATCAAAACTACAATGAGATAACACCTCACACCTGTCAAAAAAGATGACAAATAAGTGTCAGTAAGGATGTGGACAAAAGGGAACCCTCGTGCATTGTTGTTGGGAATGTAAATCAATGCAGTCACTATGGAAAACAGTATGGAGATTCCTCAAAAAATTAAAAAGAGAACTGTTATACAACCCAGGAATTCCACTTCTGCAATAGTTTTCCAAGGGAAATGAAAGCATTAATTGGAAAAGATACCTGCATCCCTGCGCTCATAGCGGCTTTATTTACAATAGCCAAGATATGGAAGCAACCCACATGTCCATTGACAGATGAATGGCTAAAGCAGATGTGGTATATGTATACAATGGAATATCCTCAGCTACATTATTTGTAATAGAAAAAAACTGGGAACAATACAAATACTCATCAACCATAAAATGGACAAATATTGTAGAATATTCATTCAGTGCAACACTGTACAGCAATGAGAAGAAGTGAATGCCTGCTCCATGCTACAACATGGATAAGTCTCTCAAGTAAGCATATGGCTGAGTAAAAGAAGCCAGACATCCAAGAGCACATACTGCACAATCTGTATAATTCCATTTATATAAATTCAGGAAAAAAATTTAATAGAAGTCAAACGAGAAATTCTCTTTGGGTGGCGTGGGGATCCATCTGGGTGGCTGAAAACGTTCTATGTTTTTATTTGGGTGGTGGTTAGGACAATGATTTTACTTTTAAAAATGCTAATCTGGGGCTTCCCTGGTGGCGCAGTGGTTGGGGGTCCACCTGCCGATGCAGGGGGCACGGGTTCGTGCCCTGGTCCGGGGGGATCCCACGTGCCGCGGAGCAGCTGGGCTCATGAGCCATGGCCGCTGAGCCTGCACGTCCGGGGCCTGTGCTCCGCAGCAGGAGAGGCCACGGCAGTGAGAGGCCACAGCAGTGAGAGGCCTGCATACCGCAAAAAAAAAAAAAAAAAAATCTAATCTATAGCAAAAGAAGTCAGAATAGTGAATATAATGAGTTTGAAGGGGTACAGAAAGCTTCTGGGAGCTGGTGATGTTACATACCTTGATCTAGATGGGGGCCACTCACTTTGTAAACATTCATCAAACTAGTCACTTATGGTTTCTGGTCCTTCGAGTGTAGATTTTTTAACTTAGTAAAACTTTAAAATAATTTCTGTATTTGAGAGAGAGAAGGCAGTAAAAGCCCTAAATAATATGGTCTGACCATCCTCATTGGTGATAACAGTAAAAGAAAACATTTATTGAGCATGTAATGCATGCCAGGCACTGTGCTACATACTTTATTCATTTAATTCTCACATGTGTCATGAAGATTGGTCCTATTATTAGCCCCAGCTTACAGATGAAGAAACAGGCTTAGCAAGGTCAAGGGACTTGCCCAAGTTCTCACCATTAGAAACAGCAGACCTGGGGTGCCAGCCCTGGTAGTCTGTCAAATGGTAAAATGGAATTCAAATAATGTTTCTTTAGAAAGAGAAGAAGACAGGAGTGTGTGTCCCCAATACCTGGTCATTTATGCCCTCAGAAAGCTGCCCACTGTCTGCCCGCCCGCCCGCCCGCCCAGTGGATTTGCTCTCAGCCTCTCAGGCTCAACAGCAGGATGCTGTGAATTGGCTTTTTCTCTGCACGTCGTCAGCCTCCAGGACTGAGGGGGGGCGGCTGTGTTTGCCTTGGATCACAGGGAATTGCTGTGGCTGGCACTCACTGGATTTCCTGTAACTGTAAAAGAGTGATGTCATGGTATTGGACCAGGGTGGCAAACAGGCCTCACTGTGAGCAGTGTGAAATGCCCCCTCTGTCCTGCCAGGCCCCAGACAGGCCCTCACCGCTCCACCGTGCATCTCTGCCACATGCACCTCGTCACACTCGCTCTCCAAGCCCTCCCTGAAGCCAGGCCCTTCTAAGAGCCCGATGACTGAAAGGACGAATGCTGGGGCCATTCCCAGGCACTGCCTTTCCTCAAGAACTCAGAGAGGCTCCTCAGCTGCAAGGGCTTCCCTGGTCTGAGTTGGAAGGATAGATGGGGCACTCTGCTTGGAGAAATTCTGCAGCGGTTTTCTGGAGGCTTCATGGCAAGGGACTAGATGTCTGCATTCCTTCAAGACAGTAAATACAACCCAGTAGCAGGAGGTGCCTTGAGTCGGGGGAGGGTTCCAGCATTTGCAGGTCAGGAGCCTCCTTCTGAGCATGTGGAGAAGCAGAAGCCACACTCAGGAGCGGAGACCTTCAGCTCCCCTCAGGAAGGTGGGCATGACATTTGAGCAGCCGGAGGAAATGTGGTAACAAATGAGGAGCCCCCCATCAGCCTCAGTCACCTGCCTTCCTCCCTCCGCCTTCTAGAGTGATTCCGTGCGATCCTATTCTTCCCAAGAAGGCCTCAAGTGCCTAATGTAGGTTTTACCAATATTTCTAGAAAAATCACCAGCACCCAAAGATTCCCTTCATCCAGTAATTTTCCTCTGGGTTCCTCTGGGTTCTGCATTTATACTCCATTGACCCATTCTCATGATTGATCCACTCTTACACTTCTTATTAATCCATTCATTGCCTCACTCTCTCATTTAACAAACATTTATCAACCACCTACTGTGTGCTCTGGGGACTCAGCTGTGAGCAAGAGACATTCTTCTTCTCTTTCCCGAGACACACAGTTAAGTATTCCTAACTCAGTTTTTATATATTACCTTATATCTAGATAGCATTTATTGAGTACCTACTATGTGCTAGGTACTGTTCTAACCATTTTACATGTATTATCTAATTAATCCTCACAATACTCCAGGAGAAATTTCAACTTTATAGATGAGGAAGCTGAGACAGAAGAATGAAAAATAATGTCCTTTAGGCCTCCTCACTAATAAGTGACACACCTGGGTTCTAAGCCAGGAGGTCTTATTCCACCACCTTATTCTTACTAACTTAATATATCTATGTAGATGACTAGAAAAATATCTGGAAGTCTGTAACCAAATGTCAATCAAAGTTACACTGTTGTTTAGCAACCTAAATGTCTATCAGTAGATGAATGGATAAAGAAGATGTGGTACATATATGCAATGGAATATTACTCTGCCATAAAAGATAATGAAATAATGCCATTTGCAGTAACATGGATGGACTTAGAGATTATCATACTAAGTGAACTATGTCAGAAAGAGAAAAACAAATACCATATGATATCACTTATATGTGGAATCTAAAATATGATACAAGTGAACTTACCTACGAAACAGAAACAGACTCACAGACATAGAGAACAGACTTGTGGTTGCCAGGGGTAGGGGAGGGATGAATTGGGAGTTTGGGATTAGCAGATGTAAACTATTATATAAAGAATGGATAAACAACAAGGTCCTACTCTATAGCACAGGGAACTATATTCAATATCCTGTGATAAACCACAATGGAAAAGAATATGAAAAGGAACCTATGTATATGTATAACTGAATCACTTTGCTATACAGTAGAAATTAAGAGAATATTGTAAATCAACTATACGTCAATAAAATAAAAATTTTAAAAGGTTATATTGTTGTTTGGAGATAGAGAGAGGGTAGAACGACTAGTAATCTGTACTTTATTCTTGCCATGTATTTTGTATTCTCATTTGTTATCTCCCTCTCCCTCCCTCCCTCCCTCCTTCCCTCCCTCCCTCCCTCCCTCGCGCTCTCTTTCTCTCTCTCTTTTCCCCTCCCCCCCACCCATCTCTCTCTGTTTCTGTTTTACTTGTATGATGAGAAAAAATTGATAGCATTATAAAAAGATTGAAAGAGCAGGTTTGTAAGAGCAAAGTAGTAGAGGTGGTGACAGGGAGGTGGGGCAGGAGCGTGCATTTGGGTTGAGGTCTGACAGGTGAAGACGTCTTTCCCTCAGAAAGTACCGCACACGAAGCAGATGCATCTTGACCTCAGGATTCTTTCAGCTCCTCTGCCCAGCCTGTAAGCCTTTTTGGTGACATTGACTGATATTTGCAAATAGGAAGATTCTAAAGTAGGTAGGATTTTTAGTGACCATGCCAGCCACATGAGAACAGTGTGTGCTCTGGGAACAAACATGTTGCATAATCACAAGCCCAGAGAAGGTTAACTGCACAAAAATACCTGCTTCAGAGTAAGGCTTGGTGTCAACTCAGTCTCTCAGAGAAGTTACCAGTGACCTGGACTGCAGGTGCCTCCTTGCTCCAGCCATTACCCCGCTGCGAAGTAAACGATTACTAAACAGTTACTAGTATTTCCGTGACTTCTCAAGGATGCGTGCTGTTTCATTTGCTCAGAGGAAAGGATACATAACTCGACATTCCTGTTGTGGCAGCTGTTTTGCCCTTTAGATCATTTGATCCTCAAAGCAAATGCATGAAGTAAAATACGACCATCCCCATTTTACAGATGAGGAAGCTGAACCTTGGAAAGGTTCATAAATAACTCATTATATAGCGGTTTTCTAGGAGATGATCTGATAATCAAAAAAAAAAAGAGACCAATCTTTTAAAAAATAGATAAACGTAAGAAAAGTGATGGTACAAAACAAAAGGCATCACCGGCTCATCCATGTAGATATTGAAAATGAAGGGGTTGGGGAGGACACCCATTCTTTTGAGCATTCATTTGCTTTTCATAAAGTGGAACTGAAACCCTGTCTGTCCACCTTATGGTATATTAAGACCAAAGTACCATCTTCTGGGGCTCAACACAGTAAGGTTATGTTGGGGAGTTGTGTTTTATTCTAAGTACAACGGGAAGCCATTGAAAGATTTTGGGGGGGCGCTTGACCTGAGCTGGTTTGTGTTCCCGGCTCATGCTGTATGCTGAGGGAATCATGGATTGAATGTCTTGTCTTCCTCCCTGGACAGTAGGCGCTATTCTTTATGCTGTTGATTCACTTATCCCTGTCTGTGCCCGTCAGGTGTCAGCTCTCTGGAAGTAGGGACCTTGTCTCTTCTCACTCCTCTGTCACTAGTGGCTGGAACAGTATTTCGCCCAGAGTAGGCTCCTGATAAATATTGGTTGAGTGAATAAATGAATGAATGAATACAGGAACAAGTGAATGAATGAAGTATCACACAAATAAACATAAAGGGCGGTGGGTGCTGTGAGAGAAGAGCGTAGAGGGCCATGAAAGCATGGAGGACACTGTGATTGGGGTGGGGAGGGTGATAATGGTTGTAGCGTGGAGGCAGAAGAGAAGAGAAGTGGGTTCAAGGCATACTGATGACATAAGATGAAGGGACTCGCTGATGTACTTGATACGGAGGCTGAGGGAGGGCACAGATTGGAACGTGAGCTTCATTTCCTCAGCCCTCCAACCTAGACATCCTATTCAATTCAGTTCAATTCAAGAGGAATGAGTGACTGTTTTCCGAGTTGTTTTATGAGCTATTTGTAGAGAAAAGCTGCAGAACAGCAAGCATGATTTTCTAAATAGTGAGATTCACCAACAATAGGGAGATAAGAGTGGTTATTTTTGCAGCATCTACAGGAATCAGTTGGTAGCAGTCTGTGATGCTTTCTTCATTGCTCCCTCCCTTAATCTCCTGATATTTCTATAAGGTTTCCATGGCTGGTTTCCATGACACCATAACAGTTTTACCCATTCTATCAAAAAAAAAAAAAAACTGATCAGAAAAAAAAAAAGCCTTTCCTGTACCTGAATGAATGCAGCTACTCTCCACCCCCAAGACATACACACACACACACACACACACACGCACACACACGCACACACATACGCCCGCACGCACACACATTCATGCGCACACACCATCGCTCCAGAGAACTAGGTACACAGATATTTAGAACAACTATCGATTGATTTGCCTACTTGGGTTAAAATAGCTTTCATATCTCATAGACTTTTGTGGACCATCTGCTTAATGTTTGTAACGAGCAATTTCCAAGTTAAGTGTTCTTCCACTCTGGACTCTGAAAGTGATTCCCTGGAGATTGGTTGCGGAAGGCAGACACTGTTGTTTTACAAATTACGAATAAAAGTCCCCTCATCTTACTGTCCTCCAAGACCTGCTATTATTTTATTACCTTGGTTTCAAAGCTAGTAGAAGAGATGATTTTCATACATATATATGAAGCATAGATTTTCCTCTTCCCCTAACCTCCTTGTTCAGAATTTTTTGGCTAGACAGTCCTCCTGAGCTTTGCCCAGTGATGGGTTTTAGTTGCTATTTCTATTTCTTTGACATGAATGTTCTGGATGAGCTCACAGAGGGTTTATTCACAAGTTTCAGGAGGTCTTCATTCTCTAGATCCAAGCTGTGTCCTTCTGCAACGCAGGGGGCTATTGAATCCCCGCCATTGTGACTGATGGATGCATATCTCTGTTGATATTTCCAAGTCATAAAGCTATAGGATAACTAAATAAACAGCATGTGGAGTCCACCACTTCAGCCTTCCTCTTTTGACTGTAGCATGTTGACTTTTCTTGGGTGTGTACACCTCTAGATGGTGGGCAATTCTTATGAAAACAATTGAGAGACTGTGGTATCTTCTCAGGCCTAATGGTTCCACAAGGAGGCAGCCACATAAAACACATCTTAATCATCAAAACTCTTTGGGAGTAAAATAATAGAATGAGCACAGAGTGGGCTCTCTGACACCAAACATGTTGGTTTGGGGTCTCAGAAATGCCCGCACTCATTGCCATTGTTCTAAATCAGTTTGCAACACATCCGATTTCTATTGATTTTCTCATTTGTCTCCATAAAGGTGAGATTCCACTAGCTCTAGAAACACAACAAAAGCCCCAGACAGGCACTTAACTAGCCTTATGGGTCCAGCTGGGAATTTCGTACCTTCTTGATGTCTGCAGGGTGATCATGTACATTTATGTTCTCAGTTGCATAAAGGAACTCTGTGATGGACAGATCACAACAATAGATGAAAGTTTCATTTATAAAAAAAAAAAATCTCTTTGGGAATTGTTCTGCCATGGTTGTGCACAGAACCCTGAATAAGAATATGAGCCAGTTTTAATGGGATGGTGTCTAAAATATAACACAGTACCCGATGGCTTTTGGACACATATGTTCTTTTTGTTTATCTTGTGTGTAATGTGTATTAGGGATGGGGGAAGGGAAGCATTTTTTATCATGCTTAGAGCTCTTCAAAGTTTTCCCATTGCACCTGTTTCTTGCCACAGCTTACAGTGCCATGCATGGTCTAAACCCTGCTTTTTCTCATTTCATGCTCAGTCACCTGACCCAGTTTTTCTGTGGTCCAGCCACCTGTCATTTTTTTTTTCAATTCTTTGACACCATCATCTTCCCTCCCATCCCAGAGCCTTTGTCCATATAGTTCCCAGTGCTGGACAACTCACACCACATACACATGGACACACACACGTACACTTACCAACGACATACACTCATCAATCACTAATCCTCTTCTACCTAGTTAACTCTTTGTCATTCTTCATATCTTAATTCAAGCTCCATTTCTGCAGGAAAGCCTACCTGACCCTCCCATGTTAGATAAGGTTCTTATCTTATACATTCTTATAGAACCTGTTTTTTTCCTTCAGAGTACTTGACTCAGTTGCTAATTACCTAACAATTTGGGTAATTCTTTATCAGTGGCAGTCTCCACCCCAGAATTTGTAAGCCCTGTGAGAACAGAGACTGGATCTATTTTTGCTCAGAATTGGCTTGTCAACCTCATACAATAGAGCCTGGCACATTGTTGGCTTGCAATTCCTATTAGATGGATGGGATGGATGGATGGATGGATACACATGAGTGTGTGTGTGTCTGTCTGTCTGTCAAGGAACGGGGATATTGCTAATGTAACTTGCAAAGTATATTTTTGGTTTCTTTAATATAGGCTATTCTGATCAACAAAAAGTAGAAATGATAGTGTTCTTCATATGAATCGACTTCTTTGCTAATTCTGCTTGCGGAATCAGCATTCATTCAGTCACATAAACACCATGAATGATTCATGTGCCTCTAGTTAGCATTCAAGGAAGAAAAATCTATTTATATGACTCACAAATATCATATAAATACCACGTCTTGTTAACTATGCGCCTGTGTTCATTGCCACTTAATCACAAAAACAGCAATTACTCCTCTCTAACACCATTAACAACCTCCTAACATGCCAGAGATAAATTACTCACTAAACAAACGTTTAAATACATTAGCAGTGCCCAATTGAGTGTTACGTTACACACCCTGCACATTCAGCAGCGGTCACTTCCCTTCGTTTCCCCCTTCCCTCCCCACCTCCCCACAGTGGAGCAGCCTGTGGAATTTGGGAGAGCTCCAAATAGATAGAATGAAGAGTCCAAATACGTATGCTGAAGCTTAAAGAGAAATGATATGGGAAGGCCCCGTCACCCTCTACTGACTGGTACAATACAGCTGGGAATGCATTTTTGATTGTGTACTGGATAATTTAAATAGTTGTAGAATGGAGAAAGGTTGAGAAAAAGCACGTGAGGAATCAGAGAGCTTAAAATAGTCAAGATTGCATACCAAGGCCAGGTTTGAATTTTAGCTACTAAAGCTTTGTGCACATCCAAAAGCTGGCTTAGGGAGAAATGGTCGTAGTATAATTCTGCTGGTAAAATTACTTTAAATATAGAAACTGAGGCCTTTTAGAATATCTGATGGAAAACCCCCGAAAGAACTTTTTGGCCAACCCAATACTTTGGTTTCCAAATATGTAATCTAGTCATGCCTGAAGGGTCCAACATCCATGGAATTGTGGAAAATAGGTTTTGTGTTTCATGAAAAATGCCCTCTTCCAGGACATATTTTATGAGGAATATTGTGGTGAGTTCTGGGGCAACAGACACAAATGCCTATAATACAATTCTGAATTGTAGCTTCCATTGTCTTTTAAAATTTGGCAACCTTAGAATAACTAAGTTCTTAAAGCTTGAATTAATTTGCGTGGATTTGAATCATAGAAATCAGTCTCCTAAGTTTATTGTTTTGGGTGTTTTTAAAAGCAATATATGCTCATTGAAATATTTATCTATATACAGATATATAGGTATCTGTATAGATATATAGTATAGATATCTACCTTAAATAGCACAGATATTTATCAATTAAAAACTAAAAGTTCATTTTCTTCTCCTGCTGCTGCCTATCATATCTCATTCCCCAGAGATATCCAGTGCTAACAATTTGATCTATTCCCTTTATTTTTACTTAAATAGAATCCTACCATATATACCATTCTGCAACCTACTTTGTCTTTAAAACCTATTTTAAATGTACCATTGGGGGAGGCTGGGTGAAGGGTACATGGGACTTACTGCCCTATTTTTGCAACTTCTCTTGAGCCCATAAGTATTTCAGAATAAGATGTTTTCTAAAAAGCAATAAACTTTTCACTTTAAAAAATTGTATCCTAGTTATAGTGCCACTTCAGTACATTATAATTACCTCATTCTGTTGAATGCTTTACTAGTATTTTATTGCTAGGGTATAGGGTACTGATTTTAACTAGTCTCCTGTTGCCAGACATTTAGGTTGTTTTCCAGTTTTTCAATATTACAGCAATGATGCCATGAACAGCCTTGTACCTGTGATACATTTTGACAGGCTAAGTGCTTCACCTATTTTGGTTGTTCTTCTGTATGAGACATATGTTCAAACTTTACAGTCTCTGGTGTAGCTCCCCTGAACCTTACAGTTCCCCTGAAGTTGCCTCTGCTTTTAGGCTGTGGTTTCTCCTGGAGGGAGCACATGATCACCAGGTCCTTCTCATGTGTTTGGAGGAGAGTCTTTAGGACGCCTGCATGACTGAGCAGCCTTCAACCTTGACACAATCAAACAAACAAAACCACCTGCAAGTTCAACAAAGAGGAAAGATGGAGTTTCAAAATTCTCAAAGTTGGTTGAGAATATAAGCAACATAGATTTCTGAAAAAAATTGCTTAAAACTGTGCCATTGCCAGGACTTCTAAAACTTAGCACCTCTTCCTACTTGACAACCAATGATAGGCTTCATCAAAATCAATACTTCATCCCTAGGATAAAGCCAGACTCACTTTGAAAGTGGATGTTTGCCATCATAACGCATATCCATTTTGATATGTATTTTTGCAACAAATTTAGGAGCCTCTGCTGTGTACAAGGCATTGTGACATAGGTATTGGAATACAAAGATAAATAAGGTACCCTCTCCACACCCCTTCCCCACGATCACTCTATCTAGACCAGTAGTTCTTAACCTCTTTTTCAGCCATGGACCCCTTTGAGAGTCTGATGAAAACTGTAGAACTGGTAAAATGTGCATGTGAATATATATGCAAAACTTTACAAGTGATCTCAGCAAGTATCCCAAACTTGGGAGCCAATAATTAATCAGTGGACCTAGGTTAAGATCCCTTTGTCTACTGGATAAGCAAGATGGGCAACTGGAAAAATTAGAGATCATACTGCTAAAAGGTTGTTTAAGAAGAATGTAGTCATATAGTACCTTATAGTACTTCTCATTTGCAAAGTGCTTTCTCCTGTCAACATCCTCCTGTAGAAAGCTAACTCCATTTTTGTCAAATGAGGCAGTATGCTCAGAGAGGTGATGTGACTAGCCCAAGGCCACTCAGCCATAAGCTGGAAGAACTCTGGCCGTAATCCAGGTCTATGACATGTACTCTCTTTAACCAAATGGAGTAGATTACTCATATGAAATGCCACAAGCCAGGTTTTAAAAAATCCTCATGTCCCTGAAGAGATGAATAGTTCTGACCCATCATCAGGATTACCCTTGTATATAGATACATTTAAAAAAAATTTTTATTGGAGTATAGTTGATTTACAATGTTGTGTTTCAGATGTACAGCAAAGTGAATCAGTCATACATACACATATATCCACTCTTTTTTTGGATTCTTTCCACATATAGGTCATTACAGAGTATTGATTAGAGTTCCCTGTGCTACACAGTACGTCCTTATTAGCTATCTATTTTATATACAGTAGTGTGTATATGTCAATCCCAATCTCCCAATTTATCCCTTGCCCCCACTTACCTTCTGGTAACCATAATGTTTTTTTGTATATTTTTTAATTAAAAAAAATCTGTCTCTGTCTCTCTTTTTCATTTAGTACATATTTGTTAATATGATTAGTCCCCTCTATTAAATTATGTATTCCTTGAAGACAGGGACTATAGCTGGTTTATTTCCATTTCCTGGGTGCCTAGCAAAGTGCCTGACATAGTCAGCGCTCATTGTCTGTTGAGTGAATGAAAGTTCATTATACAAAGAAAGAGATTAGAGAGGTTAGTTTCTACCAAATGTGTTCCTCAGTTCATGTTCCGCCTTCAAAGATTATCTTTAGGACATGAAAAATATCATCAGCTCATTGACATATTTATTCTTTGTTTCTGCTCCATTTCTTTGTTTTCATTCCTCCTTTCCCATCCTCCTCATTTATTTAACTATCTGTGATATGGGATAAGTGGAACCAAGCTGAGTTGAGTCTAGTTTAAACATTCAACACTAAGTGGTCTTTCACTTTACATAATCAAAAATTTTCCATGTTACAAAAGATCAGAAAGAGAAATTCAAGACACAATCCCATTTACCATTGCATCACAGAGAATAAAATACCTAGGAATAAACCTACCTAAGGAGACAAAAGACCTGTACTCTGAAAGCTATAAGATGCTGATGAAAGAAATTGAAGAAGACATTAACAGATGGAAAGATATACCATGTTTGTGGATTGGAAGAATCAATATTGTCAAAATGACTATAATACCCAAGGCAATCTACAGATTCACTGCAATCCCTATCAAATTACCAATGGCATTTTTCACAGAACTAGAACAAAAAATCTTAAGATTTGTACGGAGACACAAAAGACCCCGAATCACCAAAGCAATCTTGAGAAAGAAAAATGGAGCTGAGGGAATCAGGCTCCCTGACTTCAGACTATACTACAAAGGTATAGTCATAAAAATAGTATGGTACTGACACAAAAATATAGAAATATAGATCAGTGGAACAGGATAGAAAGTCCAGAAATAAACCCATGCACCTATGGTCAATTAATCTACAATAAAGGAGGCAAGACTACACAATGGTAGAACGACAGTCTCTTCAATAAATGGTGCTGGGGAAACTGGACAGCTACATGTAAAAAAAAAAAAAGAAATTAGATAATTCTTTAACACAAAATAAGCTCAGAATGGATTAAAGACCTAATTGTGAGACTGGACACTATAAAACTCCTAGAGGAAAACATAGGCAGAATACTCTCTGACATAAATCACAGCAATATCTTTTTCAACCTGTCTCCCATAATAACGGAAATAAAAACAGAAATAAACAAATGGGTCCTAATTAAACTCAAAAGCTTTTGCACAGCAACGAAAACCATAAACAAAATGAAAAGACAACCCACAGACTGGGAGAAAATATTTGCAAATGATGTGACCAACAAGGGATTAGTCTCCAAAATTTACAAACAGATCATGAGGCTTAACATCATCAAAACAAACAACCCAGTCAAAAAATGGGCAGATGACCTAAATAGACATTCTCCAAAGAAGACATACAGATGACCAAGAGGCACATGAAAAGATGTTCAACATCGCTAACTATTAGAGAAATGCAAATCAAAACTATAATGAGATATCACCTCACACCAGTCAAAATGGCTATCATCAAAAAATCCACAAACAATAAATGCTGGCGAAGGTGTGGAGAGAAGGGAACCCTCCTACAATGTTGGTGGAAAAGTAAATTGGTACAGCCACTATTGAGAACAGTACGGAAGTTCCTTAAAAAACTAAAAATAGAGCTACCATATGACCCTGCAATCCCACTCCTGGGCATATATCCGGAGAAAAACATGGTCCGAAAGGATACATGCACCCCAGTGTTCATTGCAGCACTGTTTACAATAGCCAAGACATGGAAGCAACCTAAATGTTCATTGGCAGAGGAATGGATAAAGAAGATGTGGTATATATATACAATGGAATATTACCCAGCGATTAAAAAGAATGAAATAATGCCATTTGCAGCAACATAGATGGACCTAGAGATTGTCATACTGAATGAAGTAAGTCAGACAGAGAAAGAGAAATATCGTATGATACCCTTATGTGCAGAATCTAAAAAGAAATGATACAAATGAACTTACTTACAAAACAGAAACAGACTCACAGACCTAGAGAATGAACTTACGGTTACCTGGGGGGGAAGAATGGGGAGAAAGGGATAGACAGGGAGGTTGGGATTGACACATACACACTGCTGTATTTAAATGGATAAACCAACAAAGTCCTACTGTATAGCACAGGGAGCTCTGCTCAATGTTATATGGCAGCCTGGATGGGTGTGGAGTTTGGTGGAGAATGGATACATGTATATACATGGCTGAGTCCCTTTGCTGTGTACCTGAAACTATCACAATATTGTTAATCGACTATACTCCAATATAAAATAAAAAGTTAAAAAGAAATCCATGTTATATGTCAAAATAGAAGAGACCTTAAGCAATAGTTTAATTTTTAAATTAGCTGCAGGGTTTGGATATTTTTTAGCTGAAAGCTTATAAAAAAAAAAATACAAAAAAGCCAAACTGTAACTTACCATCCAACTCAAGCCAAGTAACAACTTGCCATGTGGTTGCTAAAACAATAAATAAATGAATGGTTTAACCCCTCTTGGGTCTTGGGAACTATACCCACCCTTGCCAAGAAGGAGTGAAGGAATAAGTCCATATATTATTTAACCACAGTGAACTCCCTGAGGGCAGCGTGTATTCCTGTTCCATCTTTGTACTCTAGAAAATTGTCTGGCACACAGTGAGTGCTCAGTAAAATTTTACTAAATCAAATTGGATTCCTGCAAAATTTATACATATCTATAATATATGTTTAGATACATGTACATATTATATAAATGTCCTGTGTGGGTGGATATCCTAAAAGGGCAGGCTATGCCCTGGATCTTCCCACATAAAAACTATAAAAAGCCCATAGTACTCATTTGTGTGTGACCACAGCTAAAGTCAGTTATGTTGTAGAATCCCAGCTACGATATGCATTCTCTGGTTAAAGCCACGCTGCATAGTACCAATTCTTTATAATAAAATCTCTGGAACATTTTCCTAAATGAAAAGGTAAAATAATCTATTACAGTATATACTTAATGTACACTTTTTTTTTAACATCTTTATTGGAGTATAATTGCTTTACAATGGTGTGTTAGTTTCTGCTTTATAACAAAGTGAATCAGTTATACATATGTTCCCATATCTCTTCCCTCTTGCGTCTCCCTCCCTCCCACCTTCCCTATCCCACCCCTCTATGTGGTCACAAACCACCGAGCTGATCTCCCTGTGCTATGCGGCTGCTTCCCACTAGCTATCTGTTTTACGTTTGGTAGTGGATATATGTCCATGCCACTCTCTCACTTTGTCACAGCTTACCCTTCCCCCTCCCCATATCCTGAAGTCCATTCTCTAGTAGGTCTGTGTCTTTATTCCCGTCTTACCCCTAGGTTCTTCATGACCTTTTTTTTTTTTTTTCTTAGATTCCATATATATGTGTTAGCATACAGTATTCGTTTTTCTCTTTCTGACAAGAATATACAGTGGAGAAAAGGCAGCCTCTTCAATAAGTGGTGCTGGGAAAACTGGACAGGTACATGTAAAAGAATGAAATTAGAACACTCCCTAACACCATACACAAAAATAAACTCAAAATGGATTAAAGACCTAAATGTAAGGCCAGACACCATCAAACTCTTAGAGGAAAACATAGGCAGAACACCCTATGACATAAATCACAGCAAGATCCTTTTTGACTCACCTCCTAGAGAAATGGAAATAAAAACAAAAATAAACAAATGGGACCTAATGAAAGTTAAAAGCTTTTGCACAGCAAAGAAAACCATAAACAAGATGAAAAGACAACCCTCAGAATGGGAGAAAATATTTGCAAATGAAGCAACTGACAAAGGATTAATCTCCAAGATTTACAAGCAGCTCATGCAGCTCAATAACAAAAAAACAAACAACCCAATCCAAAAATGTACACTTTTAGACTCAAGCCAGGACTGGAGACAGTTCTCCCCCACTTCAGCCATTAAATCTCACTGCACCACATAGCCCACCCTCTCAGCCTAGGGGGCCCCCACTGCACCATCTTGAGCTGAGTGTGGTCCGACAAGGTGGGTTATTTCCGCATATGAATGGCCTCCTCCTGCCGTTTATTTCAGCCTTGGTGGACAGTTCTGACTCACAGTGGCTGATGAAGGTGGTCAGGTAATAGAGCTGGACTCACTGGGAAGAAGTTAAGGCGGGTAGAACATGATGCTAAAATGCCAGTTTATGAAGGCTCAATGTGCTTTTAAGGAAATGGTTGACAAAACAGCTAAGTTCAGCAGGTAATTGGGGATTTACGGAAGTTATGCAACAATATCAAGAACGTAGGAAATGTCACTGTCACCTGGGAGGATGACCTGCAGCTGGAAGCAGCTAGGATCCATGGTAAGTCAGGACTCAGAGGATTTAAAGGAACCAGGAGAGCCCATGTTAAAGCACAGTCCCAGGAACATAATGTAGCAGCTCCTTATTGAGCATATTCAGATAGAATTCCCATTTTCAGGAATACATAGCAAGATTATACCATGAAATTCTTAAGTTTCCTACTACTAAGAAGCACCCAGTCATTCCAAGAACAACAAGGTGGCCCAGAAGAAAGTCCCAACCTACCTTCTTGTCTAAATTACTTTTGCAACAAGGGAAACTGAATTGGGAAATGCTTGGGGCCACTGTAACATTCAACACACAATAATTCCACTTTCTCTAAAACTACCTCTCCCCATCTGGGGAGTGAATCCTGAGGGCTCTGAGGTAGCGGGCCAGGCCAACTCCACAACTCTCTTCCTTCTGTTCTCTAGACCCACACTAGCTGGACTGAAATGTGGTCACTCTCCACCATTACCTAATTTAGCACCCTGGCACTTAATAAATATGTAACACTATCAAATGTACTTGCAGGAAACAGCTTGGAAATGAATTGCCTTGTCTTTAAGCAGCTGCTTGGAAATTGTGCATTTTGCAAGAACCAAACGGACCTGTTTAAAAAAAATGTTATTCCATGTGTTACATGATATTCTTTTAGTGTTAGTTTCAAAGCCACATGACCCAGAATATAGCTCCCTTTCTAAAAGAGAATGACTCAATTTTTTATTAAAATGATAGTGATATTCATCTGTTGATTTAGCAAATATTTGAGTACCTATTTGTGTGCCGTACTGTTCTGGGCACTGGGAAGTCAGTGGTGAAAAACACAGACACACTTTCATAGTGATTACATTCAAAAAAGCAAAAGCAAATGCACAAATAAGTAGGTGTATAATGGCGTGTACTGTGAAGAAAAAGAATGTAGAGAAAGGGGATAAAGAATGATGAGTGATAAGAGACGCAGAAGTAGAAGGCATCTCAGAAGAGGTGTAATTAGGTAAGAGACCAAAATGGAATGAGAATGCAAGGCGTATGAATATCTAGAGAGAGTTCCAGGTGGATGGGAGAACAAGGGCAAAGGCCCTGTGGCAGGAGCATCCTTGGCCATACTCAAGGACCAGTAAGGAAGCTAGTATGTTTGAATGAGTGAGGAGGAAGTGAGAGAATATGAGGTTGGAGGAGCAGCAAGAAGTTGGATTTTGCCAGGCCTCACAGACCATGGTGAGGACTTTGGATACCATTCTAAATATGCTGGAAAGTCACTGGAGGCCTTTGAGTAAGGCATGATCAGGTGGAACTCTGGATTAAACACCCCCAAACAACTTTAAAACCATCCAACTGAAACCTTCCATTTCTAGTCAAAGGTGAACTAGATATGTAGGGAACCCCTTTCTGTAACAGGACATCTAAAGGTGATGGACACACACACCCCCAAATGTATGTTGAGCTGGCGTAAATGTAAAAGAATTCCTTGAAGGCTAAAAATGTAAGCCTGGAAGGCAAAGTAAGCACTGGAGTGGCATTTGCCATGGGATTATCTGCCAATTCCTGGCAAATTCAAATTTGGATTTTAAAAGGACTTGAATCTAGAAGATAGAGGCAAATTCCGAGACATAAGCAGAGTAGGACCCTAGATCATGAGACTCATAGATGATGCTTCATTATTTAAAAAAAAGAAAAGAATCTCCAGAATCCAGAAGGAGATTGTGGAGTTAGAGCCGATTTGGGTTAAAGCCTTAGGTGGCATATGAAAAAATAGAGTCCCTCTGAGAATTCCTAAATATAGTACTGCAGTCCCACAGATTTGGGACCATAATTCATAAAACCTTTGTGGCGAAAAAAAAAAAAGGAGAAAATTTTAAGTGGTATGGGGTCAGGGGTTTCCCCAGAAGCCAGCTTCTGCCAACAGAAATCTTCTTGGAAATAATATATTTTCAAAACAGATCTTGAAAATACCTCACAGGTAAAGTTTGCAAAAAAAAAAAAAAAAAGAGCCCCATCAAAAGTTTATAAATACATGGGAGGTAAGCCACCATTAGTGAAAGACTGTAAAACCACAAACTACAGAATCAGACAAATCAAAAAGTCTACTTACAATCAATGTATCAGCTACAGAACATAAAGATATTTGAATAAATATCTAAACAGGGCTTCCCTGGTGGCGCAGTGGTTGAGAGTCTGCCTGCCAATGCAGGGGACATGGATTCGTGCCGCAGTCCAGGAAGATCCCACATGCCGCAGAGTGGCTGGGCCTGTGAGCCATAGCCACTGAGCCTGCGCGTCTGGAGCCTGTGCTCCACAACGGGAGAGGCCACAACAGTGAGAGGCCCGCGTACCACACAAAAAAAATCTAAACAAAAATACTACTGAAGTTATAACAAAGAAATAATAAACTATCAAATTTGATTAGGCAGATACAAAAAAGGAACCAAACATATTTTCTATAAATGAAAATATAAAAATTAAAATTAGAAATTCAGTGGAGGGATTAAAAGGCAGATTAGACATAACTAAAGAGACAGCTAATGAACTGGAAGATGGAACAGAAGAATAATTCCAGAAAGAAGCACAAAGAGAAAGGGCTATAAAAAGAGGATAAGAGACAAAGGAAACAGTGGTAAAATCTATATATACATTTCATTGGAGTTACAGAAGGAGATCATAGACATAATGGAAATATTTGATGAGGAAAATGGCTTAGAATTTTCCGCAATTGATGAAACACTCAACTTCAAAAAGTTAAGCACGATTTAGAGGGAGAAAGATGAAGGAGGAGGAAAAAGAACAAATGAAAAGAAATAATGCATGCTTAGACATATAGTGGACACTGCAAAACTGAAAGCAAAGAGAAATTGTCTAATTTGCAGAGTTTTTAAGTCAGGATGGAATTAAAATCTTTTACAGCAATAATATGTGTGCTGCTACTGCTAAAGTAGCAATCAAAGGGAAATGTAATGCTTAGATTAGAAAAATTTAAAGGTTGTAAATGATCTAGCTAAGTATCTACTTTGGTTGTAAGGAAAATTTTGAAAAGTATAGTAGAAGGAAGGAAATAATAACGATATGAGTAGAAATCAATGAAGTAAAAAACATGCAATAGAGAAGATCAGCAAGACCAAAAGTTAGCTCTTTTTTTTTTTTTTTTTGGTAGTACGCGGGCCTCTCATTGTTGTGGCCTCTCCCATTGCAGAGCACAGGCTCCGGACGCGCAGGCTCAGCGGCCATGGCTCACGGGCCCAGCTGGGGCATGAACCCGCGTCCCCTGCATCAGCAGGCAGACTCTCAACCACTACGCCACCAGGGAAGCCCCAAAAGTTAGCTCTTTGAAAGGACTAATAAAATTTACAATACAATAAATAATTGGCAAGTTTGATCAAGGTAAAAATGAAAGAAGGCATATATAAATAATATTAGAAATGCAAAAAAACATATGGTGCAGGTATTAAAAAGATAATAGAGTCTGGCAAAAGATTTGATCTGAAACATATATAAAGGACTCTTAAATTGAATAACAAGAAAATAAACAACCTAATAAAAATTTAAATGGGCACATGCATAAATAATAGGAAAATCATTTGAACAAGACTTGCAAAAGAAGATATATGAACAAGTATAGGTAATTATACTCAATATCATTGGTCATCAAAACCACAATGAGATGTGCCTACACATATACTAGGATGGCTAAAATTCTTTAGGTTTGTTAAAAAAAACAAAACTAAACTGATGATACCTAGTGTTGAGAAGTATGTGGAGCAACTGGAACTCTGATATATTACTAATGCAAATACAAAATGGCACAGATACTTTGAAGAACACTTCGAAAGTTTCTGAAAAAAATTAAGCATATACTTTCTATATGACTGAGGAATTCCACTGCTCAGTATCTACCTAAAAGAAATGAAATCGTATGTTCACACAAAGATTTGTACACAATGTTCATAGCAGTCATTATACATAACAGCCAAAAAGTGGAAGCAACCCAAATGCCTGTCAGTTGGAGAATGGATTTAACAAAATGTTGTATGTTCATACAATGGAATACTACTTAACAGTAAAGAGAGATAAACTACTGACACAATAACATGGATGAATCTCAAACACATCATGTTAATTGAAGGAAGTAATGTACAAAAGACTAAATATCATATGATTCCATTTATATTAAATTCTGAAAAGGGTAAAACTATAGAGGCAGAAGAGATATATGGTTGCATAGTGGCAGGGATTGAACACTGTAGGGTATGAGAATTTTTTTGAGGTGATGAAAGTATTCTAGAGCATACTGTAGCGTCGTTTGCATGATTGAACATATTTACCAAAACTTGTTGAACTGGGCTTCCCTGGTGGCGCAGTGGTTGAGAGTCCGCCTGCCGATGCAGGGGACATGGGTTTGTGCCCCGGTCCGGGAAGATCCCACATGCCGCGGAGTAGCTGGGCCCGTGAGCCATGGCCACTGAGCCTGCGCGTCCGGAGCCTGTGCTCCACAACGGGAGAGGCCACAACAGTGAGAGGCCCGTGTACCACAAAACAAAACAAAACAAAACAAAACTTGTTGAACTTTTACACTTAAAATGGATGAATTTATTGCATTTAAATTATGTAACAAACCTGTAAAGATGCTCAAAATAAAGAAGGTGAGAAAATATCATAAACTGCATTATGTCAGCAAATTTGAAAATGTATATAAAATGGACTATGAAAATTGCCCAAACCAATCCTAGAAAAAGTAGAAAACTTGAATGGTGCTATCACTATCAGTCGAAATCAATCAGTAGTTACAAAACTTCCTTGAAGATTACATAGGATCCAGACAGTTTTACAGATAAGTTCTATCAAACATTCAAGGAACGGATCATCTCAACCATAAACAAACTATTCAGAAAGTAGGGGGGAAGAAAATGATGGAAGGGGAGACACTCTCCAATTCATTTTAGAGGCTCCTGTAACCTTGATAGGGAAAACTGACAATAAAAAATAGAAGGGAAAATTACCTTCCAATCTCATTCATGAACATAGATACAAAAAATCCTAAGCAATATATTAGGATACCAAATTAAGCAATGTATAAAAAGACATAGCTCATAACTTGGGTTTTGGGCTTTTTCCCAAAATGCAAATTTAGTTCCAATATACAAAAATCTATGAATGTAGCTCACCACCACCATCCAGTGAAAGGAGGAAAAACGTGATTATTGCAATAGATTAAAAAAAAAGATTTAAGAAAATTCAACAACCATACATGATAAACTCTCTTAGCAAACTAGGAATGGGAAGGAGCAATCTTAACCTGATAAATGGTATCTATAGAAAACTTGGAGCCACCATCATATTCAGTTGAGAAACACAACTCACATTCCTATTAATATCAGAATCAAGACAAGATGCCCTCCATCGCCATTTGTGTTCAACAACACATTGGAGATCCTAGCCAGAAGAGCAAGAAGAGAAAAAGAAAACATATGAGCACTGAAAATAAGAAATAAAACTCACTACCGATATAATTATCTACATAGACAGCCCAAAAACATCTACAGAGAAATTCTTGAAATTAATGGAGAGTTTAGCAGTATTACTGGATATAAGATCAATATACCAAAGTCAATTGCAGATCTAGTTACCAGCTATAAGCAGGTAGAAAATTTATATTTTTAAAAAGATACCACTATAATAGGTTCTAAAATGTAAGGTATTGAGGAACAAATCCTACAATGGACGTGTAAAGCTTTATGTAGAAAATTAGCAATCTATTTAAGGATATTTTATTAAGTGCTTACAGTGTGCTAGGCACTCTGCTGGGAAATAAAAAGGCTAATAAGACATGATGCTCCTAATCTGCCAACACGCTGGTGGAAGAAACTGATACCCAAGCAAACGGATGTCATACTGCGGGACAAGTGCAGTGGAGGGGTGTTTAGATACAATGACAAGGATGCATCATGTTTGGAAGGATCAGAAAAGGGCGCATTCAAAGTGGGAGACACCTGTGCTTACTCTGAGGATGAATAGGAATTCTCCAGGATAGCAAGGAGGGAGAGGGAATAAGCCATGTTTGCAAAGCAGGGGGACCCAAGTGGGAATAGGAAAAGGTATGTGACATTCAAAGGACCGTACTATCCACAGTGATACCAGCTCAACAGGGCTTTGCTGAAAACGCCTTCAGGTGCCCCACCTCTGACCTCTTGGGCTGTCATACCATCCCATCCTGCCTCTTCCCTCCATCTCTGCCTATTAACAGTTTTCTGGACCTGAAATTCCAATTCAAATTGCTTTCCCTACTCTCCCATGCCCCTCATTGTGATCCATTTCTGCCCTCTGTTTAGATAGTACTTTGTACCTCCAATTTTAGTGGAAGCCCAGCTGCATTCTTCTGTTTACCAAATGGCAATTGAAGTATTTCTACTACCTTTGTAAACTATCAAACTGGTAATTGAACAGATACTCAACATATGTGTCTTAAATAGACTGTCACTGCTCAGCATAAGGGCTTCTGTAAAGCTGCTCCTTGCAGTAGATCTGAAGGAACTCTGCATTGTTTTGAGGTTTGTTTTATTGCATGACACCACAGTGAATGACCTTTGTCTAACCTACAGGGGGACCACAAGACAAAATCTGTTAACACTTGGCCTCTCAGATAAACTCCATCCTGTGTGCTTCAGAACAGTATAGAATTCCCACCCTCTCTCACCTCACTCTCCTCTCCAACCGAAATCCACTGTGTGAGAGTACAGACAAGTTATTAACTACTGGACTGCATTCTGTTGGTTAAAACGCTTGTTTGCACGTGAGCTTGCTAAACCTATGTACTACAAAGCAGGCTCATCTAAATAAGCACTCAAATCAGTTCTGATATTTCCTGCCACTGCACATCCTCTACATCATTTTTTTAAGTTAATTAGTTTGTACAATTCAGCATAAGTAATGCCATTCCCTTTCACGTTCAGAGGAAGTATGCAAGTGTGGAGTAGTAGGAAGAACACTGAACTTGGAGTTCCCAGGAAGATACTGCTGTGAAATTGGGGAAATCTCTTAAATCTTTAGAGCCTCAGTTTCCTCATTTTTAAGGAGGTGATAATGTCACTTCCCTGACCACTGTCATTTGGCTGTTGTGAGGATCAAATGGGTCAGTGGCTGTGCTAGCAGTTTAAGAAGTGTAAATAAGGCTCTGTTCCAACGCCATGTGCTATCATTATTACGAAGAGTAACCAGCACAAGCTGTTAAACATTTCCCTTCTCATGAGCTTATATCCTTTGAAGCTATTGTTATCTTCTTGAGTAGAATCAGCTCTTGTGAGGCATGCCCAGAAAATTCATCGTGGACATCGTTGTTTTTAGACTGCTAAGATTAATCCACATTAGTGAAATTTATCATCTTCCTTCAGCATCTTTCAGCATCATCCAAAAGTCTGTCTTATTTTTAAATTGACATATGACACTGTGTAATATAGAAATATAAAATCAGTATGCACATTTGGAGTTTATTTTTGTGTATGTTGTTAAAGAATGTTCTAGTTTCATTCTTTTACATGTAGCTGTCCAGTTTTCCCAGCACCACTTATTGAAGAGGCTGTCTTTTCTCCATTGTATGTTCTTGCCTCCTTTGTCATAAATTAGGTGCCCATATGTGCATGGGTTTATCTCTGGGCATTCTGTCCTGTACTATTGATCTATATTTCTGTTTTTATGCCAGTACCATACTGTCTTGATTCCTGTAGCTTTGTAGTATAGTTTGAAGTCAGGGAGCCTGATTACTCCAACTCTGTTTTTCTTTCTCAAGATTACTTTGGCTGTTCGGGGTCTTTTGTGTTTCCATACGAACTGTAAAATTTTTTGTAGTAATTCTGTGAAGAATGCCATTGGTAGTTTGATAGGGATTGCACTGAACCCGTAGATTGCTTTGGGTGGTATAGTCATTTTCATAATATTGATTCTTCCAGTCCAAGAACATGGTATATTTCTCAGACACTATAAAACTCTTAGAGGAAAACAGAAAAAACACTCTTTGACATAAACCACAGCAAGATCTTTTTTGACCCACCTCCTAGAGCAACAGAAATAAAAACAAAAATAAACAACTGGGACTTAATTAAACTTAAAAGCTTTTGCACAGCAAAGGAAACCATAAACAAGACAAAAAGACAACCCTCAGAATGGGAGAAAATATTTGCAAATGAAACAACAGACAAATGATTAATCTCCAAAATATACAAACAGCTCATGGAGCTCAGTATCAAGAAAACAAACAAGCCAGTTAAAAGATGGGTGGAAGATCTAAATAGACATTTCACCAAGGAAGGCATACAGATGGCCAAGAGGCACATGAAAAGATGCTCAACATCACTAATTATTAGAGAAATGCAAATCAGAACTACAATGAGGTATCACCTCAAGCTGGTCAGAATGTCTATTATAAAAAAATCTAGAAACAATAAATGCTGGAAAGGGTGTGGTGAAAGGGAACCTTCCTGCACTGTTGGTGGGAATGTAAATTGATACAACCACTATGGAAAACAGTATGGAGGTTCCTTAAAAAACTAAAAGTAGAACTGCCATATGACCCAGCAACCCCACTACTGGGCATATGCCCTGAGAAAACCATAATTTAAAAAGAGACATGCACCACAATGTTCATTGCAGCACTATTTACAATAGCCAGGACATGGAAGCAACCTAAGTGTCCACTGACAGATGAATGGATAAAGAAGATGTGGCACATATATACAATGGAATATTACTCGGCCATAAAAAGAAATGAAATTGAGTTATTTGTATTGAGGTGGATGGACCTAGAGTCTGTCATACAGTGAAGTCAGAAAGAGAAAAACAAATACCATATGCTAACACATATAAATGGAATCTAAAAAAAAAAATGGCTGATGAACCTAGTTGCAGGACAGGAATAAAAAGGTAGACATAGAGAATGGACTTGAGGACTTGGGGTGGGAAGGGGAAGCTGAGGCGAAGTGAGAGTAACATCAACATATGTACACTACCAAATGTAAAATAGTTGGCTGGTGGGAAGCAGCAGCATAGCACAGGAAGATCGGCTCGGTGCTTTGCGATGACCTAGAAGGTGGGATAGGGACGATGGGAGGGAGGCTCAAGAGGGAGGGGATATGGGGACATGTGTATGCCTAGGGCTGATTCGCTTTGTTGTGCAACAGAAACTAACACAGTATAGTGAAGCAATTATACTCCAATAAAGATCTATTAAAAAAAAAAAAGAGAGAGAGAGACATCCAAGTACTCAGCCCAGAGAAAATCAGAGCACGTGATTTATTAAACTGGTGTGATAATGTGGTTTTGCTCTTCATTAAAAAGAAAAGAAAGAAAGAAAGAAATAAAAAATAAATAAAAAAATAAAATCAATATATGCAAAGAAGTTACATTTTTACATAATAACAATGAAATACAAAGTAAAACAAATTAAGAAAATAACCCCATTCACAATAGCATCAGAATCAATAAAATACTTAGGAATAAATTTAACCAACAAAGTGAAAAATCTGTACAATGAAAACTACTAGACTTTGATGAAAGAAGTCGAAGAAGATGCAAACAAATGGAAAGATATTCCAGAAACATTGATATTGTTAAAAAGTCCATATTACCCAAAGCCATCTGTAGATTCAATGCAATCTCTTTAAAATTTCTCAGATTACTAATGATTTGAGGCATTACTTCTCTTCACTTGTGTAGTAGTAATTCAAATTTCCTCTTCTGTACATTGCCTTTTTGAATCCTTTACTTACTTTTCTACTGGGGTCGATGCCTTTCTTTTGTTAATTTGTAGAAGTTACTTGTGTTATTCATGTAGTGGGGTTTAGACATTTTGAGTATTTTTCTCATATTGCCTTCTGTGTAATAAATGTGTCCATGGTGTCTTCTTTGAACAGAAAGCCTTAATGTAAATGAACTCAAAGTCATCAGTACTTTGCCTTATGATATGTGCTTTTGAAAAAATTTTTTGAAAAGCTTTTCCCTGCCCTTAGGTCACCAAGATATTCTTCTACATTATGCTCCACTAACTTTATAGTTGTACCTTTTTCTCTTAGATCTTTAATCCATGTGGAGTCCACATTTGTATGATATATGAGGCAAAGATCCAGTTTTATTTCTGTCTTTACAGTGAGCCAGTTTTCCCAATGTAAGTTTCTAGGTACTGACTTGTGATATCCTTTTCATCATATTTAGTTTTCCACATATACATAATATCAGTATCTGAACTCTCTGTCCTATTTTATAGGCCTATTTATCTGTTTTTTGCTTTTGTTTTTGGTGGTTTTGTTTTTTGTTTGTTTGTTTGTTTTACCAGTGCACCAGTGTTTCTGTGGCTTTTTTGTGTATTTCTATATCTAGTAGGGCAAGCTCCCTTTCTATTCATGTTCTTCAAGTTTGACTTAGCTATTCATTAACTCTTATTCCTCCAAATAAATTTTAAAGTAAGTCGTTATGTTCCTCAAAAAAATCTAAGTAGAATTTCTTTGGAGTTGTATTGAATTTATCAATTAAATGGGAGAATTGATGTCATTATAGTATAATATTAAGTTGTCTCATCCAAAAGCATAGGATTTTCTTCATTTATTCAGATCATCTTTTACATACTTCATTAATATTTTGAAGTTTTCTGTTTCCTCTGTATATACCTTGTACATTATTTCATTAATATAATTAAGTCTTAGATGTTTAATAGATTTCTTGATAGTGGGAATGATATATTATTATTTATTATATTTTCTGATTGGTTGTTGTTAGTGCTAAAAATTGATCTCGTAGCCACTGATCTTACTTAATTCTCTTACTGGTTCTAATAGTCTGTCTTCTGAATCTGTTGGTTTTTCTGGATAAATGATCATATCATATGCAAATGAAGATAATTCTATCTCTTACATTCTCTGTTAATCAGCTCTCACTAAGTTATGCTATGATAACAAACAATCCCAAATCTCAATGACTTATAACAGCAAAAATGTATTTCTCACTTCTATAGCTGTTGGCTACAGCTCTGCCCTAATCAGCAACATGCCATTCTTATAGCAGAGGAAAAGCACGGGGCAGCCAGTTAATCCACTTTATGACTGTTGAAGCTTCCGCTTAGAACTGGCATAGTGCCAAATCCATTCATATTCATTGGCAAAAATAAATCCTATGGTCAAGCCTGATGACAACAGGGTTTAAAGTTTCCTCCTCCAGAGGAAGGCTCTGCAAACTATATGGCTGAGAAGAGGATAGTAAATAATTGTGAACAAGAATATAATCTACCACCCTGTCTAACCCTCATTCTTATTATTTCTTTGTCTTTAGCTTCTTTTTCTTTAGCCAAGACTTCTAATGATAATAGTAAGCGTCCTTATCTTACTTTTTCTTTAAAGAGAATAAATCTTAACTTCCTACATTTACTATAATACTTACTATAGGTTCTTAGTATAAATAACCTTTATCAAGTTAAGGAAATCCTCTGCTATTCCTAGTGCTAAGAGTTTTAATCATAAATTTGAATAGTATCTTATCAAATGTATTTTTATCTTGATTTATATCATCATACAATTTTTTCTCCATTAATATGTTACTACACTAACACATATTAATAAATTTTCTCTGTTGAACCATCTGGTGTATCTGAGATAAACTCTACTTGATCTTAATGTATTATTTTTAAACTACAGTTATGTTAGCTAATATTTTATTTAGGGTTTTTTAATCCATGTTAATAAGTAAAATTGGCCTATTATTTTCTTTTGTGTGTTGTCCTTATCTAATTTTGGAATAAGGCTAGGCTAGCCTTGTAAGGTGATCTGCATAGATTTTTCCCTTTTTCTATTTTCTAAAGACTTGTATGAGATAGAAATTAATATTCCTTAAAAATTTTGTAGAACTTTCCATTAAAACCATCTGGGCCTGAACAGGGAAGACTCTGGACTCGAGACAATAGACCTGGCTTCAAGTCTTGACTGTGCTACCATGTACGCGTGTGTCTCACTTAATACCTCTGTGTCAATTCTCTTGTCTACAAAGTGAGGGAATTGGATTCGAAGATTGCAAAGGTCAGACCCCTTTTCACTGGGATAGTGTGTGATTGATAGTGCATTGAAAATTGTTATAAAGTAATTTACATAGATTTTTGTCTCTGCCAGTGCTCTAAGTAGTTAGAAGTGTAACTTACAGAAAATTTTTTCAAAAGCTATACTTTATTAATTAAAATGGGAAGGAAGAAAATAGCCTAATATTTATTCTATGTCTATCATGTATCAGGTATTGTCTGGAGTGTTTCTTCTTTTGTGATTTCAATCTAATCCCTCTAAAAGCCCAGGAAAATTCCTGTTCCAGTCAGAAGATCCTGGAAAATTCTCATTCCAGATAAGAAAGCAGACTCAGAGGTAAAAGAGTTTGCATAAGTTTACAGAGCTAGTAAATAACAGGAGTAGCGTTCAAGTTCAGGTTTTGTGATTCTAAATCCAGTGCTGTTGATAGCTGAAATTCTGTTATAATCCTGCCCGTGGAAGTCCCTTCCCTGTAAATTAACCGGCCGGTCCACTTCAGTGGACAGTGACTGCGGATAACAGCACGTGAGAGCAGAGCTGCTATGTGCCCTTCGTTTCATACTTTTCTTCAGGGTCCTCCATAAGGCTTACATTAGCAACTCGGTCTGAATTACCAAATGAATGTCTCTGTCTCCTTTCTGCTCTCACTAGCTCTTTTTTCTTGAAGAGGAAAAATAAAAATAAAGTATAGCTAAGTATTAAGGAAAAAAAAAACCATCTGGGTCTGAAGTTTTTTGAGAAAGACAAGTCTTTGTTTATTGTTTCAAATTATTCAGTACACACTGATGTAGTCAAATTCTATAGTTCTTCTCTATACCGGTTTTGGCCGTTCATCATTTATATAGGAATTTATCCATTTTAACTAGGTCATCAAAATTATTAGACTATAACTGATAATAAAACATACTATGATGATGGATAGAAATATATCAAAATGTGAGAAATTATCTCCAAGAGTAGGATTAAAGGTAGTTTCTATGTTTTAATTTGTTCCATGTTCTTTTCATTATAGTCTGAATGTTTTACATGGATAGGATATTTCTTTTATATAATCAGAAAAAACTTAGGCTATTTCTGCTTTGCACTGAAACTAATCCATAAAACTTACCTAATTTCAGAAAATATTGATATTTTCAAACACCCGTGCCCCATTGTTGAATCCTCAGGCAGACTTGCTTTCTCAGGCACTAAATTCATCTGTAAACAAGTAGAACACTTCCAGGGGGAGACCATAACCTCTACATGGCCCGGAGTCTCCCTGTGCACTTTCAATATTTTATAAATAATGACAATTAATAGGCACTATTTCGCCTTCTTGGGTTTAAACCAGTTTATTTTATATAAAAGGACATTTTAACATAGCCAACATGGGTACCTTATTTTTAAATTTGCAGTTGAACTCTTGGAACAACAACTGTTGATTCTGTTTGTCTTTTTACTGCCTTTACTCTCCACTCAATTATGGAGCGGAGGGTAAAGGCTTTTATTAAGCAGTGATTTCACTTAAGGCCTCAAAAATATACTTTTTGAGGAAAAACCTTTGATAGTATTTTGGGGTGAGTGGTACCTTATTTATATTTGGTTTTTAATGTGTGTTGTGTGTGGGTCCTGAGGATTCAGGGAAGCTACTTTCTTTTGAAGAGCTGTCAGGACTTCCCTAGTGGTACAGTGGTTAAGAATCTGCCTGCCAATGCAGGGGACACGGGTTCGAGCCCTGCTCCAGGAAGATCCCACATGCCATGGAGCAACTAAGCCTGTGCGCCACAACTACTGAGCCTGTGCTCTAGAGCTTGCAAGCCACAACTACTGAGCCTGTGCTCTAGAGCCCGCGAGCCACAACTACTGAGCCCACATGCCACAACTACTGAAGTCCTCGCACCTAGAGCCTGCGCTCTGCAACAAAAGAAGCCACCACAATGAGAAGCCCACGCGCTGCAACGAAGAGTATCCCTCACTCACCACAACTAGAGAAAGCCCACAAGCAGCAATGAAGACCCAATGCAGCCAAATTAATTAATTAATTATTTTAAAAAAGAAAAGCTGTCGGACAACACAAATTAAATCTAGTAATTGAATAGACACAGCCAAACAGGTTCATCTAGTTCACATACATTTTAAAATAAATGAAAGAGAGAGGTAGAGAGAATATGTGTAGGGAGGGATTTTGACCATCCTCCCCTTTCAATTAAATGTCTTCAGTTCTCTAGGGAAATGTGTAAAGGTTAAATACATATAATATGTATGTGTATATATACATGTATGTATGTCTATATAGGTATATATACACATGCATACATATGTGTGTGTGTGTGATACCTCCTGTACCCCCATCTTTGTCTTTCATTCATACTGAAATAATTCTAGGTGCTTCAGTACTTTTTCTTGAGATTGACAAAGGAGACTAAATGATCCTGAAGTGAATTAATTTGGGAGGGGCTAGAAACCACAAAAAATGATTTCCATTCACAGAACTCTCTGCCCTCATCTTCAAACAGAGAGCATGATTTGGGAACATGGAACATGGCAGATGTGCCCTTGTCACCATTAGATGGATATACAGGAACGTTAATGGAGAAAGAGTCTGAAGGCATAGGCTCAGTCAACTTTTAACTCGGTGACCTTAGGCAAGATCTTCAGTCTCTCTAGCTTAGGTTTCCTAATCTACAAAATGGGGGTGATAACAGCACCCCATGTGGTTGCCATAGGGATTGACTGAGACCACCTATTAAGGCACCACATTTTATACAGTTAATTTTTGTTGTCTTCTTCCCCACTAAACAGTTAGCTTCATCAGGGCAAGGAACTTTGTTGGTTTTGTTTACTATTACATCTCCAGCAACTAAAATAGTGCCAAGGATATAGTAGGCCTTCAACAAAGGCAACATTAGTTGAAAGAATGCTGAAGCAAAGGAAAGAGCATTTACTTAGAAACTGGAATGTACCAATAAGTGCCCAGTGAATAGTACAGGATGA
Organism: Tursiops truncatus; assembly: GCF_011762595.2. Classification (NCBI taxonomy): domain Eukaryota; kingdom Metazoa; phylum Chordata; class Mammalia; order Artiodactyla; family Delphinidae; genus Tursiops; species Tursiops truncatus. The sequence goes on along the minus strand of NC_047036.1, from coordinate 119,716,415 downwards.
CAGTGATGACAGGGAGTAGAAATGGCGGTGGCGGTGGTCACGGCTGAGGCAGCAATGGCAGTGATGTGGACGGAGATGGGGATGGGAAAAGACTGGTAGTGAAGTGTGGTGGTTCAGGGCAAAGGCTTTGGGAACAGGCTGCATGCCTGGGAACACCCGCTCTGGACTACAACCAGGATCTCACTTTCCTCAGCTGTAAGATGGGTGTAATAATAGCATCTACTTTTGTAAGGTTGTTGTGAGGATTAAATGGTTAATATTTTAAGCATACTCAGAATAATGCTAGCTGATATTATCACGACTACTACCACATCTATTTCTTACATAACTGGTCAGTAAATACTATTGTGGATTATAATTTTAAAGGAAGGCTTTCAGAGAAATCAGCTCATCAGTATGGTACTATGTGAAGGAAAGACTGACACAATAGAAAAATCAGTAAAAGAATGGGAGATACAATCATAAATGTCCAGGAAATATAAGAATTTGTCTTCCTAACAAGTTATTAAAGAATGGGAGTTAAAACAATGAAGAAACACATTTAGAACTATTAGAAGGGCAAAAATGAAAACAGTGATAACACCCTATATTACCAATAGGTTAGAGCAACAGGCACTTTTGTATATACCTGTTAGGAGTGTAAATTAGGACATTTCTGAAGGCCAGCTTAGCAATATATATCAATATCCTTAAAAGTCCCTTGGCCTGGAAACACCAGTTTTAATAATTTAGCCTGAAGAAATCATCAGACCGGTGTTTTGTAATACATGTATATAAATTACAATCATATCTTGGACGTAAGTAATGTTAGAATTTGCTTATGTATGGGAACTAGTTAAAACACTTCATCCGTACAATGGAATAACCTTGCAGTCATTGTAAATGATCAGTATTTGTTGACATGGAAAGATGTCTGTGTTGTGTTATGTGAAAAAAATCATGTTAGAGGACAATTGATAGCATGGTCACATTTTTATTTTAAAAGTATATGTGCACATTGATAAAAGCCTAGAAATCTATATCTTAAGTATTGAGTTGATGTTAGTGTGGTTACCTCTGTGTTATAAAATTACAGGTGACTTTCCTTTTCTTCTTTATAGTTACTTGTATTTTTCCGAAATTTTAAAAGTAAGCATCTATTACTTTCATAATAGGAGACAGAATGCAGTCAAAAGGCCATTTCCACATTGTAAGAAAGGGAGATTAATCAAGTGATAAAGTGTCTAGTTAATTTGACCACTGAGGTCAACCAAATTAAAAAATTCAAACTCCAGAGTCAATTCTATGACCTGAAACAGCAGCAGCTAACAACCGGTCACCACTAGTTAGTGGTTATTAGTTTTTTGGGGTTTTTTGTTTTGGGGGGGTTTTTTGGACACGCTGGGTTTTCGTTGTGGCATGCGGGCTTCTCTAATTGTGGCATTACGGCTTAGTTGCCCTGCTGTGTGTGGGATCTTAGTTCCCCGACCAGGGATCGAACCTTCATACCCTGGAAGGTGGAAGGTGGATTCTTAACCACTGGACCACCAGGGAAGTCCCAGTGACTATTAGTGTTGACTCTGCCCCAGAAGAGGGGTGAAGGGAATGTTGTGAAATCTCCCGGTGCATTCGGTGCAATGACCCATCTAAAATAATGGCAGAACCATTTGAGACCATGCATGGTCAAAGGCGAGACTTGGCCAAAATGATTTGAACACCTTCAGAGATGACCAAAGACTGAATTACATTCTGCCAAGTGGAGAAACTAGCAAGGAGGAGCCCTCTGCCTTTTCTGCAAGCGCCACCTTCATTAATACCTCCTCTGCCTTGGAATGGTATGCTGGTTCATTTGTTTGTTTAACCCAGTGGTTTACAAATTTTGGTGCATCAAAATCACCTAGGAGACTTGTGAAAACACAGATTGCTGGGCCCCTCCCCTGAGGTTTCTGATAGCTCTGGAGTGAGCCCGGAGAATTTGCATTTCTCGCAAGTTTCCAGTTGATGCTGATGCTGCTGGTCCAGAGACCACACTTTGAGAACAGGAATGACCAGCCTACATACCATGTATATAACCGTATGGATTATTCTCTTTAAAAATTACTCTATTGCTAGGGCTTCCCTGGTGGCGCAGTGGTTGAGAGTCTGCCTGCCGATGCAGGGGACGCGGGTTCATGCCCCGGTCCGGGAAGATCCCACGTGCCGCGGAGCGGCTGCGCCCGTGAGCCATGGCCGCTGAGCCTGCACGTCCGGAGCCTGTGCTCCGCCGCAACGGGAGAAGCCACATCAGTGAGAGGCCTGCGTACTGAAAAAAAAAAAAAAAAATTACTCTATTGCTAGAACAAAACTGAAACAATCAATGAAATCCAAAGTTTCAATTGCCATATAGCCTGATTTCCTATCAAATCGAAGTTTTCATTTGTTTATGTTCCCTTCTGAACTTTGTCCATGTGAACATACTTTTTTTTCATATTTGCAGTAATCATAGATAAAAGTAGGAAAAAATCATAAAGTTTTCCCATATTATTGGGTAATATGTTGTCCTTATCTCCTCCAGTTAACCGGCGGATGGCCTGGTCCTGATATAAATCCTTCCACAGCCTTTTCTTTGCATATATATGAGAAACAGTACAGGAAGAGGTCAAGAGCTCTGGCTGCCATCCAGATTAAAATTCTGGCTCCGCTCTTAGCAACTCTATGTCCACAGACATCTCTAGGCCTTAGAATCTTTCTTCTGTAGAATCAGAGTAATAATAGTACTTGTATGAGATGGTTGTGAGATTTAAATTAGTTAACACGTGAGAAGCACTGAGCATGGTCCCTGGCATGCAATAGATACTAAATGTAAACCATCATTATTTGTGCATATACAGAGGTTGTTTTTACATACACTTCTCTGGGCCATGTGTTCCCTGCAGCACTGACATTCCTCAGGGTAAAGAGATAGAGCTGTCACTAACTCTAAGAGCTAGATAATATTCTACAATAGCAGGGATGCATCCCTCCTTAGTGAGCCATTCCCCTACTGACAAGCATTCTGATTGGGTCCAGATTTTTACTACTTCAAATGCTACAGCAGCATCCTTGACCCCCTCAGTCCTTCAGGGCAGCTGGTTCTGCCCTTCCCCTTTTGCACATTAGCTGCCCCTTGCCCCAGGCCCCTCCTCAGACAGGAGTTGCCTCCACAGGCCACCTCCACTTTGCTGTCCTCTTCCTCAATCCCTCCCCTGTCAGGCTGGCCAGGCCGGAGTAGAAGCCCCTCTGAGCCCCGAGGAAGACCAGCTGGCAGCAGATATGCTGTAGGCAGAGCCCCTGAGACACCGTCATCCTGAAGTTATGCTGCTGCCATCATGCCTGGAGTGGGAATGAAGGCAAGACCAGCGGAGACGTGCCAGGAAGGCATTTTGACTGTGATGAGGGAAGCAAAAAATACCCAGGCAATCAGTTTGTGGATGTAGCCCAGATGTTTTCATCCATGACCTGGAGAACAACTCTGGCAGGGGCCCCAGTCCCAGATTTAGCCTGTTTTAGGAATGAGCCGCTAATAATAATACCTTGTATGGGCAGAGGACTTATGTGTTCTCAGAAGAGTTTCTGTTGTGTCCTTATGGGTTTTTCTGCTGGGTTAAGGGACACCCACAGCTCGGATCAACTGAGTTATGATTTAGTTGTGTCATTGGCGTTGCTGAAATACTAGATCCAGCCACCTGTGAGCCATGTGTTTGTGTTGTAAGGCAGTTTAAAATGCTCCCTTAAAATTCCCATGAGCTCATCCAGGTCCCCCTGGAAATGGGAACTAACAGTGATGGAAAGTGGATGTGCCTGGTGCCGTTCAAATGTTATCTGACTCTTAATCCTCCCTGAAACCCAGAAGCTGTTATCCCCATTTTGCAGATAAGGCCACTGAGGCTGAGAGCAGTGAAGCCAGTTGCCTGAGGTCACGTACCTGCTTAGGAGCAGAGCTGGAATTCAAGCCTGAGTTCATGTGAATAAAAAATTGTGTCCTCCCCACCACATACCCAACTAAACCACCAAACCATAACGTTTAAAAAAAAAAACAAAACTATTTCTGGAACATATTAAGGAAAAAGCTGCTTTCCCATAGGTGACTAGGATTAGATAGGTTTGGAACACCTGTTTAACGGTTCTGTCAGACTAGAAACCAAACATTATGGTTTGTACTCCTGTCCAAGCATCTACTTGTGAATGTGGTGCCGTGCTTGGTGATGATGATGACGTTGGTGGTGACAGTGGCAATGATATCTTTCATTTACTGAGCACGCACTGTGTACCAAGTACTTGGATTCTCACACTGACCCCTTTCATTTTTACAACAAGCCAGGGGTTTTGTGTTGTAAGGCACAAAAATCGCACAAAATTGCACATACGCACAAAAATCCTGCCCAAGTATCCAGGCGTGCACAGCTAGGACACAGCAGGCCTGGGATATGGCCTCAGGCCCCTGACTCCAGAGCCTCTGCTTAGAACCACATCTCTGCGCTTCATCTAACATAGAGTACCCGTAAAAGAAAACAGACATTGGAAATCCTCCACAAGCTTCCACTGCCCTGATGGCCATTCTGGGATTTACGTATTTTATTCTGCAGGGTTCATACGTATTTAGACACTTTAAGTTAATCACGGCCTGTCACACTTTATCTGGACTGTTCATTGTCAGCAAGCACATGTAGATTTCAGGACCCAGTCCTCCTCTGCTTTGCATCACCGTTTTTGATTATACAACCATCCTGTTAATAGATGAGCTCTACTGCGAGCAGAAGGCCATTTTTATGGAGTTGAAGATAATATAGGTGCTCGGCCTAAATTAATGGGGTAATTTCCTCAGTCTTTTTGGTCATTTGTCACCACGGACTTCCATACAGCTCAGACAGACCAGTCATGGCTAAGATGACACTGTGTCCTCCAAGGAATGGAGAAAGAGCAGAAGCTGAATTCTGCTCAAAGCCTACAAAACTCCCGAACCTGAATTTTAGATCTACCCTTGAATCGCTCCCCCGAGTGGGGCAGAGCTGCTCACTTGTTTACGCGCCTCTTCACCTCACTGTCAGAGGCCATGAGTACAGTGATGCCCGCCCGCCATGTGCCAGCCACATTGGCAGCAGCTACGCATACCAAAGGCATGGCGTTTCTGCTGGCCTCGACAGCAGGCTTTTATACAAGGAGAATTGTAAGTTCTTACTCGCACAGTGGTACACGGTCTCAACTCTTCCCTCGCTAGAATCAGTGTGAGAGCCAGCCACTGAGTCCAGGAAGCGTCACTTTTTGGTTGGCCATTTGGGAACTTTACTTTCACTGAGATGAGGTCGTTCTTCCTGATTCTGCCTTTTCCCAACCTGTGTTCCAGAGGCGCTCCCCGCTGCAGGGCTAGGCAAGGAACCAGGAGAGAAAAGGTCAAAAGCAGGTGGAAACCCACTACATTTGCTCCTCCCCCCTTGGAGAGTCATGATAGGAGTTGATCTATCAAAAGCTCTGAGGAGGGCTTCCCTGATGGCGCAGTGGTTGAGAGTCTGCCTGCCGATGCAGGGCACACGGGTTCGTGCCCCAGTCCGGGAAGATCCCATGTGCCGTGGAGCGGCTGGGCCCGTGAGCCAAGGCCACTGTGCCTGCGCGTCCGGAGCCTGTGCTCCGCAATGGGAGAGGCCACAACATTGAGAGGCCCGCGTACCGCAAAAAAAAAAAAAAAAGAAAAGAAAAGCTCTGAGGAGTCCTGCAGTATAGACACATATTAACTTCGCTTTACCCAGTGTTGCCCAACGCTTTTTGAGGATGGGAGTTCGTGTGGCTCTAAAGCCACGTTCTCCCAAGTGGCCATGGCCCCCCCTGGATTCTGGGGTCATGAAAATGAAAAATACAGCATGCAAAGGCCAATGGAATCAGGGAATCAAGCAACTGCATTGACTTCATGGTGCCCCACCTCCTTCTTGAGAGTCCCGGAACATCCTGACCCAGAAAGGTTTTCACAAAGATCCAAAATGAAAACAACTGCCCACAACCTCCTCCAGCAGTTCCAAACCACTCCTCACCGACACTGTCATGATGATGTGATTTCCTACGTCATGATGAAGTTGGGGAAGAGGAGACAGAGCTTACCAAGAGAGACAGCAGCCCCTGTCCTGTTAGGTCTCATCCTTTCTTTGAATATTGCACACAGGCCACGGCAAGGCTGATCTGAACCTTTAGTAGGTTTCAGAAACCTCAATTTATAGGTAGATGGAAACATGCATTTTTTACCTCCCTCACCCTTATTTACAGAGGCCTGAAGTTAAGTCCTTACCTCTAAAGAGGTATTTGTTTAACAGAAATATTCTAATGCAGCTAAAAGAAAGGGAAGCTGCTGGAGCCCGTCAGGACCATCCTGGCAGGGATTAAAGATGGGAGGAAAGTTTGAGAGTTTTCTGCTCCCTCTGAGTTCACTGCTAATTCTGTTTCGGTCTCTGACCTCTGTTGGATTAATAACATTAAATCCCAATAGAAACCTACTGACCCCGACAGAGCACAGATGTTCCCTAGAACCCAGTTTGGGGAATGTTATCTTACCTTATCCAGGCCTTGTTTAAAGGCAGAATGTTAAGAATTCTTTAAATATTTAAACTTATTTTTAGTTCCCCAAGTAATACACATGACTCAATCCTCCTCTTAAAAGTGAGAGCGTTGCAAATAAAGCTGAGGTCCCCTTTGACCAATATCCTCACATTCAGTCCCATCCCCCACGTCTCAGAGGTAATGAGAGTGTTTTGCCTCCTACTTCTACATATACAGCATACCCGTGCACGTGTGCACACACATTCATAATTTTTATAAAATATATGGTTTTGGGTTTTTTTTTTTTTTGACAGTAATGGTATCATACTGCTTGCAACTTCCTTGTTCCGGTGCAAAATGTGTTTGGGAGATCTATCATAATGATACCTATCCAGTCATTTCTTTCAAGTGCCGCGTGGCATCTCCTCTTATGATTTCGCCGTAGTTTCTCTGTTTCCTTTCTGTTGGACCTAGAGGTTGTTTCTGCTGTGGGACTATTCTAAGCCATCCAGCGCTGAACATCCTTATCTGTGGGACCCTGGGCACAATCAAGGGATTACTAGGGTAGATACCTAGAGATGTTACTGCTGGGTCACGGGGCACATTTTTATTTTTAAATGGTGCTGCCAAGCTGGAGCAAAGAGCTCTCATTTGCAAGAGGGCCAAGGGAAGGGATCTCTACAGGAAGTCAAGAAAGTCAGAAAGGAGATGAAGGAGGTGGGTGATGAGCTGCTTTGAAAAAGCCTCCAAGGGCTTCCCTGGTGGCGCAGTGGTTGAGAGTCTGCCTGCCGATGCAGGGGGCACGGGTTCGTGCCCCGGTCTGGGAAGATCCCACATGCCGTGGAGCGGCTGGGCCCGTGAGCCATGGCCGCTGAGCCTGCGCATCCGGAGCCTGTGCTCTGCAACGGAAGAGGCCACAACAGTGAGAGGCCCGCGTACCGCAAAAAAAAAAAAAAAAAAAAAGCCTCCAAGATTTATTTTCATGCCAGCAGCCCCCCAAACCCATTCACCGTCAAGGTTAAAGTTAGGGTGATCTTTTCTCAATCCAAAGACTACCTTCTGCCTTTCTGGGCCTTCTATTCTCCTTCCAGACTCTGCTGGGTATTCTGCTTAAGTTGGTATCCTGGTCTATCCTACCTGCTGTAGACTGTGTGTGCACACAAGTGGGTGAATCAGACAGGCGTATATTATCATTGAATGTTTACTATTGGCTTGAAACATGACTTTGAATTATATTTAAGAGGGAAACTAAAGAACTCTTATTTAGTGAGAAAGAAGTGACAGCCAGTTCACATACTGTTAAACCAAGTAAAAGGAAAAAAAGAATATACGTGTCACAATGATGAATTTTCACAGAAGATGACAGATTTGCACTGAAGAGCAATAGGGTATTTATCAGCAAGAAATTAGTGACCCATTTGTAATCAACTAGGTTTTCTAAACTCAAGAACATTTAAAACCCCAGACTTATTTTAAATCTAGATATAACAATTGTAAGCACACTACTCGTGATACTTGTTTCCTGCAAAATCTAGGCACAGAGGTCTTATGATGATGTGTCATATCAGGGAACTTTTAAAAACGGGAAAACAAAAGATAGACATCTACAGGTGTTAAAGGCCCAAGGAGACCAAGGAAGACTACTGTCATCTCTTACATAATACAGTTCTTCCCGTCCCCCCACCCATATCACCCCTTATACTCCCAGCACCTCCACAGTGATTCTAAATTAACATGAAGGAGTCGAATAGTGATGTAAGCGTCTGCTACTGAAATTAGAGCAGGGTACTTTTGCAATTATACCCTGGAGTATAATTTCCTCAAGGATGGAAACTTTTAAGACTTGGTAATAGGAGTCAAAGAGGTAGGAACAATGGTTTATGACTTTTTTACTTTCAACTCAGAGTACTGTTTGTGGTCTATGCTTTGGCACACCCAGCCAGCAAGAATGGCAAACGATATAATTTAAGGGGCACCAAAGGGCCTAAAATATGACAATATATCAGTGCCTGAAATTCCCGCCATTAACGTCACAACCTAAGGGCCTGGTAGAGACATGCTCATGATGTTTTTAGTATTAGTCTTTACTTTTAAATTAATATCTATGTACAAGATTATAAAGAAAATTTTTTTAACATTACAGAGGCTATACGATGAGAGCTAAAATTCTCTTTCTACTTCCTTCAGCCTAGAGTTGTATACTTCAAAAGCTACTAAGCTACTATTAACATTTCATAAGCCATATATCCTTCCAGAAATCGGGTAGTGTACGATAGATAGATAGAAAGGTAGACAGACATATATGTATAAATGTCAGTGCATAAAAGCCCTCTAAACAAATAACATCCTCTTATCCCTACTGTCTTTACCTCACTTTTTCACTTAATACATCTTGGACATCTTTCTAAGTCAATATTTTTTTTATCTTCCACATTCTTCTAAATAGCTGCATGGTATTCCAGAGATCCATACACCATAATTTATAAATCTGGTCCCCTAGTTATAAGCATCTGAAAAATTTTAATTATTTTGCTATTATAAATAATACAGAAATCAACATCCTCAAATATATATATAATTGCATATAGAAGTGAGTATGTTCATAAAATTGTTTTCAAACTGTGGAATTGCTAGGGCAAAGAAAATATGCGTTTTAAACTGATAAATATTACCAAGTTTCCATGGAAAAAGTTTATACCAGTGGTGTACAAAAGTGCCAATATTCCCCTGCATCCTCGCCAATACTGAGTTTTATCAAGCAGAGTAATTATTGTCGAGTTAGTAAAAAGATTTTGTTTGATACTGTTTTGTCAATCTAGTGAAGTGTGTTGCTTTACTTTGTGTTTCTTTCATTGTGATGAGGTTGAACATCTTTTCATGATTATTGGTCACTTTTTTTTTTCTGTGAGCCTCTTCTTTGCTCATTTAAAAATTTTTCTATTTTGTGCAGTGAATGGTACAAGCTATCTGTATATAAAGATGGGCTTTGTCATGTGTGCAGCAAATATTTTTTTTCTTTTTTTTTTTAGTACACAGCTATTTATTTGAGTATATTTTCACATGTTAACATTGTTTAAATCAGGACAGTCTTAACTGATGTAGTTGTCATTGAACTATCTTAACCATTTTGTTTTAGTACAATTTTACTATTTATGGATTCACAAAGATCATATGTCAAAAACCAAAGTTTGAAAAATCTGTTTTTAAGGAGTATATAAGTTGTTTTGAACTGAAAAGGGAAAAAAGGCATTGAAGAAAAATATTTTTTCCTAGTTTATTATTTATCTTTTTACTTTCTCTATGTCATTTTTTACAATACAGAATTATTTCATTTATGTGGTTTTCCTTTATAACTGCTGGAATATATTCATTTTAGTTCGACATTTGATGATTTCTTTTTTTTTGTGACTTCTGATTCTTGAATCAGAATGTTGTGATTCTTGAATCAGAATCAATTCATAATTCTTGAATCACATGATTCTGAGCACATATTTGATACTTAACTTTTACTGACTCATATTTTAGTTACCATCTGTGTATGTGCGTTGCCCATATTAATCTCTCCAACTAAATTAAAAGCAACTTGAAAGTCTGAAGGAATAAAATGCTCTTCTTTACAGTTCCCCACTCCACAATGTCCAGTATCTAGAAAGGGGAAAAATTTAGAGCTGGGAGAATTTCAAATGAGAGCACTGCTAGGAAGAGTACTGTGAGAATCTAAAGAGTTATAGGTCTAAATCGACACTGACCCAAAGAAGGCATGAATGAGTTCCAAGACAAACCCAGTCTTCTTTCTCCTTTTGCCTGGAGTAGATAGAGGTACTTCTTAGTTTTTCATGATCTTGTCCTACCTACCTTCCCAACTTATCTTGTACCACTCCTTCCCTTGTTCTTTTTATCCTACCACACTGGGCTTCCAGCTGTGATTCAAATATGTGCCGAGTTAGCTCTCGCTTAGGGCCTTTGCCTGGAGTGTTCTTCCCCTTGATTTTCACGTTCCTAACTCCTTCTTTTCATTCAGACGTGTGGCAGATGAGATTTTCCAAAGATGGCCACACCCCTATATTATCCCGCGATGTGAGGTTGATACTCCTCCAAGAGGTGGGGTCTCTGTTGCTCCCTGTGGAAAGTCGGTGGATCTGTGTAATCATCGTAACCAACAGAGCACAGCAGAAGCGACTTCTAAGGCTGGGTCACGAGAAATAATAGTGCTTCCACCTGGCTCGCTCACTCTCTCTCTCAGGACACTCACCCTTGGAACCCGGCCACCACATTGTGAGGAGACCGGGACACATGGAGAGGCCCTGTGGAGGTGTGCTGGCCAGCAGTCCCACTTAAGCACTCAGCCGGCAGCCGGTATCAACCACCAGACATGTGATTGAGCAAACCCTGAAATGGTTCCAAGCCCCAGACTTTGAGCCCTTCAGCTTGGCCCCAGATATTATGAGGCAGAGACAGGCTGTCTCCACTATGCCTTCTGAGAATCCCTGATCCAGAGAATCTGTGAACATTATAAGCTGTTGTTTTAAAGCCACCAAGGTCCTGGGTACTTCAGTACGCAGCCACAGTAGCTGAAATAAGACCTCAGCTTAAACACCTCAGAGAGGTTTTCCCTGACCGCCCAATCTAAAGTAGTGACCCAATTATCTCATCACCTTCTTTAATAAAATTCAATGATGCATGGCACTCTGCTAGTTTCCTTAGTTGTTTGGTTGGCTTGCTTGCTGTGTGCCTCCCTCAGCTAGAAGGTAAACTTCATGTGCACAAAGACCCCCTCTGTCTTATCCACCGCGAAGTCCTCAACACCCACAACAGTGTCTGCTACGTGGTACATTTGCTAAATTAATAAACAAATGAACGAAGGAATGAAGCATTCCTAGGCAATTAGATTCTTGCATTAGACCTTATTTTTTGGCTACTTGATATAACAAACTTTTACTGAGAACTTCCTCTGTTCTCCGGGAATGTGTTATAATTTCCTATTCTGTGGCTGTAAGTGTGCTTCAAAGAGTGATTTAATGCTAATAGAAGTCAAAATAAGTAATAAACAGGAGATTCATATGATGAGATTTTTTTTAACTGGGCTTAGAAATGACAGAAGTAGGGAAAAATAAAAGAACGGGAAGTAAGACAAACTCTTTGAACATTAAAAAAGAACAAAAAACAAGCCTGCCAAGGAGAGTGATAGTTTTTGGTCACTGCAAAATGGAATTCTACCATTGTGATATGATTTGCAGTTTCCTAAAAACAGTATAGTCCTTTTTATTTATTCAAAGAATACCACCATGTTGGTCAGAGAATTCATTAGATGATACGGGAAAAGCCAGCTCCCTGAAATCCAATTCTCTATGGCTAGGTAGAATGGTAAACCAAAGCCTTCCCCTCTCCCTTACTTACTTAACACTCTTTGCCCAAAAGAGGTTGGAATCAATGACCAAACCAATGGAAGAATGAGAGAATCTATAATGTGTAAATAGAACTCAGGCTTTTTTAAAAATTTGAGTCTAAATTGTTCTTAGAAATTGTTCATGAAGTAAGTCTGGTTTAGCCAGCTATCTGGGAAGTTTCTTCCTAAGACAGTGAGTTTTCTTCCCTTGGAGAAGTATATTTACATTTTTGTTTTCAAAATCAAAACCACCCTGGCTGTTTTATAAAATGTTGGAGCCAATTTAACAGTTCCACTGGCCTTAGAGAAAATATTGGAATCTCACAAAGGAGCACAGAACTAGAATATTATGAAGAGTTGCTAGGGTAAATATGTATTTATTATGACAGCCTTGGCAAAACGAACACCTAGCAGCCATAAACCTGCAACTTGTTTGTGTCTGTTATAACTTACAACTTACAGTAATGACTTCTTGTCACTAAAAATGTTCGAAGTTCCTTGGCTAGAAAAAACATAGGACATGAGGCATGGCCTGTTTGAAGTTAACTGTTCCTATAGAATAATCATACAGTGCGTAGCAAATAATACTTTCCAGAGGATGCTAGAATTAAAATGAGAGACGCTAAATCCTATTGATTCCTTACCATCCAACAATTACCTATTATTTCATGGCCTTTCATTATGTACTCACCAAAATACCCAAGTTGATGTTACAGTTGACCCTTGAACAACTTGAGGGGTAGGAGTACTGACCCTCTGCACAGTAGAAAATCTGTGTATAGTTCATAGTAGGCCCTCAGTATTCGAGGTCCCTCCGTATCCACAGTTCAGCATCCACAGATTCGACCAACTGCAGATTGTACAGTCCTTTAGTATTTACTGTTGAAAAATTCTGCATGTAAGTGGAGTCACCCAGTTTAAATCTGTGTTGTTCAAGTCAACTGTACTTACAACAACCTATACCTTTCCTTCTGATTTGGTATCTATTCTCTAACCTTTATCATGAATCTCAGTTTAGGTAAAATTCTTCATGGCCTTCTCTTCAAATATCAGTTGAGAAAAGTGAATTCAAAGACTACAAAGTGGGATTGCTTACCCCTCTCAATTGTCATCTGTTAAGTCAGAAGGCAGCTGGGGCTCTGACCTGAAAACAGGCCTCTGACCAATCATTAGACCAAGTCTTAATGAGACCAAAATTGTGGATTCAAGTCTACACATGGGTTACTTTTACTTACTTTTCAAGACACCAGAGACTATTCCTCTAGTCTTTTTTCACATCTTTGATGAAAAGACAATTAGATGAGGAGAATGTGAAAATTCATCAAAAAACCGCAAATGTCCACTAAACAGCCATTGGAAGCTTGTGCTCCAATCTGCCTTTACTATCTTATTTTAAGCCAGGTCCCCAGTCCCTCTTGTGAGGTGCATGTCAACCAGATGGGCCCTGCATAGGCATTAACAACCCAACTGTTAACTTCCCAACCTTGGAACTTGCCTTCCTGCAAGGAGACTAAGTGAAAGCTGATTAGATACCTTTTACTTAGAAAGTCAATTCACAGACTAGATTTTCTGCCTTTAAACTTAATGTCCTTTAGGTGTGCCATTGCTTTTAGCCCGACTATCCCTGTTTTCTAATTTTCCCTTCCAGTTCTTATGCTTGTTCTATTTTTACAGCATAATTATTAGGAAAAAATTTGTTCCAGGAACAATCACAAAACAATCCAAACCCAATCAGTTGAATAACCACAGTCATCATCATTATCATCATTACTCTTATAAGAAGGTGGCAAGGTTAACCTGGTATAAAAAACAACAACAACAACAAAACAGAGTCCAGCAAGCTTAAAATTCTTGAATGTTCTCTCTGTGTTAAATTCAAACTGAGGCAGTGTGCCAGAGAGGTGGGGCCTGTGGGACAAGATGGAGTTGAAGCAGGTCCTGAAGCTCCGGCTGCAGCAGGTCAGTGGCCACAGCGGCCTCTGCGGCTATCTACAGGTTTTTCTCAGGGCAAATGATGTGAGGGTTGGCGCATTAGTGGGGAAACACAAATATGGAAACAAATGCTGCAAAGACAACAAGCAGTTTTTTGGCCGTCACCGATGGGTTATATATACTACTGAAATGAATGGAAAAAACACATTCTGGGAGACTTCCCGGGTGGCACAGCGGTTAAGAATCTGCCTGCCAATGCAGGGGATGTGGATTCAATCCCTGGTCCCGGAAGATCCCACATGCCGTGGAGCAACGAAGCCTGTGCGCCACAACTATTGAGCCTGCGCTCTAGACCCCACGAGCCACAACTACTGAGCCCGCACGCCACAACTACTGAAGCCCATGCACCTAGAGCCCGTGCTCTGCAACAAGAGAAGCCACCGCGGTTAGAAACCTGTGCACCGCAACCCAGAGTAGCCCCCGCTCGCTGCAACTAGAGAAAGCCCGTGCAGCAACAAAGACCCAATGCAGCCAAAAATAAATAAATATGTTAATTAATGAATGAATTTTGAAAAACACATTCTGGGGTGTGGATGGAAGCATGGCGCCCCCCTGAACGGCATCGTTGGCTTCACTCTATGACTGATGATCCTCCAACAACAAAACCACCTACTGCTAGTAAATTCATGTGGACAAACCATAAATTCAACGTGAGTGGCACTCCACAACAATATGTACCTTATTCTACCACTAGAAAGAAGATTCAGGAGTGGGTCCCACCTTCAACACCTTACAGGTAAAGGCAATGAAAAACAATTTACATGTAAAATATGGGGCTTTTCCTGTAGTAGTATTTTTACTGCTTACTGTTAACTTGATTAAAGTTATTTGATAAATAAATAAATAAGTAAATTCAAACTGAGAAATTTACATTCTCTTTATTCCTTTTACCAAACTCCATATCCTTGTTCAAGAAAATAAGCTTTCAGGAGTGGTTTGTTTTTTTTTTTTGGAACAACTTAAATGGCAAGTCCAAAATCAATTGGTTCTGACACAACAGTGATTTTGATGAGTTAACTGCCGATGAATATACCATATGGATGAAATTTTTCCTGAAATGCATGTGGGTATGTTTAAGGGTAGAGCACTCGGGGCAGAACATATTCCAAGCTTTTCAAAAACCCATGTATTTGCAAAAATCATTTGATGCACTTTTTTTTTTTTTTTCTGATTCAAAATCTAACCTATTTCAAGGACAAAGAATTCCTGATCTTTTCTAGGCATCTTTACTCTTCGTTTCTGTATGAGCACTTTCCTTACCATCTTCAGAGAGGGAAAACGTCCAGCTCCAGAAACTAGGAGCTTATCCACACCCTCAAGTCTACAAGCAAAGCAGCAGGCTGGGAAAAAGAGACACTGAAATTCGTTTCCAGTGGAGTGGCTGATGTTGGGCTACTCTGTTCAACCGTAGCAGCCCACAGTTGCTCTGATATTTTTCTTTAGCCATACCATCCTATTGATTCATATGGAGTTTAGGGTCAAGTCTCTTCTCCTGAACTGCTATCAAGCCAAGTTTCCCCAATCCCACAATGGAAACCATCACTGAATTTTGAATTTAAATACAGGAACATATAGTTATCCTCATTAGCCTTTATCTTGTTGGTTTTGATTCACTGCTTTAGTATATTAAAGTTATTCTGAATCCTAACTCAGTCAGACATTCAGGAGGAGTTACAGTATACAAGCACATCTGAATCTAATGTCAATGCATTTAGTGTTTAGTCTGTTATCAGTGGTATTCTAGATAAGATTCAGAATCCTTCTCAAACAGTGTTTCAATCCCTGCTACCAATTATTCTGGGTTGACATTTGAGATCACATTTATTCACTGTGCCTGATTTAGATATTCCCTTTTCTCTTCATTGGAATTATTCACAAATAGGCAGTCAAAATTACCATCTTTAGTACCTACATCTCTTGATCTAGATCTCTTTTAGAATTTTTGCCATAATAATCGTGCTCAGGTCATTTGAAAGCTATCTCCAAAACCTGGGACACACAGCTGAGTGCCTAGAATCACCTAGCTTTAATGGCAGGGTCACCTTCTCCCAGGTCCTCATCCTTTCCACATCATTAATCAGTGGACTTTTACCCGAAGCAACCTCTTGTGGGTTTGTGTGTGTGTGTGTGTGTGTGTGTGTGTGTGTGTGGAATCAGAACCCAAATTACTTCTATTTTTTTATTTTTTACATCTTTATTGGAGTATAATTGCTTTACAATAGTGTGTTAGTTTCTGATTTATAACAAAGTGAATCAGTTATACATATACATATGTTCCCATAGCTCTTCCCTCTTGCGTCTCCCTCCCTCCCACCCTCCCTTTCCCACCCCTCTAGGTGGTCACAAAGCACGAAGCTGATCTCCCTGTGCTATGCGGCTGCTTCCCACTAGCTATCTATTTTATGTTTGGTAGTGTATATATGACCATGCCACTCTCTCGATTTGTCAAGCACTTGTCACATTCTATAGAAAAAATAACAAGCAATAGACATTAACTATCATTTCTATTGATACCAAGCTAGGTAAAAAAATATGGAAAATACTTTCCTAATAAAAGATTATATAGACCAAAGGCAAGAGCGTACTACTTCCTCCATTTTATATTCCATCCAAGAGTCTCATCCGTTGTGTTAACAATACCTGTGAGATGGTTCTTGTTTTCTATGTTCCATTGTCAAATTAATCTTGTTCATCACCTCTTAAGTATCTGTATGCAGACGATAAATTTAGCGAAGGTGGGAGTTTTGACTTGCCTCCACAAGCCCCGTGCTGAATGTGGTACCTAGTATATGTTAGAAGGCCAATAAGTGTTTAACGAATGATGAATGTGAGATTTAAACACTATTTCTTATTGTTTTTTCCAAGAAGTATTAAGTTCTTCCACTGTCATAGTTTGTATATAAAAGCAGTTTGAATAAGAATGAACAATTTGCTATGTGTATCAAATTTAATTTTCTGAATTTGGTAAATCAGAAGAATTTACTTTGAAATCAAAGGTGGGAGTTACTGATTTTCAACCTCTCTCATCTCTCCCCATCTCTCTTCATCTTGAGACACACACGCGAATACACACACACAAACAACGGAGGAAGTTTAGTGAGCGTATTATTTTGTTCAGTAACAGAAAGGGATTTGCACACAGAGCTATCCAGACTGTCCCTTCGTTCCCTCTCATGTACAAGAATATTTTTTGCTAAACGGGTGGTATGGGTTATGCCACAGCTCTGGAATCAAAGAGGAGCAAAGGGCCTCCCATAAAAACAGTCATC
The DNA here is from genome assembly GCF_011762595.2 of Tursiops truncatus. Taxonomy (NCBI): domain Eukaryota; kingdom Metazoa; phylum Chordata; class Mammalia; order Artiodactyla; family Delphinidae; genus Tursiops; species Tursiops truncatus. The sequence continues at coordinate 119,699,249 of NC_047036.1, read as the reverse complement.
AGATTCATCTTACTTAGCCTGGTAACCAGCTAACCAGGTAACCTTTGACAATCCTATAACCTTCTGCATTCACCCAAAACAAACAAAACAGTGCCTGGTTCCAAAAGGAAGTAGAGGAGAAAATGAAATATTTCTGTCCCATTTACTTTTCAAGCAAAAGACAAAATGTAAGGTAGGATGTAATACGAAAAGCGCAGGTTCAGTAAGATCACAGTAGCTAAGCCACTGTGGGTACAAAGTGTATATTTTTGAGTGTACCTGGTGCTTTCAAATCAGGACATTATAATAACTGAAAATTATAGGTCAGTGATGGAAACTCATGGTTAAGAGCACAGCCTTTGAGGTTATGCAGACCTGAGTTTGAGTTCCTGTTTTGTCACTTTTTTCCTGTGTGCCTTGAACTAATTATTTCATCTCTCTGTGCCTCAATTTCCTCAGCTGTAAAGGGGATATTTACAGTTTCTATTTAACAAGGAGGTTGTAAAAATTAAATGAAAGAACACAGGTGAAGCCCTCGCAAAGTGCCTGGCACAAAGAAACACTTAATAAAATGTTTATTATTATAGCCATGGGTCTTACATTAATCCAAGAGGAATTAATTTGGCAGGAAGGTCGATAGATTGAATAGAAATAGCACAGAAGTGTCTTATCACCGAGAACATAGCCTTTCTGAGAAATCAGCCTCCCAGCAAGGCCAATAGCTAATTACAATTCATTTGGAATGAAAGGGGGGCAAATATGCCATTGTAAGAATCAGCATGGAGAATGGCTAATGAGGACATGGTTTGAGGAAGAAAGAACACCAGTCAGTCTAGTGTGCTGTGGACAGAACCTCTAGCCAGTGGTCCCGAACAAGAGCATCTATCTGAAAATCTTCACGGCTCCATCCAAGAGCTGAATTAGAGTCCTGAGAAGCTAAGTCAGTCTTGGCACTTTGGTAGCCAACCAGTGGTGCCTTGGGAGCTGACTAACACCCTTTCTAAGACACACTGTGTGGGCGGGTCACGACGTACATTGCGCCGGGGGTCTCCAGGGTGACTGAGATTGGAGGTCCAGAGTAGCAGTCCTGCTGGTGGAAGCTGACTCCACGTACAGGTCTATGTTTCATTAACTCCTTTCACTTGAGATCCCCCAGAGACCTCCATCTGGCCTCATGGAGCTCACAGCTCAGGGAGAGTGTGACCAGATTGGAGTGACAGTATGGGGTGATGGGTGCCCTGGCAGAGATACATGCAGGGTATTTGTGGAGCTCAAGGAAGACACATGTAACCAGTTTTCTTGGAGAAAACACCTTGGATGGGACATGAAGAATGAATAGGGTTAGAATGACAGTAGGAGCGGAGTGGGGGAGGAGAAGAGAGGAAAGAGCATGGGCAAAGGGCCAGATGTGGAGCAACAGCGTGGCATATTTGAGGGATTAAAAAATGGTCTGTGCAGCTGCAGCAGGGAGTAGGGAGTGCGTTCATTTTGGTGACGGATGGCCAGTATTAATTTGTACTTATTCTGTGCCAGGCCTTTGACAAGCAGACCCATTATGAGTATTAGCTCACTAAACCTGCACAGCAACCCTCTGAGGTAGGGACCGTCGTTCGCCTCGTGTTACTGAAGGGGAAACTGTGACTCAGGAAGGTTAGGATTCATGATATTAAACCTGAACCAAAGGTGTCACCTCCTGGAAGTGAACTGAGATTTCTACCCAGGCTGTCTGGCGTGCACGCTCACACTCTTAGCCGTGGTGCCTCCCCACAGGCACGGGGTCCTGCCACTGCAGGCACCTCGCCACAAGGGTTTTAAGACACAGGGGATTGGAAAGTGCTTTTGTGTAGAAGTTTATGTCTTTGGCTTGCCTAAAGTTAAATCGAAATTGTATGTTCCCCCCCCGCCCCCCCAAAAAAACCTCTCCAATTTTTACACAAGTTTTACCTCTACAGACTCCCAATTCCTGCAAAGTCTTGATTAAGACTATTTTGAAATCCTTTGGGGGAAAAAAAAAACCCAAAAATCTGCCGTATCTGAGAGGGCTGTTCCGTCTGGGACTCAGGCAAAGTTCCTGAGTGTGCCTGAGGCTGGAGTTCTCCTTCTTCCAGAGGAAGGAGCTTCCAGGTAGCCATGTGAGAAAGAAGAAAAGTCACTCTGTATATGTAACTTTTCCACACCATACAATAGCCAACTAGAATACTGGCCACTGTTCGGGTCTTACAGCACCTAGATGTGCTACGTAGGAGATGATCAAAGAAATATTGGGAATGGATAGACAAGAGCATGAGTAAATAAATGAAAGAAGTTTCTGTTGCTTATTTGTTCCTTGGCTTTCTCCTTTACGTGGTATATGATAGTGTAAAAGAGAAACATCTCTGACTAGGTTCAGAAGTTATAAGGACAGGTACAACTTCTATGACCACAAAAGTAATACCATCTTGAAGAGATTTTGCACACCCACGTTCACAGCAGCATTATTCACAGTAGCCAAAAGGTGGAAGCAACCCAAGTATCCACTGATGGATGAATGGATACACAAAATGTGGTATATGCATGCAGTGGAATATTGCTTAGCCTTAAAAAAGAAGGAAACTCTGATACGTGCTACAACATGGATGAACCTTGAAGACCTTATGCTAAGTGACATAAGCCAGCCACAAAAAACAAATGCTGTATGATTCCACTTATGTGAGGTACCTGAAGTAGACCAATTCATGGAGACAGAAAGCAGGATGGTGGTTGCCAGGCACCAAGGAGCAGGGGATAATGTGGACTTATTGCCTAATGGCTACAGAGTTTCAGTTTTGCAAGATGAAAACAGTCCTGGAGATGGATGGTGGTGATGATTGCCTAGCATTGTGAACGTACTCCATACCACTGAACTCTACACTTAAAAATGGTTCATATGGTAAATTTTACGTCATGTGTATTTTACCACAGTTTAAAATTTTTTAAATGAAGGCAAAATAAAGATATTTCCAGACATAAATAATGCAAACTATTACAGTTTAATTATAAGCATTAACATATGATATTATTATATTATAATATATACTTTGTGTAACATACAACTATACTATAATTATTGTCATAGCTAACATCTACTTTACACACTATATTATAATGTAATGATAATCTAACAATAATAATAACTGCTATTATAGCTAACATCTATTGAGCACTTACCATGGGCCAAATTCTGTACTGATTATTCTTTGCTTTATATGCATAGAATAATACTGTGTGTCAGCTACTATTATTTTTCCTATTTACAGATCAGGAAAGTGAGGTACACAGATGTTAAATAACTCTCAAAGGCATACAGCTAATAAATGCAGCTGTGATTATTCTAAAGGAATAGCTGAAGAGTGGTACCTGCATTGACATCTTAGGGCTAGACAAGCATGTTCGATGCACCTGACCAGTAGTTTGGAGTAGCCAGCTCAGACGTCCCAGTAGTTTCCAACCTCACACCAAAATTCCCCAGCTACAACTGATCGATAGTAATAGTAAGAGTAAAAGGGGCTCCCAGAGGCCTGGTACCAGAGTGAGGAGTTCGGATGCATTAACTTGTCCAAACTTCCCAACAACCATAGGAGGTAGGTGCCACTATTTGCCCCATTTTACAGATGAGGAAACTGTGGCATGGCGAGGTTAAGAAGCTTGCCCAAGGTCATACAACTAATAAGTAGTGGAGCCAGGATGTAAACCCAGGCAGTCTGATGCTGAACTTTGTGTGCTAACCACAAGGCCAGTTTCTTAAATTGTGACCGAGATTTAACTTCCTAGTATTTTTCGTAATAATTATAACAGTTAAAACTAATTGAGCACTCACCATATATGGGGCTAAATGCTGCCAATATGTTACTTCCTGAATACCCCAAAAGGACCCTGTGAGGGAGGTGCTGTAATCGCCCCACTTTACAAGAAAAGAGAATGTCCCAGGGCCTCCCCACTAGCAAGAGGTGGAAGCAGGATTCAAATCCAGGTGGTCTGATGCCAGTTGTACTCCTCGAGATGCCCCCCTGCCTACTCAGAGTGGCGACCTTGCATCATCATACAGGAGAGAGTTAGAACTGCAGGCTCTTGGACCCTCCTCCAGACTGAATGAATGAGAATCTGCATTTTCACAAGCTCACAGGTGATTCGTGTGCAGATTGAAGGTTGGGAGATGCTGGACTGCATTTCCCTCCCTTCCTGGAAGGCAGGCCGTAAGGATACAGCAGTAAACAACATAGACAAGGTCCTGTCTTCCAACAGCTTCCACACTGGTGGAGGGAGGCAAAAGGGACCACAGATAAAGAAAGGATTTCAAAAGTGGTAAACCTGGGGTTCTTCTCAAGATGCAGTTTCCTGGTCTTCCTCCAAGACGTACTGAGTCTGAGTCTTGGGGGGTGGAATCTTGGAAATATGCTTTTCACAAGAGAATTTAGATGCTCGCTGAAGTTAAGGACCACTGTCCCCCCTGGTAAGGCACAGGGGAAGAATCAGAGAAGAGAAGAGAACACCAGCATCTTTCCTACTCTTCTTATGGGCCCAGCCCTTAGGACAAGAGAGAAACATCTCCAGTAGGCTAAACAACTGACAATCCGAAGATGAAGAATTGAACTTGGCCCTCTCTATGCATTAATTTAAAACACTGAACTTCAGAGATCCACTGATGCTACTTAATATGGTGCACGAGGCTGTAGGCACTCACAATTGACCCTGAGGGTATTGACCCGTTCCTATGGAAACAGGTGTTGCTTGTGAGCCTGCCCTTGCCCGTCTGCTGCACAGCCCCTGCACCCTTGGGACAGGTTGAACATGACAGTGGCAGCCAGGCCCTAAGCAGCCACTGACCGTGCCCTGAGCATATCCCAGCTCGTATGAGGCACTGGCTCGATGCACGGCTCCTACGGCATCTCGTACACAAATCTTTACTAGCAGCTCTGACTCTCTCATATTACTGACAGCCACTAGCAGGCCTCAAGGGAAAGAACTAGGGGAAGAAATACAGGCAAATTGTTCCCAAGACTTGGAGTTTGAAAAGACAAAACAGAAGAACCAAGAGGAAAGGAATAAGGTAGGTAACTTGCCTTTTTTCAAACGGTGATCAGAACCGTGATCAAAATGTAGAAGGGCTTACTACATGCCAGGCCCTGCTATAGGTACCAACAAGCCTCGCTTAATTCTACAACAGTCCTGTGAAGTCATCATTATTTTAATTGTCCCCATTTGACATGAAGATGCAACGCCGTCACTTTGCGTTGCATCTTTATGTCAGATGGGGATAATTAAAATAATAACGAGATGCCATTATCTCATTATTAGGGAGAGAGAGAAAGGAAAGAAAAGGGGGGGTGGGAACAGACGAAGGAAAGGACAGAAGGACGGAAAAAAGGGAGGGAGGAAAAAAGGGGCAGAGCTCTCAGCTTTCTTCAGGGATAGAAGGAAAAATGACTGTGGGAGACGTAAAGCAAAAGAAATTTCCCTGAAGAACAGGAATAATATGAGTGGATACTGACATTTTACCTTAATTTGGAACAATGGAAATACTCAAGAGATTAACTTGTTTCATGTTCTATAAACTCAGACAAAAATAAGTTGGCTGAATTTTAACCACCACTAAATACACACACACACACACACACACACACACACACACACACACACACACACACACACACACACACACATATCTTGGGAATGAATGGAAAATTTGGCAATCCGATTAACTGTAGCTTACAATAAAATAGCACTAAATGGGTGTTTTATATGCCCTTTGTTTCCCATTCTCCTTGGAAGATTGTCAAGGATTTAATGAAGCTAATACTTGGAGATTTAAATCTCTCATAACAAGAAACCAGAGCCTCTCCAACACTAACAACTGGAAGGAACTCAAGTTCTCTGAGCCCGTGGAATGTGCCAGGCACTGAGCTAAGTGCTATGTGTACACTGTCCCACCGAATCTGCTCAACAAACCCACAGTGAAGATACGATGCGTGATTCCATTTTACAGAGGAGGTAACTGAGGCTCGATAAGAGTGTGTAACTTGCCTAGATGTTGAGTCGAGGAGCTGGAATGGGTACCCATGCAATGGGACTCCAGAGCTTCCCCTCTTAAGCACTAGGTTAAACACTAAGATATAATAATGTTGACATAAAAATTCTTTCTTTAAATTAGCCAAATTGGTTGCTTGGAATTCTGTGGAAGTAAAAATGTATATAGGTTGGCTAATTGTTTTTAATGGCTTTATAGACAATGCTTCAGAAAGCCATCATCCCCCCCCCCCTTAGAGTGGTTTGACCTCCACCCAGGATGCTGAGGGAATACCTGTGATTCCAGGATGTTGTTAAGGAGTCTTGGGCCGCTCTGTCATTCAGCATTCTCTGCCCAGCCACCATGGGAAGTGCACATTCCCACACAGGTCCTTTGGGCGTGGCAGATGCCCCACAGGGCTGATGCATTCATTCATTCAGTATATCTTAACCAACTGACAGCCACATGCCAAGCACCAACCTGGGCATTTTACGTGCTATTATTCTTTAATTCTCAAAAAAGCCCTGAGAGGCAGGAGCCGTTATTATCCCCATTTTATAGATGGGAAAAGAGAAATCCACAGCTGTTAACTATAGCTGGGATTCTCAGCAGGTCTGTCTGTTGACTCTGGAGTGTGCTCTCTTAAGTACTATGGAATAGTGTGCATGAAAAGATAGACATGATACCCACCCCGTAGAATCTATCACAACAACAGAGGAGATGTACAGTCAGCCTCTAATTACCCCACTAATTACTTCCTAACATTATGGAAAGTACCGTTAACACGGTTGAAGTAGAGGACCCTGTGCATGTGTTGAACGGGAGGAATTGACCTGGAGGATTAGGAAATGTTCCCTGAGAAAGTGATGGTTCGGTTGAGAGCTGACGTGAGGAGTTAACCAGGAGAGGAGAAAAGGGGAAAGCATTTCAGAGAGAGGGGAACAGTATAGTTGAAGACCCTGACATATTAAGAAATAGTGGTGTGTTGGAGGGGAAGAGGACAGAAGATGCAAGAATGTACTGTCCTCATCCCTTCTCTTATACCTTCATGTGTCGTTTTCTCTACCAAGAGAGGGAATAGCCTCAAGTTAAATCCACCCACTGTCACATTCTCCACTGTGTGCCCACTGTTGCCAAATACACATTCAGCACATCACTGATAAATGAATGAAACAAATGGACGAGTGCATGAAAACTGTTTGCTCCAAAGTCAAACAGTTGTGCTAGGGAGGAAAAAAATCCATAAAATCAATTTTTCATATCACACACATATATGTTTTGTAGCTGATTTTTCTGATATTTAGCTATACATTTTAAAAGTACAGCAGACCCTTGAACAACATGGGTTTGAACTGTGCAGGTCCACCTACATGCAGATTTTTTTCAGTAAATAGATACTACAGTACTGCATGATCTGTGGTTGGTTGAATCTGCAGATACAGAACTATGGATACAGAGAGTTGACTGTAAAGTTATATGAGAATTTTCGACTGAGCAGAGGGTCGGTGCCCCTAACCGCCCCCCGCATTGTTCAAGGGTCAACTATATATGAACTAATGAGGAAAGAATAGTCTTTTCAACTAATGATGGTGGGAAAACTGGATATCCACATGCAAAAGAATAAAGTCAGACCCCTCCTTTGCCTTATACACAAAATTAACTCAAAATGGATCATAGATTTAAATGTAAGAGCTAAAACCATGAAACTTTTAGAATAAAACATAAATCTTTTTGACATTAGAATAAGCAACAGTTTCTTACATATGGCACCTAAAGCACAAGCAATCAAAAAAAAACACAAATTGAATTTCATCAAAATTTAAAATGGTGATGCCTCAAAGGACCCTCTCAAGAAATTGGAAAAACAGCCCTGAGAATAGAAGAAAATGTTTGCAAATCATATATATCTGACAAGGGACTTGTATCCAGAATATATAAAGAACTTTTACAACTCAATGATTAAAAATCAAATAGCCCAATTTTAAAATGGGCAAAGGATTTAAATAGACATTTCTCCAAAGAAGATATACAAGTGGCCAAAAGCACATGAAAAGATGCTCAACATCATTAGTCACTAGGGACTAGAAAAACAAAACCTCGGTGAGATGCCACTTCATATTCATAAGGATGGCCAAAATAAAAAAGACATAACAGATGTTGGGCAAAGATGTGGACATTGGAACGTACATTGCTGGTGGGAATATAAAATGGTGCAGCCACTTTGGAAAACAATTTGGCAGTTCCTTAAAATGGTAAGCTTAGGGCTACCATGTGACTCAGCAATTCAACTGTAGTGAAGAGAAATGAAAACATATGTCTACATAAAAACTTGTACACAGATATTCATAGAAGAATTGTTATAAATGTTTTAATTTAATTTACTTTTTATACAACAGGTTCTTATTAGTTATCTATTTTATACATATTAGTGTATATATGTCAATCCCAATCTCCCAGTTCATCCCACCACCACACCCCGCCCCCACCCCCACTTTCCCCCCTTGGTTCTGACTTACTTCACTCTGTATGACACTCTAGGTCCATCCATGTCTCTACAAATGACCCAATTTCGTTCCTTTTTATGGCTGAGTAATATTCCATTGTATGTATGTACCACATCTTCTTTACCCATTTGTCTGAAGATGGGCATTTAGGTTGCTTCCATGACGTGGCTATTGTAAATAGTGCTGCAATGAACATTGGGGTGCATGTGTCTCTTTGAATTATGGTTTTCTCTGGGTATATGCCCAGTAGTGGGATTGCTGGGTCATATGGTAGTTCTATTTTTACTTTTTTAAGGAACATCCATACTGTTTTCCATCGTGGCCGTATCAATTTACATTCCCACCAACAGTGCAGGAGGGTTCCCTTTTCTCCACACCCTCTTCATCATTTGTTGTTTGTAGGTTTTCTGATGATGCGCATTCTAACCAGTGTGAGGTGATACCTCATTGTGGTTTACATTTGCATTTCTCTAATAATTAGTGATGTTGAGCATCTTTTCATATGCCTCTTGGCCATCCATATGTCTTTTTTGGAGAAATGTCTATTTAGGTCTTCTGCCCATATTTTGATTGGGTTTTTTTTTTTTTTTTAAATATTGAGCTGTATGAGCTGTTTATATATTTTGGAGATTAATCCTTTGTCCATTGATTCATTTGCAAATATTTTCTCCCATTCTGAGTATTGTCTTTTTGTCTTCTTTATGGTTTCCTTTGCTGTGGCAAAGCTTTCAAGTTTCATTAGGTCCCATTTGTTTGTTTTTATTTCCATTTCTCTAGGAGGTGGGTCTAAAAGGATCTTGCTGTGATTTATGTCATAGAGTGTTCTGCCTATGGTTTCCTCTGAGAGTTTTATAGTCAAGTGTTACATTTAGGTCTTTCATCCATTTTGAGTTTATTTTTGTGTATGGTGTGAGGGAGTGTTCTAATTTCATTCTTTTACATGTAGCTGTCCAGTTTTCCCAGCACCACTTATTGAAGAGACTGTCTTTTCTCCATTGTATATCCTTGCCTCCTTTGTCATGGATTAGTTGACCATACGTGCTGTGCGTGAGTTTATCTCTGGGCTTTCTGTCTTGTTCCATTGGTCTATATTTCTGTTTTTGTGCCAGTACCATATTGTCTTGCTTACTGTAGCTTTGTAGTATAGTCTGAAGTCAGGGAGTCTGATTCCTCCAGCTCTGTTTTTTTCCCTCAAGATTGCTTTGGCTCTTCAGGGTCTTTGGTGTCTCCATACAAATTTTAAGATTTTTTGTTCTACTTCCGTAAAAAATGCCATTGGTAATTTGATAGGGATTGCATTGAATCTGTAGATTGCTTTGGGTAGTATAGTCATTTTCACAATATTGATTCTTCCAATCTAAGGACAGGGTATATCTCTCCATCTGTTTGTGTCATCTTTGATTTCTTTCATCAGTGTCTTATAGTTTTCTGCATACAGGTCTTTTATCTCCTTATGTAGATTTATTCCTAGGTGTTTCATTCTTATTGTTGCAGTGGTGAATGGGATTGTTTCCTTAATTTCTCTTTCTGCTCTTTCATTGTTAGTGTATAGGAATGCAAGAGATTTCTGTGCAATTTATTTTGTATCCTGCAACTTTACCAAATTCACTGATTAGCTCCAGTAGTTTTCTGGTGGCATCGTTAGGATTTTCTATGTGGAGTATCATATCATCTGCAAACAGTGACAATTTTACTTCTTTTTTTCCAGTTTGGACTCATTTTATTTATTTTGCTTCTCTTATTGCTGTGGCTAGGACTTCCAAAACTATGTTGAGTAATAGTGACAAGAGTGGACATCCTTGTCTTGTTCCTGATCTTAGAGGAAATGCTTTCAGTTTTTCACCATTGAGAATGATGAAACCACAGCAAACTGTGGGTTTGTCATATATGACCTTTATTATGTTGAGGTAGGTTCTCTCTATTCCTACTTTCTGGAGAGTTTTTATCATAAATGGGTGTTGAAATTTGTCAAAAGCTTTTTCTGCATCTATTGAGATGATCATATGGTTTTTCTTCTTCAATTTGTTAATATGGTGTTTCACATTGATTGATTTGCGTATATTGAAGAATCCTTGCATCTCTGGGATATATCCCACTTGATCATGGTGTATGATCCTTTTAACGTGTTGTTGGATTCTGTTTGCTAGTATTTTGTTGATTCCATTTATGTGAACTTCCCAGAGTAGGCAAATTCACAGAGACAGAAAGTAGATTAGTGGCTGCCTGAGGTTGGGGCAGGGATGGGGAGTAGCTGCTAATAGGTATGGGGTTTCCTTCTGGGGTAATGAAAATGTTCTAAGATTGTGGTGGCAGTTGCAGAACTCTAAATAATTTGGGTTGGCCAAAAAGTTCGTTAGGGTTTTTTCATAACATCTTATACTAAAAACCATTGAGTTGTACATTCTAAATGGGTGAATTTTATGGTATGTAAACTATACTTCCATAAAGGTGTTTTTAAAAACTTATAAGAACTAGAAGTACTGTCACAATCTTCAAATTTACTAGAACTGCTTTTTTTGAAGTATAGTTGATGTACAGTGTTGTGTTGATTTCTGCTGTACAGCAAAGTGATTCATTCTTTTTTTAATATTATTTTCCATTATGGTTTATCACAGGATACTGAATACGGTTCCCTGTGCTATAAAGTAGGACCTTGTTGTTTATCTATTCCATATATAATAGCTTACATCTGCTACCCCCAACCTCCCACTCCATCCCTCCCACAACCCCCTCCCACTGGTAACCACAAGTCCATTCTCTCTGTCTGTGAGTCTGTTTCTGTTTTGTAGATAGGTTCATTTGTGTCATATTTTAGATTCCACACATAAGTGATATCATATGGTAGTAGACTTTCTCTTTCTGACTTACTTTACTTAATATGATAATCTCTAGTTGCATCCACGTTGCTGCAGATGGCACTATTTTATTTTTTTTATGGCTGAGTAGTACTCCATTGTGTATATGTACTGCATCTTTATCCATTCTTCTGTCAATGGAGACTTAGGTTGTTTCCATGTCTTGGCTACTGTGAATAGTGCTGCTATGAACTTTGGGTTGCATGTATCTTTTTGGATTAGAGTTTTGTCTGGATATATGCCCAGGAGTGGGATTGCTGGTTTATACAGTAATTCTATTTTTAGTTTTCTGAGGAACCTCCATACTGTCTTCCATAGTGGCTGTACCAACTCACATTCCCACCAACAGTGTAGGAGGGTAGAACTGCATTTTTTTTTTTTAATTTTTCACCCTTAACTCATAAGAAAAGGCTCTGATATTGAGTGTCTTTCCACCCCTCTGTCTCCCATAAAAAAACGCCACTTCCAAGACTGAGGTGGAAGAAATGAAAATTAGGTCAGGTCTTCTAAACTTTCTACATCTGCTCTCCTGCCCAGTCGTAATCATCTTCCTCCTACTGAGCCCTGAAACCCTAGAGAGTCCTGAATTATTCAAAGAAATTTAAAATATTTTCTCTCTAATGTTTTCTAAGCCTCCCCCCAAGCCCAAAAAGTCTGTGAACAGAAAGATTGAAATACATTTTCTTCTTAGTCCAAGCTAAGCAGAACAACTAAAACAGCAACAATAAAACCAACCCATTCCCTAAGAATTCTAGCTATGTGGGATTTTTTTCTATTGTTGCAGCAGCATCTTTTAGGCAGACGTTGGCTGCAGCCTGAGGAATTTAGGTTACACAAAAGTCATTTTCTTAGGAACATTGTTGAACAATGGGCTATTGAGCAAACATGTAAGTTTTCAGTCTATGGACATCTTTTTGTTTGTTTCTTTTCTTTCTTTTTTTTTAAAACATCTTTATTGGAGTATAATTGCTTTACAATGGTGTGTTAGTTTCTGCTTTATAACAAAATGAATCAGTTATACATATACATATGTCCCCATATCTCTTCCCTCTTGCGTCTCCCTCCCTCCCACCCTCCTTATCCCACCCCTCTAGGTGTGGTCACAAAGCACCGAGCTGATCTCCCTGTGCTATGTGGCTGCTTCCCACTAGCTATCTATTTTACGTTTGGTAGTGTATATATGTCCATGCCACTTTCTCACTTCGTCCCAGCTTACCCTTCCCCCTCCCCGTGTCCTCAAGTCCATTCTGTAGTAGGTCTGTGTCTTTGTTCCCATCTTGTTTCTTTAAAGATTTTTATCTGTGAACTCCAAACGGCAGTGGGTTTCGTCTTCTCATAAAGTAAGAGGGCAAACACATTTTCTTATAATCCCCCTTCATTCCTATTACCTATAATATTTAATGGTTTCCCTTCAACCCTCTCAGGCCTTGGGATCTCTCCTCTGTTTTACTGTTGTTCATTTTTAAGCTTAATAACCACCTCATTCTATGCATCATCTCTCTGAAAATTTCAGAGAACAGCCATGTAAGAGAAATGCGCTCTGAATTTAGAACAGTACATTATGTGTATACTTTTATATTACTTTCCATTTGTGCTCTCCAATGGCATTGGCCAAACTCAATGGCAAACAAATGACAGTGATGTTTTCCATTTGGAAAGGATGGCTTATTTAGCAGATATATAATAGCATTTATTTTCTTTACCATTGAACATAGTTTGGTGTCTGCCTCCCAAACCAGTTCTAGGCATCAGCCCACCAAGTTTAAGTTATTTGTCATGGCCAAGAAGATTATAACCTCAGCGCTTTTGTTTTGTTTTGTTTTGTTTTGTTTTAAGCCTTTTCTTAACCCTGAAGAACTGATAACCTATCAGAAAAGCTGTCTTTAAGATTCACAAGACTACTATTTTTAGTACCAATTACAGTCCCTAGCAGGGAGTGATAATAACAGCCAATAATTATTGAACTTTTACAATGGCCCAGCCACTCTTTAAATATATAGAGATAGAGAGACAGAGATATAAATAATTAATTTACCAACAACAACTAGGTACTATTATTATCCCTATGTTACGGATGAGGACATTGAGATACAGAGAGATTAAACAACTTGCCCAAGGTCACACGACTGGTAAGTGGCAGAACTGGGATTTAAACCCAAGACTCTAGCACCCAAGCCACTAGACTATGTTGCCTGGTAGCAGGAGCTTAATAAACCTCTTTGAGTAAACAAGGAGAGAATATAGAGCAACAAAAGAAATCTACGACAGCAAAATTCCATCTGTTCACCTCCACCCATCTTTTCCAGGCATATGCCCTCCAGGAAGCCTCCCCAGATTACTAGAACAGAAAGGACATTGTTCTGTTGTCCCTCCTCCCAGCTCTTTTACCTGCTTCCTAGTCGTGGAAAGACCTTTACAGGGGATATGTTTATAGAGAAAAATGTGTGCTTTGCAAAGCAAGCCAGTTCCCAGGAACCCAGATATCAGTGAGCAAATGCACAAAGTAAATCTATTCTTTGACCCATTATCACTGTAAGAATAAAACAGGATTCTGGTACAGCAGAATATGGAGAGCGAAAATTCTGCAGAAACCCAGAGTTGTGACACTGGGTTTTAACCTTATCTGTCCCCAGCATTGACAAGAGACCAAGATGGCATGGTTAAAATTGGATTTTATTGACCCATTTGGAGCCCTCTCTTTGGTTCCCTGCTAATGAATCAGACAAATTAACCAGGCTGCTCTTTCTCAGTTTCCAAACCAGAAGTCAAGATTTCCGGTCAGAAGCCCCTGGCACATCTAAAACTGTAGTGGTGGCAACACTCTTTGTGCGCTGAACACATTGTAGCTGCCTTGGTCATATATTCAGAAGTGGCAGTTAGACATATGACAGCTGAAGGTCCTGAGAGAATGGCCTGACCAACACTTTCAAAAAGTGAAGAGGGGGACTTCCCTGGCGGCCCAGTGGTTAAGACTTCATGCTTCCACTGCAGGGTACGTGGGTTCAATCCCCCCAGTTGGGGAATTAAGATCCCACATGCCATGCAGAGCGGCCAAAACAATAAATAAATAAAAATAAAAAATAAGAGACGTGAGACAGATGAGATCTCTCTCTCCAAACCTAGGGATGTAGTAAGAAGTTGTTCATCTACAAACCAGGAAGAGGTCCCTCACCAGGAACCAGATCACTCAGCACCTGGATCATAGACTTTCCAGCCTCCAGAACTGTGAGAAATAAGTTCATAAAAAATAAATAAATAAATAGGAGTTAGACTGAGGTAACTGAGATCACGTGGGATGAACAAAAGCCCAACAACCTTGCCTCACCCGTTGGGAAATTTCAACTAAGGCTGGTTTCAGCCACGTCCTGAAGGGGATGAGTATGCTGCGTTATGTACATTAGCTCGTTTAGTCCTTCCAACAGTCCTACATGATTATATTATTATCCTCAGTAAAGAGAAGGAGAGTAGAGCAAGGTTTGAACCCAAGTCTTTCCAGCTCTAAAACCCTTCCTGTAACCATTACAAGTCTCGTAACTCAACGTATATCTAAGCGTGAAGAAATAACCTTTGCAGTAAATACCTTTCTGGAACCAATTTGACTCATTTCAGTAACCTTCCCGGTAGGATTTTATGGGCAGTGGGCAGTGGAAACCCAATGGGCAGTGGAAACCCATTGACCTAAACATATTTCTCTCAAGAGCCTGATTTTCCCCTAGTCTGCCGTTTGGGGGTAAGGTATTATCTCTACAACACCCCAGTTAAATAGAGATAGGAGATAATACGTTATAGATAATAATAAATTTAAATATAGGTGATGATAAATTATTAACATTCTTGTGGTCTTGTTATTTTATTACAACTCTTCTGTCATATTACACTTGGGTAATAAAATTTGGTTGTTGGTGTTCCAATGTTGTATAATACATCAGGTTTCAAAATCTTTTCAGCAGCATTATTTCATCTGATCATTTTGTGAGGTAGGCAGATAGGAGACTATTATTCCAGTTTTACAGAATGAAAACTGAGGCTTTGTATTTGGATGTGGCACAATGGCTAAGCAGTTGAGTGGGCACTGGAACCCACCCATGTTTAACTCCCAAATCAGCGCTCTACAGTGATCATTATTCCACACAGCTTCTCATAAAATCCACCGATACACGCTTTCACACAAACATTAATTGGGTTGTCCAGTTAATCTGTCTCTCATATAGCTTTCAGAGACCCAGTCCATGTCAGTTTTAATGGGCAAATAATGAAAAGATCCAGTATATTGGATACCACAGCGCTATCCGAACAAAGAAAAACATTGCAAGTAAGGATACTCATGGCAATGTGTTAAAGGAAAAATTTAGAAAATAATCCATCAACAAGGAAACAGATGAATAGTGAGGTAGTCATACAATGGAATACTACACAGCAGTGAAATAAATAACGACTAGCTAAATTCAACAGCGTGATTGAATCACAAAAACCAAAAGATGCCAGTTGCAGAAGGATACCTATAACACATATAAACTATAAAAACAGAATAATACCATAAGTTTGCATATGTGTGTAGCGAAAGTATTAAGAAATGTGTGGAAATAGTAACCAAATTGAGACTACTAGCTGCCTCTATAGAGCAGAATGCGATCAGGGAGTGGTAAGCAGGGATGTAAACTTGCATATGTAATGGATACCTGGGGGTTGTGATGTTTTTCTTTACACATTTGTGTATATCTTAAATATTTTATACCTTTTTCAAAAAGAAAAGTGAAGAAGGCAATCATTCATTCTGCAAACATTGACTGAGGGCAGGTACCATGTCAGGCATGGTTCTGGGTGCTGGAGTACGTGGTGACAGGGTAGACGCTGCACCTGCTGTCGCAGACCCTCTCATCTAGCAGAGAAGATAGAAGAAGCAGGTGTCGTGCTACGAAGCACAGGGGGCTATGGAAGTTTGTGACACAGAGACCAAATATAATTCAGTTGACCTAGGAAAGCTTCCAAGAGAAAATGAAACTTAAGCCAAGACTGAAGAATGAAAAGATTTAGTTATTAGGAAAGGGAAGAACAGCCCAGATTCATTGTATTCCAAATGTCCATGTCTAAAACTAACGTTGGAGCAAGCAAGGGAGAAAGAAGCATGAGATAAGGCTGGACGATGAGGAAGAAGTCAGACCATGCAGGACCTCCCATTCATTCCTTGCTGCCATTTCAACTTTTTTTTTTTTTTAGTTGAAGTATAGTTGATTTACCATGTTGTGTTAGTTCAGGTATACAGCAAAATGATTCAGCTGTATATATATATTCTTTTTCAGATTCTTTTCCCTTACAGAGTATTACAAAACATTGAGTAGAGTTCCCTGTGCTATACAGTAGGTTCTTGTTAGTTATCTATTTTATATATAGTAGTGTGTATATGTTAATCCCAAACTCCTAATTTTTCCCTACCCTCCCGTTTCCCTTGGGTAATCATAAGTTTGTTTTCTATGTTTGTGAGTCTGTTTCTGTTTTGTAAATAAGTTCATTTGTATCATTTTTTTAGATTCCACATATAAGTGATAGCATATAATATTTGTCTTTCTCTTTCTGACTGACTTCACTTAGTATGATAATCTCTAGGTCCATCCATGTTGCTGCAAATGGCATTATTTCATTCTTTTTTATGGCTGAGGAGTACTCCATTGCATATATGTACCACATCTTCTTTATCCATTCATCTGTCGATAGATACTTGGGTTGCTTCCATGTCTTGGCTATTATGAACAGTGCTGCTATGAACATAGGAGTGCATGCATCTTTTGAATTATGGTTTTCTCTGGATATATGCCCAGGAGTGGAATTGCAAGATCATATGGTAGCTCTGTTTTTAGTTTCTTAAGGAATATCCGTACTGTTCTCCACAGTGCTGCCATTTCAACTTGATGGAGCCTGGTATGGGGCTACATGCTGACAAGTACAGAAATGGGAGGGAAGGGTGGAGAGGGAAGCAGAATATCGTAAACGCTTCAGTGACTTTACTCTCTTGCTAGATCCAGACTTGTTCCCATATTCTCTCCTAATACAGAAGCAATTTCAGCAATTAAGGCAGGGCGCAAAAGACAGGGAGACAGAAAACGTATGTACGCCAGCTAAGGCTTTCCCTCCCCTTCCTACGAAAGAATGGCTCTGGCACATTTCCACATTGAAAGGTGTTTTACCATTTGTCATAGGCAAGTTACACAACTCAGTTAGTGATTAAATTACCAACAAAGTTGCTATTTGAGGAGGAAAGGTTCAAGGTTGTTTCTTCCTCCTGTGCTTTGGTTTAAAGGGAATTGAATTAATTCTTTCTTAATCTCCTTGGTTAGAAGAAAGGAACATAAAAAATCATGTCCGGTCTCCCGTTGGTGGTGTAAAAAGCACCATTCAAGCTCATTCATCAACTGCTAGGGTCCCTGTGTCTAACCTTGGTCCCATGTTTAGATTTATAAACTGTGAGATCATTGTCAGTTTCATTTATCTCTGTTATTAATTTTACTGGGCCTCCTTCAAATGACATTATATCTTCTTATCTAATTCAAACAAACGTCTTACTCATGGCTAGAATGTAGATGGTGAAATCTCATGGTTCACTCAATAATTGAGATAATCTCATTGTTTTGTTTTCCTAATAGAATCTTGCATGCATTTCTCATGCTTGGGACTCCACACAGTTGCACCAAACTTTTCTTAAAACTGCTGCTCTTGAGCATTCTCTGTGTCTCAATGTTTCTATGAGGATGGAACATTCTTGCCCTGTTCTTCAACTAGCATTTATCTTGGTCTATTTATCTTATACCGAATAGTAACTCAATTTGGCATTTGTGTTTGTTTACATTTATTGCAATTAAATATACTGATGTTGTATTAGCTAAAGGAACAGGCTTTAGGGTAAGTCCTACATTTGAATCCCAGCTCTGTGACTCCATGGTCACTTAACCTCAGTTTCCTCATCTGTAAAATGGGAACAATAATAGCTAATTCATAAGGGTGTGGTGGAAATTACATGAGATTATTTTCAGTGCTTTGCCTGGGCTGAAACCATTCAGATTTTAGCAAAAACAGATTAAGATACTGTACTCTGTATTTAGCTTGACTAGAAATACAGTTTATCATTTAAAGATTTGAACCTTTGAATTGTGACTTGTGAAAGGGATTTTCTCTGCTTTGTACCATCCCATACTTAGGGCATTTGTATCTGAATCATTAGTGTTTCCTGGATCATGTAAACCAGCCAGGCTTTAAGGTCACTTTGTTTGATTTGGTTCCATTTTCCTGGTGACTTTCCTAGCTGTCAGAGGTGGACCTCTTGGTCTGGGGGAAGCAGTAGACTGCCCTTTAACACTTTCTTCAGGTGACTGTCCCAAAACAGAGCATTCCAGATTCCCAATCACAGCAGCCAGTGCTGCCTGGTAACCAGGAACAACAGCTTGCAGTCAACGGGATTATCATCCACAATCAGCCTGCGACAATCATAGCTGCCACCCCAGGCCCCATGCACTTTGTTACTTTTGGGGCTTTATACCTCCTCTAATCTCTGCCTGGAACGATCTTCCCTACACTCCTCCTTTATCAGATTAATTTCTATTCATTTATCAAGTCTCAGCTTGTATGTCACCTTCTCCAAGAAACCTCTGCCTCCACAGGCTGGGAATCTCTATTACGCACCCGCCATGATATTCTCTAGTTACCCCTATTATGTGTGAGCAGTCCTCGTTTTGCGTAGTTCTGGTATGCACGAACTTCAATTACCGCGATTCAGTTATATAACATCAGTCCTCCAACAACACAGTTCAGACTTCAGTTACCACGGTGTATGAACTGTGAGTAACTGTATAAACTTCACTGCTGGCTTTTCAGTCCACAAATCACTTCGTGAAGAACAGATTCACATCGTGATCACTAACAAATTATGTCACTTTTTCAAAATTCTGTTGGTGAGTGGTCACTGCACTTTTGTTATTCATTTCACACAAAGGCAGCAAAGGTAGTAGTTGTGTTGCCTCCTTGTCTCCCAGTGATAAACCCATGTGACATTTTATAAATATGGATAATCGAAAGAGGGAATTAGCCAGGAGAGATTGAAGTGCAGCAAAGAAATGAAGAGTGATTACCTTGGAGGTCAAACTTAAATGTACATGGAGTTATAGAAGAAAGAGCTGACCATGGAATGTTGACATCTTTCCCATTGGACATGGTCTAGATATGCAGCCAGAGGAACCTGGTGAAGGCAAATTTATTGACATAAATGAGCAAAGTGGTCATGACAAAAAGGATGATTGATGTCCCAGAAGAAGTGATCCTGGCAAACCATTTCACATTGAAGGAGCTCTCCGGGATACTTCACATTGACGTAGAAAGAGCAAAGGGTAAAATGTTAGAAGCTGATCCAGATTTAAAAAGGAGTATGATCATTTCCCAAGACATAGAAAGTACGTTTGTTCCGTGCTGTTATATGCTGAAAAGAGAAGGGAAGCACTGTTCAAATGACTCTGGATACGTTTTTTATACTAATTCTCAATGTTTCTAATGTTTTAAATTACAGACTACTAAATAAATAATGGTCTTACTATTTTTTTCATTTCCCTGTACATTTATAACCAACAATAAGAGAGTTTTTAAAGGTCATGGAAAAATCATACTTCTCCCCTTGATTACGATCGATGATCACTTTGCAAGTTTCAGTTTGCAGGGTAATTTTTATGGTCCTGTGCTACTGTGCAAAGTGAGAACTGCTGCATTGTACTTCGTTGCTACATACACTTGCACAGATATAATTTTGAGTTGGGATGAGTGAGGGAATGAATCAATGAATGAATGAATGAATCCTACGTGGGCCTCCCCTATATAAATAATAGGAATGAAAGAGGATATTCCCTTCCTCCCTCGCCAGTGTGATTTGACATTTCCTCTCCATCTGAATGCATGACCCATATTCCAAGGAGTAGATCTGCTTTGTGCTCAACTTAATTCTGCAGCCCTAATAATGGCCCTGAAGCTGGGGCTAAGTGCCTCAACCCGCAGGTCAGTGCAGCCACTTGTGAGGCTCCACCAGGCCCAGGTCCAGCCCCAGCCGGTGACAGTCACAACCATCACTGTCTCAATCTAGAGCTGCGTTTGTGATTCAGATACTCCCAATCTTAGACCACGGTCATGGGGCCTAGGGATATCTAAATACATGAAATTTTCTGTTCGAATATAAACTTCAGTCTGGCCAATAGCACTTACACCCTCTCCTCCCACATCTTTACTAAAATTGTTAATGAATATCTAGATTTCATATTCATTTTCTCTTGCTGAGGAGTAGTAAAGTGGCCAATATGACAACATTGGCATGACAGCCCTTCAAATCCATGAATGTGATCCCAGGATAATGGAAAACCTAACTCTTCTGGTATTTTCTAGAACTTTTATCATGATAACTGTGTTGGAAATGAGACTGGGAAGAGAAGGACTCGGAAAGGGGCAACGTTCCCACAGGTTTTGGATGTCAGATAGGTCTGTCATTAAGACAGTTTCAGAAAATACCACAAACAAACTTATGTGTCTTTTCCTCCTGGGATTCTTCTCGGAGGATGTTTGACAAATTGAATAAGCGCTTTCCAAAGGCCCTTAATAATTCCTTACTCCATGGCTGTAGTGAAATTTTCTTCCAAACATGTTGTGGGTGTTTGGGAGCTTCACTCCTCCCTCTATTTATTTGGCAAACATTTATTGAACACACACTCTGTCCCCAGCTCTGCACTCAGCACTGGAATCAACGCTGAGCCGTCAGACATGCCCTTCTGGGACTTACAGACTGATGGCAGAAACAGACACCGAACAGACGAACAAATAAAAAGATTTGGAATTAGACTCCACGCCACGTGCCATGAAGGGAGCAAACAGGGTGAAGGGAGTACAGCAGGAAAGACCTTACAGAGAAGATGGTCAGGGAAGAGCTCTGAGAAGGCGAGACCTGAAATAGGAGGAGCTGAGGAAAGACATTTCCTCACAGAGGGGGCAGCAAGCGTGGGAAGTGCTCAAGGAAATGTAAGCGAGGAAACTGAAAATCATGTGCATAATGGAAGCCGTTTAAGGCCAGAGTAGGTGGTGTGGCCCTCCGGAGCTGCCTTTGGCCATGGTGAAGCTGGCACGCCCTCCGCAGCCTGATCTTCTCGGGCCGAAGGCGGGTCCATCAAGGAGACTTCCGTGGGGAGCCTGGACTTCCCCCCCATCTGTTTCCTATTTGCAGCAGGCCTGTCCTAAGACTGTGGCTCGGAGACACCCTCCAAGTGTGCTTCTCTGAAACTTGACCTTGACTTGGGAACCACACTAAAGGTTCTTAGTTCCAGGTTAATCTTTCCCCGAGTGCTTTCTCTTTGAACAACTTAAAGGACAGCCGTTTTCGTCATCATCCCCCGCTGCCTATGAGCAGGAGGCTGAACGGTCTTGCCGGCACGAACACCAGGGGGGCAAGGGGACCCTCCTGAAGGGGTCTTCCTGAGGTTGTGGGAGGGGACAATGGCCCTGGGCCAACTACCCACAGGAGGGAACCTTGCTGGGTTAGGGGCACAGAGAGTCAGCTAGTCTGTTTCCCTGTCCTTTTTGCTTCAGGATTTCAAAAGCAGCACAGCCTACGTGGCTGAAGCTCATGATAGCACATAATTGGGAAAGTCTGTGATTTGAACTAAGCCAGGAGACTGCTTGCCACAGGTCACCATGTCATACAATAAAAACTATAACTATATGTAGAACAATTTTTAGATAACCCATTATAGGACTCTTTTGGCTGTTTCATTCCAACTATTTACAGGCACTTCATAACACATGTATCTGTTATGACAAGGTTTGGGGGAAATGGGATAACAGAGAAGCCGATATATCTTCTCTCTGAGATCCTCAACTTCTTTATTAATTAAGAAGGAACAGATACCACTGCTGACCTCACAGAACTGTCGAGAGGACCAAATAAGCTGATGTGTGTCAGGTACATGGCCCAGGCCGAGTCATAAGGGTCCTAAACAGTCACTATTATCATCATATTATGATGCAACACTATTTCTCTTTAAAAAAAAAAAATCTGTAACTCAGACTTTCTACCCCTAGGACACACGCTTCCATCAGTGAGAGCCAAGCAAGGGTTTATTCTGTGTGCAGGGGGATTATTTTTAGAATTTTCTTCGTTTTCTTAAGAATTTAGAAATTGTAGTTGGAACCTTATTCTGTGGATGGCACAGCTGAGTCCCACAGAGGACAATTCTGAAGCCACATGGAGTCCAGCAAGTTGCTGGTAAAAATAGTAAATCCGTAACTGTCGTCTTGGCTTCATTAGAACTAGTGACATATGGTCTACGCTATATTTATTCTACTTCCTGGGCAAGAGACACTTTGATACTCATTACAATATAAAATAGTTACAATCTATATATAAAGGGCCTAATCTTAATCATTGTGATTTTTGATACCAGTAAAAAAAAAAAGTAGAAGAAATCTGTATATTATGGTTCTTAATGTATTTCTCAAGTGCTAACCATGTACCAGCCACTGTGCTCAGTGTTCTGTATGAATTGCCTTATGTACTGCCCTACCTATAAGTTAGATACCATGCCTATGGCCATTTTACAGATGAGAACACAGAGGATTGCAGCTGTAAGGTATGTGGCCCAATGTTACCCACCTGGACAAACCCTCATCTATGTCATCTTCACCATGCTCTCTGTGGGACAAACTTGTACCTCCTCTCCAAGCTAACTGTGATGGGTAAGAGCACAGACTCCTGGGCAAGTCACATCACCTCGTTGTGCCTCAGTTTCCTCCTTGGCCACACAGGGACAATAATCCCATTTGCCTCGGTCAGCTTCTGTGAGAATTAAATGAGATGATGGCATGTAAAGGACTTAACCTGGAACAACCAGTCTCACCCTTTAGGAACCCGACCTACCCCTTCTGGAATATCACACTTTACTTGATCGGAAAGAATTTCCCTGGATTGTCTGGCCTGACAGTCCGTTGCTCCCAGCCAAGTTCATGTTATGTAACTAGCTCCACCCCCCTGTTTTGATTTCCTCAGATGGAAGGTTAATTTTTTATAGTCATTACAACTTCCTTAATCAGTGCCATTTAATTCCCAGTCTAAGAAATATACATAGTCCTGTGATTCTGTTGATTTCTGGACTAAAAGATTTAACAGATCTCTGGTGTCACATGCTTTTCTGTTCGCAGCTTTCCTCTTCATAGAAATGAAATCTTAAGGATATCCATCAGGACAGCTCTGAATATATATGTATTCTTTTTTTTAAACATATTTATTGGAGTTTAACTGCTTTACAATGGTGTGTTAGTTTCTGCTTTATAACAAAGTGAATCAGCTATACATATACATATATCCCCATATCTCCTCCCTCTTGTGTCTCCCTCCCACCCTCCCTATCCCACCCCTCTAGGTGGTCACAAAGCACCGAGCTGATCTCCCTGTGCTACGCGGCTGCTTCCCACTAGCTATCTATTTTACATCTGGTAGTGTATATATATCCATGGCACTCTCTCACTTCATCCCAGCTTAGTCTTCCCCCTCCCTATGTCCTCAAGTCCATTCTCTATGTCTGCGTCTGTATTCCTGTCCTACCCGTAGGTTCATCATAACCATTTTTTTCTTAGATTCCATATATATGTGTTAGCATATGGTATTTGTTTTTCTCTTTCTGACTTACTTCACCCTATGTGACAGACTCTAGGTCCATCCACCTCACTACAAATAACTCATTTCGTTTCTTTTTATGGCTGAGTAATATTCCATTGTATATATGTGCCACATCTTCTTTATCCATTCATCTGTCAAAGGACACTTAGGTTGCTTACATCCTGGCTATTGTAAATAGAGCTGCAATGAACATTGTGGTACATGACTCTTTTTGAATTATGGTTTTCTCAGGGTATATGCCCAGTAGTGGAATTGCTGGGTCATATGGTAGTTCTATTTTTAGTTTTTTAAGGAACCTCCATAGTCGCTGTATCAATTTACATTCCCACCAACAGTGCAAGAGGGTTCCCTTTTCTCCACACCCTCTCCAGCATTTATTGTTTGTAGATTTTTTGATGGCCATTCTGACTGCTGTGAGGTGATACCTCACTGTAGTTTTGATTTGCATTTCTCTGATGATTAGTGATGTTGAGCATCCTTTCATGTGTTTGTTGGCAATCTGTATATCTTCCTTGGAGAAATGTCTATTTAGGTCTTCTGCCCATTTTTGGATTGGGTTGTTTGTTTCTTTGATATTGAACTGCATGAGCTGCTTGTATATTTTGGAGATTAATCCTTTGTCAGTTGCTTCGTTTGCAAATACTTTCTCACATTCTGAAGTTTGTCCTTTTGTCTTGTTTATGGTTTCCTTTGCTGTGCAAAAGCTTTGAAGTTTCATTAAGTCCCATTTGTTTATTTTTGTGTTTATTTCCATTTCTCTAGGAGGTGGGTCAAAAAGGACCTTGCTGTGATTTATGTCAAAAACTGTTCTGCCTATGTTTTCCTCTAAGAATTTTATAGTGTCTGGCCTTACATTTAGGTCTTTAATCCATTTTGAGTTTATTTTTGTGTATGGTATGAGGGAGTGTTCTAATTTCATTCTTTTACATGTAGCTGTCCAGTTTTCCCAGCACCACTTATTGAAGAAACTGTCTTTTCTCCATTGTATATTCTTGCCTCCTTTATCAAAAATAAGGTGACCACATGTGTGTGGGTTTATCTCTGGGCTTTCTATCCTGTTGCATTGATCTATATTTCTATTTTTGTGCCAGTACCATACTGTCTTGATTACTGTAGCTTTGTAGTAGAGTCTGAAGTCCAGGAGCCTGATTCTCAAGATTCCTTTGGCTATTTGGGGTCTTTTGTGTTTCCATACAAATTGTGAAATTTTTTGTTCCAGTTCAGTTTTTTCAGTTCAGTGAAAAATGTCATTGATAGTTTGATAGGGATTGCATTGCATCTTGATTGCGTTGAATCTTGGAATGTTGATTCTTCCAATACAAGAACATGGTATATCTCTCCATCTGTTTGTATCATCTTTAATTTCTTTCATCAGTGTCTTATAGTTTTCTGCATACACATCTTTTGTCTCCTTAGGTAGATTTATTCCTAGGTATTTTATTCTTTTTGTTGCAGTGGTAAATGGGAGTGTTTCCTTAATTTCTCTCTTAGATTTTTCATCATTAGTGTATAGGAGTGTGAGAGATTTCTGTGCATTAATTTTGTACAAATTGACTTTTTAAGTATTGTTGGGGAAATATTCATAGGCTAGATGAGAGAGAATTGGGACTTGTGTATTCTCTCCCTCTCATTCTCTTCCTCTCTCTTCTTTTTTGAATTTATTTTAATTTATTTATTTTATTGACGTATAGTTGATTTACAGTGTCACATTAGTTTCAGGCGTACAGCACAGTGATTCTAGTTGTGTGTGTTTATATATATATATATATATATATATATATATATATATATATATATACACACACATGTATTTTCTTTTCCTTTATATATAGGTTATTACAAAATATCAAGTATAGTTCCCTGTGCTATACAGTGGGTCCTTGTTGTTAATTTTATATATAGTAGTATGTATATGTTAACCCCAACCTCCTAATTTATCCTTCCCCTGCTTTTCCCTTTGGTATCTTCCTCTCTCTTGACAGCTGTCCAACTCAAAGTACCAAAGTGCCACTCACATCAGGGTCCACTAGATCTACCTACCACACGGAAAACAAATACCTGGATAGTCAGGCAAAGATTTAGGCTTTTTTTTTTAATTAAAAAAAAAATGTTGTGCTGTTTAACACAGCTCACTGAGCACTTCCCTTTGCATGTGTAGACACAACCCTTTTTAAATCTGTATTAAAAAATAGAACTGGCAATGGCTTTTGCTCCCATTCAAGCTTGCCAAAAGGGTTGGAAGTGAGCATGCTTCTTCCTGCCTCTCTTGGCTGTGTTCTCTCTTAAAAGTTGGTGGAGACAGAAGCCTTCTCTTCCATAACTTTCCCTTGAGCAATAAGTGGACTAAGGGGTGGGGTCCAGGAGAAGGGCCCCCTCCTTTCATAATCAAGGAGGTGGTGACGTAGAAATATCAGGTGCTGGCAACAAAATTTTGGAACTTCCGATCGAGTGCCCATGCTGTTGTTTAATCCTTAATCATCCCCCTTGGCATACTTCCCATTGCTACTGCTTGCTTAAAATTGGAAGGGACTAATTGCCTCAATCTGTATTTTCTGTAAAGCTATGCTCAATGCAAACCCCACAGGGACTCCTTGCATGATCATCTTGACCTAATAGGCTGTTTTATTTGCTTCCAAACAGTCTCTTCTATCTTCCCCTTACATTCTAAAATTTTCTTAGTCCCAAGTGACAGTCAGCAGTATGGGAGATATTTAAATGTTTCCTGCAGAGAAAAAAGATGTTAGCTGAATTCCATACCCATCTCTCTGAATGGGTTTAACTATCAATGGAGTTTGCTGCCATGCACAGGGGTCTTTATGGAAATTACCTTAAGTATTTTGTTTTTCCTCAAGACTGTTTCAGAGACAAAGAATAATCATTATTCTTCAAATCTTCTACACCAAAAAAAATGTCAGATTGTTTCAGCTAATTAAAATTGAAATTTGAGGGCTCTTGTAATCCAAAACATGTCATTCAAATGTAGGCTTTCTCAGGAGAAAAAGTTCATTGTACTCCTCAGGAATGAAAGTCCAAGATCCACCCAAGTTATTGCATCAACTTTTGGTTTCTACTCACAGCTAATCCCATGCACAAGCCGAGAAGGCCAGCCCCTAGGTGCTGTCCCTGTTTTGCCAGAGAGGCCCTAAAATCTCTCTCCCTCTAATGCGTGGATTCTACCTTTTGTGAAAACTGCCTTAAAATCCCTAATAACCACAGAAGGAAACATGTAATCAGTCCCTAATAACTTGCAGTCAATTTGTTAAACCTTTCCCTACCTTGGAATTAAAAGTGTTTTCTTCCCATTGCTTTCTTTTTGTAGATATGCCTATAGGTAGATACAGAGGCAGAATGAGTGTATATTACTTAGGGAAAAAAATGTTAATTTCTTACTCCATGGTAAGAGATGTGGTAGCACACAGTTGCTTCAAGTGAGGAAGGAAGAAGAATGTTAGGTTGAATGTGGAGAGACAAAAACAGGAGACAGAGATAAAGGCATGGGGTACCTAAACCACAGTGGTGTTGGACCAGGCTGGACATGCTCACCAGGGCTGGGTCAGGTAAGGTGTGAGCACAGAATAAGAGAGACACACCAACTTCTGCAGATGGCATTTTCCATTCCCATCTCTTATTACCTGTGTATACCAGCTGTATAAGATTAACATGTCCCTAAAATAATATTTGGTCTCTGAGTCTCACTTCGTATATTATTGCAGTGAATTCTAAACAATCAGAGCCAGTTTCCAATGCTGAAAGCATTCCACAGAAATAATGTAAATAGTCCAGCTTCAATCAGGTATCCATCCCTGAGCCAAACAACTAGGACCAAGAATGCAAGCATGGGTGCATGGACCCGATCCGAGCAGGCTGAAGAGATGCTCTCAGAGGAAAGAAGGGTTAAAGGAATTCTGTGACTTGTGTGACCTCAGGGAAAGTAATTTCACCTCTGTGAGCCTCTGTTTATCAGTAAAATAGATTATACCTCCTACTGTAAGGATCACTACTCTGTAAACCTTAAACTGCTAGTCAAGGATTTGGGGACCTGAGTTGACTGTAAGTTTAAGATGAATCACGAGTCTTATGAGGCTGCCAAAAAAACAAGCATGATCTTGGATCATAATAATATAAGTATATGCATTAAAATGAGAGCGATGACAACCTTCCTCTATTGGATAAAAATCTGATTCCTGTGGAGTAGAGTTGAGTTTGAGGCACCTCACTAAAAGAGATATTGGCAAACTGAGACAGGATATGGCAGAATTTAATAATTTCAATACTTCTTTACAGCATACCTTCATATAAGTTAGAAAAGCTTTAAAAAACTCCAATCCACAGGGTCGTAAACAGTTAGAAATGTATTTATTTTTACATAGGAAAGTGTCTACAGAAGATTGTTTCTGGCGTCAGGTCATTGGTCCAATGATGTTAAGGCTAGCATCTCTGTTGATGTGATTGACCTTTCCTCATGGTTGCAAGATGGCTGTCAGCGCTCCAGACATCTCATCCATGTTCAAAGCAGGAAAAAGTGGAGAAAGAGGGCTATTAACTTGATCTGTCCACAGTACCAGAAAAGCAAAGGCTTTCTCTGAGAAAACTCAAAGAAGACATTTTCTTATATCTCATTCATTCAAACTGTGTCTCATGGTCACCTTTAATGCAAGAGAGGCTGCGGAGGTATTTGCTAGAAGGTGACAAGGAAAAATGAGATCTACAATAGCTATATTTCAGCCAAACACTACTATCTGCCACGATTGCCATTATTTCCTTTCCTTTTTTAAAAAAAGAAACATTTCAGGTATATATAAAAGAGAGAATCTCATTGGTCTAGCTTAGTCAGGTATCCACCCTGACCCATCAGCTATGGCTAAGGTACAGACACAAGTGCAAAAGTTTCTTACTATAAAAAGTGTTTGTAATGTGCACCCAAACAAGAATACTCAGCTAAAAAAAAAAAATCACAAATCCAATTGAAGCCTCCTGTACACTTCTCAGTTGCATTTCCTTACCCTGATCCCATGACCAACCACTATCCTGAATTTGGGATCTATTATTCCCACACGTATTTTCACTATATATGGTTATTCTCATAATGTCACTTGGGCTGTTTTAAAATTTGTGCAAATACTGTAACTTAGCCCTCTTCAATTTCCTTTCTTAGCTAATTATAATTTTTGAGAATGATTCATGTTTATACATATGGTCTAGTTCATTCAGTTTCACTGCTGTATAAAAAGCATTTGTTGAAAATAGTACAATTTGTTTATGCATTCCTTCATTGATAGACATTTAGTTTATTTATAATTCTTTGCTACTGTAAGAATGCTGCAGTGAATTTCTAGTACGTGCCTCTTTCTGCATACATGAAATTATTTCTCTGAGGCATATACCCAGAGGTGGAATTGCTGGGTCAAAAGTTCTCTGAACTTTTAATTTTACAAAATATTGCCAAATGGCTCTCCAAACTGATCTATCAGTTAACCATCCAACACAGGGTATTATTGTTCTAATTGCTCCACATTTTCACCAACAGTTGGTATTGTCAGGCTTCTCAGATTATGCCAATCTCATGAGTGTGAAATGGTGTGTTGTCTCTTTTAATTTCCCTGGTTACTAGCGAGATTGAGCATTATGTCAGATTTTTATTGGCCGTTCGGCTTTCCCCTTCCTTTAATTTCCTGTTGATCTCATTCACCCATTTTCCCATGAATTTGTTTTCTTTTCTATGTCTCATTCCCCCGGCCAGACCATGAGCATCTCTAGTTGAGTCATGGCTTCCACCATTCATTCAATTAATATCCACTAGTGTATATGCCAGACACTGTGAAAGCATTGGAGGTACAGATCCTTGCCCTGGAGATATTATTATGTCTTTACAGTTCTTAAAGTCTGTCTGGCACATAAATAGATTTGTTGAATGAATGAACAACCAATAAACACAATTCTAAGGTATCTGGGAGCTGTCCTCTGTGGTCTTTGTGTGGACAAGTCCTCAAACTTACTCTGTATTGCTCTAAAGGGAAGACTAATTTTAGACAGGTAAAAGCTACATGGAAAGACTTGGGCTCAGACGTAACAAAAATCTTTCTAATAATCAGATATGTTCAAAGATAGGGTAGTGGATATCCATCACTGGAGGTATTCAAGAACAGCCTGATTAACTACCGAGCAAACCCATTGTATAAGGAATAAAACATTAGCTAAGGAGTTGGACTAGTAAGGTCTTTCTCTATTCCCTGAAATTTTATAAAATGCAGTGTATCATTTTAGTTCACTCAAGATCCCACTTTTTATTATTATTATTACTATTTTAATTTATTCTTGGCTACGTTGGGTCTTCGTTGCTGCGCGCAGGCTTTCTCTAGTTGCGGCGAGCGGGGGCTATTCTTCATTGTGGTGCACGGGCTTCTTATTGCAGTGGCTTCTCTTGTTGCAGAGCATGGGCTCTAGGCATGCAGGCTTCAGTAGTTGCAGCACGCAGGCTCAGTAGTTGCAGCATGCAGGCCCTGGAGTGCACAGGCTTCAGTAGCTGTGGCACGTGGGTTCAGTAGTTGTGGTTCGCCGGTTCTAGGGTGCATGGGCTTCAGTAGTTGTGGCATGTGGGCTCAAGAGCACAGGCTCAGTAGTTGTGGCACATGGGCTTAGTTGCTCCAGGGCAAGTGGGATCTTCCCAGACCGGGGATCAAACCCTAGTCCCCTGCATCGGCAGGGAGATTCTTAACCACTGCACCACCAGGGAAGTCCCAAGATCCCACTTTTTTTAAAAATCCCTCACAATTATGTGTAAAATTCGTATCTGTCCATCTGATGATTTTCATAATCAAATGCCTGCGATTGCTCACCAAATGCCATAAATCTGACCTTTTCTTATGCCTGTGGTTAGTTTCATAAATCATTTCCCTTACGGCCTTTTCAATTTACATAACCCTTCACATTATGACAGAAAGGATTCAACCTTTTTTTCAAGCAGATGACCTAATGTGTTACACCATAACGCTTGAGAAAACTTGAAGAAAGATTTGCTTCCTATCCCAGCACTACTCTTTGAGGAACAAAATTACTGCTCTGAATCCAGCCCTTCTATTACCATACATGCATCTGAAAACTTAGAAGTCAAGCTTGGAATTAGGATCTCCATTGGTTTAAAAACACACACATTCTCCTAGATTCACAGATTTTAAAGCAGGAAGAGACCGTAAAATCCTGTATGTTTACTCAAGTCGGGCCTCTGGTATCGGGCGGCACTAAAGAATGAAAGAGCACTCCTCTTTCACCCTCTGAATATCTACCTTGTTTGCACATCGTAGATTGGTATATGGCCACTTAAGCGGTCAGTAAACATCTACTCGAGTGCCTGCGGGGAATGCGACAGTGTGCTGGAGTTAGGACTGGCAGGATGTATGAGAGATAGAGTCTCTACTCTCCAGTAACCTGCAGTCTTAGTGGAGAGAGAGGTCACATGTGTACAGAGAACAAAGACAATATGACAGACACGAATGGACGCCAGAGTCTGGTCCATAGTCAGCATCAGTAGGTGTGTCTGTAACAAGAGGGCCCAGGAGGGACCCCAGCGCTCTGGCTTCTGTGCCTGGACGGATGGTAAAGCCATTCGCTGAGAGAAGAAACACTGGAAAGGTCAAGACTGACAGCAGAGGAAGCAGGGAGCAGGGGAACAATCATGAATCTGTCTCAGCCACACTGGGGTTCCGGTATGGCTGAGGGTCCGAGAGCTGGATGCAAGAGTTCAGAGCTCGGAGGAAATATCTAGGATAGGACACAAGTCTGTGAGTCATTTGTACACAGGTGAGAAATGAGAAGAGAGAGCCTAGGGCCATACTTAGAGAAACGCTGGATAGAAAAAGATGTATCCACAGAGGAGACAGAGGAAGGCGGTGGTGGTGGGGGGAGGGTATCACAAAGAAGAGGGAGCAAGAGAGGTCAGAGGAGTTGAATGCTGCCGAGATGCCAAGTACATGAGGGCATGGAAGGAGTTACTGGCTTTAGTTTGAGGCGGTGAAGTCAGGGCTTGGGCTGATCCTGAGAAGCAGCGTGGGGATAGTACCCAGACATGCAGAGGACGAGGACAAGCATTCTGGGCCGGGGAACAGCGCTGCCTAAAACCCAAACAGCAAAGTAGCCGTTGGGGTACGATGTGTGTCACAGTGGAACTTTCCTGTTTAGTCAGCTTCCGGAAGGGGACCCTGGAGAGGAAGCCTGGGCCAGGAGGGCCTTGCATGTCTGGCGAAGAACTGGAATCTTCCTCTCCAACAAAAAAGACCCATCGTTGGTTTCTGAGCCCAGAAGTGACTATGTAAAGCCGTGACAGATGCTTGGTAGCTGTGGGAGAGACGGTCCTTCTCAGTAACTGGGCGGGGGGCACACTTCCGAAACACAAAATCAAGCTGAGATTCAGCAACAAAGGACAAAAACACTCTTCTGAGTGGGCAGATTTGTTGCACCGTTCTGTGAGCTCGCGGATGGGAAACTCTCCACCCTCAAAGGGAGGCCCGATTTAGAGGTGTTGTTATTATAGTAATAGCCACTGCCTCTCCCTCCAAGGAGAAGAGCAGAAAACCAGAGCTCCCGGCAGAAAGGAAAACAGTAACTACTGTCCTTTTATAATTCCTGACTTGGTGAGTTACATAAGCATGGACTGTACCACGTCCAAGGTTCCCACAGCAGAGCTTTCATCTCCTCTGCCTCCAGGACCTTGGCTAATTTGACTAGTAGGAGGTCTCTGCTTGCTCTGGTGGACTCAAGGCCCTCAGGGCAGTTGGGAGCAGGGATTCACATCTGTGTGTTTTAGAAACAAAATGCTATGGTCCTGACCCTTCTCCCTCCTGCCTCCCGTTTCTAGCAGGGAAATAGAGGAGGGAAGCCAGATAAAGGGGTTTGGAGTCCTTGCTGGGGGGTTGCATCGGGAGAGGGGTTGCTAGAAGAGTCAACAGAGTTGGTGGCAGGGAAAGAGAGGTGAGAAGAGAGAGAGGGACAGCCATGAAGCGGATTCCTCTGTGTGTGCCTCCTTCCTCTCCTCCCACCCAGGTGACAGTGATGACAGCATTATGCCTTCCTTCATTGACTTATTGAGAACTTACTACGTGCTCAACACTGACCTAGGCACTAAGGATTACCCAGTGAACAGCTCAGGCAGTATCCCTACCCTCATGGAATTTGATTCAAGCAAGCAATCACATCAGCTGATGTGCGTTTGCAAATATGATGAGTGCAGACTAACTTCTAAGAATGAGCAGGTAAGGCCAGACCACAAGGGCAGATGGGGCCATGATGGCAGGGAGGTCCCCAGACCAGACTACCCAGCGGCCCCCTCCATTGATCAGGATGTAGGTAGTTATCTTAAAAGCACTGAGCAACCAAGGAGCATTTTTAAGCAGGGGGTGGGGTGGAGAGATCAGATTTATATTTGAATCCTCGTCAACACCAACAATAACGCGAATGTTACTGCGACTAGCACTGCATACGTGTTTGGAGTTAGTAAGATGCTTCCTCCTCTTCCTGTCCACAGGGTTTATCCCTGACCCTGGCCCTGCACTTCTTCTGGGGTCACTTGGCTGCAGCAGAGGGAGAAAGAGGCAGCAGGCAGATGTTCCCCTGGAAGAGTGGCCAAGAGAAACTGCTTTCAGGCAGCTGGCGCACACTTAGAAACGTGGGAGTCAGATAAGGGCATCTTGGAACTGTTCGGAGGTTAAACTAGCCGCTTAAGAATGCCATGCATATGAGGAAAATGCCGAAGCTACACTGTGCAGTGGGAAAAGCCAGGGACAAAGCACCAGAGGCAGCATCCAACACCCTGGGTGTCTCTGTGTGCTCGTGCACTTATAAGTATGCATGAATATGTTTGCATAGAAAAGAAGTCAGTACACAAAAACTCTTAACAGCAGGTAGATCTGCACAGCGGGACTAGGGCTTACGGGGTTTTTATTCTTCTTTATGCCTCACTGGGTATTCCAAACTCCTCTGCTCCTTAGAGTCCCAAACTGCACTTCAGAGGGACCAAGGACAGGGCTCATTCAGTGATCTCTTCAATCAACCAGTCATCACTGAGTGGCTCCCTCAGTGCCAGGGGCTGTGATTCCGATAAGGAGAGAGAAATGGGTCACCACCCACAGAAGGAGACCAAGCCACTGAGCTTCCCTGAGCCTCACCCTTGGAGGTTTTACTACCTATTCTACCTGCCAAGGAAGCCAGGAATTTTGTAGGGCTAATGTTTTAATAAGTTTATATTGCTGTAGTCAGCTGGATCTGGAGATCAGGGCTGGCTTTCAGGACTGGCCAAAGTAGAAAACAGTTGACCATTAGATGTAAGTCCCCAAATATCCTTGTCCACACCCATGCGATGGCACTTGGACTCTCCATGTGGGGTCTATCCTAAAACAATGCCTGAGATATAGAAAGCATTTGGAAATGTTTCTGGACATATTTGCTAGGAACCTTCCAATAGCTGATGAAACCGAAGCCAGAAGAGGGATTCACATCACTGAAAAGTCTAGGGTAGTACTGAGTCCTATTGTCCTGGCCTGGTCACATGTCCAGCACTGACCCAGTCACTTTCCTAGGAAGACAGAATATATTGATTAGCTAGATCTGGGTCAGGTACCAATCTCTGGAGCCTGGGGGAGGGGTCAGCCTCCCGTGGAAGCTCAGATTGAGTTTGGGATAGGAATGGTTCCCCCAAAAGGAAATCGAAATGTTGTTACCATAAGATGAAGGAATGGGTGCCCGTCAGGCAAAACTAGCAGATGCCCAGAAAACCAAGGGAATCACTTAAGGCTTTCTGGAGGCATTTGCTTCCAGCTGAGTGCATGGAGGCCACATGGTGTAGTAGGCGGAACACTGGGCTCTGAAGGAAGAGACCAGCGTTCTAGACTCACTGTTTCTCCTGCCTCTTGTCTATCCCCAGATCCATCGCCACGGTGTTGCCATGCTGATCCAGCTAAAATGCAAATCTAACCATGCCTTAGCATGAAATTCTTCACTGCCACCCACCCCACCCCTATCTCCCAACCCTAGCCCCACTGCCTGCAGGATCAAGTCCAGAGCCCCTCAGTATCATGAAGACCCTCTGCCTGCTTTTCTACCTCATCCCCTTGGCCTCACACTGTCATCCCAGCAACCTGAGTTCCCTGTAGCTCACACCCACGCACACACACCCCGAGCTGAATCTATTCACGACTTTGCTCATGCCTTGCCCTGCAGTGCCCTTCACCTTTCCTCGCCCAACTTCTACATTGCCAACTCCATCTCATCCTTGATAACCTGGCCTAGACATCATCTCCAAGAAGCCCTCCACTCCGCGCTTCCATGAGCACCATCATACCGTAAAGATACCTCTCCCTTAGCACTTGAAGTATTCTAATTACCTTCTTGCGATTCTAATCCAACAAAATAATTGTGGTAGAAATCTCACCTTACTTATATATACCACCCCAGGTGCTGGCATGCTCACTGGCCCCAAAGAGATGCTTATTACATATTTACTGAACTGAACAGTTCAGAACTCCATTCCCCCTTATCTAAAATGAGAACATTGGACTGTATAAGCTATGAGATTCCTTCCAGCTCTGAAAGGTCACGGATCAGTCTAGCTCTTGTCACTGGAGAGAA
Organism: Tursiops truncatus; assembly: GCF_011762595.2. Taxonomy (NCBI): domain Eukaryota; kingdom Metazoa; phylum Chordata; class Mammalia; order Artiodactyla; family Delphinidae; genus Tursiops; species Tursiops truncatus. The sequence goes on along the minus strand of NC_047036.1, from coordinate 119,663,588 downwards.
AAATCAGGAGAGAATGAGACACAGAGAAAGTAAGTTTTGATTTGCAGGCAAAGATTCAGAATAAGTCCTAACCAAGAGACAATACCCCAGCCCAAACTGGGGAGCACATGAATTCTGTATACTTAAGAGGGAATAAGGTCGGTGTGCGTCCAAAACAAAGTGATGAAAAATAGAACTGCTTTATCTCCAGATGTGAGCTCACCACGTAAAGCACGTGGCCACTCACAGACACAGCATGTAGCACGCCCTGGTCACAGAGTAAGCACTCAACAATTTTGTTGAATGGAATGCCAAAACCAACCTTTTCTGCTTCTTCACCCAGAGGATGGACTGGCATTTAGCTCGTAAGGGGAGAGTGCAGGAAACATCATACAAACATTATAAAAACAGCCACAGACTATCCTGACAGATTCCCAAAAGGCCTGCAGTTCAGCCCGAAAAAGCTCTGAAAAAGCTTTTGCCAACCAAGAGGGAAGGACAAAAACTTAAAGAATAAAAACTAAAGCTCCATGAAATGCTGAAAGCTTAATAGCAATAAGATAGTCCCGCCAGACTGTGAACGACTCGAACATTTGCAGGGAAGGCTCATCTAAGTGTTATCGCCCACTTCTTCAGATTCCTTTGCTATTCTTTTGACATCTGGTAGAGATTGAATGAGAGGCAGATTGAATTTATGGTTGGTGGAAAACCTAATCTGAAAGGAGGACAAAAAAGTCAGTATTTCATCATTGTTAGGCAGAATGACTTGCCCAAGAGCTTCCCCATTTTTCAAAAATTACATGTCAGTCACTTGAGGAGGGGGAACTATAAGTTAAACTTTTAGGAAAATCACATATTCTAGGATGAAATATAATCAAAGCGTTAAGGAGACATTTGCATCAAAATAAAATTCTGTTTGATTGATCTAGCACTGATTTTCTAACACTCAAGGGAGAGTTTATTTTGGAGGACATTACCTCATCATCTTTGTTGCTGGTTAGTGTTTTTATATCCCTATGAGTTTGTGCCAGAAGATTTATTTTGTCTCATGGCCAGAGTTCTGGTAATATAAATGTACTCTGCTTCATTTAATTTCTTCATTTAATTTCTTCTTGGGTGATAGTTGTCTGTCTTTTCCCCTCTTCTAGCTCAGACTTCCTGAAAATTTTATGTAGAAAATTAGTCCTATTCTTTCTGAACCTGAATTGATTTTGCCCAGGTCTTGTTTCAGAAATAATAGCAAAGAGAAATAATGGACTCCAAGACCTTGAATTTCACAGATTCCTTCTTTGCAGTCTGGCTTGAAGCCATCATATGAAGTCAGAGCTTTTTTTCCTCTCTCTCTCTCTCCTCTTTATCGCCCACATTTAAAGAGTAATCACTTGACTCGTGTCACTGGTTTATATGACTTTATTGTTACTGCTGAAGATAAATCAGTTTAAGAGCTGGTAATTAAATCACCTGCTTACATTTTTTTCCCTTTAAAAATCACTCAGAACCAGAACCGTTTTCCCCCCTAGTTCTGAGAAGCAATGTCAAACAGATCTTAAGACTCTTGGGCGTTTGACATTGAAGGGAACCCTCAAGGTTGTGAAGTCCAACAAAATGGGGTGGGTGGAAGAGGCAGCCATCTGGCTGTCATTCATCCCCAGTCTTCACATGACAGTCTTATTTGACCTCGTTTATCCAAATATTTGCCCTTGTTCTTTCTTTTACTTTCTTTGTGTACACCTCTCTCTCTTTTTATTTTTTTTCCCTCCATAATGTAGAGCAAAGTAACTGTTGCTTGGTAAATTGACCAAGAAAAAAACAAGCACATCTGAAAAAGGAAGCCAGTATCCACCTCCACCCACAAAATGAAATTCATGTGAACAATTTATTTATTTGCTCTCATAGATGAGGTTAGCCAGATGATGTCTAGGTTTCCACTTTATGATATGTAGAAGCAGTCGATTTTTAACGCAATTTTTAAAGGTTACTTTTATTTAGTTATTATAAAATATTGGCTATATTCCCTGTGTTGTACAGTACATCTTTTGAGCCTACCTTACACCCCATAATTTGTGTTTCCCACTTCCCCACCTATATATTGCCCCTCCCCCCCCACTGGTAACCACTAGTTTGTTCTCTATATCTGTGAGTCTGCTTCTCTTTTGTTATATTCACTAGTTTGCTGTAATTTTTAGATTCCACATATAAGTGATATCATATGCTATTTGTCTGTCTGGCTTACTTCACTTAGTATGATAATCTCTAAGTCCACGTGCGCGCACGCGTGTATTGGGTTGGCCAAAAGGTTTGTTCCTTTTTTTTCGTAAGATGGCACTAGTAGTGCTTAGTTGTCTTTAACTTTATTCAAAACAATTTTGTTAGATTGTATCGTGACAACTGTCATATCAGCGTGCATTTAAAACAAAAAAATTTATCTAAAGTGAATTTTTGTAACCATTTTACTATTGAAGATGGAAAAAAGCAACATATTTGGCATATTGTGCTTTATTATTTCAAGAAGGGTAAAAATGCAACTGAAGCACAAAAAAGGATTTGGGCAGCATATGGAGAAGGTGCTGTGACTGATCGAATGTGTCAAAAGTGGTTTGCAAAGTCTCGTGCTGGAGATTTCTTGCTGGACGTTGCTCCACGGTCGGGTAGACCAGTTGAAGTTGACAGCAATCAAATCATGACATTAATTGAGAACGGTCAACATTATACCATGCGGGATATAGCCAATATACTTTAAATATCCAAATCAAGCGTCGAAAGTCATTTGCACCAGCTTGGTCATGTTCATCGCTTTGATGTTTGGGTTCCACATAAGAGAAAAAAACCTTCTTGCCCGTATTTCTGCAAGAGATGCTCTACTTAAACGTAGTGAAAATGTTCCGTTTTTTTTTTTTTTTTTTTTTTTTTTTTTTTTTTTTTGCGGTACTTGGGCCTCTCACTGTTGTGGCCTCTCCCGTTGCGGAGCACAGGCTCCGGACGCGCAGGCCCAGCGGCCATGGCCCACGGGCCCAGCCGCTCCGCGTTACGTGGGATATTCCCGGACTGGGTCACGAACCCGTGTCCCCTGCATCGGCAGGCGGACTCCCAACCACTGCGCCACCAGGGAAGCCCAAAGTGTTCCGTTTTTAAAACAAATTATGATGGGCGATGAAAAGTGGATACTGTACAATAATGTGGAACAGAAGAGATCGTAGGGCAAGCGAAATGAACCACCACCAATCACACCAAAGGCCGGTCTTCATCCAAAGAAGGTGATGTTGTGTATATGGTGGGAATGAAAGGGAGTCCTCTATTATGAGCTCCTTCTGGAAAACCAATGATTAATTCTAACAAGTACTGCTCCCAATGAGACCAACTGAAATCAGCACTCGATGAAAAGTGTCCAGAATTAGTCAAGAGAAAACGCGTAATATTCCATCAGGATAACGTAAGAGCGCATGTTTCTCTGATGGCCAGGCAAAAACTGTTACAGCTTGGCTGGGAAGTTCTGATTCATCCACAGTATTCACCAGACATTGCACCTTCAGTTTTCCATTTATTTAGATCTTTACAAAATTCTCTTAATGGAAAAAATTTCAATTCCCTGGAAGACTGTAAAGGGTACCTGGAACAGTTCTTTGCTCCAAAAGATTAAAAGTTTGGGGAAGATGAAATTATGAAGTTGCCTGGAAAATGTCAGAAGGTAGTAGAACAAAAGGGTGAATATGTTCAATAAAGTTCGTGGTGAAAATGAAAACTGTGTCTTTTATTTTTACTTAAAAACTGAAGGCACTTTTTGGCCAACCCAGTATACACACACACACACACACACGTGTGTGTGTGTGTATATATACACGTGCACCACATCTTCTTTGTCCATTCATCTGATGATGGACATTTAGGTTGCTTTCTATATCTTGGCTATTGTAAATAATGCTGCTATGAACTGCAGTTTTAAAATTAGCTCCATATTCCTTCAATAATGGTTCATTTTTAATGTCATGTTGCCTCATGATATAGGGCCAAGGTGTCTGTATTAGGATAACGATTTACGAGAACTGAGTTTTAGACCCAGCATTGTCTCCACCCAGCTGTTGGATAAAGCGCCTTAAATTCTGTGGCTCTCAGTGTCCAAACATGTAAACTTGAACTCAGAGTCTCTTCCAGCTCTAACATTCTGGAGTCTTTGATCTGTTCTAAATATCTTCTCTGAAAACCAACATTCTGTTTGTAGTCCTCTTATGATCTCCAAATTTAAATTATTCTTAAAACAAAAGCTGCATGAAAAGAATGTTTTTCACTTTGATCACACAATTTTTCTCTCTAACATCCATAGGAAATATGTAACAATATTGATAGGCTCTGTCAATTGCCAATCTAAAAACATTCCCACTTTGTGGAGGACGGTTCCTCCTGCCCTAGGATGTGCTCTGTAGGAGCCAGCATGACAGTGGGCTTTCTCTAGTCCCACCCCAATTGGGACCCCTCCCCACCACAGAAGGGGCTTGGCCACCGAAGGAAGAGAAGTGTTTCTGAGCCCATCCCTCAGGTTCACCTGTGCAACTTGAGGTAACATCAAGATGCAAGCTGTCCAACAGACCAGCTACTATCCCCACGTGGGGATAGTACACTCTTGAACACTTGAAATGTGTGAATTAAGATGTGTTATTAATATAAAAATGCACACTAGATTTCAAAGACTTCTATGAAAATATAGATGTAAAATATCTCGTGACTAATTTTTCACTTTGATTCCATCTTGAAATGATAATATTTTGCATACATCTGGTTAAGTAAAATCTATGATTAAAATTAATTTCCCCTGTCCCTTTTTAGGGATGTGTGCTAATGCGGATGCTAGAAAATTTTCTATATGCGACTCACGTTCAAACAAAAAAAGATGCAGAGGTTTCTGCTTTTCCTGCCTCACTCCTCCATTGGGCATATCTGACTCACCAAGAAAGGGGGCTGTGATCAATTAGAAAAATCTACTGTGAGTGAAGGGTCAGGAGGAGCGTGCAAGGCCTATTCTGAGAGCAACTCAGATGAGCACATTTCTTCACACCAGGCAGAGAAGAGAGGCCCAATACCCCCCAAAAAGAGAAAATGGCTCTCAAAGCCAAGTTACATAACTTCTGATGTTTTTTAATTTCTTTGTTAAAAGTTCGACAAATTCACACTGATTTCAGCACCAAGAAAGCTGCCAGTTTGGCAATCCCATGCTGAATTTTCTCTCTGATCTGAGGTACAAAGTTACTGGACTGTGTAAGTTTTCTTTCCTGCTATAGTACTTCTGACCTGCTTGGAGAGGTTACAGTCAAAACTGTAAAACTACAGCAATGAGATTGCATTATGATGTAGGACAAAGTTTGTACAAGTGGAAACAAAAACAACACCCAAACAGCCTGATGCTAACGCAAAGAGAGAGAAGAAAATCAATTGACTTTCACAACCTTGTTTCTCTCTAAGAGGTCTTTTAAACAACTTGCGAAACTCTACAATCATTTGTATGCTGTAGGATCCTCTTTACTTCCTACATCTTACACCTGACCAGTTCCTCTCTGACTACCCTCCCTACTAATCTCCCCAGACACAAGCTATGCTGAGCCTTGCTAAGCCACTCACAGTTTCTCAAGTTACCCCCAATCCCCTCCCTCCACCTAGGAAAAAAAGGTACATATTCTGAGGCCTCCCTAAACCTCAGATCAACACTCTACACAAGCTTCAGGTCCCACACACTTAACACCTGAATTGAATGCTGTGCTTATGTGTTTTCCTCCATCTCCAGTTTGCAAGATGCTTCAAGCTATGGACCAAATACTATTCAGGTTTCTGTCAGCAGTGCCTGCATAGTTTCTGGCCCATTACAGGCAGGTAAAAAGTGCTTGTAGAAAAAATAAGTGAGTGAATGAATGAACAAATGAATAGTGGGTTCTATTGTTTCAGTATAAAAGACTGGAATTATTTTATTAGACAAACTAAAATGTTACCTTCTCCAATGCTAAATTGGATTGCCTTCACTTTTGAACTTTGAAGCCTCTGTTTAAATCCAAAAGACGTAGAGAGATGATCTATTTCTCCATGATATAATTTAGGCTGAATTCTGTTTATTAGCAAGTGTTCAGGAAGCATCATGAAGAGGCAGTCTAGGCATTTGATGATAGATAAGCCATCTGGATGCATTATCAGTCAGACCATATGACACATATTTTGACTTCTGGGTCCAGGTATCAATGTAAGGACAGATTCATCCATCTACATTCTGTTATGCAGGCCCCATGTGATCAATAAAATGAATTTTGCAAGAGGTTTGGTAAGTGAGAGATTTATTTCTAATAACCATGGAAAACCCAAGTGAAATCAGCTAGCCCAAACCAAAATGGAGGCCATTCCATCCTTACCAAGGTCTAAAACAAAAATATTTATTCATTCTCTTATTTATTTTATTTAGGGCAAATCATAATATGTGTCAGTAAAGAAAATTGAAAAAATTATTCTTCTGTTTTTACACCTTCTGTGGTAGACTATAATCTTCATGAGGGCAAGGATCTTCTTTATTTTGTTCACTAAGCAGTGACTACCTCCACAGGGAGTACTCCTTAAATATTGTTGACCAGTTAGATGAAAGAATGATACTTACACGTGACGTAGAAAAAGATATGCTATAAAATTTTCTCATAACCGCTTGGTGTTAAGAATGGCACATTTTTGGTAAATATGTTCTCTTCTATGAAAAGAACTATGATGCGATGCTACTGTAAGACTATAGCTTTCTCCCCTCACCACTCTTGAATGTAAAATTAAGAGAAACATGCTTTAGGTCAAGAGGAAGCCAAAGGAAACGATTTTCATTCCAGAAACATCAATAACCAAGCACGGAAAAACATTTTTCTGCAAAGTGACCACATTGGTGGATTCTTCAAAGAGTCCATTAGTTAGGCAAGGAGATGCTGGTACTGAGAGGAAGATAACAATCCATGGGTGCTTGATGCATGACTGCTTCAGTCTCTCTTCCCATAGGCTGCGAAAAGGTTGCACTATGTTTCTGGGTTTCTAAGTTATCTGAACCTTTATAAGAATGTCGAAAACAGAACTTGGGAATAAACTTTTTCACAGAATGGAAGGTTACAACCTTAAGGGGACTTGGTGCCAGAGTTAAGACTGGTTAAAAAATTGGTTTGCAAAGGACAGTATTTTTTGGTCAAAATTAAGTCTACCATTACTGATATTACTCTAAAGGTGGCCTAGTATGGAAGAAAAATAGCAAGAGAAACACATTTTACTCAAGTATGAGTCCTGAGACTAAATTTTTTTCCAGTTCACTAAAATAGCTTTGAAATTTTGAAAAGATTGTTACAAAAGATAAGAAGGGACACTGCATAATGAATAAAGGATCAATCCAAGAAGAAGATACAACAATTATAAATGTTTATGCAGCCAACATAGGAGCACCTCAGTACATAAGGAAAATGCTAACAACCATGAAAGGAGAAATCGACAGTAACACAATAATAGTAGGGGACTTTAACACCTCACTTACACCAATGGACAGATCATCCAAACAGAAAATAAATAAGGAAACACAAGCTTTAAATGACACAATAGACCAGATAGATCTAATTTATATTTATAGAACATTCCATCCAAAAGTAGCCGAATACACTTTCTTTTCAAGTGCACATGGAACATTCTCCAGGATAGATCACATCTTGGGTCACAAATCAAGCCTTGGAAAGTTTAAGAAAATTGAAATCATATCAAGCATCTTTTCTGACCACAACGCTATGAGATTGGAAATCAATTACAGTACAAAAACTGTAAAAAAAACAAATACATGGAGGCTAAACAGTGCGCTACTAAATAATCAAGAGTTCACTGAAGAAATCAAAGAAGAAATTTTAAAAAAATACATAGAAACAAATGACAAGGAAAACACGACAACCCAAAACCTATGGGATGCAGGAGAAGCAGTTCTAAGAGGGAAGTTTATAGCAATTCATTCTCACCTCAAGAAACAAGAAAAGTCTCAAATAAACAATCTAACTCTACACTTAAAACAACTAGTGAAAGAAGAACAAAGAAAACCCAAAGTCAGTAGAAGGAAAGAAATCATAAAGATAGAGCAGAAATAAATGAAATAGAAACGAAGAAAACAATAGCAAAGATAAATAAAACTAAAAGCTGGTTCTCTGAGAAGATAAACAAAATGGATAAACCCTTAGCCAGACTAATCAAGAAAAAAAGGGAGAGGACACAAATCAATAAAATTAGAAATGAAAAAGGGGAAATCACAACTGACACTGCAGAATAAAAAGGATTATAAAAGACTACTACAAACAAGTATATGCCAGTAAAATGGACAACCACGAGGAAATGGACAGATTCTTGGAAATGTACAATTTTCCAAGACTGAACCAGGAAGAATTAGAAAACATAGACCTATCACAAGTAATGAAATAGAAACCATAATTTAAAATCTTCCAACAAACAAAAGTCCAGGACCAGACGGCTTCACAGGCAAATTCTATCAAACATTTAGAGAAGAGCTAACACCGATCCTTCTCAAACTCTTCCAAAAAATTGCAGAGGGAGAAACACTCCCAAATTTATTCTATGAAGCAACCATCACACTGATATCAAAACCAGAAAAAGCTATTACAGAAAAAGAAAATTATAGACCAATATCACTGATGAACATAGATGCAAAAATCCCGAACAAAATATAAGCAAACAGAATCCAACAACACATTAAAAGGATCATACATCATGATCAAGTGGGATTTATCCCAGGGATGCAAGGATTCTTCAATATATGCAAATCAATCAGTGTCATACACCACATAAACAAATTGATGAATAAATACCATATGATCATCTCAATAGATGCAGAAAAAGCTTTTGACAAAATTCAACACCCATTTATGATTAAAAAAAACTCTCCAGTAAATGGGCATAGAGGGAACCTACATCAACATAATAAACGCATATATGACAAACCCACAGCAAACATCATACTCAATGGTGAAAAACTGAAAGCATTTCCTCTAAGATCAGGAACAAGACGAGGATGTCCACTTCACCACTCATATTCAACATAGTTTTAGAAGTCCTAGCCATGGCAATCAGAGAAGAAAAAGAAATAAAAGAAATACAAATTGGAAAAGAAGAAGTAAAACTGTCAGTTTGCGGATGACATGATACTATACATAGAAAATCCTAAATATGCCACCAGAAAACTACTAGAACTAATCAATGAATTTGGTAAGCTTGCTGGATACAAAATTAAGGCATAGAAATCTCTGGCATTCCTATACAGCAACAACAAAAAATCAGAAACAGAAATTAAGGAAACAATCCCATTTACCACTGCAACAAAAAGAATAAAATACCTCAGAATAAACCTGCCTAAGGAGGCAAAAGACTTGTACTCAGAAAACAATAAAACACTGATGAAATAAATCAAAGATGACACAAACAGATGGAGAAATATACCACGTTCTTGGGTTGGGGGAATCAATATTGTGAAAATGACTATACTGTCCAAAGCAATCTATAGATTCAGTGCAATCCCTATCAAACTACCAATGACATTCTTCACAGAATTAGCACAAAAAATTTTACAATTTGTATGGAACCATAAAAGGCCCTGAATAGCCAAAGCAATCTTGAGAAAGAAAAACGGAGTTGGAGTAATCAGGCTCCCCAACTTCAGATTATACCACAAAGCTACAGTAATCAAGACAGTATGTACTGGCAAAAAAACAGAAATATAGATCAATGGTACAGGATAGAATGCCCAGAGATAAACCCATGCACGTATGGTCACCTAATTTATGACAAGGGAGGCAAGAACATACAGTGGAGAAAGGACAGCCTCTTCAATAAGTGGTGCTGGGAAAACTGGACAGCTACATGTAGAAGAATGAAATTAGAACACCACCTAACACCATACACAAAAATAAAGTCAAAATGGATTAAAGACCAGACACCATAAAACTCTTAGAGGAAAACATAGGAAAAACACTCTTTGACATAAACCACTGCAAGATCTTTCTGGACCCACATCCTAGAGTAACAGAAATAAAAACAAAAATAAACAAATGGGACTTAATTAAACTTAAAAGCTTTTTCACAGCAATGGAAACCATAAACAAGACAAAAAGACAACCCTCAGAATGGGAGAAAATATTTGCAAATGCAGCAACAGACAAATGATTAATCTCCAAAATATACAAACAGCTCATGGAGCTCAATATCAAAAGAACAAACAATCCAATTAAAAAATGGGTGGAAGGGCTTCCCTGGTGGCGCAGTGGTTGAGAGTCCACCTGCCGATGCAGGGGGCACGGGTTCATGCCCCGGTCTGGGAAGATCCCACATGCCATGGAGTGGCTAGGCCTGTGAGCCAAGGCCGCTGAGCCTGCGTGTCTGGAGCCTGTGCTCTGCAATGGGAGAGGCCACAGCAGTGAGAGGCCTGCATACCGCAAAAAAAAAAAAAAAAATGGGTGGAAGACCTAAATAGACATTTCACCAAGGAAGACATACAGATGGCCAAGAGGCACATGAAAAGATGCTCAACATCACTAACTCTTAGAGAAATGCAAATCAGAACTACAAAGAGGTATCACCTCTAGCGAGTCAGAATGGCTATTATCAAAAAATCTACAGACAATAAATGCTGGAAAGGGTGTGGTGAAAGGAAACCCTCCTGCACTGTTGGTGGCAATGTAAATTGATACAACCACTAAGGAAAACAGTATGGAGGTTTCTTAGAAAGCTAAAAATAGAACTACCGTATGACCCAGCAGTCCCACTACTGGGCATATACTGTGAGAAAACCATAATTCAAAAAGAGACATGTACCACAGTATTCATTGCAGCACTATTTACAATAGCCAGGACATGGAACCAACCTAAATGTCCATTGACAGATGAATGGATAAAGAAGATGTGGCACATGTATACAATGGAATATTATTCAGCCATAAAAAGAAACAAAATTGAGTTATTTGTAGTGAGGTGGATGGACCTAGAGTCTGTCATACAGAGTGAAGTCAGAAAGAGAAAAACAAATACTGTATGCTAACACATATATATGGAATCTAAAAAAAAAAATGGCTGATGAACCTAGTTGCAGGGCAGGAATAAAGAGGTAGACATAGAGAATGGACTTGAGGACTTGGGGTGGGAGGGGGAAGCTGAGGCAAAGTGAGAGTAGCATCAACATATATACAGTACCAAATGTAAAATAGTTGGCTGGTGGGAAGCAGCAGCATAGCACAGGGAGATCGGCTTGGTGCTTTGCAATGACCTAGAGGGGTGGAATAGGGAGAATGGGAGGGAGGCTCAAGAGGGAAGGGACATGGGGACATATGTTTTCATATGGCTGATTCACTTTGGTGTACAACTGAAACTAACAGTATTGTGAAGCAATTATACTCCAATAAAGATCTGTTAAAAAAAATTGAAGTTAAAAAAAATCTTGAGACAAATGAAAATGGAAATACAACATACCAAAACTTATGGGATATAAAACAAAACAAATAAAGCAGTTCTAAGAGGGAAGTTCATAGTGATAAATGCCTACATTAAGGGAAAAAAGTCTCAAGTAAACAACACAACTTTATACCTCAAGGAAGTAGAAAAAGAGCAAACTAAGTTAGTAGAAGGAAGGAAATAAGAAAGATCAGACCACATGCATGCCACAACTAAGAATTCACATGCCATGACTAACAGTCTGCATGCTGCAACTGAGAAGCCTGCATGTTGCAACGAAGATCCTGTGTGCCACAGCTAAGACCCGGCACAGCCATAATAAATAAATAAATATTTTTTAAAAAAACAACTTACCAAATCCTGAAAATTCTAAAAAGAAAACAAAACAGAAATAAATGAAATAAAGACTAAGAACACAGTTAAAAAGATCTATGAAGCTAAGAGCTGTTTTTTTAAAGCTAAACAAAATAGACAAACCATTAGCTAGATTTACCAAGAAAAAAAGAGAGAGGACTCAAGTAAATAAAATTAGAATTGAAAGAAAAGACATTACAAGTGATGCCACAGAAATACAAAGGATCATAAGAGACTACTATGAACAATTATATGACAACAAATTGAAGAAATAATTAAGTCCCTATAAACATACAACCTACCAAGACTAAGTCATAAAGAAAATTTTAATAGCCCAATAATGATTATAGAGACTGAATCAGTAATCAAAAATCTCTCAATAAAGAAAAGCCCAGGACTAGATAGCTTCACAGGTGAATTCTGCCAAACATTTAAATAATTAATACCAATCCTTTTTAAACTCTTCTAAAAAATTGAAGAAGAGTGACAACTTCCAGAACCAGGTTAGCATTACCCTGGTACCAAAGCCTGACAAGAACACTACAAGAAAAAAAAATTACAGTCTAATATCCATAATGAACATTGATACTAAAATACTCAACAAAATACTAGCAAACTGATTTCAAGAACACATTAGAAGGATAATACACCATGACCAACTGAGATTTATCACTGCGATTCCAGGACAGTTCAACACATGCAAGTGAATAAATATGATACACAACATTAACAGAATGAAAGATGAAAATCATATGATCATCTCAATGATGGAGAAAAAGCATCTGACAGAATTTAACATCCTTCCATGATAAAAACTCAACAAATTAGGTATAGAAGGAATGTACCTCAACATAATAAAAGTCACATATGACAGGCCCACAGTGAACATCATACTCAGTGGTGAAAGCTGAAAGCTTTTTCTCTAAGATCAGGAACAAGAAAGAATGCCCATTCTCACCACTTCTATTCCACATAGTATTAGAAGCCTTAGCCAGAGCAATTAGGCAGGAAAAAAAAATAAAAGGCATCCAAACCAGAAAAAAACAGGAAATTTGTCCCTGTTTGCAGACGACATGATCTTGTATATAGAAAATCCTGGAGACTCTATCAAAAAACTGTTAGAACTAGTAAATGAATTCAGCAAGTTTTCAGGATGCAAAATCAACATACAAGTCAGTTGCATTGTGTGTGTGTGTGTGTGTTCCAGTAAAATTTTACTTACAGAAAAAAACACATAGAATTTGGCCCACAGACATGGTTTCTCAACTCCTGGTGGTGAAGCATTAAAAAACACCTGTCTATAAGGTTTGTAAGAAATCAGGCTAAATGTTGCCCATGCTTTGGTTGGAAGATTTGCTTTTATTTGAGAAATGCTTTCCTCTTGCATTATCAAGTACCAAGGGGATATGTGAGTCTCAAAGATGCCTCTTCAGGCATACCTATCATCACACCAGATCAACTTCTTCAATTTAATTTTTTCTTTTTTTTTAACTGAGATGTAATTGACATAAAATTTTATTAATTTCAGGTGTACAACAGAATGATTTGATATATGTACATATTACAAGAATGACCACCACAGTTAAGTCTAGTTAACATCCATTACCACACATCATTACATATTTTTTTCTTGTGATGAGAACTTTTAAGATCTACTCTCTTAGCAACTTTTAAATATACAATACAGTATTATTAACTATAGTCACCATTGCTATACATTACATCCCCAGGATTTATTTTATTTTATAACTGGAAGTTTGTACCTTTTGACCACCTTCACCTGTTTCACCCACTCCCTAAGCCCCACCTCTGGCAACCACTAATCTGTTCTCTGTATCTATGAGTTCAGGCTTCAGCCTTTCTTGAGTTCATTGTTGTTTTCGTTTTTGTTTATTCCACATATGAATGAGATCACATGGTATTTGTCTTTCTCTATCTGATTTATTTCACTTAGCATAATGCCCTCAAGGTCCATTCATGTTGTTGCAAATGGCAAGATTTCCTTCCTTTTATGGCTGGATAATATTCCATTGTGGATATATATATCACATTTTTTATCCATTCATCTATTGATGGACACTTAGGTTGTTTCCATGTCTTGACTATCATAAATAACTCTGCAATGATCCCTGAGGCACAGATATTTTTTTGACTTGGTGTTTTTTTCTTCAGATAAATACCCACAAGTGGAATTGCTGGATCATATGGTAGTTCTACTTTTAATCTGTTGAGGATCTGCCATGCTGTTGTCCATAGTGACTATACCAATTTATGTTCCCACCTACAGTGCACAAGCGTTCCCTTTTCTCCACATCCTGGACTTGTCATCTCTTGTTTTTTTGATGATAGCTGTTCCAACAGGTGTGAGGTGATATCTCATTGTGGCTTTGATTTGCATTTCCCTGATTATTAGTGATGTTGAGCACGTTTTCATGTACCTTTTGGCCATCTGTATGTCTTCTTTGGAAAAATGTCTATTCAGGTACTCTGCCCGTTTTTTAATCAGATTGGGGTTTTCTTTGCTATTGAGTTGAATGAGTTCTTTATATTTTTTTATATTAACCCTTTATCAGATATATGATTTGCAAATATGTTCTCCTATTCAGTACGTGGCCTTTTCATTTTGTTGATGGTTTCCTAGCTTTTTAGTGTGATGTAATCCCACTTATTTTTTTATTTTGTTGCCTTTGCTTTTGCTGTCAAGCCCCAAAACTCATCACCAAGACCAAACAAGGAGCCTTCTGTTTGTTTTCCCCAGGGTGCTACCTAGACATGCCTAAGTGTGTGTGCCTTCTCCCAATACCACAGCCAGCTTTCAGGGTTTGCTTGTGAGCTGTCTGCAAAAACTCGCACTCACCTAGTGGTGGGGGAGCACACAGGAACCAGCTGTGGTTGGGGGGATGCACCAGAAAATTGGGGGTGCCTCTGGGCCATTTGGGGAGTCCACAAGCAAGGCTGACCTCCTGATGGAGTCTGTAAAGCCATTAATAGGACCCACAGCCCTCTTTGTTGAGTTCTGAATCCTGGTGGCTATGAGTCCCCACTTCTCTTCCCTGCTCCCAGTCTCTCCCAACCATTTAGCCATGCTGATCCCCTCAGTATTTTGGGTGAGGGAGAAAGAAGTGTGCCTCTTGGTTTACATTCCATACAGCTGGAAAGCTGGGCTCTTACTGGCTACACTCTCACTTGCCCCTGTGGGAGAAATTGGGGCAGAGGAGGTCTTTCTTGGCGTCAGGCTGTGCCACCTTGGGAGCGGGGTGATGCAGATAAAGTGAAACTCTTCTTCTTACCCTCTTCATTGTGTGTATTCATGGATTATTTTTTTCTCCAGTCATGTGCTGGAACTTCTCTGCTGGATTTTCAGCCTCCCATAATGGTACTTTCATCCATGGAAGTTGTCAAAATTGATGTTCTGTGGGTGGGATGACAGCTGAAAACTCTGATTCCACCATGTTGCTGATGTCACTCTTCAGTGAAAGCTTGAGAAGACTTTAAAAACTTTGTGTATAAATTTTTTTCTATCAACATTGTTGTCATCTTCATATCAACGTGTACAGCCCTAGCTCCTGGATGAGTCACTGGGATGCTATAGCGTAATGGTCCAAAGTGGGGTCTCTTGTGCTACAGAGTCAAGCTAAGTCTTCCATTTATTAGCAGTCTGACTTTAGGGGGGTTATTTAATAACCTCTCAGAGAATGGGAATAATAATAATATCTGTGCACTTCATAGGGTCAGTGTGAAGGTTGGATAAAACAATGCGTGTAAAGTGCCTGGCACAAGGCAAGCACTCAAAATCATTGACTTTTTATTATTATCATCATAATCATCATCATCACAAAGATTAGTAAAATGTGTGGTCATTTGGGACCAGACTGAAGTGTTTACCTTTAACGGACTCTGAAAAAAATTCATCCTGTTAAGAAAAATCATAAAATAAGCAAGGTTGTGAGAGGAAGAGTATACTTCTATAATTAAAAAAATGTTAAGACATCAGCAACATTAATTTTTACAAAAAACTATTTCCTAGAAATGGTGCATTCGAACTAGTTACAAGTGTGCTCGTCTATGATGCTTAGCTTTGAAAAATCTCGTTGTATCAACATTTCTGTCAATGTTTCCAGCTTCATCTGTGTCACGAAATACAGTGGAAAGCTATAAACTATAATTCTTTTAAAAATATTATAAAACTCAGGTTTTACCCTATTCTGAATTCAAACAAATGAGTTTTGTGAGTATAGAAGGAGGGAAGGAGGAAAGGGAAAGGAGGAAGGAAAAGTCTTTTATAAATTTACTTGTAAAGAAGATATTTGCTAGAAAACAGGTTTACTGTAAAACCATCTTTGCTCGTGGAAGACGAGTAAAGCCGCATCCCTAAGCAACTGTGGAACAGCTGTAAGGACTGACAGATTTTTACCCTGTTAACTCAGTCCTTTGTTCCCAGCAGAATATTTCTCAAAACCACAGCACAGGATGAGGGAGCTTCAAATAAATCATGACCATTGAGACTAGATGGACTGCCCAGTTATCAAACTCTGAACTGTCCCTTTCAAATTTGATCTGGCCCAGTTTAACCTTGTAAAGAGAATTTTAAGGTTCTAATACTGAAGTCTTCAACAGGCTCCTCTGAGGCAGCCTCCTCCGTTAAGCTGATATATTTTACTTCCCCTGTATGTCTACCATGGGAGGAGATGTAGGTTCCAGCAGCAGTTTTTTTAACTGTTCAAATATTACAGGTTGGATCGGAGAGGCTGTATTTCACAGACGTTCCAAAATTATTAGATTGCAGGCAGTCTGCTTTGGCTTCACTGGCTTGCTTTCTTCGGGGGAGGGTGTTGAATACAGTTCTCCAGTCCCCATTCCAGACATTCGGAAACCACATTTCTGGAGTGGAGGTTGGGGGAAGGACTCAGTATACTAACAGCTCCCAGGTGATTCTTATGTGTAGTCATGTTTAGGAATAGCTGCTATAGGACTCAGACCAAGAAAACCTTACCTGGTTGACCTACAAGGACGCTATGGCCCTGTCTTCCACATATGATGCCGTAAATCTTAACTAAATGGAAGAATTCTTAGTGGGAAGTGGGGAGGGCAGAGGTCAGGGGACTTCAGGCATCCTGCAAGGCATCCTCTTCACACCTCTGCCTATTCTTTATTTTCAAATAGTATCTGTGTTTGTAAACACAGTTCATTCAGTGTTTATTGAGCACCTACTAGGTATGCTAGATGAGCAACACAGAGCAGCTGATCAGGTGGATGTTAACTAATTCGAACATATGCTGATGCTATTAACAAGTGCAGTGGGAGAGGGCGTTTCAGAGGAGGAAACTCACAAGGTGCACCCCAGAAGCTACTTCACTGCACAGAAAAGTGAGGCAGAGGTGTTCAAAGGCGGTGAGACTGTAGGGCGTTTTTTGGTGTTTTCAAGAAATAATGAAAATATCCTGGACCCTTACTGTTCTCCAACAGAAAATAGGGGTGATAGCTACCTTAGCTGAGAAGGCCTGGGAGCAACTACCTCCCAATGCCTAGATCTCGGTTTCTAATACCATCCTCCAATGAAGGGAACCAGGGCTGCTTGGAGAAATGACAAACCCTAGATCTGGGGCAGGACATTTACAAGATGAGCCTGTCAAAGGAGCATAGGAGCCACTGAAAGAGCTCCCAGTGGCCCCAGGTGGCGCAATTTGAGGAAGAAATAAAGCAGTATTGAATTAGAACCCAAAGTAAAAAATAAATACTCATAAGTCCACACTGATATAAATGATGGATGGAATAAATAAATGGGGGCAAAGAACTAATCTGCCATGAAGAAGAATTCCAAATAAGTAAATATTCTCAAGAAGGAGGGCATCAGTCCCCACCACCAGGTGGGCTGTGCATAGCGACTTCCCTCCAAACAGTGCAGTGTGGAAACGGAAGGAAAAAGTGTCACTTCACAGGGGAGAAATCTGACAAACACTGACTGAGCTAGGTGACCAAAGCTCGCATCTAAAGTGATAAGTCATCTTTTTGTTTAGTAAAGTATAGTCGATTTACAATATCGTGTTCATTTCAGGTGTACAGCAAAGTGATTCAGTTTTATATTTTTTTTCAGATTATTTTCCATTATAGGTTATTACAAGATATTGAATACAGTTCCCTGTGCTATACAGTAGATCCTTGTTGCTTATCTATTTTATATATAGTGGTGTGTATCTGTTAATCCCATACTCCTAATCTATCCCTCATCTCTCCCTTTCCCCTATCATAACCACAAGTTTGTTTTCTAATGTGTCTATGAGTCTGTTTCTGTTTTGTAAATAGATTCATCTGCATTAGTGTTTTAGATTGCACATATAAGTGATATCATGGAATATTTGTCTGTTAGACTTACATCACTTGGTATGACAATCTCTAGGTCCATCCATGTTGCTGCAAATGGCAAAATTTCATTCCTTTTTAAAGCTGGGTAATATTCCATTGTATATATGTACCACATCTTGAACGTATGCACCCTTAGTACGATGGGATGAGAAAAGTGCTTCTTCTCTGGGGTCTTCCTCCTAAAAATGCATCACCTCAGAATAATCATGAGAAAAAAATTAGAAAAATCCCAACTGAGGGACGTTCTACAAAACACCTGATCAGTACTCGTCAAACTGTAAAGGTCATAAAAAACAAGGAAAGTCAGAAAAACTGTCACAGCCAAGAGAAGCCTAAGACATAAGAACTAAACGTAATGTAGTTTCCTGGATGGGATCCTGGACCACAAGAAGGACAGTGAGGAAAAAGTAAGGAAATCTGGAGAAAGTATGGACTTCAGCTAATAGTAATGGATCAATACTGGTTCATAAATGTGTCAAATGTACCACGTTAATGCAAAATATAAATAATAGTGGAAACTGGTTGTGAGGTATTAGGAAGTTTCTGCACTGTCTTTAAACTTTTCTGTAAATCTAAATCTATTATAAAATGAAAAGTTTATTTTAAAAAATAGGGATGCTCACCTGCCTGCCTGCCTGGTATTGTTGTTATGAATATCAAATGGCTTAATGTATGTGAGTGTACTTTCTAAACTCTACTGCACACCACAGATATGAAAGGGATTTAAGTATGATTTTATTTCAATAAAATTACTTTTATTTAAAAATTTTTTAATTTAAATTATTAAATTACTTTTAAATATTTAAAAGTATCCTTGGTGTGAGGCCGCATAGAGACTGATTAGGCAGGCTGCGAGAAGACCGTGAAGAGCCCCAGAAGATACGTTAAAGAGTTTGGATTTGATTCTGAAAATAATGGATCATTAAAGGTTTCTTAGCAGAAGAGGAGTGCGATTGGATCTGAATTTCAGGACTGGCAAAGGAAGGAGGCTGGAGTCATGGAAAACACAGAAGTCTGGGCAGAGATGCTCAAAACAGGGCAGAGGTGGTACAGGGAGGAACCAAGTGGCATTGGCATCCCTCTGATGGGCATGATTTCCCCCTCTGTACCCCAAACCAGGAACCCTCCAGCCCAGACTTTCCAAGGACAGTGTTCATTTGATATCATTTTAATATTTCAATAGAAGTGATTCATTATTGAATAAGTGTATGTGAATTTTTATACATTGGTTAAAATTCTTATAAATACATAAATCACGCAGAGATATTTTGTTGTTCCATGGGTCTGATTGGGGTTTGAGAAGGTTTATCCTAATCGTGGCGGCCTAGCACATGTTAGTGGGTCATTACTCAGCCTCAGTTTCCTTCTCTATAATATGGGCATCATTATAGTACCTGCCTCATAGGTTGTTGTGAGGAATAAACAAGATAACCAGTGTAAAAGCATGTAGTTCATTTCCTGGCACGTAGCAAGCCCATGGCAAATGGTAGCTATTATTAATGGTGGTGGTAGAAGAAGTAATGGGCCTCCTTGACATTGCTCAGGAGAATTAATAAATGTAGTAAAATAAATAAATTCCTGCTGCTACTCATCCTGAAGCACCGTATATATTTGCCCTGGTGAGAGCAACTAGACCATTGCTAATAAGTGTTGACAGTTGCGAGCATCTGCTGTCAGTGACTTTCCTCTTCAGGCTCATATATAAAGCCATTGTTTTGGTACTCTGCTTCATCTTAACACAAAGTAAGCACTCAACAAACATTAGTTCTTCTTAATAGTATTATTATGCCACGCCATACTTCTCCCAATTGTTGGTCTCACAGACTTGTTCTATCCAGTTTCAGGTGCCCTGGAGGATAATTGCCCATCTATTTGAAATGCCCTCCTTGGCATCCAGAGTTAATTCTTGTCTACTCCATAGAGCCTACGTTTTATGTCAGACTCTCCCAAACGTACCCTCCAGGTATCATGAAAGTCTATCCAGCTGTTTCCCGGGATGTGATGACAGGCAAACTGACAAACTTAATTTTATGAGCGTAGTTGTGAAGGTTCTCTGTGCCCTGTGCCCTGCTGTTCTCTGTGGCTAAGCTTTCATCAGCAGCTTGAGGGCGGGGTCCTGTACCACCCATCCAAGCACATCTAAGCACAGGGCTTAGCCTGCAGTGGGTCTTCATTAAAGCTGGTAATAGACACTGCCGGGAAAAACTTCTAGGAAGCACCACCTCTCTTCCTAAAAGTTCCTGGACAGAGAGGCACAGCACTACCAAAGCAAACTTCCTGCCGCACACAGTTTTACCTGGGTGAACTCTCCTTGTGAAACTCCAGTGCATGAGCCACTTCTAACAGTCCCATTTACTTTTTAAAGAAATGAGGCTATTTTCTTCTCTATTCCACCATTCCAGAAAACTATCTGTAGATTTTTTTTTAAGGCAAGAACAATCTAATAATGAGTAATTTCACTGGTCTATATTTAGTAGCAAGGAAGATTTTTTTTTTTAGGTCACTGCAGGGAAGTTCTCAGAAACTGTAAGTTGGGAAGGGCTGACAGAAGGTAGATGTCATAGTTTTTTTTTTCCTTCTAGAGCAGAGGGATTCGCCATCAGGAACCAGGTCTCAGAGAGTAGGGACTCAGTTTCCTCATCAACAAAACGGGTGTTATAGTACTTACCCTGTGGGGCTTTGGTGAGGATTAAACAAGATAGCAACTGTAAAACGCTTAGTTCAGTTCTTGGACACTCTTGGTCCATCTCCACCTGTCCAACTGTCGGCCACCACCTCCATTACCCCCCCTTCGCTGGATAGCCTCATGGCTGGTTCCATACTTTAGGCTCCTCCCTCTAATCTCCCAGTTTGCCCTTGTCCTTCCTAAAGCCTAGCTCTGAGGTGCCTCTCTCTGCCTTGTTATCTTTCTAGACTTCCTTAGGCCTTGGGCTGGTATTCTTGGCCTCCATCACTACACTACATCCCGTAGTTCTAGACCTGCCTCCCACTACCTGCCTGCACAGTCACTTAGAGTTTCCCAGTCATGCTGTGTGCCGTCCAATAGATAGCTAATACTTTGATTAAATGAGATGATTTATGTAAAGTCATTACATGAATGCCTAGAACATGATAAATAGTATTGTATTGATAACTATTGGCATTGGCATTTTGAAATATTTTGAGCATACAGAAAAGTTTAGCATAGAAAGTAACAAATACTCATGCCCCAGCCACTCACCTTTATCAAATCATAATATTATGCCATATTTTTTCATATCTTTTTTAAGAAGCAAAACATTCCAGGTGTTACTGAGTTGAAGCCCCCTCTGTACTCTTCCCACCTCCCATTCCCATCCCTCCCTTCATAGCAGTGGCTACGGTCCCAAATTTTGTATTAATCATGCTTTTATATTTTTATCTTGTGTTCTAAAATTTTATTTAAGTGGTATAGTGTGGTCCATAGCCTTTTTCAAATTACATTTTTGGTCAACATTATGTTTTTAAGATTTATCTGTGTTGGAATATGTAATTTTAGTTAATTCATTTTCATTACTGTGTTGTATTTCATTATAGGAGCATTTTATAATTTATTCCTTCCACTTTTGAGAGACATTTATATTGCTTCCAAAGTAGAGATAGAATAAATATCAGAGATCGTTGTGCAGATGAGAAAATGGAGCTAGAGAAGGGAAGTAATTTGGCTAAAGTCGTAGAGAAGCTAGTGGACACAGGACTTTAAAGGAAATTATAGTACCCTGCAGTGGCCAGTTTTTGTTTGCCCAACAGACTTTCCCATTTGCTTTTTTCAGATTCCTTAGAAGAACTCATTCCTCATTCCACAAGACCCTGTTGGGAGTCATTCCCTGGCCAATGAGCACGAGAGCCCATGACTCAGTGGTGGTCAATCACAATACCAAGTTTCTTGGTGAACAGTGATGGGGTCAGAATAGGCCATGTGACTTAAGCAGAGCCAATCAAAATCTGTAACTCTGGGGCTTCCCTGGTGGCGCAGTGGTTGAGAGTCCGCCTGCTGATGCAGGGGACACGGGTTCGTGCCCCAGTCCAGGAAGATCCCTCATGCCGTGCCGTGGAGCGGCTGGGCCCGTGAGCCATGGCCGCTGAGCCTGCGCGTCTGGAGCCTGTGCTCCGCAACGGGAGAGGCCACAACAGTGAGAGCCCCGGGTACCGCAAAAAAAAAAAAAAAAAAATCTGTAACTCTGACAAGCTGAAAAAATACATGCCTGGGGTTTCCAGAAAATATTTTTCTGCCACGTAGAGAGAGTCTACCTCCAGCCAACAAACAAAGAGAAGCAGAGACAGAGGGGAGAGAGAAAAGAGAGAAAGACACAGAGAGGCTTAATGACATTGTTTGAGCCTTTGGAGAAAGCATTCCTAAACTTCTCATTTATGAAAGCTGATCAATACCTGTCCTTCTCCTTTGTTTTTAGCTTACCCAGTTTGACATGGGTTTCTTTAACTTGCAAAACAAAAGTCCTGACTCTGTTTCCTCCTCTTTCTGTTCTGTCACCACTGCACCCCCTAGATATTCAGTAAGCAGTTAATTGAAAATGATGATCGCGGTGAAGTCATACGAATACCACTAACCTTGGACTTAGGAAACACAGCAAGACTAACTGTGGTCAAAATTATAATGAGCCATTTCTCTTCTCTTGTATATTTTACTCTGACCTGTCATCAATTCATTCAATACATATTTATCATGTTCCTACTGTGTGACAGATGGAAGATGCAAAACAAGAATAGCACAGAGGACATAGAGGTAATAAAATACTTTTCTAAGTATTTTGTAGGAAGTGGTACAATATTAATTCTAAATAGACTGCCATTAGGAGATAATGCCTATTCAAATACTTAGAGAAAAAACTAAAAAGCCAAGAAAGGAATTAAATGGTATATTTAAAAATACCTGATTAGCCTAACAAGAAATAGGAAAGAACAAATAGAGGAATGAAGAGGAATGGACAGATAGAAGACAAATAATAAGGCAGTAGTCTTAAACTCAACATTATCAATAATTACATTAAGAATAAATAGCTTAAGCCACCAATTAAGAGGCAGAGACTTTTTTTTTTTTTAGTCCAATAAAATTTTAATTTTTTACATTAACAATTGTATTTCCCATTTGCACTTTTTTTTTTTAACATCTTTATTGGGGTATAATTACTTTACAATGGTGTGTTAGTTTCTGCTTTATAACAAAGTGAATCAGTTATACATATACATATGTTCCCATATCTCTTCCCTCTTGCGTCTCCCTCCCTCCCACCCTCCCTATCCCACCCCTCCAGGCTGTCACAAAGCACCGAGCCAATATCCCTGTGCCATGCGGCTGCTTCCCACTAGCTATCTACCTTACTACGTTTGTTAGTGTGTATATGTCCATGACTCTCTCTCGCCCCGTCACAGCTCACCCTTCTCCCGCCCCATAACCTCAAGTCTGTTCTCTAGGAGTCTGCGTCTTTATTCTGTCATACACAGTGAAGTAAGTCAGAAAGAAAAAGACAAATACCGTATGCTAACACATATATATGGAATTTAAGGAAAAAAAAAAATGTCATGAAGAACCTAGGGGTAAGGCAGGAATAAAGAGGCAGAGACTTTTAAACGAGAAACAAAAGCAAGACCTATTTGTTGTCTGTAAGATACACACTTTAAATATCAAGTAAGGTTAAAAGCAAAAAGATGGAAAAATATATCATGCAAACTGTGAGGAAAGCTAATGTGGCTACATAATATCAAACAAAGATGACTTAGGAGTAACATCAGAGAAAAGGACAAACATTTCATAATGACAGAAGGGTCATTTCATCAGGAAGACATAGCAATTATAAATGTGTATTAACTTAGAAACAGAGGTTCAAAATACATGAAGCAAAAGCTGACAGAACTAAAGGCAGAATTAAGATAAAGTTACAATTATAGTTGGAGATCTTAACCTCCCTCTTTCAGTAATTGGTAAAACAAGTAGACAAGTAGACAGTAACTGATAGAGCAAGTGTTGTATATAGAATATCCAAATGCTATTAATCACCCTGACCTAAATGATATTTATAGACCATATGAAATCACTGCAGAATATACATTATTTCCAAGTGCATGTGGAATACTCACCAGAATACCCCATATCCTCAAATATAAAATAAGTCTCAATAACTTTTAAAAGATTAAGATAAAAGCATATTCTCTGACCACAACGACATTAAGTTAGAACTTAATACCAATAAAATATCTTAAAAGTCTCCAAATATTTTAGAACTAAACAATGCATTTTTAAATGACACATGGACCAAAGAAGAAATTAGAAAATATTTCAAAATGAATGCTAAAGACAATACAGCATATCAAAATGTGCGGGATATTGGTTAACCAGCATTTAGAAGGAAATTTGTAAATTTAAATGCTTATTTAGAAAAGAAGAAAAAGGGCAAAAATCAGTGATTTATGTTTACACCTTAAGAAATTAGAAAGAAAAGAGCAAATCAATACCAAAGTAAATAGAAAGAAAGAAATAATAAATATAACAGCAAAATTCAATGAGATGAAATGAAAGACAAACAATAGAAAAATTTAACAAAACAAAAAGGCTATTTTTTGAAAATATTAATAAAATTGATAAACCCGTAGTGAGACTGATTAATGAAGAAAGGATGAGAATACAGATTACAAATGTCAGCAATGAAAGAAGGTGTGTCGTTACATGTCCTACAGACATTAAAGGGTAATAAGAAAATAGTATAAACAGCTTTATACCAATAAAACTTGACAACTTAGATTAATTGGACAAATTCCTTGAAAAATAACTTGTCTTTCCTTGAAAGACATTCAAAGCAATCCCAATAAATGTCAAGTTGGCTTTTTGAGGAAAGTGATATGATGATTCTACAATGTATATGGAAATGAAAAGAACCTGAAACAGCCAAAACAAGTTTGACCCAGAAAAATAAATTTGGAGGGCCTCACACTACCTTATTTTAAGACTTTCTATGAAACTACAGGAAGCATGACAGTGTGGCATTGGTATAACAAATAAATCAACGAATCTGAATACAGAGTCCAGAAGTAGACCTACACGTATTTTTCGATTGATTTTCAACAAAGAACCCATGGCAATTTACTGGAGAAAATAAAATCTTTTCAATGATTTGTCCTGGAAAAATTAGATAAGTATGCAGGAAAGAAGGAAGAGAGGGAGGGAGGGAGGGAGGGAGGAAGGAAGGAAGGAAGAAAGGAAGGAAGGGAGGGAGGACTTTATACCATATACAGAAATTAATTCTAAATGGATCCTAGAGCTAAACATAAAAGCTTGAACTTTAGACCTAAACATGAAGACTTCTAGGAAAAAACAAAAAAAAACAAAAAAACTTAGGATAGGGCTTCCCTTGGTCGCGCAGTGGTTAAGAGTCCGCCTGCCGATGCAGGGGACATGGGTTCGTGCCCCGGTCTGGGAAGATCCCGCATGCCGCAGAGCGGCTAGGCCCGTGAGCCATGGCCGCTGAGCCTGCGCGTCCGGAGCCTGTGCTCCGCAACGAGAGAGGCCACAACAGTGAGAGGCCCGCGTACTGCAAAAAAAAAAAAAACTAAAAACTTAGGATAGTATCTTCGTGAGCTTGGGATAAATGAAGATTTCTTAGATGATACAAAAAGCACTAATCATAAATGATAAATTAGACTTCATAAAAATTTAAAACTTCTCATTAAAAGATAGGGATAAAATATTTATAATGTATAGATTATGCACAAAGGGTTTGTATCCAGATATATAAAGAACTATTGCAAATTAATTTAAAAAAAAAGTAAAGATGGGCAAAAAAACTTGGATACCTCACAAAGAAGATGTATGAGGGGCCAGTAACACATGAAAGTGCTGAATACCTTTAATTAAAACCATGAGATACAATTTCATATCCACTAGAGTAGCTAAAATCAAAAAAGCAATACCAAATTTCGGTAAGCATGTAGAGCAGCTGGCATTCTCGAATGTTTTTGGTGGGATTGCAAAATGGGACAGCCACTTTGTAAATCTGTTTGGCAATTCCTTATAAGGTTAAAGATACTCTTATTCTATAACCCAGCAAGTCTACTCTGAGGTGTTTATTGAAGAGAAATAAAAGCATATGTCTACACAAACCCTATACAAGAATATCCATACCAACTTTATTTAACATCCAGAACCTGTCAGCAAATGTCCATCAGCAAGAGAATGGATAAACAAACTGTGGTATGTCCATATAATGGAATAGTACTCAGCAATAAAAACGAACACAGTACTGATATGTCCAACAACATAGACAAAACTATTGTGATAGAAATCAGAGCAATGGTTTTCTGCAGTAGATTAGGATTGATTGGAAGGAGGCACGAGAGAGCTTTCGAAGGTAATAATAAGGTAATGAAATAATAATGAGGTAATGAAAGCATTCTGTGTCCTGATTGGAGTATTGGTTACAAAAGTCTATATGTTTGTCAAAGCTCACCAAATTGAACAAACATTTGGAATCTTTGCATTTCACCATGTGTAAAATTTACCTCAGTAGAAACAATGATCTCTTTTCTATTAAAGGGGAGACAGGGTGCTACTGAAGGAAGATGTACCTATGAATCCTGGCTTGACCGCTTACTAGCTAAGTGACCTTGAGCAAGTTACTTACCCTTCCATAACTTACATTCCTCATCTAAAAATGGAGATGATGATAATACCAATCTCATTATGTTTGTTGGGAAGATTAAAGAATGTAGCCCCTGAAACCGGCTTAGCACAATTCCTGACCTGATCTCCTGCCTTCCCAAGTAGGCTCAGTCTTGAAGACCTAGTTAGTCCTTGTATCTTTCCTATGAACTCACCCTCTTAAACTCTAGCCCTCACCACTTTGTTCTTGATCCTTCTCTCGCTCAGTACTTTGTTTCTTCACCTCACATTTTGATAGAGCCCTCTAGCACTCTCCTCCTTTTCCCTGTGTTTAAATGTGATCCCCACAGTAGACTACAAGCTCCTTGAGACCAGGACTCTCTCTGCTATCTTCACACCCCGGGAGTACGGGAGGTACCCAGGTGGTATTCCACAGTTGCTTCTCCGTGTTATTATTTAATTTGTGAATAGGTGATACAAAATTTTAAGGTGGAATATTCAGTGATGAATCTCACATTGTTCAAGAATTTTAAATAATAAAAAATATTCAATGAAGAGTCTCTTTCCAATCTCTCTTCTCTCTGGTTCGCATGCCCCCAACACCACCAAAAAAAAAGAAAACTCCTGTTATTCCACATATTTCTCTGTGAAAATATGATACGTATTCTTATTTTTCCCTCTTAGTTACATAAAAGGTAGCTACCATAACACTTGTGCATTTTGTTTTGTTTCAAATGACAATGTATTTTGAACCTCTTTGCAAATCACTCATAGAAATCAATCATAAAATGTCCTATTGATTCATGTGCTATAGGTTATTTCTAATCTTTTGCTGTTACAAAAATGCTATAGGGAAAAACTTTTTATACAGACCTTTCACACATGTACCAGTACAGCTGTAGTATAAATTCTTAAAAGTGAAATTTCTGGGGTAAAGAATCTGTGCATTATTAATTGATACTGTCAAATTGTCCTCCCTAGGAGCTTACCAATTTATATATCCACAAACGATGA
Source organism: Tursiops truncatus (assembly GCF_011762595.2). Taxonomy (NCBI): domain Eukaryota; kingdom Metazoa; phylum Chordata; class Mammalia; order Artiodactyla; family Delphinidae; genus Tursiops; species Tursiops truncatus. The sequence goes on along the minus strand of NC_047036.1, from coordinate 119,635,771 downwards.
CTGACGCAGCTTGTTTCCCAAAAGCCTCGCCAATAAATGAGTGATCAAACACTGGGATTTCTACCAAAATCATAAGTAGAAAATGGTGTCTCAATGTAGTTTCTCTCATAGGAACCTGAGACTCTCGTTATATGTTTATATACCATTTGTTTTGTCTTCTTTGTGAATTGTCTATACCTATCCCTTGCCCATTTTTCTTTACAATTGTTGGCCTTTTTCTTTTCAGTTTCAAGTCATTCCTTATATATCGGAGAGATGAATACTTTTCAGTACGAATTGCAATTTCTCGGTGTGTCCTTTGAATTTATTCTCCGCTCTTGTGGTTTCGAATGCTAGGCCAAGTGGTTTTAATTTTTACATACTTTAATTTATTCTTTTATTTTATGGCTTCTAGATTTTGAGTCATAGTTATTAAGGCCTTCATATATATTTTTTTGATTTGGCTGTTTCATTGTACAACAGATAACCATCCAAAAAGATGGAAGATTTCACTGTAAAAATGGAAACCTCAGGAGTATTAAAAGAAAAGACAGATGCTCCTTGACTTGAGCTGAGTCCAATTTAATGGACACATTTTGCACGTTTGGGGACCCACTTAACTCCACATTAGACACAGAGAAGGAATCTTGCTAATCTTGCCTGGGGACATTTTACTTTGATTATCCCGTTGGCTGAAACATTGATGGCAGCTCTAACTGGGAACTCATGTTTCTCACTCTGGCTATGGTCCAGACACTTTTTCTAAGTTGCCGCTTTTGTTGCTTTTGTTGCATTTCTTTGTTTTGCTTTGTTTTCTCATGAGCAGGAAAACAAGCAGTTGTCAGCCACAGTGACTCAGAGACCCTTATCATTGCCTTTTTCTGCCTATCACCGTGGGCCAAAACAAGGGAATTAAATCGTTCACGCATTCACTCATCCAACAAATGAATGTATTAAGCATCTATTAAATGTAAGGCAGCCTGCTCAGTGCTAAGCAGACATGATGGAAGAAAGCAGGCAAAGCCACTACCTGCCTGAAGCTTATATTCTAGCATGAAAGGTTGATCTTAAACACGTCATAAGAGCTAAGTGCCAGGAAAAGTTATAGGGTGTTGTCAGAGTTTGTAACAGGAACCCCTGCCCTAGTCTGACAGATCAGGGATGAATTCCCTGAGGAAGTCTCTTTGGAACTGAGTATTGATGGAGTAGGAACTAATCAGGCAAAAGGCAGACAGAGACTTCCAGACAGAGGGGGAAAACCAGAAGAGAAATGGCCCCAAGGCCAGAAGGAGCATGGTGCCGTATAGGAAGCAAAGAAGGGTGAGGTGATTGGCTTGGAGAAGGGAAATGGCATACAGGCTACACAGGGGCTGTTGTCAGTTGGGTTCCCTGGCTCTTGGGATCACCAACTAGGAGGAGAAGAGGAAAGAGTAAGATTACGTGGACGGAGAAGTTGGGCTATGGTGCAGTCACAAGACTTCAGCTGACTCTGCAGGGAGCTCTGAACTGGGATGCCCTTCAGTGTTGGGACAAGGGGGACGGCCTTCCTGTCCCAATGTTGAATAGTCAGTAGGCCTGGGCTGCTCTCTGCCAGCTAGTGCTGATAGTTGAGGACTGTCAGATGGCAGCACTGCCAACAGCTGGGAGGAGAAGTCCTTTGTCCTGGAAGGGAATCTGGGCAGCAGAACACAGTAGGAGCAAATCCCTATGAGCATTTCAGGTCATGCTAAAGAATTTTAATTTTGTTCCAAGTGAAGGAGGATGCCAAAGGAGAGTTTTACGCAGTAAGAAAAATCATCTGATTGACCTTTAAGAGTAGTCTGGCTGCTTTATGTACATATTTTAAGTGGATGAATGTGGAAGAAGAGAACGCACTTAAGAGGCAATTGCGGGCTTCCCTGGTGGCGCAGTGGTTGGGAGTCTGCCTGCCGATGCAGGGGACACGGGTTCGTTCCCCGGTCCGGGAGGATCCCACGTGCCGCGGAGCAGCTGGGCCCGTGAGCCGTGGCCGCTGAGCCTGCGCGTCCGGAGCCTGTGCTCCGCAACGGGAGAGGCCACAACAGTGAGAGGCCCGCGTACCGCAAAAAAAAAAAAAAAAAAAAAGAGGCAATTGCAGTGGTGGCAGGGACTTGAGTGGTAGTGGAGGAGAGAAGTGGGAGGTGGGAAGGAGTTTGACTGGGTTTGGCCACAGTGTCAACAAGATTTACTGATGGATTGAATGTGGTTTGGTGGGGAAAAAATAGAGGAATCATAGATGATGGCTTTGGATTGAGGGTTTGGATTGGGCAGTTCCTAGACGGTGGTGCCACTTAATAAGATGAGGAAGACGGGAAGGAGCCCTGTTCTAGGCCTTCTCATCACATATCCCAGGAAATCAACTTTGTAATACAGTTGTCAGCTATTTTCTATCTTTGTGCTATTCCAAACACACAAGGACACGTTACCCATTCTTTGGGCCATAGTTTTCACTTGAAACACAGGTCAAAAGCCTCTCATCCTTCAATGTCCAGGTCCAGTGCTACTTCCTCTGTAAAACCTTCCTTTTTCATAAAAACATTGGTGTGTGTATAGATCCTGATATTTTATATTTGGGGAAACTAGAAATAAGGGAAATTAACTGACTTGCCCAAGACTGTACTGGATACCAACAGAGCTGTGACTAGGCTTCAAGTCTCCTAATTCAGTTGCTGAAAACTGCATTAAGTCAAGGGAGAATGGAAAGTCAACAAGGAGGGGCAGAGTGAAGGCCAGATCAGTTAGGAGTTGATTATGGAGGTCCAGGCAAGAGATGATGGTAGCCTAGCCTAGGGTGAGAGTAGGGAGAAGAAGTGAACATATCTAAGAGGCTTCTAGGAAGTAGAATGGCCAGGACTTGGTGTTGGTTTTGGACAGAGGATGTGAGGGAGAGGCAGGTGTCAAGAGTAACTCTTTGGATAACCTGTCTTTCCCCAAGCTTGGAAGCACCAAAAGAAGACTTGGTTGGTGAGGAAAGATCATGAGTTTGGTTTTAATTTCATTGTTCAGACCTGAACTCATACCTCTGGGGTTAGGGGCTTGGCACTGGGGCCTCCCAGTGGGATCATTAGGTGACTAGTACTTGAACCTCTGTGGGAAAACTGCAGGGCTGGTGCTCAGACCTCGAATGGCTGTTTGTCCCTGGTACTTGGAACACCGAGAAACAATGGACTAGAGCTTCACGCTGCGCCCTCTCCCTGCCTGTCTCCTGCCTTCCAAATTTCCATCCCTGCTTCCCACCGGCAGAACCTCACTTGGAAACTCAGGTGTCTGGGAAATGCAGTATCACAGAGCAGAACATGGGGCAGTGAGCTTGGGGCTGAAAGACCTTAGATAATAACCAGAACAACAGGTTTAGGGAATGAGCCCTGGGTTAGGAATCAAAACACTGGGTTTTCTTTCCAGCTCTGCCATCAGCCAGGTGTGACCTTGAACATGTCACTTCCCATCTCTGAGTCTCTTTTCCCTTCCTTCAGATGTGTAAACATCTCTTTGATGTTGCACATACTTAGGTGTCTGTCCTTAAAGAAGCCTTCTCTGACCCCCATCACTTAGGGATTTGGTGCCTCCTGTTCCTCATATAAACACGCCTCTCCTAACCTCCTTTTTAAAAATTTACCTTACTTTTTAACTGAGAAATACGTAACACACAATTAAAAGCACAGATCTTAAATGCTCAGTTGGGTGAGTTTTTGACAATTGTATACACCCATGTAATCACCAGTAAACTTTGCCATTTTAAAAAAATTTTATTTATTTTTTATTGAAGTATAGTTGATTTACAATGTTCTAATTTCTGCTGTACAGCAAAGTGACTCAGTTATACACAAATATATATTTTTTTAATATAAAATTTGCCATTTTAACCATCACTTAGTATACAATTCCGTGGCATTAATCATATTCACAATGTGTGCAACCATTACTACTACCTGCCTCTTAGTATCACATTGCATTTTACTTGCCTGTTGATAAGTGTGAATCCCCTAATAGAGAGTAAACCCTCAAGGGCTAGAATCATGTGTTATCCCAGTGATTGGCGTTTAGTAAATACTGGTATTTGTTGGTTGGTTGAACAAGTGAGTGAAGGAACGAATGTCTAAAGTCTCACTGAATGTGTCTTTTTATCTAGTAACTATAATAGAGTCATCTAACTTCTCCTTTAATTCTCCTCCCTTTCTCAAATGTTTATTAAGTATCAACAGGTTGTGCTAAGCTCTAGAAATCAAAAGACAACCTGGGCAGAATTCCTGCCCACAAGTCCACAGCCAGGTGAGGGGGTCCAGACAAGTAAATAAAGTGTAATAAAACAATTAATTCTTAGGAGGAAGATGAGCAGGGTGGGAGTTATGGTTGCAGAAATGAGGTTATGCCTTATACTGACTTGGAAAATCAAGGACAGCTTCACAGAGATTAAGAAAACAGGCTTAGTGGTGTTGAGTGGCAGGGTGGGGTGCAGAGTCTAGAGAAACTGCAAGGAATTCTTTAGGGCCAGAGTCAGGGTCCTTTCTCCTCCTGGAGTCCCACTTTCTGCCTCAATGCATGAGACTGTTTTTGGCAGAGAAGTAAAATAGTGTCATTAATTTTTTTAAGCATAATGGGTTTTGCTTACCCCCTTCCCACCCCACTTCCTCTTCACTAAGGTTCTTCCTTGTTTCTCAATGCTTCCCTGTTTCTCAATGTTTCCCTTGAGTTAGTTTCTCCTCTTTGTGCATGCTTTCTTTAAACGGGTGGCTTTCATTATTTGTGGCTTCTCATATAAGGTCTTTGTTCAAGACCTTGGGGTTTTCCCAGAGAAAGCCATGTAAATCTCTAAAATAGTTTTACATATTTATTGGTCTCATTCAAAAGTAGCTGATAAGGGAATCTGTACGTCCTTGCTACTATGAGTACTCATATTCACACACACACACACACACACACACACACACACACACACACACACTCTCTCATGTCCCCCACTCTACCTCACTCTCCCATTGTATGTATCTTAAGGACTCAAACCACTAAGAAGTAGTTGTCTGTGGTCAAAATGGTGTTATCAGACTTTAAATAACTTAGGGACCAAGATGGTCCCTAAGGGCTGGGTGATTAGATGGATGAATGGATGGATGGATGGATGGATGGATGGATGGATGGATGGACGGATGGACGGACGGACGGAAAGGTGAATGACCGAGACAGTCAAGCTTCTGCAATCATGCCGAGGTCACCCTTAGTAACAACCCTTAGTAGGCAACTCAGAATGGGTGTTGGCAATAATGATGACAATAGTAATAATACTGATGATTGTGTAATGTAAGTGCTACAACAGAAGAATGAGAAGATGTTCTGAGAAAGGATGTCAATGAGATTCCAAAGAGTTAGTCAGGGCTAAGACTTCATGCTCTCCCTCTTTTGTTCATTGAACTGAATATTTATGGGGCAGTCTTCTTAGGCATCACCTTTTGTTCAGCCCCTACTATGCATTGTCGTGAATACAAAAGAAGTAACAGATGGCATCCTTGTGTGTTTTAGGGTAATTCGTGACCTGACGTAAGAGATCCCCTTCTCCTTGTCAACCCTAAATTAAGTGATTGGGTGAAAGATTGTGAACTCTCAAGCATGGGAATCACCCAAAAGCGTTTTTCAATAAAGACTTTATTTTCTACTCAAGATGATATTAAGTAATAATAAGATATTATCCACACTTTTTCTCAGGTTCTAACTATGAGGCATCTTACTTAGATAGTTTGAGAAATCCAACCAAGATCATACCCTATTTTCAGAAGCACAGATAGAGAGGTCCATCTATAGGCAAGCTCAGTGGAGATGTAGGGGGAGGACATGCCTCTCTCTCTTTTGTGCCCAAAATGGTTTATTCAGAGAAAGATATAAAGATGTAGAAGAGTATCTCATGCTCTCCTTTCCACCTCTCATTGTCACAAGGGAAATTACACATGACATTGGATTAGCCCAAGTGTCGCATTGCCACGCAGTCCAAAACTCCCTCTTTGCCCATATGAAAGAGGGATTGTCGTGTGGCCAGGAAGATTTCCAGAGGATGCAAAGCAAGGTTATATGAAGACCCTGGCTTCTGCCCAAGAAGAAATTTGACTCCAGTTGCAGAAATAGAAATAACTCAGAAGTCCTACAAGCCAAGGGTGAAAAGATGAACCAACCTCACCAGCTCCTCTTATGAAATGAAGGCGGAAGTATTTGACAGTAAGGCTATAAGCAGAAGTAGCAGCAGCTAAAAAGGCAGGAAGACCTGTGTGCAAGGTGAATTTACATTCGAGCCAGAAGTGTCAGCAAGCACAAACTGTGAGGGGGCGCGTTGTGCTTGGCACACGTTTTCCACACACAGCTCATTAATCTGACGGATTCCAGGTTAATCGTCACCTCCCTGAAGAAAGCTCCCTAGTCAACCCTATCGTCACCCCCTTACCCCACTCCTGCCCCCAGATATGGAGACTTGATCAGGGTCCCCTGTATATGCCCTCATCAAATCCTATGTTATTTAGCCCATTACATTAATCACATTTGTGATTAGTCATTTACGAGATTATCAGTTGCCTCTCTCTCTCCCTGACTGGGCTATCAGCTCCCTCGAGGCAGGGGTCACGTCCGTCATTTTCTTGCTGTACATACTCAGTGTTCGCACAGTGCCTGGTTTGCATCAAAAAATAAATAGTTTTTTGAAATATTTAATGAGAAGAAGCATTTACTCTGCAGAGGACACAGCCTTGAGAAGATTGAAATGAGGAGCCTGGCTTCGGAAGACAGGTTGTTGCAGCGATTTACTTTCCCGCCAACAGGGTACGAGGGTTCCCTTTTCTCCACATCCCACCCGTCACTTGCTACTTGCGGTCTTTTTGATGATAGCCATTCTGACAGGTGTGAGGTGATATCTCGTGGTTTTGATTTGCATCTCCCTGACGATCAGCCATGTTGACAAACTAGTGATTACCAGTGGAGAGGCGTATGGGATTAAAAGATACAAACTACTATGTATAAAATAGATAAGCAAGAAGAATACTACATTGCAAGGCACAGGGAATGTAGCCATTATTTTGTAATAACTTTAAAGGGAGTATGATCTATTAAAGTATTGAATTACTGTGTTGTACCTCTGAAGGTAATATAAGATTATAAAGTATACTTCAATTTAAAAAAAAAAGAAGAAAACAGGTTGCTGTTGCTGTCCCTGGAGACATACCACCCAGCCTCTGGGTTTGAAGCCCTGGGCCCCTAGCAACGGCACCTCTGGGGTCCCAGTTCCTGCCGCAGGATGCTTAAGGATGAATACTTGGTTACCTACATATGCCCCCAAAACAAATAGCAGAGGGAACGAAACACAGACTACGTGCCACATAAGCAGAATTATTACTAAAATTAATGCTTCTCAAAGCCTCAGAAAGGAGTCAGTGAATTAAAGGTTTATATTAACCTCATTTCACTTTTCTTTTCATTTACAGGAAATTGTTTTAATTTTCCATGTGCATCTGTTTGATGTTTACGTCACTGACTGTATTAAAAAAAAATAGCTGCAACATTCTGTTTTGTTCTAAGTTATTTAAATAGAAAAAGGACCCCAATCGATATCTTATTAGTTGCTGTATAATAATTTGTTTTCAAAGTACTGGATTCTTTTAACATTTAGGATACTATACATGTCTTTCCTATTTGGGAGTGAGAGAAATATTTTTTAAGAACATCATGTTCAAATAAATAAGGAAAACATCTCCCTTCTCTTCAGTGGTCCTAGGCATCGTATTTTATATGATTAACTTAGATATCCAGGCCATTGAACTGTCTGGGTTTTCTATACTTTTTGAAAGAATAAGGCTTTTTATGGGATAGGTAGAACATTACTTTGAAGCAGGGTTTTTGGACCTGACAATTCTTTGTTTTGGAGGCTGTTCTGTACATTGTAGGATGTTTAGCCTCTCCTACCCGATTCCAGTGGCATACACCCAGCTAGAGTTATAACAATCAAAAATGTTTCCCGGCATTGCCACGTGTTCCAGGGAGCAAAATCACCACTGTCGAGAACCGTTGGTTTAGAGGGTGGGAGAGGCTAGCAGGCAGAGACTGTTTCTTCATCCTTCAAGAAAGGCAGACCTAGATGAGGCAAGACCCATCTTTGGCCTTTTTGGTCATATTGGCCTTTTTGGTCATATATTTTCCCAATCACCAATTTGGTCTCCTTAAACCACTTTGGACTGGATGCCGAAATGCTTCATAGAGTCCCATCCCTTGGTGAAAACATGGGACAGAAAATGTCTTTCTGAAATGCCTGGAGGCTTCCCTCCCTATACAGTGGAGAGAATACTGTACAGGCATCTAGTCAGACCAGCAGTCTGCTACTTGTTCCCCATGTGACTCTGGGGACTCCCAAGCCCCTCAACTATACAAAGTCCTGGTACAATACTTGGTTCCCATATCAAAGAATGGTTGGAAGAATGAAATCAAAAGGTACCCAATTTTGTTTTGCACAAGTGACAGAGTCAGACCAAGTAATACCTGTCAATGTAATGCCCTTTCCTGAGAAAATTACTTTATCAGTGGCAGGTAGAACAGAGTGTGGTTATGGGTCTGGTCTTTGAAATCTGAGCAGCCAGGGCTGAAAGCAGCTACCTCATTTTACCAGTTGCGTAGCTGGTATACCGACTAGGACACATAACATCTCTTAGCCTCTCTTTCCTCATCAATAAAATGATCGTAACATCTATTATAAAGGGGAGACTGTGAGAATTATAGAATATATGCGAGGCACATTGTACAAGTGTCCAACATAGGAGAGGCACCCACAAGTCATGTTTGCCATGGCTGTTACCATTGTTAATAAGTGCAGAAAATATTATCTGCTGTCTGGCTCATGGGAGAGACATTTGGGAGCAGAGTTTCCCTTAGGATCCCTAAACCAGAGCTTTAACGGGAATGTCCACTTAAATTGCTTTGCTTAAGTCCAACAGCGCAGGAAGTCATGTTGGAAAGATTAGTCCTTTGTCAGGCTTTGATGGCAAGAACTGTGTCTTATTCATATCTATATTCAAAGCACCTAGCACAAGGCATGGCCAGAGTAGATGCATTCAATCCTCTACTTGACAGGTTAAATTTCTAAGCATCTGCTGGGTACCAAAAACAGTTCTAGGGTCTGGAAGAAGGAACAAAGATGAGCAAAAACAGGTGCAGTCATGGCCCTCATGAAGACAAGAGTCCTATTGCAAAGACTGCAAATCAAAAACTCACAGGGAACAGGCAGATGTCAGAAAAGCCACACAATCTTTTTGGTCTCTTTAATTTTCCCACTTATGGTAGACACATAGTTATAGAGAAATCATTCTCAACCTAAAAAAACCCAGCATTATAAAAATGCTAGTAAATGGCAGACACTATAGTCTCAGTTTTAGAGACAATAGTGCATGGTAAGAAGTGTGGTTCGCAGGAGAGGAGAATGCTACTACTGAACAGTAAAGGTGGCACAGTCTCCGAATGGTTTTGAGATTTCTGGCTCAGATCAGTCTGAAGAGAACTGATTTTCGATAGTGGGGTGCTTGTAATGGACAGAGGGTGGCAGGCAGTTGCGAGGGCCATGGGTAAGATACAGTATGATCTCCAGAAGACTGGGTTATAGGAACCATATTCCCTGAGTCCCTGAGCCCACAAGGCTGAGCCACGTACCTGACAGTGTAGGCAATGTTGCACAACTAGGACGATAATGACTGGCCTACCTCTTTATAAAGATCTTTTTTAACATTCACCCAAACTATAGAGATGGGGAAGGAAAAAAAAATACTTTTCATTCAGTCGTCTTGAGAAGACTGTCAGAAAATTCCTCTCCAGGTGATTTTAAGTATCTTGTTCCTGTGGGAAGAAGCCAATAGAATTAAGCATCCCTCTGCTAGATTAAATCTTAGTGCTTTTAGAATGGTTAATGTGTACAGGGCTTGTTAAATGACTGGGGTTGGTCTTCATCTCCTGGATGCCTACGATTAGAGTCTTGACGGAGTCACATGGGATGCCCCAAGAGAGATTAGGACCACCCAACTTTTTTTTATTTTTCTTTTTCTAAAATTTTGGTCTTTAGGCTGAAGCATCACAGGACTCTGGATAAGGAACAGAATGAAGGTAGGATTATAGGGAAAGGCAAAAGGAGCTAAAGGACATTGAAAGAGGAGATTTCAAAAGAGTTTGGGGTCATCATAGTTTTAAAATAAATGTGGAGCAAAATTCCAAACTGTGCATTATTTCCTTCTAAATAGGACATTAGCTGGGTCATTTTTAATTAAGAGGTCTGCAACATTCTACATATAAGAAATTGTGCTGTTTTGTGGTCTTTGTCATACAGGTTTCAGACTCGTCTGGTTTTCTCTTGGCACACTTATAAAAGCAAGTATAAACTGAATGCTATTTTAATAACCTTTATGGTACAGTATTATATATTAGATGCAATTCATTGTTTCTCACCCCGTATTTATTTCCCACAGCATACCACTGCTTTTACATTAGATGTTTACCCTACAGGGAGAAAAATGGGTCTGAAATATAAAGCTAGCCCTTTCTTTTTACAGACATCCTGTAATTAGCCCAAGTTTTCATCTCTTCACAGCAAGATCCCGCTGCACAAAAGTTCTCTTTTCTCAACATATTTTTGCCAGATGTTTCCACCAAAAAAAAAGTGTAAGGCAAAGTATTTTGTGTGCATTGGTGCATATGACTTCATCCTTAGTAACTGCCTCAAAATGCTCCACCTCCTTAATTAAGTGAATTAGTTCTCCTTCAGTTCCTGTGTAGAGAACATCTATTGTCTCCATCTTCACAAACTCTCAGCATTTCAGCCATGTGTGACTGTCCCGTGCGCCCTCAGGAGGGGTCAAACAGCTTCACTCACACTCATACTATATTTTTAAAACCCAGAGTAAACACTTTAGGTTTTTGACCGATGAGAACTCAAATCACTGCAAATTAACATGTGAAATTGCTGTTCTCTCTCCAGTTAACCTTACAGTTTTATCTGATTAAAGGATGATTCTACACTCTGTGTTGAAATATTATGATAAGTTTGCATCCGTATTAGCAGTCAGGCTCTATTTTGTTTCAGACAGCAAGGTTTTCAGCTTTGCTAGAGGATACTTCTATGTATTCTAAAATATTTTCCAGAAGATCAGCGCCCCTGAGGCCAGGGAGATCAGGAGAGGCAGGAGGGAGGGACTCTCTGGGAAGAGCAGGAGAGGAGCAGAGGGCGATCGCCTGGCCCACTCGGGCAGGGGAGGCTGCTGAGCTCCCAAGCTGCTTCCTTCCCTATCTGAAGCCCCACCTAGGCCGCGTGGGTCCTGGAGGCATAGGAAGGAGGCCGGGGAGATCAGGAGTGACAGGCTGGAGGGGCCATCCAGGAGGAGCGGGAGAGGAACGGAGGGCAACTGCCCCACCCACTTGGGCCAGGGGAGCCTGCTGAGCTCCCAGGCCGATCCCCTGCCCTCCAGGCCACATGGGTCCTTGGGGGCATAGGAGGGAGGCTAGGGAGATCAGGGGAGGCAGGTGGGAGGGGCCCTCTCAGACCCCAGACTGGAGGGCGTTTGCCCTGTTCTCTTGAGCCCAGGAAGCCTGCTAGTGCCCAGGTGAGGTCCCCTGCCCTCTGAGACCAGGCTGGGGGGCAGGCCTGGGCCCCTTCTGTTCCTTGAGCCTAAGCCCCATCCCCCACAGCCCCCAGCACCATTTCCAAGTTAGAGAACTTTCCAAGTTAGAGAAGCATTGGACCCGCCCACCACCCAAACCTCACCCTTGCTTAGGCCCCGCCCTCCACAGCCAAGGCCTTCCCCCCACCACACTTTTTTTTTTCTTTTCCCTCGTCCTCTTGTTTACTATTGTGGTACTGAGGTACCTTCCAGTTGTTGATTCATTTATATTTTTATTTTTACATTATTTCTAACATATCTGTTAGTTTCTTAGTCTAATTTTATTTTTTACTTTGTTATTGTTCTCTTTTTTTTTTTGCCACCCCACATGGCTTGTGAGACCTTGATTTGAAAGCCCAGGGTTGGGGGGAAGCTGCTGTGGTGGGAGCTCCGAGTCCGAACCACTTGACTAACAGAGAACCTCAGACCCCAGGGAATATTCATCATAGTGAGGTCTCACAGACTGCCTCATCTCAGCACCAAGACCCAACTATTCCCAACAGCCTACAAACCCCAGTGTTGGAAGCCTCAGGCCAAACAACCAGTAAAACAGGAACACAATCCCACTCATAAAAAAACAAAAAAAAATGAGATGGCCAAAAAATATGTCACAGATGAAGGAGCCAGGTAAAAACCTACAAGACCAAATAAATGAAGAGGAAATAGGCAACCCACCTGAAAAAGAATTCAGAGAAATGATAGTAAAGATGATTCAAAATCTTGGAAATAGAATGGAAGCACAGATTGAGAAAATACAAGAAATGTTTAACAAACATCTAGAAGAACTGAAGAACAAACAACCAGAGATGAACAACACAATAACTGAAATGAAAAATACACTAGAAGAAATCGATAACAGAATAACTGAGACAGAAGAACAAATAAGTGAGCTGGAAGACAAAATGGGGGAAATAACTGGCAAGGAACAGAAGGAAGAAAAAGAATGAAAATAATTGAAGACAATCTCAGAGACCTCTGGGACAACACTAAATGCACCAACATTCGAATTATAGGGGTCCTAGAAGAGGAAGCAAAAAAGAAAGGGTCTGAGAAAACATTTGAAGAGATTATAGTGGAAAACTTCCCTAACATGGGAAAGGAAATAGTCACCCAAGTCCAGGAAGCACAGAGACGCCCATCCAGGATAAACCCTAGGAAAAAGACACCAAGACACATATTAATCAAAGTAACAAAAATTAAATTGAAAGAAAAATATTAAAATCAGCAAGGGAAAAACAAAAAATAACATAGAAAGGAATCCCCATAAGGTTACTAGCTGATATTTCAGTGGAAACTCTGCAGGCCGGAAGGGAGTGGCAGGATATACTTAAAGCGATGAAAGAGAAAAACCTACAACCAAGATTACTCTATCCAGCAAGGATCTCATTCAGATTCGATGGAGAAGTGAAAAGCTTTTCAGACAAGCAAAAGCTAACAGAATTCAGCACCACCAAACCAGCTTTACAACAAATGCTAAAGAAACTCCTCTAAGCAGGAAGCACAAGAGAAGAAAAAGACCCACAAAAATAAACCCAAAACAATTAAGAAAATGGTAATAGGAACATACATGTTGATAATAATCTTGAATGTAAATGGATTAAATGCCCCAACCAAAAAACACAGACTGGCTGAATGGTTACAAAAACAAGTCCCATATATATGCTGTCTACAAGAGATCACTTCAGACCTAGGGACAACATACAGACTGAAAGTGAGGGGATGGAAAAAGATATTCCATGCAAATGGAAATCAAAAGAAAGCTGGAGTAGCAATACTCGTATATGATAAAATAGACTTTAAAATAAAGACTGTTACAAAAGATAAGGAGGGACACTACGTTATGATCAAAGGATCAATCTAAGAAAAAGATATAACAATTATAAATGTTTATGCACCCAACATAGGAGCACCTCAATACATATGGAAAATGCTAGCAACCATGAAAGGAGAAATCGACAGTAACACAATAATAGTAGGGGATTTTAACACCCCACTTACACCAATGGACAGATCATCCAAACAGAAAATAAATAAGGAAACACAACCTTTAAATGACACAATAGGCCAGATAGATCTAATTGATATTTAGAACATTCCACCCCAAAGTGGCAGAATACACTTTCTTCTCAACTGCACACAGAACATTCTCCAGGATAGATCACATCTTGGGTCACCTCAAGCCTTGGAAAATTTAAGAAAATTGAAGTCGTATAAAGCATCTTTTCTGACCACAACACTATGAGATTGGAAATCAATTACAGGGAAAAAACTGTAAAAGACGCAAATACACGGAGGCTAAACAGTGCACTACTAAATAACCAAGAGTTCACTGAAGAAATCAAAGAAGAAATCAAAAATACATAGAAACAAATGACAATGAAAACACGAAGACCCAAAACCTATGGGACACAGCAAAAGCAGTTCTAAGAGGAAAGTTTATAACAATTCATTTTCACCTCAAGAAACAAGAAAAATCTCAAATAAACAATCTAACCCTACACTTAAAACAACTAGAGAAAGAAGAACAATGAAAACCCAAAGTAAGTAGAAGGAAAGAAATCATAAAGATCAGAGCAGAAATAAATGAAATAGAAATAAAGAAAACAATAGCAAAGATCAATAAAACTAAAAGCTGGTTCTTTGAGAAGATAAACAAAATGGATAAACCCTTAGCCAGACTAATCAAGATAAAAAGGGAGAGAATGCAAATCAATAAAATTAGAAATGAAAAAGGAGAAATCACAACTGACACTTCAGAAATACAAAGGATTATAAGAGACTACTACAAACCAGTATATGCCAGTAAAATGGACAACCATGAAGAAATGGACAAATTCTTGGAAAGATACAATTTTCCAAGACTGAACCAGGAAGAATTAGAAAATATAAACAGACCTATCACAAGTAATGTAATTGAAACCGTAATTAAAAATCTTCCAGGGCTTCCCTGGTGGCACAGTGGTTGGGAGTCCGCCTGCCGATGCAGAGGACACGGGTTCGTGCCCCGGTCCGGGAAGATCCCACATGCTGTGGAGCAGCTGCGCCCGTGAGCCATGGCCGCTGGGCCTGCGCGTCCGGAGCCTGTGCTCCGCAACGGGAGAGACCACAACAGTGAGAGGCCCGCATACCGCAAAAAAAAAAAAAAAAAAAAAAAAAAAAAAAAAAAAAATCTTCCAACAAACAAGAGTCCAGGACCGGATTGCTTCACAGGCTAATTCTATCAAATGTTTAGAGAAGAGCTAACACCGATACTTCTCAAACTCTTCCAAAAACTTGTGGAGGGAGGAACACTCCCAAATTCATTCTATGAAGCCAAGCAATTTTGTAAGGTCAATAGTGGAGGTGACCTTAGGAAATCTGATTCAGCCCCCTTTTTTTGGTAGCTGGCAAAACAAAGGGAGTTGCCCCAGTCATACATCTAATTGGTAAAGACATCTTGACCCTCATTCTCTATTCCACATCTGCTAATAACAGATGGCACTGAATTTTCATGTGGAAAACCAAAAGAAAACAACAACAACAAAATCCCATCACCTTTTATCAATGACATAGGCTTAGTATCACTGATGATGATGCTACAGATACTCCTACCAGTGGCATGTCAATATTTCTCTCCAACTATTTATTTCATGGGTTGGGCTGATGTAGCCACGCTCTCATTTAATAAACTTGGAATACAGCACGATTGTAAGCTCCCAGAAGGATGGGTGGCATAGGGTTAAAGAGGAGGAAAAAAGTCTTTCTAGTTAGATATGAGTCCAAATCTCAACTTTACCCTTTATAGAAATGACCTGGGCAAGTTATTCAGTTTCTCTAAGCCTCAGTTTTCTCATTTAAAAACTGAATTTTTTAAAATTGGGATATAGTTGATTTATAATGGTGTGTTAGTTTCTGCTATACAACAAAGTGAATCAGCCATAGATATCCCCTCCCTCTTGGACCTCCCTCCCATCCCACCCATAGGAACTTCTTCAGAGGGCTGTTGTGAGGAATGAATAAATGCATTGATGAGCATAAGCATGGATAGTGTAATACCTGGCACACAGCAAGCATCTGACATACAGCTTTTGCTATATTTGGTTAAAATCCCAAAGCTTGGGTGGATAGCCCTAGAGTCTGTCATACAGAGTGAAGTAAGTCAGAAAGAGAAAGACAAATACCGTATGCTAACACATATATATGGAATTTAAGAAAAAAAAATGTCACGAAGAACCTAGGGGTAAGACAGGAATAAAGACACAGACCTACTAGAGAATGGACTTGAGGATAGCGGGAGGGGGAAGGGTAAGCTGTGACAAATTGAGAGAGAGGCATGGACATATATACACTACCGAATGTATAATGGATAGCTAGTGGGAAGCAGCCGCATAGCACAGGGAGATCAGCTCTGTGCTTTGTGACCACCTAGAGGGGTGGGATAGGGAGGGTGGGAGGGAGGGAGACGCAAGAGGGAGGAGATATGGGGATATGTGTATATATAGAGCTGATTCACTTTGTTATAAAGGAGAAACTAGAACACCATTGTAAAGCAACTATACTCCAATAAAGATGTAAAAAAAAAAAAAAATCCCAAAGCTTGGCAACTGCCTGGATTAGAGAGGCAGGGAGAAAAGGAGCAGAAGGCAGCATCACAGATGAGGGTGAGGTTTCAAGCCCAGGTTACTAGACATTCCTAGTCCTCTCCAGTATCCACCTTCTCTCTCCCTCCCAAACATGAGAGACCCTGCATTTCCCAGCCTCCTATCAGTTAGGTGGGGGCCATGACTGGCACTAAGGTGAAACTAGTAAGTTGCCTAAAGTAAAAAATATAAGGAACCACTGGCTTTTGGGGTCACACCAGTGCCAGTCCTGTGTTTGCATGACCCAGAGAGCCCATGCCTCCTTAGATGTCACACTAAGGGCTTCACTCCTCTCAGCCTCGTCCCACCCCTGAGTAAAGCCATGTGACGAGGGCTGGCCAGTGAGCTGCACCTGGAAGTGACCCTCAAGAGTCAGTACTGGACAATCCTCCATGCCCTCTGCCTCTGCCTCTGCAACTGAGGAGGCTGCCAGTTCTAGATGGTGGAGCTCAGTGGCTCCATGTCAGAGTCCCTTGCCAGCCTACATGGACATGTAGCATGATGGAGAGAGGAAATTGTGTTGAGCCACTGAGGTGTGAAGAAGCTTTTTTTTTTTTTTTTTTTTTTTTGCTGCTGTAGCGGCTGCAACAAACCTAGCCTGTTTTTATTCTCATTATTAGCATTATCCCAATCAAAATAAATCACTTCATTTTTGTCACTCTTCTGAGAATCGAGCCCAGGCAGAGTGAAGTTGAAATGTTAGCCTTGGCCCTTTCTAGTTGTATTTTCTCTGAACTTCAGTTACCTTGGTCGATAAAATTGCACTAATAAGCCATGACTTGCAGGGTTCCTGGGTGAGGTTGAAGTGCGGGGTTGCATTCTAGCTGGCTGTAAGTGGGAATGTCCTTCTTGAGAAGCTTCTCGTGGCAAGGGAATGTCTCTGTGTCCCCAAGACCCAGCACAGTGTCTTGGCATGTTACAAACGTTTAATAGATATTTGTTGATTAAGTTAAAAAAGACCGCTTTACAAGTTATAACAAATTTTCTACAGAGTAAAAGCTATGAGCCATCAGTCAACCAAGAAAATGGCCCAGATTTTCTCCTGGGTCTCCCTGTGAATCTCTTATTCTTTCAGTGCCTGCATCAGCTGAGTTGTCAAGGTTACCTGCATCATCTTTGAAATATTATTAGATGTTGACCCATATTGTGTCAAAATTATACATAGACCTGAATGTGTGTTTGCCTCCCCTACTGTTCTGACTACTCTCACTCTCTTTTCTCATCTGTTTCCCTCATTCTACTGTACTTAAATTGATGAAAGAGTTTAAAGCCTGGCTCTTTACCAGAATGAGATATTCTGTATTATACTGACGCAGTGAGATTTCAAGGGACTTAGATTCAAACCTTGAATAAGTTGCAAAGTTCTTTTCTTAGCATTTAGGTGACATTCCATCTGTTCCTTCTAAATTAAGTAGATACGACCTGGAGTTCCCCTCATAGTTCTGATCAGTTCTCTTACATTCTTAAGCTTTCATCATTACCACCATCATCCCCACCCTCACCATCATCCCCACCCCCATCATCTTAAGCTTTCATCATTATCACCATCATCCCCACCCCCGTCATCTTAAGCTTTCATCATTATCACCATCATCCCCACCCCCGTCATCTTAAGCTTTCATCATTATCACCATCATCCCCACCCCCGTCATCTTAAGCTTTCATCATTATCACCATCATCCCCACCCCCGTCATCTTAAGCTTTCATCATTATCACCATCATCCCCACCCCCGTCATCTTAAGCTTTCATCATTATCACCATCATCCCCACCCCCGTCATCTTAAGCTTTCATCATTATCACCATCATCCCCACCCCCGTCATCTTAAGCTTTCATCATTATCACCATCATCGTGTCAGCAGTGTATTTATCTGGTCCTCTGTTACTCTGTTTACTCTAAGTGCTCCACATGCCTTGTATCACTTAGAATAGTGAAACACATGCCAGTATTAGTCCTATTCTACAGATGAGCAAGTTAAGGTTCAAGAGAATAAGAAACTTAGATATCAGATATAGGTAACTAAATACCAGAGCAAAGATTAAACTCAGGTTCGGTTTGACTCCAAATCCTGTGACCTTACCTTGCCGTTGTACTGACTAAGCAAGAGAAACACGAAGGGGATCTCAAAGGTGACCCAATTCCTTCCTGTTTCATTAAGTTTTAAAACATATATTTGAAAAATGGCAGTGATACCTAATATTCTGAGTATTTCAGTAGGGATGGGAAATGGGGAAGAATAATTGGCAGTCCAGTCTGAAGAATTGGGCTTAAGTAAAACATTACTTAGAAAAATATACCCCATTTCTTTATAACTTACATTTTTAAGAGAACAGGAAGGGGAGACAATTTGGCAAAATTGTTGATTGAGAGACAATTTTTTTTTTTTTTTTTTTTTTTTTGCAGTACGCGGGCCTCTCACTGTTGTGGCCTCTCCCGTTGCGGAGCATAGGCTCCGGACGCGCAGGCTCAGCGGCTATGGCTCACGGGCCTAGCTGCTCCACGGCATGTGAGATCTTCCCAGACCGGGGCACGAACCCGTGTCCCCTGCATCGGCAGGCAGACTCTCAACCACTGCGCCACCAGGGAAGCCCCCTGAGAGACAATACTTTTTAAAAGTCACATTTAAATGTGTGCATGGCTAGGGACTTCCCTGGTAGCGCAGTGGTTAAGAATCCGCCTGCCAATGCAGGGGACATGGGTTCGAGCCCTGGTCCGGGAAGATCCCACATGCCGCGGAGCAACTAAGCCCGTGAGCCACAACTACTGAGCCCGTGAGCCACAACTACTGAAGTCCGTGTGCCACAACTACTGAAGCCCACACACCTAGAGCCCGTTCTCCGCAACAAGAGAAGCCACCGCAGTGAGAAGCGCGCACACCACAACGAAGAGTAGTCCCCACTCGCCGCAACTAAAGAAAGCCTGTGCACAGCAACGAAGACCCAACGCAACCAAAAATATAAATAAATAAATGTATATAAAAAAAAAGTGTGCATGGCAAGATTAAAAAAGTTAAGGAAAAATAGCTCCCCAGCCCCCTCCCCCTCAGATGTGGCTGGAGCTTGAGGCGTGTAGGGCTGGAGACGCGGCAGACCTGGGACCCAGAGCGGCTCGGAGGCGGTGAATAATAGCTCTTCAAGTCTGCAATAAAAAATGGCCTCCAATAAAACTATATTGCAAAAAATGGGAAAGAAACAGAATGGAGAGACTAAAAAAGTCGAAGAGGCAGAACCTGAAGAATTTGTGGTAGAAAAAGTACTGGACCATCATGTAGTGAATGGGAAGGTGGAGTATTTCCTGAAGTGGAAGGGATTTACAGATGCAGACAATACCTGGGAACCCGAAGAAAATTTAGATTGTCCAGAGCTAATTGAAGCATTTCTTAATTCTCAAAAAGCTGGTCAAGAAAAAGATGGAACAGAAAGAAAATCTTTATCTGATATCACTGATATCATCAGTGAATCTGATGATAGCAAATCAAAGAAAAAAAGAGATGCTGCTGACAAAACAAGAGGTTTAGCCAGAGGTCTCGACCCAGAGCGATAACTGGTGCCACAGACAGCAGTGGAGAATTCATGTTTCTCACGAAATGGAAAGATTCAGATGAGGCGAACTTGGTGCTGGCAAAAGAGGCAAATATGAAGTGTCCTCAGATTGTAATTGCTTCTTATGAAGAGAGACTAACTTAGCATTCTTGTCCAGAAGATGAAGCTCAATAATTGTTTGCATTGCTTTATATATATATATTTGTTTTTTGATTTATTAGTGTGAAGAAATAACTACATTCTAATGAAAATCAAGTTTGATATGTTCGTTTTGAAGTAGTATTGGGGAAGTTGTGGGGTTTTTGGGGGGTTTTGTTTTTGTTTTTTTTGCATCTGTAGCACTGGTTACTTTGAACAAATAAAAGCTTTCTGTAGTTGCTTCCTTTAGCAGAAAAGAACATTTGATACCACGGTATATTATTTCCTCTGCATTAGAGAACAGCTTTTCTAAATGTTGGGGAGAATCTCCATAGTCATTACTTAATCAGAATTTCGAATTTGCATTTAACTCATATATGCCTAAGGACCATTCTGGGTTTTTTGTAGGTGTATACATAAAATACGTATGTAAATGGTTTGGGGTTTTTTTTGGTTATTGTTTAAATACATTTACCAAAACAAAACCAGCCTTTCACAACCATGGATAAGCCCATGTTTCTGGGATTCTGTCATTTTGAGCAATATAAGAAATCACTTCAACTTAAATTGAAAATTTAAGTCTTAACCTTTCAAATTAAATAATTTTGTAATTAATTAGACAAATTAATGTAAACAATTTAAATTGGATATTTTTTTAAAGCAGCCCTATCAGAATCTGCATCCATATCTACCATCATATAAAGGCAGTTTTATATGTAAAACCCCTGAAAGGAAAATTTTATCTCTGTCGACCCAAATGAAAAAACTAGAAAACTTCTGGTATGTTTTAATTAGCCAAGCAAGACTTAGTTAAATGGATATTTAAAGCTTCCTTTTGGCAAACGATTCTTTTATAAGAAGTTGAAATCCCCGTGCTGTGTTTACTGAAAGACTGTGATACATGGAATGTCTCAGCCTTGTTCATGGAAACCTAATCAGATGGTTAGAGATGTTGGCAATTTAGGATCTGCAGGAATAAACGAGGGAACAAACTTTTCTAATCTAAACTTGACCTTCGTGTTTTTTCAAACTTTACCCCAACCCATTCCTTACATGTAGGCTCAATCGTCTCAGTATTTTGGGTTACTGGTGCAGCAGAAGCCAGGAAAAACAATAACTTTGTAGTAATCAGAATATTATTCAACTACATATTGTTTACTGTATTTTAAATACTGGTGAACAGTGGTCAGTAAATAGTTTTATGTTCCTTTAAAAAAAAGTTGATAAAATGTATACTAATATTATTCTTCAGGCTAATTTAAAGCATTACACTTTGTTAAAAATAATAAAATTTTCTTTCGAAAAAATGACCTTTCAAACTGAATTTCTTTAACTCTTGAGGTTGAGCGTCCTATGTCTGTTGGCCATTTTTATTTCCTTCTGTGTGAATTATCCATAAAATTTGCCATTTTCTATTGAAACGTGTGTATATATAAATAATTTGCAAGAACATTTTATATATTATGGAAATTAGACCTTTTGACTGTCATTATACTGTATTTCCCAAGTTTGTCATTTATACTTTCTTTGTTTATGGCATTTTCTGTAAAAATTTATTTTTTCACTGTTATGTTTAAAAAGGTAGCTTTGATACTTCCTATAACAGAGAAAGAATTTGGATGTTAAGCCTAGTTTCACAAATCTATTTCGTGCCAATAACAAGAAGGCAGGGAACCACTGTATAATTTGTGAGGCAATTTGCAGAAGACTTCCTGTTAGTCTCTGGCTTCATTAAACGATAGCCGTGTGCTGATCTGGCTACTTTCCATGCAAGGCCTGAGCCACCCTATCAGCACTCACATCAGTTTGCAATGCCTGGTTGATCAGAATAGGTGTTAGCACCAGCCCATAAAACTACCGCTAATTTATGGATTTGTTGAAATGTTGAGTGATTTGCTGCTGAGAGAAAGAATTTAAGAAAGAGAAGGATGAAAGAAAGCTGGAAAGGAGGGAGAGGGAAAATAAACAAAGAGAAAAGGAAAGGACAGAATAAAAGCAAAGGAAAGAAATAGGAAAAGAAAAAGACAAAGAAAGAAGTAGAAAAGAAAGTTATTGAAAGAAAATGGAAAGGTAAAAAAGGGAGAAAGAATAGAAGGAAAGGGGCTTCCCTGGTGGCGCAGTGGTTGGGGGTCCGCCTGCCGATGCAGGGGGTGCGGGTTCGTGCCCCGGTCCGGGAAGATCCCACATGCCGCGGGGCAGCTGGGCCCGTGAGCCGTGGCCGCTGGGCCTGCGCATCCGGAGCCCGTGCTCCGCGGCGGGAGAGGCCGCGGCGGTGAGGGGCCCACGTACCGCAAACAAAAACAAAAACAAAAAAGAATAGAAGGAAAGAAAGAAGAGAATCAAAATATAAGTGAAGATGGAGGATAGATGGATGGATGGGTAAATGGATGGATAGATGGGAGGGAAAAGAAGGAAGTGAGGGAGGCAGGGAGGAAAGAGAAATCAAAATATAAAACTTCAGGCTAAATTCATTTCAATTATACAAAGAATCATAAATCCTAGGGATGAAAGGGAATACAAAGTTCCTTTAAATCTAAAGCTCTCCTTTTGCAGGAAGAAAAGCTGAAGCCCAGTAAGGATGAGTAAATTCCCTCAAGCTCACACAGCATGTTCATAACCGCATGAGAGTCAGATTCCAGCCCAGTCTCCTGACTTGCAGTCTAATATACCTTCTCTCACATTTTGTTTCACTGGAAACTTGCTATTTGTTTGAGTTGACTTCCAACAACTTCCAACATAAATAATATTATAGCCCAAAGTGGGCCTTTTGCTAGACCAGAAAATCTTACCCCATGTGATTTTATTAAATTGTAACACATTGTCATAACAGAATTTAACCTATGATGTGTAAACACCAAAAAAACAAATGAGCTAGCAGTTCCTTCCTACTTTAAAAAAAAAAAAAAATTAAAAGGGAAAGCTGTTTGCAACCTGTAATAGAAAAATGTATTTCAAAAGAAATAACTTGGGAAAAGGCCAAAGTCTTCATTACTATTTGGTAGAATTTTGATTTTGTGCCATAGGTACCTGAGAAACATTGTGCTTTTGTCTATTGCTGTTTAGGAACAGATAGTTAAAGAGAAAGAGAAGCGGGAGGTGGATGTAATTGCAGTTGGCTTTTCATTTCAGTGAGTGTGATTTAAGTTCGAGATATGACTTTCCTAAGAAGGGGAGTGGATGGTGAATGGTTGAACATCAAAAAGAAAAATTATGAACGACTGGAAAACCATAGTATTTCTCCAAATGCCCTTAAACACAGAAAAGATCCCCTTTCACTTGATGTAAATGTGCCCCTCATTCTTGTTGTCAGGAGGCAGGACTGAGTGAGACCTCAGATTTCTTTCACTCCTATGATTCTCTATGATCCTCTAACAGTATAAAAAAAAAATCCCTTTGCCCTAAATAACCAGTTATTTTTTCTGTAAGCCCATTTTTATTATTTTTTGAATTTTATTTTTTTAATACAGCAGGTTCTTATTAGTTATCTGTTCTATACATATTAGTGTATATATGTCAATCCCAATCTCCCAATTCATTCCACCACAACCCCGCCTCCTCCTGCCCCCTGCTTTCTCCCCTTGGTGTCCATACATTTGTTCTCTACATCCGTGTCTATTTCTGCCTTGCAAACCGGTTCCTCTGTACCATTTTTCTAGATTCCACATATATGCGTTAATATATGATATTTGTTTTTCTCTTTCTGACTTACTTCACTCTGTATGACGGTGTCTAGGTCCATCCATGTCTCTACAAATGACCCAGTTATTGCTCTGACTTTCTATTTTACTTTGGCAATGGGGAACTTGCTTCATTCTATTAATTTATTTTGGATGACACTCTGCTATATTATCTTAGCTGTTTAGAATTGGTGCCAATGCTCTCAGAGTATTTAGTTTCATCCATTCATTCAACAAATATGTATTGAGCTAAGTACCCACTGGGTACTGTTTTAGGTGTTGGGCATACAGCATAAACATCACAGATTAAAAACTCTGCCCTCACAGAATCGGCACTCGGGTGGGAGGGTGGGCAGAGATAGACCATAAATAAAGTGGTATGATCGCATATGGTGTGTTAGGAAGTAATAAGTGCTACTGTGAAAATGAAACAAGGGGCTAGAAAGGGCAGGGGTAGTAAAGGAGCCTTAATTTTCAGTAAGATGATATGGAACCAAGGCAGATGGACTCTCTGATGAGAAAACACTTGAGCAAAGACCTGAAAGAGAGAAGGAGTGAGACACAGGTATATGGTCCCTTGGTTCTAGTATCCCCGGTGGACACCAAAATCCATGGATGCCCAAGTCCCTTATGTAAAGCGATCGAATTGCCATTGGCAGTTGGTTGAATCCACAGATGTGGAACCTGCGGGTACTGAGGGCTGACTTTATCTGAGGCATCTTTCAGGAAAAGGGAACAAACCTGAGGAGAGACCTTTGGGCTGAGTGGCGGAGGCACTGTGAGTGAGGGGAAGAGCTCAGAGAGGTTGGTGCCCAGAGCTTGTAGGGCTGAGTAGCCATTGGAAGGACTTTGACTCTAACTGTGAGTGAGGTGAAAAGACAAGACACTGGGGATGCTTGAGCAGAGGGCCGTGACCCACATTTTCACACTATCACAGTGGCTGCTGGGTCGAGAACAGCAAGAAGGGCAAGGGCAGGGGCAGACCCACCAAAAGGGACAATGCCATTCTAGGCAGGAGGTGATGATTTGTGTCATGATAGTACTGGGGAAGGAGGTATGTGGCAGATTCTGATATACTGAGGCTAGAAATAAGAGAATTTGTTAACGGACTGCATGTGAGGTATGAAAGAAAGGGAGGAGTCAGGATGATTTCAGTACGGTCTCATTACCTTCATTCCATTATATAGTCACATAAATCTTCAAAATCCACTGCAACCCTCTTCTTCTCTACCTCCAGCCACCCCAGGTCCAGTTATATTTACAGCCAATATGTTAATACAAGTTGTCTGCCATTAGGCCTTACAGAATCTATTCTGATTTTCCCTTCATATGAGCTTACAGAGTCCAGACTGAGTTTGACTGTCATTGTAACTAGATTTTTGTTATACATGTTTCTTCTTCCTTTCCTATGGTTTCTAGAATTTTATTTATGTTTTCATGGCCTGATTGTATATGAGCTTCTGTTGTTATTTTTAAACTGGGGAAGCATACTTGGGAGGGAGGGAGAGATGAAGGAAAGGAGAAGGGAATGGATGGATGGATGGATGGATGGATGAATGGATGGGGAAAGAGATAAAGGGATGGTACAGCCACTGTGGAGAAAAGTATGGAGGTTCCTTAAAAAACTAGAACTAGAACTACCATATGACCATAATTCGAAAAGATACATGCACCCCCATGTTCATTGCAGCACTGTTTACAATAGCCAGGACAATGAAGCAAACTAAATGTCCACCAACAAAGGAATAGATCAAGAAGATGTGGTACATATATACAATGGAATATTACTCAGCCATAAAAAAGAATGAAATAATGCCATTTACAGCAACATGGATGGATCTAGAGATTATCATACTAAGTGAAGTAAGCCAGACAGAGAAAGACAAATGTCATATGATATTGCTTATATGTGGAATCTAAAAAAAAAAAAAAAGATACAAATAAACTTATATACAAAACAGAAATAGACCCACAGACATAGAAAACAAACTTATGATTATGGGGAACGGGGGGAGGGATAAATTAGGAGTTTGGGATTAATATATACACACTACTATATACAAAATAGATAACAAACAAGGACGTATTGTATAGCACAGGGAATTCTACTCAATATTTTGTAATAACCTATAAGTGAAAAGAATCTGAAAAAGAATATATATATAACTGAATCACTTTGCTGTACACCTGAAACTAAAACAACATTGTAACTCAACTATACTTCATTTTTAAAAAAAAGAGAGCTAAAGGGAAAAAGCTAGGCAAAGGTTGGGGTGGGGGGGTTGTTGAGAGAGAGAGGGAGAGAGAGAGGGAGAGAGAGAGGGAGAGAGAGAATATGAAATGGCCAAATAATAAATAGATAAGTTGAGTTGGAAAGTAAAGATGTAAATGCAAGGAGACAGAGAGAGTAAAAGAATGTGATGGCTCAGGATAGGTTCATCACCCCTCTCGGAACAATTAAAAAAAATAAGTGTAGCCGGTGTAGCAGCAGTATGTCCCCAAGCTGATGACTAATAGAACTTAAGGTAATAGTTCACATTAATTTATTTTGAGGCAAAGGATAAAAAAAGAGAGAACAAAATTTAAAAGACTAAGAGGAAAACCTAAGTTCAGTATATGCTAATTCAGAAAAATGTTTTTATAACTTCAAGAAGGAGGACAGCATTCTAAATTTATTGTTCTAAAAAGATAGCAAGATAGGATAAATAGTAGCACCAGGATGATGACTTGGATGTGTTAAATTTATCACCTTGAGACCAGAGTTATTTATATATTCATGCTCCATATCCTTGTATGATAGCTTTTAAGAATATATATAATAGAAAAGCAGAAAAGAAACAAGTGAAGGAAACAGAGTGAAGAGGAAATATTGATAAGAAAATAAAGTGAAGGATAAAATTAATACACAACCACTCACCTCCCTCAGAAAAAGAAAGAAAAACAAATGCAAACATGAAGTTCTGCAGAGTCATTAGAGATAGTCTATAAGTTTGGTTTTGAGCTCCTTACCAACCAAAGCAAAGAAGAAAATATGATAATGTATAAAAACCTACAGTTTCTATAAGGTTAAAATAAACAAGCACTATTGTGGAAGCTAAGACTAAAATGTAAAGAAGCTGTGTTCTGTGGGGCCACATAATAAGGATAAAGACCTTGACGATATTCTTTCAACAAATACAATAACACGTTTCTTAGAACCAGTTTCTTCTTAGGCTCTTAATGAATTTTTCATCTTTTCCCCTTCTTGAGCAAAACATCACCTCTTAATTCTGATCACTTTTATTTCATATTCATTGTTTTAGAACAATTACAAATGTACCATAAAATGATCGTTGCCACCATGGTAACCATTTGACCTGGCTGTTACTTTGTATATGCCAGTTAACGGGATAAAAGGGCAACAGTTTCTAGGTGTAATTTCTGCAGATATTTTATGTAAAACAATGACATTTTTGCAACTTCTGCCATTTGACCTGTGTCGAGCAAGCTTTCTGGAAACAAATCCACTTGACAGATTCCACTATGATTAGGACTGAATGAAAACCTTCTGATTGGGACTGAAGCCATGATTGTTGGTTGCACTGTGGGTGTTCTTAGGCCGGGACAGTTCTCTGGGCGTCACCATCATTAGTATCAATATGGCCACATAATCGGTCCCTCACTTTCGCAACCGTTACAAATGTGCTTGAAATGGAGCTCATTTACAATCTAAATGCATGTACGGGATGGCAGTCAGGGCACTGTGCTAATTTAGGTATTGTGTTTTTAGGGGCAACAAAAGATATGCTAATATTTTCTTCATCTTCAAATTGACTATAAATTGTGCACCCTTGTATACCTCCTCCTCAGGCAAATGAGGAAGTCCCAGTTGTTAAAATGAATGTATAAAAATCAAAATGAAAGTTTTTATCCTGGCACCTCTGCTGGATGACAGAGAATTATCAACAATGGCAATATTGCCCTGGAACACAGGATTTCACTTCTTTCCACTGGGTAGTCAGAACGTGTGTGGGGATTTGCTCTCAGCCCCTCCAAAAGTCCCCTCTTCCTCTTGTCTTAACCCCTCTCCCCCTCATTCTTGTGCCTGTGCAGACATCTGAGTCGCCCACTGATCACTTTCACTTCTGCTGGGGAAACTACAGCACGCTTCTTTAGAACGTGGAGAAAAGGTAAAAACTTAGATCTTCTGATACCAAATCACTGGGCTTTGGAAGGTCAGTCATCTGTCAAGACCAACAAAACCATAAAATGCCCACGTGTCTCAGAGGAGCACTGGGGCGTAAATGGGGAAGGAATAAAAAAGAGTCAGAAAGGGAAGAGAAGAAGAAAGAAAGGCAAAGAGGTGAAGACAGAAACAGTGTGGTGTGAATATCCACGCACTCATCTATAAACGCTTGTTGAGCATGGGGAAGTGCCTGGCACCAGACGTCACATGTTAGTTTCCACTAGGGTCTGACTCTGGGAATATCTGCTGAATCAGTAGCTCTGAGCTGAACAAGGAAATTCACCCAAATTAAGAGAATCATGGTATTAACCAGGGTCACTCCAAAAAAAAAAGTTACAGCCGAGAGGAAGAATCCTCTGATCTGAATTTTTCTCATCTTGTGAAATTCCCTGCTCCACGTTCAAAGCAAACAACACATCCATGGTCACCATTTGTCCGTCAAGGCCTGTGCAGTTGGCTTCCTCTGGAAAAAGGAATCTGCGTCACTACTAAGCTAGATTTCGTTCTTCTGCTATTTCTGAGTGTTAGCCCAGAAAGGGGCCAGCTTCTGTGAGCAGGGCTGCAGAAGCAGGTGCAATTTATGTCCCACAGATACTAACTTTGATAAGCACTTAATGGAGGCCTACTTTGTGTAAGAATGGAGAGAAACAAAGTACAGCTCCTACCCTCTTGGGGCTTTTAACTGTAACTTCATGGGGAGAATTTTCTTGTGTGTGGCTCCTTCCCTCAAAGAACAAAGAAGGCGTGTCAGAGGCTGCTTCAGTCAAGTGTCAGGGAAGGGAGGTAGGTGGTATTTTCATTCCCATTCTACAGCTGGGTAAAGTGAGCTCTAACAAAGTCATGTTACTTGCTAAAGGCCACCCAGAGGTCAGAGCTTCAGAAGAAAAAAAAAAATTGATCACAGGGCTGATGTCGTGTAGCTGGGTAGTTTAAAATGAAAAGGAAGAAAACATTCTTATCTAAAAAGAAATGTGTCGCTCTGAGTTTCTCGGTTTCATTTA
Organism: Tursiops truncatus; assembly: GCF_011762595.2. NCBI lineage: Eukaryota > Metazoa > Chordata > Mammalia > Artiodactyla > Delphinidae > Tursiops > Tursiops truncatus. The sequence continues at coordinate 119,606,913 of NC_047036.1, read as the reverse complement.
CTCAGCAAGTAGGTGCCACGCACTATTCTAGCAATGAGGATATAACGAAACTCATATGGTGCTAGATAAGAGAGCCAGACAAGGCATTTTTTAACATATATATGGTGCATCAGGTGGAAAGTGCTATGAAGAAAAGGAAAACATAGGGGGTAAAGCATGCTGGGTGGGGGCTGTTTTAGATGGAGTGGGTGGGAGGCTTCTCTGAGGAGATGACGTTTGAACAGATGTCTGAATAAAGGGAAGGAGCTCGTTATGTGGTTATCTGGGGGACTCGGGGCAGGGGAACAGCAATTAGAAAGGAAGGTGCTTGGCAAATTTGAGCAACAGCATGACCGGAGCACACAGAACCTGGGGTGGTGGGGAGACGCGGCCAGCAAGGCCGCCAGGGGCCAGGGGGTCACCTCTGGCTTTGACACTGAGTGAGACAGGGAGCAATAAAGGGTTTTAAGCCAAGGACTTGCCATGACCTGACAGTTTGAACAAGATCCCTCTGGCTGGTGTGTGCACAGACTGGAGCGAGGTGAGGGGAAGCAGGGAGGCAGTCAGGAAGCCGTTGCTGAAAATTATCCTGTAAATGAGAGACGGTGAATCCTCGGGTGGAGGTGGAACAGAGGGCCTGGTGAAGGTGGTCGTTTCCACGCAGGTTCTCAAGCGTGAAGTCTGCAGGATTGGCTGAAGGGTGGGGATGGGGTATGAGAGAAAGAGGCTTGCAGATCAGAAAACTTAGCTGTGCTGTCAATCTCTTACAACCTCATATTCCAGGATACCCATCGGGCCAAGGAATACCCACCCTTCTCCTGGACACCCGGCCTTTCAGCCTAACGAGATGACTCTCTGTTTAGTCCTGGTTCCACCCATTGCTAGGTGAGAGCTTAGGGCCCGTGAGGGGCCCTCTCAGGTCCTCAGTATGTTGGCTGAGAATTAGGGGTGGTCATTTCCTCTCTACTCACTTCAAAAGGAGGTGTTGAACAAAACTCTAGAATTTAGGCATCTCAGGCTTAGGGATTATGATGATTAGTTAACATCATAAGCACCTTCAGAGTTAACTTTATGAGTCAGCTGAGTTGACTTTGGGGTATTATTAATAGATTCCAGGAAGCTCCCCTGCCCAAAAGTCTCGCTCTAATGGCCTCTCATGATGAAAGGGTTTCACAGTTAGTCTGATTCTTCCCTGTTCAGGCATCGTGGACCCCAGACATACTCCTTTAAAACAGAAACTCTGACTCAAGCTACTGTCGGTCATTTGCCATTTTAGGTGAATTTTCATATCAGGTTGCCTTTCTGCCATTATAGCTGACTTAAGTTTGAATGGGAGGAAGGAAAGAATGAATATGGGGCAGAGGATGCGACAGCTGGGGAGTTGCTGAGTATGTTGTGGACAGATTGAGAAGATCCCTTGCAGGGAGAACCTCCAAAAATACATTCTGTCTATTGTGAAATATTATCCAGATTTGCCTCACGTCATAGTGTCTCTCTCATCTAATAATAATGCAGTCCTAGAAGGGCACCTCCTTGAAATAATTGCAACAAGTAGCTACGGAAACCAAACTGTTTCAGAAAAATGTTGAATTCATGGAGAACAGCATGCCTTAATAGCCCCTTTGGCTTGCTTTGTTTAAACAAACTCCCCCCAAGCATCTCACGCTTCGCTAGTTATGAGTGTCCCTACATTACCTCAGCCTTTTACAAAGTTCTTTTCCCCTAAATATTTCTGGAAATGCTCAGGGATACTGACATGTGATCAGAAATAATTTGGCTGACTGTCCCCACCATGGCGGGAATCCATGGACTGAGACTCTGACGCTTCCCCAAAGATGCTCCTCGGGGCTAGAAGTCTGTCCCCATCCCCGTGGCTGTTACAGTGACCATCACCTGCAATCCTGGTGAATTTGGAATACCTGCCAGTTCCCTAAACTGGAAGCTCTTATCACATCCCTGCTCAGCAAAGCAAGAGGAGGACGCTCGGGGTGACATTCAGCCAGAAGTCCCACGGCACGTTTGCTCAACCTCAGAGGTCACAGTGGCTCGTGGTAGGGCTTCCCCACAGGAGGTGTGAGAGCCAAGCAGGGCACTGTCAGCCCCCACCCTGACAGTTCTCCCCGAGCACTGCGTCTCCAAGGTTGAAACTCTGCTGCTGTCACCCTTGCAGCTGCTCTCATCTCCTCGGGGAGAGTCGTCTCTGTGCCCAAGCCAGGATAACTGGAATTCAAAGTCAGAGGATGTCGTTGCTGTAGTACACTCAGCTAGGGGACCCGCTGCAAAGTTGCTTGAGTGCCAATGTATTTCTACCGTTATAGGGTTATCATTCTCCCAAGTCACACCCACTGTGCCTTTCTCCAAGGTTGCAAACATGCCCCAGGCTGCCCGGATCTGGAGAAGTTCTGGGATCAGTTGAGAGACTCCCTGTAATTCCCACTCTCCACTACTGTCAGCCTTTACTCCTGGAATTGCAGTGCCAGTTTCCTTCTTCCCTGGAGGCTCCTGTTCCTCTACAATATGTCCTCCACCTGGGAGCACCTCGTTTTGCAGATGTTGGTTTGCAGTGCATTGGTGGGCAGGATTCCAGTCTTTTCTCGGTAGGTTCCAAAGCCCTTCTATTGAAAATCAGTAGAGACAAATGAATACATTGGGAAAGGGAGTGGACTAGTTCCCTCCTAGAAGCTCCGGAGCCACAGTCTACGCCAGGTCCTGGACTCTGTCGTCCTAAACCACGTCTGAACCTTTTCCCTCTTCTCCCCTGAAAGGACAACCAACCGTCCATCCCATGAAGCCACAAAGACTAAAACCTCCTCTCTTCTCCCCCCATCTGTGTTCAAGGAACATTGTAGATGATTGAATTCAGGACTTGTTTAGCTGATACTAATGGTTAACTGTGAGTTCCTAAGTGGAAGTCAGAATTATCTGCAAGTTCAGAATGGGAATGTGTTTTTAGTGTTTGCATGTAAATGCTCAACACTCCCAAACAGGGTGGGACCTGGTTGAGGAGATAGGCTGTGAAATATAGGCTACCAACATCTTTCCTTAAAATAACATGCATTGTGAAACTTTTCTCCTCATAAAAGTAATATATCTTTATTGGAGGAAGTAGAAAATTACAGAAAAACATGCTGAAGGAAATAATAATCAACTGTCATCCACTTCTGAGAGATAACCATGGTTAATATTTTAATGCATTTCCTTTGAAATTATTTAGCATAAATTAATATATTTTAGAAAACATAATCTAATATAAAGGCATGAAATACATTAAGATTTTTTTTTAATTCATTTGTTTTATTTATTTTTATTTTTGGCTGCATTGGGTCTTCGTTGCTGCACTCGGGCTTTCTCTAGTTGTGGTGAGCAGGGGCTACTCTTCCTTGAGGTGCACAGGCTTCTCATTGCGGTGGCTTCTCTTGTTGCGGAGCACGGGCTCTAGGAGCGTGGGCTTCAGTAGTTGTGGCACATGGGCTCAGTAGTTGTGGCATGCGGGTTCTAGGGCGCGCGGGCTTCAGTAGTTGTGGCTCGCAGGCTCTAGAGCGCAGGCTCAGTAGTTGTGGCGCACAGACTTAGTTGCTCTGCGGTATGTGGGATCTTCCTGGACCAGGGCTCGAACTTGTGTCCCCTGCATTGGCAGGCAGATTCTTTTTTTTTTTTTTTTTTTTTTTTTGGCGGTACGCGGGTCTCTCACTATTGTGGCCTCTCCCGTTGCGGAGCAGAGGCTCCGGACATGCAGGCTCAGCGGCCATGGCTCAGGGGCCCAGCCGCTCCACGGCATGTGGGATCTTCCCAGACCGGGGCACGAACTCATGTCCCCTGCATCGGCAGGCAGACTCTTAACCACTGCGCCACCAGGGAAGCCCCAGTAAAGATATATTTTTAAAAGACAGTACTATATGTGTTTTATACACACAATTTATACATACCGATATATATGTATATATAAATATGGATTACTAGTAAGTATAATACAATAAGTATACCTATACTTATTATTTTATTGTAAGCATTTTCCCAGGTAATTAGGAAATCATGGGGTTTTTTTAGAGAGGTTTGTTTATTAAATAACAATAGACCACAATGTTTCAGGTATCGCATATTCTTTGTGTTAAATAGATACAGAGTTAACCAAAACCTGCATGTTCACATGCAAAAATCCTCTTTGACCCTTTGTTAGTTCTCGTTACCTGTCCTAGCTTGAGAAGAAAAAATGTCATTTTCCTTTAAGGGGAAATCATGATTTATGATGGCAGCATTCCATCTTATGGATGCAACATAATTTATTTAACCATTCTCCCACTGGTTGAGATTAGGGAGCTTTCTAGTTTTTTATTAGCACACAGTGCCTCTCTTATTCTTAGTGAGGTAGGACATATACTTAGGAGCAGAACTTCTTTCTCAAGGGATAGATATTTGGCATTTGTGGGTATAATGTCATGCGAACAGCCGGTTGTAATGTGGTACCAGGTTCTAGGTGGGTGACTGGGCTGGAGAACAGGCAGCAGCACATGGTTCAACTTCAGCTTTTGTTTCTGGTGGGAGGAATCCAGATACCCAGTTCCTAACATTCTTCTATCTTAAAGTGGATACATTACCTTGTCAAATCACTTAACTTACCTGCCTCAGTTTCCTTATCTAGAAAATAAGGATAACCTCATCGGTTTTGTAAACGGTAAACTCCTACACAAGGTGAAGCATTCGTTTAACCATATAATGTGCTTATAGAGCTAAGTGAATTCATCAGTGCTCTGCCTCAGACGGCTGATTTTGATTTCTGGATCCATCGTTCATTACTTATTATTATGTAACTTAGGCAAGTTACTTAACTTCTCTTTTCCTCCATTTCCTCATCTATCAAATGGGTAATAAAAGCACCTCATAGGTGAGGATTAGGTAAGATCATGCTTTTAAAGCATGTAGCATGCATTCGTTACTATTATTGTCATTGTAACTTACTATTAAGCAGTGGGTTTAGACTCAGGGTGAAGCTGTTTGGAAGTCACTGGCTTCCCGTTGAATGTTCTTAAAGCACTGGTGGTGTGAGTATGTCTATATCATGCAGTTACAAATGTTACCAGAATACCGAGGTAACTTTATTCAAAAGGCCCAAGCAAATTAGTAAAGTCAGTGTTTTTCAAAATGTGCACCTGGAAGTTGTCGTTTCTGCAGTGTGCCCCAGGGACCTGGTAGGGAATGGCGTGCTAAATTGAATGGTAAGGGCAATGGGAATTTCAAGACCCGCCCCCCACACACACCAAGAGCATAGCTTTGTTTTCATGGCAAAAATTGTTAGCTGATGAACAAAACCATTTCTCCTTGGACCCACAAGTGGACCCCGTGTCCCAGATCCCCTGCAGGTAGGCGTTACCATGTGACATCGTGGGCCTTGTAGTCTCGGTCTCAGCTGCCCACCTCTGCCACTGCTGCATGAAAGCAGCCCTAGGCAGTGTGCAGACAAATGCGTGTGCTATATCCCAGTGCAACCTTAGGAAACTTTGCTGTAGTTTGCCAGCCCCTGGACTGGAGCACAGCAAGCAAGGAAGAGTTGTACCACGTGGCTGGAAAGGCAGAAATTGCCCCATAGGAAAGACCTTGTGGACCCCAGCGTGAAGTTTTCCTTTTACCCGAAGAGCAGAAGGGAAGCCTTCATAGGGTTTTGGAAAGAGTATGATCTGGTATGAATAAGCCCTCAGTCGACCAGTATTTCGGTTTTCAATCACCATGTGAACCACTGGTCGCCCTTGATTACTTCCTCTGTAGTGCCTCCTCCTATGGAAACTCAGAGCAAGCTTCTGACTGAGATGGTATCAACAGCCAGACCCCAAGGCGCCTCATGTGGCAGCATTTATAACCTTGGTGAATTTGCCGCGGCTTTCGCGTTAATCCAAGGCAGTATCGGAACCCCGAATCTGTCGGCCCACATCTCTTTCTTCCTGTCAGACTTACACTAAGTTCAAATGATAAACGTGTTAAGTCAGAAGCCCAGCTTAGTGACTGTCAATGAAAACCATAGTTGCCACCAGTGAGCTGTCCCCACCGACATACCTACATTGGAATAACATAACAATAATCCTGATGGTTGGCGTCTACTAACATGTGCTGAGTACGGTATGAAGCACTCAGCCTGATTACCTTGTGTCATCTTCACCACAAGCCTAGCAGGTAGGAACCGTGGTTAAGCCCCCTTTACAGAGAAAGCCAGAGGTTATGTAACTTGTAAGATGACAAAGCTAGTGGGCGGTAGAGCCAGGAACTGAACCACATGGTACAAACTAGAGTCGGGGCTCTTAACTGCTACAACATGGTGTCCCAAAGAAGGCAAATATGCTCAGAAGGTTGCTAGGGGACGTTAAATCCACGAGGGAAAGGAAGGCAGAAAATCCAGTTTTAAGGTGCAACCATTTCACAGAAGAGTGATATCGCCGGCCGGTCCTCACCTCACAAAGTCCTTTGGTTACAGCCTTGCACCCACTTCTACCCTGGCCATGGCCTTCCTGCTAAAACAGGAATTCCCAAATCCTGTTATCTCCCAGATGGGGCCTAAGAAAGCAGTTCTGAGTTTTGTTTTGCCAACGCTCTTTTCCCTCTGCATCTGGTCTTATCTGCCATTCTGCCCCTTTAGTGACTTTGCATCTATTTTAAGTGAACTTCATAGTCAAACTATGAGGGTAATTCCTTCCACCCCACCCCACCATCAGGGCAGTCCCCAAACATGATTAATCATCCTTACCTAATAACATGCAAAGTGCTTCAGAATCCTTATTTATATCCTCCTGTAAAAAAAAAAAAAAAAAAGGAAAGAAGGAAAGAAAGCAGCCATATCTGAAGTGGGATGTTTCAGAAGAACACAGTTTGTCCCACTAAATAATGAAAATCCTTGTCTCTAACAGTGTGGACCAGGGCTCTTACTCAAGGGTTAGAAATGTTCACAGGGGAGAGCATCCAACTTTTGAACTCCTTCAAAGAAAGCAGCAATGGAGGAAAAGGTCTGCTTTGGTAAACAAAACGGGGTCCGTACGATTTATGAATTACATCCCCATGAACAAGTCAAATCCTCCACCTACTAACATGGATACACCACCCAGAGAACAAGCGAGGTACTTCACTGTGAAACATGTTGGGGGAGCCAGTAATCACGGGGCCTCATGGGCTAACCCCAGATACACAGCTGTTCAGTGCCCTCCAGAGCCTGCACATCTCTCAAAAGGACGAACTTGTGACTTTGGGACAGTGTTTGACCCACGAATTAGTGCAACATAAAGTTGTAATAAACTTTGTTTTTTCAAAGTGCTGCTTTAATGAGCAGATGAATTATCATGTGGGAGTTTAAAAATTAGTCAACAGACTCTTAACAATCAAGTCCTTTAAACTTGGCCCTCCCTTGCCCTCTAAACTACTCTTGATCATAATCTAAATGAACCTTAACTTCTCACCTAGAATGGAACACATGTATTCTTATAAAACAAATATTAATGGAATAACTCTTGTGCTTTATTCTTTTAGCTGATCTGTATCAATGTAGCAACATTCCAAAGAAAATAGAAAGCATATGTTTTTGGTTTTTAATAACATTTTTCTTTTTTGTTATTACCACGGACATAATTCACATAACGTAAACTTAACCACTTTTTAAAGTGCAATTCAGTGGTATTTAGTAGAGTCTTAATTTTGTACAACCATCCCCACTATCTAATGCCAGAGCATTTGTATCACCCTGACAATAAAACCTGCACCTGTTAGCAGTCTCTCCCAATTCCCTTCTTCTGAAACCCCCTGGCAACCACTAATCAACTTTCTGTCTCTGTGGACCTGCCTATTCTGGACATTTGACATAAATGGAATCATATAATATATGGCCTTTTGTGTCTGTCTTGTTTCACGTAGCACAATGTGTTAAAGGCTCATCAATGTTATAGTGTATATCAATTAGTACTTACTCCCTCTTATGGCTGAATAAAAGTCTGTTGAATGGATGCACCACATTTTGTTTATCCATCCATCAGTTGATGGACATTTAGGTTGTTTCCACTTTTTGGCTCTTATGAATAATGCTGTTATGAACTGCCATGTATAAGTTTTTGTGTGACTATATGCCTTTATTTCTCCTAGGTAGATACCTAGGAGTAGAATTGCTGGGTCATATGGCAGCTCTATGTTTAACTTTTTAAGGAACTGCCACAGTGGCTGCACCATTTTATAATCGCATCAGCAATGTGTGGGAGTTACAGTTTCTCCACGTCCTTACCAGCACTTATTATTTTCCTTTTTAATTTTTTAATTCTAAAATTTAAAAATTTTAATAAAATTTTTTAATTCCTTTTTAATTTTATTTTTTTAATTTAATTTTTTAATTCTAATTAATTTTTTAAATTTTTAATTTAATTTAATTTTTTCTAATTAATAATTTAATTCCTAGTGGGTTTGAAGTGATACGTCATGTGTTTTTTATTTGCATTTCCCTAATGACTAATGATGCGGAGCATCTTTTCACGTGTTTATAGACCATTTGTGTGTCTTCTTTAGAGAACTGTCTATTCAAGTCGTTTGGCCATTTTTTAAAACATAAAGTGGTCTTTTTATTATTAAGTTGTAAAAGTTATTAATATATCCTGCATCTAGACTCTTATCAGGTACATGATTTTCAAATATGTCTTCCATTTTGTGGGTTGTCTTTTCATGTTTTTCGTTGTGTTCTTCAAAGCAGAAAAGTTTTTTATTTTGATGTGGTCCAGGTTATCAGTTTTTTTCCTTGTTTGCTTGTGCTTTTGGTATCATATCCAAGAAACCATTGCTTAATCCGAGGTTATGGAGATTTACACCTGTGTTTTCTCTAAGTGTTTTATAGTTTTAGCTCTTAACATTAATTCTTCGTTCCGTTTGGGGTTAATTTTTATATATGATATGAGGTAAGGATCCAACTTCATTCTTTTGCATATGGCTATCCAGTTGTCCCAGCACCATTTGTTGAAAAGATTATTCTTTCTTCATTGAATAGTCTTGACATTCTCAGCTAAAATCAGTTGTCCATGGACATAAAGGTTCCTGGACTCTCAGTTCTATTCCATTGATCTAAATGTCTATCCTTATGCCATTCCACACTATCTTGATTACTATGACCTTGTAGGAAGTTTTGAGGTCAGGAATTATGAGTCCTCCAACTTTACTCTCCTCTTAAAAGATTATTTTGCTCTTCTGGGTTAATAACTTTTTAAAACATCAAGTTAAAAATGAAGCTGCAACTCACTAAAGAAAGACAGTTTCAAGCAGGCACTGTGACCTGTGCTTGGTATATGCTACTTTTGAAATGTTTATTGCATAGACTGGATTGGTTTAATCTCTAATTCTGAATGCCAAAGTCACTTCTTCTTTTGAGCCTTTCCTCAACCCTTTCTCCTTTCTAAGAAACCAGTAACTTCTTCATTCATACACTGTACATACATCTATCAGCACCTGGAACATTTTATTATATTTATTTCTTTATATGTCTATTTCCCCCCTTAGACTATAACCCCGTAGAGGACTAGAATCATGTCTAATTTGTCTCTGGATCCCCAAAGTCATGTCCTGAGTAGAGGGCCAATATGTGTTTGTTGGAAAGAGAGAAGACAATAATGAAAGAAGGGAGGATACTTGAGAAGGGAAGCAAAGTAAAAGAGAAAGAGAAAAGAAATAGCTAACACTTACTAAATGTTTATAATGTTCCAGGCATTGTTTTAAGAGGCGTTATCTCATGCATTCTCACAGCAACCCTATGAGATAAGTACTCTTATACTCCCCATTTTACAGATGAGAACCTAAGTGACGGGGCTTCCCTGGTGGCACAGTGGTTAAGAATCTGCCTGCCAATGCAGGGGACACAGGATCGAGCCCTGGTCTGGGAAGATCCCACAGGCTGCGGAGCAACTAAGCCCGTGTGCCACAACTACTGAGCCTACGCTCTAGAGCCGTGAGCCACAACTACTGAGCCAGCACCCACAACTACTGAAGCCCATGCACCTAGAGCCCGTGCTCCGCAACAAGAGAAGCCACCGCAATGAGAAGCCTGTGCACTGCAACGAAGAGTGGCTGCCGCTCGCTGCAACTAGAGAAAGCCCGTGCAGCAATAGAGACTCAATGCAGCCAAAAATTAATTAATTAATTTTAAAACAGAACGTGAGTGACAGAGTTCAACAAAGTCACACAGCTAGCAAGTAGCCTAGGCAGTCTGGCTCCTTGGTCATGTTCTTCAATACTATGCCAGGCTGCCTGTCAAATAAAGACTAAAATAAAGATCCTTGGGCTCCCTTTAGAGACTGGTTCAGTAGGTTTGAGGTGGTGCCCAGATATCTGTACTTTAAACAAATTCCCACATGATTTGGTGGAGCGCTCAGTTGGAAACCGATGCTGTAAGGAATGGCCAAATAAAACACAATGGAGGGTCAAAGCCAGGAGGATTTTGCTGTGATGTCACGCTTGGGAGGAAATGCCAGGAAAAGCAAGAGAAAACTGGGTACTAGTAAAGACGAGGGGGAAAGAAAAACACAAGCTACTGGTGGTCTAAACAAGAAGTAGAACTGACCAAGCAGTGAACACGTCAGCCACCCCCTACTTTGGCCCCCAGCTGGCCCTGGCTGTGACTGTATGGCATATCCTGCAATGACATGTACCTTCTACCAAGTCCTCATCATACCTAAAATAATAGGATTTCAGAGCATCCTATGAGCAAATAAATGAACCATAAGGGCAAATAAGAACGAAGAGTAAGAGAAAGAACTAACATTTACTTACTTCTTCTTATATGCCAGCCTATGTTCTAGATACTTTATGTATAAGAACTTACTTAATTCTCATAACAATCCTATGGGGCAGGTACTATTGTCTTCCCTCGTTTTACAGGTAAGGAATCTGAGGTACACAGAGGTTAAGAAGCTTGCCAAGGTCACATGGTAACAAATGGCAGAGCCAGATTCAAACCCAGGAAATTTTGCACAAGAGCTCACACTCTCAGGCTGCTTCTAGACGAAAGATAAAAAGGAATGAAGGATGAGGCCATTAATGGTGCGATTTAGAAAAGCTACTTGGCGGGACTGCCCTGGAGGCCCAGTGGTTAAGACTCTGCACTCTCAATTCCGGGGGCACAGGTTCCATCCCTGGCTGGGGAACTAAGATCCCACGTGGTGCACGGTGTGGCCAAAAAAAAAAAAAAAAAGTGACTTAGTTGCAAATTTTCATTTGAGAAAAGTGAACACACAAACCCTTCTGAGGCCCCCTGTTGCTGACCCACCTCTGGTAGGAATGTTAGAAAGACCAAAGGGCACTTGGCTCCCTCCTCCCAGAGACTACAGGGGGCACCATGGGTGGCTGGTCATTTGGACTCCTGTGGCAGTGGAGACAAGCCAGTACTGTTCCAAGTGTCTAAGACTCCCAAATTAGGGTTAATTGAGTCTCTTTTTGGTAAATTTCATTAAAGCAACCATCCAAAAAAAAAAAAAAAAGAATGTATTTGTCCTGAGTTATCTAGGTAGGGGAAAATGACTTTTTTAAATGACCACTATTTTGGTAGCAAGAAAAGTTTGAACGATGCTACCAGGAGCTCTGAAGGAGCCCCCTTTATCTCTGGAGATTTTAAAACATGTAAAATGTCTGGAGGATATACTTTTGCATCTGACCTTAGGATCTGTAGAAACATTGTTTGCTGTGTTTCCTGATGGTGACTGAAAGCCAGCAACGAGTGGGTTACATCTAGGGCAGGGATTGTCAAGCTCCACACTGCTGGCATTTTAGGCTGGATAATTCTTTGTCGTGGTGACTGTCCTGTGCATTGTGGGATGTTTGGTAGCATCCCTGGCATCTACCCATCAGATGCCAGTGAGATTCCCCCCCTTCCAGCTGTGATAAACAGGCATCGCCAGCTGTTCACTGGGCAAAAATTACCCCCAGTTGACAACTACTGATCTAGGGGAAACCATTGTAATTAATGGCTCCTCTATGATCTCTTCATGCTTTGCATGAAATGTTCACATTTCAAGCACAGTGCTTCAAATACTCAGGTGTTATCCCTAAAAATATTTATAAACAAAATACATTTAATAGCAGGATATGAATATGTTTGTGTCCTTGGAAGAGGGACACATATGTTCTTGGTGATAGTAAATTGGTAATACTACTATTATTATTACTATTAACTATTACTACTACTGTTATTAGTGTCAAGTACTGTGCTAAAATTAGCATAAATAATCTCATTGAATCCTCACAACAGCCCTAAGAGAGAATCCAATCATTATGCCCATTTAATAGACTGGGAAACTGAGGTAACTAAGTCAAGATCACATATCAGATCAGAAGCATCAGAGCCTGTGTCCTTTCTGGTTCTGCCCTAGTCCAAGCCAGTTTCTTTCTCACATCATGAGCTTTGTCATCTCTCGAGAGGCTCACACTATATCTATCTGCCCCTACTCGACACCAACTCTTGTTCATCCTTTAAGTCTCAGTATGCCTCCTCCAGAACCTTCCCTGATCCCTGACCTCCTTTGTTCCTGTCACACCCTGTACACATCTTCATTACTGCATTTACTGTGTCACATCATCTGTTTGTGTTTCTGACCCCTCTTCACTGGGAGAGCTTTGAGGGTCAGAAGCTTCCCTTACTTATCTCTATCTGCAGTGCCTTACATATAGGCATACAGGAGGGGCCCAATAAATACGGGCTGTCCAGTAAAAACTCTGCAGCTAGGAACAGGATTACTTCTGCATGGGTTGAAAGAGATAGGGACCAGAGCGGAGAAAGACAGTTGAAAAGAGGAAAAGAAACGTTCCCAAGATCATGTAGTTGAGGGTGAGGCAAGAAGCGGTCCCCAAAGCCAAAACTGAAACCCAGTCCCTGTCCCCCTGCTCAGTGCTTTGTCCACTGTATTGTACAAACATTGATGGTCAAGTGAGTTTGTTTATTTTTGGCTGCATTGGGTCTTCATTACTGCGCGGGCTTTCTCTAGCTGTGGCGAGCGGGGGCTATTCTTCGTTGCGGTGCGCGGGCTTCTCATTGCAGTGGCTTCTCTTATTGCAGAGCACGGGCTCTAGGCGCGGGCTTCAGTAGTTGTGACACACGGGCTCTAGAGCTCAGGCTCAGTAGTTGTGGCGCATGGGCTTAGTTGCTCTGCGGCATGTGGGATCTTCCCGGACCAGGGCTCGAACCCGTGTCCCCTGCATTGGCAGGCAGATTCTTAACCACTGCGCCACAAGGGAAACCCCTGAAAGAGGTTTTGATGGCACTGATATAAGTAAACAAATGAATTTGTGGGTTGACACATGACCAACAATAAATTCATAAAAGGTAAATATTGACATCTGAAGATTATATGTCACTATGTTTACTGTGTAGAGAACTGGACCAGGAATTAGGAAGGCTTGCATGTTCATTTTGGTTCCTTGGCAAATCAGTGAAGACTCCAGTCAAATCATTCCATTTCTCTGTGCTTTTCTTTCTTTTGGCTGTAGAATCTTCCTGGTTAAAGAGCATGTAATCAACTTCTGTGCTTTTAAATGTCTTTCTCTATTTGAGCATGCTCAGCTGGATTGGGAAAATCTGTGGTTCTCTTGGGTTTTAGAAGGATAAAATCCCACAGTGATCTGTAACTTGGGTGGTTTATACAATTATAGAACCCCAAAGCTTTGGGGAGCCTGATAAATCATACAGTGACATTTTCCAGCTGAATTTCTTTTACAGAATCCCCAGCAGGTGCTCAACAAGTCTCACTTCACATTCCATGATGTAAGGAGGAAAGTGGTTCAATTTGAAGGAAGCTAGTGCAGTGCGCGCGCGCGCACGCACGCGCGCGCGTGTGTGTGTGTGTGTGTGTGTGTGTCCTTTCTGATTGGCGTATGCCTATGTGTCCATCTCACGTTCTGTAGGGCTTATGATCTGTTGGTTTCCTTACATTGCCAGTCATTAGCACAGGGCTTAGTGACAACAATAATCATGTAACGTAACAGTACTTATGAAACGTCAGAGACTGTGCTAAATGCTTAACATAGAATAGCTTGTTTAAGCTGTATAAGAAACTTATGAAGCAAATACTATTATTACCTTTATTTTTCAGATAAGGAAACTAAGACTCAGAGAGGTTAGCTAACTTGCCTAAAGACGCATGTCTACTAAGAGGTACAGTCTCAAGTTTATTTCAGAGAGAGCTGGAGCTATTAATAACTCAATAAATGTTTACTGAATCCAATTAATGATATCCCTATCTACCACCACCTCTCATTCCCCTGCTACAGATGAGAGAAAAGTATAAAGTTTGCATATGGAAAACGATAGCAATATTTGTATAAGTATTGTGGATTTAATTCAACTGAAGATTGGTTTTTCATATTATTGGAGGTTTTCCTTCAGCTATCAAGTTAGAGTTTCAAAAACACAAATTAGAAGAAGATATAAAAATATTTTAATATATACTTCACTAAGCTGTATTTACAGATACTGTATTTAAGTTAATATATTATCAAGTCTACTATAAACAAATCAGTATGGAAAGCAGAGTAATAATTTAGGCTTCCCTAAAGAGAAACTAGATAAGACATTTCTTTTGGAATATTACCAGGCTTTATTTTTTTCTTTTAAAGCACAACCTAAAATAGAGAAGCAATTTCTATATTAATAAAAAAAAAAAAAGGAAATCTGAGGCAGATGTAGCCAGCATGAGTGAATTAACTGCAGGTTGACGTTCTCATTTATAGACATGTGTTTTAAATAAAGAAGGAGATTGACCATCTCACCTAGTTAATCATTAACTGGAAACTCTAGCCAAACTCATGAAGCAGGTAAAGTTTATTTTCAGGCGTTCAACTGGCTTCTCTCTCTGGCTGCTCTTTTGGGGTCACCCTAGATGCCTAGTAACCTTAGCCTGCCTCTCTCTTCCAGCAGCACCCTGTGTTTGAGACCTTTACTTCTTATGTCAGGATCCTTTCAGATGCAAGTTTTAAAGAGCTAACACCAACGGGCAGAAGGGAAAAAAAAAAAAAAAGAATTTATCGGAGTGTGTAATTGTCAAGTCTAGGGGTAGCCCTAGCCTGAGGATCTAGACATTCATATTATGTAATTGAGAATCTATCTAACTCCAGATCCCTTTCCTTTTTCTTATTTTTTTGTAAACCTCTTTCTGACAGAGGTTCTAAGTAGTAGAATACAGCTGCTCCAAGCTGGAATCTTATCAGCTTAGCTACTCCTGTTGCAAAAGGGCAAGTCCCTGAAGGTCTTAGAATGAAGGCTCATTTGTGCCTGTCTCATGCCCATCTCTGACCTAAGGCCAGTCCTAGCCCATCTATAGAGTTTGGGATGGGGTTAATCCCATCACAAACACATGGACTCAAGTTGGGAAGAGGATAGTTTTCCAAAGGAAAATTGAGGTCCTAGTACTACCATATGCGGAGAGTGAATGTGTGGCAGGCATGAACAGTATCTACCCCATCTGGTTATCGTAGGAGACGTACCAGGCACCCTCATAGGATGGAGATGGAGCATCAGAAGCCTGTGGTGCCCCTAAATGATCCCATGCAGGTGACTCTTCTTAGTTCATATGTAAACCAATCCTCTTGGATTTATAATAAGTTAACATAAGGATGCATCCAGCAAAACTGGATCCATAAGCAAGATGTGAAGGATCTTCAGGTGGTAGCTTGTTTTGCATAGCCATCCACGACTAGTGCTCTAACTGAATTCTTCTAGAATGCCTAGAGGAAGATGACAGTAGAAATTGAGCTGGTAATAGGCAGTTTTTTAATAAGCCCATTAGTGTGGCACATTTGGGTGCTTAATGGTTGTCATGAATCACATTTGCCTGAGTAATTCCAATTCTGTACTACAGAAATACTTTCACAATGGTGCATAAAGATATAGATACAAAGATATTCATTGCAGCATGGCTGAAAATCGTGAAAAATTGGGAACAACTTAAATATCTGTCAATAAGGGAAAGGTTAAATAAATTATAGCCAAACAGTGGAAAGCTGTGCTGGTATTACCTGAAAATGTTTTATGGAAAGATGTCCAGAAATATCTTATTTGATGAATAAGGTTGAAAAAATGTATAGTAAAATCCCATTTTTGTTTTCTTAAGAAACTGTGTGCACATGCATAGACAAGAAGGGTCTGAAAGAATGCACACCAACTCGTTAAAACTGTTACACCTGCAAGATGGGATCATATGGGGGAGAGTTTTTACTTTTTAATTTATGCATTTCTGTCTTCTGTATGTTTGGATTTTTAAAAATAAGGATTTTTTAGCATGTATATTTTAAAGTTCTTTTTAAGACAGAAGTAATATCTAAAATTATGTTTTGGGCTTCCCTGGTGGTGCAGTGGTTAAGAATCCACCTGCCAATGCAGGGGACACGGGTTCGAGCCCTAGTCTGGGAAGATCCCACATGCCATGGAACAACTAGTCCGTGTGCTACAACTCCCGAGCCTGTGCTCTAGAGCCTGCGTTCTAGAGCCAGTGCTCCGCAACAAGAGAAGCCACCGCAATGAGAAGCCAGTGCACCGCAACGAAGAGTAGCCCCTACTCGCCGCAACTAGAGAAAGCCCGGGTGCAGCAACAAAGACCCAGTGCAGCCAAAAATAAAATAAATTAAAATTATGTTTTTTTCTTCTAATGCCATCCATACGCAGATAGTCATTTCTTCTTGGGAGCCCCCAATGTTCCCTCTGTAAAATCTTTCTCCACTTACCATTTTCATAACTCATACCCTCACTCCTCACTGCTCTCCATTTGCTCTACAGAATGACCCAGTCAAGACTTACAGCATTATTAGGCATTATTTCTAATAAAAAAAGATGGACTTCTAAGGCATATGTGGAATGTACTAACAGAATAGCCATTCAATAACCTTTTATTTTTTCCCCCCTCACAATTTATCCCCTCACTAATATCAGGGATTACTTGAACTCTTTATAATAAAACTAAATTTAGATAGATGGATAGATGGATCGATGGATGGATGGATGGATGGATAGATAGATAGATAGATATCTCATATGTGGAATGAAATTGAGCAATTCGAAACAGATTTGTTGATCTGATGAACAGAAACACATGCGAAATCACAGGGAGGTAAAATAGGAAATGAAAATCAGGACCAAGGAAAGAGGAATAAAAATATGCTGGACATAATTCAATAACTATTTGCTGATGGTAATTATAGGGATGGAAAACCCATCAGGCCTATGGAGCTAAAATTAATCAGCAAGTATTCATGGAGTGTGCCTCCCGCTTCTATTACTGGTTCTGGCTTCCTGCCTGCCCAGTGCCCAGGCTGGAGACATTTGCACGACAGTCAGCTTGTCAAGACAGAAGGAGCAAAATAAGCAGGCAGAGGCTCACAGCAGCCTTCTAATACCCCATCATGTTCACTGGAATCACAAGCAAGTGAGATAATTTCCTTCTGTGAAAGGCTATAAAACTAGCTTAAAAGTTGTAAACATCACTACGTCAACTTAAAAGAGCCGATTACTAGAGGTATTATTTCTGCAAAGCAATAGTCAATTCATTTGTACACTCTGAAATTTTTAAAGTACAAATCCTTATTCTTCTATTAAAGTTGGGAAGAGAAATCAGTAGGACTTGTAACAGCTATACTTAATTTTCAGGGTTCTTTGTTGACAACCATTTTAGGTCATGACTAATTCCCCTAAAATGTAAAATATGATATTTGTGTCACTGTTAGTATTTTGATAAATAGTTGTTGTAGTGGACATCTGTTGTTTTCTGCATGGCCTTTTCTCCTACTTTAATTTAAAAGCCCAGTTACTGGGAGGAGCATCTCTCCTCTCTCTCTCTGTCCTTCTCTCCTTCTCACTCACTCTCTCCCATTTGTACCCTACTTTTTTTTTTTTTTTTTTTTTTTTTTTGCGGTACGCGGGCCTCTTACCGCTGTGGGCTCTCCCATTGCAGAGCACAGGCTCCGGACGCGCAGGCTCAGCGGCCATGGCTCACGGGCCCAGCCGCTCCGCGGCATGTGGGATCTTCCCGGACTGGGGCACGAACCCGTGTCCCCTGCATCGGCAGGCAGACTCTCCACCACTGCGCCACCAGGGAAGCCCTGTACCCTACTCTTAAATGTCAGTGGTGGGCACTTGACCTAGGCTTTGGCAAGCAGAGTATACATCCCTTACATCTCTTGGTCATAATCATTGCTTCAGGGATGAGCCCATGACCCAACTAGACCTATGAAGCTCCTCCCAAGGACATCCACTAAAATTTTTGGAAGAGAACTTTCCACGGAAGTTACTAAGCTGGTAGAGTGTTTTAAATCCAGGTGCTGCGGGCCACCAAGTGGAGATAACTTTCCCAGGAATAAAGCCAAAACAGAGGAAAGTAAAGCTAAGAGAGAGAGTTCAAGTCCTTTTGATATCATTTGAGCCCCTGCATCCAACCATGCCTAAAACTAAACTTCCTTTTGACCTTTAAGTAAATCAGAAAACTTTCTTTTTGCTTTAACAGTTGGGTTTCTTTTAAATCCATCACAAAAATGTCCTGATAAAATACTAATGGCAAATTTTCTTTGTGTTATTTCCATAAGAAATAACCAAATAAACCGGAGAAGACCTTTCATAATTCAAACGAGTCATGCTCACCTCCTAGAAGCCCTCCTGACCACCATCTCTATGCCCACACCTTCCTCCCTACCTTTAAACAGCCAGGTGACTTGATGCATATGTACTGTAGGTGCAGCTATCACCACATTTCTACCAGTCTGCCTTATTTGATAATGACTTGTTACTGTGTCTGTCTCCGTGTCCTCCAGCACACAGATTGTATCTTCATAATTTTTACATCCCTGCAGCCTTACACTGGGGCCTAACATATAATAGCTGCTATCTTGTTGAAGAAATTGTATTTTGCTGAAGAAATGAATGAATGGGAGAGAAAAATAGTCGGAAAAGTCCCTTCTGTTAATAAAGATTCCATGATTAATGGGAACTGTGGATAAAATAACTAGTATCAGAAGACCAAAGTATACCAAACTGATATATCCAAACTGAATCCTCAAACTGTCAGTCATTGGTGGCTGTTTAGTTGAGAAATTGTCTTTTCTCTGGTCATTAGGATTGAGAAGCTGGGTGAATGGGAAGGAGGTGGTTGTTGTTTTTGTTTGCTTGTTTGTTTTGCAAAACATCGGCTATATTTTAAATTCCATAAAATTTAATAACCTCTCGCAAAATGCTAAGACTGAAACATACAACCTGTAACATAGAGTATAGGTTGTAGGTTGTAAGGGTGGAAGCAGGGAGAGCAGTGGTAGCCAGAAGCTTGCTGGTAACTAGAAGGCAATCCAGTAGGGCGGCTTACAGTAGGGGCCTTCTGTGACAAAGCAAAGAATAACAAGATACTGAGAAGTGTAAAAAGAGGCAGCACTGTCTGTGTAGCACAGGGTGATCAAGTGAGAGCAAGTTTTACAATTAATATGGGCGAACTCTAGAAAAAAAATCTACTGCAGGGCTTCCCTGGTGGCACAGTGGTTGAGGGTCCGCCTGCCGATGCAGGGGACGCGGGTTCGTGCCCCGGTCCGGGAGGATCCCACATGCCGCGGAGCGGCTGGGCCCGTGAGCCATGGCCGCTGAGCCTGCGCGTCCAGAGCCTGGGCTCCGCAACGGGAGAGGCCACAACAGTGAGAGGTCTGCGTACCGCAAAGAAAAAAAAACAAAAAAAACCCCACAAAAACAAAAAAATCTACAGATTGGGATAGGATCAAGGCATTGGGATGCAAAAATAATCCCTCTATGTGGGCAAATATCTTTTTTTAATTAATTTTTATTGGAGTATAGTTGCTTTACAATGTTGTGTTAGCTTCTGCTGTACAGCAAAGTGAATCAGTTATACATACACATATATCCACTCTTTTTTTAGATTCTATTCCCATATAAGTCATTACAGAGTATTGAGTAGAGTTCCCTGTGCTATACAGTAGGCCCTTATGAGTTATCTATTTTATATATAGTAGTGTGTATATGTCAATCCCAATCGCCCAATTTATCCCTCCCCCACCCTTTTCCCCTTGGTAACCCTAAGTTTGTTTTCTACATCTATAACTCTATTTCTGTTTTGTAGATAAGTTCACTTGTACCCTTTTCTTTAGATTCCACATATAAGCAATGACATAGGATATTTGCCTTTCTCTGTCTGACTTACTTCACCTAGTATGATAATCTCTAGGTCCATCCATGTTGCTGCAAATGGCATTATTTCGTTCTTTTTTATGGCTGAGTAATATTCCATTGTATATGTGTACCACACCGTCTTTATCCATTCCTCTGTTGATGGACATCTATGTTGCTTCCATGTCCTGGCTATTGTAAATAGTGCTGCAGTGAACACTGTGGGGCATGTGTCTTTCCGAATTATGATTTTCTCCAGATATATGGGCAAAAATCTTAATAAAATTTCGAGATGAGTAAGAAAACTTCTGAGTACTTGAGTTCCAGTTATGACATGTTACTGGTATTTGGGGTTTCCCCTCCCCTTTCCCACTGCAGAGCAATCAAGCCTAACTTTCTTCATGTGCTTCAAAGATCTGGACTTGAGCTCTAGCACTGCCTCTGTTTCCTTCCCTCCTTCCACATGCTCCTCCCAACTTCTCTCAGGGGCAGCTTTCTATGCACTCACTTCCTCCAACCACTGGGCCTTCTCAGTCTTGGCCAGACAGTCTTCCTTCAGCAAGGGCAGTTTCTGAAAGTCCATCTCTTCCATGGAGCTGCTAAATGACTGGTTCGCCTTCCTTTGGCCTCCAAAATGCTTCCCCTGTCCAACCATATCTTCCCACCTCTGCCGCCACCACCCCAGTACAAGCCTGTGTCTTACCCTGGACCAATGCGCCTGTCTCCTCGCTGCTCCGCCTGCTTCCTGTCTTAGCTTCTGCACCCCAGGCTCCACGTTACAGGCGGAATAAGCTTTCAAGTAGTAAATTAGATTACATCCATAATCAGTGTGCTGATAAATGTTTAACAGCTGCTGGGAGAGAGTATCTATGTATCTATTATACATTTTACTGATATAAAGAATGCGTATCACACAATTTACCAAAAAGTAATAAAATATACAACACTTTTTCACAGTAAATTCTATCCATATATAACCCACTGATTTTCACAGAACGGTTTCAGTGATTTTTGCCAAACTCTTGTATCCATAGTCAACCTACAGCTGCAATTCAATTATGTTTGGCAAAAGCAGATCATGTTTGGTTAATATTCAATTCAGCAAAGAAGGTGCTCATGCCACTGCAGTTCAAACATGAATGTTGGTGATTTCTTTACGTTAATGGGCGAGATGAAAGTGAAACAACAAAGATGAACGTTCGGACTACACTTTGTCTACAATATGAGTGCTTCTTTGCTGATCAGATAATAGTTTTCAAGTGCTGGAAAAATATTTCCTCAATTTTTTGTGTTATTCATAAAGGAACACACTTTGAAGTTCAATCTTTACTGTTAAAATGTTCTCCTATCACTTTCTTAGGTTTAGACAATCAACACAATAAATCAAGCTCTGATTTGCAGTGTTTTCCAATTTCCATAGTGTAAATACTACACCATGATTGATTTCAAACTACTGAAATAACATTTCTGAATGCAAAGTTGGGAAGAGATGCTGTATCACACCAATTATATAGGCTATCCATTATGCAGGATGGACAGAAGTAACTTTAAAGCATAGATAATAGTAAAATAATTAAGAAATGACGTTTTGAGCATTTATTACCGTTCTTTTTAAAGTATTTTATTTAATTGTAAGTTTCTAAATAATTTCGTTTTTAATCTTGGCCATGATGAGCAACTGACTGACAGAATTCCTGAAAATTTAGCAATCAGCTCCCCAAGCTGGTACAGCTGGCTCCAGCATTCTTCTGAATTGTCACTCCTCTGCTCAAACTTTCAGGCCACCCATTGCACTGATTATCTGGGCAATGAGTAAAGAGAGGCAATGACAATTCTCAATAAAATTAATAAGTCCTTTTGTTGTGATGAATTAACAATGAAAAAATTCTACACATCCCTCCCTGTTTTCCCAAGCTTGGTGTTTAAAAACTCCTTTGTATGCATCACCCTGTTTGACTTACAGATTCCTGTGAGGTAGCAGGGGTAGATATCATTATCTTTCTTTTACAAATAGAAAAGCAAGACTGAGAAGTGAATGACTGGCCCCAGCTGATTGAGTTAAGCCAGTGACAGAACTGGATTTCAAATTCAGGTCTCATATTGACAAACAAGAGGCTACAGAAAATTTGATTAATACTGACATCAAATTTAAAAGTTGTAACCAATGTCCTTTTTAACACTTCGGAGTCTGATATAAAGTACATTCATATCCTGTTAAGGGACACCCGCCCCCCCATGCCAAGGATGTTTTGATCTTTTAACGCCACTATTTCTAACTTAGCTTAAAACAAAACAAAAGCCCAGGGTGACCTAATAAATAAATAAGGTGTAAGCACTAAAATGAAAATGTAGGTTTTCAGAAATGAGCTGAGGTCCCACCTAGAAATGGAGCCAATTGAGACAATCTCTACCAAAGGAACACGGGATATAAAAGGAGATTAAATCAGAAGAGGAAGAAAGCTAATGACATAATGGCCAGCCACAAATGCCACGGATGAAAAACAAAGTACATAATACTTGTTACAGTGATTCAGTGTGCTTGCTCTAATATCTCCAAACACTAAAAACATTACTTTCCTGCTCACTGCAACATTTATCTCATTTATCTGCTGATATTTACTTCAACGTTGAATCAGGTACTGCTTAGACTAAGCTCTGCCGGCGTAAAGAATGTAGACTTAACAGGACACTCAGAAGCATATCATGCATACGAGTACAAATTGTGATATTTTAGGTAGCTTATGATGAAATCATTGAAAGCATCCTGAGAAGCAGCAAAACACCAGGGATGCTGATAACAATTTAACATTTCCCAGTTCATGTGAGAATGTTAATTCCAATTACAAAAAGAAGTACCAAAGTGGAATTCATTATGATTAAGAACTTGCTGTTCTAAGTGTGAATTGTTTATAAAAGGCAGGTCTGGTGTAAAATGCAAATATTGAAGCACAGAGAGATGGGGCATTCGAAGCTCAGCTGGATTCCCTTGAACCTCTTACCTCTAAAGTTAAACAAAAACAGCAGTGTTTCCCAAAGACAAGATACTATTTTAAAGAGACATCTAATAGCTATGATAGCTGTAGGAACACTTTTGTGTGTTTTTTTTTAACGTCTTTATTGGTGTATAATTGCTTTACAATGGTGTGTTAGTTTCTGCTTTATAACAAAGTGAATCACCTCTACAAATACATATATCCCCATATCTCCTCCCTCTTGCGTCTCCCTCCCACCCTCCCTATCCTACTCCTCTAGGTGGTCACAAAGCACTGAGCTGATCTCCCTGTGCTATGTGGCTGCTTCCCACTACCTGTTTTACATTTGATAGTATGTATAAATCCATGCCACTCTCTCACTTCGTCCCAGCTTACCCTTATACCCTTCCTCGTGTCCTTAAGTCCATTCTCTATATCTGCGATTTTATTCCTGTCCTGCCCCTAGGTTATGCAGAAACTTCTTTTTTTTTTCAGATTCCATATATATGTGTTAGCATACGGTATTTATTTTTCTCTTTCTGACTTACTTCACTCTGTATGACAGACTCTAGGTCCATCCACCTCACTACAAAAAACTCAATTTCGTTTCTTTTTATGGCTGAATACTCTTCCATAGTATATATGTGCCACATCTTCTTTATCCATTCATCTGTCGATGGACACTTAGGTTGCTTCCATGTCCTGGCTATTGTAAATAGAGCTGCAATGAACATTTTGGTACATGACTCTTTTTGAATTATGGTTTTCTCAGAGTATATGCCCAGTAGTGGGATTGCTGGGTCAAATAGTAGTTGTATTTTTAGTTTTTTAAGGAACCTCCATACTGTTCTCCATAGTGGCTGTATCAATTTACATTCCCACCAACAGTGAAAGAGGGTCCTCTTTTCTCCACACCCTCTCCAGCATTTATTGTTTCTAGCTTTTTTGATAATGGCCATTCTGACCGGTGTGAGGTGATAACTCATTGTAGTTTTCATTTGCATTTCTCTAATGATTAGTGATGTTGAGCATTCTTTGATGTGTTCGTTGGCAATCTGTATATCTTCCTTGGAGAAATGTCTATGTAGGTCTTCTGCCCATTTCTGGATTGGGTTTTTTTGATATTCAGCTGCATGAGATGCTTGTAAATTTTGGAGAGTAATCCTTTGTCAGTTGCTTCATTTGCAAATATTTTCTCCCATTCTGAAGTTTGTCCTTTTGTCTTGTTTATGGTTTCCTTTGCTGTGCAAAAGCTTTGTAGTTTCATTAGGTCCCATTTTTTAATTTTTATTTTTCTTTCCATTTCTCTAGGAGGTGGGTCAAAAAGGATCTTGCTGTGATTTATGGCAGAGTGTTCTGCCTATGTTTTCCTCTAAGAGTTTTAAAGTGTCTGGCCTTACATTTAGGTCTTTAATCCATTTTGAGTTTATTTTTGTGTATGGTGGTAGGGAGTGTTCTAATTTCATTCTTTTACATGTAGCTGTCCAGTTTTCCCAGCACCACTTATTGAAGAGGCTGTCTTTTCTCCATTGTATACTCTTGCCTCCTTTATCAAAAATAAGGTAACCATATGTCTGTGGGTTTATCTCTAGGCTTTCTATCCTGATCCACTGATCTATATTTCTGTTTTTGTGCCAGTACCATACTGTCTTAATTGCTGTAGCTTTGTAGTATAGTCTGAAGTCCAGAAGCCTGATTCCTGCAGCTCCGTGTTTCTTTCTCAAGATTTCTTTGGCTATTCGGGGTCTTCTGTGTTTCCATACAAATTGTGAAATTTTTTGTTCTAGTTCTGTGAAAAATGCCAGTGGTAGTTGGTTAGGGATTGCATTGAATCTGTAGATTGCTTTGGGTAGTAGAGTCATTTTTATAGTGTTGATTCTTCCAATCAAGAACATGGTATATCTCTCCATCTGCTTGTATCATCTTTAATTTCTTTCATCAGTGTCTTAGAGTTTTCTGCATACAGGTCTTTTGTCTCCTTAGGTAGGTTAATTCCTAGATATTTTATTCTTTTTGTTGCAATGGTAAATGGCAGTGTTTCCTTATTTTCTCTTTCACATTTTTCATCATTAGTGTATAGGAATGCAAGCAATTTCTGTGCATTAATTTTGTATCCTGCTATTTTACCAAATTCATTGATTAGCTCTAGTAATTTTCTGGTAGCATCTTTAGAATTCTCTGTGTATAGTGTCGTGTCATCTGCAAACAGTGACAGCTTTACTTCTTTTCCTATTTGTATTCCTTTTATTTCTTTTTCTTCTCTTATTGCTGTACTAAAACTTCCAAAGGTATGTTGAGTAATAATGGTGAGAGTGGACAACTTTGTCTTGTTCCTGATCTTAGTGGAAATGGTTTCATTTTTTTACCATTGAGAATGATGTTGGCTGTGAGTTTGTCATATATGGCCTTTTTTATGTTGAAGTAGATTCCCTCTATGCCTACTTTCTGGAGAGTTTTTATCATAAATTGGTGTTGAATTTTGTCAAAGATTTTTCTACGTCTATTGAGATGATCATATGGCTTTTACCCTTCAGTTTGTTAATATGATGTATCACATTGATTGATTTGCATATATTGAAGAATCCTTGCATTCCTGGGATAAACTCCACTTGATCACAGTGTATGATCCTTTTAACGTGCTGTTGGACTCTGTTTGCTAGTATTTTGCTGAGGATTCTTGCATTCGTGTTCCTCAGTGATATTGGCCTGTAGTTTTCTTTTATTGTGACGTCTTTGTCTGGTTTTGGTATCAGGCTGATGGTGGCCTCTTAGAATAAGTTTGGAGTGTTCCTCCCTCTGCTATATTTTGGAAGAGTTTGAGAAGGATAAGTCTTAGCTCTTCTCTAAATGTTTGATAGAATTCACCTGTGAAGCCATCTGGTGCTGGGCTTTTGTTTGTTGGAAGACTTTTAATCACAGTTTCAGTTTCAGTGCTTGTGATTGGTCTGTTTATATTTTCTATTTCTTCCTGGTTCAGTCTTGGAAGGTTGTACTTTTCTAAGAATTTGTCCATTTCTTCATGGTTGTCCATTTTATTGGCATATCGTTGCTTGTAGTAATCTCTCATGATCCTTTGTATTTCTGCAGTGTCAGTTGTTACTTCTCCTTTTTCATTTCTAATTCTATTGATTTGAGTCTTCTCCCTTTTTCTCTTGATGAGTCTGGCTAATGGTTTATCAATTTTGTTTATCTTCTCAAAGAACCAGCTTTTAGTTTTATTGATCTTTGCTATTGTTTCATTCATTTCTTTTTCATTTATTTCTGACCTGATCTTTATGATTTTTTTTCCTTCTGCTAACCTTGGGGTTTTTTTGTTCTTCTTTCTCTAATTGCTTTAGGTGTAAGGTTAGGTTGTTTATTTGAGAAGTTTCTTGTTTCTTGAGGTAGGATTGTATTGCTATAAACTTCCCTCTTAGAACTGCTTTTGCTGCATCCCATAGGGTTTGGGTCATTGTGTTTTCCTTGTCATTTGTTTCTAGGTATTTTTTGATTTCCTCTTTGATTTCTTCAGTGATCTCTTGGTTATTTAGTCATGTATTGTTTAGCCTCCATGTGTTTCTATTTTTTACAGATTTTTTTCCTGTAATTGATATCTACTCTTATAGCCTTGTGGTCGGAAAAGACACTTGATACGATTTCAGTTTTCTTATATTTACCAAGGCTTGCTTTGTGACCCAAGATATGATCTATCCTGGAGAATGTTCCATGAGCACTTGAGAAAAAGTGTATTCTGTTGTTTTTGGATGGAATGTCCTATAAATATCAATTAAGTCTATCTTGTTTAGTGTATCATTTAAAGTTTGTGTTTCCTTATTTATTTTCATTTTGGATGATCTGTCCATTGATGAAAGTGGGGTGTTAAAGTCCCCTACTATGATTGTGTAACTGTCTATTTCCCCTTTTATGGCTGGTGGAATTTGCCTTATGTATTGAGGTGCTCCTATGTTGGGTGCATAAATATTTACAATTGTTATATCTTCTTCTAGGATTGATCCCTTGATCATTATGTAGTGTCCTTCCTTGTCTCTTGTAATAATCTTTATTTTAAAGTCTATTTTGTCTGATATGAGAATTGCTAGTCCAGCTTTCTTTTGGTTTCTATTTGCATGGAATATCGTTTTCCATCCCCTCACTGTCAGTCTCTATGTGTCCCTAGGTCTGAAGTGGGTCTCTAGTAGACAGCATATATACAGGTGTTTGTTTTTTTTATCCATTCAGCCAGTCTTTGTCTTTTGGTGGGAGCATTTCATCCATTTACATTTAAGGTAATTATCCATATGTATGTTCCTCTTACCGTTTTCTTGTTTTGGGTTTGTTATTATAGGTCTTTTCCTTCTCTTGTGTTTCTTGCCTAGAGAAGTTCCTTTAGCATTTGTTGTAAAGCTGGTTTGGTGGTGCTGAAATCTCTTAGCTTTTGCTTGTCTGTTAAGGTTTTAATTTCTCTGTCGAATCTGAATGAGATCCTTGCTGGGTAATCTTGGTTGTAGGTTTTTCCCTTTCATCACTTTAAATATGTCCTGCTACTCCCTTCTGGCTTGCAGAGTTTCTGCTGAAAGATCAGCTGTTAACCTTATGGGGATTCCCTTGTATGTTATTTGTTTTTTTTTCCCTTGCTGCTTTTAATATTTTTTCTTTGTATTTAATTTTTGATAGTTTGATTAATATGTGTCTTGGTGTGTTTCTCCTTGGATTTATCCTGTATGGGACTCTCTGTGCTTCCTGGGCTCAACTGTTTCCTTTCCTATATTGGGGAAGTTTTCAACTATAATATCTTCAGATGTTTTCTCAGTCCCTTTCTTTTTCTCTTCTTCTTCTGGAACCCGTATAATTCGAATGTTGGTGCGTTTAATGTTGTCCCAGAGGTCTCTCAGATTGTCCTCATTTCTTATCATTCTTTTTTCTTTATTCTGCTCAGTTATTTCCACTGTTTTATCTTCCAGGTCACTTATGTGTTCTTCTGCCTCAGTTATTCTGCTATTGATTCCGTGTACAGTATTTTTAATATCATTTATTGTGTTATTCATCACTGTTTGTTTTCTCATTAGTTCTTCTAGGTCCTTGTTAAACGTTTCTTGTATTTTCTCCATTCTATTTCCAAGATTTTGGATTATCTTTACTATCATTACTCTGAATTAATGTTCAGGTAGAGTGCCTATTTCCTCTTCATTTGTTTGGTCTGATGGGTTTTTACCTTTCTCCTTCATCTGCTGTGTGTTTCTCTGTCCTCTCATTTTGCTTAACTTACTGTGTTTGGGGTCTCCTTTTCACAGGCTGCAGGTTCGTAGTTCCCATTGTTTTTGGTGTCTGCCCCCAGTGGCTAAGGTTGGTTCAGTGTGTTGTGTAGGCTTCCTGGTGGAGGGGACTAGTGCCTGTGTTCTGGTGGATGAGCCTGGATCTTGTCTTTTTGCTGGGAGGGACTATGTATGGTGGTGTGTTTTGGGGTGTCTGTGAACTTAGTATAATTTTAGGCAGCCTCTCTGCTAATGGGTAGGGTTGTGTTCCTGTCTTGCTAGTTGTTTGGCATAGGGTGTCCAGCACTGTAGTTCGCTGGTCGTTGAGTGGAGCTAGGTCTTAGTGTTGAGATGGAAGCTTTTGCCGTTTGATAATACGTGGAGCTGGGAGGTCTCTGGTGGACCAATGTCCTGAACTTGGCTCTTCCACCTCAGAGGCACAGGCCTGACACCTGGCTGTAGCACCAAGACCCTGTCAGCCACATGGCAATAAGATGTCCTTGTCAAATGGGGTCCTAGCTGATTCTGAACAGAACCATGAGACACACAGAGACATTCCAGGGACAGTTTTTTTAAAATAAGTTCTGACAACCCACATAAGATGCTCGTGTTGGCTTAATATAAAATTAACATATTCAATGGACTATCATATTCAAAATTATTAATACATATAAAAATTTATTTGATTCCCATTTTCATTTGATATCATAGATCTAAAGTGGGGTGGAGGGATAGGATGATAGAATCAATGGAAACTACAGCCACGACAAGGAATCATGGGCTATAGGAAAATAAGTTACAAGGTCTCCTTATGTCAAAGGAAACATGTGATAAACAACAGTAAAGGTGGGAATGAATGTGGTATACGCTGTGCTCTTTCTTCATCAGGCTGTCTCTTAACTGAAACTACTGAATGCATTCATCTCAAGTAATCCAGGTTCTCCATTCTCCCTGGAAAACATACTGATTGATGCAGGGCAGGCTGAACACTGGGGCCGAGATTACTTCCTGTACTCCACACATTGCTGTTCCCACCAGTTATGCTCTGTGCTTACCAACACTTCCTGGTGTTTTGGGAGTTTTTTTCCCCAAAAAATATGTTTATTCCATTTGTGTCGTTCTTGTAATTACTTGATTTAATTAAATATTAAGTAAAATGATGAAATATGAGTAATAGAAGAAATAGTTGTTGTTCTATAAAATCTAAATGGAAAAACGCCCTATAAATAACTGCTGTCAAACTAGGTGGATGTAAGACTACTTTAAAAGATTGTGGCAAGGGCAGGGGGGATGAACCATAAAAATTTAGAAATCTACACTCATTTTGTAAGTATTTTAATTTGTTGCTCTTTAAAGAAAACTGGGGAAATCGTAATACTACATATTAATAATAATTGCTAATGATGATCGAACACTTAATATACCCCAGGAATTAGTCTAAGCACTTCACATATATTGAACTTGTTTACTGTTTATAATAACTTGAATTAATACTATTATCATCCCCATTTTATAGATGATGGAAACTGAGGCACAGAGAGTTAGGTTGCCCAAGGTTACATTCTTCATAGAGGTGGTGGAGGCCAGCCAGCCAGTCTGGCTCTTAACAGCTATGCTGTACTGATGCCATGTGGGTACAGTTTATACATGAATGAAAACATGGAACGCCAGTCAGTGGGCTCCCCAAAGCTTTAGACCTTCATCAGAGGATTAGAAAATAAATGTTCAATCACAGGTTGTAGGTTTTAAAGCTTAAAATTTCCAAGTATAATTTTTTTTTTAAGATTCCCTTGCTTTAACTTTTTTTTTTTTTTTTTCCGGTACGCGGGCCTCTCACTGATGTGGCCTCTCCTGTTGCGGAGCACAGGCTCCAGACGCGCAGGGTCAGCGGCCATGGCTCACGGGCCCAGCCGCTCCGCGGCATGTGGGATCTTCCTGGACCGGGACACGAACCCGTGTCCCCTGCATCGGCAGGCAGACTCTCAACCACTGCGCCAACAGGGAAGCCCAACTGTTTATTTTTTAACTGACTTTTTAATTGAATTAAATACCAGTCCAGTCCCATCAGTGAGAAGGTTTTACCCTCTACGAAGGGGCAAGTGAAAACGGTGGTCTTAAGTACATACCAGAATGGGAGTTGAGATCTGTGTACACTGGCATAGGGATTTACTGTAGATACTTGAGCAGGAGCATGACAGGATTTCATTGATTTGGAGGAGTAATCTGGCAGTGAGGGCTGGATTATTTTAATAGAAATGATACAAGAGATGAACAAAATGGGAGAACTCACTTGGATAATATATCAACTGCTATATAAATGTAAAAAGTGGTTTGGTTACTATTCAGGTTTAAGGTTTTATTGACCTTAGGACACAGTCTCAGACCCTTTCCATTCCTTCCTTCCTTCCTTCACTCATTCATTTAACAGATATCCACTGGGCACCTACTATGCGCTAGTGATATAGCGATGAAAAAGACAGACACAGGCTCTGCCACCACAGGGCTTTTATATTCTAGTGGAGGACACAGAAATTTAACAAATGAATCCAGAAATAACAAACTATCACTGTAATGTGCTACCAAAGTACAGGACAGTATAGGAACAAACAGTAATAGGTCTTTGTTTGTTTTAGGAAGGAGTACTCGGGTGTTTAAACGTAAGACAGTTAAAATGAGGATCTTGAGTACTACCTGTACACATTTCATTAACTCATTTGGCCTCCACAACAATTCAGTAAAAGTGATATTATGACTAGTTGACTGAATGTTTTACTATAACTACGTACTGGTCTGTGTTGTAGGAGTGGGACATATAGCAATGAACAAGACAGAAAAGGTTCTTGCCTTGATTGAGTTTGGATATATTACCTTCATTCTCACCTTTGCTTCTGAGACAATCAAATATATTCCCCCTCAGACGGGGATTCATCCTATTTCTTCTCCTGTAGTAATTATAACTTCCCAGGGTTACAGATTAGTAATTTTCATATCTACAGATTTAAGATAGTATATATAAAACACTTTCAATGGTGCCTGGCAGATAGCAGAAGTTCAATAAATATAAACTACTGTTAGAATTGCTGTTGTTATTACAATGCTTAATCTCATGTCTTTTCTGGTACACTGGATTTCATTTCTTGAACTAAATTCCATACACACTTACTGCAAGCCTATCATGGAATTTACATACTCTTTCATGGAAGTTACAAGATCAGTGAAGAAAAATCTCGTTAATAGTGTCTATTTCTATCCTCCATGCTTAGCTGTGTGGTCTTGGATACACCTCAAGCTCTGTAAGCCTCAGTTTCCTCATGTTGAAAAATTAGAGTAATACCTATCCATTCAGCTATTGTCAGCAGAAGTGGGCAGCAGACGTGTGTGTATGTGTCTGTTGGGTTAATCAATAAATGTTAGCCATAAAGCACAATTCTAACTCTGAAAAGCAAACACTGGGCTAATCTACAGTTTGTGCATGCTTTCAAATGAGCATGCAAGACTAAAGAATGAGAGTTTTTTTCTATCAAATTAAAAAATTAACAGGCATATTTAGACCACTGAAAAGAAAAAATCAGGAAAATTCCACACTTTTGCTCCATTGAAAGTGTTTTCAAGGGTGATTTTTAATTTGAAATGATGTGTCCTCTCCCATTTTAAAGTTATCCACTGGACCTGCAGGAAAAAATGAGTGGGGAGAAAGTTAACTGGGAACTCTTATAAAAGCGGATGTTGTTTAAAAGCAGGGTATCCACCACCTACAATGTGAACAGGTAAGAGAGATGAGGTGGATTTCTTTTAGAGCACAGATTCAACTATGCAACAGGTTTATGGTATGGGAAGAGGTACTTGATTAGGTATCTGTTATGGTCCCTTTACATATATATGTACAAATTATTATATGTAATATACTACATATATAAATAGTTCCTACTATTCTAAGCAGATGTACAAGGATGATCATTTCAGTACGTTACTTAACTCATTTTTAAAACATGCATAACATTTTGTATTGTAGGTTTGAGTCTTGATTTTTTTTTCATGAAGCTGTTGGTTGTTTGGGGACCCAATGCAGCAAAGACATCTGATTCTAATATTTGAGACTCAGAAGGCAGGACACCTGGCAGGT
Source organism: Tursiops truncatus (assembly GCF_011762595.2). Lineage (NCBI taxonomy): Eukaryota > Metazoa > Chordata > Mammalia > Artiodactyla > Delphinidae > Tursiops > Tursiops truncatus. Next base: position 119,574,477 of record NC_047036.1, on the reverse strand, counting down.
AGGCTAAGTAGCGTTCTCGAGTCAATTCTCATTTACTATCCACTATGAGCACCCAAGACAGGGGCCTCCCTCCAGTTGACTTGAACCAAGGGAAAGAAAAGAGGAATCATCTCGTCTGTATCCAGAGGGGTTTTGTTAACAACTGGGTTGCTCGGCTTTCTTCATAAAAATTCTCCTGGCTGAGGGTTCTAGCAGCCAGGGTTGGCTGAGGGTTGGCAAAGGTCTTGGTTCCCTTCTCTCTTCCGAGGCTGTGAGCGTATCTTCCTTTGCCAAGATGGCGGCCCTGGCATCATCTGGAGGCGGCCCGCGCAGATCGCCTTCGGGCGGGCGGCTCGCTAATAGCCTAGTTCTCTCCCGTCATCTCGAACGACACACGGGGCAGCGCCTACACCCCAGAACCGAGAGAGGGCAACCTAGGCTGCCCGCTAGAGAGAACCTTGGCCAAGATGGTGGACGCGCGGCCGGGCGGTGTCAGCTGCCTTTACCAAGATGGCGGCAGGCGGCTTCCGGCACGCACTCCCCCCAAATCCTCTGCAAGATGTCAGGGCAGAGCAGCTGCCGCCGGTCTGAGCGCGGCCGGGCGCCCGGGCAGAGCTAGGTGGAGCTGCGGCAGCCTCCGACCCCGGCTGCAGCTGGCAAGCGCTGTCACCTGTGGGGTCGCAAAAGTTACCTCCCCAACCCCTAAAGCAACACAGCACAACCTTCCTCCGAGTCACACAAATCATAATATGTGCCGCCCAAGGTAGGCGGCTCGATCCCGGCGTCGCCCAAGCCCTCCAGACGCGGCGAGCTGGGGAAGGGGGCTGGGGCGGGGGCCACCGGCGCGGACTCCTCTCGCCCCACTCCCCTTTCGTTGGGGACAGGCCACGTGCTTCCCTCGGACAGAGGGGGAGGCGCGTAACGGGAAGAGCTGGAAGGAGTTTAATGCTGACATTTTAAAGCTGCGTGTGTTCTGTTTTATTTGGAGGGATGGGGGTCCCACGAACACGAAAGGGTGGGCGACGCATTGAGGCGAGTGCAGCAAATGTCAAGATTCGGGGGAGGGGCCTCCGCGGGAAACTTGGACGTGGGCCCCGAAGGGGGTGGAAGGAGAGGTCAGGAGTTGGGGTGGGGGAAGGAGGGCGTACTGTGCAAGCAACTTACTGTTTCGCTTGCAACTTGCTTTTAAGCCTGACACCTCCCGCTTTCCTTAAAAATAATAATTTAAAAATGCAAAGAAATCCAGTTCGCTGGAGGTTTTGCATTTGGCGTGCAACTTCCTTCAAGTGTGAGCGCGCTAGGAGGGAGGGAGAGATGGGGGTTGAACTTGGCAGGCGGTGCCTCCTTCTGCCGCCGCCGCCGCCGCCTCGCAGGCTCGGAGAAGAGGGTGGGGGACAGTCGGGGCGCAGGGGAGGGTGGGTTCTGCTTTGCAACTTCTCTCCCGGTGCGAGCACGCGGCGGCGGCTGCAGGCAGGGCCGCCCAGACGATGCGGGGGTGGGGGACCGCCGGCACGCGACTCCCCCCCGGCCCAGAGTATGTATGCGCCGACCCCCTTCCCTGCCCTCCCCTCCCTGAAGCCTCCCCAGAGGGCGTGTCTGGCCGTCCGGCCCTACGAGGGGCCGAGACGCCGCTGCACCGTTTCCGTGCAACCCTGTAGCCTCGTGCGAAGTGACACACTTCGCTCAACTCGGCCCGGGGGCGGCCGCGCGGACCACCCTCGCGGCTCTGCTGCGGGCCGCGCCCCGGCTCCCCCAGCCAGCCCGCTGTCACCCGCAGGGGCGCTGACGGTTGCTGCCGAGGGACCGGGCGAGCTCCGGAGTGGGTCGGGAGTCGCAGAGCTGGGCTGGGGCGGGAAGGAGCAGCGAGAAGAGAAACTAGAGAAACTCGGCTTCCCTCCGAAGCCCGCCCCAGAAAGACCAGGTCGGCCCCCGCCGCCGCCTCCTCTCCTTTTTCCTGGGGGGTGAGGGGTGGGGGTCGAGGAGAAGCCTCGGGCGCCCAGGAAGCAGCCTCGGCGGGGGCCGTGCCGGGGGGCCGCGGGCGGGCAGGCGCCGTCGCGGCCGGGGTGGCGGGGCCCGCGCGGAGGGCGTGGGGGCGGGGGCCGCAGCCGCCCCTGCAGTTGCCTAGCGTCGCCAACAGGTTGCACCGTTCCCCGCGCCGCCGCGCGGCCCCTCGGGCGGGGAGCGGCCGGGGGTGGGGTGGGAGCGCGTGTGTGTGCGAGTGTGTGCGCGCCGCGGCGCCGCCTCCGCCCGCCCCCAGCTCGGTCCCGCTCGTCTGCAGCGGCCGGGCGGCCCTTTCGCTTGTCCGCGCTGCCTCCCCTCCTCCTCCTCCTCCTCCATTTTGCGAGCTCGAGTCTGTGAGGGGAGCCCCAGTCACCGCCCGCCCGTCGGGGACGGATTCTAGTGGGTGGAAAGAGACGCAGCAGCCGGAGCGGCGGGAGCGGCGGGGCGCCGGCACGGAGGACGCGCGCCCGAGAGCCCCGGCCCGCGAAGACGGGCGCGGGGCGGGGAGCTGGCTTGTCAGCCGGGAAATGGGAGACTTTCTCAAATAGGGGCTCTCCCCTCCCCCCATGGAGAAGGGGGCGGCTGTTTACTTCCTTTTTTTAGAGAGAAAAAAAATCTCTCGCTCCCGCTCCTCCTGCTTTCACACGCTAAGTTGTTTATCTCGGCTGCGGTGGGAGCGGCGGACGGTGTGGGGTGAGTGGCGCCGCCGGCAGAGGTAAGGGGAGGGGAGGGCCGGGGGCTGGGCCCCCACGGGCGCTCGCTCCCCGAGGTGCGGGCCGGGGCCGGGAGGCCGTTCGGGGGCGCCGCGGGAGCCTGCAAAGTTTTATTAGCTTCGGGTAGTGGGGGTGGGGGCTGGCGAGGGCCGGGGGACGGTGACGACAGGGCAGCGCGCGGGTGACAGCGCTGGCCTCTTCCTCTCCCTGGACCGCCGTCCCCTGGCCGAGGGGGAGGAACCCGAGCTCTCTGCGAGTGGAGCCTCGTCGAGCCGTCCGGGTTTCCAGGCTCTCGTTCGCTGGTGAGGAATCCTGGTCTCTCTCTCTCTCTTTTTTTTTTTTTCCTTCTTCCCCAAGTCCCTTTTCTTTTCCCTCCCAGGGGGCCTCCCAGACACCCATTTTTTTGGTGAACGCTGAGCCGCGTCTGAATCCTGCTCGCCCGACTCTGTCCGCTCCACCCTAGAGCGCCCGAGCGCGAGCAGGGTTTGTGTCGAGGCTCCAGTGCGTCTCCTTTCTGGCGGGCGCGCAGGGGTGTGTGTGAGTGTGTGTGTGTGCGCGCGTGTACACACGCAGGGGGCTGACAGCCTGCTACTCGGAGACTTCGGCCAGGGCTGGTGTTATCTGGTAGAAGTGGGCGTGTCGGAGAAAGAACTCAACAGGTCTGGACATATTTCTTTTTTAACCTCGCGCTTTTCTCTACCCCCCCCCCCCCCCCGCCCCGCGAGGGTTTGTTCTTTAGCGCTTGGCATCACTTCGCTCCTGACGTTTTGAAGTGGCCCCTTTTAGAAGAAGACCCTCCCGAACCATAATAGTTTCGTGGTGCGATTTTTGACAAGCGCTAGTCGGACGTTTTGAGGTTGCAGACTTGGTAATTGCAGCCTTGTAATGCTGCTTAAGACCCCTTGGCATGGTTCATTAAGGCCAATTACTGTGACAGGGTTATTTGCAATTTAAACGGGGGGATAAAATCGTTTGAGGGATCGTTTCGTTTTATGAAGTATTGTTTTGGTTTCGAGTTTGAAGGCAGCTGTCAAAGTGGCGTGGAAATTCATTAGGCTCCATTTGATACCTTGTGTTTAGAGATCGTTATCAGCTAAACACGGCGGAGGGGCGGGGAGATAAGCAGTTTACCCTCAACCTCAAGATTTGTAGTGGCACGTCCCCACCTCTCTGTCTACCTTCATCACGCTCCACTTTTAGCGAGGGCCAGTGAAGTTTATGCTTCTTAAAGTCTCTATACGGGAAAACTCGCCTTTCATTGGACAGGATTTGACTATACTGTCGCAAATATGCTTATCAAAGTCTCTGCCCGCCTCTTAAAACATCTTGATTGTCAACAATCTTCTAGCAACCTAACCCTCTTGAGAGTAGGCTCAGAATTAGGATAGGTGAAGGTTTAGAATGCAGGGAGAATTATTCTGAGCATTGTATTATTTTACTTGGATTTATATGAATGTGATTTTACAGTTCTGGGGTGGTTATTTTTCCCTTTGTTTTTCAATACTTCGATATATGGAAAGGAAAATCTTAATTTAGAGACATAATAGTATTTCATACTGAGGGTCTTAAGCAGTTTTAAAAGAAAATGTAGCTTCATCTAGATTTTATTGTGTTGTAAGGGTTTGAGAGAGCTATATTTCTTATACCGTATTTAAAATATTGTAATGAGAAGCTACTACACATTCCTTTTTAAATCTAAATTTTAGTTAGCTTGTATACAGTGTGTTTCATTTCATATGTCCAAAATTTGAAAGCAGGCACTATTAGGCACATTCAGTAAGAAATATCGGTTAAAAATAGGAGCCTTTTCCTACCCTATTGGAAGATGAGCAGACCATCATTGTTTATCTTCCAAGTAAAATGCATGGTTCACCAGTAGATTGTACTAAAAGGTTTGGATGTGTGACCAGCTGGTAGGAGAGGAATTGGGAGTAATTAGAGATAGAGAATTCTAGCATAGTGTTTATCAGATTTTATGTTTATTAGTTCTCAGAAAAGCCAACAGCCTTGACTGGTTGAAAAGAGGTAGGAATTTCAATGATCATACTTCCTTTTTTTTAATTAAATACTTTGACATCAACTTGAACCTTCAGAATAAACAGATGTAATGAATTATAATGTCCGTGATTAACAAAGTTACCAATTTGTGAGTGGCAGGATGAATAGCCAGGCTTAGTTTGATACAGTTTTGTTCTCAGCTGTGCAAATGGACTGCATTGTACTTTTAAATGTGGCACACTGAATGCGAGCAGGAGACACGGCTTTTATTTTACGGAAGTCAGAATCTACTCTTCTGATAACAAGGAATTAGATTCGGAATTAACTAAAAGGTTCATTTAACAGGCTCTTACTAATCGGATCACGGTGATAATGTGATTTTATAGCTTATTATGTCCCCCTCTCTTTTTTTTGTAGCTGATATTCACTGATGGACCCCAAGGAATCATTAAGCCCCCCCAGTAGAGAAGAAATCCCCAGCAGTGTGCTTAGTCGAGAGAGGGGAAATGTGATGGACTTCTATAAAACCCTAAGGGGAGGAGCTACTGTGAAGGTTTCTGCATCTTCACCCTCACTGGCTGCTGCTTCTCAGGCTGACTCCAAGCAGCAAAGACTTTTGGTTGATTTTCCAAAAGGCTCCGGAAGCAATGCGCAGCAGCCAGATCTGTCCAAGGCAGTTTCACTATCAATGGGACTGTATATGGGAGAGACAGAGACAAAAGTAATGGGAAATGACCTGGGATTCCCACAGCAGGGCCAAATGAGCCTTTCCTCTGGGGAAACAGACTTTCGGCTTCTGGAAGAAAGCATCGCAAACCTCAATAGGTCGACCAGTGTTCCAGAGAACCCCAAGAATTCAGCATCAGCTGCTGCCTCTGCTGCCCCCACAGAGAAGGAGTTTCCAAAAACTCACTCTGATGTATCTTCAGAACAGCAAAATTTGAAGGGCCAGACTGGCACTAATGGGGGTAATGTGAAGTTGTATACCACAGACCAAAGCACCTTTGACATATGGAGGAAAAAACTCCAGGATTTGGAGTTTTCTTCTGGGTCCCCAGGTAAAGAGACAAGTGAGAGCCCTTGGAGCTCAGACCTCTTGATAGATGAAAACTGTTTGCTTTCTCCTTTGGCAGGAGAGGATGATCCATTCCTTCTGGAAGGAAACTCAAAAGAGGACTGTAAGCCTCTTGTCTTACTGGACACTAAACCTAAAATTAAGGATAATGGAGATCTGATCTTATCAAGCCCTAACAGTGTGCCACTGCCCCAAGTGAAAACAGAAAAAGAAGATTTTATTGAACTCTGCACCCCTGGAGTAATTAAGCAGGAGAAACTGGGCCCAGTTTATTGTCAGGCCAGCTTTTCTGGAGCAAATATAATTGGTAATAAAATGTCTGCCATTTCTGTTCATGGTGTGAGTACCTCTGGGGGACAGATGTACCACTATGACATGAATACAGCATCCCTTTCTCAACAGCAGGATCAGAAACCTATTTTTAATGTCATTCCACCAATTCCTGTTGGTTCAGAAAATTGGAATAGATGCCAGGGATCTGGAGATGATAACTTGACTTCCTTAGGGACTTTGAACTTCTCCGGTCGATCGGTTTTTTCTAATGGCTATTCAAGGTAAGATTAATGCTTTCTGTTTCTTGAGAATGGTACATTTAAGATCAATTGATAGATTTAAATATTCATTTATTTGAATGTGTTCGACAACAATTCAAGTGCTTTTTCATGTGAATAAGTTTAAGCGGGCTCTTGAAAGTAGGCATGGTAGAAAACCTAAGTGATTGGTCTGTACAAAACCCTTCCCAGTATTTTTTTTTTTTCCCCCTGAAATAATGGTATTTAGTATCCCATTGGCCAGTAATAGAAATTTTTATGTAAAAATTTAAAAGAATACTGCTCATTTACAGGTGTCTTTAGTAAAAAATATGTAAATTCAAGGGGCTATAGTGTTTAGAAATATATATTTATTGTGCATATTTTTAAAGCTGTTTTAGAATATGCTCTTACACTACGATGAAAAACACCCGTAATACTTCACGTAATCAAACGTTGTGCTGTATTTGTACATTTGTGAAGTGTTAGCCTGAGGAGATTGAAGGGTTAAAAATTAGAAGTACTAACAATGAACCCTTTTCTTCAAACTGAACCTTGAAGAATCTGAGTTCTGAGATTGCTAAAGCAATGCAGTCAGTGCGCAGTGTACCTGACGAGAGTGTTAGACGTGGGACTTGCCCACAGCGTTCCTGACCTAAAGCAGATAAGTTGTGTCTGCTGATTGGTCTCTTTAAGAAAGGAATTGGTGGCAACACGGTGCTTGATTTTACTTTCAAATGTTCTTACAAGTTCTCAAGTAGATAGCTGATGGCCAACATTGTTGAGCTTCAGTCTCAGCTATGTTTGATTTGTTTCTCTGTCTCCTTCTTTCTGCATCATTTTTAAGTATATTGACATTTCCTTTTGACCTCAAAAAGGTCTGTTAAAATGTAATTACCAGGAGAAAGTTCTAAATGTAGGTGTATCTTCCTAGGAGTTAAGTTCTCTATCCTGCACCCCCACCCCCAGTTCAGATAAATGTATATCACATTTTAGGTGTGAAGGAAAATATAAAAATGTAATTGTAGAGACACAAGATTGATTGATTAATCAGTGGGTTTTTTTGAGGGAGGAGGAAGGGCATAGTAGACACAGTGATTTCTTTGTATGTAAGTACTGTAAGTTCTTAAATATTCGTGTTCACATTAACTAGTCATTGAAGATTTTATTTAAAACTCTCTTTAAAAATGCTTTTTCTGTTAAAGGTATATTCTAATACTGAGGTGTCTCTTTTCTTTCCTCTTTAAGTAGGAAGCTTTGCTTGTTGGGGAAAAAATTTAGACTTAGATTTAGGCTATGTTCTGTTCCTTTAAAAGGCTTAGATGTTTCTTATCAAAAGAAAAAAAAATCCTTGGCTCTTGTGTGTCTTAACGTAAACTACCTACTAATCTATTATTAAAATAATAATTATCTTTTACTTAGAAGAACACTTCAGCTTTTTATTGCTATCATTCTGAATTGAAGGTTTAAAATGTTTTCAGTAAGGAGATTTGAGATGTTATCGCATAAGCTGTTGTGTTTAAACGTTAAAAGACATGCTGTGTTTTAAATTTTTCAATCTCAAATTTTTGGCAGTGGAATTGATGATTGAATGTGCTTGTTTGTCTTGAAAGAGTAAGTACAGTTGGTTTGACTAAGCTTTCTGTAGGAAACTTACATTGATTTATAAAACATGGAATCGTACAAAGAAAAATCATATATCTTAGGAAAAGCTTGGTGATTATTAATGCTTTTTGTTCTGATAATCAGCATGGTAATGTTATCATTTTCCTTACTGTAAAAAAGGCATGGAACAAGAACTTACCATTTTCCATTCACAATGAACTTTCATTAAGCCCTATAGAATCTAGGATCTGGAGAGTAAGTCTTAGATGAATATAGTTATCCTTAAATCATTAAAGATCATTTTAGTACTTTTTCTAGTAGTTTATAACATTTAAAGTGTGTCAGCCTCATAACAGCCATATGATAGTAGACAAAGCAATGATGATGTGGCTCTTTCAAGATTCTTTAATATCCAGTGAAATGATTATTTTATGCCGATGTGTGAGTTGGAATTATAATCAGTAGTTTGTGTCCTAATGAAAAGGTATAATATCTTTACAGGATAGTTTGAGAAAGCTTGAAAATTTTGTACCTTATGGGATTAACATTGGGAACTGTGATTACCCAGAACAAAGCTTCTTCCAAATAAATTGAAACAATGTTTCTTTTTCACCATCATTGAATTAGCCTGTTGTTTCCAAACAATAGCCTTGATATAACTAAAATTGGTTGCTTTCTCTTCTCTATATGTTACTTTGGTTCCAGCCAAACATTAAGGCCAGTGACCCTGAGTAATCAGCAGGTAAATCAACATGTTGAGACAACTATACTGAATACTGACTTTCTGAATTTAGATATAGAAATATTAAATCCACTAATAACTTGCCTTCTATTTAAGTTTTTTTAAAGCAAAAATTGTAATTTGACTTTTTAAGATGTCACCTAAAATTGCTTTTTCTTAGTATGCTTGAAAAAAGTCACTTTACACTCTGTTTTGGGAGGGAAGGCAATTCCTTCTGATGTGTCAACATAGCACAACATCCAGTTATTATGTTAAATTGTAAAATTATGAGTGTCATGATTGAGCATAGTAAAGTTTTTTTTTTTAAGGTTTAAGTTCGTTGATAGTAAAACAAGAGAAACCTCATTGATACTCAAATACATTCTTTAAGTAAAACGAACTAGCCATTCTACCTTAATATGCTTTTTAAATTCTGAAATTCAGTAAATTTAGCATAAACGTGTAACATTGATGAAGGCAGATTTCTGCATGATTTGATTTTCAGCATTGTTTTACTTGAGCATTAATGGTGAAACTGCTGAAAAGAGGCAAAGAAGTAAATGGTTTCAGGTGGAATTAGAGCTTTTATTGGGATTATGTTGAAACTTTAGTGTTAAAAAGTTGATCGTTTTCTGAAGAGTATGATTATTGGAGAGAAAGAATGACGCAAGATGAATTTGTAAATTCAGTCTTAGGTGGAGTTTAGGGCTCTGTTGGTTGCCATTTAATGAAGCTATGAAAATTTATGTAGATTTTAACAGCTCATTATTAATTGCACCTGTGTCTAATTTTATTAACATAATGCAAATGAAGACCTGTACAAGCATAGGATGAGTGAAGCAAATTCTGTCCCTTTTTCATTTTTCTAATTAACATCATGTTGAATGTTTTCTCAGAGAAGGGAGGCATAAAGAAGAGATTTTTATTGATTTTCCCCCTTTTTTATGGATACTTTCTTTACTTCCTTTTTCCTCTCCTTCCAGAGGTTCTGCCAGTGAGTGTTTCAGTGTCTTTTTTAACCTTAATGTTTCTGATATTCACTCATAAAACGATTTCTGAATGTTAAAGGAGATTTGCTTTTGGCTCTTTGTGTATTTTTAGCTTTATGATAATCTTTTCCTTTTCTTAAAACCCTCTACTTCTTTATGGCTATATTAGTAAAAGGAAAAAAAAAAAACACAAGGTAAAACACATTGTGTATTCAGGTGTGTCAATTTAGTGTGGAATGACTCCAGTATAGAAATGTGTGATTAGCGTGTGGTCAGATTTTATTGAAATTACTTCTTGTGATGTTTCTTTGGCTAGTCCATTATATTTTTATAACTGATAAAATAATTTGTATTATAATGCTGTTTTGGTTTTATCTATTGATGTTACAGATATTTTAGTTAATCTGACCACTTTCAACATTATGTTGACTGTTTATAAATTTTATGAAAGACCTATTCTGAAACATACCTTCCATAAATGTAGCTTAAATGCAAATTGTAATAGTAGTAAAATTCATATGTGTGTAGAGATCACTTTAGGGGCTTTTTGAGATTTTAGTGAAGGAGAGATTGACTCAAAAGGGTTTATTTTAGTATGAGTGACTAATGTGAAAGAACATCTGTATTAATTGGTTGATTATAAGTCTTAATCCACACTGGCCTGCAGGTGATTGAAATAGGCTAGTTGTTAGGAAATCTTAATTTACGTTGGGTTTAAAATAAGCCTGGGACATATTTCTTAAAACCCACTTTTTCTTACTTTTAAGATCACACCTAATTTTACTGAGCAGTAAGTTCTCATTATGTACTGCTGTTTATCTGAGCAAATTAAATAGACAAAATAGGTTTGTGCCTAATAGCATTTACCCTTCTGAGGATATCCTGGTAATTGGGTAATGCCGTTTTTACAGGTATTTGCCAAAGTAATGGGCACTTGCTTCCATATTTCTGAGTCAAGGAAAATGTATATTGGTAAATCGTGTTGCAAAAGAATTTTCAAGAAATATTTTGTTGAATTAAACTATAACTGAAAAAAATCAACTACTTATTGACCTCTATAGAAGTGTTTCGAAGCCCATGCTCTCCTTACTTCTGTAACTTCAGAGAGCCAGCTGCTCTCATTTCCTTCTGGCTTGTTCTACTCGTGTTTTGTATTTTCAAGTAAATAAAAATATTCTTATGGGGAACTTCCATTTAGGGGAAAAAAAAAAAGAAAAGATCTGTTAAGTGTTCCTCTCTCTTTGAATTGTGCATGATCATTTTTATGTTAGCCTGGATTAGAGTGTGAGTTTTAATGGTAATTTTTGTATTGATTTTACCCAGTAAGTTATAGTTTAGAAAGTAAGCAGTTTTATAGTGGTTCAAAAATTAGTTGTAGAGAGTGATTTCAACCCCCAGACACCTAATTTTGACAGGTTGCCTTTTTATTCCTCACTACCGTCACAAATGTCCCTTGAATACCGGTTTCCAGTGGAGTTTGTGAATTAGAGGGTATTGGGGGAAGGCAGGCAAGAGAGGGAGGGGCGGTGGAGATGTGGAAAGGTGGAAGATAAGTTTAGAAACATCAAGAGCAATTCCGAAAACCAACAATTTGGATCAGCTGTCACGAAGTCAGAGGACTAAAAAAAGAAAAATTTAGGGCTGTGTTTCAGGATTACAATTTAGTTTCTTTTATCTGAGGTAAAAATCTAAAGCTAATTGTGGCAATATAACCCTGATGTTTATAGGATTACGTTGTTGTCTTTTGCTATACTTTATTACCAAAAAAAAAAAAAAAAAGATGGAATGGAGATTTTAATTCCTTTTAGATTATTTCAGCTAAGATCAAGTTCATATTTTCCCCATTTTTATAGGCTGCTATTTAATCAATAACAATCTAATTACTGGCATGTAGTTGAAACAAGGATGATGTGTTATGTTGATATAACCACTTTATATTTCCTAGTGCACTTTGACATACACTGTCATCTGACTATGGAGTACAACCCTCTTCTCTAGTAATATATTTCCATGGGTTGCATATTTTTCTGCTGGAATGTTAAGGAAATAAGTTCTTATTTATGTTACATATATATAATAAATTATGGGATTCTGCAGTTGCCAGATGGTCATTTAAACTATTTATATTGCAATATGGTCCTTAAAGCCAATTATTTTGAATGGAGATGTGTCATCACCTAATTTTATCTCTGGGCCAGTTTAAATATTAATGACTTATCTTAGTAGAGCTGCATGCTTAAACATACTTTTCCAGAGTAACTCAAATATTAATTTTGAGTGCTTTAAAACTTTTTTTCTTTTGAGCAAGTTTCAGCGAGATTAAAACTATCTATAATACAACAAATTTAGTGAAAGCCTCTTATTTTAGAATTTTTTTCTTTCACGCTGTTAGCGCTCCAAAAATATCTGTGGGGAGAGAAAGGTTTAATGATATGATTAGCTGTAAATGTTTAGCACGTTATCTTACATGGAATTTTAATTTTTTTAACAATTTGAGAGTTCAACTTAAGTATGCAGTGTTTAGGACATACAGTTTGTTGCAATAAATGTTAACTTTTCTTTTTACAATAAAATTAACCTTTATTCTAGTTGATTTCATAATTATTCTTAATATTTAGCTGTGGCTATTATGAAAGTATATTTGATAGCCAATTTTTTAAAGCTATTGTGAAATGACATCTAACTTAGTACATGCTTTATTATTTCATGCTGGTTGGGGCAATGCAGTGACTTATGACCTTATGATTGTCACATGTTGAACTGTAAAGCTCTACCGGTTTGCTATGGACACTTTTACTTTGTTGTTGTTTTACTGTTTTTGTGCTTTTGTAATTATTGGGGATAAGGGTTTTCTTAATTTTAAGATGATATAAATTGCAAGTTTGGTGGTTTTTTCCCCTAATCTTCAAATCCCTTCCAAACAATTTAATTTAGTTATTCAATAGTAGAAATAGTAGAAGGAAGTAGACCAAAAATTAGAAGACTTGAGTTCTCAGGCTGAGCTGAACAAATCTATGACCTTGAGTAATTAGGTGTTTTAGAGTCAAAATATTTTCTTTACAATTATATACGAATTATTTTCAAAACGTGTGTGTACTTCTGTTTCTAAAATTCTACAATCTTCTTAACCTATTGTTTTAGTGAAGGAGGCAACTGGGGTAGGGAATGATATACTAAAACTGGGTCTTTGTACATTATCAAGAAGTACAAGACAAGAATGAACCCAGATTTGGTATTTTTATGAAATAATAATTTAAAATAACGTAGTTGGTGGTACATAGAAAATAATATGTAAACACTGTTGTTGGTAGAGCCAGAGAGGTGGGGCTCTTGGGTTCTCAAGCTTGCTTTCTATGTTTGGTACAATGATTTTAGATTAGAGCTTAAGGGGAGTTGAGAGCTCATCTACTCCCCACACTCTCATTTCTGAGATGAGGAAATGAGACCTATAGAAAGTGTCTAGAGAAAGATCACAGAATTAGTTAGTGGTATCACACTTTGAATACCTAATTCTCAATAGTCTAAACTCCTCAGCAGGCTTCTCTCAACATCTAGTCTCTAGTTGTAGAGATCTGAAACATAATACAGATGAGGCAGGTATTCTATGAAAGTTACTTTGAAGTTAACTATATTGTCCATATTCTTTCCTATATATTTTTAACCTTAAAAATCTTAGGAAAAAAGATCATTAAAAATCTTTAATTTTGTGGCACCACTATGCTAAGGACTTTGTATGCATTCATCTCATTTAAACCTCTTAACAATGCTATGAAGATTTTTAATTCTAGTTTCTATATTGTTACTGATTCTGTCCTTAACTTTGCAGTATTGAAGGCAGCTGTTATTTACCTTAATTTTATAGGTGGGGAAATCTGAGACATTTAAAGAAAAAAAGAAAAACATAGGAATACTTAATAGTGATCTGAAGGGAAATATTTGATATTGTGTTAGAAATCCCTCTTGGATCTTTAATAATTTTTATTTGTCATCAGTGAATTTGTAAACAAAATATAAAGGAGAAATGGGATCATGCCTCTCTGCTGTCTTGCATACATTTGTGTAGTCACTTACGGCTCCCTGTCACAGTTTCAGCTTCTGGAAAATAGGGAGAGCACCCAGCATTCTTGCTTGCGAGTCTTATGCATGGTGGTTTACTTTGAAAATTAAAAAGTACTATAAAAATTCAACGTGGAATTCTTAAAGCTCTGCAACGTCTACTGAGCTCAAACCAGCATGACCCTCACTGGCTTAAGTACATTGGGACATCTGTGCCTATGGAGGTATTTCCTATTTATCAAGCACTAAGACTTTTTCAGTGTCTACTATGTATAATCCCTGAAGGGTCATGGATCCCAGTTTTATAAGGACTAATATATTTAAAACTTTCTAGTGCCAAGATCGCTTTTTTACATTGATATATTTTTCAGTTTGGGGTTTTTGTTAGCTTTTCAACGCCATCTGAACTTAATAGCCATACTGATAACTTCAATCACATTGTTATCTTTTTCTAAATAAACGCCAGAATACCCCCCTTTCTGTTTTACTGTCTGGTATTCTTGTAAAATCAAGTATGCAAAGATCCTTTGTCATTAAGAAACTTTAATTTGAAAAGCTGTGAGAAAAAGAGCTTCTGACTATAATGAATACCAAAATTTATCCTAAGTTCATAAATTTGGGAGAATTATGAAGCTCACTTGACTTTATTTACTGACTTTTTTCTTTTTGATAAAGTGGTTGAAAAAAACTGCAGAAAAATTTAGTGGATTAAACCAAAGATATAAATCTCTTTAGATAACAAAGAACCAAGTACAGAAACACGTTAAGTGGCAGTTTCTTATCACTAGACACATACAGTGGGCTGGTGTCGGTGCAGTCAGTGGGTACTAGGTTTTGAATATAATCTAAGAAGAAATGTTTCTAAAGGATAGGTAAGAAAAATAGGTGAAATAATCTCTAATTCAATATATTAGGGATGAGTGATCCTTTAATTGATAATAATCATTAACAAGATAATAATCACTTAACAAGATAATAATCACTTAACAAGACTGTGCGGTGCTTTGGGGGGTACCAAAGACACTATTTGAAAGAGAAAACAGAGAAGCCGGAAGAAAAAGTTAGAACTAAGAAATCCATGGAAGAAGAAAATGGAAGTTCTAAATGCCAGTTCCAGTGTCTGGTTGAATCTGATTTTTCGAATGCCTAAGTGCTTCTGTATGAATACTGGGAAATATATAAGCAGCCTAGTTACACTGTGTTAATAGGTGGACGAGCCACAAAGGCCTGTCCTAGGAAGGGAATTCTTGAGATGGGTGGAGTGGGAGGTTAACTACAACATCTCAAAGGTCCTTCCAACTGCTCTGGCAGCAGCAAACACTTACTGAGCTAGGCATTGGGCATCCACAGATAAAGAAGAGAGATATCCCCAACCGCGACTTCACAGATCTTCTCGAGGTCTTCATACTTGTTCCACCCTGCCTCCCACTGCACCCCACCCCACAACTTTCCACATCCATTTTGCTTTTTGAAATGTCCACTTACCCCAGAAGGCATAACTGAAACTTCATAGAGGAGGAGAGTGTGTGGATGCATGGGAAACAGGAGTTGATTCAGTTATTTGGGATAAAAAGGCGGTAACAAGGAGTCTGAGACAGATGGAAAGAATGAGCTGATTAGATGAGGAATGAGTAGTTGGGAATGAGCCAGCAGGAGACTTCGTCACCTGTGGAGGAAACTAATATGTACAGTGTTGTCATCCTATACATTACATGATATAAGACGAGGAGAAAACATGATTTGCGTGCTTAGTGCATAACCTCAGGTTATACCCCCTTGGTGTAAGACTTTCTTTTTCTTCTAGTCACTTAAGAATATCTCCTAACTCTCTAGAAGAAGCATAATCCTCTTTTTAGGTCCCCTGATGCATTTTATGCCTGGGAACATTCTCCTCCCGGATATCTACATGGCTCTTTCTCTCACTTTATTCAGGTCTCCACTTAAACATCAGCTCCTAAGAGAGGCCTCTCTGACTGCTTTATCTGAAATAGTAGCATCTTTCACATACTCTTCCCTTCCCCTCAACATTATATACCTAATTGTTTGTGTCTTATCTGCTCACCTGCTGAAACCTGAGTTCCATAAGAGCAGTGATATTGTGTGCCTTGCTTATTCCTATATCCCAGCAAGTCGAAGAGTGTCTAGCACATAGTAAGACCTCAATAAATACACGTTGAATGTATGAATAAACAAACTTCACATATAAACTAAGATGTATAAGGATGGATTGCACTCCTGTCTTTCCAGAGAAAGGATATGTCAGCAGATAGTATCACTGAGAGAGATGGTAGCCCAGGTTATCTTCTCCAGATAGGAAACAGGTTTTAAGATGGGTAAGCGCTTATGTATCCAGAGACAAAGTGTACATAAAGAATTTTATTTTTAATGGTTGTCAGCCTTTAAGTTGGCTCTAAGACTTTGAAATGAATTGCTCTTTCACAGTGTCTTACAACAACTCTGGTACATTTACCATTGGACAAATTAGGGTAACCAAAGCTTTGAAACGAAGAGTTTGAGGTTTGGCTTTTTAAAATTTATCCTGCTTAAGCTAGTAACCTTTTGTAGCTTTCATCTTTATGTTTTTCACTTGTTTAAGAATTGAGGTTATGCTTGCAGACATCTAATGTGTACATTTGTGTTGATTTATCTAGACAAGTCAGGCAAGAAATCATTTTGCCCATTTTTCAGATAACTGTGTGTATAATGACTAAATACTCCAAGAGAGGAGGTATCTTATTTTTGCTTGAACTTCCAGATTATCGTTCTTCAGCTTATTTAGATTTGACTTATTCTACCTATAGTTTTGACTTCTTCTATCTATGGTATATAGCAGCAATTCAAAGTTAGTAGGATAAGTTATCTCTTCCACTAAGAGTGGTAGGAGAGTTCAACCTAATATGGTAAAGACAGTCACAGAAAAGAGAAAATGTAAGGTAAGTAGGTATTAGCTAAAGCCAGAAAATCAGATGTGGTCATTTAAGAATGAACTGCTTTAGTATTCAGGAAAAAAAGAGGGGAGGACCAAGGACAGTGCTCTGGAAGGCATCCAAAGAGAGCAGCCACAAAAGATAATGAATAGCTGGAGAATTAGGAGACAACAACTTTAAATTGGGGCGGGAGAGAGTGGTATATGCTGTCAAGTCAACTAGGATAGAAGAGAGAGAACAGAATATCATAAATACGAGAGACTGTTGTTGAAGCCAGTCTTTAAAATGTATAAACGTTCTCAGAAGTCTCAAAGTGAAATCCTAAACGGAACAACAACACAACTAGATTTAATTTAGTTATTTAAATTCAGAAAGAAAGGAAGAAACCCTGAGTTTGAGATCTTAATCGGTCTTTCAAATTTAGTTGAAAATATTGAAGTGGATAATAAGAAACATGCTTGTGAGACCACAAAGACCCTGACACTGGGTGAGGAGTAAGAGACAAAGGCAGGAAACCAGGGGGGAATTAAGTTTCTGTTCCCGGAGAAGCCAGCACAACAGAAAAACAAAAAACAAAAAAAAAACTGGCCATACCCTCATTCTAATTGACTGCAGCCCTGCTTTCACTGTTATTCCCCTAATCAAAAAATGTCTGTGATTCTGTTACTTACAGCATTGCGGTTCTCCATCTTCCTTCCACCACAACCCATACGCCAAATAGCAGCCACGTGGATACTCCAGAACCCTTGGAGAACGTGGGTTATGCACAATTCATGCAGCTGTATCCTGATCTGTCATATCCAGGAAAGCACATCTGAGTGTAACTGAGATCATAGGATAGTCTGTGAATTGGCTCTTCTAAAGATGGTTTTTGTTTATTACTATTTTCACAAATGCCTTTTCAAAACTTACAAAAATGATGTGTTCATTCCCTTCAGCAAAATTATACCAAGAAAATGTAATAAACTTTTCCTTATTGTCTCTCCTTTCCTCTTTCTTCCTTCCTTTCCTTTCCTGTTTCCCCTTCCACATTTCTGTATACTCATATAAGCATACACACGCACATATAAAGCGTTCTGGGTTGTTTGTTTTTAAATAAGAATAGGATCATCATATACCAGTTTCTCTGCAGCCTGCTTTTCTAACAGTACACGCTGAACATCCTTCCAGATAAACAGATGTAGATCCCATTCTTTTTAATTAGTTGTACAATGTTCCATTCAGGTTGTTTCATGATTTTTGCCACTACAAACAAGGCTGCAATAGACACCCTTTTCTGTGTATCCTTACAAATAGCAACTTTGTTTCTAAACATAGATTCCCCCAAAGTAGGGTTGCTGAATCAAGGGTACATACACTTACATTTTTGACAGGTATTTCCAAATTACTTTCACAAGGGTTACAGCAAATCATTCTAAGCTGGCAGTGTTTTTACTTTATAATGAAAATACGTAAATCATTATTAATAACAGATTCCCTGCCACAAGTCCTAAAATTGATCACAACATACCAGCGTGCCATATGATGTAGCTGAGGACTACTGCAGTCTGGAATTCAGCCTCATCCTCTCTGCTTTTAACATTGTGTAACCTTCTAGACCAGTTTGATGCCCACTCAACTTCGTACACTTTCTTTTATGTAGCCCAGCCCATAGTAGCCTCTTCCTTCATCTGATGGTATCCAATGGCAACTACTAACCATACAGGTTTTTATACCTAAGTCAGTGATACAGCACATAGTAGGTGCCCAATAACTATTTGTTGGATTAATACTGTTTTCTTTATTTATTATTTATCTCTTCAACTAGATCCATTCTTTTAAGACAAGCAAAGCTAATGCTACAGCACTTAGCACTTAAGATACTCAGTTTAGGTTGGCTTTTTAAACAAAGAACCACAGAGAAGAAGAGCAAATAACGTGGTTTTACCTTTAGTCATATATTTTACCCCTTTCAGGGCAAATTTGGAACTGTAAGAATCCAGTACCAGCAATAACAGTAACAACATTTGTGTTCAGCAGTTACTATGTGCAAGGCACAAGTCAAGTTGCAAAGGATACAGCAGCGAGCAAGGCCAGTGTTGTTTCTGTCTTTGTGAAGCTTATGGTCTTATGGATGTTACATTTAAAATATTTGTAGGAAATGTTAAAACAATGGTGTCCGATTTCAGGCTCTTTCCAGCAGAGGCTGTGGAATATTTATCTCTTCATTCAGCATTTAGTGCCACTTCTGCCAGGCACTGAAGAGAAAGCCCAAAGGCAGCCAGACCTTTGCTGGGAGGGCAACTGCTTGTTGGTGATAGACCTGTTTCCCAAACTAGCTTCACCGTTTCTGTATCTGTGTGTAGCAGCAAAGGAATAGACAGAGTAGTTGATGTTGGCATATACGCCAAGGGCATTCCTTGTTCAGGAAGGGTGCCAGTCCCCATCACTACCTAAAACACAAACCACCAAGGAGTGTGCTCCTGTCATTCACTTCAGTGGAAGCCAGTCTTTCTGTCCAGTCCTCACTTTTCATATGAGGAAACTAAGGCCAAGTACAGTTAGGACAGTACTGTGGGTAAGAATTAGGACTCTGCAGTCAAATTCTCTGGGTATGACTGTTTAACAGTTGTGTGACCTTGAGCAAGTTTGTAACCCTGTAAGCCCTCAGTTCCCTCACCTTTAAAATGGGCACAATGAGATGACGGGTATAAACCCCATAGCACAGTGTCTGGCCGTTGTAAAGCACTTGTGAACTGTTAGCTAATTTTAGTGACATGGCTAAGATTAGACAGCTCCTTAAATGCCAGAGGTTCCTGCTTGAGGACTGTGTCCATTATGCCAGACCATGCTATTCATAAGCTGTTTTTAATTAAGGTAATTCTTAAACTAGCTTCATTGTGACCTTAACTTTCAAACTAAGTAATTATAGTGACATAATGGAGCCTTTCACCTCTGGTACCATTATCAGATTTTTTGGCTGTAAGTTTGAAGAGGAACTGAAAAATGCATATGTGATGGATGTTTTGTTAAAATGAGTGCAGAGTGCTTCCCTTCTGGCTCTTCTCCACTCCATCCTCCCTCCCCACCACACTCCTCTACTCTGAGTCACTCTTCCACTACTTGAACCTCTTAGGAACTCCGTTAAGGTAAATCAGGATAATTGTCTGAAGAAGAGCAATCCTCTCACGTCTTGACAAACTTTTGCGGTTTTATAAGTAAGTTCATTGCTTCTGTCATCTGATCTCTTTATGTATCTTTAGCTTCTTCTTAAAGAGAATATTAACTCTCTAAAAGTCATATTACAGTATAAAGTTTCTACCTCTTCAAAGAGGGACTTTAAGAAAATAGTTTTTTAATGATTCAGAATGAATTAAATCTCAATTAAAAGGACTTGACTTTCTGGATGTAGATTTCCAAATACCTAATTGTTCATGTTGATATCTAAATTTATTCTATTTCAACAAGCTTTTCCGTGTTGGAGCCATCTTTCAGGAGCAACTTTGTTTCACTTTCTCTGCTTTCTCAAAGTGAATTTGTTTGATAGCTGTATCAGGTAGTACTTGCTCTATAACAAACCGTCCCCAAATTTAATGCCTTTAAAATAATACCCATTTTTTTTCCTCATGAGTCTTCAGGTCAGCTGGGCAGTTCTGCTGCTCTGGCCAGGCTCAGCTGATTTCAGGTGGACTCACTCAGTGTGTCTGCGGCAGCTGGCTGGTTGACTGTAGTGATGAAGGCTAACAGCCCTGTCTCATTATCCAGCAGGCTCTCCAGAGCTTATTCAGAGTGTACCAGCAGGGCTCCAAAAGAACCAGCAGAAGCATGCAAAGCTTCTTAAAGCCTAGACTTATTTCTACCTATTATCAAAGGTTCTATTGGTCAAAGCAAGTTATAAGTCCAGGTCAAGATTCAGGCAGGAGGTGCAGGAGCGGCAAAGTTACACTGCAAAGGGCATGACTAGAGGGAGGGGTCCTCTTTTGCGTTGTGTCCCAATAGTTATGGGAATTGGGTGGATTTGAAATTGTGATCCTTCGGTTGGTGATATTCTAATTGCTTATGAAACTTGCCCAGGGTGGAAAGGCAGAGTCATTGTGACCAAAAGGATAAAAGCCTGGAATTCAGAGACTGAGGTTCAGATTCCAGCTCTATCACTTATTTCTGCAGTCCTGCACAACTTAACCTTCCTGGTAGGCACTCAGTAATGGTTAATTCACCTGTGTAATTTATTATAAAGAAAGGGTTAGGTTAGGTATGTGCTAAGTACTTACATAATTGCTTTTATTCATGGGTCCCATACTCTACTCAAGGTGTAAGACTCAGTTACTTCTTTAGAATAAAAAGGAAGGAAAGCGTGTTAGGGAAGGGAAGAGGAATATTTGGCTAATTGTGGCCTCAAAATGAAGTGACCATTCACTGGGGAATTTCCCTATAAGAAAAGAATGGCTGAGACCCATAGTTAAGAGAGAAAAATCCATAGGTCTCTTTGGGTAGGATTCACTGTGATTCGTGGGGTGAGAGTTAGACACAATCCAAATCTACATTTTAAAAAAAGAATTCTGGCCCCTCTTAGACACACCGGGTGCCTTAACATCAGATTGGGGAGCTGTCATACCTAAATCAGGTGTTACATGAGATAGGGAAAAGAACAGTATCATCCCACATTAACAGTTCTAAGTAGACTGCTTTTAAAAAATTAAAGGAGCCACCTAGAAATAAAATCACATGAATTCTTTTCCTTGTGCTGAAAACAGTTGTCATATTGGGTAGCAACTAGACACAAATCTCTCTATCCTACTAGTAGGAAATAGAAAAGGTCACACAGACACAAACACACATATATATGGTAAAATTAAATTAGCTCAACTCACACAAAGAGCCAGGTATTTCAGAATCCAGACAATCAGAAACGTTAGCTGGAGTTCTTATTGCCTCTTCTAGGAGGGTACCGGGTACATGATCTCAAAAACTGAAAACTGAGACGGAACCACCTCTGGCATCAGCTAAGGGTGTGAACACAAGTCAGGTGATTTGTACCTCAGCCACCTTTCATGCTTAATAATTACACAGTATTCTAAGAAAAGAACATTTGGGTATATAGTTGACCCTTGAACAATACAGGTTTGAATCTTGAGGGTCCACTTCTATTACTGAAAAAAATCTGAGTATGCACTACTATACTACACAGTCCACCGTTGGTTGGATCCACAGATGTAGAACCAAGGACGCAGGGGATATGGAGCGCCAGTTGTAAAGTCATACTCAGATTTTCACTGCGTGATGGGGGTTGGCAGCCAACCCCCATGTTATTCAAGGGTCAACTGTACTTATTTGATTAATGATAAATAAAATATTTTAGTGTGGACAACGAAAGTGTTTAGTTTAGAAGCCCTTAGTATTTTTTAACGCTAAGCTACTGGTATTTATGGATTTCAATCTTTGCGGTTTTTTTTTTTTTTTTTGGATCATTTCCCAATTTCATTCTTTACAAAGACAATTTTCAACCATAAACCAAGGGAAACCAGCTTCCCCAAATATACTTAGGATCCAGGGATATTTTCCCGAAACATTAATGCTAATTTCATGTCAGTACATGTTTGCCAAACCAACAAAAATAGACTGTGCTAAGGAAAGAACCTTAGTTTGGAAGGACAGTTACTTGGAAAGAAGAAAATTTCGTCAGGCTTGTGAAGTTTAGTACTCAGAAGTGGATGGTCATAAAGAGATGGCAGTAGAAGAGTGTTTCTCCCCACTAGTACCTGCTGATCATGTGGGCCACTAAGTGTATGACTGAGGACCTTCCACCTGTTCAGTGTTGCACTTGTGCTTCAGGGAAGGTGGAGAAGTCATATTCTTCCTGATCTCAAAGGAGCCTCCATCTAGCTGGGGAGACAGGATGTAGATCCATAAAGTAATTAAGAAACAATGAACTGTAGCAGGTGCTGCAGAGTGTTCCAGGGCAAGACAGAGAAGGTGAGATAGAAAGAATCCTGTAGAAGAGGAGGCTCCCTTAATGTCATAGATCTGTAGGGCCTCCAAGTCCTTATCGGAGAACTTATCTAAGGTTCCTTACCACTCTTAGCAATCGAATTGCTACTGCATTTGTGAGACATAGAAAGGCTGTGCTTAACCCTTCCAATTTTTCAGTTTATTTCTCCCACTTCTCTTGTGCGTCAAGTATGAGAACGTTTTCAGCTTCCTGTAATCATCTAAGTTTACTCTCTTTTTCCTCTACACCTTTCAACTTTCTACTGGGTAATGACTTTTCCTATTTTGCTTAGAAAAATGCTAATTGGCACAGACCTAATTTCAGGAAGCCTCACTTGAAAGCTGAGGGTTGCCAAAACTGTGGTAGAGCACTGTGCCTCCTTTAAAAGGGGAAAAAGAGGGAAAAGTTGCAAAATACCAAACCCTGCCCTGTTTTTGCATCTCTCAAATATTCATCCAGAGACCATTAAGAAATTAACACGAATTTTTTTGAAATAAGGATTTTTTTCTTAGTTTTTTAAAAACGCACTTTACACTTAACTCTTTTATTCCTCTTTCATTAATCAATTGGGCAAGTAATGCAAACTGATAGTCTCAGAGGAGTAGATTGACAGAAATTAGGTGGCGGTGTGCTATTATGATAGATGCTGATCTTTTGATTACTTTTGATATTTTATGTGCTTTCCAGAAGTTGACAATTTGCTTGTAAATGGAAGTACATTATCTTCAATTCTTTAAAACATGTAAAAAATTTGAGTAACATTCTAATTTGTAAAATGTGTGTATATATAAAAATTTTGTCTCTTAAAAATGTATCACAGACATCTTCCATGTCAAACAAATCTTTCTTTTTTCTTAATTTTTATTGGAGTGTAGTTGATTCACAGTGTTGTGTTAGTTTCAGGTGTACAGCAAAGTGAATCAGTTATATATATATATATATATATATTTTTATATATATATATATATATATATATATATATATATATATATATACACACACCCACTCTTTTTTACATTCTTTCCCCATATAGGCCATTACAGAGTATTGAGTAGAGTCCCCTGTGCTACACAGTAGGTCCTTATTAGTTATCTATTATACTATACTATCTATTATAGTGGTATATATATGTCAGTCCCAATATTCCAATTTATCCCTCCACCCCACCCTTACCTCCTGGTAAGTTTGTTTTCTACATCTGTAACTATTTCTGTTTTGTAGATAAGTTCATTTGTACCCTTTCTCAATTCCACATATAAGTGATATCATATGATGCTTGCCTTTCTCTGTCTGACTTCACTCAGTATGACAATCTCTAGGTCCATCCATGTTGCTGCAAATGGCATTATTTCATTCTCTTTCATGGCTGAGTAATACTCCATTGTAATACTCCACTTCTTTATCCATTCTTCTGTTGATGGACATTTAGGTAGCTTCCATGTCCTGGCTATTGTAAATAGTGCTGCAGTGAACATTGGGGTGCATGTATCTTTTTGAATTATGGTTTTCTCTGGATATATGCCCAGGAGTGGGATTGCTGGATCATATGGTAGATCTGCTTCTTTATTTCTAACATCTAAATGGATATACTATATTTAACCAGATCTCCACTGAAGGGAATTTAGATTAACTCATTTGTTCATATGTCAGTGTTGCATGGTTCATCTCTGTGTTTGTTTATATATGTATATTTTCACCCTCACTCTTTCAAGTCTTTCTGTAGGTTTAAGTCTTAGAAAGGAAAAGTTCTGAAACTGCCTTAAGTAACATAAGAAACATTAAATAGTTTTCTTGTATTTTTCTTTAAAAATTATGTGTCCTCTAATGATTAGCTTTCACTGACATGTTCTACAGAAAATTCCTAAAATCTTTGGTTTAAGAATAGGTGGGGGCTTCCCTGGTGGTGTAGTGGTTAAGAATCTGCCTGCCAGTGCAGGGGACACGGGTTCAAGCTCTGGTCTGGGAAGATCCCACATGCCGCGGAGCAACTAAGCCCATGCACCACAACTCCTGAAGCCCGCGTGTGTAGAGCCCATGCTCTGCAACAAGAGAAGCCACCGCAATGAGAAGCCCGAGCACCGCAACGAAGAGTAGCCCCCACTCACCGCAACTAGAGAAAGCCCACGCACAGCAACAAAGACCCAACTCAGCCAAAAATAAATAAATTAAATTAAAAAAAAAAAAAGAAAAAAGAATAGGTGGGATGACTAGACTTTCTTAGCTGAAAGAGTGAGGGCCTGAGAAGGATTTTGGATAAGTTCAAATATAGCTGCTGACCTGATGTCAGCCTGAAGTCTGGCAAGGTTCTGTGTTGAATCTAGCATCTCCCTGCATGCCAACATCCCATTACTGAGATCTGTGGTTTTCATCACTCCATGATAACTATCCCAAGTTATAAGATAGGGCCTCTGAAAACAGGCAGAATATGAAGGCCTAAGGAGCTTAGGAAAAGTAGCATAATCTAGATACTAAATGAAAACGTGACTTGAGAATTCAGGTCCTTTCTTCTTGATTCACCATGAGTTTTTAATCCCACTGCTCTGTAAAACACTCCCCGGGCTGATAGGAGGCTGAGGCAAGTTATTAATGATTTAGAATATTGGAAAGTTAAACAACATAAATATTGAAGAGTGAACAAACGTCGGGAAAAGACAATAAAGGCAGTGGCATATTTTATATATTTAATAGAGTGGCTTAAATAAGACAGTTGTAGAAGCTGAGAGACAGGAAAGAAAAAAATGAATCTATGTGGTATCTTGAAAACACATTTTTCTGTTTTACCCTAGGTACCTTTTTTTTTTCCCTCAAGGTAACAGTAGTGTGTGTTTTTTCTTTAAATTTCACACGTCTGTAAACCTAATAAATAGGTTTTTTCTATTTTTTTTTATACAGCAGGTTCTTACTAGTCGTCAGTTTTATACACATCAGTGTATACATGTCAATCCCAATCGCCCAATTCAGCACACCACCATCCCCACCCCACCACGGTTTTCCCCCCTTGGTGTCCATAGGTTGGTTCTCTACATCTGTGTCTCAACTTCTGCCCTGCAGACCGGTTCAGCTGTACCGTTTCTCTGGGTTCCACATATATGCATTAATATACGATATTTGTTTTTCTCTTTCTGACTTACTTCACTCTGTATGACAGTCTCTAGATCCATCCACGTCTCAAATGACCCAGTTTTCTTCCTTTTTATGGCTGAGTAATATTCCATTGTATATATGTGCCACATCTCCTTTATCCATTCGTCTGTCAGTGGGTATTTAGGTTGCCTCCATGACCTGGCTATTGTAAATAGTGCTGCAATGAACATTGGGGTGCATGTGTCTTTTTTTTTTTTTTTTTCCTTGCGGTACGCAGGCCTCTCACTGTTGTGGCCTCTCCCATTGCGGAGCACAGGCTCCGGACGCGCAGGCTTAGCGGCTATGGCTCACGGGCCCAGCCGCTCTGCGGCATCTGGGATCTTCCCGGACCGGGGCACGAACCCGCGTCCCCTGCATCGGCAGGCAGACTCTCAACCACTGCGCCACCACGGAAGCCCGCATGTGTCTTTGAATTGTGGTTTTCTCTGAGTATACACCCAGTAGTGGGATTGCTGGGTCATACGGTAATTCTATTTTTAGTTTTTTAAGAAACCTCCATACTGTTCTCCATAGTGGCTGTATCAGTTTACATTCCCACCAACACTGCAAGAGCGTTCCCTTTTCTCCACTCCCTCTCCAGCATTTGTTATTTGTAGATTTTCTGATGAAGCCCATTCTAACTGGTGTGAGGTGATACCTCATTGTAGTTTTGATTTGCATTTCTCTAATAATTAGTGATGTTGACCAGCTTTTCATGTGCTTCTTGGCCATCTGTATGTCTTCTTTGGAGAAATGTCTATTTAGGTCTTCTGCCCATTTTTGGATTTGGTTGTTTGTTTTTTTAATATTGAGCTGCATGAGCTGATTATATATTCTGGAAATTAATCCTTTGTCCGTTGATTCGTTTGCAAATATTTTCTCCCATTCTGAGGGTTGTCTTTTGGTCTTGTTTATGGTTTCCTTTGCAGTGCAAAAGCTTTCAAGTTTCATTAGATCCCATTTGTTTATTTTTGTTTTTATTTCCATTACTCTAGGAGATGGATCAAAAAAGATCTTGCTGTGATTTATGTCAAATAGTGTTCTTTCTATGTTTTCTGCTAAGAGTTTTATAGTGTCTGGTCTTACGTTTTGGTCTCTAATCCATTTTTTTTCCCATATAATTATAGAGTCTATTTATTTATGGAATAAAGGACCAGCTAACAGTATAATCTACACTAAAGCCATGATAATTCTTCATGAACTTAGTTGGGAGTTATCCAAAGTTCTTCTGGGAGTTATTCTGAAAAGCAACTCCATTATCTTCTGACATCAATAATGTGAACCATCATAAAGGATGTTTCAAGAGTCTGGCTAGTGAACTTCATTTCCATTTTGCTTTGGATCAGTGGTTCTCAAACTTCAG
This sequence comes from Tursiops truncatus, assembly GCF_011762595.2. Taxonomy (NCBI): domain Eukaryota; kingdom Metazoa; phylum Chordata; class Mammalia; order Artiodactyla; family Delphinidae; genus Tursiops; species Tursiops truncatus. The sequence goes on along the minus strand of NC_047036.1, from coordinate 119,547,429 downwards.
TTGCATCAGAATTACTTGGAGAGTTTGTTAAAACACAGATGCTGGGACTCATCCCCAGAGTTTCTGCTTCAGGAGTCATGGGGTGGGGCCTAAGAATCTCCAGTTTTATTAAGTTACCAGATGTTGTTGCTGCTGTTGGTTGAGGTCCACACTTTGAGCAACATTGTTCTAGTACCCAGTTAACATGCATGGAAGATACCTAGTCTACATTTCTAAGTTGGCCAGCATCCAGGGAATTTCAGGGGTCTTCCAAATGCCATCAACTCTACTGAAGCTCTCTAGAGATCCCATGAAGCTCCAGACATCTCACAAACCCTTTGGACTTCTAGATAAAGATGTAAACATATGAAAAACCCAGAGGTAGGGGGGATTACAGTTCTTAAATTTCTAGGAAAGCTTCAGGCCCTTGGAGGCTTTGCTGACTTTTGAGTCCAGATCATAGGGTTATCCTGCAGCCTACCTAATTATATACTTGGTCCAGTTGATTTTGTTTTGACTTAATTCTCCCCAGCAGACCAGACCCTGTGATACTTTTAGCATCTCGCCCCTGCCCAATTATGCCTTTCTAATATTACAGGCCTATTACATATACTCCTAAATTCACAGCCATTTCAGTGAGTTTTATGATGATTATAATTTGCTTTCCGGTCCCTTCCCTCCCCCCCCCCCCACACACAGTGTATTTTATTTTTACAAGAGATAAATAAACTGACACCAAGCATTGTAAACGGATGACCACAACAAAAGCAACAATGATTGCAATTACCAAACACGAAACACACTCATACCATGCCATAATATTGACATTCAGTCCAGTAATCGTCCACTGTAACAGCTCCTTTACTTTGCTGTGAAAATTGATTTGTATATTTTTTGCCTCTGAGTCCTTATGGGATTTTTTTTTAATTCAAACAGAAAGTCACAAAAATTATAATCATCCTCATTAGTTCACTCAGTCCCATGTAATTAATTTTTTTTTATCTTGATCTTTTGTTAGCACTTTTATGAATTCATCAGTTTTCCATTAGAGGTCTGAAGATGCTTATTCATTCAGTTCAGCAGTATAGTCAGTTACCAGAAACCTGTACATGTCAGAGTCTTTTCCATGCATTCCCTGAAGATGAAACCCTTTTATAGGAACATTTTTGAAAAAGTATCAGAGTACACCCAGAAAGGTCTGTAAATGACAAAAGACTTAAAAATGACCATGGTTAAAGATTTGATGAAAGTTCATAATAATGCAGTTGACACGGAAATTTAGTTATTTCTGAGATATACATTTTAAAGTAATAACTAGCATTATGACTTATTATACCAGAACATATAAGATTTTTAGAAATTTCATGTAATGTCTGAAACATTTACATTAACATATTTCCGTACAAATAACCCAAACAAAGTACAGTATTAGTTGTTTTTCTTGTTTGTTTTTTTATACTGCAGGTTCTTTTTTTTTTTTTACATCTTTATTGGAGTATAATTGCTTTACAATGGTGTGTTAGTTTCTGCTTTATAACAAAGTGAATCAGTTATACATATACATATGTTCCCATATCTCTTCCCTCTTGTGTCTCCCTCCCTCCCACCCTCCCTATGCCACCCCTCCAGGCGGTCACAAAGCACCGAGCTGATCTCCCTGTGCTATGCGGCTGCTTCCCACTAGCTATCTACCTTACGTTTGGTAATGTATATATGTCCGTGCCTCTCTCTTGCTTTGTCACAGCTTACCCTTCCGCCTCCCCATATCCTCAAGTCCATTCTCTAGTAGGTCTGTGTCTTTATTCCTGTCTTACCCCTAGGTTCTTCATGACATTTTTTTTTCTTAAATTCCATATATATGTGTTAGCATACAATATTTGTCTTTCTCTTTCTGACTTACTTCACTCTGTATGACAGACTCTAGGTCTATCCACCTCATTACAAAAGGCTCAATTTTGTTTCTTTTTATGGCTGAGTAATATTCCATTGTATATATGTGCCACATCTTCTTTATCCATTCATCTGATGATGGACACTTAGGTTGTTTCCATCTCCGGGCCATTGTAAATAGAGCTGCAATGAACATTTTGGTACATGACTCTTTTTAAATTATGGTTTTCTCAGGGTATGTGCCCAGTAGTGGGATTGCTGGGTCATATGGTAGTTCTATTTTTAGTTTTTTAAGGAACCTCCATACTGTTCTCCATAGTGTCTGTACCAATTCACATTCCCACCAGCAGTGCAAGAGTGTTCCCTTTTCTCCACACCCTCTCCAGCATTTGTTGTTTCTAGATTTTTTTGATGATGGCCATTCTGACTGGTGTGAGATGATATCTCATTGTAGTTTTGATTTGCATTTCTCTATTGATTAATGATGTTGAGCACTCATTCACGTGTTTGTTGGCAGTCTCTATATCTTCTTTGGAGAAATGTTTTTTTAGGTCTTCTGCCCATTTTTGGATTGGGTTGTTTGTTTTTTTGTTATTGAGCTGCATGAGCTGCTTATAAATTTTGGAGGTTAATCCTTTGTCAGTTGCTTCATTTGCAAATATTTTCTCCCATTCTGAGGGTTGTCTTTTGGTGTTGTTTATGGTTTCCTTTGCTGTGCAAAAGCTTTGAAGTTTCATTAGGTCCCATTTTTTATTTTTGTTTTTATTTCCATTTCCCTACGAGGTGGGTCAAAAAGGATCTTGCTGTGATTTATGTCATAGAGTGTTCTGCCTATGTTTTCCTCTGAGAATTTGATAGTTTCTGGCCTTACATTGAGATCTTTAATCCGTTTTGAGCTTATTTTTGTGTATGGTGTTAGGGAGTGATCTAATCTCATACTTTTACTTATACCTGTCCAGTTTTCCCAGCACCACTTATTGAAGAGGCTGTCCTTTCTCCACTGTACATTCCTGCCTCCTTTATCAAAGATAAAGACCATATGTGCGTGGGTTTATCTCTGGGCCTTCTGTCCTGTTCCATTGATCTATCTTTCTGTTTTTGTGCCAGTACCATACTGTCTTAATTACTGTAGCTTTGTAGTATAGTCTGAAATCAGGGAGCCTGATTCCTCCAGCTCTGTTTTTCATTCTCAAGATTGCTTTGGCTATTTGAGGTCTTTTGTGTTTCCATACAAATTGTGAAATTTTTTGTTCTAATTCTGTGAAAAATGCCACTGGTAGTTTGATAGGGATTGCATTGAATCTGTAGATTGCTTTGGGTAGTAGAGTCATTTTCACAATGTTGATTCTTCCAATCCAAGAACATGGTATATCTCTCCGTCTATTTGTATCATCTTTAATTTCTTTCATCAGTGTCTTATAATTTTCTGCATACAGATCTTTTGTCTCCTTAGGTAGGTTTATTCCTAGATATTTTATTCTTTTTGTTGCAGTGATAAATGGGAGTGTTTTCTTGATTTCACTTTCATATTTTTCGTCACTAGTGTATAGGAATGCCAGAGATTTCTGTGCATTCATTTTGTATCCTGCTACTTTACCAAATTCATTGATTAGCTCTAGTAGTTTTCTGGTAGTATCTTTAGGATTCTCTATGTATAGTATCATGTCATCTGCAAACAGTGACAGCTTTACTTCTTCTTTTCCAATTTGGATTCCTTTTATTTCCTTTTTTTCTCTGATTGCTGTGGCTAAAACTTCCAAAACTGTGTTGAATAATAGTGGTGAGAGTGGGCAACCTTGTCTTGTTCCTGATCTTAGTGGAAATGCTTTCAGTTTTTCACCATTGAGGACAATGTTGGCTGTGGGTTTGTGATATATGGCCTTTATTATGTTAAGGAAATTTCCCTCTATGCCTACCTTCTGCAGGGTTTTTATCATAAATGGGTGTTAAATTTTGTCGAAACATTTCTCTGCATCTATTGAGATGATCATATGGTTTTTCCCCTTCGATTTGTTAATATGGTTTATCACATTGATTTGCGTATATTGAAGAATCCTTGCATTCCTAGAATAAACCCCACTTGCTCATGGTGTCTGATCCTTTTAATGTGCTGTTGGATTCTGTTTGCTAGTATTTTGTTGAGGATTCTTGCATCTATGTTCATCAGTGATATTGGCCTGTGGTTTTCTTTCTTTGTGACATCCTTGTCTGGTTTGGTATCAAGGTGATGGTGGCCTCGTAGAATGAGTTTGGGAGTGTTCCTCCCTCTGCTGTATTTCGGAAGAGATTGAGAAGGATAGGTGTTAGCTCTTCTCTAAATGTTTGATAGAATTCGCCTGTGAAGCCATCGGGTCCTGGGCTTTTGTTTGTTGGAAGATTTTTAATCACAGTCTCAATTTCAGTGCTTCTGATTGGTCTGTTCATATTTTCTGTTTCTTCCTGATTCAGTCTTGGCAGGTTGTGCATTTCTAAGAATTTGTCCATTTCTTCCAGGTTGTCCACTTTATTGGCAGAGTTGCTTGTAGTAATTTCTCATGATCTTTTGCATTTCTGCACTGTCAGTTGTTACTTCTCCGCTTTCATTTCTAATTCTATTGATTTGAGTCTTCTCCCTTTTTCTCTTGATGAGTCTGGCTAATGGTTTATCAATTTTGTTTATCTTCTCAAAGAACCAGCTTTTAGTTTTATTGATCTTTGCTATCGTTTCCTTCATTTCTTTTTCATTTATTTATGATCTGATTTTTATGATTTCTTTCCTTCTGCTAACTTTGGGTTTTTTTGTTCTTCTTTCTCTAATTGCTTTAGGTGCAAGGTTAGTTTGTTTATTCGAGATGTTTCCTGTTTCTTAAGGTAGGATTGTATTGCTATAAACTTCCCTCTGAGAACTGCTTTTGCTGCATCGCATAGGTTTTGGGTCGTCGTGTCTCCATTGTCATTTGTTTCTAGGTATTTTTTGATTTCCTCTTTGATTTCTTCAGTGATCATTTCGTTATTAAGTAGTGTATTGTTTAGCCTCCATGTGTTTGTATTTTTGACAGATCTTATCCTGTAATTGATATCTAGTCTCATAGCATTGTGGTCGGAAAAGATACTTGATACAATTTCAGTTTTCTTAAATTTAACAAGGCTTGATTTGTGACCCAAGATATGATCTATCCTGGAGAATGTTCCATGAGCACTTGAGAAAAATGTGTATTCTGTTGTTTTTGGATGGAATGTCCTATAAATATCAATTAAGTCCATCTTGTTTAATGTATCATTTAAAGTTTGTGTCTCCTTACTGATTTTCATTTTGGATGATCTGTCCATTGGTGAAAGTGGGGTGTTAAAGTCCTCTACTATGAATGTGTTACTGTCGATTTCCCCTTTTATGGCTGTTAGTATTTGCCTTATGTATTGAGGTGCTCCTATGTTGGGTGCATAAATATTTACAATTGTTATATCTTCTTCTTGGATCGATCCCTTGATCATTATGTAGTGTCCTTCCTTGTCTCTTCTAATAGTCCTTACTTTAAAGTCTATTTTGTCTGATATGAGAATTGCTACTCCAGCTTTCTTTTGGTTTCCATTTGCATGGAATATCTTTTTCCATCCCCTTACTTTCTGTCTGTATGTGTCTCTAGGTCTGAAGTGGGTCTCTTGTAGACAGCATATATATGGGCCTTGTTTTTGTATCCATTCAGCCAATCTGTGTCTTTTGGTGGGAGCGTCTAGTCCATTTACATTTAAGGTAATTATCAACATGTATGTTCCTAATCCCATTTTCTTAATTGTTTTGGGTTCGTTATTGTAGGTCTTTTCCTTCTCTTGTGTTTCTTGCCTAGAGAAGTTCCTTTAGCATTTGTTGTAAAGCTGGTTTGGTGGTGCTGAACTCTCAGCTTTTGCTTGTCTGTAAAGGTTTTAATTTCTCCATCAAATCTGAATGAGATCCTTGCTGGGTAGAGTAATCTTGGTTGCAGGTTTTTCTCCTTCATCACTTTAAATACGTCCTGCCAGTCCCTTCTGGCTTGCAGAGTTTCTGCTGAAAGATCAGCTGTTAACCTTATGGGAATTCCCTTGTGTGTTATTTGTTGTTTTTCCCTTGCCGCTTTTAATGTGTTTTCTTTGTAGTTAATTTTTGACAGTTTGATTAATATGTGTCTTGGCGTATTTCTCCTTGGATTTATCCTGTATGGGACTCTCTGTGCTTCCTGGACTTGATTAACTATTTCCTTTCCCATATTAGGGAAGTTTTCAACTATAATCTCTTCAAATATTTTCTCAGTCCCTTTCTTTTTCTCTTCTTCTGGAACCGCTATAATTCGAATGTTGGTGCGTTTAATGTTGTCCCAAAGGGCTCTGAGACTGTCCTCAGTTCTTTTCATTCTTTTTTCTTTATTCTGTTCTGCAGTAGTTACTTCTACTATTTTATATTCCAGGTCACTATCCGTTCTTCTGCCTCAGTTATTCTGCTATTGATCCCTTCTAAAGTGTTTTTAATTTCACTTATTGTATTGTTCATCATTGTTTGTTTCATCTTTAGTTCTTCTAGGGTCTTGTTAAATGTTCTTGCATTTTGTCTATTCTATTTCCAAGATTTCGGCTCACCTTTACTATCATTATTCTGAATTCTTTTTGAGGTAGACTGCCTATTTCCTCTTCATTTGTTAGGTCTGGTGCATTTTTATCTTGCTCCTTCATCTGCTGTATGTTTTTCTGTCTTCTCATTTTGCTTATCTTACTGTGTTTGGGGTCTCCTTTTTGCAGGCTGCAGGTTCGTAGTTCCCGTTGCTTTTGGTGTCTGTCCCCAGTGGCTAAGGTTGGTTCAGTGGGTTGTGCGGGCTTCCTGGTGGAGGGGACTAGTGCCTGTGTTCCGGTGGATGAGGCTGGATCTTGTCTTTTTGGTGGGCAGGTCCACGTATGGTGGTGTGTTTTGTGGTGTCTGTGGACTTAACTATGATTTTAGGCAGCCTCACTGCTAATTGGTGGGGTTGTGTTCTTGTCTTGCTAGTTGTTTGGCATAGGGTGTCCAGCACTGTAGCTTGCTGGTCGTTGAGTGAAGCTGGGTGCTGGTGTTGAGGTGGAGATCTCTGGGAGATTTTCACTGTTTGATATTCTGTGGAGCTGGGAGGTCTCTTGTGGACTAGTGTCCTGAAGTGGCTCTCCCACGTCAGAGGCACAGCACTGACTCCTGGCTGCAGCACCAAGAGCCTTTCATCCACATGGCTCAGAATAAAAGGGAGAAAAAGTAGAAAGAAAGAATTAGTAGAAGAAAGAAAGGAAGGAAGGAAGGAAAGAAGGAAGGGAGGGAGGGAGGGAGGAAGGAAGGGGAAAAAGAAAGAAAGAAGATAAAGTAAAATAAAAGTAAGATAAAATATAATGAAGTTATTAAAATAAAAAATAATTATTAAGAAAAAATCTTAAAAACAAAAAAAGACGGATGGTTAGGACCCTTGGACAAATGGTGCAAGCAAAGCTATACAGACAAAAGCTCACACAGAAGCATACACATACACACTCACAATAAGAGGAAAAGGAAAAAATCATAAATCTTGCTCTCAAAGTCCATCTCCTCAATTTGGGATGATTCGTTGTCTATTCAGATATTCATGTATTCCAGAGATGCAGGGTACAAGTTGATTGTGGAGCTTTAATCCGCTGCTCCTGAGGCTGCTGGGAGAGATTTCCCTTTCTCTTCTTTGTTCTCACAGCCCCCAGGGGCTCAGGTTTGGATTTGTCCCCACCTCTGCATGTAGGTCGCTGGAGGGCGTCTGTTCTTCGCTCAGACAGGACGGGGTTAAAGTAGCTGCTGATTTGGGGGCTCTGGCTCACTCAGGCCGTGGGGAGAGATGGGCACGGAGTGCGGCCGGCATGATGTTGCACCAGCCTGAGGTGCGCTGTGCGTTCTCCCGGGGAAGTTGTCCCTGGATCCCGGAACCTGGCAGTGGCGGGCTGCACAGGCTCCCCAGAAGGGAGGTGTGGACAGTGACCTGTGCTCACACACAGGCTTCTTGGTGGCCGCAGCAGCAGCCTTAGCGTCTCATGCCCGTCTCTGGGGTCCGCGCTTTTAGCCGCGGCTCGCGCCCGTCTCTGGAGCTCCTTTAAGCAGCGCTCTTAATTCCCTCTCCTCTTGCGCCAGGAAACAAAGAGAGAAGAAAAAGTCTCTTGCGTCTTCGGCAGGTCCAGACTTTTCCCCGGACTCCCTCCCGGCTAGCCGTGGTGCACTAAACCCCTGCAGGCTGTGTTCACGCCGCCAACCCCAGTCCTCTCCCTGCGCTCCGACGGAAGCCCGAGCCTCAACTCCCAGCCCTGCCCGCCCCGGTGGGTGAGCAGACAAGCCTCTCGGGCTGGTGAGTGCTGGTCGGCACCAATCCTCTGTGCGGGAATCTCTCTGCTTTGCCCTCCGTACCCCTGTTGCTGTGCTCTCCTCGGAGGCTCTGAAGCTTTCCTTCTCCGCCACCCACAGTCTCCGCCCGCGAAGGGGCTTCCTAGTGTGTGGAAACCTTTCCTCCTTCACAGCTCCCTCCCACTGGTGCAGGTCCCGTCCCTATCCTTCTGTCTCTGTTTTTTCTTTTTTCTTTTGCCCTACCCAGGTACATGGGGAGTTTCTTGCCTTTTGGGAGGTCTGAGGTCTTCTGCCAGTTTTCAGTAGGTGTTCTGTAGGAGTTGTTCCACGTGTAGATGTATTTCTGGCGTATCTGTGGGGAAGAAGGTGATCTCCGCGTCTTACTCTTCCGCCATCTTTCCCTCGTCTCCTGTTTTTTTTATACTGCAGGTTCTTACTAGTCATCAGTTTTATACACATCAGTGTATACATGTCAATCCCAATTGCCCAATTCAGCACACCACCATCCCCACCCCACCGCGGTTTTCCCCCCTTGGTGTCCATAGGTTTTTTCTCTACATCTGTGTCTCAACTTCTGCCCTGCAAACCGGTTCATCTGTAACATTTTTCTCGGTTCCACGTATATGCGTTAATATACGATATTGGTTTTTCTCTGACTTACTTCACTCTGTATGACAGTCTCTAGATGCATCCATGTCTCAATAGATGACTCAATTTCGTTCCTTTTTATGGCTGATTAATATTCCACTGTATATATGTACCACAGTTTCTTTATCCATTCGTCTGTCAGTGAGCATGTAGGTTGCTTCCATGACCTGGTTATTGTAAATAGTGCTGCAATGAACGTTGGTGTGCATGTGTCTTTTTGAATTGTGGTTTTCTCTGGGTATATGCCCAGTAGTGGGATTGCTGGGTCATATGGTAGTTCTATTTTTAGTTTTTTAAGGAACCTCCATACTGTTCTCCATAGTGGTTGTATCAATTTACATTCCCACCAACAGTGCAAGAGCATTCCCTTTTCTCCACACCCTCTTCAGCATTTGTTGTTTGTAGATTTTCTGATGACTCCCATTCTAACTGGTGTGAGGTGATACCTCATTGTAGTTTTGATTTGCATTTCTCTAATAATTAGTGATGTTGAGCTTTTCATATGCTTCTCGGCCATCTGTATGCCTTCTTTGGAGAAATGTCTATTTAGGTCTTCTGCCCATTTTTGGATTGGATTGTTTGCTTCTTTAATATTGAGCTGCATGAGCTGTTTATATATTTTGGAGATTAATCCTTTGTCCGTTGATTCGTTTGCAAATATTTTCTCCCATTCTCAGGGTTGTCTTTTGGTCTTGTTTATGGTTTCCTTTGCTGTGCAAAAGCTTTGAGCTTTCATTACGTCCCATTTGTTTATTTTTGTTTTTATTTCCATTACTCTAGGAGATGGATCAAAAAAGATGTTGCTGTGATTTATGTCATAGAGTGTTCTTCCTATGTTTTCCTCTGAGAGTTTGATAGTGTCCAGTCTTACATTTAGGTCTCGAATCCATTCTGAGTTTATTTTTGTGTATGGTGTTAGGCAGTGTTCTAATTTCATTCTTTTACATGTAGTTGTCCAGTTTTCCCAGCACCACTTATTGAAGAGACTGTCTTTTCTCCATTGTATATCTTTGCTTCTTTGGTCATAGATTAGTTGACCGTAGGTGCGTGGGTTTATCTCTGGGCTTTCTGTCTCGTTACATTGATCTATATTTCTGTTTTTCTGCCAGTACCATATTGTCTTGATTACTATAGCTTTGTAGCATAGTGTGAAGTCAGGGAGTCTGATTCCTCCAGCTCCGTTTTTCTCCCTCAAGACTGCTTTGGCTATTTGGGGTCTTCTGTGTCTCCATACAAATTTTAAGTTGATTTGTTCTAGTTACCTAAAAAATGCCATTGGTGATTTGATAGGGATTGCATTGAGTCTGTAGATTGCTTTGGGTAGTATAGTCATTTTCACAATACTGATTCTTCCAATCCAAGGACGTGGTATATCTCTCCATGTATTGGTATCATCCTTAATTTCTTTCATCAGTGTCTTATAATTTTCTGCATACAGGTCTTTTGTCTCCCTAGGTAGGTTTATTCCTAGGTATTTTATTCTTTTTGTTGGGAGTCTTTCCTTAATTTCTCTTTCAGATTTTTCATCATTAGTGTATAGGAATGCAACAGATTTCTGTGCATTAATTTTGTATCCTGCACCTTTACCAAGTTAATTGATTAGCTCTAGTAGTTTCCTGGTGGCATCTTTAGGATTCTATGTATGTAGTATCATGTCATCTGTAAACAGTGACAGTTTTACTTCTTCTTTTCCAATTTGTATTCCTTTTATTTCTTTTTTTTCTCTGATTGCCAAGGCTAGGAGTTCCAAAACTGTGTTGAATAATAGCAGTGAGCATGGACATCCTTGTCTTTTTCCTCATCTTATAGCAAATCCTTTCAGTTTTTCACCATTGAGAATGATGTTTGCTGTGGGTTTGTCATATATGGCCTTTATTATGTTGAGGTAGGTTCCCTTTATGCCCACTTTCCGGAGAGTTTTTATCATAAATGGGTGTTGAATTTTGTCAAAAGCTTTTTCTGCATCCATTGAGATGTTCATATGGTTTTTATTCTTCAACTTGTTAATATGGTGTATCACATTGATTGATTTGCATATATTGAAGAATCCTTGCATCCCTGGGATAAATCCCTCTTGATCATGGTGTGTGATCCTTTAATGTGCTGCTGGATTCTGTTTGCTAGTATTTTGTTGAGGATTTTTGCATCTGTATTCATCAGTGATATTGGTTTGTAATTTTCTTTGTAGTATCTTTGTCTGCTTTTGGTATCAGGGTGATGGTGGCCTCATACAACGAGTTTGGGAGTGTTCCTTCCTCTGCAGTTTTTTGGAAGAGTTTGAGAAGGGTGGGTATTAGCTCTTCTCTAAATGTTTGATAGAATTCACGTGTGAAGCCATCTGGTCCTAGACTTTTGTTTGCTGGAAGATTTTAATCACAGTTTCAATTTCATTACTTGTGATTGGTCTGTTCATATTTTCTATATCTTCCTGGTTCAGTCTTGGAAGGTTATACCTTTCTAAGAATTTGTCCATTTCTTTCAGGTTTTCCATTTTATTGGTATAGACTTCCTTGTAGTAGTCGCAGGATGCTTTGTGTTTCTGTGGTGTCTGTTGTAACTTCTCCTTTTTCATTTCTAATTTTATTGATTTGAGTCTTCTCCCTCTTTTTCTTGATGAGTCTGGCTAATGGCTTATCAATTTTGTTTATCTTCTCAAAGAACTAGCTTTTAGATTTATTGATCTTTGCTATTGTTTTCTTTGTTTCTATTTCATTTAGTTCTGCTCTGATATTTATGATTTCTTTCATTCTGCTAATTTTGGGTTTTGTTTGTTCTTCTCTCTCTAGATCCTTTAGGTGTAAGGTTAGATTATTTACTTGAGATTTTTCTTGTTTCTTGAGGTAGGCTTGTATAGCTATAAACTTCCCTCTTAGAACTGCTTTTGCTGCATCCCATAGGTTTTGGGTCTTCGTGTTTTCATTGTCATTTTTCTCTAGATATTTTTTTATTTCCTCTTTGATTTCTTCAGAGATCCCTTGGTTATTTAGTAACGTAGTGTTTAGCCTCCATGTGTCTGTGTTTTTTACCTTTTTTCTCCTGTAATTCATTTCTAATCTCATAGTGTTGTGATTAGAAAAGATGCTTGATATGATTTCAATTTTCTTAAATTTCCTGAGGCTTGGTTTGTGACCCAGGATGTGATCTATCCTGGAGAATGTTCTGTGTGCACTTGAGAAGAAAGTGTAATCTGCTGTTGTTTGATGGAATGTCCTATAAATATCAATTAAATCTATCTGGTCTACTGTGTCATTTAAAGCTTCTGTTTCCTTATTTATTTTCATTTCAGATGATCTGTCCATTGGTGTAAGTGAGGTGTTAAAGTCCCCCGCTATTATTGTGTTACTGTCAATTTCCTCTTTTACAGCTGTTAGTAGTTGCCTTATATGTTGAGGTGCTCCTATGTTGGGTTCATATATATTTATAATTGTTCTATCTTCTTTTTGGATTGATCCCTTGATCGTTATGTAGTGTCCTGTCCTTCCTTGTCTCTTGTAACATTCTTTATTTTAAAGTCTATTTTACCTGATATGAGTATTGCTACTCCAGCTTTCTTCAGATTTCCATTTGCATGGAATATCTTTTTCCATCCCCTCACTTTCAGTCTGTATGTGTCCCTAGGTCTGAAGTGGGTCTCTTGTAGACAGCATATAGATGGGTCTTGTTTTTGTATCCATTCAGCAAGCCTGTGTCTTTTGGTTGGAGCATTTAATCCATTCACATGTAAGGTAATTATTGATATGTATGTTCCTATGACCATTTTCTTAATTGTCTTGGGTTTGTTTTTGTAGGTCCTTTTCTTCTCTTGTGTTTCTCACTTAGAGAAGTTTCTTTAGCATTTGTTGTAGAGCTGGTTTGGTGGTGCTGAATTCTCTTAGCTTTTGCTTGTCTGTAAAGCTTTTGATTTCTCCATCGAACCTGAATGAGATCCTTGAACGGTACAGTAATCTTGGTTGTAGGTTTTTCCCTTTCATCACTTTAAGTATATCATGCCACTCCCTCCTGGCTTGTAGAGCTTCTGCTGAGAAATCAGCTGTTAACCTTATGGGAGTTCCCTTGTATGTTATTTGTCATTTTTCTCTTGCTGCTTTCAATAATTTTTGTCTTTAATTTTTACCAATTTGATTACTATGTGTCTCGGCATGTTTCTCCTTGGGTTTATCCTGTATGGAACTCTCTGTGCTTCCTGGACCCGGGTGGTTATTTCCTTTCCCGTGTTAGGGAAGTTTCCAACTTTAATTTCTTCAGATATTTTCTCAGGTCCTTTCTCTCTCTCTCCTCCTTCTGGGACCTCTATAATGCGAATGTTGTGCATTTAATGTTGTCCCTGAGGTCTCTTATGCTGTCTTAATTTCTTTTCATTCTTTTTTCTTTATTCTGTTCTGCAGCAGTGAATTCCACCATTCTGTCTTCCAGGTCACTTATCCGTTCTTCTGCCTCAATTATTCTGCTATTGATTCCTTCTAGTGTAGTTTTCATTTCAGTTATTGTTATGTTCATCTCTGTTTGCTTATTCTTTAATTCTTGTAGGTCTTTATTAAAGATTTCCTCTTCTCGATCTTTGCCTCCATTTTTTTTCTGAGGTCCTGGATCATCTTCACTATCATTATTCTGAATTCTTTTTCTGGAAGGTTGCCTATCTCCACTTCATTTAGTTGTTTTTCTGGGATTTTATCTTGTTCCTTCATTTGGTACATAGCCCTCTGCCTTTTCATCTTGTCTATCTTTCTGTGAATGTGGCTTTTGTTCCACAGGCTGCAGGACTGTAGTTCTTCTTGCTTCTGCTGTCTGCCCTCTGGTGGATGAGGCTACCTAAGAGGCTTGTGCAAGTTTCCTGATGGGAGGGACTGGTGGTGGGTAGAGCTGGCTGTTGCTCTGGTGGGCAGAGCTCAGTAAAACTTTAATCGGCTTGACTGCTGATGGGTGGGGCGGGGTTCCCTCCCTGTTGGTTGTTTGGCCTGAGGCAACCCAACACTGGAGCCTACCTGGGCTCTTTGCTGGGTCTAATGCAGACTCTGGGAGGGCTCGCACCAAGGAGTACTTCCCAGAACTTCTGCTGCCAGTGTCTTTGTCCCCACAGTGAAACAGAGCCACCCCCTGCCTCTGGAGGAGACCCTCCAACACTAGCAGGTAGGTCTGGTTCAGTCTCCCCTGGGTTCACTGATCCTTCCCCTGGGTCCTGATGTGCACACTACTTTGTGTGTGCCCTCCAAGAGTGGAGTCTCTGTTTCCCCCAGTCCTGTCTAAGTCCTGTAATCAGTTAAATCCCACTAGCCTTCAAATTCTGATTCTCTAGGAATTCCTCCTCCCGTTGCCCGACCCCCAGGTTGGGAAGCCTGACGTGGGGCTCAGTACCTTCACTCCAGTGGGTGGACTTCTGTGGTATAAGTGTTCTCCAGTCTATGAGTCACCCACCCAGTAGTTACAGGATTTGATTTTATTGGGATTGCGCCCCTCCTACCGTCTCATTGTGGCTTCTCCTTTGTCTTTGGATGTGGGGTATCTTTTTTGGTGAGTTCCAGTGTCTTCCTGTCGATGACTGTCCAGCAGCTAGTTGTGATTCTGGTGTTCTCAGAAGAGGGAGTGAGAGCACGTCCTTCTACTCCGCCATCTTGGTTCAGGCTCCCATAGGTACCTTTTTAAATGAATTATTTCATACATATCAAAAGAAGTATATAACATATGTATGATTTACAGAATAATAAAGCAAACACTTCTTTGTACTCACCTCCCTAACATAAGGAAGAGATCATTACGATTACCTTTGAAGCTCACTGCATGCCCCTTCCCAGTCATATCACCCTCCTACCCAACCTTTGGTAACTATAATACTGAATTTTGTGTTTTTGCTTTCTTTTGCTTTATGATTTTATTACCTATTTATGTATCCCCAAATGATACATTATTTTGTTTTAGATGCTTTTTAACCTCATGTAATGGACTCAGGTTGAATGTAGTCTTTACAACATATTTTTTTGTTGTTGTTGTTTTGTTTTGTTTTGTTTTGTTTTTTTGCGGTACATGGGCCTCTCACTGTTGTGGACTCTGCCGTTGCGGAGCACAGGCTCTGGACGCCCAGGCTCAGCGGCCATGGCTCACGGGCCTAGCCGCTCCGTGGCATGTGGGATTTTCCCGGACCGGGGCACGAACCCATGTCCCCTACATCGGCAGGTGGACTCTCAACCACAGCGCCACCAGGGAAGCCCTACAACATATTTTTTTTTAATTCAATATTGTAAGTTCATCCGTATAATCTGAAGTATATTAATACAGATGTATGTTATGCCTTTGATTAAATATAGTACATTTATCTGTTCTCCAGTTAATGAACGTTTGGGTTCATTTCCAGTTTTCTGCTGTTTCGAACAATGCTGCTGTGAAAATGTCTCTTAGTGTACCTTCTGTAAGAGTGTTTTCCTAGGGAATTATATCTAGAAGTGGAACTACTCAGTGAGAAGGTATACACATCCACAATTTATAGATAATTCCAGATTGTTTCCAAGCAGTGTTGTAAGTGTTCTTTTTGCCCCACATGCTCACCAACATGTGGTAGTGCTGGTCTTCTGTGCCAGTTTGGTGTATGTGAAATATTTACATTTTTATTCTTCATGGTACCATATAAGTAGATTTTAAAAAAATATTTAGAAATCAAGGCAGGTTTTTTTTTTTTTGTTTTCTTTTAATGCAGAAATTGAGATTAGGACTTGGAATAAACATTGTTTACAAAAGTGCCTGAAAGGAAATCTTTTTGGTATTCTGGAGCTACTCTGCCTCATTGAATAAAACTAGTATGTTAAATTACACATGTATGGTTTAGAAGTCAGAGCAGTAATTGTGCTTATGGAACAGAATGATAGTAAGCTGTTTCTGAGTGACTGTACTAAGGACACTTGCTGTGAGTCCTTTTCGGCCTCCCCAACTTATAGTTGCTAAAAGTTCCAACAAGCTTTAAAGACTCATGTTAGATGAGAATGATGGTGACCAGCTGTGTTAGAACATGGGAGCCTACTGCAGAAAATTTTGAAACTTACTACAAGTGTTAAATGAAGGCTAAGGAAGAGAGGTGGGAAAAAAGGTTGGAGAGAATCCCTTGAGCAGTTTGTGGGAAGACAAAACAATTATTTGGGAAAGGAAAGAAAAATGTGATAGTATTTTACCCTAGCAACAGCGGCATAGGTAATTGTAAGTTATAGTAACGCAGAATTCTTAACAATATACAGAACATTCCCATTTTTGATCCCATTTAATGATAATGCTAGGAGAAATGTATCATTTACCACTGCTTTATTGATAAGGAGACAAAAGGTAAGAGAGGTGAAACAAGTTGACACCCATCTGGTAAGTGACAGAGATGTCGTGCATCCTCAGGGCTCTTCTTCTCAAGCTCACAGTTCTTTTGCTTCATACTTTTCTTACTCCTGAGCGTCACAGCTGCAGTTTCTGCTGAGGGTAATGTCTGTCAACAAGCACTGCTTCTCTGTCTTCTGAGCACTCTGATGTCCTGGTAAGGACTAAGAAGAAAAAGCTGAATTCCTGCTCAGGAGCTTACAGTCTTATGGAATGATGAAAAAGACTGATACGTAACAAGAAGAGATCAAAATGGTTTCTAATTAAATGCTAGACTGTGCAGTACAAATCTGCTCTAGTTGTAAATCAGAAATCAAGGGCACTTTCCAGAATGGAATAAAAGTGCGAAAATTGAAAGTTAAAGTTATTTTCAAAATTCTAATTGAGTTTTCTTTTAAGAAAAGCACATTCATTCTGGTATTTAAGGTATTACTAATTTGTCTGGTAACTTCAAGTAGCCACGTAATGTAACATGGATGTACATATAATGAAAAAACAAAAACATTTTTAAAGACTACTACCCAAATGTAAAATACAGTTTTTTCCTTTTCTGGTCTTTGGTCAATTAAGGACTCATTTAGTTATGAGTAAGACTCATGGAAAACATTTAGTTTCCTGTATTTCTATACTTTTATTAATAGCCCTCCATACTTTTCATTTGATTTTTCATTTGGCTGTGGTGTAAAGAATTCATGAACATTTACAAAACAAATTTTAACAGTTTTTCTGAATTGATACATCGTTAGTGTCAGATTGCCTTCACAATCTCAGATACTAAGCTTCTAACTACTTATAATTCCTGATAATTTGCTTTTATATAGAGCTAATTCATTGTATTTGAACTTGAGTTTTCTTCAAGCCATTTTATGGATTTCTTGGGAGTCATTAAAAACTTCTAAGTGAGAACTTTTGGGGCTTCTGCATCTGTCATGAAATTGTTCAGGCGAGTAGGTGTTTGAGTAGGGGTACAACCGATAATAGCCTGAAGCCAGACCACTATAACCTCAGCTAAAGGCCAGTCATTGCTAAAGCCTGGGAAGACCAATGTGTTGTAATACACACATCTGTAGCCAGTGTCCTTAATACACTGGCTTCATGTCTCAAGACTCCCTTCTGTAAATATGCAGCTTCAGAAATTCATTATCATTCTGCCCCAGAAGAGAGAATCTCAAAATTAACTTATTCCCTCATTTTAAGTAAAGTTGGCTAAATAATAATGACATATTTATAATTAGTGTCTTTTTGAGAAGGATGATGATAACGCACATTATACTTCAGAGTTACCATTTTGTAGGTCTTTTAAAAACAACAAGTCAATAGGCTTCCTCTGCCTGGAGACTGTGCAAGTGGTACCATTTTGTCATTGGCTCCTAGCTGCCAGCCCAAGATGACATAAATTCAGCCAAAGAGAGCAAACTTAAGTTGATAGCATCTGCAACGTGTTTCAGAGCTATTATTTTTGAATAGATATCAGAAAACATCTTTTTTGAGGGTTGGGGGAAAAGGGTTTGGAGGGACTACTATTATGAAGATCCACTGAGCTGCTTCAGCGTTGTACTAGTATCTTAAACCAAAGAGCAAGATTCCATTTTAATCTCCTTTTCCATGAATTTTTAACTTTGTCCATTAAAAAAAAACCTCTCCACTGAAATACATTCTTTATTAGCCAAGTGAGTATTTATTATAACATCTTTCACAAATTGTATTATTGTTTGATCCTCATAGTCTGGTGAGGTACTTAGAGCAAGTATAAAATTATCCCTATTCTTTTGAATAAGAAAACAGGTTCAGAGAGATTAAGTGACTTGGATGTTAGTTCAGCAGAGCCACGATTTGAAACTAGGTCATTACTTCTTAGTCTGTGCCTTTTCCCACTATACTTGAGTGCTTTCTGCTTCACAGAATTATAAACATGAATATTTACTTCTCATATTTTTCATTCAAAAGTGCATTGATTTTGTAAATTAAGGCATTTCTGCCCATTTTCATGGTTTTCAAGCACTTTCATCCATAAGGAGCTCCCTTTGAAAGCTTTTGTGAACATCTTTTATCTCATCTTTCGAAGAAGAATAAATGACTAGTGATTGGTCAGATTCCAGTTCCAGGGAAACTGATTAGAAAAGATGCACAGGTACCAGTGTGCTCACAGCTTTCTTACAGTTACACGCATTATTGTGTAGAGCCTCTTCAGCACGATGCCCAGATGACCTGATCACCAAGCCAAATGTGAAGTCCTGGATCCCAACCTCAAAACCCATAATCTCATCTTCTCCAATGAGTAGAGGTAAATGTACAGTAAGTAGGAGATTTCTACAGATGAAACATCCTTAAAACAAGTTCTAAAAACACTGTGATGGCTTTCAAATTTCCCAGAATCCTTATATCCAATATGGTTGAACTCTTCTCAGAAAAAGAAACTTATTTGAATTGCAAAATCTTAAAGATGTCTTAAAATAGGTGACCTTTAAGGTACACTCTAAACTTGAAACTGATACTTGAACACACCTTCACCATCTGATTTGATATTGTCAAAATGTATGAGGAATTAGAGCTCTAGTAAGTTTGGAGTAGTTGTCTCAAAATAATATAATTCTACATGATGGATTATTTTTTCCTATTTAATTAAACTTCACATTAGAACAGGATTTTTCAGCCTCAGCACTACTGACATTTTGAACTGGGTAATTCTTTATTGTTGGGGGATGTTCTGTTCATTGTAGGCTGTTTAGTAACATCCTTGGCGATCAATCATTAATCTTTTTGTCTCTATGCATTTGCCTATTCTGGAAATTTCACATCAATGGTATGCAATAAGTGGCCTTTTGTGTCTGCCTTCCTGCAATTAGAATGTTTTCAAGGTTCATCTGTGTTGTCACATTTTAACAGTACTCCATTCCTTTTTATGACTAAATAATATTCCATTATATGACTGTACCACATTTTGTTTAATCCACTCATCAGCTGATAGACATTTAGGCTGTTTCCACTTTCTGGCTATTGTGAATAATGTTGTTATGAACATTCGTGTATAAGTTTTTGTGTGGACATATGTTTTTTATTTCTCTTTCATAGATACCTAGGAGGGGCATTAATAGATACCTATGTTTAACCTTTTGAGGAACTGCCAAACTTTTGCACAGTGGCTATACCATTTTCCAGTTCCGCAAACAACATATTAGAATTCTAATTTCTCCACATCCTTGCCCATACTTGTTATTCTCTTGTCTTTTTTGTAAGGGCCATCTGAGTGGGTGTGTGTATCTCATTGGGGCTTTGATTTGCATTTCTCAAATGACAAATTAAATTGAACATATTTTCAAGTGCTTCTTGGCCATTTGTATATCTTTGGAGAAATGTCTGTTCAAATCCTTTGCCTGTTTTTTAATTGGGTTGTCTTTTTTTTTTTTGCGGTACGTGGGCCTCTCACTGCTGTGGCCTCTCCCGTTGCGGAGCACAGGCTCCAGACGCGCAGGCCCAGCGGCCATGGCTCACGGGCCCAGCCACTCCGCGGCATGTGGGATCCTGCCGGACCGGGGCATGAACCCGTGTCCCCTGCATCGGCAGGCGGACTCTCAACCACTGCGCTACCAGGGAAGCCCTGGGTTGTCTTTTTATTGTTGTTTGTAAGAGTTGTTTATATGTTCGGAATACTAGACCCTTATCAGATACATGATATGCAGATGTTTTCTCCCATTCTGAGGGTTGTCCTTTCATTTCCTTGATCGTGCTATTTGAGTCACAGATGTTTTTCATTTTAATGAAGTCCAGTTCATTTTTTTCTTTGCTTGTGCTTTTGTTGTCATATCTTTGAAAACAAGTTGCCTAATCCACTGTCACAGATTTTTCACCTGTGTTGCCTTCTAAGAATTTTATAGCTTCAGCACTTATATTTAACTCTTTGATCTGTTTTAAGTTGGTTTTTGTATATAGTATGAGGTAGGGATCAAACTTTATTCTTTTACATATGGATACCCAGTTGTCCCACCACTATTCGTTGAAAAGACTAATCTCTCCATTGAATGATTTCAATACCCTGGTTGAAATCAACTGACCAACCATAAATGTATGGGTTTATTTCTGGACAGTCAATTCTATTCCATCAGTCTACATGCCTGATTTTATGCCAGTACTACACTGTTTTTATTAACTAATTTTTCATACTAAGTTTTGAAATTGGGAATATGAGCCCTCCAACTTTGTTCTTTTTTCAAAATTATTTTGGCTATTCTGTGTTTCTTGCAAATTCACATGAATTTTAGGATCAGCTTGTCCATTTCTGAAAAATGGCAGTTGGAATTTTGATAGAGATTGCATTGAACCTGTAGATCACTTTGGGGTATATTGCCATCTTGACAGTATTAAAGTCTTCCAGTTCATGAACACATGATGTCTTTCCATTTGTGTAGATCTTTAATTTCTTTACAGTGTTTTGTAGTTTTCAGTATAGAACTCTTGTGCTTCTTTGGTTAAATTTATTCCTAAGTATTTTATTCTTTTTGAAGCTGTTGTAAATTTGTTTTTTGTGTTTGTTTTTAGTTTCATTTTCAGATTGTTCATTGCTGCAGTATAGTTATGCAACTGATATGTTGTGTTATTTTGTATCCTGCAACTGCTGAATTTGTTTATTAGCTCTAGTAAGTTTTTCGGGTAGATTCTTTAAGATTTGCTATACATAAGATCCTGTCATTTCCAAGTAGAAATAGTTTTGTTTCTTCCTTTCCAATCTGGATGACTTTCACTTCTGTTTCCTGCCTAACTGGCCTAGCTAGAACCTCCAGTGTAATGCTAAATAGCAGTGGTGAAAGTGGGCATGTTGTATTGGTCCTGAACTCAGAGGGAAAACTTTGTTTCAGTATGTTGTTAACTGTGGGTTTTTCATAGATATCCTGTATCAGATTGAAAAAGTTCCCTTTTTTCCTAGTTTGTTAAGTATTTTTATCATGAAAGGGTGTTGGATTTTGTCAAACACTTTTTCTGCATCTACTGAGAAGATTATGTGGTTTTGCTTTCAGCCTCTTGTATAGTTTATTATATTGATTGATTTCATACACTGAACGAACCTTGTGTTCCTGGGATTACACTCACTTGGTTATGGTTTATAACAGTTTTTGTATGCATCTAGATTTAGTTTGCCAGTATTTTGTTGAGGATTTTGCCCTTACCTTTATAAGGGATATTGTTCTGTAGTTTCATTGTAATATATCTGTCTGGCTGTGATATCATGCCACTGGCCTCAGACCAAGTGAGGAAGTGTTCCCTCCTCTCCTGTTCTTAATTCTTCTTTAAACAGTTGGTTAAATTCACCAGCTAAGCCATCTGGGCTTTGTTGGAATTTTTTTGATTACTAACTTAATGTCTTTACTTATTATAGGTCTATGATATTTTCTGTTACTTTTTGAGACAGTTTTGGTAGTTTCTAGAAATGTGTCCATTTCATCCAGGTTATCTAATTGGTTGGTATACAGTTCATTGTGTTCCTTTATAATCCTTTTTATTTTTCTAAGGTCAGTAGTAATGTTCACACTTTCATTTCTGATTCTGGTCATTTAAGTCTTCTCTTTTTTTTTTTTTGGTCAATCTAGCTAAAGTTTTTATTGATTTTTTCACTGAAGCAACTTTGGGTTTTGTTGATCTTTTCTATTGTTTTTCTACTCTCTACTTCATTTATTTCTACTCTAGTCTTTATTATTCCTTTATTTATGCTTCTTCGTTTTCTAGTTTCTTAAGGTGGGAGATAAAGCTATTGATTTCAGTTCTTTCTTCTTTATAAGGTAAACATTTACAGCTATAAATTACCCTCTTAGCACTGCTTTTGCTGCATCCCATAAATTTTGGTATATTTTATATTTTGTTTTCGTTTATCTCAAGGTATTTTCTCATTTCCCTTGTGGTTTTTTTTCTTTCTTTAACTAATTATTTGGAATGTTTAATTTATATATATCTGTGAATTTTCCAAATTTTCTTCTGTTAATTTCTAACTTCATTCTGTTGTGATCAGAGAACATAATTTGTATGATTTCAGTCTTTTAAATTTTATTTGACTTGTTTTATGGTCTAATGTATAATCTGTCCTAGAGAATGTTCCATGTGCACTTGACAAGAATTAATGTTATTCTTTTGTAGTGTTTTTCTTTTGGAGTGTTTTACAGATGTCTCTTAGATTTATTTGTTATAGGGTGGTGTTCAAGTGTCTATTTCCTTGCTAAATTTCTTTCTAGTTCTGTTATTGAAAGTGGGGGCATTAAAATTTCTAACTAGTATTACTGGGTTATTTCTCTTTTGTTAGGTTTTGCTTCATCTTGTTGTTTGGTGCATATATGTTTATATTTGTTACTCACTTTTATCATTATACACTGTCCATCTTTGTCTCTGGAGACAATTTTGGTGTTGTCTACTTTATCTGATATTAGTATAGCCACTCTTGTGTGTGCTGTTTGAATGGAATGTCTTTTTCCATCTTTTTATTTTCAGTTTACTTCTGTCTTTAAGTCTGAGTCTCTGTAGACAGCATATAGTTGGATCATTTTCTTAAATCCATTCTGCCATCCTCTGCCTTTTAATTTGAGAGTTTAATCTGTTGATATTTAATATAATTATTGGCAAGGAGGACTCTTTTGTTCCTTAGTTCCTCCATTACTATCTTCTTTTGTATTAAAGTTTTCTAGTGTGATAATTTTAATTCGCTTGTCATTTATTTTACTCTTATTTTTTGAGTTATTTTCTTACCGGTTGCCCTGGAGATTACATAGTCTCTATATATCTCTATATTAGATTGTTATTGTTACAGATTTCATCTTTATATATTTTGTGCCTGTCCACCTTGATTTATAATTACTGTTGATGCAGTTGTCTTTTCAATAAGGAAGGGAAAAGGAGTTATAAACAAAAGATACATTTACACTGTCTTGTGCATTTACTTATGTAGTTACCTTTCCTTGTGTACTTTATTTCTTCATGTGTATTTGAGTTACTGTGTAGTGTCTTTTCATTTCAGCCTGAAGAACTCCCATTAGCATTTGCTGGAGGGCAGGTTTGCTAATGATGAACTGCTTCAGTTTTTGTTATTTGGGAATGTATTAATTTCTCCTTCATTTTTGAAGGATTGTGTTGTCAGATATAGAATTCTTGACTAACTCTGAATTCTTATAGCACTTTGAATAAGTCATCCTACTGTCTTCTGGCCTGCCCCTGGATAGTTTCTGATGAGAAATCACTTGTTAGTCTTATTAAGAATCGCTTGAACATAATGAGTTGCATCTTTCTTGCTGCTTTCAAGATTCTGTCTTTAGCTTCTGATAGTTTATGATGTGCCTATGTGTGGACCTTTTTGCGTCTATTCTTTTGGAGTTTGTTGGGCTTCTTGGATATTTTTCATAAAATTTGGCATATTTTTGGCCACTATTTGTTTAAATATTCTTGCCGCCCTCTTCTCTTCTCCTTATGTGACTCCCATTTTGCATATGTTGGTGTATTTCATGGTGTCCCAGAGGTCTCTGAGCCTCTGTTTGGTGTTTTTGTTTGTTTGTTTTTTTCCATTTCAAGTTTATTGATTCTTCTGCCTGCTCACATCTGCTTTTGAGACCCAATAGTGAATTTTTCATTTCAGTTATTTTACTTTTCTGCTCCAAAATTTCCATTTGGCTCAGTTTCATAATATCTCTTTATTAATCTACTCAATTTAATGACACATTTTTGTTTTTACTTTCCTTTAAGTTCTTTAGACATAGTTTATGCCATGGAACACAGTTAAAACAGCTTTGTCTAGAAAGATCAACATCTAGGCTTCCTCAGTCAGCTTCTATTCTTTTGTGCACTTGCCATACTTTCTTATTTCTTTGCATACCTTGTAATTTTTTTTGAAAACTGGATATTTCAAATATTACAATATGGCACTTCTTCCCCCTTTGCAGTGTTGGTTGTTTTCGATGTGTATCGTAGATGTTGTGTGTTTAGTGACTGTTTGAACTAATTCTGTAAAGGTTGTATTCTTTGTCCATTGTGGACCCTGAAGTCTCTGTTCCATTTGCTTAGTGTCAATTAATGATTAAACAGTGGTTTTATTAAATATCTGGAAACAATAAAATTTTCCAATCTTTGCCCAGGGGCTCAGTGTGTGTGTTAGGGTGAGCCTTTAACTTTTAACTCCTGGAGTTTACAATTCTGCCTTAGCCTTTACTTCCAGCTTCCATAGAGATTCAAGGTCAATAGGAGGTGAAATCCTAGGGCCTTCTTAGATCTTTCCTGAAGCCATGCATTTGGCCTTCTAGATTTCCAGAATATGTCAGACCTTTTCAAAGCTCCAGACTTTCCTTCTAAGCTTCTGGTTAGTTTATTGTTTGCCCCCAACTGTTATCCATCACCTCAAGCAACAGCAAACTAAGACATTAGCATGAACATTGCCAACAAATCCCTCACCCCCAGCCACACATTGCAACCATGCCCCCTACTGCTGAAATATAGCACTTGAGCACTGAGCCAGGTCTGAGTTAGGCAAAATAAAGACACTCTTTTTGAGGTGGTCTTCTAGGGAGCCACCAGAATGGTCAGAACAAATAATTAGAATTCTTTGCAAATAAGGTTCATTTTACTACCTCTGGTACTAGGAATGTGGGCTGTTATTTTCATGACTACTGCTAAGCTGGAGAGTAGGGGATGGGACTGAGTAAGTTAAAAACACCACAAAGTTTGCTATTCTTAACCAAGAATCAGTGGCAGGGCTGGGGGTGGGGTGGGTGTTGGAATAAGCATTGTCTGGGTTGCTGCAAGCCTTTGAGGGTTCCAGAAACATTGGTTCTGACCGTTTGTGCCTTCTTATTCTTTGCTCCTAGCGGGGGTGGAATCTGGAGTTCCTTACTCCACCATTTTTGCTAATTTCACTCTTTTTTAAAATTTTTATTGGAGTGTAGTTGATTTACAATGTTGTGTTAGTATCTGCTGTACAGCAAAGTGAATCAGTTATACATATATCCACTCTTTTTTAGATTCTTTTTCCATATAGGTCATTACCGAGCGCTAATTTCACTCTCTTATATTAAAAGTGCTTTTTGAAAAACCCAAATGTTTTTTCTCTGAAGTCTCTCCAGTTCTGAAAAATGGAAAATACTGTCATGGCCCTTTGGTTTGGAAAATGAATTCATATTCGCCAAAAGCCAGCATTAGAGCTCTTGCAAACTGTTTTACTGTTGGTCTTAACTTTACAATCTATCGTCTTGTATATTGGCTACTACACAAGTGGTCCTGAACTGTCACAAGTTCAACTTTGGAACAAATGAGCTTTTTTGTAAAGAAGTTGCAGTTGTTTGAAAAGTACATATTTATGCCTTTTCCACCAAACTGCTTTTCTTGGGAAACCTAGAAAATTCTTATAGCAGCTGACAAACATTTCAAGCCACTCTATGGTGGTACTGCCCACCATCCAGAAGTTTCAGCAGTAGTGTCATCTTTATCTGTATGGTGGTATTTGAGCAACTGATTGATTTAGTAGTGTTTTTCAGACTGCTCTGAAGAACTGTCACGAACTATAGTGGTAACTCCAGGAGATGGGGTCTAACACAGAGAAATCTACCCAGGTTTTATTACATACCTTTCCAGTGAAGCTTTTCTTTGAAGAAAGAGTTCTAGGGTTTTAAAATTTATTTCAAATGCCATTTGTTATATTATATTTTTATGTAATTTTAGTGAAATTAATTGAAAATAGAAAAAATTATGGTGCTGATATAGGGATTGTAAAACGTGTCTTTTCACTTATCACAAATGATTTTTAAAAATCTAAACATCTTTCAAAACCATATCATATAATACACTAGAAGTAGTTTTACTAAGTTTGCAACTAGTGGCAGAGATTAGAACTCATGCATTTAGTATATTTCAAAAAAAATTTTTATATTCCAAAATTTTGATCAAATATTTTGCTATAAAAAATGCCTTGGATAATTATTCTTTAATCACGTATGTGAAAAATGTGGCTTTTCTTCTGCAACCTAGTAAGCTTTTCACAGTATCACTGTGGCTTTTAAATTTTTACTCAACAGAGTAAGCTTGAAACCACACATACCACTTTAAACTATGCATTCATGTATGCTTTTTCCTATAAAATACATGAAACTCAAATCTGTAATTTTGAAATTCAAAAGTGGTTTTATTTTCTTTAATAGAAATAAAAGCTTGATTTTTAAAAATCCAAACCGAGGAAACAATTGTGTACTTTGGTACATTTCTCTATTAATATTGATTATATACCATGTGGCCCATTAATTAATAAAGGCAATCACTTCAGAATTCATGAGTGGCAGAAGTCACTGAGTACTTTGGGAAATAAGAGGAGAAAGCTTTTGTTGAGGATCATTGAGGAAGATTCTAAGGCAAAAAGGGGCAGAATAAGCAAAAATCTAGAGGTTCATTATAGGCACTCAGAACATACACGTTAAGTAAATGAATGAAGGAATTTAAGTTGGCATATTGAGGGACACTGAGAAAACATACTGACTGGAAGACAGTTCCTGCAAGAAATTGGTGAGAGAGATGCTACAGTCCAGATTTTGGTGGGCCTTGTTAAAGTTCTGGCTTAATTTTTATAAGGAAAAGAAGGTTTGATAGAGGTTTGGAAATGAGGCTTGGGGCTGATAGTGGAGACAATGTGAAGTTTTAGGGCAGTGCTTTCCAAACTCTGTTTAAGTACAAATACAAGTTTGATGGTAAGCCTGGCATTCCAATTTCAGTTTTACTGGTTTCAGCAAAACAGCTTCACTGATCTGATTGCTTCCCATATAGATTAGTATTATGACTTTGTATAAAATATGCTTTATCAGTATGATATCACTTCTACCTGCTTTATGTGTTGGGGGTTCTGCATAAGGGTTACTTTTTAAAACGAAGCATTTTGCAGCTAAGGGCTTGAAAACTCTTGTTTTAGGAAAATGGATTAAAGCAGGTAAAACTACAGACAAAGAGCAGAGTTACGAGGTTCTTGTGTTCAGACTTCTTTGGTAACATTTACACAGTAGCATTCCTTTCAGAAATACTTAATGGTACCAGATATTAGACAGTTGTAATGGCTAAAGTGTTCAGAGGATGCTACAGTATTCATGACTCATAATCAAAATGACATTAAGGCTATCCCTCTTCAAAATTACATCATTTACTTGTGTGGAATACTTGCTGTTAATGCAGGTGTCCCAGAGCCTTTCTTCCTTTCTCATGTCCTCTTGTGACCTGTGCACTGCTGAACTAACATGGGTCTCACTGAATATGATTAAGAAAAAACATCTCTGATGGAGAAGTCTCTGTATACTGAATGTTAAATAATAATGTCTTTTGGAAAATGGCAGCAAAATATTTGAAAGGATGACTAAAGAAGTAAAAAGAACAAAACTTAACAATTCTATAAATGTTTTGTTTATTGGGGTGGGGAATGGGAAGAGCTGCTGGTAAGAGAGGATACGAAGAGAAGAGATGTCTACTTTCATTTCCTTGTAGCCCAGCCCCATTCAGCCAAATCCTGACATACTTTACTGAAAATAAATTTCCTATTCAGCAGCACATAATAACCTAAAGATCAAGGCATCTTAACTGGGCTGTTTTCAGATGAAAGAACTGTTCATTTGGCTTGAAAAGATATTCAAGAAAATATCTACTAAAGTTTTTTCTTGTTTACCTCAGGTTTTCTGGTTACCTATTAACCAAAATTTCAGAACTACTTTAGTTCTGGATGTCTAACAACTATCTAAGGGAAGGTGAGGCTTGGGGGAAGATGAGATGATACTTAGGAATACATACCACCTTAATATAAGAGACAATTAAATTACAATTATGAAGGTATGTATTTTTCAGTGAGGACAACTAATATATTACCACAGTATTTTCTTTTTTATCGAGTGTTAAAAATGCTAATTTGAAGGTACTACTCTGAAAAACTTACATAAAAGATAGTGGGGGAGGTGAAGAAAAGGAGGAAAGCAAGCCCATGGCATTACCCTATTTGTAGTTCATTACCCTATTTGTAGTGCCTACATTGCCCTTCTTTCGTTCAGCTCTAAAATGAGGATTACAGAATTCATTTAAATTCTTTTAATTATAGAATTATTTTTCACTTAGTAGGTAAAATGTACATCTTTTGATTTCCTTCAGTTTCAGCTTTCTCGTGCTTTGATGCTCAATTTTATGCAGAATAGAGTTGTTTTGTTAAACAAAACTTTTTTGTTTATGTTTTTTTCATTGGTTAAAATTGAAAGGGAAAGTTAGATATTTATCTGAAAAATGGAACTATTTATAGAAGAATTATATTTAACTATCAACCTATTAAATTTGAATTTTGTCAATACTGTGCATAATCTTATTACCAGGCTATTTATCACTGTGTTGACAAACCAACTTGCTGTCCTGTAGAAAATGTACTAGGAAATACATTACCCATATAAAATAAAACTTTCAACCTATTTAATGAATAGTTGATGATTGTTAGCCCTTTGGGTTTAGAAGTGACTGAGAAAGTGAGGAAGTACCACTTTTGCCTCATCATTATTTTGAAATCCTGTTTATAAGCTATATAATTCCCAAGGCCATGAGTCTAGCACCTTTCCAGGTATTAACTGTTGTAACAAAGACAGAATTTGATTTTATTTACCTAGTGAAGTCTAATTTAAACCTCACACCCTAGTGAGATCTTAGAAATAACATGTACTCTGACCTGTAACTAGTCCCAGTACTCTGTGTATGTCCTCTCTCTTTTGGGGCTCCTAAAAGAGAAATTTAACGTAAGTATGATGATCATTAATACTAAACCCCCCACCCCTAATTTTTTTTAGAAAGTAGTATAGGATAGTTTAGTAAGTTATTTGATAGAATTTGCACATGATTTTTTTAAAGAAATGGAAATTGAGAAACAAAAAAGTTAAAGACGTGGCAGAAGAATTATTATCATAGGACCAAAGGTTGCAGGAACTAACATTCCGAATTTACTGGGCATAACGGACTTAGAACATGGAGAAACAAACAGACAAAAAACAACCCATACTAGCTCCAAGGGCCTAAATAACCCTACATTTAATAAAATGATTCACTCTGCCATTTGGGCTTGGAAATTAGGTAAAATTACTGAGATAACTAGAAAATGTCTGTCATGAAATGATTTGTTTAGGGTCCTCTAATAGTAAAAGGTGTAAGTCTCTAGAACCTACTGAAAAATTGACTCAAGAAGCATGTAAGAAGAAGCCAGAGAAGCCAAGTCGTACATAATAGTTCTTTCTGTTTTATAGTAGTTAGCTTTGGATGTTTCTGTGGTCTTACTAGCTTCGCCCTCTTTCCACAGAGGCTGTTGAAGGTATCTATCATTTCTGTGTTCGGTCATCTTTTTGCTCCAGATATGCACCTTTAAAAGTACTTTTGGTTCCTAGGGCCCTTTGAGCTGGGGTTTGTTCAAAATGGTTGGTGACTTGATTCTAGGATTATTTGATGAGACATGCCCTTTTTATGTCTGTCACTCATTTTAACATTCATTGAACACACTGAGTGAAAGATAGGTTCTGAACTTTTCAATGGCAGCTGATAACAATGATAGCAGATAATCTTGGGGAGACATTTAGGGAATAGCGATAGTAGACAAGTTTGGTCCAAAAGAAAAAGGTTTATTACTACCTGGTTTTCCCTAAACTAGCCAGTGTGGGTGGGAAGAGGCTCTCCCAAGCGCCAAGTAGCAAACATGATTTCTGAGGGCAGACCAGGAATCACTTGTTTGAATCATCGTGCTATTCTTACCCACGTCTCTCTTGTTAATGAGAGTTCATTGTTTCTGTTTTTTACTCCTCCTCTGGACATTCTGTTTATTTTACTATTCTCAATCTGCACACTAAACACTGCGTATTTAAAGGTTTCAGTCTAATTAAGTTCAAATCCATTTTAAGATAGATATTGTAGCCTTTAAAAGTTATACTTAAAAGGTACTTAAAATGATTAGAGGACACCACTCATTCCACTGATAAACTATTATTTTAAGATTGTCTATTGAGGGGCAATTATTTGACTTTAAAACGCTGAGGTTATGGAAACTGGATTATAATATTTTAGAGCAGTATTAAAAGTAATACCTCTAAGAATTTAATAAAGCTTATAAACCTCTCTATTGCTCTGTCTTGAAAAGACAGTCTGACTCTGTCTGTAGGCATTCATTCTTTGTGGCGTGATTGGTCGACAAGGAGTAAACAACTTACTGTAAATGGGCACCACGCCAGCTGGCTTCAAGCAGCCTCAAGCTTGTGATTTGCAGTCAGGGTTAGGAAAATGCCTTTTAACTTATTCATTTCCGCTTCTTTTAAACAGGGAAAAAAGGCACAACTATACTGATTTAAGTACCTCACAAGATCTTTAGGAA
Source organism: Tursiops truncatus (assembly GCF_011762595.2). NCBI lineage: Eukaryota > Metazoa > Chordata > Mammalia > Artiodactyla > Delphinidae > Tursiops > Tursiops truncatus. The sequence goes on along the minus strand of NC_047036.1, from coordinate 119,516,878 downwards.
TCCCATGGAACTTATCAGTACTATTTCACTGGGTCTGAATACCTCTCACGTAACAATGATAAGTTTTAAAAGGCAGTTTTAAATATTAAAAGAAATTTTTCGAATTGGCTTGCCCTCACCTTGTCTATTTGGGATTCTGTTTGGGAGCTTCTCTGACCTAGTTTCAAAGAATTTAATTTACTGGCCAACACTATTTTGGGAAAAAAATGTTGTACAAAAAACTGAGTTTGGGCTTCCCTGGTGGCGCAGTGGTTGAGAGTCCGCCTGCTGATGCAGGGGACACGGGTTCGTGCCCTGGTCTGGGAGGGGATCCCACATGCCGCGGAACGGCTGGGCCCGTGAGCCATGGCTGCTGAGCCTGCGTGTCCGGAGCCTGTGCTCCACAATGGGAGAGGCCACAACGGTGAGAGGCCCGCGTACGGCAAAAAAAAAAAAAAAAAAACTGAGTTTTTTTTTTTTTTACTTTATTTTTTTACTTACATAAGATAAACCCAAAAAATATCTTCGAAAAGAGGGAAAGAACTTACCTTTCCTCTAAAGATGTATTATGCCCAAAGCAATTGTTTGGAGCTGATGAATCATTTAACCACCTAAGCCAACTGAGGGTCATCCCTGCATGAAAAGTGGAGGCTCCTGAATTTTGTACAATTTTTTATTGAAAAACTAGTCAAGGCCTAATGGTCTTCTTGAATATTCTATTATACTGTATCCACAATTCAAGAAATGCTTGTGGTTAGTTTTTTGTTTTTTTAATTAAGGTTAGAGCAGTTTTGTGGAACCAAATTATTAATTTGAAGGTTTCTAAAAGATTTTTGTAGATTTTTATTTACTTGGAAATTGGATGAAGGACATTTTGTCTAAATTAAAATTTACTTCAAAAATTAAAGCATTAGGGGGGACCTTCAAGATGGCAGAGGAGCAGGACATGGAGAGCACCTTCCTCCCCACAAATACATCAAAAGTACATCTACATGAGGAACAACAACTACAGAACGCCTACTGAACGCTGGCAGAAGACCTCAGACTCCCCAAAAGGCAAGAAAATCCCCACGTACCTGGGTAGGGCAAAAGAAGAAAGAAAAAACAGAGACAAAAGAATAGGGACGGGACCTGCACCTCTGGAGGGAGCTGTGAAGGAGGAAAAGTTTCCATACACTAGGGAGCCCCTTCATGGGCGGAGACTGCGGGTGGTGGAGGAGGGAAGCTTCGGAGCCATGGAGGAGAGCACAGCAACAGGGTTGCAGAGGGCAAAGCAGAGAGATTCCTGCACAGAGGATCAGTGCTGACCTCACCAGCCCGAGAGACTTGTCTGCTCACCCGCTGGGGCGCACAGGGGCTGGGAGCTGAGGCTCAGGCTTCGGAGGTCAGATCCCAGGGAAAGAACTGGGGTTGGCTGCATGAACACAGCCTGAAGAGGGCTAGTGCACCACAGCTAGCCGGGAGGGAGTCCAGGAAAAACTCTGAACCTGCCTAAGAGGCAAGAGACCATTGTGTCGGGGTGCGCGAGGAGAGGGGATTCCTTCCCTGTCTGCCCACAGAAGGCAGAGCACTGCCTAAACAAGCTACAGAAACAGGTGTGAGCCGTGGCTGTCACCTCGGACCCCAGAGATGGGCATGAACCGCTATTGCTGCTGCTGCAGCCATCAAGAAGCCTGTGTGCGAGCACAGGTCACTCTCCACACACCCGACCCCGGAGCCTGTGCAGCCCGCCACTGCCAGGGTTGTGTGACCAGGGACAGCTTCTCTGGGAGAACACATGGCGCGCCTCAGGCTGTTGTGATTTCGTGTTGGCCTCTGCCGCCGCAGGCTCGCCCCTCATTCCAATTATAACTACCGTACCCCTCCCTCCCCCCGGCATGCGTGAGCCAGAGCCTCCTAATCAGCCGCTGCTTTAACGCCGTCCTGTCGGGGTGGGAACAGAAGTCTGAGGGCAACCTACACGCAGAAGTGGGGCCAAAACCAAAATTTAACCCCAGGAGCTGTGCAAACACAGAAGAGAAAGGGAAATCTCTCTATGCAGCCTCAGGAGCAGTGGATTAAATCCCCACAATCAACTTGAGGTACCCTGCATTTGTGGAATACCTGAATAGACAATGAATCAACCCAAAATTGAGGCAGTGGACTTTGGGAGCAACTGTAGACTTGGGGCTTGCTGTCTGCATCTGATTTGTTTCTGATTTTTATGTTTATTGTAGTATAGTTTTTAGCACTTCTTATCATTAGTAGATTTCTTTATTGGTTTGGTTGCTCTTTTTTTATTTTTTTATTTTAATAATTTTTAATTATTTTATTAAAAAAATATTTTTTTCCTTTCTTTTTTACTCCCTTTTCTTCTGAGCCATGTGGCTGACAGTGTCTTGGTGCTCCGGCCTGGTGTCAGGCCTGAGCCTCTGAGGTGGGAGGGCAAGTTGAGGACATTGGACCACCAGAGACCTCCCAGCCTCATGTAATATTAGTCGGCGAGAGCTCTCCCAGAGATCTCCATCTCAACACTAAGGCCCAGCTCCACCCAGCAGCCAGCAAGCTCCAGTGCTAGAAACCCTATGCCAAACAACTAGCAAGACAGGAACACAACCCCACCCATTAGCAGAGAGGCTGCCTAAAATCATACTAAGTTCGCAGACACCCCCAAAACACATCACCGGACACAGCCCTGCCCACCAGAACGACAAGGTCCAGGCCCACCCACCAGAACACAGGCACCAGTCCCCTCCACCAGGAAGCCTACACAAGCCACTGAACCAAACTCACCCACTGGGGGCAGACACTAGTAACAATGGGAACTACGAACCTGCACCCTGTGAAAAGGAAACCCCAAAGACAGTAAGTTAAACAAAATGGGAAGACAGAGAAATATGCAGCAGATGAAGGAGCAAGGTGAAAACCCACGAGACCAAACAAATGAAGAGAAAACAGGCAGTCTACCTGAAAAAGAATTCAGAGTAATGATAGTACAGATGATCCAAAATCTTGGAAACAGAATGGAGAAAATACAAGAAATGTTTAATAAGCAATGTTTAACAAGCACCTAGAAGAACTAAAGAGCAAACAAACGATGATGAACAACACAAAAAATGAAAAATTCTCTAGAAGGAATCAATAACAGTATAAGTGAGGCAGAAGAACGGATAAGTGACCTGGAAGATAAAATAGTGGAAATAACTACTGCAGAGCAGAATAAACAAAAAAGAATGAAATGAATTGAGGACAGTCTCAGAGACCTTGGGGACAACATTAAACGCACCAACATTCGAATTATAGGGGTCCCAGAAGAAGAAGAGAGAAAGGGTCTGAGAAAATACTTGAAGAGATTATAGTTGAAAATTTGCCTAACATGGGAAAGGAAATAGTCAATCAAGTCCAGGAAATGCAGAGTCCCATACAGGATAAATTGAAAGAGAAACATGCCAAGACACATATTAATCGAACTGTCAAAAATTAAATACAAAGAAAAATATTAAAAGCAGCAAGGGAAAAGCAACAAATAGCATACAAGGGAATCCCCATAAGGTTAACAGCTGATCTTTCAACAGGAACTCTGCAAGCCAGAAGGGACTGGCAGGACATATTAAAGTGATGAAAGGGAAAAAACCTACAACAAGATCACTCTACCCAGCAAGGATCTCATTCATATTCCACGGAGAAAATTAAAACCTTTACAGACAAGCAAAAGTTAAGAGCATTCAGCATCACCAAACCAGCTTTACAGCAAATGCTAAAGGAACTTCTCTAGGTGGGAAACACAAGCAAAGGAAAAGACCTATAAAACAAACCCAAAACAATTAAGAAAATGGTAATAGGAACATACATATCAGTAATTACCTTAAATGTAAATGGATTAAACGCTCCAACCAAAAGACATAAACTGGCTGAATGGTTACGAAAACAAGACCCGTATATATGCTGTCTACAAGACACCCACTTCAGACCTAGGGACACATACAGACTGAAAGTGAGAGCATGGAAAAAGATATTCCATGCAAATGGAAATTAAAAGAAAGCTGGAGCAGCCATACTCATATCAGATAAAATAGACTTTAAAATAAAGACTATTACAAGAGACAAAGAAGGACACTACATCATGATCAAGGGATCAATCCAAGAAGTTATAACAATTGTAAATATTTATGCACCAAACATACGAGCACCTCAATACATAAGGCAAATGCTAACAGCCATAAAAGGGGAAATCGACAGTGACCCAATAATAGTAGGGGACTTTAACACCCCACTTCACCAAGGGATAGATCATCCAAGATGAAAATACATAAGGAAACACAAGCTTTACATGACACATTAAACAAGATGGACTTAATTGATATTTATAGGACATTCCATCCAAAAACAACAGAATACACATTTTTCTCAAGTGCTCATGGAACATTCTCCAGGATAGATCATATCTTGGGTCACAAATCAAGCCTTGTTAAATTTAAGAAAACTGAAATTGTATCAAGTATCTTTTCTGACCACAATGCTATGAGACTAGATATCAATTACAGGATAAGATCTGTCAAAAATACAAACACATGGAGGCTAAACAATACACTACTTAATAACGAAGTGATCACTGAAGAAATCAAAGAGGAAATCAAAAAATACCTAGAAACAAATGACAATGGAGACATGACGACCCAAAACCTATGCGATGCAGCAAAAGCAGTTCTGAGAGGGAAGTTTATAGCAATACAATCCTACCTTAAGAAACAGGAAATATCTCGAATAAACAAACTAACCTTGCACCTAAAGCAATTAGAGAAAGAAGAACAAGAAAACCCCAAAGTTAGCAGAAGGAAAGAAATCATAAAAATCAGATCATAAATAAATGAAAAAGAAATGAAGGAAACGATAGCAAAGATCAATAAAACTAAAAGCTGGTTCTTTGAGAAGATAAACAAAATTGATAAACCATTAGCAAGACTCATCAAGAGAAAAAAGGAGAAGACTCAAATCAATAGAATTAGAAATGAAAAAGGAGAAGTAACAACTGACACTGCAGAAATACAAAAGATCATGAGAGATTACTACAAGCAACTTATGCCAATAAAATGGACAACCTGGAAGAAAGGGACAAATTCTTAGAAAGGCACAACCTGCCAAGACTGAATCAGGAAGAAATAGAAAATATGAACAGACCAATCACAAGCACTGAAATTGAAACTGTGATTAAAAATCTTCCAACAAGCAAAAGCCCAGGACCAGATGGCTTCACAGGCAAATTCTGTCAAACATTTAGAGAAGAGCTAACACCTATCCTTCTCAAACTCTTCCATAATATAGCAGAGGGAGGAACACTCCCAAATTCATTCTATGAGACCACCATCACCTTGAGACCAAAACCTGACAAAGATGTCACAAACAAAACTACCGACCAATATCACTGATAGATGCAAAAATCTTCAACAAAATACTAGCAAACAGAATCCAGCAGCACATTAAAAGGATCATACACCATGATAAAGTGGGGTTTGTCCCAGGAATGCAAGGATTCTTCAATATATGCAAATCAATCAATGTGATACACCATATTAACAAATTGAAGGATAAAAACCATATGATCATCTCAACAGATGCAGAAAAAGCTTTTGAAAAAATACAACACCCTTTTACGATAAAATATCTCCAGAAAGTAGGCATAGGGAGAACTTTCCTCAACATAATAAAGGCCATATATGACAAACCCACAGCCAACATCGTTTTCAATGGTGAAAAGGTGAAACCATTTCCTCTAAGATCAGGAAGATGACAAGGATGTCCACTCTCACCACTATTATTCAACATAGTTTTGGAAGTTTTAGTCACAGCAATCAGAAAAGAAAAGGAAATAAAAGGAATCCAATTTGGAAAAGAAGAAGTAAAACTCTCAGTGTTTGCAGATGACATGAAACTATACATAGAGAATCCTAAAGATGCTACCAGAAAACTATTAGAGCTAATCATTGAATTTGGTAAAGTAGCAGGATACAAAATTAATGCAAAGAAATCTCTTGCATTCCCCTACACTAATGATGAAAAATCTGAAAGAGAAATTAAGACTCCCATTTACCACTGCAACAAAAAGAATAACATACCTAGGAATAAACCTACCTAAGGAGACAAAAGACCTGTATGCAGAAAACTATAAGACACTGATGAAAGAAATTAAAGATGATAGAAACAGATAGAGAGATTTACTATGTTATTGGATTGTAAGAATCAACATTGTGAAAATGACCATACTACCCAAAGCAGTCTACAGATTCAGTGCAATCCCTATCAAACTACAAATGGCATTTTTCACAGAACTAGAACAAAAAATCTCACAATTTGTATGGAAACACAAAAGACCCCGAATAGCCAAAGCAATCTTGAGAAACAAAAACGGGGCTGGAGGAATCAGGCTCCCTGACTTCAAACTATACTACAAAGCTACAGTAATCAAGACAGTATGGTACTGGCACAAAAACAGAAATAAAGATCAATGAAACAGGATAGAAAGCCCAGAGAGAAACCCACACACGTATGGCCACCTAATCTTTGATAAAGGAGGCAAGAATATACAGTGGAGAAAAGACAGCCTCTTCAGTAAGTGGTGTTGGGAAAACCGGACAACTACATGTAAAAGAATGAAATTAGAACACTCCCTACCACCAAACACAAAAATAAACTCAAAATGGATTAAAGACCTAAATGTAAGGCCAGACACCATAGAACTCTTAGAAGAAAACATTCGCAGAACACTCTTTGACATAAATCACAGCAAGATCCTTTTTAACCCACCTCCTAGAGAAATGGAAATAAAAAGAACAATAAAGAAATGGGACCTAATGAAACTTCAAAGCTTTTTACACAGCAAAGGAAACCATAAAAAAGATCAAAAGACAACCCTGAGAAGGGGAGAAAATATCTGCAAATGAAGCAACTGACAAAGGATTAATCTCCAAAATATACAAGCAGCTCATGGAGCTCAATATCAAAAAAGCAAACAACCCAATCCAAAAATGGGCAGAAGATATAAATAGACATTTCTCCCAAGAATATGTACAGATTTTCACAAACACATAAAAGGATGCTCAACATCACTAATCATTAGAGAAATGCAAATCAAAACTATAATGAGGGGCTTCCCTGGTGGCGCAGTGGTTGAGAGTCTGCCTGCCAATGCAGGGGACATCGTTTCGTGCCCCGGTCCAGGAGGATCCCACATGCTGCGGAGCAGCTGGGCCCGTGAGCCATGGCCGCTGAGCCTGTGCATCCGGAGCCTGTGCACCACAACGGGAGAGACCACAACAGTGAGAGGCCCGTGTACCGCAAAAAAAAAAAAAAAAGGGCTTCTCTGGTGGCACAGTGGTTGAGAGTCCGCCTGCCGATGCAGGGGACACGGGTTCATGCCCCAGTCCGGGAAGATCCCACATGCTGCGGAGCCGTTAGGCCCATGAGCCATGGCCACTGAGCCTGCGCGTCCGGAGCCTGTGCTCCACAACGGGAAAGGCCACAACAGTGAGAAGCCCACATACTGCCAAAAAAAAAAAAAAAAAAACCTATAATGAGGTACCACCTCACACCAGTCAACATGGCCATCATCAAAAAGTCTACAAACAGTAAATGCTGGAGACGGTGTGGAGAAAAGGGAACCCTCTTGCACTGTTGTTCGGAATGTAAATTGATACAGCCACTGTAAACACTATGGGGGTTCCTTAAAAAACTAAAAATAGAACTACCATATGACCCAGCAATCCCACTACTGGGCATATACCCTGAGAAAACCATAATTCAAAAAGAGTCACGTACCACAGTGTTCATTGCAGCACTGTTTACAATAGCCAGGACATGGAAGCAACCTAGGTGTCCGTTGACAGATGAATGGATAAAAAAGATGTGGCACATATATACAATGGAATATTACTCAGCCATAAAAAGAAATGAAACTGAGTTATATGTAGTGAGGTGGATGGACCTAGAGTCTGTCATGCGTAGTGAAGTAAGTCAGAGAAACAAATACCATATGCTAACACATATATATGGAATCTAAAAAAAAAAAAGGTTCTGATGAACCTAGGGGCAGGACAGGAATAAAGACGTAGACCTAGAGAATGGACTTGAGGACATGCGCAGGGGTAAGGGTAAGCTGGGACGAAGTGGGAGAGTAGCACTGACATATATATACTACCAGGTGCAAAATAGATAGCTAGTGGGAAGCAGCTGCATTGCACAGGGAGATCAGCTCGGTGCTTTGTGACCACCTAGAGGGGTGGGATAGGGAGGGTTGGGAGGGAGACGCAAGAGGGAGGAGATATGGGGATATATGTATACATATAGCTGATTCACTTTGTTATATTGCAGAAACTAACACAACATTGTAAAGCAATTATATTCCAGTAAAGATGGTAAGAAAAAAATTAGAGCATTATATCTAAGAAAAATATGTGTCTTTTGACAGTAAAATCTTACATTATCACTTAAGAATAAAGTAGTACGTTAGTTTGTATCTTTCACCCTTAAATACTTTAAAACCTCTTTCAAACCTGAAAGTCTTTAGGTAGGATTTAACTGCATGGCATAATACCTGATTATTAAAACAAGTCAGTTAGTTTTCTTTGGTGAAGAGACATTTATTGAGGTGGCATATGTTTCCCTTTCTAAGATCACTTAAATTCCTGTCTGTTCTTTCAATGCATTTAAAACTAATATAACTGCACGCTGTAAACAGAAGGACATTTGATTTTAGATAGCATGTCCTTTCATTGTTAAAATATGAAAGTAATTTTTTTAGAGCATACAGTGTACTTTAGTGAATGTTTCAATTCTCCCTGAATCAGTATTTTTAAGTTTTCTTGGGCCATAAACCCTCTTGAGAATCTGATGAAAGTAACTGACCTGCTCCCAAAGAAAAACTTCACGAGACACAGATACATACAGTGGCTTATCATTTTACCAATGAGGAAATTCTTGGAACTAGCTAAAGCTCATTCATGAAACTCGAGTTAATAAATAAGCCCTATGGTTCTGTCAACATTTCAGAAAGAATACAATCTAGAAGGGTTAGGTTTGAACATCTCTGTTGTTACCAAAGTTTACGGAACTCAAATAATGTGAAACTCCTTTCCTCTTGAAAAATAAAAAAAGCAGGTCAGAACTGGGATTAGCATTTGCCATTTCATACAATAATGCTTTACTTATTTTGAATTGTAATAATGGGCTAAAAATTAGGATATTTGATGATGTAAACAATACTAAGAAATTGGCCGTTATCTCTAAAAAGTATCCATGGCAGTTTACAAAAAAAAGTGAAGTCGGGACATTTATCTTAATTTGAATTAAACTAGAATTTAGTAATGACAGGGGCACCAAACAAATTATTTTGATTGTGTGCCCCAAGAATGTAACATATAAATTATATGTTCTGTCACTTCTAACTGGTGCAAAGACTGTGATGAGTAAAAAGTAGCTAATCACCAAATTAGAATCCCCTGGGAAATTCTCAGGCTGTCGAGAAAATAGCAGATTTAATAAATTTGAATTTGGGGGCTCAGGATTGGTTATTTATATACTGATAAAGCCTTCTAAATGCTTCAAATATTTCTTCTGAGAATTGCTGGTAACATGATAGCTGTGGCCATTATAGGAGTATTCTGTCATATTTAGATATTAACAATATTTTGTGACTGAAAAATTAACCCGGCATGTAAAAAAGGACAAGTTATAAAAGATGTTGAGATTTTCAGCAATATGAATGAAAATGTTTTTCCTCTAATTGAGAACATGATAAATTACAATTACAGAAGGGGAACAGACTTCATGGCATTCTTCTATAAACCAAGAAGATATGTCCATGATAATCAATTCATGCTATTAAGTGAAATTTTAAGTTCACAATAATAAATTTTTGCTGTACCAATCTCAGTAAGAAAAAGTTTTTCATAAATATTATTTGTTTGGGATATAGGATTTATAAAGTGCACAGTAATCTTCTGATTGATCCTAGTCTAGGATCATTTCACTTATATATCTATATATATGTGAACATATATATGCATTTTATTTGTATATCATTTATTTCATTCACCACGTAATGTAGTACCAAGGCAAGCAGCATAAATTATAAAAGGGCAACATTTTGCTAAGCATTTTTATCATCACTGCACTGCATCAAGTGTGTGTTTACCCACATGTGTCATTGTGCAAAATCTTAGAAAGCCACAAAAAAAACACCCAAAATTAAGGGAATGGGAATGTTGTGAGGGATTCAGCTATGCCTAAAATTACATAACAAAACCCACTTGACCTGTTAGGTCATCTTTAATACCTCTTTAGATGTGTCCCAGGCCTCTCTGATCTGTTTGGAGTAAAATTGGTCTGAAAGTCTTAAATGGTTTTTGACCCATATTATTATTTCCTAATAAGCATGTGGTATAACTGGAAAGTTATGAAGCCATGACACTTGCTGGTCTAGTGCAGTATGTACAAACTACTGTCTTCCAATTACAAACCATTGGACAGCTTCTGCAAGATTGGTAGGGGGAAAACCTTTAAAAAGAAAGCCATTATTTCTTGTCATTTTACTTAGCTGAGAATGTAGTAGAACGAGTGAACTGATAAGAGGATGGAAATATTTTCTACAAACAGTTTAGTATTTATAAAATTCATTTCTAAGTGTTTAAAACATCATTTCCAAAAAATAAAATAATAAAAGAAAACACCATTTCCCCTCTTTAAGCGATATGTTTCATGCCATAACACAACAGGGAGTATCTGAGTTATATGACGATTCTGCTCTGTCAGATGTTTTTGTTCATGGTGGTGAGGTAAATACAGCCCCGGACCCATCCATCCCCCTTTTTTTTAATAAAAGAAAAAATTACTCTCACCTACGTGCTTATAATGAAAATCTTGACTTTTAAAAAATGTTTAAAAAAATTTTAAGATCATTTTTTACGAAGTCAAGTGTGTGGGGTGTGGGCTGTTAAGAGTGTGGGCAAAATGACTGGACACAGATTGGTACAAAATAATGGAAGTCTTTCAGTGTCACTCTAAGGAGTTCGGATTTTATTCTGAAGGCGGTAGAGAACCATTATGTTTTTGACCCAGGATTGATTTGCTCTAAGCTGTATCTTAAAAAAATTACTCTGGCAGTCACCTGTAGGATTAGTTATATATTTATTGCTTTGTTTTATTTGAGGAAGGGAGAGCTGCAGAAGAGAGACCATACAGAAAGGTGGTTATATGAGCCATTAACAAAGATCAGGCAAGCAGGAGTAAAAGCATGAACTGGAGTGGTAGCAGTGGAGAAGGAAATACATGGACAGACGTGAGAGTCACTTGGAAGATATGATGAGGCAACCGATTGACCTTGGAGAATCACTGGTTTTTGTCTACACTATTGACATCTTTCCAAAGTTACCAATTACCTTCTTGTTCTTAAATCCAGTGGACACTTTCCAGGAACCTACTGTGTACCAGCCCTGTGCTAGATACCAGGATCCTGTTTGTAAAGGCTTCTTCCTATGGTTTTTGTAACCTAGTACTCTTTCTAGTTTTCCTCCGTCTACCTCTCTGGCCTCCTCTTTGCAAGTTCCTCTTCCTTTTAGAGTTGCTCAGAGCTCTGAACTAGGCCGCCTTCTCACTTTCTCCCTCTTCCTGAATAATCTTATCTCTTCTGTTGCTTTGGCTACAAGCTGTCCATATGCAGTGGACACCTGTATTTTCTGTGTCTCCAGCTCAGATGCATTCTCTCAACCTCCTGACACTTACTTCCAACTACCTACTGACTGTCTTCTCTTGGATGAGTTATAGCCCTCTCAAGCTCAACATGTCCAAAATAATTCATCAACTTATTCCAAGCCATGCTTCCTTTTGCCTCCTTCTTTGATCTTATACTCTGTCCTGCAGCTAGAGCATTCAAACATACAGATAATGATCAGATCACTCCCCTGTTTCTAATGCCTTACGGTCTTCATTGCTTCAGGACAGTCTAACAGTTCACCGTGATTTCAAGGATTTTTAGGATCTGGCAATAAGCTTTTTATTGTGTAACTTTTCCAAACTATTATTTCCCTCTTTCTTGCCTCTGTGCCTTTGCATAATGCTGTTGTGTATATATCACCCCACCTCTAACCCAATATCCTTTCCACCTGGCTAGCCAGCTCCTCCTCGTGGGTAGCCAAAAGCCAGCTAAAACTCACATCCTCAAGCAAGCCCGCTCCTGATCCCCCACATCTGGGTGAGATGTCCCTCCTTAGTACCAGGCATTTTCTCTATCCTAGCATGTATCCCATTGTATTACAGCTACCTGTTTACTTATCTCTGTCTCCCATTAGTCTAAAAGTTCTGTGAGAGTAGAGGACTGTGTCTGTCTTTTTCACTGTGATATACCCAGTGCCTGGTACATGATGGGTGCTCAATAAATATTAAATAAATATTCAAAATATTTATGCAAAAAATAAATGTGAAAAAGTGAGCAGGAAGAGAGAGGAAGTTGGAAGGCAAGGAAACAAGACTATGAAAGATGTAGGAAAGGAGCAGGATAAGAGGTAGAAGAGTTGAATTTGTTTTAGGAAATACTGTGTTTTAGACCAGTGTAACTGAAGCAAAAAACTGAGGCCTGGGTGTGGGCAGAATCATCAAACGATTGGTAGTGGTAGGTGACAGAATGGAAAGATATCCAAGCTCCAAAGTAGACCTAGAAGAAGGAGTAAAGTCCTCTAAAATGATAAATACTAGCAAGGAGGATTAGGGGATGGAAAGATAAGCCTATTCCACGTACAGCTCTCGCACATAAGGGATTACTGAGTCATGGTAAAGAGAGTAACAGCAGTGGTAGAGGGAAGGAAGAGATTTCTAATTCCTCTTCTTGGCCTTTAATCTCAGACTGAAGCTGTGAGAGGAGGAGTAGCCATCGTCAGACAGTGTCGTAAGGAAAATGGTGTCAGCGGGGAAGCTTGGGTGTTTTGTAAAGCAGTGCAGCTAAGGAAAATTGTGCTAACATTTTTTAACCAGCACCACCAAAAAAAGACAGTATGATCATCTTTGACTCTCCATCCTTCCTCAGGGACTTGGGAGGGATAAGAAGAGAAGAATTCTTCTGAGTGTAAGAAGCTTCTACCCTCCACCCGTTCCTTATTTCAGTTTTTACCACACGTTACTCAGCAATAATTAGGAATTTGTATAAAATTTCACTAGGATGGCATGCATGGAGAGAAAAGTAATTATTTGGATGTTTTCCTCTGCCAATCCAAGGAGTATTTGTGGAAAAATATTTACAGTATAGTAAAACCCATTCTCCTTCTATATTCATATACAGACTTTAAATTGAGCCCTTAAATTTTTTTAAAAAGGAAAAGCAATTAATCTGACAAAAAAGTATATTCATATAATACTGTGTTGAATGAAGGAGTGATTCAGTGGATAAATGCATGAACATATTTATGGATAGATGGATGGATATGCATAATGATAAGGATAATGGATGGGTATGGATAATGCATCTAGATCGACATCAGGGCTTGGCAGGCGTACAGCCCACAAGCCAAACCTGGCCCTTCAAAAGCCATGAGCCAAGAATGGTTTTTACATATTTAAAGGATTGTAAAAGCAAACAAGTAAACAAAGAGTACGTGACACACGGTCCACAGAGTGTATAATATTTACTGTCTAGCCCTTTACAGAAAAAAACTGCTGACCCTTCATCTAATCATTCTTTTCAGTGGGTGTATGATATTCATCATATGGATATATATAGTCTGTTCTCATTATTCTCTCTAGTTACGTTCCAGAGTACTCTCAATGAACATCGAATTAGCAAATACTGAGAGCCAGATACTACCAGGACAAATACAGGGTTAGGTTTCTATGATCCTTTGTTCACAATATTTTTGCCAACCTATCAGTATGTAACCTTGTTTCATGTGTGTTCCTATTTAAAGCTGCCTTATTTAGTAAGTATCACTGATTCATTTACATTGAACTCATGGCCAATAGCACTGTAAATCAGGCCTGATCAAAGCTTTTCTGATACTATATCACTCCTCTTAAGGTACATCACAACCTTCTTGTGCTTAGGAATACTAAACAGTTCATTTTAAACAGGGAAGTCACCAGCAAAAACACAGAAATGCAAAAACATGGCATTAAATATACCACAAAAAGGACACTTGTTTACAGTATGAGATCTGAAACATAGTGTTTCATAGTGTCATTTTGTTTGACATCAGCTGGGAACACGTGCATTAAGCAACTCAAATTTTTCACCATTCTGTGCTCATCCACAAAAGGCCAGGAAAGCACTGTGAGCAATTGATTTTGGAGTTAAAAATAAATTTCAGCAAGTAGGCGAACTTGCAAATACGGAAGCTGCAAATACTGAGAATCACCTATACCAGTTTATCTGATCATTAAATAAGTTTTTAAAAGTAGTTTTACACTACCTTAGAACCTTCCCTGATTTTTAGTCAATGTTGTAGCTTATAGTTTCAGTGGGCATTTTCAGTAGTTTTATCAGAAGTCACGTTTCATATCTTATAATTGAAGTCCCAAAGTATGCTATACGAAAGGTGAGTTGACGATGTGAGGCAAAATCAACAGATATCTATCATCATAACTTTTGAGCTGGAAAAAATTTTAAACCTTCACGGAGGTCCTGAGATTTGAGATGAATACTAAAGAATCGTGTGCAGGGTAACTCTATCAGGCTACCTGTATTTTGAGGGTCTGGGCCTCAGACCAAAAAGACACAAATGGACAGGAATTCAGGTAATATGGTCAGAGGACAGAGTTTGAAAACTGACACTGGAGTGTGTACTTAAAGGAGCAAGAGCTCCACCTGGAAAGGCAGACTGGGCACAGGCAGTGGAGAGCTGTATTTGCTAACTGAACAAACTTGGCCTCTATCTTCTACAAAGCAAAGCTATTGTCTTTTGAGGGATTGCATAAAAGCTGCATTTTTAAAAAATAAATTTATTTATTTTTGGCTGCGTTGGGTCTTCGTTGCTGCACGCAGGCTTTCTCTAGTTGCGGCGAGCGGGGGCTACTCTTTGTTGCGGTGCACAGCCTTCTCATTGCGGTGGCTTCTCTTTGTTGCAGAGCATGGGCGCTAGGCGCGTGGGCTTCAATAGTTGTGGCTTGTGGGCTCAGTTGTTGTGGCTTGTGGGCTCTAGAGCGCAGGCTCAGTAGTTGTGGCACACGGGCTTCATTGCTCCACAGCATGTGGGATCTTCCCAGACCGGGGCTGGAACCCATGTCCCCTGCCTTGGCAGGCAGATTCTTAACCACTGTGTTACCAGGGAAGCCCGAAAAGCTGCATTTTAGTGGCATATAGTTGATAGAGCTTTTACCTGCCTGAAAGTATCGATGTCATTTCACCAAATGATATTCCTCCGTGTACAGTTTGGTCTAAGTTGCTACCATGGGAGTGCGATTGCACATTCTTGACTAGGGAGAGGTGGTGGCTTTTTTGAGCTGAAGTTCGTGGGTACCAAAAGTTCCTACCTAATTAAGCTCTTGGCAATCTCCATTTCTATGCATAGTAAAACGGGTTTCCCAAAAAGTCATTGTGTATGCCCTCTCGTGTCTATGACAGATATCAGAAATGTCATGTAATTTAAGTGGAATTTACAAGAGAAGAAGGTGGCCTTTAATTCTTTAACAGTGTGATAACCCTGTAAAAATAATTAACATAAGATTTGGGGCACAGAGCTAGTGGCACTGGCTTAAGTTACAAGTTTTCGTGTGCAGATTTTTTTCTCTTTGTTTTTTTTTGGGGGGGTGGGGGGTGGTTCGCGGGCCTCTCACTGTTGTGGTCTCTCCCGTTGCGGAGCACAGGCTCCGGACGCACAGGCTCAGCAGCCATGGCTCATGGGCCCAGCCGCTCCGCGGCATGTGGGATCTTCCCTGTCCGGGGCACAAACCCGCGTCCCCTGCATCGGCAGGCGGACTCTCAACCACTGCGCCACCAGGGAAGCCCTTCTCTTTGTTTTTTAATAGAAGTAAGGGGGAAATGCCAGTACTAATTCCAGTTTCATTTCTTACAAATGGTAGTGACTGCAATTTATAAAAATGTTACAGGTTTTATTCCCTTTTGTAACAGATGAGAATATTTTGAATTTTAGTCTCTACTTTCTTACCACTTTAATAAAAGACAATTAGAATAAATTGCAGTTAAAGATAATTGCAAAAGATTTTTATATTTATGGATATGTGTATATTTGGCATTTTCTGTATCAAATACACATTTTATATACTGTTACATCTAAGCATCAGGAAAAGATGGAGGGGGGACTTCTTATTAAGAGGAGCTTCTCCTCTGAAAAGGGATGTCTTTTACAGTGCTACTTACTGAAGCCTGTATTGTAAATCATAAGACACTGAGCACATACAAGGTCACCCACTTACTGCTGCTTTGGTAACATTAGAAACCAGTTTTCAGTAACCTTTGTAACATGTACTGTGTTTCTGCCAAGCAACCTTTAATTATAAAAGAATCTTACTTGATTTTCTGATTCTAATTTTTTCTCCCTAAATTTAAAAACTGCTTGCTACGTTTTTAGTTTTTAAAAGTATAATTAAGTTTTGAAGTTTCTGGCCATTTCAGTTTTGCTGCTATACTTTATTAACATCTTTTAAGAATGCTTCATTTTGACCACTCCTGGGATCTGAAAGTTATTTTGGTGGCAGTCTTTTCCTTGTAATCCTGAGAGTATCCAAATTTGGGAAATTTAAATTTTCTAGATCTATAATTTTATTATAGAAACACAAAAATCCAGTTTCCTATATATTGTTCAAGGCCCTAGGCCTTTTGTCAAATTATTTTAATGTATTGATGGCATAGTAAATGGAAAAATCATAAACTGATGCTGACTTTTTAAGTAACTGGATAGAGACCTGTTTTCCTCTTCCATCCTGTCTCATCTTTTCTTCGGGAGACCACTCTGTATGGATTGAAGATTTGAGGTCTGTGGGTGGGACCTAGGTGGGAACAAATTAGGAGACTGTGCCATACTGCAAATGGCAAATGCCCGAAATTTTAAGTTTGTTGTGAGGAAGGGGGAAAAAGGAAACAGTGAAACAGTGACCCTGACATAGCCCCTTGGCTGACCACAGCCACTGCTCATTTAACCAAGCGGATATCAGCTCAGTCGCTTGCCAGTTGTCTCTAGCTTTTCAGTAACTTACTTTGATAACCTAGATTTAGGATTCTGACAGCATGCAATGTATGCCTCTCAATAATCTGCCCTTTATTAACGGTATAACATTGTATGTTCAGCATAGTGGTTAAGAGAGTGGCATCTGGAGTGGTCTACCTCATCTGGGATCCAGATACAGATATTTGCTAGTTGTGTCGCTTTCTTTGGGAAAATTACCTAACCTTTCTGAGCCTAAATTTCTTCATCCATAACATGGGGCTAATAATAATGCATGTGCAAGATGAGAAATTTGACGCCACTAGTTGCTAGTTATATATGACCTTGGGCAGGTAACTTCTCTGAGTGCATTTTCCCTGGCTATTTGGGGATAATAATAGTATCTACCTCATATGGTTGTAGTGAGGATTGAATAAGGTAAGGTTTTTCTAAGGGTTAGAAAGAGCTAATATTTATAAAATACTTAGACCAGTGTTTAGTACATAGTAATTACTCAATTGTATCATTGCTGTTATTTTGCTATGGCTCTGTTTGGTTGACTTGTGTGCTAACAGGATACACTGAAGTAGAGTTTAAGAAGTGACTTCATGTTAGAGAAAAGCAAACTTTTATACAATGATGATAAGTAGTGGAAGACTGTTGGGAGTCTGTTTTTCTCTCTTTCGTGTCTAATTTATCCTAGTCCTTTTAAAGTCTGGATTCCCCAAACTAGATACAGTAATAATGTAATATTTAAATGCTAAGTACTGTATCACAGTAAAGTAACTTAAAGACTGCTCCATGTTATACCTTACGGGAACATAATTAATAAAACTGTAATTCAGAAAAAATGCTGGCCTAAAATTGATTTATAAAAGTAAATGCTTTTTATTAACTGTCCTTTTATAAATTAATTAACCACAAACAGTTGAGTGAGAACATATGCAATTTCTCTCTCTATAATGTTGGCTTTTTAAATCTATATTACTTGCTGTATTTGGAAGAGCACAGAAATGGAGATCATAAAACCTGGACTTTAGTCCTAGTGCCATCACTAAATCCCTCAGGACCTTGCAGAGCTTCAGTTACCTCATCTCTAAATAGGGATAAGAATACTGTTTACCTTCCAAGAATATTATGAAAATAAGACAAATTGCTAATGTGAAAATACTTTGAAAAGGTTATGTATTATCAATATACACAGGATGACAGTACTGGGACTATTGCTACTAACAGTGCATAAAAGAGAGGCAGCATAGAGCACGTGCTGCTAGTTAAGGGCATGGACTCTGTGTAGCTGGAATGCCTAGAAGAGAAACCTGGCTCCACTAATTGCTAGTTACATGACCTTGGACAGGTAACTTCTCTGAGTTTGCATTTTCCTTGTCTGTTTGGGGATAGTAATAGTACCTACCTCATGTGGCAGCGGTGAAGATTGATTAAGGTAAGGAATGTCAAGTTCACTCACATTGCTTGGTCCTTAATACACACCTGCTATTACTGGTTCTCACGAAGATAGTGTTAATTGTTGCTGTTCATCTCTGGTTGTTTGCCATTATATGTCTGAGTTAGAGAATCATGGACATTAGAACTGAAAGAATCCTGAGAAAAGTATCAGGTGCAGCTCCTGCCACCTGCAAGATAAGTGGCTTTATCTGTGAGTCCCAGAAGAGGGAGCTTGGAATTCCAGGGAAGCTAAATGAGTTATCGATGGTCACTCAGTGAGTTGGTGGTAAGACATCTGGAATTTCTCTGGTTGCCCATTTCTGGGAATGGGGGGACAGGGATCTGCTTTGCACTAAAATGCTGTGCCTTTCTAAATATGAAAATGCACTATGACCATTTGTTACTAAAATTTCTGTCTTACCACCTTTCCCTAGATGCTATCTAACGTTTGCACTTCATGGCTTCCAGATCTCTTGGGACCTTGGTTAGACAGTATTTTCTACTGTTCTTTAGTATCTTTCTTGGTCCTGTTCTGTTGTCTTTACTTTGAGGTTCCCAAAAGAGCCATACTCTATATCAAAAGACCTCTGCACACGCTACCTTTTCTCCCTTGACCTCACTCCCTCTTCTCCTTACCTTTCCAGCTTTTAGCATTGATGTCATCTCCTCCAGGAACACTTCCCCGACACCTCTCTCTACCTAAAGGTCCTTCCATATTCTCCCATGGCAGCGTGAACCACAGAATATTATAACTGCCCATCTCCTTGCATGTCTCTTATAGTGGGCTATAGAAGCTTCATGAAAACAGAATCTGTGTCTATCTAACTTCTCATTGTGACCCGAAGTACATAGCACGTTTCCTATCTCCTATAGCTCCTGGTTAAGAATTCGGTCAGCCTTCCTTCCTTGCTCAGGACTTTCTGGATCCATCTCAGAACATTTTGGGGCATCTCCTTCTCTTGGTTTTGCTAACATTTTTCTTACTGCCTTTTTTTTTTTTTTTACATATTTATTGGAGTATAATTGCTTTAAAATGGTGTGTTAGTTTCTGCTTTATAACAAAGTGAATCAGTTATGCATATACATATGTTCCCATATCTCTTCCCTCTTGCGTCTCCCTCCCTAGCCCACCGCTGCAGGTGGTCACAAAGCACCGAGCTGATCTCCCTGTGCTGTGCGGCTGCTTCCCACTAGCTATCTACCTTACGTTTGGTAGTGTATGTATGTCCATGCCTCTCTCTCGCTTTGTCACAGCTTTTCCAATTTCTCCTAAAAATTGATTCTTCAAATGTGTATGCATAGTAAATGTTATTGATCTGTCATCAAAATGCAGAGGAGCACAGAACTCAGTAAAGAAGCTCCTCAGCAAGAGGTCTGAGAATCTAGATTCCAGTTCTCAAAGAGCTACCACCTTGGTGGCCTTGGACAATTGACCCTCTGAGCCTGTTTCTTTATTCTTTTTTTCTTTTTTTGGCTGTGGTGGGTCTTGGTTGCTGCGTGCGGGTTTTCTCTAGTTGCAGCAAGTGGGGGCTACTCTTTGTTGCGGTGCGAGGGCTTCTCATGTGGTGGCTTCCCTTGTTGCAGAGCACGGGCTCTAGGTGTGCAGGCTGCAGTAGTTGTGGCACGTGGGCTCAGTAGTTGTGGCTTGCGGGCTCTAGAGCACAGGCTCAGTAGTTGTGGCGCACGGGCTTAGTTGCTCCATGGCACGTGGGATCTTCGTGGCCCAGGGTTTGAACCCATGTCCCCTGCATTGGCAGGAGGATTCTTAACCACTGCGCCACCAGGGAAGCCCTGTTTCTTTATTCTTAAAGTGAGGATAGTAGTAGAGCTCATTCTGAAAGATGTCACCAAGATGAAAATAATCAAGATAATTCCTGTGCTGCATTTGGCACAGTGCCTAACACATATTAAGTGAAAATTAACAATAATTAATTGTAGATTAAATTAGCAAATTAACAGATTAAATGAGGTAACCAAAAGGAAAGAAATTCTGTTAGAACATGTTTCAGAGCCTTTTTTTCTGTGAAACACCTGCAAGGCACCTCTTTGTTATTCATACTGTTTTGACTGTGGCTGTCCTGGATTCCTGTGGAAGGTCTGAGTGACCAATTTGTCATTTTGAACGTGGCGTCAGTAGAAGAGCTTATGACTCATCAATCACGTCATCCTGGACAAGCATCAAATGGGTGTGAGCCAGGACATGATGTGCTGAAAGACATTCATTTCTCCTCTTTTCCTTCTCTGTGTTTTCTTTGCCACAAAACTCTAGTCATGTCAAGCCCAAACGTTCCATAGTAAGAACATTTCAGCTCAGTTCATAATAAAAATTGAGGGCGTTTGTGTATATTATCTGTTGTAAATTGAATAATGCTATATTCAGTCATAATTTATTTCAAATAGGTCTTTTCTTTCCCAAGGATTCTACTTTAATAATGAAAGAATAATAATTCTTTAAGAATATTTAAGAGCAGGTTTATATTAAGTATTTAATGTCCTTTCACTTTCAACTTTCTGGTTGTAAAGCAAAATAACTATATTAATACTAAAGGATATGAAGCATATGTCCTGTTAAAAGAGTTTTGGCAGTTAGAAGACTTGTCTTCTGGCGTTGAAAAGGCATGTTCCTTAGGGCAGCTGTGAACAGTATATACAGATGTCCCTGAAAAGACCAATGGTGGATGTAGTTCTTTGTACTTTTGTACAGATTGGCATTCTGGTTGCTGAGTGATTGACTTCTGTTTTCAGTTCTTCTGTTCAAACTCACTATTGTTCTAATGACTTTGCTTAAGTAGAGCACCTCCTTTTACTATAAGCCATCAGAGCACTTACCTTTAATTTTTTAAAGTACGCAAATGAGAACCTCATAAATTAAAGAACAACTATAATTCAGAGTCAACCCATCCAACCAAGCCTTTGGCAAAAGGAACTTTCCTTTGATTTGCTTTCCTTTAACATTCTACGGTCAATTTTTGCTGATTTTTTTCTTTGGAGCAATGACTTGTTTAATATATTTCAGGCTTTTGACTTAACCAAGTAATATAGGTTAATATTTTGAAACTACAAGAGCTTAGAAAACATCTGAAAGAAGAGTTTTGCATACGCCCACAGATTGAAAAGTTGTTTCATTTTTAATAGATGAGCTGCCTTCATTATGTATACTTAATGGCTGGCACTCAAAAATATTTGGTAAATGAATGATACCATCTTTCAAAATATTTAACCCTCCCAGAAGGCAGAACCAAGGTTTGGATCTTCTAAATTTTTGCATTTCCATGTAAATTTTGAGAGTCAGCTTGTCAGTTTCTACACACACACAAAAAGCCTGCTGAGATTATGATTGGTATTGCATTCAGTTTATAAATCAATATGGTGAGAACACACATAACTAACATTTTATATCCTTCCATTTAGTTAGATCTTCTTTAGTTTCTTTCAACAATGTTTTCTAATTTTCCCTTAGAGCTCTTACCTTTTTTTCCCATTTATTCCTATGTTTTGTGTGTATATATATGTATTTGTTTTGCTGTACTCATAAGTGACATTAATTTTAAATTTCATTTTTGAATTGTTTGTTGCAATATATAGAAAGAGGGTTGATGTTTGTATATTGTGCTCTGTCACCATACTAAATGTATTGATTTATTCCAATTTCTTTTTAGCCAGTATTTCTTTGAATATCTTTCTGCTTCGTTCTCACTGTCTTCCACTTCTGAGACTTCATTTACATGTGTGTTAGGCCATCTGATATCGTCTCTCAGGTCCCTTAAGTACTATTAATTTTTCATCAAGTCTTTTTTACCTCTCTGTTCTTCAGACCATATGAAAATTCCATGGATATTGCGTATGTAACAGTTCACTTAATCCTCCTGTTTTTTGTAAGGTACCTCTGCCCTCAGCTCTGTCTGGAATCCTTCATTCCAGAGCCCTTTTATTTTGCTCTTTACAGAGAAAGGCCTTCAATCTTCTGTCTAGGAGGGGATAGATAGGGTGAAAGGAAGGATGATAACTTCTAGTTTCAAAAACTGGGATCAGAATAACAGAGGAATCCACCTTGGAGGAAACAGAAAATATGCAGAGAGAAGGGACTTTCCAAAAACCTATCATCTATATGCTCAGAGATAAGAAAAATATTGCATTCATCAAATAAGAGTAAGGGGCTTTAAAAAAGGGAAGACGTTTTGGAGAATAAAAGCAAACTCTTGGAAATTAAAAAGGTGACAGCATAGATGCAAAGCTCAGTAGAAGGATAGGGATATTAACCCAGAAATAAGAGCAAAGAGACAAAGAAATGGAAAATAGGAGAGAAAATGAGAGGACCAAAGAGTTCCAGAAAGAGAAAATGTAGACAACAAAAGGAAAGAAATCATCAGGGATTGGAATAGGAGATGTAATATAGGGATTAAGTTATTTGTGCCTTTCCCTATTTATTTTACTTAGAGTTTGAAAAAGAATTTACTATAGAACAAAGCATACATAAGAATAAACAAAACACACGTATATACAATTTATTGAATAATTATAAAGCTAGCACTTGTGTCAGTATCATGCAGGAAAAGAAAAAGAACATTGCCAGTACCCTGGAAGCCTGCAGTGTGACCTTCCCAGATTACAGTCCCATTTTGCTCCCCCTCCCTAGAGGTAACCACTATCCTGATACTTACAATTATTTTCTTGCTTTCCTTACTACCTATACATACACCCTTAAACAATATCTTAGTTTGCATCTTTTTGAAATTTAATGAATAGAATAATATTACATGTATTATTTTGTGTCTAGTTTCTTTCTTTCTACATTACATAATTCATCCATGTTCCTATATTTAACTGTAGTTCACTGCTGTTTAGAATTGTACCACTGTTTATATATCCGTTCCATTATTATGAACATTTGAGTAGTTTCTAGTTTTGGTTTATTAACAAAAAATGCTGCTGTCAGCATTGGTATACATTTTACTGTATATGCACATTAATGTCTTGATGAATATTAATTTCTTGGTGTATGTCAGGTGGTGCAGTTGCTGGATCATAGGATATTCTTGTCTTCATCTTTACTGGGTAATGCCAAACTGCCTTTAAAAGTGATGTACCATTTAAACTCAGTTCCTTCTTATTGTTAAATGTTTAATTTTTGGCAATCTGGTGTGTATGTAAAATGGTATTTTATAGTGGTTCTAATTTACATTTCCCTGATTACTAACAAGGCTCATAAAATTTTGGAATTCCTATCTTATAAAGTATCTGTATAAGTTTTTTGTCCATTTTTTCTAGCAGGTTTTCTGTCCTTTTATTTGAAACGTAAATTTGTAAATATTCTCAGAGGACAAGTGGCTGGGGTGCTTTTCCTTAGATTTTAGCCTAAATCCTGTATCATTTTGTCAGTTCACGAGTGCTTTTAAGGTGATTTTTCAAAACATTTTTTATCCAGCATTTTGTTTTTGTCAGGCAAGTTGGCCGCATAACCTGGCCTCCCATTTCTAACAAAGAAAGCTGTAAATGCTCAACAGACTTGGAACCAATCTTCCTGATTTTGACCCAACCTTTAACCCAAGTTTCTGAGCTTTTTGGAAGTTCTGTCATACTAATTAGGTTGCTTCTTAGCTTTCCCCACTGGTAACTTAACAGACCCCAGGACACTCAATCCAATATAAAATATTGCTGGTATTATCTCTTCTCTTTTTCCCCCCCAGCGCTATTGTGGTATAATTGACAAAAAAATCACTTCTCTTATCTTTATTCTTAGAGGTTTATGCCTTTTAAAACAAATGTCATTACTCTCATTTTACTGGGCTCCAGAGGGAGCTGAAATAAAAGCTTGCGTTAAAAATATCATCTTTAACCAGAACTATAGATGGCTGGTCATTTTATTTTCAAGCTCACAGACACTTCAAACAATAATATGGCTAAAAGAAGTATTAAGTGAGCAACAGTACAGGCTCTGATCATCATAGACTGTACCATCAGACTTGAAATATTTTTAAATTGATTTAAAGTTAGGGCTTTATAGATACATCCTCAGTGGACTAAGTGTTGAAATAATGTCTGAAACATTCTTATAAATCAAGAGAAGACAAATACCCCAGTAGAGAACTAGGCAGTGATCATCGCTTGACAGCTGACCAGATTTGTTTTCTGTTTGGAGTGGATGCAGGGACATGCATGTGCCTGCTTTCCTGGAACCAAGGGGAGGGTAGGCAGTTTAACACCATGTGTGAAAAGCCCTAAATTATCCATTGGCTTTCCTTGACCTTCTAGGTATTTAACTTAAGTATATAATCAAAGCTGTTTGGAAAGGTTTATGCAGTGGTATTTATAATAGTGAAAAAACAAAAACAAAGAGTGACCAATAATGAGGGACTGGCGAAGTTAAAACTTTGCCACCATCAGAGAATCATGTAGTAAAAGGTTATCTATTGACATATAGGACGTTTTCTCAAAATGCTAAGTAACGAACAACAAATGAACCATGTCTCACATATAAAACGCTGAGCCATCTATAGTATTATCCCCAAAATAAATAAGATGAAGGATTTGTATAGAAGTGTTTGCTGGGTTTTCTCTGACAAAAGTAAGATGGCATTTCTTTTCTAATTTAAACTTTTTGGTGTTTTCCAAATTTCTTAACTAAATATTATTTTTATAATTTTAAAAAGTATCTTCCAGTTTAGCTTTATTTGGCAAATTACTTTTTTAATGTATCTACTTGTATATTTCTAAATGAATGTAAAGCAATAATCTTGGAGTAGATTATGGATTAGATATAAAGAAATAAACTAGGAAAAAATAGTTTGGGCTTTTTATGGACATAGTAACAAGTTTTCCTCAGTGTGGGGATCATAGTTGTATTGAGTTTATTCAGTTTTCCTTTCCCACATGAATGAAAAATGGGGCAAGTCCACACCTAGAACCGCCTTAGCAAGTAACACTCTACTGCACATGATGCTTGCAGGAAGAAAAGCAATTTTCTATTCCAAATGAGACCTTCAAGCCCACAAATAGAGTCAACGAGTCATTTCAGCTACCCACTGCAGTGGCAAGAAAAGTGTGAGTCTTTCATGGTCTCTACCGTAAAACTGTTTCTCATTCTTTTCAGGCTTACACTACATTTCAGAAATAAAAATTATCTTTATATTACTCTTTTTGGGGACTATGAGAAAAATTGAAATTTCAGACAGGGATGTCAGATCTGCACTGGTATTCAGCACGTTGTTTCCTGCATACAGAACTAACTGCTTACATAAGAACTCAATTTTAAAACACTCTCTAATGGCTGACTGTTCACGTTCTTATTCTTTTAAGGAAGGGATGTGGTTTAGTTAAAAACAATTTTTGTAATACTTTTGATAAAGTGTTTAAGATAAGTTTGTGAGAATACAGCGTTGATTTTGTTTTTAAATCTTATGCAAATTATTTTAGAAAAAGAATTACTATTATTTGATCATAATTGCATATCAAATTCAGAGCTTGTAGATTGCAAGTTTCCCACTGCAACAGTAGCTCCCATTTATCTGTTCTCAAAAAAGTGCTGCTCGTGCCCTTGAAATTTTTATACTCCTAGGAATATCCCCAAAACTTTTTAAAGCAAAAATCATGTCATCACTTGCTTTCAGAGTTTCTTTCCCATTCCCATATGGTTTCTGAAATGTTAGCAGACACCATTTTAGAAGAAACAAGTTACTTGTCTAATATTCTAAATTGAACTGCAGTAATCTACAGAAAAATTAAAGCTTGCTTGTTCTTTATTAAGTTCAGCAAAGTGAAACTATATGATAGCTTATGTTGCTTATCACTGTTATGAAATTTTATTGAGAAAATCTGTACATAGATAAACATTGAAGTCATAGTACATTATATTTTCAGTATGTTTTGACTGATATTTAATTATATAATTTAGCAAAGGAATTTTAGAACAATTCACATGTGTTTTCAAAATGTAGTCACCCTTTTTCATCTATGTCTGGAGAATGCACGGTAAATAGATAATAAATGAGTATTGGTGAAAAGTAGTAATTCTAGATCTATGGTAACTGTTACTTTGGGTATCACTTGACCTTAGTTTCTCTGAAATAGGAGCTCTTAACATCCTATTATCACTATAATGTTGTACTAATTTAATCTACCATATAGTTAGCCAGAAGTCTATTATTACTGTATGTGCTAAAAATTTAAAAAGCAGTAGACTTTTCAAATAAACTGAAAATACATCTAAATAATTTTTTTTAATTTGAATTCTGATTCAGATTTAGACTTTGCCTCTCAGTATTATTTTTTATTTTATATTGGAGTATAGTTGATTAACAATGTGTCAGTTTTGGGTGTACAGCAAAGTGATTCAGTTATATATATATATATACATGTATCTGTTCTTTTTGAAACTCTTTTCCCATTTGGGTTATTACAGAGTATTCAGCAGAGTTCCCTGTGCTATACAGTAGGTGCTTGTTGTTAATCTGTTTTAAATATAGCAGTGTGCACGTCAATCCCAAACTCCTAATCTATCCCCGCTGCCCCCAACCATAAGTTCGTTCTCTAAGTATGTGAGTCTGTTTTGTAAATAAGTTCATTTATATCTTTTTTTTTAGATTCCACATATAAGTGATGTCATATTTGTCTTTCTCTGACTTACTTCACTTAGTATGATAATCTCTAGGTCCGTCCATGTTGCTGCACATGGCATTGTTTCATTCTTTTTAATAGTGGAATAATATGACATTGTATATATGTTCCACATCTTCTTTATCCATTCCTCTGTCAGTGGACATTTAGGTGGCTTCCATGTCTTGGCTATTATAAATAGTGCTGCAATGAACATTAGGGTGCCTGTATCCTTTTGAACCATGTTTTTCTCTGGATATATGCCCAGGAGTGGGATTGCAGGGTCATATGGTAGCTCTATTTTTAGTTTTTTAAGGAACTTCCACACTGTTCTCCATAGTGGCTGCACCAGTTTACTTTCCCACCAACATTGTAGGAGGGATCCCTTCTCTCCACACCCTCTTCAGCATTTATTGTTTGTGGACTTTTTGATGATAGCCATTTTGACTGGTGTGAGGTGATACCTCATTGTAGTTTTGATTTGCATTTCTCTAATAATTAATGATGTTGAGCATCTTTTCATGTGCCTCTTGGCCATCTGTATGTCTTCTTTGGAGAAATGTGTATTTAGGTCTTCTACCCATTTTTCGATTGGAATGTTTGGTTTTTTGATATTGAGCCTCATGAGCTGTTTGTAAATTTTGGAAATTAATCCCGTGTCGGTCACATCGTTTTCAAATATTTTCTCTCATTCTGTGGGTTATCTTTTCATTTTGTTTATGGCTGTGCAAAAGCTTTTGATTTTAATTAGGGCCCATTTGTTTGTTTTTGTTATTTCCATTACTCTAGGAAATGGATCGAAAAACATCTTGGTGCAATTTATGTCAAAGACTGTTCTGCCTATGTTTCCCTCTAAGAGTTTTACAGTATCCAGTCTTACATTTAGGTCTTTAATCCATTTTGAGTTTATTTTTGCATATGGTGTTAAAGAGTGTTCTAGTTTCAATCTTTTACATGTAGCTGTCCAGTTTTCCCAGCACCACTTATTGAAGAGACTGTCTTTTCTCCATTGTATAGTCTTGCCTCCTTTGTCGTAGATCGATTGACCATAGGTGCGTGGGTTTATTTCTGGGCTTTCTATCTTGTACCATTGATCTATATTTCTGTTTTTGTGCCAGTACCATACTGTTTTGGTGACTGTCGCTTTGTAGTATAGTCTGAAGTCAGGGTGCCTGATTCCTCCAGCTCTGTTTTTCTTTCTCTAGATTGCTTTGGCTATTCAGGGTCTTTCATGTCTCCACACAAATTTTTAAGGTTTTTTTGTTCTAGTTCTGTGAAAAATGCCATTGGTAATTTGATAGGGATTGTACTGAATCTGTAGATTGCCTTGGGTAGTATAGTCATTTTGACAATATTAATTCGTCCAGGTTAAGACCATGGTGTATCTCCGTCTGTGTCATCTTTGATTTCTTTCATCAGTGTATTATGGTTTTCCAAGTATGGGGCTTTTGCCTTCTTAGGTAGGTTTTATTCCGAGGTATTTTATTCTTTTCGATGTGATGGTAAATGGGATAGTTTCTTGAATTTCTCTTTCTGATCTTTCATTGTTAGTGTATAGAAATGCAACAGATTTCTGTGTATTGATTTTGTATAAAGGGTCCTGGGACTAGTTCTCTAACTAGTTGAGCTTTAATTTCTAAGTCCTGAGTTTCAATTTATGCTTCTATACAATGGGATTAGTAACATCTGCTTTCAGGATATTAATGAGGATTACAGAGTATATATCAGGTGCCTAAGACGTAAGAAGTGCTAAATGGTAGCTGTTATTATATAGTCCAGTTGAATATATAATTCTACTACCCTAGCACCTTTTTTAAATTAAATAACTACAGTGTTGTTTGTTTTTTTTTTTTGGCTCTATCAGTCTTCTTGACATCAGTGGACATGTTAATTTATGTCCATGATTTTCTTCTAGTCAATAGATGTAAATCTTCCATCTATAAAACTGGTAGTGTGGCTAGACAGCTCCTTTCTAGTTAAGGCTGTATCCTATTAAGTGTTACGAATTTTTCAAACTAATACAGAAATTATTCACATCATTGTATATCCCCAGCTGGATACTTTGGTGGAGTAGTATATTTCATAAAAATTAAATGCATTTCAAAAAATTCTAAGGTCTAATATGGTAGTCAGGCATAACTGCTTCAAAGCTCCTCTAAGGGCAAAAATGGTGTTTTGAATATGCAAAACACTTCTATTTCTATTTTTGTATTTTTGATACGAGGTCTCTGTGTTATTAACTCATAATTTAATGGCTCGTGTGACATTGTCTTAATAATGTAGAATGTGAATATGCTAATTTAAGACTTAAGTCAGTATAACAAGAATCTAAAGGAAAAATGGAAGTGACTAGGATACTTTTGTATCTTTTTAATTATAGATAATTTCTACTTCATTGTGATAACAAGGATAGTCAGAAGAAGGAAAAACAGAAATTATTTTTGATGTTTACCTTTACCTCAGGACTATCTACTTGATGACTCACACACTCTTTTAAAAACTCTGTCAAGCTGAACAGATATTACCCTGCGGGTCCCTGCCAGATAACACAGTGATGAGGGTAAGGAGCCTGGATTTTGGAATCAGACAGTGCTGAATTCAAATCCAGATTGTGCTAATGCGACTTTGGCCAAACGCCTGGCTTAATTTCTGTATTCTCATTTGTAAAATGGACTAGTGGTAAGGATTATTTGAGATAATACATTTATTAAAGTCCTTAGCCATGGATCTTGGTTTGCAAAACTAAAAGTCAACCAATTGGTGTCCAATACTATTATTACTATGATGGGAGTGTTTTGTTCCACCTACCTGAAAACCTTCCCAGTCTTAAATTTTTCATCTAACTGCCTGCATTGCAGATGTCCCTAGAAGAGGAAGGAAGAAAGGAATAAGTAACCTTTACATCATTCCAGAGACTAATTTCTTATTCCTTTCTTCCTTCCTCTTCTAGGGACAAGTTCACCAATGTTCTCACTGTATATAAATACTTCAAATTATTCCTTTAAATTGTTTCAGTGGATATCTTAGAATCAGGGTGTGAAGTGAGAGCATCATCATCAAAACCTGAGGGAAATGCATATCAGTAAGGAAGTTCTCATACTAATGTAAGAATCTAATTTAGAATCAAGTCTTGGCTTTTGACTGAAGGTGGGAGTATGTGGCTTTAGACCAAGTTCAGGTTGGTTTTGAGGGTTTTGTTCTTTCCTTTATACTAAAATAAAAATGAATGTAGACACAGCTGTTCTGCATTTTGTTTGATTTTATAAACATCTTAGTAGGAATTGTGCTAATTGTACAGTATGAGATATACATTAGTGTGACTAAATTTTCAAATGATACACAGACTGTCGCACAATTATAAGGCAATTGTTTTTACCTATTTGACCTGCTCTGGCAATCCTTATTTGGCCAGAAATCTTTTGCAGATCATGTTCGGAAGCAGGCACAGGGAATTTGCTTCCTTTTGCTGTATATCACTGAGACATCAAACCACAGCCCTCAAAGTAGAAGGCAGTTCATCCCTCAATTTGAAGACCTAGATCCACCTCATCTTCTCAGTTTTGCCACTTCATTGTAGGGAGGGAGGTGGAATACTGGTTGAGAACGCTGATTTTGGTGTCAGAAAGCTAGGCATTTGAATCCTGACTTTGCTAGTCACTGTGTCACTGTAGGCAAGTCAGCTTCTCTAAATCTGCTTCCTCATCTGTAAAACACTGAAAACAGTACCCACCTCGTACGTTTGTGGAGAGGATTAAAGGGGATAATGTATATAAAGAAAGAAAGAGCTTGCAGAGTGGCTCCTAGTAGTAGTGAGGTGATAGATGTTTATGAGATTGTACCCATAATACAGTTAACATGTTAGCTGCCTCAGATTCTTTTGCAGAGTATAAAAAGATGTAACATATAAGTAAGCTAAATAAAATAACATATACTGGACACTGTAACAAGATGCTGGTGATATAAGAGGCCTAAGACATGGACCCTACCTAAAAGGAATTATTGATGGAAATATAAATCAAAAGATACCATGTGTAAAGTGCTACATGGCAGTGTTTAAGGGAGTCTAGAGGTTGTCTTGGATCAGAAAGGCCACGGCAGACACTCCAGGCTGGAAGAAGAGATCTCAGGACAAGCTTCGAGGGAAATGAGGCACATAGTAGTCCCTTCATAAATACTTGTAGAGGGACTTCCCTGGTGGTCCAGTGGATGGGACTCTGCGCTCCCAATGCAGGGGCCCTGGGTTTGATCTGTGGTCAGGGAACTAGATCCCTCCTGCCGCAACTAAAAAAGATCCCGCACATGATGAGGAGGATCCCATGTGCCACAACTAAGACCCGGTGCAGCCAAATAAATAAATAAAATAAATATTAAATAAAAAATAAATATTTGTGGAATATAGGATCCCTAAGGTGATAAAGAAACCAAATGGTTCGTGTAGAGGAGTGGGAAGACATATAATTGGAGAAAGAAAGAGGAACCAGATTGTGGACCATGTTGGGCTTGTACTGCTTATTACACGGAAGGGCCTCGGAGATTTTTAATTATGATGAGAAAAATGAGTTTTAGCGTTGTAGGGGACATAATGGAAAGAGAAGCAGCCAGAGCCAGGAGGACTACTTAGTATAAACCACTGCAGTGGTTAAGGCAGGAGGTGAGGGAAGACATGCATTAAGATGGAGGCAGAGTGGACAGAAAGGGAAACATACATCATAGGGAATAATAAATAGGATGTGGAAAAGAGCTGGAATTGGCAACTAAGTACTAAGGGTTACTAAGTATAGTGAGAGGAAGTCAGGTCTCTGAGAACAGAGTAAGATATTTAGAAATATGTGGTGGTTGTAGTTGAGGTGGAAATGCACAGCGTTTTTTTCTTGTCAAGCGTTTCACAGCAGTTATATTACAAATTACAGTAAATGATCAAAATTCCAGAATCCAAAAATTAAATAATTTCCTTCAAACTAATGTAAAATGAAATAAAATACAAACCATCAACTTAACACTATTCTAAATTAAAGTACAAACCCAAAACAGACCACAGTTGTGAAACCTACGAAGTAGACACACATGACTGAAACCAAAGAGGACTCCCGAAGTCCAAATAACTGAACGTACAAAATACAAAAGATGCAGGTACAAGCCCCAATTAAAGCTTATAATGGAATTACAAATAATTATAATAACCACAGCATTCAGCTATGGGACTTGACTCCTAAGTTACCCACTGAGTAGCACTGTAGGAAGACAAGGTATTACCACCCCACTCCCTAAAAATAAAACCCAAGTAAAACTACAAATACATTGGTATATGAGAAAAAACAAGTCATGAAAGGACATTCTTAAAAATTAATCACAACTGAGATTCAAGCTCAAAAATTTTGTTCTTGCCTTATTTGAAGATGTCACATTCATAATTCTGCATGTACTAAATCATAGTTATTCTTGTGTGCTCTTAAGAAGAAAGCATCAGATAGAACAAAATCAGGTCTTCATTCTAGAAATAACCATGTAATGAAAAAAGTTTTCTCCTCACTGTGCTTGCTACTTACTCTTGGTCTTAGTGTTCTGTTACTAGAACATCATTACTCCTCCCTTCATTGAAACTCATGTCCCTCAGTGCAGGCCTGAGCAAATGGAACTGAAAACATGAAACAAGATTTCATCTCTTAGGAACTAAGTTACCCAGCACAGCCACTAGACTGAGGACTGATCCTTCCAGAGAGAAAGAAACACAGAGGAAAACACGTTAGATTAGACTTTAAGAAAGGAGCATATAGATAGGGTGACCATATTCTCTCTTCATATAAATAAAAATACAGGTCCAAAGAAGTCTTTCACAGACCCAAGTATATTCTTGCCTACTTCCTACCCCTACCTTGGGAAATAGTGACAGCTTCTTTGGAGTTTATTGATTCAACTCCTTCATTTTACAGACAGGGAAACTAAGTGCAGAGATGTTAAATGACAGGCCATTGGTGTCTCAGAGATCTAAAAAAAGACATCTCCTCCAACAGTCATCCTTTACTGAAAATGTTCCTGGACACTACAGTACAGCTTTACAGAACAGGCTTTGTTGCTCTAACCTCCTCCCTAAGATGAGTGAGTATAAATGATGCATAGTTTGAGGAAACTGTCTTAGTAGGCACCTAAAGTTAAAACCAATAGAAACCTCTCTCAACAAATGCAAAGCAAAGAGATTAATCAGTCTTTTTTTTTTTTTTTGGCTTGCTAAATAAGATAAAATGCACTCTGCTAAAACCATTTAACAGAAATATTGTGAAAGCCTTCCCCCAGAGTATTTTTCTATTTGATTTGAAAACTATTCCATAGCTTATTATCAAACAAATCAGTAATCCTTTAGCTAATGCAGGGATAAATGGGCAGTCAGAAAATATAATCACCTGGTGTGTGCAGCTGAGTATTTACATGTTTCCTAATGAACAAAGATAAGAAAAGTGCAGGTGACTGTAATGTGTAAAAATCACCTCTTAGTGCTAGTGCTAGAGGGAAAAATAAAAGCAAATTACTAACTCAAGCTAATCACTAAACTGGTATAGTCCCTGGCCTCAGCTCTGTTTTGAATCTCTTTTTGGACTTGTCTTGAATCAAAGAATATTTACAGCTACCTCAGTAGGGCAGTTGCTCCATTTTAAAAGATAGTTTAGAAGGTCTTACAATAAGTTTCTGGTCCTTGTTGAATTTTCTTTTTTTTTTTTCTCACTTTATGTTGCTTAAAGATTTATAGCAAGGATTTCTTAACCTCAGCACTGTTGACATGGAAGCTGGATAATTATTTGTTGTGGAAGACTGTCTGCTGTGCATTGTGGGAGGCTTAGCAGCACCCTAGCCTCTTCTCACTAGATACCAGTGGCATTTCCCGAGTTGTGACAACCAAAAATGTCTCCAGAGGTAGCCAGATGTCCCCTGGGGAGTAAAACTGCTCCCGATTGAGAACCACTGCTTTATGGTATTAGGACAAAAACTGGTAAGCCAGTGAGAATATACCTATTCCATTTGTAGTTGGTAAAAATTAATCGAGTTGTAGCAGCTTTATTTCCAGGATTTTTTCCCACGTTAATATTTGCTGTCTGAGATAATATCAGTTTTGCTTTTTTCCAAAATGAATTTCTTGCATTTCATTGAAAAATTGTTGATTAAATTCACTTAAATTGAAGGCTAAGCCAACCACACCATTTGGGTTTATCGTAGTTTATCGTCTCTCTTCCTTCCTCCGTGGGGGAAAGCCTCTCACTTAGTAAGCAATACTGTATCATTTCGCCAAGTACATTACAGTCCCCATTTAGAAATAAGGCAATTGAGATTTAGAGACATTAAAAGGTCACGAAGCTACTACACTGCAGTTAGGTTATGAATTCTAGCATGTCTGACTTAAAGTCCTCACTGTCCTCTTTAACAGCAGTTCTCAACATGTGATCTATGGACCCCTGGGAGTCCCCATTCCTTTCAAAACTATTTTCATGATAATACATAGTCTTTATTTGCATTTTTCACTCTGTTGACATTTGCACTGATGGTACCAAAACCAATGATGAGTAAAACTGCTGGTGTCTTAGGGTACAGTAGTCATTGTATTTAACTGCAGTATACTCACAGTTAAAGAAGAAAGCAAGCCAGTTCCACTTAAAGATACCTTTGAGGAAGCAATATACTAATTCACTTAAATCTCCACCCTTTAATATATGTGTCTTCTTAATATCCATTTTGTGTAAAGCACTTATGCTGCATATGGTATTTGATGGTTGTCTCAAACAGTCTTACATGTGCTTTTCTTTAAGTTGAGAGTTGAACAAACTACTTTTTTCATGGTATAGAATGGATAAACTACGGGTTTTCAGCCTTGGGAATTTGGCAAATGTTTTCTCAGAAATGACTGAAGTGAGCTTATCACTTCAAGGAAGACAAGTGACAGTACTTGTTGCCAATCAATAAAAATTAGAGTTTCCCAAACAAAATGCAGAATTTTGGAAACCTTGTATCTGCCACTGTGAGCTTGACAAATACAACTCTTACATTGTATAATGAACTGTGTCAACATTTGGAAGATCTGCATAACTTAGTGAACCAGTATTTTCCAAATGACTAATGCATGACAGTTCAAAATCATGCATGGGTAAAAGATCCATTCAAAGTACAAGACAGACCAGTGGATTTTAATGTAACACAGGTACAAAAAAGTGCACTGATAGGGTTTTAGATTCCTCATTGCAACACTAACGTTCACGAAACTAAACTGTCGATTTTTGGTGCAGAATCAAGAAAGAATATCTACAATTACCTGAACTTAAGTTTCTGGAGGACCATTAACCTTCCCCTGTCTCACAGAGAACGTTCTTCAAAGCACTTCTCATTCCTTGGGATCCTCCAGAAAGGAAGGAGAAGTTGGGGGAAGGGAGAAAAAAGGAGTTAATGCCTGAGGGTTAAGGAGAAACATATTGTTTGATGATCACCAAGCGTGTGCCACTACTTTATGTAACTCAAATATATAATCTACACAGAAGATCCTAAAATGGTACTAATAAGGAAAAAGAGTCAAGGGTTTATCAGCCAGCCACTGTCACACAGTTGTTAAAGCACTGGAGCTAGGATGTAAGTCCAGATTTGTCTATATATATAGCTGAATCACTTCTTAGTAGTACTACCATGACACTGAAGCAGCCAAAAATATTCTGCTACTCCTACCTAGATCAAAGTTTCTAGGTCCACTGTCATTTCAGTAACACATTTTCATGTATGATATGACCTCTGTATCCTCACAGTGCATGGCATACAGATACCAGGAATCGTGCTGAAAGGGTGTAATTTACCCGCACGTTTTACATGTTTCTTAAGGTGTGTGTAACTTCCATCCATCCGTGATCCTCCTTTCATCAACTGCCTTTCTTGCAAGAAAATTAAATAGAAAAACCTGCTTTATACGTATCTTTTCTCTCTCTAATGTAAACTCAGTAGCCTCAGGAATAACTTGATGTCCAGCACTCTTTCCATTTTGAGTGGGAGACAGCATTCAAGTATTCACCTGAAACAACATATTTTGCTATTTCCACTCTTCACTTAAAAGAAAGTTCTCTGGATACAGTCAGTTCATAGTAGAACCTCTTAGCATCTCCAGAATGTTTGTTTGACACAGCTGTAAACACACACTGAGCAAAAGACGGGGACAATTCAGCTTTTCTGTTCAAAAGCGGGTGTAGGGCTTCCCTGGTGGCGCAATGGTTGAGAGTCCGCCTGCCGATGCAGGGGACACGGGTTCGTGCCCCGGTCCGGGAAGATCCCACATGCCGCGGGGCGGCTGGGCCCGTGAGCCATGGCCGCTGAGCCTGCGCGTCCAGAGCCTGTGCTCCGCAACGGGAGAGGCCACAACAGTGAGAGGCCCGTGTACCGCCAAAAAAAAAAGCGGGGGGGCGTGTAATATGCAGTCTTCTTATGGTGTGCTTTTTCTTTCTTGTTGTCACGTGTCTTTATTAAAAGATGATGATTCTGTATGGTTTTCCTTTGAGTTCTAACCATTTTGTTGAACCAACCCCGCCCTTTTAGCAGTATCATAGGGTCACAGTTGCAATTGAATAACATTTTGTGTTCTTTCATTTCTCCCAATGGGGTTCACTGTAGGCCATCATAGTGCTCATATTTGTGTGACAAAAACTGATTTTTTTTCATTGATGTCAGTGGTACACTTAGCAGCTTTCCATGTATTTAGTTTTTATCTGATGTAGCCTAGAATGACTGCCAGAAGGGATGCCGAAGGCCTGACTTAAGTTCCAGATTCTTAGTTGCAGTTTGATCAGTCCATTTGTTCATGTAGTTTTTTTTTTTCTTTTTTTTTTATGTCTGCATTGGGTCTTCATTGCTGCGCGCGGGCTATCTCTAGTTGCGGCGAGCAGGGGCTACTTTTCATTGCAGTGCACAGGCTTCTCATTGCGGTGGCTTCTCTTGTTGCAGAGCACGGGCTCTAGGTGCATGGGCTTCAGTAGTTGTGGCTCACGGGCTCTAGAGCGCAGGCTCAGCAGTTGTGGCGTGTGGGCTTAGTTGCTCCGCGGCTTGTGAGATCTTCTCGGACCAGGGCTCAAACCTGTGCATTGGCAGGAGGACTCAAACCTTCTCGGACCGGGGCTCAAACCAGGGCTCAAACCTGTGCATTGGCAGGAGGACTCAACCACTGTGCCACCAGGGAAGCCCTGTTCATTTAGTTTTAACTTTCTCTTTTGTTTGCCATCTCTAGCTCACAGTTGAGTGGCCTGAACGTGTTTTGCATGTGCTCTAATTATAACTGAGAATTTGGGAATACTGTCCTAGATTTTAGACTTAATACTACTTACATAATACTTATATCAGGCTTTCTCATAAAATCTTGTTTTCCTGAAAGAGAAAACAATGAACATTTATCAGGTGCCTGCTGGAGGGAGGGAGGAACTATGTGCTAGACTTCCTGTGTGTTCTCTTGTTTTCACAACACACACACAGGTGATGTCCTTCGAGTTTACTTGTGAGAAAACAGAGGTTCAAAGTAGTAGATACCTATCCAAGGTCACATAAGCTTTGAAATGGTAGAACTGGGATCTGAAACATGTCAATTTGACCACAAACAGGCTCCCTGATCAACCTCCAGCAACTGCGTGACCTCATCTAGAGGTGATGGCATCCTTTTCACAGGGTTGTTGAGAGGACAGATGAGATTCTATTCATGAAAGTGTATTAATACTATAAAATACTACCAAAGTACTGTTTAAACATTTTTAATATGTATTTCTGTGTGAGTGTGTGTGTGTATATATATATAAAATTAGTTGAGGAAACATTGTAGAGTTAACCTTTCAAATCAATAAATATTGCACTTATTTTCCATAAACTAAATATACAAACAACTGGATGGTCCCTAAAAATAGATGTCAGATGACAGAGATTGGCTGAGCAGGAATAGGAGC
This sequence comes from Tursiops truncatus, assembly GCF_011762595.2. Lineage (NCBI taxonomy): Eukaryota > Metazoa > Chordata > Mammalia > Artiodactyla > Delphinidae > Tursiops > Tursiops truncatus. The sequence goes on along the minus strand of NC_047036.1, from coordinate 119,478,807 downwards.
ATCTTCAGAACAGAAGCCAAGGAATTTTTTGCTTCCCTAACACATTGCTCTGTTCACTCACTCCAAGACCTTCCTACTTCTCTGTAAAACTCTGGCCCAGAGCAGCTCTGCTACATTAGTCACAAGTTTCCATTAATCAAGGATGGTTCGTGCCAGACCTACAGCAGAGTCATTTCAGGTTATTCTCTTCCATTGTAGGCTTTCAATATGCACTCAGTACACTCTCCCAAATCTAGCAGGGGATCAATGCCTTGTGATGCAGAAGCATCCAGAAATTCTCCTTGACAGTGTTCAGAGAACAATATGAAACCCTGGGGCCTATTCCCAGAACTGGAGTGGTGGGAATGCTGTCAGTCGCTAAGCCTCTAGATAAACATAGGGTTGGCTAGCTTCGTTTGAGGACAGAATTCAGGGGGAGCTTTGGAGTTTATCGACCTAATTATTTAAAGTGACATTTACAAAACAAATTGTCATTCTACAATTAACTTTAACTTTTTAAATATTTATTTATTTAAAATGTTTGGCTGCGTTGGGTCTTCGTTGCTGGGCGGGGGCTATTCTTCGTTGCGGTGCACGGGCTTCTCATTGCGGTGCCTTCTCGTTGCAGAGCACGGGCTCTAGGCGCGCAGGCTTCAGTAGTTGTGGTTCACGGGCTCTAGAGCACAGGCTCAGTAGTTGTGGCGCACGGGCTTAGTTGCTTCATGGCATGTGGGATCTTCCTGGACCAGGGCTCAAACCCGTGTCCCCTGCATTGGCAGGCAGATGCTTAACCACTATGCCAGCAGGGAAGTCCAACTTTTAACTTTTATTCCAAAAATAGAATAACAAAAAAATGTTACTTAATAAATATAATTTCTAACCATGTTAATTACCCAAACAATTTCTTAAGTCAGTTTGCTCTGTGATTTAGTTTAAGCATATTCGTAATTGAGATTTAATAATAATTTATTATTTATGAATAATTTATCCCTAAATGCCATCTCTTTTAGAGAATAGGCAGATAAAGAAAATCTCAGGGAGAGATTTCTTATATAGGTGATGAACAATACACTTTTAATGTGTAAAGTTCCAAAATCAACAGATTGCTACCATCCGTATGTTTGAAGAACACATGACCAGAGAAGGAATTAGCAGTCTCTAGAAACTATTTTCAGGGACTCTTTTTTTTTGTTTGTTTTGTTTTTGTTTTTTTTTTTGTTTTTACGGTACGTGGGCCCCTCACTGTTGTGGCCTCTCCCGTTGCGGAGCACAGGCTGCGGACGCGCAGGCTCAGCGGCCATGGCTCACGGGCCCAGCCGCTCCGCGGCATGTGGGATCTTCCCGGACCGGGGCACGAACCCGTGTCCCCTGCATCGGCAGGCAGACTCTCAACCACTGCGCCACCAGGGAAGCCCCCAGGGACTCTTTTTAGTTACACAAGGTTAGAAAGGTTAGGAACTCTTTTGAGTTATACAGTACACAATACAGTTTGGGTTCTAAAGTTAGCATGTAAGATGAACATTCCTTAGAAATATACAACATTGGAAACCACTGTATCATCTATAATGAAGGTTTTATAGTTAATCTTTCCTCTAGCATTAAAGGGATCACTGTTTCGTTGGTTTATAAAAATATATCTTTATAAGCAAATGTGGCAAAATGTTGAGAATTGGTGAGTATAAGTAAAGACTATACATCCATTGCACAATACTTTCAACTTTTGAGTGTTTGAAAATTCTCAAAACAACAAGTTAGAAAAGGAATATTTATCTTTTGTGGTGAGAAATCTACAAAATGAAAACAAGACCTAGCAGGAGAAGCAGATTCCCATTTTCCATCTTTTTCTCCAGGGCATATGTACACAGAGTGGGGAGGGCAGCATAGTCCTTACTGTTGAAAGCCCAGTGCTGGAAAAAAGTCTTACTTGCTGCAAGCCAGACTAGAAAGTTGTAGGAGGTAATGTTTCTGCACCATTCTCTTCTAAGTCATAAAAAACTGTCATTTCAGCTAGGATGACATTGGAATGAGAGATGCTGGACCAAACTTTAATACAGTCATACCTCAGAGATACTGCTGGTTTGGTTCCAGACCACAGCAAGAAAGAAAATGTTGCAATAAAGCAAGTCACTTTCCAGTGCATGTAAAAGTTATGTTTACACTATACTATAGTCTGTTAAGTGTGCAGTGTGTCTGAAAAACAATGTATATACCTTAATTTTAAAATACTTTGTTGGGCATATACCCAGAGAAAACCATAATTCAGAAAGACACATGCACCCCAATGTTCATTGCAGCACCATTTACAATAGCCAGGTCACGGAAGCAACCTAAATGCCCATCGACAGACAAATGGATAAAGAAGATGTGGTACATGTATACAATGGAATATTACTCAACCATAAAAAGGAACAAAGTTGGGTCATTTGTAGAGATGTGGATGGATCTAGAGACTGTCATACAGAGTGAACTAAGAAAGAGAAAAATATCATATGTTAATGCATATATGTGGAACCTAGAAAAATGGTACAGATGAACCGGTTTGCAGGGCTGAAATAGAGACACAGATGTAGAGAACAAACCTATGGGCACCAAGGGGGGAAAGGGGTGTGTGTGTGTGATGAACTGGGAGATTGGGATTGACATGTATACACTAATATGGATAAAATAGATAACTAGTAAGAACGTGCTGTATAAAAAATAAAATAAAATTCAAAAAAAATACTTTGTTGCTAAAAAATACTAACCATCTGACAATTTTGCAGCATTTGTTAAGTGCAATAAAGTGAAGCACAATAGAACAAATGATGTGTATATTGTAAGAAATTTTAACTCAAGCAGAGGAATGGGTAGAATTGTAATGAGACTTGAATGAAATTAGAAAGATCCCTGTACAATATCTTAAAATTAGAGGAAAAAAAATGATGTCCTAAGGAATCTTTGGCGGTTGATGGAATATATATCTCTTGATCATGGTGGTAGTTACACAATTATCCATGTAACAAAACTCATCAATTGTATACTTATAAATGGTTAATGTTATTGTATGTAAATGATACTTTAGTAAAGGTGATTATAAACAACTCCCAAGCAACTAAAAATTATAATATCTAAGTCCATTCTTTTTAAGGGATACGTTTTTTTTTTTTTTGCCACGCCCCATGGCTTCTGGGATTTCAGTTCCTTGACCAAAGATTGAACCTGGACTACGGCAGTGAAAGTACCAAATCCTAACCACCAGACCCCAGGGAACTCCCAGGGAATACTTAAAAAGAAATTACCTCACTCTTAATTTTGTATAGAAGAATAAAACGTTATTTGACTATATCTAGGTAGGATATTTTAATGCTTGCTAGTACTTGAAGCCAGAGTTCAGTGTGAACATGCTCACTGTGGAGTGAGAAGGTAAGAGAACTGTATTTTGATACTTCTGTGACAGTCATGACAGTTAAATCGTCACACTGCTTTCTTCCTTTTTTAGCCCTGGAATGAGACCAGATGTAAGCTCTCCTCCATCCAGCTCCTCAGCAGCAACGGGACCACCTCCCAAACTCTGCCTAGTGTGCTCTGATGAAGCTTCGGGATGTCATTATGGGGTCTTAACTTGTGGAAGCTGTAAAGTATTCTTCAAAAGAGCAGTGGAAGGTAGTGTGTGTTTTGAAGAGTTTTATTATTTCTCTGGTTCCTATTTCTCAGAGTGGATTCTGAAATTTCTATTATATGCAAAGCCTATTAAGGCTAGAAGTCAGTAAAAGCAGGGGGAGGAGGGTAGCTCCTAAGTGCTCTAGTGGGGAAGAGATACTTTAAAAAACAAACTAGAATAAAATAGAAAACTATAAACTGAAGGGAGGGAGTATGGTCAGAGAACAGAAGATAACTAAGAAAGTGCTATCATGTGAAATGATGGTGTTAGGTTTCAGCAGTAACTAGTGCTCATTGTGTTAGTATTATGGGCTTTAATTCCCATGAATTAGCTGGTTTTAAAGCCACCAACTATTCCAGTCTGGCAAAAATGAGTGATAATGAGAACTGTGAGGGGGAAAAGTGTTTTGTTTTGTTTTCCAATAAGCCAGGCCTGTGCTTTGTGATATAAATGTGGTGTAAGACCTGATCCCTGCTCTCTGGGAGGTCACAGTGTACTTGGAAGTGAAAGATGACTTAACAGTTACAAGGTACAGAGATTATAATACAGAGGAGCAAGTGACAAACTGCCTGAGGAGGTCAGGAAAGAAGGTGTTTTAGAGGAGGTGACTTCACTTGACAAGTATTTATATTCATGTAAATTTTACCCTTGTTACAGATTCAGCCTGCACATCAGCTCCTTACAGAAGGAAAAATTCATTCCATAAGCAAATTATTGGAAGTCACACTAAAATTTTCTAATATGACCAGTGAATCCTCTTAGAAAAAACTGTTTTGTAATTTGGTTATTTGTAAAGCATTTGGAAGGCAGTGTGGCCTGAATGGATTACCTAAAGCTCTGATTAGATAATTAGATTTTTTAAAAATTAACGTATTCATTCACAGTACGAGAAAGATTATTATCTGGCTTCAGTTGAGTTTGCATGTCCTTAAGAGTTAGATGAGTCATTTTCTTTTGTTTGGATTGCTTTTCATATATTAACAAACTATAAAATTACTTGTGTTATCCCGCAGAGAGCACGGGGATGCAGGCTTTAACCAGTTTGGTATCATCCAACTACTGAGTAGAGTCATTAAGTAAAGCCCACCCCTAATTAATGCAATGTCTCTAACAAAGTAGATGTTATTTACCACAGACAGAAGCTTCTTCTTGTCCTTACTTTATTCAGCACTTTCTTCACTGATTAGTTCTTTCCATGGTATATATAAATGCAGTGATAACAGTATTACAGTATTTCTGTACATCAAAATAATATTGACAAATTTTAATTCTGAAAGTGAAATTCAGAATGAGACAATGGAGCCTTAAGAGAAATACAGGAATTAAAAAAATTTTTTTTTTCATTTGTCCTCATTTTAACTAAAATCATTCCTTAAAACAGGGCTACAAATTCCAATTCCAGTGCCTACAGGGACTGAGTGTGGGTCATTCTGGCCAAATATAATACAACTGGGCAAGGAAGGGCAGTTATTTATGTTAGAGAGTGCAAGCATGCCCTACCTAAAAGCATCCAAATGCAATTTAAAAAAGAAAAAAAAAGCTAAACATACTACAAATAAGACATCACTGCAGGCCATATGCCCTCTGGCCTTAATCTCTGCTTTAGAATTAAATTCTTATACTTGTTTTAAGGTAAAATTTCATTGAATATTAGCTATACTATTTCAAAATGTATACCTTACAAGTATTTCAGTTAAATATGATAGCTAGATTACATGATTAATAAGAAAGGTTAAAATGTGAACTGTGTTAAGTAAATCCTTTATTTGGACTTAAATTTTCTCCAGGGTCACTTCCAGCTCTAAAATTCTGTAATCATTTGCTAAACTAACTTCATGGCAGTTCTACTTTTCCTTTCTAGACATGATAGAAATCTGTTTTTAAGTCCAGATACATATTTTGGAGCACTTTCTTGAACACTTACAAAGATGAAGCTTGTATGATTTTCATTACACTACATTCATTCCATTTTTTTTAACACCTGCTAGATATTATAGGTTGTCCACCAAACTGGCAAAGTATTGTAAATACCCAAACATTTAAATATTTTTAGGAAATTTGCAAAAGTTTTACTTATTTATTATCCATACAACCCAGATCGAGGATTGATATTTTGAATTTTTTCATTCATTATTCTAGGAGTTGCTTTTTTGCATACAGAGAAGAATTTGGGTAGCTCCATTTCTTGAGATGTATACTAGCTGAATGATCTTTTTTTTCTCTGAGTCCCTTTTTCTTATGTTCCCTTTGCACAAATTGCATATAATCTTTGTTGGTGGGTCATAATGGAGATGGATATCAGCTACCCTTCATTTATGACGTACCAAGCACTATGTTTTATATGTCATACCACTTAATTAACAGCTCTGTGGGATCTTAGATGCTATTATGATCCATATTTGACAGACTAGGAAACTGAAGCTCACACAGTTTGACAGAGCTAGGATTCAAACATAGCTGTCTCCAAACAGGCTCTTAATCTCAATGCTACACTGACTTCCTGAAAGGATAAAAATCGCATCTCCTGGCCGTTTATAATCTAGTTAAATACTGAGATGAAAGCAATAACAAGGGAATTATTTACTAGCTAGTGTTTATTGAGTGCTTACAATGTGCTAGGCACTATTTTAAGAACCTTCTACACAACTGCCTTTAACCCTTGCAGAAGCACAGCAAGGTAAGTGCTAATTTTCCAACTTTACAGATGGAGAAACAGGGGGTTCGGGAAGGTTAATAAACATTACTAAGATCACACAGCTAGGCAGTAGAGCTGCAAATCAGACCAAGGGCTTCCTGGCCCTTTGCCAAGTGCACTTTGCACTATACCACACAGTTTTTGAGAGCAGTAAAGAAAGATGCTCAAGCTGACAGTCACAGTTCACATTTGAAACTTGGATACTTCCAGTAGGGTATACAAACTACAGAAAACCCTAGGACATGCCCTTTGCTGTGCTGCCCATTTCCTATACCACTTTCATTATCTTGATCATGTCCAAGCATCACTGTTCTATTTACTACCTAATATTTTTCTTGGATCACTCTTGTTTATAACTTTATTTTAAAACAACTTTACTATCTCTACCGTATTAGTTATCTATTGATGTGTAACAAATTACCCCCAAAATGAGTAGCTTAAAACAAGAGATGTTTATTGTATCACGCAGCTTCTGAGAGTCAGGGATTTGAGAGCAGCTTATTAGCTGGGTAGTCCTGGGACTCTCATGAAGTTACATTCAGACTGTTGGTGGAAGCTGCAGTCATCTGAAGGCTTGTGTGGGGCTAGAGGATCCACTTCCCAGCCCATTAACATTGCTTTTCGCAGGAAGCTTCAGTTCCTCATTATGTGGGCCTCGTCTAGTGCTGCTCTCAACATAGCAGCTGGCCTCCCCTGGAACAAATGATCCACAAGAGAGGCTGTGACAAATATGGGAACATAATATCTTTATAACTTAATCTCAGATGTGATATACTTGTCACTTGTGCTGTATTTTATTGGTCACACAGACCAGTGCTGGTATAGTTTGGGAAGGGACTATCTAAGAGTGTGAATACCAGGAGACAGAGACCACTGGGGGCCATCTTGGAGGCTGGCTACCACATCTACCAGAAATAGAAATAGAATCAATTGCCAAAAATAGATTTTTACCATAAAAATATAAATACAATGCAAACAAAACAATGTTGAGAAATTCCAGCTGGCCCGAAGGCTCTTCTCCTGACATCTGCTCTCTCTTTTTAGTTAGAAAGGGAATTTACCAAGTGGTAAAGGACACAGGAATTCCAAACTAAGATGTCTTATTGTCTTATCAAAATGATTGACAGGGAGTGACTATTAGTGGTACATGTCCATGCCTTGTAAATAGTGACCACTATTCTTTTTATAGATAACGCACCCAAAGGCTTGTCCAACTTCATACTAATAACCAGAAAGAGCTGATTTGAACTTACGAAGGTACAATGCCCCCTGATCGTGTAGCTCAGATTCTTAATTGTGCTCGAGACATGCCTGGGATAAAGAAATCATTATTAGCATAGCATGCACATTCTCATCTTTTGGTTAGATATAAATAACGCATTGAAACTTTTTCTGTGTTTAGCAATGAGTAATTTTTTCAATTAACTACAGGACAGTGATTCAGGGATATTCTTACGGGGTAGAACTTCTGTGTATTATAACTGCTTCAATTATGATGGCATCTGTTGTTCCTACTTAAACTGTATAGAGGATAGAATTATTGCATTAGTGCTTCCATTTCATGTCCAAGTAAGGAAGCTAGCAAACTTACACAATACAGAAAGGAATTGAAACAGCTCGTACAGACATTTGGCATTGGAGAACAACTCTGGAACAAAGCTGAATTGTAGACCATTAGTCAATTCTGTGGCCTATTTCTCACAAAGAATTGAACCTGATACAGTTAACCATCTACCCCAAACTAATGCTTAACAAGCAGTGTGATTTAACATGTTAGGAAGAAATGAATATAGTTTATTTTCATCCAAGTCAAGTAGATTATTCTAGGCATAAAGTATCTTTTCCCAGAAGTTAGACTAGGTATATTCAACCTAATGAATTGATGATTATGATTTTTTCTCTTTTCTTTGAATATGATTTATTTTTGAGAAGACAAATGTCCTGTAGTCTTCTGAAGACCATCCCCTCTAGTGTAAAGACACAGACTCTTAATTATCTAGTGTATCTATTTAGATATGCTGGTCTTGTGTAGGAGGATCCTTTCAGCTTTTGCCAGGCTAGCAAATCTTCAGATAGTTTTCTTCAACAAAAGAGGGTACAATTGAGGGGAGGGAGAGGGTAGGAAGACTTTCTGTCTGTCCCTTTTTTTGTTGTTCTTTTTAATTAATTAATTTATTTTTGGCTGCATTGGGTCTTCGTTGCTGTGCGCAGGTTGTGGTGAGCGGGGGCTACTCTTCGTTGCGGTGCGCGGGCTTCTCATCGTGGTGGCTTCTCTTGCTGCAGAGCACGGGCTCTAGGCGCGCAGGCTCAGTAGCTATGGCCCGAAGGCTTAGTCGCTCCGCGGCATGTGGGATCTTCCCGGACCAGGGCTCGAACCTGTGTCCCCTGCTTTGGCAGGCGGATCCTTAACCACTGCACCACCAGGGAAACCCTTTTAAATTTTCCTTGAAAATTTCTGAGAGGTGAAAACTGCATTTCTGCCTCTTAGCACATTTAATACTGGGTGGCAGAAGATTTTAAACAGTAACCATCTTTAGTATTTGGAGTCAAAAAGCATGTGAAATAATGAACAAATCTCCCTAAGTCCTATATACAGTAGCTTAGTTTGCCAGGTCTGTGATACACCTAACTAATTGCTGGCAACCTTAACATAATTTAAGTGTTTACCTATCATTTTATTTAAAAATTTGGAAGGGGAGCATGCTTTATTTGCATACGGTGGTGCAATGCTGAATTAAAGTCATTTTCCTTTTGTGACTCTCACAGTATTTTTAAACCAGTTTCCTCTTTCTCTAGTCCTCCTTAGCATTAAGTTAGAAATCATAATAAAATAATGAGATCTTCTATAAATAGAATAAATAAAATACAGAGATCTTCTGTAATTGGTAGAAGAAACAACTGTTTAAAGCACAATTTAAAGAACAGCTTATCAAGAAAGAGGTTACCCCTGGTAGGTAGGGACTGGAAGGGGGCAACAAGAGGGTTTGTGGGGGAACTGTTCTGCTTGATATGAGAGCTGATTACATGGAAGTGTTTGGCTTATGAAAATTTATTAGGTTAGGTGGTACACTTAGGATTTGTGAGCTTTTCTATATGTATACTGCAGTAGAGTTTTTTTTAATGAACTATGTTTGTCAAACAGAATATGAAAGGCTTTTTATTTTAAGTTGACCTCTCAACTTTGTAATGAATGTAAGAAAGTACACTGTATGTTTCTTAATCAATGCCTTTGGTCCTTGGCTATGTTCCACCCAAAACAACAACAACAGCAAAGAGCCTCTCCATAAAAATATCCTTTAAGGCCTGTGAAATTTTAACAGTGTCTTTATTTTCCATATAGGACAGCACAATTATCTTTGTGCTGGAAGAAATGATTGCATCATTGATAAAATTCGAAGAAAAAACTGCCCAGCATGCCGCTACAGAAAATGTCTTCAAGCAGGAATGAACCTGGAAGGTAACGTAAAAATATCTAAAATGAACTGTCTCTGCATCATATAAAAATGTATTGTTTTACTTTTTAAAATATACATAAGCAGATGTAATAATTAAAAGTTGGATTTTTTAATGAGTATTTCATATTCTGCTTAAGTTTATTCACCAACTTTTACTGTACACAGTGAGTTCAGTGTAGCCAGACTATATGCTAAGAAAGAAAATTATGTAATAATGAAACTTATAAGACTTGAAGAAACATTACTTTGATCTTTCTTCTTTTTTCAACCTCAAAACTATTTGCTACGGTTAGAAATGTTTTTATACTAGATATAGTTACATGTCCATTATTCTGTTATTTACCTTTTACTTGGCACATATGTGTATATATAAATCTTTTGTTACAAATCTACAGGGGGGAAAAAACTCCTCAAGGAGGCATTGGATGGGTTTTGTTTGTTTTTCAAGCAAAGAAGAAATCTGAAACTAGTTATAAGTTTCATATCCTGGTTTATATAACAAGCTGTATAATTAAAATTGATCTCATCATTTAAAATCTTTCCTCTGGAAAAAACGTTTGGAATTTTGCCTTAGTTGAAACTGCAAGTTCCATGAAGGTGGTAGTGGTGATCTAGTAACCCCTGTGCACTTTGATTCAACAGGTACTCACCAAGGCAAGCACTAGACATAAAACAGTGTCTGCATTCAACATCAGTAAAATAGTGCCTGTATTCAAGTACTTTACTGTCTAGTTAGGTTGCAGAGTCAAACACAAAATGGTACAGCACACTACAAAAGGAATAGAGAGCTACAGGAGCAAAAGGAAGGTCACCTAATTCTGTCCTAAAAGGCAGGGAAAGCTTCCTAGAAGAAGCAACATTGAATTTTAAATCTAGAGAAGTTGAGTAGGAGTAGGTGGAAAGTAAGGGCAGAGGCATGATCAGACTTGTTATTTTGGAAAGACTAATCTTGTCGAATATGGTGATATTAGAGGGAGCATGGAAACCATGTGGTTCTTTTGACAGAAGAGAGACTGTTGGTGCTATCTAGTACACACTGTGTGTATATGTTTTTAAATATAAAGTAGATTTATGGGTGTGACTGTAGTCTAATTCCCCAAACCAGACACACAACATTATCTTCTCAGTTCTTCATATTACTTCAATAGCAAAAAAGACAGATTAAATTAGTCTTTTCTTCACCATGTTTTACAGACCTTCATGACACACCAATCACTTTATTACAGAGTGTCAACATGTTAAACATTGCTTTAAAGAAAATGATAGCTGGGACTTCCCTGGTGTTCCAGTGGTTCTCTGCGCTCCCAATGCAGGGGGTATGGGTTCAATTCCTGGTTGAGGAACTAAGATCCTGCATGCTGCACGGTGCGGCCAAAAACACAAAACCCAAAAAATATTTTAAAAAGAAAAAAGAAAATGATAAATGCCCATCTTCTTGTAGGTGTTACAAAAGCTACAGAGATTGATTACACATTCATGTAGAAGTTCACTTTCAGTACCACAAGGATAATTTCTTCTTGTTACCAAAAAACCCAGATAGTTATTCCTAACTTTCTTACATATCACATCTCTGTGCATATTCTAGTTTCATTTTTCTGTTCTCTCACCATTTAAATAAATATATATTAGCCCGTGTCAGGTTTTAGTGCTTGGTTTATATATTTTTTTCTCCAGCCCCAGTTTTTCTACTTTCCTTTAATCCCCATGTTTTCATCTCAGCTATTTTATATTTAGAAATAAGTTTACTCAAAGGACAAGCTCAAATAAAATTCTGTCATATCACTAATATAGTGTGGTTGCTTACCCAGTAACATTTTAGATGCTTTCCCAAATACACATCAAGCTTTACTTTGATCTTTGGAGCTTTAAGCTCTTTTGAGCAATTCCTCCCCTATCCCAAGTATAAGGGAATTTTTTTATTCAAAAGAAATAAGATATATCACCTATAAAATAATGATTCTGATGGACCAGGCTAGTAAGTTTGTCCCATTTCTCCTCCTTCTTACAATTTAGTAACAGCTGTAGTGCCCTTTGCCTTTACCTCACCGGAAGACCAAGGCAGCGAGTGACATCTCATTTTCTCTGTATTATCAAATATACCATCACTGCCATTTCTAATCAGGTCTCCCGTTGAAAAGTCAACTTTTTTGAATGAATAAAATTTAAACGTACAATTTAAACTAAGCTGCAGTTTCTCAAAACACAAATAAAAAACCACACGGCATGCTTCTATAAGTTGTCATATAAAATATCAGAATACTGGGGAAACTAGCCTTTGTCAAGAGCTACTACATGCTAGTCTTTGATATACATTCTTCTACTCAAAGAGGTTATTTTGGACCCTCATATTAAAACCACCTTCAAGTAGGACCAAGATTATTAACCTCATGTCCACTTACACTACACAGTTCTAGTTTGTTATTTAATCATATATTAGCTATTAGGTAGCACGTATCGTGCAGTTGATAATGTAACTCTACTTGTAGAAAAATTTAAAGGAAGGCTTTAAAAAATCTAATAGAGTTTTTGTGTATATGTGGTTTTAGTGTGAAAGCCTCACTTTTGTTTTTAATTATTCCAGTATATATAAAACTTTTATTTGGAGTAGGTATGTGTGTGTCCCAGAAGTATTTGGTGGGCAATAATACTTAATAATACTTAGTACTTAAGCATGAAACACATGGCTGAACTACATTGTTCTTCTTTGTTTTTCTTTAAACAATCTTTAAAAATGTTCTCTTGTTCATCGGAGTGTTTCCCCTAAGCAGTTTCATGATAGCCCTCTCAGAGTAATTTTGCAGACGCAGTCACCTCTCTCAGAGCCCAGTGCTCTCCATAAATGTAACTTAGTACTGCAAGTGCTGTATTTTTATACTGTTGCTCCATACCAGGTGACTCTCAAGATTTATTTTAAGGCAACCTTCTTCACTGCTTAAAGTGCCTGGCCTTTGAGTACAGTAAGTTTTTTAATGGTGATCCTAAATGTTTTTTCATTTTAAGGTGTATTGTAATTATTCCTAATTATAGTTTTATTTTTGTCATGAGGGTCAAGTGGAACTTATAGGCAAGGAGGCTTATGGTATCAGATTTCATAACTAACATTTTTAAGCTAAGTTTTAAGCTAAATAAGATTTCTTTACTTTTCTTAAGAATGAAATGGAGCTATCACAGACTCGTGAACACTTCTGTAGCGATCGTATATTGACTGCTAATCTCCTGTATGCTCCAAGGGGTCAGGAACTTAGAGGAAAATCTTATTAACTAAATTGTGATTAAAAATAGTGATTGCTTAACTAATTCAATTAACGACTCCTTGCCACAGCTTTGTGAAAATAGTACAGAGTCAGCACAACACAGTTGGGCTCAATAGGCCTTTCTGAGCTTGAAGCATCAGTTCTTAGATAAGCAGTAAGAAATTAAACTGATTATATATTGAGTACAGAAGATGATTTTTTACCTTTGATCTTTATTTTTTTACGTTTTTATTTTTTATTGAAGTATAGTTGAATTACAGTGTTGTGGTAATAACTGCTATACAGCAGAGTGACTCAGTTATACATATATATGCATTCTTTTCATATTCTTTTCCGTCATACTTTATCACAGGATATTGAATATAGTTCCCTGCGCTATAAATTAGGGCCTTGTTATGTATCCATTCTGTATGTACCAGTTCGCATCTGCTAATCCCAAACTCCCAATCCAGCCCTCCCCCACCACACTCTCCCTTGGCAGCCACCAGTCTGTTCTGTGTCTGTGAGTCTGTTTCTGTTTTGTAGATAGGTTCATTTGTGTCCTATTTCAGATTCCACATATAAGTGTTATCATATGGTATTTGTCTTTCTCTTTCTTAGTATGCTGATCTCTAGTTGCATCCATGTTGCTGCAAATGGCATTATTTTGGGGTTTTTTAATGTCTGAGTAGTACTCCACTGTGTACATGTACCACATCTTCTTTATCCATTCATCTGTCGATGGAGACTTAGGTTGTTACTGTGAACAGTGCTTCTATGAACATAGGCATGCATGTATCTTTTTGAATTATAGTTTTGTGTGGATATATGCCCAGGAGTGGGATTGCTGGATCATATGGTAACTCTGTTTTTAGTTTTCTGAGGAACCTCCATGCTGTTTTCCACAGTGGTTATACCAACTTAAATTCCCACCAACAGTGCAGGAGAGTTCCCTTTTCTCCACACCCTCTCCAGCACTTCTTATTTGTAGACTTTTTAATGATGGCCATTCTGACTGGCATGAGGTGGTACCTCATTGTAGTTTTAATTTGCATTTCTCTGATAATTAGCAACGTTGAGCATCTTTTCATGTGCCTATTGGCCATCTGTATTTCTTTGGAGAAATGTCTATTTAGGTCTTCTGCCTATTTTTCAAATGGGTTGTTTCTTGTTGTCGAGTTCTATGAGCTGTTTGTATATTTTGGAAATTAAGCCCTTGTCAGTCACATCATTTACAAATATTTTCTCCCAGTCTGTAGATTTGTCTTTTCGGGTTTTTTTAATCGTTTCCTTTGCTGTGCAAAAGCTTGTAAGTTTGATTAGGTCTCATTTGTTTATTTTGGTTTTCATTTCTATTGCCTTGGGAGACAGACTTAAGAAAACATTGGTACGATTTATATCAGAATGTTTTGCCTATGTTCTCTTCTAGGAGTTTTTATGGTGAGAAGACTTTAAAATCCTCCAGTTCGTCCTTGTCCTTTCTTCTTTGTTTTAATGTGGAGTGTAGGAACACATATTCTAGACAAATTTAAAGTTATGGTTAATTGAAGTTTTTACCGTACTGTTTCAGTATATTGACTGGGGATATGCATGTTCTTGTTTACTTTGTCAACAGCCAAGTACATTCCACGATTTGGAGATCTGGGTGTCAGTGAGATACCTTTGGTTGTTTAAAAGTTTCCTTACGTGTAGGAGCTCTTCCTTTTTTAAAACTTTATCACTCCTCTGTAGACTTGGACTATGTGAATTCAAAATATTCCGCAACTGTATTTTACCACCAGTTGTGGCAATGATCATTCTTATACAGCGCTTAACATGTGCCAAGAACTGTTTTACGCATTTTATATACTTTAACTGACTTAGTTATCAACGGACCCTATGAGGTAGGTACTAATATTATCCTCATTTTACGGAAGAGGAAACTAAGGCCCAGGGAATAACTTGCACAGATACCCAACTACTCAGTGGCAGAGAGCCAGGATTATATTCGATTATATTCAAACATGCTGGTTTCATATTTATGCTCTCTCTACTACTACAGCATAGTGTATCTTCAATAGAGCGTGGTAAAATAAATTAGAACAGATCTATCGTGATCCTGTTTCTCTGTTTTGAAATGTTAACTAAAAATTCTTAAATGTCTCAGCACGGAGCACAATAAGAAATGGGACCATTCTATTCAGTGTAAACAGCAGGGTTTTTTCCCTTTCTAACACTGTACATTGAGATACATAGTTCTTGCCACCACATCTGTCCTCCACAAACTAGGTACTTTGGCATTTTAGGGACAGACGATCTAATAGTGATTAGCATTTACTTTTTCTTCTTTCATACAAATTACATTCCTTGCCCTTCCTTGGAGTTCTGAGTGCTTTCTCTTTAGGAATACTAAAATTCTTTTCTTGCCTAATATTTTTATTTGTCACTAGAACAAGTAAATTCAAGAGTGAATACTAAAAAAATCTATAGAATCCATGCTGTAATTTGACTGTACTGTTCCAAACTAAGTCAAAAATAAAAGATGGTTTTAGTTACTTTATATATTACATGAAAATGGATACTTTAGGCTTACAGAGTCATGAATATAAATCTCTCATAAAAGGGAAATTATCCACTGGTAATTTATGTAAAGAAATTTAAAGTTTTTGTCTTCATCTCCACAAAGGTTTTTAAGTCCCATATAGTATCCATCATATAAAGGTAAAAAGTAGATTCTTCTGCTGTTAGAACTAATACTGTTTGTTTTTAGTGTGTGATCTCCTATGTCATCTTACTGTCTTGATAAGAAGGGGACTTTGTGCAAGCGTATAAACGGTATCACTGTCTTCATTACATATACCCATAATTAGATTAACCGTAAGCCACAGTTACTAGTCTGGGATTACAAACTGAGATTCTTTCTTTCAGTTGATAATAAAAGTAATTTGCTTTGTATAACTAATGACAGTTTTTACTTTGGAGAGAAACTGAAACAGAAATTACTTTATGGAAGAATCTAGGTGAGTGATTTGCTTATATTGTTTTAACATAGTGTTATAAGACACTTAATTTGATATAAAGTATAACTATAATGAAGAATGGCTTATCTGTAGAGGAAATTAATAAATGAACGGTTCCTCTTGATCCTTTGCTTTCAGGCAAAAATGTGTTTTTCTCTTATCATAATTGCTAAATAAAAGATTTCTCCTCTTTCAAATTAAATAGTTGCAGAAATTAAAATACCTCTTTAATGAACTGTGCTGCCCAGATTTTCCCATTACAGCTGATTTCTGTGTATTTTTTTTTAATATACCCACAGCTCGTAAAACAAAGAAAAAGATAAAAGGAATTCAGCAGGCCACTACAGGAGTCTCGCAAGAAACTTCTGAAAATTCTGCTAACAAAACAATAGTCCCCGCAACGTTACCGCAACTCACCCCTACCCTGGTGTCACTGCTGGAGGTCATTGAGCCGGAGGTGATATATGCGGGCTACGACAGCTCCATTCCAGATACAACTTGGCGGATCATGACTACACTCAACATGTTAGGTGGGCGGCAGGTGATCGCAGCGGTGAAATGGGCGAAGGCGATACCAGGTAAGATGCAAAGATAACGCAACTAAGGCACAAGTCTTAGAATCTTTTAAATAAAACATTCGGGCTTTCTATCACCCTGGTCCCATGGCCTCCTGCCATCCCCACTCCATCAAGGGGGGAAAGGGTATAAATATCAGGGGAAATTTTTTTTTACCTTAAATTCACTGAATGAGTATCATCCCAGAACAGGACTCTTGGCTTTCTATTTTACTATTTAGTATAGCATTTTACTATTTAGTATAGCATTTTACTATTTAGTCCATATTTACTCACATAGACAAAAGGTGACAAAAATTGGCAACTCTTAAGTTTTCTTACATTGAATGCTATTAAAAAGTACTGAGGGCTTTGGTCTTAACATGTCAGATGACAAAGGAAAACTGTGCCCACTTTGTGCTTCCTTTCCTCTATCTGTTAAGAGTCCTCCAAAACTGTCTTTGGCAGCTCCCAGAGAGATGATCTTCTCTTTGGCAACTAGAATGTTTCCTCATACCTTTATTCCTCTTAATTCAGGATTCAGGAACTTACATCTGGATGACCAAATGACCCTACTGCAATATTCATGGATGTTCCTCATGTCATTCGCCCTGGGGTGGAGATCATACAGACAATCAAGTTCCAACTTGCTGTGTTTTGCTCCTGATCTGATTATTAATGAGTAAGTCATTTGTGAGTCATTTTCCTTCAGGACTGAATCAATCCTACCAGGTATCTTGGAACTGGGCAAACTTGAAATAGAGTTTATCAGTGCTTGAGGCAGGCCAAGTGTAATGCAGAGCAAATTACACGTGGCATTATTACTGTAATTTAAGGATTTTTTTTAAATAGTGAGCATCGCTTTGGGTCAGTAAAGTCTACAGCAAGTAAAAAGGAATCTTACTGTGGCCTTGTTTTAATTAGGTAACCCTATTTCAGAAAGGAAACAGATGCAGTGTTTGCATTGCATGATGCAATTCATACTGCTCTTGCTTTCAGCAGGGACAGTTACAGATGGGGATGACAGGTATGGACCCAGAGACAAGAGGTATCTCTTTGCATGGCAAGGCTCACTCAATGTCTGTGACTTGGAAAGAACATGAGAACAAGATTTTATTTTTAAATTTGGGAGAGAACCAACCACACTTTAAGATTTGATCAATCAGCTGTTCTCTAGTCCTCTAGGCCTGTGAAATACTTCAGATATCCATTCCCCCGTACCCAGTGCAGTTGTTTTCTAACTAGTTTTCCACCTCCAGTTTATCCTCCATCATGCTAAGTTTTTCTTCCTAATGCAGTTTGATCATATAATGGATCACCCCGACACACAGGTGTCTTCAGTGAGCACTCAGGGCATACTCAGCATGGTTTCTGGCTTTCCAGAATCCAGCCTCACTTTATCTCTCGTTGTTCTCCTTCACATACTTTGTTCCCACTCAGCGTGATCTGTTCTTCAAACATACCCCTAGCTCATGATGTTCATACCACCATGTAAAACCTCTCTGCTGTACATCCCTAGCTCTCATCCCTTTCTACCTTTTTGTACTCACAGCTTATTTCCTTTATTAGAATGCAAAGAGGAGAGTCACACACTCACATATACCTACCCACTGGTCTGGGCACAGTGAAAACTGAAGGAGATTTGTGTTCATGTGAAAAAAGATAGAGATGTTAGAATTGTGAGCTCTGGGTGCTCCTAAGAATTCCCAAAAAATTAATGAAATCTTAAACCACATTATTAGAATAATAGTCTCGTTGTACTCTATGTGAGTTAACCCATCATTAGTAGTTTGTGTTCAGGATGCCATATTAAAAGTAACAGTGACTGTAAATATGTCCAGAGTGGCAAGGAGTTTGGAAATTAACATCAGCTGATGAACAGAGGATGAATGGAGGAAGGGGAAAAGGACACTTGAGAACGCTGAGGACAGCCTAAAAAGACATCCTGTGAAGATAAAGCAAACATATTGTTTTATCTGTTGGGTATGCCAGGCATAAAAAGAACAGGTAGAAGTTATACAAGAGCATCTATCTGAGCTGAGCTGAGTGTGAAATGGGAGGGGGCTTGCCTGATGTAGTAAGCTCAAATTATTGTATCTATTTTAGTAGAGACTGGATGGTGCTAGCTCTAAATATTTTAAAAGAGGCTGAATTATTGAGTTAGACTTGGGGTGGTTGCTCTATTGGTAATACTTATTTTCCAGCACAGTATTCATTGAATCATATTTGAGTACTTACCAAGTGCCAGACACTATTTGAGAGCTTGAGCTATAAGAGATGAGGCCCCTGCTCACATACTGATGAGGAAAATCAAATAAATGACCAAAATTATTTCAGAGAGCCATGACAGAATAGTGTGGGGGGAGGGGAGAGGGGTATAGGCTACTTTAAATTTGGGGACCACAGAAGGCCTCTCTAAAGAGCTGAGTGCTAAATAGTACAAAGAACAGCTTATAGGAAAGGTAGGGCATCTCAGGCAGAAAAGATGAGTACAAAGGCTGGAAACAACCTTGGCATGTGTAAGGAACTGAGAGAAAGCCACTGAGGATGTTCTGTGAGTTTAGAGAAGTGGACAGGGACCGAGTCAAGCAGCATCTTGTAGGCCATGAAATAGAGTTTAGATTTTATTCTCGGAGCATGAAGCAGCCAGTGCGCGGGGGAGGGGGGATTTCAAACAGGGGAACATCAAATACTTACCACACTCCTAATTTGTGCCTGGTACAGTATTAGCAGAGAACTACAGCAGAGAACAAGACAAACAAAGTTCCTGACCTTTATGGCTTACACTCTAGTTGAGGAGACACAGAGAAGCATCAAATAAAGAATCTCAGACTGTGATGGAGTTTTTACTAGAGAGAGGCCTTTTTCAGATAGGGTGGCTAGTATTTGAGCTGATGAGACCTGAAGGAGAAGACCAGTCTTCATAGTGAGAAGAAACATGACAAGAGGCGTGTGAAATATGTACTATAATCACACTCTTTGTATTCCAAGAAGCGGCCATAGCTCTGCCGTCAGCTGGTAGGCACTGCCATGTGGTTCACCAGACCAGATCTCCACCCATACTCCTCTACTTTAAAGAAAGAAGTCACCTTGACTATCTGTTGCCAAAAAAAAAGACTGCTCAAAACCACTGCATCACAACTTGACAAGATTTTAAGTTGTTCGATCAAATTTAACGGATAAAAATATGTAGCTTATATGTATATTCAGAGACATTTGAAATTTCTTAGTACTTGCTCCTCATTTCAGAATCTGACCATGCTTGCTTAAAAAGTTAAAAACATGTTGACTGGGCTTCCCTGGCGATCCAGTGGTTAAGACTTCGCCTTCCAATGCAGGGGGTGTAGGTTCGATCCGTGGTTGGGGAGCTAAGATCCCACATGCCTCGCAGCCAAAAATCCAAAACATGATCAATGTTGTAACAAATTCAAATAGAGAGTTTAAGAATGGTCCACGTCAGACAAAAAAATCTTTAAACCAAAACAACATGTTTGACTACATTTACTCTTCTTAGTCACTTGCAATTTGAAGTCATTTAATTGGGATTAAAACTGTGAACAGGTTTATATGAAACACCAGCATATCCTCTTTTATAAAATTAATCTAATTCAGAGTTTTTATTTGGGGGGGCACTCAAATTTAGACTTAAACAGTTACAGCATAACCTTATAGCATAACCTGGTATTTCTTACATAAAGTAGGAGTTAACAGAAATTTTTTCTCAGTGTTCAACTTTATTGGAGGATAAATGGCTTACAGAAACAATAGCTTTTAAGTGGGCATTCTTATTTCCCATTCTTGTGTCCTTATGCTGTTGTGATAATAATCATCTTTTTTTTTTTTCCTGTTAAGTCCAAGATCACTTTCTGTCAGAAAATTAAAAAAAAAAAACAGCTCTTGAAGTATTTTTGAAAGCATGAATGAGGCTCAGTTTCAGGCTCTTAGTGTCATTTAAAAAGTCTGAGACTCTATTTGAAAATCATAGATGTGATACTAACTGTTGAGAATCCTAACTGAGAATTCATTTGGGGTACCTTTAGTGGGAAGAATATTCAGTTTCATAATGTCAGTCAGAGACAGATTTTGGGTATCAGAGTCAAGTTCTAATTCTGACTCTCTACATAACTGTAAACAGTATCACATACAGTTGTCTTTAGAATGGAATGCTGTGAAAGAAAATACCGTTTGATTTTCAAATGGGTAGGATTTAAAACTGTGTTGTCTAACTGGACATACTCAAATACTACCATAAAACCTTTATTTAAATGAATAACTGGTAATAAATTCTGTAGAAATAAATTATAAAATACTTAAATAAAACAAATGTAGAAAAATAATTTCTCCACTATATTAAGGAAAGCTTTCCAAAATTCTAATCCAGAGAGAATTAGCATTAATTGCAATAGTTAGGTGAGTTCATGGCTTTGCAAAATAGAACAAAAAAGTACTTTTTTGGGGAACAAGAATTATTTCTTCCTAACTCAAACACTGATATTTGTCTTTCACAGGCAGAGAATGGCTTTACCCTGCATGTATGACCAATGTAAACATATGCTATATGTTTCCTCTGAGTTAAACAGACTTCAGGTATCTTATGAAGAGTACCTCTGTATGAAAACCTTACTGCTTCTCTCTTCAGGTTGGTAGAACACCTACTCTCTTCTAATATTCACCTGAATATTCAAAAGCATAAAATATAGAAGTCTAGAAACAAAGGTTTATTTGTATGTATACAAAGCACTAATAATTATACCAAGTCTAGTTTCCTGCTAGTCAGGTACCTTAGATTTTCATAAATGTAAATTTTAGAAAGGTACAGCCAGTGATACCAAGATTCATAAGATAGATAGGTATCATGGAGAAATGGAGAAGTATATGAATCACATGGCAAGGAGGAGGCGGGCTCTACCGACCTGTAATATCTACAGCCTTCTTCCTTCCTGCAACCTTTGACAATGCCGAAGACACAGAGAAGGAATGCCAACAAGAATGATTTTTGTTTCTCTACTACACTGTTATTTGGTGACAAATTTTAGTTATACAATGAGTACTACTGCGTATAAGAAATTACGGATGAGACCTAATAAAACTTAAAAGCTTCTGCACAGCAAAGGAAGCCATAAACAAAACGAAAAGACAACCCACAGAAAGGGAGAAAATATTTGCAAACAAAGTGACCAAGAAGGGATTAATCTCTAAAATACACAAACAAACAGTTAATGCAGCTCAATATCAAAAAAACAAACAACCCAATCAAAAATGGGCAGAAGATCTAAATAGACATTTCTCCAAAGAAGACATACAGATGGCCAACAAGCACATGAAAAGCTGCTCAACATCACTGATTATTAGAGAAATGCAAATCAAAACTACCATGAGGTATCACCTCACACCAGTCAGAATGGCCATCATCAAAAAGTCTACAAACAGTAAATGCTGGAGAGGGTGTGGAGGAAAGGGAACCCTCTTGCACTGTTGGTGGGAATGTAAATTGATACACCCACTATGGAGGACAGTAAAAAGTTTCTTGAAAAACTAAAAATAGAGCTACCATATGATCCAGCAATCCCACTCCAGGACATATATCTGTAGAAAACCATAATCCGAAAAGATACACGCACCCCAGTGTTCACTGCAGCACTATTTACAATAGCCAAGACATGGAAGCCACCTAAATGTCCATCGACAGAGGAATGGATAAAGAAGATGTGGTAATACACAACAGAGTAGAGTATTAGCCATAAAAAAGAACAAAATGATGTCATTTGCAGCAACATGGATGGACCTAGAGATGGTCATACTGAATGAAGTAAGTCAGGCAGAGAAAGACAAATATCATATGATATTGCTTATACGTGAAATCTTTAAAAAAATGATACAAATGAACTTATTTACAAAATAGAAATAGAGTCACAGATGTAGAAAAACTTACGGTTGCCAAGGGGGAAGCAGGGGGAGGGATAAATTGGGAGATTGGAATTGACATATACACACTACTATATATAAAATAGAAAACTAGTAAGAACCTACCATATAGCACAGGGAACTCTACTCAATACTCTGTAATGGCCTATAGAGGACAAGAATCTAAAAAGAGTGGGTATATGTATATATACAATATAACTGATTCACTTTGCTGTACAGCAGAAACACAACATTGTCAATCAATTATACTCCAATAAAAATTAATTTAAAAAAAGAAATATGGGAGAAACAGATATAACCTACAAAAGGTGTGCTTGATTACTATTAGAAGGTTGGTTAATGCAGCACTGGAGCTCGACTGCTGGACGGAGGTATTCTATCTAGAGTTTATAGAACAATCTTGAAAGTTTAGATGAAGTTATTGGTGTATGAACTTCAGTGAGACTACTTTCAGCTAGCAAAGGCATATTAGAAAACTTCTGAAAAATAGAGTATCTTGTCTATCTTAGTAAAAATACGGCATTTTCAACAAAAAGAAGCCTTCATTCCATTAGTAACTGTGGTTTCAAAGTTGCTGAATAACTGTAAGCTGTGGATGCTCACATGACTATATCTATTTAAGCTTTTCCAAAGCACACATCAATATTAATGCCTTCGTACTATCTTCATTTTACAAAACGTTGTTTATTTAATGTCACTAGATTTAAGGAATATTAATATTTCAAAGTAAGAAAAATACTCATTTTTAAGGTTACCTGTAGCAGTACTCTTGTTAAAGAAGTGAGCTTGATGTTGTTTGAGGAAACAGTTAAATTTCTGATCATGAATCATTTTGATTGGTAATATCCATGTACAGGTCAGTGCTAAGATACTAACCTTACTGGTAAAAAATGATGCTTTAAGTTTTATACATTCCAGACTCACTGAGCTATATTTTTTTTTTTTATTGTAGATGATAAGAAAAAGTAAATTGAACCAGTATATATCACTGGTTCTTTAAAAAAAAATAAAATCAGAAGAATGAAAATACATACCTTAAGATATAATTAGACTTCTACTCTGACAGAACACTGATAGGTATCCTTACCTCCTGCTAAAAAAATGCTGGACTAAAACTTTGTGCAGGCAGGTACTGAGAGAGGTAAGCTGCACTCTGAAGCTAGCTTTCTCTTAGAGGATATTTGCAAAGCCTGGTAAATTAGTATACGTAGTAAGTTTAAAGACAAGTGCAACTGTAAAAACAAAACAAAACAAAAAAACAATGATGGCTCTAAAGGCAGATTAGACACATCTGAAGAGACTTTAATCTGAAATACATATCTGAAGAAATTAGCCAGAATACAATTTTTAAGATGCATATATATGTGTGTATACATGTATTCATATTTATATATGTGTGTGTTATGTATGTATGTAAGTGAACAATGATAAGAGGCATGATTGAGTGAGGAGGTCTAAAACAGTGCTTCACAACTCTTTTCATGTCAATGCTATAAAAAAACAGCATTCATACATAGCACAATGAGGTAAATGAATAAGGCTACTTGCAGCCAGTGGCAGCCAGCATAACAGACATTATCAACACATTTGTAACCCATTCATAGCACACCGGTTGAAAAAGCTCTGGTCTTATTATAATCATCAGAGATCCAAAATGAAAGGTGAAAAGACAGAATGGCTGAAAACTTTCCAGAACAGCAGCAATTGAAGAAAGTGGAGTAAGTTTTTTCAGAAAGCTAAGGAAAAAAAAACTGAAAAATGAGGGTGGCTTTCCAGTTTCAGCTCTCACAGTTAAACAGCTTGGCAGTTATCACTCCCATCCTCACAAATAACTAAAAGCTGAGCAAACTGACAGTCAATGACTTTTTTTTAGATCCATCAGTGAAGTAAGGTCACAGGGCAAACCACTACCTGAAAATCTGGAGAAACAGGCAAATACAGAGAAGCCCAGCCAAGATCAGCTTTCTGGAAGCAGAAGCTACTGGAGCCAGTAACATAGGAACACTTACAGCATTTTTTATGAATTTCTGGAGACCAAGTGAGGAATAGCTGGCATGTTAATAAAAACTCTGGGGACCCAGTCTTAGGGGGTTGTCCCCCACAGTTTTCTGGGGTTTACCTCCAGAAGCCCCAGCAGGTTTTCAAGGTGAAGATCAGAGAAAGATTCCCTCATGTTTCTGACCTGGAGAAAAGGGGCAAATAGATAATTCCAGCCCCCTGTGTCTCATGTAAGGGAGGAGAAGGAGGGAAAAAAAGGTTCAGAAGCACGTCTAAAGGTCAGAGCCTACGGACTCAGGCCTACTATAATTAATTAAGAAAAAAGAAAAACCTGAGATTTAACCATAAAAGTATAAAACACTCCACATCCCCAACACCTTACAACCATATGAACAGAGTTCCAGTATAATCCAGAATTACAGCTGGGAGAGCTACAGAACACAGCTATTTAAAGAAGGTGTTCTTAGGGAAACTCCAAGACAACAGGGGAAAAAAATAGGAACAAGGAAATTAGAGGAAACTGAAACCTCTTAACACCTATAGCTTCAGAAAGCCTTAAACACAACTGCTCCTAGCCAGATTAAAAGCCTAATTAATTACCTCAGTTCTGATATGTCATATCCAGCTTTCAATTTAAAACTACAGTCTGGAGAGAAAAGCATCAAAACCAGACTCAGACATGACACACATGTTATAATTATCAGATAGGGAATTTAAAATAACAACAATTAATATATTAAGGGCTCTAATGGAAAAAATAAACATATAAGAATATATGGGTTTTGTAAGCAGAGAGGTAGAAACTCTAAGAAAGAATCAAAACGAAATGCTAGAAATTAAAAATACTGTAATGAAAATGAGGAGTGCTGGGCTCATCAGTAGATTTGACACAGCCAAGGAAAAGAATCACTGAGCTTGAAGATACCTCAGTAGAAACTTCCCAGACTCAAATGCAAAGAGAAAAAGGAATGAAAAAAATGCAACAAAACATTCAAGAACTGTGAGGACAATTACAAAAGGTGTAACATACAAGTAATGGGAATATCAGAAGTAAAAGAAAGGAAGGAACAGAAGAAATATTTGAAGCAATAAAGGCTGATAAATTTCCAAAATTAATGACAGACGCCAAAGCACAGATCCAGGAAGCTCAGAAAATACCCAGAAAGATAAATAAATAGCAAAAAGTCTATACCTAGGCATATTTTACTCAAATGACAGAAAACCAAAGACAATAAGGAAATCTTGAAAGAGGCCAGAGGAAAAAACAGCTTGCTTGTTCCTTATAAAGGAACAAAGATAAAAATTACATTAGAATTCTCATTAGAAACCATGCAAGCAAGAAGGTAGTGAACTATTTAGTGTTGAAAGAAAGAAAAAGATCACCCATGTAAGATTTGGTGTCCAGTGAAAGTACCCTTCATAAGTGAAGGCAAAAGGAAGACTTTCTCAGACAAGAATCTGGGAGACTTAGTCGCCAGAAGACCTGCCTTGCATAAAATGTTAAAATAAGTTCTGCTGAGGAAAAGAGATTAATTTAGTTCAGAAACATAACATTTCATTTTTCTTCTTAATTGATCTAATAACTGTTTAATAATAGCAACAGTGTATGGGATAATTATAACATATGGATAAGTGAAATGAATGTCAGCAATGTTAAAAGGATGGGGGTGAAGAATTGGGAATACTGTTTTAAGGTTACCTGCACTTCCTATAAAATAGTACAGTGCTATTTGAAAGGAGATGTAGATTAGTTGTAAATGTACATTGCAAACTCTAGGGCAGCCACTAAACACAATTTTAAAAAGAAGTAATAATTGATATACTGAGAGGAGAGAAAAATAGAATCATATGAAACACAATAAAAACTAGAAAAGGCAGAAAAAAAGGAAATAACAGTGAGTAGCAAACAGTCACAAACATGTAGATATTAATCCAGATACCTCAACCACTTTAAATTTGAAAGGCCTAAGTATACCAATAGTCCTTTTCTTTTTTAAATGAAGGTCAAAAGAAAATGTGCCACCACAGATCCTCAGTAAAGTAATATTGAAGGATATACTTAGGCTAAGGAAAGTAATCCCATCTTTAAAGAGGGAAAAAAGAACAGAGAAAGTGGTAAATATTTAGATACATTTAAACTGACACTGTATAACAGTAATAGTGTCTTTGGGGAGTTAAAAAATAGAACTAAAGCACACAATAATTACATACATGCAAGAAGGCAAGAAGGTGGGCTTCCCTGGTGGCTCAGTGGTTAAGAATGCGCCTGCCAATGCAGGGGACACGGGTTCAAGCCCTGGTCCGGGAAGATCCCACATGCCGTGGAACAGCTAAGCCTGTGCACCACAACTACTGAGCCTGCGCTCAGTAGGCTGCGAGCCACAACTAATAAGCCCACGTGCCACAACTACCGAGGCCCACGCACCTAGAGCCCCTGCTCCACAACAGGAGAAGCCCACGCACCGCAACAGAGTAGCCCCCACTCGCCCCAACTAGAGAAAGCCTGCGCGCAGCAACAAAGAGCCACTGCAGCCAAAGATAAATAAATAAATAAAATACATTTATTTTTTTAAAAAGGGAAGTTTGATAAGTTAAAAATGAGTTTAAATTTCAAGGATGACAACAAGAAATAGAAAGAGTGTACAGAGTATACAAAGTACATACCAAACCATGAGTGGTTGGGGGGAGAACATGGTAAGAAAAACCAATCCAAAAGGATAAAAGAAACGAGAGGTGGTGGGTGGGGAAGCATAAACAAAGGCATGATAAGAGGAAGTAACAAATAGATGGTACAAATAAATTCAAATATATCAGCAATTTCATTAAATATAGATGGACTAAATGCTCCAAGGCTCCAAGATGAGAAGATATAGAAAGTGCAAGACTGGATTAAGAAAACAGTCCAACTTTGTGCTATTTATAAGAGATACACCTAAATAAAGATGTTGAGTGGCTGATATACTATGCATAGTGTAACCCAGTGGTGGCAAACTTTCTGTAAAAGGGCAGATGGTAAATGTTTTCAGCTTTGCATACAGTCTCTGTCAGTAGTACTCAAACTCTGCCCCTTGTGACGTGACCACAGTCATCAACAATACTTAAGGAGAACAGGCATGGCTGTGTTTCAGTAAAACTGTATTTACAAAAACAGGCTGCAGGTAGTGGGTCATTGCTGACCACTGCTTTACCCAAAAGAAAGCTGAAGCAGCTACATTATTATCAAAATAGACTCTAAGGCCCCCCCCCCAAAACAGTTCTATATTTAAAGATACTCATTAGATAAAGCATTCTACTCACCAGGAAAATAATTCTGAATATATAGCCCTGAACTACACAAAGCAAAAATCCCAAGGATTATTGGGGGTAATTTGGAATGGATGAAATTCTTTTAAATATAAATACTGAATAGGATTTCTCCCCTAATTATTTTTAGAATGAGGACAACCAGCAGGGAAAAAAATTTATAAATAAGCAGTCATTATTTTAAAAATTAGCAATAACTAGATTATTTGTAATATAATAATGTGTAAAAATTAACCCACTTTTAAAAATGTGTAAAAATTAACCCACTTTAAACATGGCAGTGATAAGAGTATCACTCCTGATTAAGTGGCCTTCATTTTCACACTAACACTGACATCTCAGAAGTGTCGACTTTGCTTTATGGAATCAGGACGTTTTCATATGTATTCTTTGGTCTAATCCTAACCAAAATCCTATGAGTGATATACCACATTAAAAAATGAAGGATAAAAACATATGATCATCTCAATAAATGTAGAAAAAGCATTTGACAAAATTCAACATCCATGGGAGGGAGATGCAAGAGGGAAGAGATATGGGGATATATGTATAGCTGATTCACTTTGTTACACAGCAGAAACTAACACACCATTGTAAAGCAATTATACTCCAATAGAGATGTTAAAAAGAAAAATTCAACATCCATTTACGATAAAAACTCTCAACAAACCCAGTATAGAGATAGGGTACCCGAACATAATAAAGGCCATATATGACAAGCCCACAGCTAATGTCATACTCAGTGGTGAAAAGCTGAAAGCTTTTCCTCTGAAATAAGGAATGAGAGACAAGGATGCCCACTCTAGCCACTTCTAGTCAACCTAGTACTGGAAGTTCTAGCCAGAGCAGTTAGGCAAGAAAAAGAAATAAAAGGCATCCAAATCAGAAAGGAAGAAGTAAAACTCTAACTGGGGTCTGCACATCCTGGGTGGTCTAATTATTACTGCCTGTTTAATTGTAATCAATAAAGCTATTTGAAAAAAAATTTTTAAGAGTTGTAAAACCCTCACTATTTGCAGATTATCTAATTTTATATATAGAAAACCCTAAAGATGCCATCAAAAAAAACTGTTTGAACTAATAAATTCAGTGAGGTTGCAGGATACAAATTCATTTTACAAAAAATTAAGAAAATAATTCCATTTACAGTTGCATCAAAAAGAATAAAAAATATAGGAATAAATTTAACCACAGAGGTAAAAGACTTGTACGCTGACAACTGAGACGTTTCAGTGAAAGAAACTGAAGGAAATAAAAATTAAATGGACATTCTGTGCTTATGTATTTGAAGAATTAACATTGTTAAAATGTCCATACTGTTCATAGCAATCAACAGATTCAATGCAATCCCTATCAAAATTCCTATGGCATTTGTCACAGAAACAGAACAAACAATCCTAAAATTTGTATGGAAGCACAAAAGACCCAGAATAGCCAAGCAATCTTGAGAAAGAAGAACAAAGCTGAACACACGCCCTGGTTTCAAACTATATTATAAAGCTGTAGTCACTAAACAATATGGTACTGGCATAAAACCATTCACATAGATCAATGGAACATAACTGAGAGCCAAGCAATACAGCCGTGCGTATACTGACAAAGGAGCCAACAGTATACAATGGGGAAACGACAGTCTCTTCAGTAAAGCTACATGCAAAAGAACGAAACTGGACCACTATCTTACACCATACACAAAAAATAACTCAAAATACATCAGACTTGAACATTAAGTCCTGAAATCATAAAAGTCCTAGAAGAAAACATAGGCTGTAAGCTCCTTGATGTCCGTCTTGGGGTTGATTTTTCGGATTGGACACCATAAGCCAAGGCAACAAAAGCAAAATAAACAAATGAGACTATATCAAACTAAAGAGCTTCTACACAGCAAAGGGAACCATCAACAGAATGAAGAAGGAACCTACCAAATGAGAGGAAATATTTGCAAATCATATATCTGATTAGGGTTAATATCCACAACATATAAAGAACTCATACAACTCAATAGCAAAAAAACAAATACCCTGGTTTTTAAAATGGGCGAAGGACCTGAACAGACATCTCACAAAGACATACAGTCAACAAGTACCTAAGAAGGTGCTTAACATCGTTAGTCATCAGGGAAATGCATGCAAATCAAAACCACACCTTACATCTATTAGAATGACTATTATCAAAAAGCCCAAAGATAACAAGTGTTGGCGAGGGTGTGGAGAAAAAGGGGACCTTTGTGCACTCTTCAGGTAATGTAAATTGGTGCAGCCACTATAGAAAACAGTGTGGAGGTTTTTCAGCAAATTAAAAACAAAACTACTGTATGATCCAGCAATTTCACTTTGGGGTATTTAACCATAGGAAACAAAATAAGATATGGAAAAGAGAAGTGCACCCACACGGTCACTGCAGAATAATTTATGATAGCCAAGATATGAAAACAGCCTAAGTGTCTGCTGATGGATGACTGCATAAAGAAAATGTGGTATATATATTCGCTGGAATACTACTCAGCCATAAGAATGAATGAAATCTCATCATTTGCAACAACGTGGATGGACCTTGAGGGCATTATGCTAAGTGAAATAAGTCAGAGAAGACAAATACCATATAATCTTACTTGTATGTGGAATCTAAAAACAAAAGCTCATGGACACAGAGTACAAACTGGTGGATACCAGAGTTGTGTGTGTGTTGGGGGGGTGGGTGTTGAGGGATGGGAGAAATGGGTGAAGGGTTTAGAGAGTACAGACTTCTAGCTATAAAATAAATAATTCATGGCGATGTACAGCAGGGTGCCTACAGTTAATATGATACTGTATATTTGAAAATTGCTAAGGGTAAAATCTTAAAAAGTTGATCACAAGAAAAGTTTTGTAACATTTATGGTGATGGATGTTAACTAGACTTATGTGGTGATCATTTTGCAATATATACAAATATTGAATCATTGTGTTATACACCTGAAATTAATGTAATATTATATACTAATTATATCTAAAATTTTTTAAATAAAAAAAATTTTTTTAATTCACTGAGAAAGAGTAGGAAATGGGTTCAGGGAGGTTATACTCAAGTCCACAGGGCAAGTAAGAATGAAAAAGACTTCCTTCTCCTGAACCCACTGCTTTTCCTCTATTCCAGCATTTTCTAAGATGTCAGCAGCAGTGAAGTTTTAAGTTTGGGAAACAATGTGTTCCCCTCTCTGGAGAGTGCATCATTATAGCTCTGAGAAGTCCTGAAATCCAGAAATCTGCCTAACTTTGTATTACACACTTAGTTTTGTTAAATTCTGACCATCAAATCCTTTTTTTCCTAATCATCATTAACACAGAACCAGAGTTCCTAGGAGCACACCTTAAGAAATGCTAGCATGCACAAAAGTCATAATCTCTGCAAGACTAAGTGAAATCATGGTTAACAGTCTGTTCACAGTCCCTCTTACTGGTATCATTTTTTGAAGAGTAGTGTGAAAAACTGATTTTATACCAACTTTATGATCCATGAGGTATTTTCTATATTTCTGTACATAAGGAAAGGCAGATATTTGCTCCCCAGTAAGGCATATATATAAGCCACATAAAAAATCAAGTTTCTTTTTAGATTGGAATTGTACCAACTCAGTATGTTAACACAGTGATTAATAAAATGTATTTCATGCTGATTTTAAGGTCCTAATTGACTGGTGATATCACAGATATTCCAAGATGTAATTGGAAGAATAAACACTGTTTTGTTGAAACTGTCTATGTCTGTACTAGAATTAAACTCAAGGGCAGAATGACAGTCAGTGTATTATTCATTTGGTCTTCAAATTAGCTTTGTGAACTAGGGGGGAAGGTGTTGACCATCTCCATTCATAGATGAGAAACAAAGTGATAAACCCAAAGTTAAGTCTTCCAATTTTCTATTATCCCATATTCTCTCATGGCTGTATTTTCATAATCCTTCGAAAATGCTTATGTTTTAATGGAGTGCATTAAGAACAGATAGACTGTGTAAACCATGAACTGTGCTACTACTAATAAATGCCCTACTTGCATAAATGAAAAGTTATCACAAGAAAATTCTTTAATTGCTTACATCTTAACCTTTTAGTTCCTAAGGAAGGTTTGAAGAGTCAAGAGCTATTTGATGAAATTAGAATGACCTACATCAAAGAGCTAGGAAAAGCCATTGTCAAGAGGGAAGGAAACTCCAGTCAGAACTGGCAGCGGTTTTACCAACTGACAAAACTCTTGGACTCCATGCATGATGTAAGTGTCAAACAAAAATCCAAATATCAAAAGAGACATAAAGTATGTCCTGATTAGTGTATATAATTGTATACCACTAGTTGTTGGGGTTTTCTTTTTTTTTCCCATTTATCGATTTTCGTGATGGTTCGATTTCAACCTATAAAGTTCAGTTTGGCACACATTTCTCCTAAGGCCAATTATGAAATACTGTTTCATCTAATTATGTGCATCTAACATCATGATGCTAGTACAGAATTTAACAGCACTATTTTTTTTAAAGGTAGAATTCCTTATTTTTGTATGAATTTATCCAGTAAGTTCGAATGTGTCCTTCATATACTATGGTACTGCAATTCTTCACGAAATACTTAATTCCATATAATTCTATATACAATTAAAGAAATTCAAAGATATTTGGTACCTGAGTGCTCATTTTATTTAGGTAAACTTCTTTTTCACCTGGGGAATTCCAGCAGAGATTGGTATATTCTAAGTCAGAAATTAAAAAAAAAAAAAAAGAGGCCAACAACAAGCATGAGATATCCCTACTGCTAATTTTTTAAGACTGTTCATTACTATATATTCTCTTGCAGGTGGTTGAAAATCTCCTTAACTATTGCTTCCAAACATTTTTGGATAAGACCATGAGTATTGAATTCCCAGAGATGTTAGCTGAAATCATCACCAATCAGATACCAAAATATTCAAGTGGAAATATCAAAAAACTTCTGTTTCATCAAAAGTGACTGCCTTAATAAGAAAGGTTGCCTTAAAGAAAGTTGAATTTATAGCTTTTATTGTACACACTGTCAATCTGTCCTGTAGCAGTTTTTTCTTTTTTGTTTTTGTCTGGTTTTGGTTTTTGTTTTGTTTTAAATACGCACTACATGTGGTTTATAGAGGGCCAAGACTTGGCAACAGAAGCAGTTGAGCCATCACTTTTCAGTGATGGGAAAAGTAGAAAGTGATAGTTGGTGGATCCCAGAAATTAGAAACAATAACATGGGGGTAAGCTCCACTTTCAGAGAAGGGTGGCACCTAAACCACCAGTGCCTGAAGTCTGCGTGATGAACTTTCTGCTCATACTTTTCACAGTTGGCTGGACAGAATTTCCTAGACTTTTTGTTGGTGTACTTTCCCCTGTATAGTTAGGATAGCACTTTTTGATTTATGCATGGAAACCTGAAAAAAGTTTACAAGTGTATATCAGAAAAGGGAAGTTGTGCCTTTTATAGCTATTACTGTCTGGTTTTAACAATTTCCTTTATATTCAGTGAACTATGCTTGCTCATTTTTTCTTACATAATTTTTGTATTCAAGTTATTGTACAGCTGTTTAAGATGGGCAGCTAGTTCATAGCTTTCCTAAATAAACTCTAAACATTAATCTTCTGTGTGAAAATGGGTTGGTGCTTCTAACCTGATGGCACTTAGCTATCAGAAGACCACAAAAATTGACTCAAATCTCCAGTTTTCTTGTCAAAAAAGCTCATATTTTGTACATATCTGCTTCAGTGGAGAATTATATAGATTGTGCAAATTAACCGTCCTAACTGGTGTAGAGCACCTAGTCCAGTGACCTGCTGGGTAAACCATGGATTACAAAAGACTAATTAAAAAAAATTTAAAAATAAAAAAAACTACCAAGAGGCCCTGTTTGTACCTAACGCCCTATCTCTGCAGCGGTTAGATGGCAAGAAAGTTGGTAAACTGTCTTTCAGGACCTTTTGTTGTAGTTCGTATAACTTCTTAAAAGTTATGATTCCAGATAACCGGCTGAAACACAGCTGAGAAGATTTTAATCTGTCCAAGTAATTCCTCCCACTAAACTTTACGCCCCCCCGCCCCAAAATCTGTAATATGGCAAAAGTGGCTAGACACCCATTTTCACATTCCCATTTGTCACCAATTGGTCTTTCTTTCCTGGGGGTACAGGAAAGCTCAGCTACTGATTTTTCTGATTTAGGACTATATGTCAGACTTCCGTGTTCGTAAAACTATACATCCCTTACATCCTTATGTGTGCCATGGAGTTCAACAAAAGTCATGTGAATTTCTCCTCCTCACTGTTGAGAATAATTATCATTTTAAACAAGATAGAAGCTGTAGTAGCCCTTTCTGTGTGCACCTTACCAACTTTCTGTAAACTCAAAACTTGTATTTACTAAGCCACAAGAAATTTGATTTCTATTCAAGGTGGCCAAATTATTTGTGTAATAGAAAACTGAAAATCTAATATTAAAAATATGAAACTTCTAATATATTTTTATATTTAGTTATAGTTTCAGATATATATCATATTGGTATTCACTAATCTGGGAAGGGAAGGGCTACTGCAGCTTTACATGCAATTTATTAAAATGATTGTAAAATAGCTTGTATAGTGTAAAATAAGGATGATTTTTAGATGAGATTGTTTTATCATGACATGTTATATATTTTTTGTAGGGGTCAAAGAAATGTTGACGGATAAACCTCTATGATTTATAATGTGTGCGAGCATTCATACAGGCAGCAGTGGGCTCAGAAACCAAACAGGTCTGCTCTAGAGGAAGAGGGAAATGGAGACTGGCCCTGTGTGCTGTGAAGGTTCGCGAGGCTCCATCCCATTGAGGTCAGAGAGGAAGTAACCCTCTGCCTCCCAGAATGGCCACCCTTCTCATTCCAACAGTGAGTCTGTCCGCGCAGGTTTAGTTTACTGAACCTCCCCTTGCGCTAAAGTGTGTAATCAGGGGACAGAAAGGCGGTGCTTACACACCTACAGGCACCATCACGTATAGCCTCTCCAACAGTTTAATAAAAACAGAGGCTTTAGAAGTTTGGCAATAATACGCATAGAGGTACCAGCAATATGTAAATAGTGCAGAATCTCATAGGTTGCCAATAATACACTAATTCCTTTCTTTCCTTACAAGAGTTCATTTCCAAATGAGGACATGTTTATGTTTTCTTTGAATGCTTTTTGAATGTTCTTACTTTTCGGTATTTTAGAGAAATTATTTAATAAAAAATGTAATCATTTGCTTTTTGAATGCTCTCTAAAAGGGGCTATTCCTTTGTAATTGTTTAAATTGATCTCAAAGTATTTTAAAATGGTTTGTAACCCAGCTGGATGTGAAATTTTTGGTGCCTAAGAAATACCGCTTGAATATTATCATCAGCGACAGTGTTACGTTTCAGAAAGAGCTTCTGAAAGATAAATTATTATTCATTTATAGAACGCTGCAGAAAGCACATCACACGGGAATCTGGACTTTAGCCCCAACGACCTTGGCTCCCCCAAAATAGAGCTCAGTGAATAAAAGATATGTGCACTTTGTGGTTAAAAGGAAATGGACTGACACTCATAAAACTATAGGAGGCTGTACATTAAATGGAAAAAGAAGCTGTGACAATTTAGGATATGTGGGAAAGAAGAAATTTACCTGAATTATGTGTGAGTATAATTATGGATTTAAGTGAAGAAAGCTATGGTGCTATTTGAAAGCAGCTTCATCTTCTATGTATGTGGTATCTTGCCATCCCAAGCTGTTGACGTTTGTAGTAATTTCAGCGAAAGGTGACGTGCCTAGGTGACTCACAACAAATCTTGAAAAGTATTTTTAATTACTGGTGGAAAAAAATGACCCTCTCTATATTTTTAGGCCTTGCTATGGGATACTATACAAGTGCTTTGGGATATGTATACCCAACTGTCTAAAACTATGAGGGAACCCTAAAAGAGCACCTTCCTTCTCCTGGGGAAAAAAAAAAAAGACACCCCAAAAGGAAAACTAGCATGATTAGTGTTTATGAAGAGCTTAATATTTAGCACAGGATGAGCTCTGGATATGCATATAAAGGAAAGCCAGCCTCACTTCAGAACTGGGGGATGGGAGAATGAGCAATTCCAATTTCACTTATCTATCTACACAACCTATTATCGTTAAGTCTTATCATTTTAGTTCTCTGTTAAATATCCTAAAAGTACATCACCATGAGATAAACAATATTATTATACTTTGATCTGATAGAAGTCAAGAACTGTGGCAGCCCTCAGTGAGATTTTGATCTTGGTGGATCACCCAAAAGACTGTAGCTGTAGAAGAAAGTGTTTTTCTGTACCTGGTTTGAGAATTGGAAGAGAAAATAAGAGTGTAAGGAGGACATGTTAACCACTTGGAATGGAAGTTCATCGTTTTCAGTCAGCCTGGTCCACCAAGGATTAGTTACCAGGTTTTTGGGAAAGGATTACCTTCTCTCTAGAAAATGCCTGAAAGAAGGATTTTATTTTCTGATGAAAGGCTGTATGAAAATACCCTCCTCGAATAACTTGCTTAACTACACATAGATTCAAGTGTGTCAATATTCTATTTTGTATATTAAACAAATGCTATATAATGGGGACAAATCTATATTATACTGTGTATGGCATTATTAAGAAGCTTTTTCATTATTTTTTATCACAGTAATTTTAAAATGTGTAAAAATTAAAACCAGTGACTCCTGTTTAAAAATAAAAGTTGTAGTTTTTTATTCATGCTGAATAATAATCTGTAGTTTAAAAAAAAAAGTGTCTTTTTACCTACGCAGTGAAATGTCAGATTGTAAAATCTTGTGTGGAAATGTTTAACTTTTATTTTTCATTTAAATTTGCTGTTCTGGTATTACCAAACCACACATTTGTACTGAATTGGCAGTAAATGTTAGTTAGCCATTTACAGCAATGCCAAATATGGAGAAACATAATAAAAAAAAAATCTGCTTTTTCATTATATGACTCCAACATGCTTTTGTAGAACTCATGCAGTTCCAATTTTCCTGCTTTTTTCCTCCCTCTTCTACTGAAGGTGGAGTTACCACTTCAGGAAGCTTAAGATGCTAAAGTGGACATTTAAATGTCAGTGTGGCAATGGTTACACGCTAATATGGCAGAAATTCAAAATGAGCTTAACCCTGGCTTCAAAGACCCGAAGACTGTCCCATCCATGCCTCAAACGGTCATGTACCAACTACTGTTAAGGGAAGGAAGAACTCACTCACTCCTAAGCCTTGAACTATAACAGTCTTTCTTTATCATGAAAACTGATATTTTATGTAAATAAATGTATTATCTAGTCAAAATTCTTATCTTAATTTCAAATCAGCTCTTTCTTCAGAAAAGGACATAAACATTTAGTAAATATAGCAATCTATATAGTATTTCCAAAAGCATATTGTGTTCAGGTCATATCCATGAACTGGATGATCTAACAAACTTTCCTATCAATACTCTTCTCTCCACAAGTGACCTCCATCCCTAAGGAAAGGGTATTATGATTTTAAAACCAAGTTTGCCTTACCCGTCATATGTGCACCAAGTATTTGCTACGTACCCACTATATGATAAATA
This sequence comes from Tursiops truncatus, assembly GCF_011762595.2. Taxonomy (NCBI): domain Eukaryota; kingdom Metazoa; phylum Chordata; class Mammalia; order Artiodactyla; family Delphinidae; genus Tursiops; species Tursiops truncatus. The sequence goes on along the minus strand of NC_047036.1, from coordinate 119,441,427 downwards.
CTGAAGCTAGAATATGAACAAGAGAAATACTATTGCTACCCTCAGTCACTTGCAAAAGTGTAAACAAACCTCCTTTCCCAGTGTCTTAAGGTACAATGCAGAAGTGCCAGATGATATGGCACCAGTATGTATACACATTATTGCTTTACCATTCACTTCAAGTATTAGCCTTACATTTGTAGAACACTTGCACATACATTATACTAGTTAATCCTCGCCTACCCAATAAATGAATGAAATAAAAACAAATTCTGAGGAAGACATTAACTCTGTTTTATAAAAAAGGGGAAAAGCTCAGAGTTTAAACTGATTCATACCTGCTAACTCCCATCTTATTGAAGTTTGAATGAAAAATCTTTGTAATGAGGCCACATTTATCACATGTCAGAGAACATGCCTCTAGTCTACAAGCTCCCAGGGAACTGGTGTTGCTTTTCTGTTGTTAAACTAAGCTAGTGTTTCACATTTGCTGAGCACTTACTTTGTGCCAGGCATCATGTTTCAATATATTATCTCATTTAAACTTAGCAACCCTATAAAGTGCTACTATAAAGTATACTATTAACCTCATTGTATTTATATGAGGAGACTGTGGCTTAAACAACTAACTTGCCTAGGTCACAAAGCTTGGAGTGGTTAAGTACGACTTTTTTTTTTTTTTAAACAAACACTGGGCATCTGGCTCAAAAGTCCATGTTCTTAAGCACTACTGAGAAATTATTAATACAAAGCTCCTAACTAGATTAAATGAACCTATATTGACCATTCTATATCAGCCTTTTGACATCATCTCATTTAATCTAATCATTTTTACTACCATATCAATTTGGACTTAGACATTTAACAATGATAATTCCTTCTCTTAAAAACATGTGTCCTGGGCTTCCCTGGTGGCACAGTGGTTAAGAATCTGCCTGCCGATGCTGGGGACACAGGTTTGAGCCCTGGTCTGGGAAGATCCCACATGTCGTGGGGCAACTAAGCCTGTGTGCCACAACTACTGAGCCTGCGCTCTAGACCCCGCGAGCCACAACTACTGAAGCCTGCGCGCCTAGAGCCCGTGCCCCACAACAAAGAGAAGCCACCGCAGTGAGAAGCCCGTGCACAGCAACAAAGGAGCGCCCGCTCGCCACAACTAGAGAAAGCCCATGTGCAGCAACGAAGACCCAACGCAGTCATAAATAAATAAATAAGTTTATTTTTAAATAAACGTGTCCTATCCCTTGGGGATGTTGATGGTAAAAACAGCTGCTCAGAGATGCAATACCCTTTGGTTTGTCAAATATACAAGGAACCTGTCTCACTAACACCTAAAGGAAAATCAACAAACTTATTTCTTCAAGCTATATAGGGCACATAGGCTACACTCAAAGTGAGGAAGACAGTTGTTTTTAAATGAAAATTGATGCAAAGTTTATTCTTAGTTTGGCAAGTAAGAGCCTGATTTTGGGTGCTGAAAATACAGAGGCATTTACACTAGTTGAATATGTTTTTAGACCTTCAGCTAATCTCTATTAACTGGCAGTAAGTGGCTCTTAAGAGCATTAGTAACTAAAGGGGTCTCCTTTTTTTTTTTTAATCAAGCTTCTGTTTCCCAGTTAAAATGAAAAAAAAAAGCATTTTGCTAGGGAAACATTTTTTACTTTATTCGGTTACAGACATGCTAATCTCACAATAGTTCATACAGACCAGGGATCCCCAACCCCCAGGCCATGGACTGATAGTCCGCGTTAGGAACCGGACAGCAGGAGGTGAGCGACAGCAGGCAAGGTGAGCGAGAGCGGGCGAACAAGCGAAGCTGCTTCTGCTGCTCCTCATTGCTCCCCATATCACTCTCACTACCTCCTGAACCTAACCCCCCTCCCAGGTCTGTGGAAAAATGGTCTTCCACAAAACCGGTCCCTGGTGCCAAAAAGGTTGGGGACCACTGATATAGACCACATCAGAAACCAAAAAAACTTTCCTAACTCTATCCAGCCCACTTGAATAAAAAGTTTATACTGTTCACCTTCTATACCCTCTCCATAAATAGTCAATAGAATAATATGTGTACACAATGTAAATATGCCATAGCTTTTCTATTAATGTGGCATGGTCTTGGAAAGTACTGTCTTTGAGTATACATGGGATTATACTGGAAATAAGAATCTAGATCATCCAAAGCCATTAGGGTTGTTTGCTAGCATTACAAGGAACGGAGATAAAAATAAAACTCTTGGCAGAGGGGAAGATGGTGCAAGAGTAAGGCGCAGAGATCACCTTCCTCCCCACAGATACACCAGAAATACATCTACACGTGGAACAACTCCTACAGAACACCTACTGAACGTTGGCAGAGACCTCAGACCTCCCAAAAGGAGAGGGGATTAAGAGCGCTGCTTAAAAGAGCTCCAGAGACGGATGCGAGCCGTGGCTAACAGCGCAGACCCCAGAGACGGGCATGAGACACTAAGGCTGCTGCTACCACCACCACCAAGAAGCCTGTGTGCGAGCACAGGTCACTATCCACACCCCACTTCCGGGGAGCCTGTGCAGCCCACCACTGCCAGGGTCCCAGGATCCAGGGACAGCTTCCCCGGGAGAACGCACAGCGCGCCTCAGGCTGCTGCAACGTCACGCCGGCCTCTGCCGCTGCAGGCTCACCCCGCACTCCGTGCCCCTTCCTCCCACCCGGCCTGAGTGAGCCAGAGTCCCCGAAGCAGCTGCTCCTTTAACCCCGTCCTGTCTGAGCGACGAACAGACGCCCTCTTGCAACCTACATGCAGAGGCGGGGCCAACTCCAAAGCTGAACCCTGGGAGCTGTGCGAACAAAGAAGAGAAAGGAAAATCCCTTTCTCCCAGCCTCAGGAGCAGCGGATTAAACCTCCACAATCAACTTGATGTACCCTGCATCTGTGGAATACCTGAATAGACAACGAATCAGCCCACATTGAGGAGGTGGACTTTGAGAGCAAGATTTATGATTTTTTCCCCTTTTCCTCTTTTTGTGAGTGTGTATGTGTATGTTTCTGTGTGAGATTTTGTCTGTATAGCCTTGCTTTCACAATTTGTCCTAGGGTTCCATCTGTCCATTTTTTGTGTTTTTTTTTTACTTTAAAAAAATTTTTTTTCTTAAAAATTTTTTATTTTAATAACTTTATTTTATCTTACTTTACTTTATTTTAATTTTACCGTCTTTCTTCCTACTTTTTCTTCCTTTTATTCTGAGCCATGTGGATGAAAGGCTCCTGGTGCTGCAGCCAGGAGTCAGTGCTGTGCCTCTGAGGTGGGAGAGCCAACTTCAGGACACTGCTCCACAAGAGACCTCCAAGCTCCACATAATATCAAATGGGAAAATCTCCCAGAGATCTCCATCTCAACACCAGCACCCAGCTTCACTCAACGACCAGCAAGCTACAGTGCTGGACACCCTATGCCAAACAACTAGCAAGACAGGAACACAACCCCACCCATTAGCAGAGAGGCTGCCTAAAATCATAAGTCCACAGACACCCCAAAACACACCACCATACGTGGACCTGCCCACCAAAAAGACAAGATCCAGCCTCAACCACCAAGAACGCAGGCACTAGTCCCCTCCACCAGGAAGCATACACAACCCACTGAACCAACGTTAGCCACTGGGGACAGACACCAAAAACAACGGGAACTACGAACGTGCAGCCTGCAAAAAGGAGACCCCAAACACAGTAAGATAAGCAAAATGAGAAGACAGAAAAACACACAGCAGAAGGAGCAAGATAAAAACCCACCAGACCTAACAAATGAAGAGGAAATAGGCAGTCTACCTGAAAAAGAATTCAGAATAATGATAGTAAAGATGACCCAAAATCTTGGAAATAGAATAGAGAAAATGCAAGAAACATTTAACAAGAACCTAGAATAACTAAAGATGAAACAAGCAACAATGAACAACACAATAAATGAAATTTAAAATACTCTAGATGGGATCAATAGCACAATAACTGAGGCAGAAGAACGGATAAGTGACCTGGAAGATAAAATAGTGGAAATAACTACTGCGGAGCAGAATAAAGAGAAAAGAATGAAAAGAACTGATGACAGTCTCCGACACCTCTGGGACAACATTAAATGCACCAACATTCGAATTATAGGAGTCCCAGAAGAAGAAGAGAAAAAGAAAGGGACTGGGAAAATATTTAAAGAGATTATAGTTAAAAACTTCCCTAATATGGGAAAGGAAATAGTTAATCAAGTCCAAGAAGCACAGAGAGTCCCATACAGGATAAATCCAAGGAGAAACACGGCAAGACACATATTAATCAAACTGTCAAAAATTAAATACAAAGAAAACACATTAAAAGCAGCAAGGGAAAAACAACAAATAACACACAAGGGAATCCCCATAAGGTTAACACCTGATCTTTCAGCAGAAACTCTGCAAGCCAGAAGGGACTGGCAGGACATATTTAAAGTGATGAAGGAAAAAAACCTACAACCAAGATTACTGTACCCAGCAAGGATCTCATTCAGATTTGATGGAGAAATTAAAACCTTTACAGACAAGGAAAAGCTGAGAGAGTTCAGCACCACCAAACCAGCTTTACAACAATGCTAAAGGAACTTCTCTAGGCAAGAAACACAAGAGAAGGAAAATACCTACAATAACGAACCCAAAACAATTAAGAAAATAGGAATAGGAACATACATATTGATAATTACCTTAAATGTAAATGGATTAAATGCTCCCACCAAAAGACACAGATTAGCTGAATGGATACAAAAACAAGACCCATATATATGCTGTCTACAAGAGACCCACTTCAGACCTAGAGACACATACAGACTGAAAGGGGATGGAAAAAGATATTCTATGAAAATGGAAACCAAAAGAAAGCTGGAGTAGCAATTCTCATCTCAGACAAAATAGACTTTAAAGTACGGACTATTAGAAGAGACAAAGAAGGACACTACATAATGATCAAGGGATCAATCCAAGAAGAAGATATAACAATTGTATATATTTATACATCCAACATAGGAGCACCTCAATACATAAGACAAATACTAACAGCCATAAAAGGGGAAATCGACAGTAACACATTCATAGTAGGGGACTTTAACACCCCACTTTCACCAATGGACAGATCATCCAAAATGAAAATAAATAAGGAAACACAAGCTTTAAATGATACATTAAACAAGATGGACTTAATTGATATTTATAGGACATTCCATCCAAAAACAACAGAATACACATTTTTCTCAAGTGCTCATGGAACATTCTCCAGGATAGATCATATCTTGGGTCACAAATCAAGCCTTGGTAAATTTAAGAAAACTGAAATTGTATCAGGTATCTTTTCCAACCACAACACTATGAGACTACGTATCAATTACAGGAAAAGATCTGTTAAAAATACAAACATATGGAGGCTAAACGATACACTACTTAATAACGAAGTGATCACTGAAGAAATCACAGAGGAAATCAAAAAGTACCTAGACAAATGACAATGGAGACACAACAACCCAAAATCTATGGGATGCTGCAAAAGCAGTTCTAAGAGGGAAGTTTATAGCAATACAATCCTACCTTAAGAAACAGGAAACATCTCGAATAAACAACCTAAACTTGCACCTAAAGCAATTAGAGAAAGAAGAACAAAAAAACCCCAAAGTTAGCAGAAGGAAACAAATCATAAAAATCAGATCAGAAATAAATGAAAAAGAAATGAAGGAAACGATAGCAAAGATCAATAAAACTAAAAGCTGGTTCTTTGAGAAGATAAACAAAATTGATAAACCATTAGCCAGACTCATCAAGAAAAAAAGGGAGAAGACTCAAATCAATAGAATTAGAAATGAAAAAGCAGAAGTAACAACTGACACTGCAGAAATACAAAAAATCATGAGAGATTACTACCGGCAACTCTATGCCAATAAAATGGACAACCTGGAAGAAATGGACAAATTCTTAGAAATGCACAACCTGCCAAGACTGAATCAGGAAGAAGTAGAAAATAAGAACAGAGCAATCACAAGCACTGAAATTGAAACTGTGATTAAAAATCTTCCAACAAACAAAAACCCAGGACCCGATGGCTTCACAGGCGAATTCTGTCAAACATTTAGAGAAGAGCTAACACCTATCCTTCTCAAACTCTTCCAAAATACAGCAGAGGGAGGAACACTCCCAAACTCATTCTACGAGGCCACCATCACCTTGATACCAAAACCAGACAAGGATGTCACAAAGCAAGAAAACTACAGGCCAATATCACTGATGAACATAGATGCAAATATCCTCAACAAAATACTAGCAAACAGAATCCAACAGCACATTAAAAGGATCATACACCATGATCAAGTGGGGTTTATTCCAGGAATGCAAGGGTTCTTCAATATATGCAAATAAATCAACGTGATACACCGTATTAACAGATTGAAGGAAAAAAACCATATGATCATCTCAATAGATGCAGAGAAAGCTTTCGACAAAATTCAACACCGATTTATGATAAAAAAGTAGGCATAGAGGGAACTTTCCTCAACATAATAAAGGCCACATATGACAAACCCACAGCCAACATCACCCTCAATGGTGAAAAACTGAAAGCATTTCCACTAAGATCAGGAACAAGACAAGGCTGCCCACTCTCACCAGTCTTATTCAACATAGTTTTGGAAGTTTTAGCCACAGCAATCAGAGAAGAAAAGGAAATAAAAGGAATCCAAATCAGAAAAGAAGTAAAGCTGTCACTGTTTGCAGATGACATGATACTATACATAGAGAATCCTAAAGATGCTACCAGAGAACTCCTAGAGCTAATCAATGAATTTGGTAAAGTTGCAGGATACAAAATTAATGCACAGAAATCTCTGGCATTACCATACACTATGATGAAAAATCTGAAAGTGTAATTAAGAAAACACTCCCATTTACCACTGCAACAAAAAGAATAAAATATCTAGGAATAAACCTACCTAAGGAGACAAAAGCCCTGAATGCGGAAAATTATAAGACACTGATGAAAGAAATTAAAGATGATACAAATAGATGGAGAGATATACCATGTCCTTGGATTGGAAGAGTGAACATTGTGAAAATGACTGTACTACCCAAAGCAATCTACAGAATCAATGCAATCCCTATCAAACTACCACTGGCATTTTTCACAGAATTAGAACAAAAAATTTCACAATTTGTATGGAAACACAAAAGACCCCGAATAGCCAAAGCAATCTTGAGAACAAAAAACGGAGCTGGAGGAATCAGGCTTCCTGACTTCAGGCTATACTACAAAGCTACCAATAATCAAGACAGTATGGCACTGGCACAGAAACAGAAATATAGATCAATGGAACAGGATAGAAAGCCCAGAGATAAACCCACACACATATGGTCACCTTATCTTTGATAAAGGAGGCAGGAATGTACAGTGGAGAAAGGACAGCCTCTTTAATAAGTGATGCTGGGAAAACTGGACAGGTATATGTAAAAGTATGAGATTAGAACACTTCCTAACACCATACACAAAAATAAGCTCAAAATGGATTAAAGACCTAAATGTAAGGCCAGAAACTATCAAACTCTTGGAGGAAAACACAGGCAGAACACTCTATGACATAAATCACAGCAAGATCCTTTTTGACCCACCTTGCAGAGAAATGGAAATGAAAACAAACAAATGGGACCTAATGCAACTTCAAAGCTTTTGCACAGCAAAGGAAACCATAAACAAGACCAAAAGACAACCCTCAGAATGGGAGAAAATATTTGCAAATGAAGCAACTGACATAGGATTAATCTGCAAAATTTACAAGCAGCTCATGCAGCTCAATAACAAAAAACAAACAACCCAATCCAAAAATGGGCAGAAGACCTAAATAGCCATTTCTCCAAAGAAGATATACAGATTGCCAACAAACACATCAAAGAATGCTCAACATCATTAATCATTAGAGAAATGGAAATCAAAACTACAATGAGATATCATCTCACACCGGTCAGAATGGCCATCATCAACAAATTTAGAAACAATAAATGCTGGAGAGGGTGTGGAGAAAAGGGAACCCTCTTGCACTGCTGGTGGGAATGTGAATTGTTACAGCCAGTACGGAGAACAGTATGGAGGTTCCTTAAAAAACTACAAATAGAACTACCATTTGACCCAGCAATCCCACTACTGGGCATATACCCTGAGAAAACCATAATTCAAAAAGAGTCATGTACCAAAATGTTCGTTGCAGCTCTATTTACAATAGCCAGGAGATGGAAACAACCAAAGTGTCCATCATCGGATGAATGGATAAAGAAGATGTGGCACATATATACAATGGAGTATTACTCAGCCATAAAAAGAAACGAAACTGAGTTATTTGTAGTGAGGTGGATGGATCTAAAGTCTGTCATACAGAGTGAAGTAAGTCAGAAAGAGAAAGACAAATACTTTATATGTGCTAACACATATATAGAGAATCTAAGAAAAAAAAAGTTGCCATGTAGAACCTGGGGGTAAGACAGGAATAAAGACACAAACCTACTAGAGAATGGACTTGAGGATATGGGGAGGGGGAAGGGTAAGCTGTGACAAAGTGAGAGAGAGGCATGGACATATATACACTACCAAACGTAAAATGGATAGCTGGTGGGAAGCAGCCGCATAGCACGGGGAGATCAGCTCGGTGCTTTGTGACCACCTGGAGGGGTGGGATAGGGAGGGTGGGAGGGAGGGAGATGCAAGAGGGAGGAGATATGGGAACATATGTATAACTGATTCACTTTGTTATAAAGCAGAAAGTAACACACCATTGTAAAGCAATTATACTCCAATAAAGATGTAAAAAAAATAAAAATAAAAAAATAAAACTCTTTCCAAGTGGTGGTAATAGGGGATAGTGTGCATAAAAACCAAACAAAGATTCAGAGAACATGAAACTATATCATAAATACCTCTTGATCAGTTTCACTACCAAGTATGTGGCAAGTGTGCTAGAGGAGTCAATTAAAAGACCACTAAGCCAATACTAAAACTTCAGCGTGATGTTCCTGCCCTCAAGGAATCAAAGATGAGACACGTGGCTCATCAATTCCATTGCTCTGTGTCTATTCCAAAGGAAAAAAACATGGGCACACGACGAGTTGCATGCAGATATTCACAGCACCATTATTCATAATAGCCAAGAGGGGGAAAGAACTCAAATGTCCATCAACACAACATTAATGAATGAACACATACACAAAATGCAGCAGAGCCACACAATAAAATACTACACAGCAATAAAAAAAAGATAATGATGCATGCTATAATATGGATGAATCTCAAAAACATTATGCTAAGTAAAGGAAGTCATACCAAAAAGACCACATATTGCTTGATTTCACTTATATGAGATGTCTAGAGAAGGCAAAGCTATAGAGTCAGAAAGCAGATCAATGGCTTCCTATGGCTGGGGATGGCATCAGGGCCTAAGTGAAAATAGGTATGAGGGAACTGTATGGGAAGATGGAAATGTTCTAAAATTGCATTATAATGATGGTTTTGCAACTCAGTAAATTTAATAAAAATCACTAACATGTACATTTAAAGCGAGTAAATTTTATGGTATGTAAATTTATGGTATGTAAATATAGATATCTACATATAGATATATATAAAATATCTAGGAGTGGACAAGCAAAGTATAATTGCCATTCACTGTATCAGAGGCTGGTACAAAGTACTTTGTGCAGCTGTTTTTCAGGAAAGCCTATGAAAAGGTGTTTTCGTTGTGCCGGGTGCTAAAGGAAGAGTTGAAGTTCAGCACAGACAAGGACTTACTCATTTAATATTAATAGATTTCTCTCCCAATCTTTTATATGTTGTACTCACCCTGAGATAGCAACCATGCACAAACAGACTGCCAATGTGACAGATAACAAAAACTCATAGCATACACGACTGCTCATTTTAAATACAAAAGAATGTGTGGCACAAATACTGTTAATAATTTTAGACCTTAGTAGTTACAACTTCATAATGAGACAAATGTGGGTTCAAGCCTTACTTTTGTCCTTCACTAAGTCTGCGACCTTGGGAAAGTTCTACAGCCACTTTAAGCCTACTTCCACAACTGAAAAATGGAAGTAATACCAACATCTTAAAGGAATGAGAATTAAATGAGATACGACATATTTAAGCTGCTTTAGTTCAGATACTACCATACAGCAAGTGCTCAAGACATGTTAGATTTCAAGGAAATATAAAAGAAAAATCTAAGACATCTAAGGAAATCTAAAAGAAGAGGGGAATTTTGTTTTTAATGCTCTCCCAAAAAACATACATAAAGGGTCAAGGTGAATCAGATGAAGAGTGATGTGAACACCAGAACTGCATACAAATTTCCAACCTCACATATCCTAATTAATAAAAGTCACACTGTTTTGTTACTGGCCTGCATTTTCATTATCCTGTACATTCCCAACTACCAGACCTTGGCAGGGGTCATCCAGAGGCACTCAACATTCCTTCAGAGAGGGTCTTCCATTTCCAACCCATATCTGAAAGCATGAGAAGAGCAGTGCCAAGGCAGTAAGATCAAAGGAGAAGTGGGAAGTTATAGATTTGATCTAAGTCTTCTGTGCAGAATTTTTCTTGGTCAATGAGAAGTCTGGCAAAGAAAGGGAACCAGCCTGTTTACCCCACATGGAGAGTTTCCCAAAGCTATCACTGTAGCTGATACGTATAAATATGAACTAAATTTCATTAACTGTTATTAGTGAGAGGGAGGGCAATCTGAGCTAAAAATCAAGATTGTAAATTTTACATAGCCAAGGGAATAGAAAACATATCCACACACAAAACTTCTACACAAATATTCACAGCACCATTATTCATAATGCCCAAAAAGTGGAAACAATCTAAATGTCCATCAACTGATAAATGGATAAATAACATGGTATATTCATACAATGAAATATTATTTAGCAATGAAAAGAAATGAAATACTGATACATACATTTTTTGGATGAACTTTGCAAATACTATGCTAAGTAAAAGAAGCCAGTCAGAAAAGATCACATATTTTATAAACCCATTTACATTAAATGTCCAGAATAAACAAATCTGGACATTTATTATGGACAGAAAGTAGATTTGAGATTCCCAGGGGCTGGGGGAGGAGGAGGGGATATTAAAGAGTGACTGCTTAATGGGTACCAACCTTCTTTTTAAGGTAACGAAAATGTTCTAAAAGAAACTTGTATTGATGATTGCACAACTCTGCGCATACAAAAAGCCTTTGAATTGTACATTTTACCTGTACGTTTTTTGGTATCTGAATTGTACGTTTTTTGGTATCTGAATTATAGTTCAAAAAAAGATGTTTAAAAAAAAAGGAAAGAGGGACTTCCCTGGTGGCACAGTGGTTAAGAATCCGCCTGCCAATGCAGGGGACACAGGTTCGAGCCCTGGTCCGGGAAGATCCCACATGCCCCAGAGCAACTAAGCCCGTGCACCACAACTACTGAGCCCGCACGCCTAGAGCCCGTGCTCCGGAACAAGAAAAGCCACCGCAATGAGAAGCCCATGCACCACAACAAAGAGTAGTCCCCACTCAGCCCCCGCTCACTGCAGCTAGAGAAAGCCCACACACAGCAATGAAGACCCAATGCAGCCAAAAATAAATAAATAAATTTATTAAAAAATAAGAAAGGAAAGAACTAGATAACCTAATTAGCCCTATATCTATTGAATTGAATTTTCAGTTAAAAACCTTTCCATAAAGAAAACTCTAGGCCCACATGGTTTCACTGGTGATTTCTACCACACACTTAAGGAAGAAATAATACCAATTCTACAGAATCTCCTCGCAAAACAAAACTGCACAGGAGGGAATACTTCTCAATCCATTCTAATCCATTATGCTGATACCAAAATTAGACAAAAATTACAAGAAAAGTACAGACTAATATCCCCTGTGAACATAAATGGAAAAATTCTACACAAAACTTTACCATATAGTATTTAACAATCAATTACAAGGATGACACATCATGATCAAAGGGTTACACAAGGAATGCAAGATTGGATTCACATTTCAAAATCAACCGATGCAATTCACAACAGTGAAAAACTGAAAATGAAAAATCCATATGATTATCCAAATAGATACAGACAAAGCATTTGACAAAACCCAACATACACTCCTAATTTAAAACAAACTCTTAGCAAACTAGGAATAGAAGGAAACTTCCTCAACTTTATAAAGGGTATTTACAAAACATCTTCTGCTAGTATCATACTTAATGGGAAAACACTGAATATTTTCCTCCTAATTTCAGTAAAAAAAAAAAAAACAGGGATGTATATACTCTTACAACTTCCATTTACCACTGTACTGGAGGCTTTAGCCAATACAATTAGGCAAGAAAGGAATAAGATGCAATGAGATTAGCGGGAACAAGTTAAACTACCTTTACTCATAGACAACATGATCATCTATCTAGGGAATCTACAAAAAAGGTACTAGACTTCAAAAAGTTAAACACAGGGGCTTCCCTGGTGGCGCAGTGGTTGAAAGTCCACCTGCCGATGCAGGGGACACGGGTTTGTGCCCTGGTCCGGGAAGATCCCACATGCTGCGGAGCGGCTGGGCCTGTGAGCCATGGCTGCGCATCTGGAGCCTGTGCTCCGCAACAGGAGAGGCCACAACAGTGAGAGGGCCGCGTACCACACACACACACACACACACACACACAAACACAGAATTACCACATGACCCTGTAATTCCACTCCTAGGTATAAACCCAAAAGAATGGAAAACAGGTACTCAAGCAAATACATTTACACATGTTCATAATAGCAGCACTATCCACCACAGCCAAAAGAGGGAAATAGCACACATGACCATCAATGGGTGAATGGTTAAATAAATTGTAGTATGTATAAACAATGGAATAGTACTCGGCCATAAAAAGAAATGAAGTACGAATTCATGCTACCATGTGGATGAACCTCCAATTAAGTGAAAAAAGCTGACACAAAGGGTGATATATTGTATAATTTCATTCACATGAAATACCTAGGATAGACAAATCTATTGATATAGAAAGAAGGCTGTTGGCTGGCAGGCTCTGGGGGAAGAGAATAATGGGGAGAAATTACTTTATGAGTAAAGGTTTTACATTGGGGTTATTAAAATATTTTGGAACTAGACAGAGATGGTGGTTGCACAACACTGAGAATATACTAAATGCCACTGAATTAAATGGTTAATTTTATGTTTTATTAATTTCATCTCAATAAATTACTAGTTTTAAAAAAAGCTACTAGAACTAATGAGTTTAGCAAAAAAAGAAAATTACAGACCAATATCACTGATGAGTATAGATGCAAAAATCCTCAACAAAATACTAGCAAACAGAATCCAACAACACATTAAAAGGATCATACACCATGATCAAGTGGGATTTATCCCAGGGATGCAAGGATTCTTCAATATACACAAGTCAATCAATGTGTACACCATATTAACAAATTGAAGAAGAAAAACCATATGCTCATCTCAATAGATGCAGAAAAAGCTTTTGACAAAATTCAACACCCATTTATGATAAAAACTCTTCAGATAGTGGGCATAGAGGGAACATACCTCAACACAATAAAGTCCATATACAACAAACTTACAGCTAACATCATACTCAACAGTGAAAAGCTGAAAGCATATCCTCTAAGATCAGGAACAAGGCAAGGATGTCCACTCTCACCACTTTTATTCAACATAGTTTTTGGAAGTCCTAGCTTCCAAATCAGAGGAGAAAAAGAAATAAAAGAAAACAAATTGGAAAAGAAGAAGTAAAACTGGCACTGTTTGCAGATGACATGATACCATACATAGAAAATCCTAAACATGCCACCAGAAAACTACTAGAACTAATCAATGAATTTGGTAAGGTTGCATAAATAAGAACACACAGAAATCTCTTGCATTCCCTATACACTAACAACAAAAGATCAGGAAGAGAAATTAAGGAAACAATCCCATTCATCACTGCAACAAAAAGAATAAAATACCTAGGAATAAACTTACCTAAGCAGGTAAAAGACCTGTACTCAGAAAACTGTAAGACACTAGTGAAAGAAATCAAAGAAGACACAAAGAGATGGAAAGATATACCGTGTTCATGGATTGGAAGAATCAATATTGTTAAAATGATTATACTACCCAAGGCATTCTACAAATCCAAATGCAATCCCTATCAATTTACCAATGACATTTTTCACTGAAAAATGAATTTTACAAAATCTTAAAATTTGTATGGAGACACAAAAGACTCCCAATAGCAAAAGCAATCTTGAGAAAGAAAAATAGAGCTGGAGGAATAAGGCTCCCTGACTTCAGATTATACTACAAAGCCACAGTCATCAAAACAGTATGGTACTGGCACAAAAATAAATATAGATCAATGGAACAGGAGAGAAAGCCCAGAAATAAACCCACACACCTATGGTCAATTAATCTATGACAAAGGAGGCAACAGTACACAATGGTGGAAAGACAGTCTCTTCAACAAACAATGTTGGGGAAACTGGAGAGCTACATGTAGAAAAATGAAATTAGATGATTTCTTAACACCATACACACAAAAACAAACTCAAAATGGATTAAAGACCTAAATGTAAGACCGGACACTATAAAACTCTCAGAGGAAAACATAGGAAGAACACTCTCTAACATAAATCACAGCAAGATCTTTTTTGACTCACCTCCTAGAGTAATGGAAATAAAAACAACAATAAACAAATGGGACCTAATGAAACTTAAAAGCTTTTGCACAGCAAAGGAAACCATAAACAAGATGAAAAGACAACCCTCAGAATGGGAGAAAATATTTGCAAATGAATAAATGGTCAAAGATTAATCTCCAAAATATACAAACAGCTCATGCAGCTCAATATGAAAAAAACAAACAACCCAATCCAGAAATGGGCAGAAGAGTTAATAGACATTTCTCCAAAGAAGACATACAGATGGCCAACAAACACATGAAAAGATGCTCAACATCACTAATTATTAAAGAAATGCAAATCAGAATTACAATGAGGTATGACCTCACACTGGTTAGAATGGTCATCATTAGACAATCTACAAGCAATAAATGCTGCAGAGGGTGTGGAGAGAAGGGAACCCTCTTGCATTGTTTTGGTAGGAATGTTAATTTATACAGCCACTATGGAGAACAGGATGGAGGTTCCTTAAAAAACTAAAAATAGAATTACCATATGACCCAGCAATCCCACTACTGGGCATATACCCAGAGAAAACCATAATTCAAAAAGACACATGCACCCCAATGTTCACTGCAGCACTATTTACAATAGCCAGGTCACAGGAGCAACCTAAATGTCCACTGACAGATGAATGGATAAAGAAGATGTGGTACATATATACAATGGAATATTACTCAGCCATAAAAAGGAATGAAATTGGGTCATTTGCAGAGACGTGGATGGACCTAGAGACTGTCATACGGAGTGAAGTAAGTCAGAAAGAGAAAAACAAATATTGTATATTAATGCATATTTGTGGAATCTAAAAAAATGGTAGAGATGAACGGGTTTTCAAGGCAGAAATAGAGACACAGATGTAGAGAACAAACGTATGGACACCAAGCAGGTAAAGGGGTGGTGGGATGAAATGGGAGATTGGGATTAATATATACACTAATATGTATAAACTAGATAGCTAATGAGAATCTGCTCTATAGCACAGGAAACTCCACTTTGCTGTGCAGTAGAAACTAACACAACATTGTAAAACAACTATACCCCAATTAAAAAAAAAATGGGCTGAAGACTTAAATAGGCATTTCTCCAAAGAAGATGCACAAATGGCCCACATGAATATGAAAAGATGGCTCAGCTTCACTCATCATTAGGGAAACACAAATTAAGACCACAAACCTTCTACCTGTTAGGATGGCTATTACCAAAAAGTCAAAATACAACAAGTGTTGGTGAGGATGTGGGTAAACAGGAACCCTTGTATACTGTTGGTAGGAATGCAAAATGGTGGAGTTGCTATGGAAAACAGCATGGAGCCTCCTCAAAAAATTAAAAACTTAAGTACCATATGATCCAGCAATCTCACTTCTGGGTATATATCCAAAAGAATGGAAATCAGGATCTTGAAGAGATATCTGCACCCCCAAGTTCACAGCAGCCACTATTCACAACAGCCAAGATGTGGAAACAATGTAAATGTCCATCAGGGGATGAAGAGATAAAGAAAATGTGGTATACATATACAATGGAATGTTATTTAGGCATTAAAGAGAAGAAAATTCTGCAATATGCAACAACATAGATGAACCCAGAGGACATTATGCTAAGGGAAGTAAGCCAGTCATAGAATAATAAATAATGCATGATACCACTTACATGAGACATCTAAAATAGTCAAACTCATAGAATCACAGAATGGAATGTTGCTTGCCAGGGGCTGGGGGGAGGAGGTTAAGGTCAGGAAGTTGCTAATCGATAGGCATAAAATTTCAGTTATGCAAGATGAAGATCTGCTGAACAACACTGTGCCTAGTTAACCATATTGTATTGTACACTTAAAAATTTGTTATGAGGGTAGGAAAAATTTACTATTTTTCTGGCTCACAGAGCCCTCCTTGAAGAAAGAGCTTAATGTACAATGTCAATAAATAATTTGGAAATACCTTCAAAGTCAACGGCGAGGGTGACTTATAAAGCAAAGAAGAAAGTTTTGTTACTGCATGTGTTTAGTAATGCCTTTGAAAATCTGTGTTTAGCAGTTATTTCAATAACATTATATAACAGTCTGAAGCATTAAAAACGGACTGGGGCAAGGGAATGTAGTCAAAAGACTAAAAATAATTTTTATCTAAATTATGAGCTTTTTCAAGTATAGCTGGTACTTTCAATAAAGTCCACAAGAGAGCTGGCAAATCTCAAGCTATAATTAAGAATTTTCAAAGATTAATCTGTACATGAAAGCAAATAACACAACAGTGGAATTATTCAAATTGCAGGCTTCAGGAGGTCAAAAATAAGACAAAGATTTAGATTAAAATGCTGATTTTGTAGTGAACAGACCTCTAATCCTAAAAATGTGAAAATATACTTTCTACCATGGAAATACAGTGTGTCAGCATCCTCCAGGATTGTTACAATTAAAAAGACAGACAATAAAAAGTGTTGGCAAGGATGTGGAAAAACTGGTATCCCTATACATTGCTGTTGGAAATGTAAAGTGGTGCACCCACTGTGTAAAACACAGTGCACTTCCTCACATAGTTAAACCTAGAATTACTGTATGTCCCCGATATTCCACTCCTAGGTATATATTCAAGAGAATACTTTTTCTTACAAAATAGTTTTTCTTACACAAAAACTTGTATATGAATGTTCACAGCAGCATTATTCACAATAGCCAAAAGGTGTAAACACCCAAATGTCCATCAACTGATGAGTGGATAAATAAAATGTAATATATGCATACAATGTAGCATTATTCAGCCATAAAAAAAGAACGAAGTACTGTTACATGCTACAACATGGACAAACCTTAAATGCATGTGAAGTAAAAGAAACCAGTCACATAAGACCACATATTGTATGATTCCATTTATAAGAGATATCCAGAGTAGGCAATCCATAGAGACAGAGAGTAGATGAGCTGTTGCCAGAGCAAGGGAAGCAGGGAGAGAGGAAATAACTGCTAATGGCCATAACGTTTCTTTTTCAGGTGATAACAATGTTCTGGAATTAGTGCTAATGATTGCAGAACTTTGTGAATATACTAAAAATCACTGAATTGTACACTTTGAAAGATACAGTGCATCAGAGCAGGGTGATACATCTGATTAAACAAGGCACAATCTCTGTGACCTGGGGGCCATGAACAGTTCAGCTGTTTCCCACTTAAATATATCACAAATTACATACCTTCTTGTGGCCAAGTATCAAAGACAGACACTGTCAAATCACAAACATGAACCAGAAAGCTGATATGACACCACCTCTCATGTACAAAGCTGCCAGAGATTCAGCTGAAAGGCTGGATTTTGCTGAAACCTCTTATGGTTGATGTGTTCCAAGAATTCATCAATAAATACACATTTAAGTACAGAGCTGAGAAAATATTTTTCCCAAGCACTTCTTGCTCTAGCCAGATCCATCTTTTGGTCTTCAGAACTACAGGAAGAAAGTCTCAGCATTATTTTTACCTTGAATACGAATGTTTCCAGAATATACTAAATTCCTGACTAAGTGTTTTATAAGAAACTGTGTTCTGTGTCTACAACATGGGAATAAGGCACTGTAATACATATGATCCTAAAAGGACCCATTTCCCCTACCAGTTATGGGTAGATGGGAAGAAATTTGTCCCAAGCATAGTAATTAATATCACCAATGATATTCAATAATCTGGAAAAGAGCTGTTGACTACAGCAGAGGTTGACCTTCAATTATAATGAGGGTCAATAAAGGGCCAATTACCCAGAACATTAAAATTCACCGACAACAGCTTTTAGCACTCCATTTTTAAAGAAAAAGGATTATGCCCTTAGTGTTTACACTCCAAATCCAAAATTGTAGGATGCTATCAGGGGCTCTTATAGTCAACACAGACACTCAAACCAAGCTTGTAGTACCACAGATTACATGTGCTTCACAGCAAAGGCCTACGTTTGTGTTGATCACCTACCCCCAGAGCTTAGCACAGTGATTAGCATTTTATTAGTAACATTTCTTAAACTAATATTTGATGAAATCCAATCTAAAATAATGACCTTAAGCCACTGTAAAATGGGAATTTAAAAAAATATAACATATCCCTCTTATACCTCTACTTACGAAAGCAGTAGAGGAAGAGAACTTTTAGAGGGATTTTTCACGTTCCCTTTTTCTTTTTTTTTCTTTGCGGTACGCGGGCCTCTCACTGTTGTGGCCTCTTCCGTTGCGGAGCACAGGCTCCTGACGCGCAGGCTCAGCGGCCATGGCTCACGGGCCCAGCCGCTCCACGGCATGTGGAATCTTCCCAAACCGGGGCACAAACCCGCGTCCCCTGCATCGGCAGGCGGACTCTCAACCCCTGCGCCACCAGGGAAGCCCTCAAGTTCCCTTTTAAAGCACATACTGACTATAGTCACTCTTCCAAGAGCAAATTAAATAAGTACAAAGAAATACTGTACAATAGACGTCTACCATCATTTTCGCATCTGGGGCAAAGGATGAGCTTGGATAAGTTAAATACTTTATTAGCCAGGCTGCCCACAGGAAGGGACTGATTATTCTCTTTTGACCCCATGATAAAGGATTAAAATGAAGTCATTTGTTCTCAGGTTCTAGGGACAAGCTGGCCACACGTGTTTACAATGGACCTCCCGTACAAACACAAAAAGAGAGAGAGCAGAGGGCAAATCCTAGGTGTTTCGTTAATAGATTATACCTGTAGTGAAAAGGGTTTCCTCTGGTTTGGGGCCACCACCTATAGGCTGCACTACAGTATCCTGTGATAACTGTGTAGCGTGAACAGACAGCAGGCTCTCACCTCCACCACCTACAAGTTACGTGAGCTTAAAACTCGTCTAGGCTTTAGGCTCTTCATCGATAAAACACGTAATCATCACCGCAGCTGACTCGGGATTTGCTCAAGGAAGAAATTAGCTTCTGTATATGGAAAACAGCTGGAACAGAAAGCAGATACTCGAAAACATAAATCCCCTCCCTGAACCTGTCACTGGTATCAGAGGTAAACCCAGACACACACACACACACACACACACACACACACACACACTCCACAAAGGTTTTCCACGGCAGTTTTCCAGCACGTGCATCCAGGGTGCCAAAAAGAATTAGGGTGTCCTTGCCCTCGGGGAACGTCCAGTCAGGCTCAGGAGATGAGCAGCTTGAGCGGCTATACAGACTTATCACTAGGCAGGCCCGGCTGCGGCTGAACGCCTGCCGAGCCAGTGTGAGGCAGACACCCTACACACCTGGGCGGGTACTTAAAAAGCTGGGCCACAAGTGCTAAAAACTCGACTCAAACCAGCTTAAGCAATACTACAATAAAAAAAAGCCGTACCTCAGAGAGTACGATGTTGAAGCTCAAAATCGGCTTCTGGCAGCACTCACCTCTGCACACGTCCGCCTCAGGCCGAGATGGGTTTCTCCCTCGGTCTGCAACATGGCGCCGGCCACCCGTTTGCCTGCGGCAGAGACGCAGGGCTTCCTTCCAGACGGCCTTTAAGAGCCCATACTTACTTCTCATTGGCCCAAACTGGCTTGGGCCTGCCTACCCTTCAACCAATCAGTAGCAAGAGAGAGCTGACTAATCATGACTGTCTTAAAGCCTAATCAATGGGTGGAAGGGACGCTTCAGAGTCAATCGCGCTGTCTATTACAAAGCACCCAGTAAATGAATATTTGGTGAAGGAATGGATAGAGTAATGAATGGCTGAATCTATAATATAATGGAATATGTGCTCTTTTTGAAGGATTTTTTTTTCCGGGGAAGGACGGGGGGGAGGGGTGCTGCTTTTGATTTGAGTTCCATATAATTACAGTCACCTGAGCATACCCGAAATGACTTCATTGGAAAGCTATCAGCAATTAGGCAGACCACCATTAATATTACCAATCAAGTAGTACGAGTCAGGCAGTATGTAGAGTGTAACTTGGGCTTAAGAGCACAGGATTTGGAGACAGGCCTGGGTTCAAATCCTGTCTCTACCATTTACTAGGTATGTCATCTTGGACAAGTTGCTTAACCTCTGGACGTCTGTTTCCTTATCTGCCAAATGGAGAAACCACAGTTCCTACCTCACAATGTTTTTGTGAGGATTCAATAATAAAACATAGGTGAATGGTCAGTATACTGAATATTTAATGGATGCTAGCCGTTATTACCATTCACAATAAATCCATCCCAAATCAGCTTTACTTTCATGTAAACTGTACGTGAAATTAGGAGAGGAAAGGCACCTGTTCTCTGGCTGATAAAGCATTAAAATAGTCCTCTTATTAGCTGGAAGAATTGGGAGAAGGCAGGCTGCTCTTATAGAAGGTAGACTGGTCCTGTTCTATGATAATGCCATCCTGGATGCCCTGCCACTAAGAAGGCAAGCCACAGATAATATTTTTGTTTCTTCTCTATTTTTCTAAAATAGACACATGTTACTTTTACAATGAACAACAAATAAACAGTTGATCTTAGTTAAGTATCAGAGTGACAGGCATGCACAATAATTCTTTGGAGTTGACAGGAAGATGGGCTACTGTGAGCTGGAAGACCTCACTGGAGTAGGAGGTGGAATCTTCAGCTCTGGGAGGAAGACAGGGAAGGAAGTGGGTGGGGGAGGGGGGATATGCCAGAGGAATAATATGAGCCCATCTTTGGGGACAGGAACATATGATGAACAGTTACTGCTTTGGTGCTGAACATCTGTTTACCGTTCTTCTAGTAACACTCCCTCCATATTCTTTGGGAGAAAGGACCCTCTATCATTCTCAGTTCACGTGCTGACCTTGCCCCTGAGCTTGACTAGGCAGATGATGAGTCAGCATATTCCATCCAAGTAGATTAGAGGTGGTCATGGGAACCAAGTTGGTCCAGGGTAAAGCCTAGAAGTTTTGCTGAAATTTTGGGGACAGAGGGACTCTCTGAGGTACTTTAGCTGATAGAATGCCCACCTGGAGCTATGCCCACCTGGTGGCTATGTTGGTACTGTGAGAAACCCTGCCTGAAAATGAAATAAAGCTGAGGGAAGAGACAGAGGGGGCAGCTCTCTGATGACGTCATTGTGCATCTGGATACAACCATTTCTGAATGCAATTGCATCTCCTGGTCTCTTCACTTCTGTGGGCCAACAAAATCCTTTCTTATTTAAGCCATTCTGAGTTTGGTTTCTATCACTACCAGCCAAAAGAGTCTCATTCAGGGACTTCCCTGGCAGTCCAGTGGTTAAGAGTTCACCTTCCAATTCACGGGGTGAGGGTTTGATCCCTAGTCAAGGAGCTAAGATCCCACATGACTCTTGGCCAAAAAAAAAAAAAAACAACCAAAAACATAAAACAGAAGCAATATTGTAACAAATTCAATAAAGACTTTAAAAATGGTTCACATCAAAAAAAATCTTTTTTTAAATTAGTTATCTATTTTATACACATCAGTGTACACATGTCAATCCCAATCTCCCAATTCATCACACCACCACCACCCCCGCCCCCCGCTTTCCCCCCTTGGTGTCCATACGTTTGTTCTCTACATCTGTGTCTCTATTTCTACCTTGAAAACTGGTTCATCTTAAAAAAAAAAAAGTCTCATTCAGTGGCATACCAAAAGAAGGCATACCAACAGAACACCTTGCAGGGAGGAATATTTTATCATGACCTGGTTTAGAACTGCCAGCTCAGTAAAAAAGCACACCAGCTCTTAGCTGTTTGACTTCTCTATAGACAATGTATCTCCTTATTGGTGGCCCCAGGCACACTGCTCCTACCGTCCCCTCCCACCCCATCCCCACTCCCCATCTCTGCCCTGGTCCCATACAGTCAATGAAGAGGAATCATAGATTTTGAAATGCTTATGATCTCAGAAAGGCTCTAATTCAATCACTCCGTTTATCAATAAGGAACTAAGACCTGGAGAGCGAATAAATTTGGCCAAGGTCTGACTTGCGTTGGTTCAGAGAAGCGTTAAGAAGGGGCAGCAGAGTGCCCGAGTAACCCATGAAACAGATGAGCAACATAAAATAAAAGTCCTCCGTGGGCCTGGGGCATTTCTGTTCCCGTGCCCTCTGCTATCCACCGGGTGCGGGTATGAGTGGGGAGTTTTTTCAGTCTACTGCTTTCATGCTCAAGGATTCAGCCACAGCCATCAGCTCGAAAGACTAGTCTATTTTTATCCAGGCAGAGATTCTGGCACTTGGACCACGTCTTTGTTTCAAACACAGCTGAAGAGCTGGGTTGGAAGAGCAGAGATCTCACCAAATCCCTTGTACCTCCTCACACTGGCACACACCATCTTAAGATCAGGAGTTCTCGGAAGGGCTTTTGTGGATGAAAAGCTAGGAAACTGTCCCTAAAACAGTTTACGGACATCTCCGGATTAGGGGTCCACCAGCAGTTATAGTTTCACATATGTTGATGAGGGATAAGATTGAGACCCTAGACCCGCCCCTCCCTGATCAAAGTTAGATGACTGTTCTGGAAACAACAAAATCCCCACTGCATTTCCCATCCCCCCACCCCCACCCCAAACATCTTTCCCTTTAGTCACTCTTACCCTGGGTTAGTTGTAAAACAAACAGAAAGGCTGCTCTCTCCATTTCTGCCTACACCCTTAATTTGGTCCTGCTGGGCAGTGAAACAAGTACCTTGACGAGAAAGAAGGGGTAGAGAAGGACAAAACTACTGTGTTATTAGATTGATTTTCTGTTGGGCATTTGGCCCTAGACAACTGTTTATAAGGAAGGTCAGGTGTCTGAAGATCTGGGTTCAAACACCAGCTCCAGCAGTTACAGGCTTTGTGAACTTGGACGAATCATTCTGTGCCTCAGTCTTCTCATCTGTAAAACGGAGCCCATCGTACCAGCTTCACAGGGTGCTAAAGTGAAAGGGAGTCAAGTAAGTTCTCCCTTTAGTGTTCATGGATGACAGTTACCAGGTCAGATTACTGCCTGCCAAGTTCCTTTCCCACATCTCCACACTCAAAGAATCCAGCAACAGAGGCCCGTGGGACACTCGCTGGGTCGCTGACCTGGGCAGCAGTCCTGCTCGAGCTCAACTCCAGACATCCTGGGTCTCAGACCGGTACTAATGTCTTTAATGGCTCCGAGCTACACTCATATTTACCAGAAATACATAAATCAGGTAATTATGGGTGGCACAAAACAAAACAGGGCCCAAGGAAGGTCAGGCTGACAGAGCACAGAGAAAAACTCCCCTCCGGCGCTGTTCCCGCCCTGGCCCAGGGTGGAGGCCAGCAGGCCCTCATCTGTCAGGTGGGAAGCATCAGCTGGGCCTGAAGAGTTAGCAGCTGTTTTGCCTGGCTGTGGCCTCCCACCTCCAAACAAACCTGGTTGCTTTCTTTTTTAACAATAAGGTAGAGGCAAGGTACTCTAAGTCCCTTCCCAGAAGGGAGGCATGAGCGCTCCATCCTGCAGCAAACAATCCTTTATTCATCCTGAAAGAATCTTCCAAACTCTTCCTAGGCCAGCAAATTCCCTATAGAAGGCTTCTGCAGTGGAAGCAGCCAACTGTCTTCAGAGGGAATTTTCTCCTTTATGGTTGAAGTCTGCAGTGGCCTGTGAGAGGAATGGTTTCTGTCCTACTTTGTTGGTCCCGACAGGATGACCATGGGACAAGGCCCTTTCAGCAGCTCTGTTCTTCACAGATGGAGCCTTCTTTGAGTCACAGCTTAAATGTTGCCTCCTGCTTGGAGCTGTCCCTGACCCCATACACCCTTCTGGCACCAGGAATGTCTCCTTCACAACTCTCACATCTTTCATTTTTGTTCATTTCTTTATTTGTGCACATTTGACTAATGCAAATCATTTGTTCCTGGCTGTCTTCTCTACAGGGCTGTGAGGAGAGGAGGGGTCAAGTCTGTCTTAATCATACCTGCAACCCCAGGATTTAGCATTGCGCCTGGGCCCCAGTGGGTGGGTGTTGAATGGGTCTCACCCATGTCACTTCTTTGGGCTTCAGCTTCTCCAACAACAAAGGACAAGCTTCTGGATTACCTGACAATACTGAAAACCCTGTGATTCTGTGAGGAGAGGGCTACAAAGAGCCCGGACAAGTTCACCTCCATGAGTCAGGCTCCCACATATAAGCAAAAACTGAGGGAGGGCTTACAAGTTTCCAGCTAGCAGTTATGTTGAAAAGCTGGGCCATGCCGTTGTCGGATGACTCATTGCAGATGCCCTCACACCCTCAGCAAGGTTAGAGACCTCATCGGAATGGGGATTCCTGGCCAAAATGCAACTGGAGGTTTAGCATGCCACAGCAGCTGAACAGGAAGGGTACCAGGGAGAAAGAATAAAGGCGATTGGACCACACTAGGCCTGGTCTTCAGCTGAAGCATCTTCTTCCGTGTTTGGGGCTCTACCCTCCACCCTCCAGTCCCCCAAGCCTCTCACCCCTCCCCCCAGAGCCCTGGACTGAAAGCTCAGGCAGGCAGGAGTCCCTGGACCCAGCTCCAGTCTCTGGGCTCAGAGGGAGGAGATAGTCTTACTGCAGACTCAGAAGTGCCTGTCCATGGCACAGACTAAGGATGTCATTTCCAGCTGGGGGTTCACAAGTGCCAGTTTTAGAAAGGTCCTCCTCCCCCCTTCTGTGGGCTCTTTCTAGTCCTGTATTTTAACCCCGAAAGGGATCCATTGTGGCAATTAGCTAATCAGATAAACCCCTCTTCTCTGCCTTTTCTCTTGGCAATGAAGAGCAGTTTACACGCATATTGAAATCAAAGTGCACTTACCCTTTGAATTGTCTAAGAATCTCTATTACTGCTACATTTGCATTCAAAGTGTGAAAGGACATGTTCAAGGACATTCAGGGAAAACTTGTTGTAGTAGCAAAAGATTGAAAGGAGCTTAATGTCCATCACTAGGAGATGTTGAATAAATAAATAACTACATCCCCAAGTGATGCAGCCCTACGTAGCCATTAAAAAGGAAGGTCTCTATGTATCGATACAGAAATATTCCCAAGAATATTAAAGAAAGCAAGATGCAGAAGAGTGTTTACAGCATGCTGTCATTTACTTAAAAATCTGCATATACCTAAATGCGTGTTACATGTGTTGAATTATGTCATCCCCAAATTCTTACGTTGAGGACCTAACGCCCAGTACCTCCAAATATGATCTTACTTGGAAGATAAGGTCTTTACAGAGGTAGTTAATTAAAATAAGGCCATGAGGTTGGACCCTAATTAAATATGACTGGTATCCCTATAAAAAGGTGATATTTGGATACACATGCACAGAGTGAGAACGCCACGTGAACACAAAGGCAGAGATTGGGTGATGCACCTACAGGCCAAGGAATGTCAAGGATTGCCAGCAAGACACCAGAAGCTAGGCAACAGGCATGGGACATACCCTCTCTCACAGCCTTCAGAAGGAACCAACCCTATCAACACCTTGTTCTTAGACTTCTAGCCTGCAGCAGCCTTGGTAAGCTAATACAGCCTCTGTGTGTGTGTGTGTGTGTGTGTGTGTGTGTGTGGACAAACACACACACAAAAAGCCCAATGATATGGATTGCCTCCACAGAGGGAAACAGAGGTGGGAAAGAAAAATCTCACATTTCTTTTATACCTTTTGAATTTTGGACGCAGTGTGTCTATGTATTACCTTCTGAGTTCCTCCAAGCTCCCCACCCCAACCCCCAATAAATCATTATATATACAAGCAAATAAAAGTAGCCTTCAGGAGACTACCCTCCTCACCCAGAAAATAACCACGTCTTCCCAATCTAACCTTCAGGTATCAATATGCTTTCACCTCTGGTGCCAAGTCCGACCGATTGTGAGGGTTTGTTTCTGGGCTCGGAGGAGGAGAGTTCATCAATCAGTTAGCATGTCTGCCAGGTGTAGGGAGGGACCAAGGGGCGGGAGCTACAACATCGGCCAGCCCTGACCTATCCCATTACTGGCCCAGGCTGGGAATTTCAGGTTGGTTTGGGAGTGTAGAGGGTAGTACACAAGTAATCCTCATCTTCCTGTAATGGGAAGCCTTATTATTATGGAGATCTACTACAGTGTATGGGTCAGACAGGTGGCTCCCGAATATGTGACAGGATGACTCAGCTCACGTCTGAATCTGGGCCAACTGTGTGTGAAGAAATCCTTCTTCCTTTCTGGAGTAAATGGGCAGATGGATAGTCATCGTGTGAATCACAAAGCCCAAGGCCCCAAATGTTTGTACAGATGGAGAAAAATGAGATCCCGTGCAGGAGGCGCCCATCTCCTCAGACTATGGGGTCTGCCCCCTGCATGTACTGCATCTGTCAGAATGCATGCACTCCAAGAGGCAGACCAAGCCCCCGGGGTGGAGGGGCGCAGAGCCTTGGCGTGACCACAGGTACTGCCTGGACCTTGGCCACCTCCCAAAGTAGAAATGACCAGAAAGTTGGAACAAAACTCATTGTGGAAGAAATTAGAACAAAGGCTGTTAAGTGAATGCCAGGGTCAGTCTAACCCTGCTTCTAAATATCATAGGAAAACATGACCATGTGTGCAAATGGACACCTCACATGTCAGCATTTTATGCTGTTTACATATTATTCTATCTCTGGGGGATAATAGCTAAAGCCTTTTAACAAGATCAGCTTTTTCTCTGATCTCATAGAAAGTAAATTACCCCAGCCAGCAAATCCAGGATACATTTTTTTTTTTTTTTAATGGCCAGAGACATCCCCTCAGAGATCTGCTGCGAAGGCAGGAGATCAGGGAGACAGGTAAAGAAAGAATACAAGTTCACCTGGAAGAAGGTTGAGATAAAGGTGAATTTGGAGCCTTGGACTCTACCTTGCATAAGAACCAACATTCTAGTATTTAGGCAAGATTATAAAGCTACAGCGAAAGGGCGATGCTTCTAGGGCACAGTGGTGCTCTGTGGTACTCTAGGCACGTTATACATGTCTTTTCCCCAAGACAGGCAAGTTCAGCGCTGGGAGTACGTTAAGTCAACAGCACAGAATCCTCGATCATGAAGAGGATGCAGTATAAACATAGAAACAACCAATGACAAGGCAGACTCGCGGGTTATACTAACAAAGGCGCGGAAAACATGCTCTGGGAGCAGAGAAGAGGGAGACAAGGAGACTTCCTTTCCAGAGAAGGTGACTTTTGAACTCAGTTTGAAAGGTAAGTAGGGATCTTCTGGGTTAAAAAATGGAGGAGAAAGGAGAGTCCAAACAGAAGGAAGACCTCGTTCAAAGGCTCACTAGTGAATGAATAAGGAGGATTCAGGGAACCAGCAAGCAGCCTCGTATGCTGGAGGGTGGGGATTTGGGGAAAGATGAAGCTGGAGAGGTGGGCTGAGCCTTGCATGCCCACTCGAGAGTCCACACTCCATCCTTGAGTCGCTGGGGGAGCCAGCACATGCTTCACCATGGTGGGAGAATCATCACATTTCCTACTCCGGAGGTAACTTTGCCCTTAATGTGAAGAGTGGACCAGGCTTGTGGGACCTGGTAGAAGGGAAACTAGGTAGGAGGCTGCTGAAATAGTCCAAGGGAGAGAGAGATCATAAAGACCTGAAAGTCAACATGTGACATGAAGAGGGAGAATCAGGTCTGGGCCGTTTGGGATTTGGAATGGACAGGACCTTCCTAAAGGAACAGCTCGGGGGAGGATGATTTTGAGATTTCCAACTTGGCTTGTGACATCACCCAAAACAGAGGGCATAGGAGAAGGGGGGGCAAGGTGTCATTTTGGACGTGCCGAGGCTGAGGTGCCTGCGGGTCATCTAGCGATGTCCGGCAAGCAGGCAGAGATATGGGTGTGGAGCCCGGGAGAGAGGAGTCTGGAGGAATATCTTTCTTATGACACATTCCTGTCAAGCCTCCATTCCTGGGGTTTGGCTAAGGCCACTGTGGACAGATTGGTGGCGGGGAGTGCTACTCTGAGATCCTGAGTGTAGACTCTCCCAGTCCTAAGAGCGAGGCAGGTTTCTTCCTCTGCCTCTGTGTGGGGACCAGAATTTGCACAGGCTCGTGTGCCTGGCAGAGAGTGGAAGTGAAAACATATTCCACTGTTCCGGGGGCCTAGCACTGAAGTTCCGTCTTCAGCCACATGTTTTCCAGGTAAACTTCTCACCCAAGATGAACTTCTTGCAGAATCACAGAAGTCTCCAGAACCCCAGGGCTCAGCTAGCGAACTGGAACCTTGAGATGGGAGAGAAAGAGGCAGGAAGAAGCTCTCTCCCCACGCCCCCGCCCGCCATCCCCAGGACCCCAGTAGGAACTGAAGTCAGAAGAAAATCAACACTAAAAGCAGTTGGTGATTGGTGTTATCAGAAGATGGGCTGGCCAGGGCAGGTAAAGGAGAAGGAAAGAAGTTCCAGCATATTTTAATGGAATGGCTCTGATTCTAGATAATTTCAGAATGACATCATAATAACATTAGTTTATACCTGAAGATACGTCAGGATGCATGAGCATAAAAGCTATATCATTTGCATTATCTCACTTACTAAACACCACCCTTGTGAGTTTGGCTCTGTATTAAAGTTATTACCCCCATTTTGTGGATGAGGAAAATTGGAGGCATAGAGGTTTCATGACCTACCCCAAATTGTCTATCTGACGAGTGGCGTATCTGAGTTTTGGAAGCAGTCTGTCTGACTCCAGAGGTGCCCTCTTAACCACAAAGCCCCAGGCTCCCCAGCATATGTGTGCAACTTTGTGCTGCTAAAAGTACTGCCACATATTTATGTCCTCCAGATGGACAGCGACAGGGCCAGGACTAAACTTTTAACCTGAAATGGCTTTCTATGGAGTTCACTGGGGCTGGAAGGGAGACCCAGGATTTGGTGCACTGCTGTCGCTTCCAGGCATATGAGCCTGAGACATAGCATCAGTCAACCCCACTGGCCTCCACCTTATGCAGGATGCACTTCATAAAACCTGCATTTCCTATAAGACCACACAGGGACCCCAATCCTTGGACCACAGCTGCCAAGAGGAACTGAAACAAAGTGAGTCACAGAAGGCAGATGGAGAGTCACATTTTGTACTGCAAACCCAAAACGCTCTCTTTAGCAAATCCTCATGTTGGTTTTGTACTCATTTTCCTCTTGGCTTCTAAACTCTTTAGACTACACCCAGGGTTTCATTACTG
Organism: Tursiops truncatus; assembly: GCF_011762595.2. NCBI lineage: Eukaryota > Metazoa > Chordata > Mammalia > Artiodactyla > Delphinidae > Tursiops > Tursiops truncatus. The sequence goes on along the minus strand of NC_047036.1, from coordinate 119,411,593 downwards.
TTGTTAATTGATTAACAACAGAAACTGCTGTCAGTTACTTTGTGCGCTGGACATTAAAAAAAAAAACCCACATAATTTCAGACTTACAAAATGTTGCTAAAATAGTGAAGAATTCCTGGACACCCTTTCCCCCCCACACCTCAAATGTTAGCATTTGCTCTATTTACTTTATCTATCAATCATTTTTTTCTTTTAACATTTAAGATGTTGTAGATCCGATGCCCTCTATCCCTCAGTACTTGTGTATATTTCCAAAAAGTCTGCCTACAAATCCTGCCTCTCAAAACCACAATGCAATCATCTAAATCATATTAACACTGATGCAATACGTTAGTTACCTAATCAGTAAACCTTACTCAGATGTTGCCAAGTGTCCCTGTAATGTTCTTTTTAGCCCAAGAAAATCCACGATTAGGTGTTACATTCCCTTTGTCACGTGTCTTGACATCTGGAACAATTCCTGAATCCTTCTATTTCATGACATTGACATTTTTGAAAGGAACACACCTCCGTTTGGTTTGTCTTCCTCATGGTGAGATTCAGGTTATATACTGTTTTTAGGAATTCCACTGAGGACATGATGAGTTCTTCTCAATGCCGCACAGAAGAGACATGCTGTCAATTAGTCCTAGTAAAAGGTAGTGTCCGCTGGTTTTTTCCACTGTAAAGTCACTCTTTTTTTTTTTTTTTGGTGGGGGGTGCCTCTCACTGTGTGGCCTCTCCCGTTGCGGAGCACAGGTTCCAGACGCGCAGGCTCAGCGGCCATGGCTCACAGGCCCAGCCGCTCCGCGGCATGTGGGATCCTCCCAGACCGGGGCACGAACCCGTGTCCCCTGCATCGGCAGGCTGACTCTCAACCACTGCACCACCAGGGAAGCCCTGTAAAGGCACCCGTTTATCCTTGTGATCAATGGGTCTCTTGTGAGAAGATACTCTGAGACTTGGCAAATATCCTGTGATGAATCATCCATTGACGATTCTCGACTGACTCAAATACTGTTATGGTTGCCAAATGGTGGCATTTTAATTCAGTCATTCCTTCTGCCATCATGAGTTGGCTCTCAACTGTAAGGAGGAGCTTTCTTGTTCGCCTTATTTATTTATATTGACATGGACTCGCGAATTCTTACTTTATTCAGTTTGTTATAATTCTTTACTACCATCTTTTACTTTGACACTCAAATTGTCCCAGATGTCTGCCAGGTACTTTATGTAAGATATTTCATATAATTCTCAAAGCAACTCTATGTAGTAGGGATTATGATGATCCCTATTTTGCAGACAAAGAAGTTGAAACTCAGAGAGATTAACTTTTGTAATGTTTAATTGGTGGCGTTTCCAAATTTTGATGCCAAATGCTTGACATATACGTACATATACAGGTATATGAATTCCCCCCCCCCAATCCTCCTGATGTCCCTGCCATATAGGAATTATCCCCTCCCCTCCTATTTTAAGATGGGAAAATAGGCTCAGAGAGGTTAAGTAATCAGTCACAAAAGCTGTGATGAGAATTCGGAGGCCTAGTTGAAATCCTATGCTGTTCTTCAGCAGACCACGTTGCCCCTTTAAGCTGTTTTTCCTTTTGCAGATGGGATCCATAAGCATCTAGTCTTATTTAATTCTACTCAGGACAGAGGAGGTAAAGCTGTGGCTTTTTTACTCATTGCCTGCATTTGTAACTATTTTTGCTTTGGCTAAAAGCTACCCTGATTCTAATCAGCACCAAAGCTAGGAAGTTGTGGTGATTTAGATCTTGCCAGAATCCTTGGCGCTCTTGGAAGTTCATGGCAACTGAGTTACTAAAAAATTTAATCTCTCAAGGTGAATGTGTTCATTCCAGTTTTTAAGGAAGACTTTGGTGAGGTCGTTCATCATATAGTCACCCTTGGATTTATTGTCTATGTAAGTATGGATTTTTCCATTACTATGCTTGTGTTAATCACAGCACAGTGAAGAAACTTCTCATTCATGAATCTGTAGGCCAAGGAGAGTTGCTAATAGCTACCTAAGGAGAACCCAGACATTTTTGATATTTAATTGAAAAGGAAATGCGTGTATTAAAGCATCAATCATGTCCAGCTTTGACCCCAGGTGACCTCAAAATGAGGTTTGAGGACCACCAGACTTACAATCACCCCAGATGCCCATTACAAACACAGAGTCTGTTACTCTAGGAGGTGGATCGAAAAAGATCTTGCTGCAATTTATGTCAAAAAGTGTTCTGCCTATGTTCTCCTCTAAGAGTTTTATAGTGTCCAGCCTTACACTTAGGTCTTTGATCCATTTTGAGTTTATTTCTGTGTATGGTGTTAGAGGATATTCTAATTTCATTCTTTTACATGTAGCTGACCAGTTTTCCCAGTGCCATTTGTTGAAGAGACTGTCTTTTCTTCATTGTATATTCTTACCTCCCTTGTCATAGATTAATTGACCATAGGTACGTGGGTTTATTTCTGGGCATTCTATCCTGCTCCATTGATCTATATTTCTGTTTTTGTGCCAGTACTATACTGTTTTGATTACTGTAGCTTTGTAGTGTAGTCTGAGGTCAGGGAGCCTGATTCTTCCAGCTGTTTTCAAATGGGACCTAATTAAACGTAAAAGCTTTTGCACAGCAAAGGAAACCATAAAGCCCACAGAATAGGAAAAAATATTTGCAAACAAAGCGACTGACAAGAGATTAATCTCCAAAATATATAAACAGCTCATGTAGCTCTATGTCAAAAAAACAAACACCCCAATCAAAAAAATGGGCAGAAGATCTAAATAGACATTTCTCCAAAGAAGACAAACAGATGGCCAAAAAGCACATGAAAAGATGCTCAATATCACTAAGTATCAGAGAAATGCAAATCAAAACTACCATGAGGTATCACCTCACACCAGTCACAATGGCCATCATCAAAACGTCTACAAACAATAAATACTCAAGAGGGTGTGGAGAAAAGGGAACCCTCCTACACTGTTAATGGAAATGTAAATTGGTACAGCCTCTGTGGAGAACAGTATGGAGGTTCCTTAAAAAACTAAAAATAGAACTACCATATGATCCAGCAATCCCACTCCTGGGCATATATCTGGAGGAAACCATAACCCGAAAAGATACATGCACCCCAATGTTCATTGCAGCATTACTTACAATAGCCAAGACATGGAAGGAACCTAAATGTCCACCGACAGAGGAATGGATAAAGAAGATGTGGTACATACATACAATGGAACATTAATCAGTCATAAAAAAGAATGAAATAATGCCATTTGCAGCAACATGGATGGACCTAGAGATTACCATGCCAAGAGAAGTAAGTCAGACAGAGAAAGACAAATCTCATATGATATCACTCATATGTGGAATCTAATTAAAAATGATATAAATGAACTTATTTACAAAACAGACTTACAGATTTTGAAAACAAACTTATGGTTACCAAAGGGGAAACGTGGGGGGAAGGGATAAATTAGGAGCTTGGGATTGACATACACACAGTGCTATATGTAAGATAGATAACCAACAAGGACTACTGTATAGCACAGGAAACTCTACCCAATATTCTGTAATAACCTATATGGGAAAAGAATCTGAAAAAAGAATGAATATATGTGTAACTGAATCACGTTGCCGTATACCTGAAACTAACACAACATTGTAAACCAGCTATACTCCGATAAAATTATAAAAACAACAACAACAACGATACAAACACAGAATCTGGGGCCTTGTCCCAGACCCACTGAATCAAAATTCTTCAGTTTTAGCAAGCTTCCCAGAGACCCCTGATGCTCACTAAAGTGGAAACGGATGCTAGGGCCTCTGACCCAGCGTTGTTCCTGCGTACTCACAATGATGCTGGCTCTGTACCAGCAAAGTCAGCCTTTAGGCTACTTGACCTCTGCCTTGCCTCTTGCCCACAGCAGTTATCAAGGGAAGGTAATCCGCCAGTTTCACTGCCCTTGGGGAATGAGCCTGGGGTGGGCTCCCATCTCCTCCCTCCTGCAGGCAGCAGGCAGCAGAGGGAATGCATCGTCCCTCAAGTACTCTGATCAACATCAAGAGTTCTCACCTTCTAAGGGCAACTTCCCTTGGACATCAAATTTACAGGAGTGAAAAATCGAGTTGACCTACATCACGTGTTTAAGCCAAGCCATGTGAGTCACAGGACACTGCATTCTGACAAGTTATGGCTTTGGTGTCTGCCCAGGTGTGTTCATTTTGGCCATGACTGGAGACGAAAGTGGGGAGAAACACATGATATGCGGGGCTGTCCTTTACGGGGGCGATGGGCAGAGCCCACACAGCCCTAGGTGCTTCCCAAGACTGGTAGACTGGACACACTAATGAATATGAAACAATGCAACAAACATCTAGAAACTGCCAACTTTTTCCAAGGTATTGAAGAAATCCACATTGTAATACTATATTATTGATTTTGGAGGATGGCCAATTTTATCAAGTACATTAGTAAGTGTCATTTCATTCAATGGAAACAACCTTAGAAGCATTCTTAGGTCCATTTTACAGATGAGGACACTGATACTCAGAGAACATAAGTGATTACCTCAAGGTCCAGTTGTTTGGAAATGGCAGAACCAGACTTCATGTCAGGTTTTCTGACTCCAAATCCAGTGCTCTTTCCTCCTGGGAAAGGATCAGACAATCAAGGGGGAGAAAGGACTGCACAGAAACCACTCTGAAGCTTTGTCTAGAGCTCAGGACTTCAGCTGTAAGTGAAAGAATTCAATTCCAACTTTGGAGCAAAATAAGAGTTTATTGGCTTATGTAACAGAAGAGCTCAGGTATGTCTGGACGCAACACGGAGTGCTGGTATTCTTTTTTTTATTTTATTTTAATTTTTTGATTGAAGTATAGTTGATTTACAGTGTTGTGCTAATTTCTGCTGTACAGCAAAGTGATTCAGTTATACATATATATACACATTCTTTCTGTTTTTAATATTCTTTTCCATCATGGTTAATCATAGGCTATTGACTATAGTTCCCTGTGCTATACAGTAGGACCTTGTTGTTTACCCATTCTATATATAATAACTTACATCTGCTAACCCCAAACTCCCACTCCATCCCTCTCCCAACCCCCCTCCCCTTTGGCAACCACAAGTCTGTTCTCTATGCCTGTGAGTTTGTTTCTGTTTCATAGACAGGTTCATTTGTGTCATATTTCAGATCCCACATATAAGTGATATCATGTGGTATTTGTCTTCCTCTTTCTGACTCCACTTAGTATGATAATCTCTAGTTGCGTCCATGTTGCTGCAAATGGCATTATTTCATTCTTTTTTATGGCTGAGTAGTATTCCACTGTATACATGTACCACATCTTTATCCATTCATCTGTCATGGACCTTTAGGTTGTCTCCATGTCTTGGCTACTACGAACAGGGAGCACTGGTATCGTCTCTCTTAGCACCACTTCGAGGCTTTCCAATTCGTAGGCAGACTTCCCCAACAAGGAGACAAGAGGGCCGCCAGCAGTCCTCACAGCTTCAAATCCAGAAAGAGAAAGTCTCTCATCACCACAGTCTAAGAAATCCAGAAGTTGGTTCTCAGACTTCATTGGGTCTTGGGCCCATTCCTGGATCAACCCATTACTTTGGCTGAGTGGATCTGATGATCTCATAGGACTGGCTAGGGTCACAGGTTCACCACTGGATCCAGGGTAGGTTGGTGTCAGTCTACCCAAAATCCTGGGACCTGAGAGTAAGGGAGGGGTGGCTCCCCAGAGAAAAACTGAGGTGCTGTTAGCAGAAGAAGGGGTACTGGCTGCCAAACAGGCAAAATACAGCTATTCCCCTTGGGGTGGAAAAGATGAAGAGCACTTGAGCCTGAGAGAACCCGGGGGGCACAAGTGGGAGACAGCACCTTGCACTTGGGTGTGGACAGAGTAGGTGCCCAATAAATATTGATAAATGAATGAATGAACGTTGCTTCAGACTGTGGTAGAATAATGAAGAGTGGGGGCCTCTGGGGCATAGGATACATAAAGGAACACTGGAGAAAAGATGCTGGGGCCATACTGAGAAGCACCCTGTGTGCCATGCTGCTGTTTTTCAGGTCATGAGAGCTTCTGAAGGGTTTCTGATCAGGGCTGTACCATGGTCAAATTTGGAGGAAATAAACCTTGAAAATTTTGAAGTGCTATACTAAGCAAGAGCATTATGTTCTGTGGGCCAGGAGTGCCCTGCTTGCCTGTGAAGGTTTTCCTGTGAGCTGTGGAATCCCTTTATCTGAAAGTCCTTGAGACAAGAAAACTGTGAGCACGTCATGGGGAAGGGTCGCAGCAGGCTATCCCAGCCTGATTAGACGCACCCTTTCAGGGCCTCCAAGTATGTAGTCCCACCCAGATGAAGGTGAAGGTCTGAACTCCAAGACACTGGAGTTTCTCAGACTCACATTTGCGGGATGGTCGAACAGGTCTGGGTGTGGCCCTCAGGGTGTGTGAACATCTTTCTTAACCAAGGAGCACTTGACGCCATGCAATCCCATGTCGTGATTAGGCATGATTTATGGGCATTCTCTATCACAACTGACTGGGGGTCCTTGACGAGAATTCCAGGATGAAATGTCTCAACACTAATGTACCCCCGGGATGAGCCAAATCGTCAAGAGACGACTTGTATCAACTGGGGTTGGAAGCGTATGGGCAGAGCGCTCCGAACGACACCATTCCTCCCTATTCTTATGAGCAGTCATGGCTGCTTCTGGTCCAGAATGGAGAACAAATGTCAGAATTATTAAAAAAAAAAAAAAAATGCTGTGCTTGCTGAGTTCAGGCATCAAGGCTCCTCTTTTGCTGAACTCATTCCAGGAGTGATCACACTGGAGCAGTGCTTGCCCATTTTATATTGCAGAGAATATTTCAGATCTTCTGCTTGCTTTCTGAAGCAACTTTTCTAAGAGGTGCACTACTAAAATCTCAACAAATAAATACTCAACATAAAGTATGAGGTCTCTCAAATAAAGAGAAGTAGCAGACAGAGTTCATGCTAAGAAGTCATTTGAGGATGGGGGGGGGAGGGGACGGCACTTACCATGCTTCCCTGATATGACAAATTCACCTGCTGTGACCTGGATACCTTGTCCCAGGATGAAGCCCTGGCACTGTGGATTTCACTAGGTCCCGGGCCTGTTCCTGAACCAACCAATCACTTTGGTTGGGTGGATGTGATGATCTCAGAGCCCCAACCAGGGTCACAGGTTCACCACTGAATCAAGGATGGATGCCAGCCCACCCAACCCCATGGAACCTGAGGGTGGGGCTCCCCAAAGAAAAACCGAGGTGCTGTTAGCAGAAGAAGGGGTACTGGCTGCCAAACAGGCAAAAACAACAAGGATTCCCTCCTCCCACCAAAGGGTGAGGGAAGTGAAGGACATTTGAGGGCTGGAGCTCCAGAAACCTTCCCCAGAGTTGGGGCAGTGTGGGAGTTAAGAGCATCTGCCCACTGGGGTTGAATTTCTGCTCTGTTACTCATTAGCTCAGTGACTTTGAACAGGTTACCCAACCTAATATTTGGCTTCCTCCTCTCCAGGATAGGGTACCAACAGAACCTATTTCATAGGATTGATCTGAGGATTAAATGAGACGATGCACGTAAGGCAATTAGTATAACGGAAGTGCTCCATAAATGAAACTGACTAGGTCACTGTCATCTTGACATGCAACAGTTCAACCCCACTCCCCGGGGGAGACCTGGGTGAGAGCCTCACTCTGTAAGCAGACCGTAGTGGAAGTCAGATGTTTTCTGTGTCCTAAAAGCACCCACCCACCGTCTGCTTTGAGTTCTCATGCTCTTTCCTCAAGCTCTGAATTTTTAAGATCTCATGACGTTCAAGAGGGGGGTTAAAATGCCAAAATTCTCTATTTTGGAGCATTAATAGATCACGCTAGAAACACTGGCTCTCCCACAAGAAGACACATGCTTGTGGGATTTCTCTGGTAGTCCCATAACAGCCTGAAGGTCTGTCGTCGGCAGCTGGATTGGGGTGGGGAAAGGGACCGTTTTCAAATTGTTACATTTTAAAAAATTTGTACATCATATATTGCCAGCCAGAAAAACATGGCTGAGCCCTCTGCAGGGACTGCCTCCTTGCTGTGTCCTCAAGGATGCTGGGACTGGCAAAAGATTGCAGCTGGAGTCCCTGGGGCTGCCCAGAGAACCAGGAGTGTCTGCACAGAGCTCCAGAAGCGGGGAGCTTTTCTCCCAAGATGAGGGAGCAAAGGGCTCCTTGGAGAAAAGAAAGTTTTTAATCAAAAAACTGCCTGCTCTTACTCCAGCCACCGTAAAACCAAGCTGTTTGTCAGAAATTGTACTTTCTGAAGGGCTCACTACTGCAAAGGCCGTAAGGAGGTGGTTGATATAGTTCCAAGGAGGGAGGAGGCTGATGTGGGGGATTGAAGAACCAAGTCAAAAATGGAAGGAAAAACTTCCATCCAATTAAAAAAGTTTACGCATTTATGTAAAATCACATGTGCGTATCTATAAAGAAAATTTAAAAAGAAACCGTAAGAGCGTATGGGCTCTAGAAGCAGACAGACCTATGTTGGAATTTCAGTTTCACCACTTCTTAGCTTGTGTGACCTCCCTGATCCTCAGTTTCCTCATCTATGAAATTATAGTATTCCCTTCACATGTTTTGAGGATTCAGTGAGTTAAGGCATGTATAGTAGTGTCTGGTACTCAGTAAGATAGTGATAAATGTTAGCTGATATTGTCATTTATTGAGAGAAGACAGAAGGCTAAAGACCAAGGGAGTAGGGGTACAATTCTCAGAAAGACCTTATCTGCTCATGTTCCAATCATAGTGAACTCACCTCTCTTTCTTTCTTTCTCTTTCTCTCTTTCCCCTTCATGCCTCAGTCCTTGCTGTCCTTGTGCTTTCTCTCCATTTTTCAAGATCTCCAATGTCACTTCTTTGTGAAGCTTTCTCTGGTACCTGCCTCCCAAAGAGAAAGGATCAATCTTCCCTGGAGCCCGGGACTACCCACCACACACAGAAAGTGTAGCAAATTGCACATGGTAAACTCTGGTTCTTGTAGACCTGCCATCACCGAGGCCAACTGTGAGTTCCCTGGGGACAGAGATCATGTCATATACTTCCTGGTTTAAACAGCTCCTGGCACACAAGAGGTCATCACGAAGTGTTTGCTGAATGGAAGCATGAAAATAGAGGGTGACTGCTCTAAAAAGATGGCTCCACTCTAAGGAAAAACAGAAAGGAAATGGACGGAAGCTGCATCCTGGGAAACTTCAGTTAGACACAAAGAATTCCCTTGGTGAGAGTGTTAGATACCAGACCAAGTTCCCATGGGACAGTGTGGAATTTCCTTTAAGGGTCTTGAAAAAGGAATACTTCTTGTGGGTGATTCTGATGTGGGTTTGCTTGAAGGCAGGTCTCCAGCCTGGTTTGAAGTTCATAAAACCACCCATAAGTAATTTAGATGACAGAGAAGGGTCGGGGCTCTTGGTCAGCTGGCCATCCAGATGGTTTCTTGCACCAAGTGCTAGCAAGGAGGCTGGGTAAGAATGTGGCTGTGTGTGTCTGAACAGAGGCTGGGAAGTCTCTCCCACAAGCCTGAATCCCGGGACGCAAGTGAAGAGAGTAGCTTGCCAAGGACCACAACATTGTCACCGCGTGTTCAAGCACCCACGTCTAATGATCCCATTTCTTTCTTTCAACCGGAAGTGCAGAGGAAGACAGGAGGGAAGGACTGGAGTCCAGAGCAGTGGCCTCCCACCTCCTGTCACATGGTCAGCCCCCCAGGGGCCATCTGGCCCCTGCCACATGCCAGGCCCTGTCCTGATGGAGGTATTAAGAGGGTGACATAAAATGTCAAACATTTGATGACAAATAATGAGTTAATTATAGGTAGAAAGTACTATGAAAGGGCAAAATGGTATGATCAGGAGAAAAGGTGGAAAAAGAAAGATGGTTCCCCTTCACTGTCATTCCTCCATCTAACACAGGCAAGGCAAGCATTACTCTCCCACATCTCTTTCACAGATAAAGGTTCAGAAAAGGCAGAGAATCATTTAATAATTTTAAAAAAAGTCTTTCCAATAATCCACACCCCCAAATGCAAAAAGGACATACAGCCACTGTGTCAAGAGGAACCTTTTAGTTTTAGGGTACACACAAGACCAAGAGGTCACCAAATGTGATTTGGTGCCTAGAGAAAGGACCTGTGAATTCAAGTCTTGACTAAATTTGCTGCTTGGTCTTGGGAAGGCATATCGGCTACCTGGGTTTTAGCAAACAGAGCCTGGGGCAGGCCTCCTGGGGTCAATGTCACAATACACAGTGTGACAGGAGTTGCCAAGTGCTGTGGGGATACAGTGAGTCAAGGCTTCGATCATTTCAGCCGAAAACCATCCTGCTCTGGTCCCCACTGGCTGATACCGGCCAGGTAACGCAGGGTGGTGGTTGTGAAGGATGCAGCCTGGCTGGGTACCGCTGCAGTCTCTCCCATGCGCTGAGCCTCGCCGACCCCGAGCAGGAACCACGTTGGTTAGAGGCTCCCTTGGCTGCTGTGCAGGCTGAACTCAGGCAATCCTGACTAGCCCAGCACAGTTAATTAGCTGCAGCTTAGCACAGTGCTATTAAAAGCAGGGCGAGCCAAAGACACTGTCACATCTGGGTAAGAGAGACATGTGGTATCCGAGCAGAGGTTGAGAAAGAATTGAGAAAAGAAGGAATGAAAACCCTGATTTCATTCCCCAAAGAGCAAATGTGTTTGAGGTCTGAGAAAATCTTTCATTTACGTGATTTCAAGTATCAATCAAGTCCACGTCTAACCAAGGTGCTCTTAGGACCAATCATGCGGCCGGAGCTAATAAGCGAAAAACACCAAACCAACCACAGGATGTGACACAATTTGAGCTCTGCTCTGGCGGCTAAAAGCAACAAGAAAATGAACACCTTTCCCATTAGAAAAACCGTAAGAGTAGAAGTGATGGGGGAGTGATGGGAGTCTGGCGGAAAGGGCAAGGACATAGATAAGATACAAATCCGTACATACATTTCATTCTCCACACGATGGGCATCAGTTATACATGTGTGCCACTCAGGAGGTCTCACCTAGGTACCCTATGACCCCACACATCTATGAGGCTTCAGATGCTGGGACAATTTTCCAGCACAGGGTGTAAGCTCGGGGAAGGCAGAGGTGCTGTGAATCCGTGCTGTTCATAGGGGTAAACAGCCCTTATTAAGTGGCAAATGAGGACAGTATAAACAGTTCACATGTGACCCACATATTCAAATAGTCATCCCTCAGAACGAGGCACCAGGGGATACTCACTCGCCTTCTGCTTGCCCAGGGCAAGCTTCTGGAGCCAGAAGCCTTGCCCTCCATCCCCAGAGTCCAGGCTCCCCTGCCCTCTCCTTCTGGCTCCTCTGTTCTCACAGCAGAAGCTGGGAGTGAATTGTAAACCTGGGTCCCAGGCTGCAACTCAGGATGTACCTGGAGGGGATATGATGAATGAGACAACTCAATAACATGAGCTGGCCTGGGACAGCATGTTACAAGTGACTGATTTACAACCCTGGGGGACACGCCCAGCTGTGTGGTGGGACTGTCTGTATTTTGGCTCTTTATTCCATCCTGTGTTAATGAAGTTCCAGAAAATGGTTGATTTGATGATCAAACTGAGGGAGAATAAAATATGTATTGTAGGAGATAAAGTCAGAAACATTCATTGGAATGTGACTCTTTGGGGCTTAACTGTTTAACATGCATGACAGCTTCCCCTCAAGTTCACGAGCAGTTGACCTCTCCCTAAAGGAAATCAGAGCTCCCCAGAGCACATCAGAAATCAGCACTGTGGTTGTCACCAGTGACCTCAGGAGCCCAGACTTGTGATCTTTGATCATGGTCTTTGCTTATTTGAAAAAAATATTAAAATATGCATCCTGTCAAAACTTTATCAGAAACTCAAGAAACAAACATACCACCAAATGGAAAAGTCATTTAATTCAAAAATCATACTTCCACTAGTTTCACAGGGATTGTCACATAAACCAACCGAAAGTAAGAAAGCCAAGTTTCAGAGGCCACCCAACAGAAACTGTATTTTCTTTACAGATATGCTTAGTGACACAAAAGCACATTTTTTTTTCTTTTCAAGCCTGAACATGGCAACACTGTTTTATGAATAACAGGGAAAAAGTTCTATTCTAGTCACAAGTTACTTTTTAATTACGAAATAGGATTCTACACACACCAGTCGATATTCAACACTGAATCGAAGTTTAAAACAGTGCATTTATGTTTTTCAAAAAAAAACCTTAAAGTGCCATTTTTAAGTAGTTTATTGATATTACATCACACAGCACTTTATAATACACTCAAAGGCAGCCTAAGTTGTGAATTAAACATGCAAATATTTTCTTCTCCAAAATATGGACAAAATGTCTTTTAGAGTGCTTGTGAACACTAGCCTACTATGAACCCCTAATTGTTTATGAGTTTGATCTTTTTTCAACATGACTCTTAATAAGTTAATAAGGAATAGAGCTATAGATAGTAATCATCTGATAAATACGAACAGAGTTTTCAAATGGCACTTAAGTTACATCTTTGCTCGTTCTGATAATCAATAGCCTCTCTTGGTTCTCTGATTCTCCAACTTCAAATCTTAAAGGCTGTCAAGGCTCAGCAACCGCCAGCTTAGGCGGGTTTTTCTAGAAGACAGTCTGTATCTTTACATATGTAAATGTGAGCTGTACATATACATACACAAACACACACTAATACGTATACACTTAAGAATCATCAGATGAACCTCTTTTCACAGGTTCAAGGTTGACCCTGGCATCTGGATACCCAAGGAAGCTGCGTGTAGGGTCTGTTTGGACAATTTGGTAGAAATGGTAGATGTAGAAATGATTGATGTCAAATGTCTTGGCCTCTCCAGGTAATGCTGACACTTTGTCACTACTCTTGGTTCTCGCTGACTACACTAAATGGAATTTTGATGTAATAGTAATTCCTATACTTACACGTGTCCAGGACTGTGCTAAGCCTTTGCTCTCTAAGGCATTCTGCCTTGAAAACTGTTTTCATCTTGTAGTGTCCTGTAAAACTTCTGTAAAAAAATTAGCTGTGAACTTTTTATGTGATAGATTTCCCCCCCTATTAAGAACTGTATTTATCCCTCTTTTAAAAAATCCAAAGTTCTTCAGGATGGTTTGCCTTTCTCTTTCTGCTCTTAGCCTTACTTTATACCCAATCCTTTTTCTCCTAAGAATACAAGTGCTTCCATTAGGAGATCACATTTTAGCCAGGGCTGGCTCTGAATGACGTCTGAATTCTCTATATGGCCTCTCCCTGTGCTTTGGGAAGCTCTTTAGTTAGACAAGTACTGTAGGTGGTGGAAGGAAACAAGCTAATTATGACTTGGTGGAGTCTGGTCTCAGGCATGCTGTAGGTTTGTGCAAGGTCCATTATTCTATGGCTGTTGTCATCTGGAGGTTACATTTAAAGAAAAGTGGTTCAGCACACCAGCCTGGCTGCCAAACACATCTGAGCATGATAAGATACATTTTTTAAACGCCGACACAGGGTGTGTGAGAGGACACCCAGTTGACTTGAAAGAGATGTGGGGCAGGGCTGTCTAGGTAAATGATTACTGTCAAGTTTGCCAGTCATGACAGATTAACTCCCTAGACAGTATAGCCAGGACATTCCTTTTAAAGTCAGGTAGCTAAGTGGCTGTTTAGTTTCTTCAGGGCTGGCTACCTACTTGGGTAACACGGTTGCTCATAAAACATTCGATGCTAGGGCGAACTGTGAGTGCCATGATGGCCACTGCTGTACCTGGGAGTCCTGGGTCTATAAAAATGGATGGTCCAGACTTGCTTCTTCTGGAAACAGAAGCCAGAGGATGAAAGGTGCCAGTAGACAGTCATGAGTAGTTGATCATGTTATGTTCAGTCGATTATTTCTGTCTCCCCACTCCACAATCACGGATGTTTTTAGAGTCTATACAGTCAAGACAGAGCTTTTGGTGTGACAGGGGTTGCTGTTTTCAAGAGACACAAACTCTGATGGTAGAAGGACTTCCCTGTGAGCTACAGGTATGACACACATAACTGCAGAATCCTGGCAAACAGTGAAATCACCTTGTCACTAGCATGACTCTGTGTTGCTAATGCCGGTTGGCCAATACCTGATTGTTCATTTATTCTCCTTCTCTTTGCCTTTCTATCCAAAAAGCACTCAGCAAGAGGACATGAACTAGAATTATGCTGAAGAAACAAACAAACAAACCCCAGTTTGGTGTGACAGAAGAAAACACACAATGGCTGTAGAAATACTAAAACACTAAGCTAAAAACTGGCTCCAGTCCTAGGATACAAAGGCCAGCAGTGCTATACAGGGTCCATCCCTCTATGTCCAGATTTGAAAACAGAAGAGAATATCATCAGTCTTGAGCAAGTCAGGACTTTACTTGCCTGGGCGGTGGGGGAAGAACGTGAAACTAGTTGTCTTCTCAAGGCATGGCATTCTGTAACTACAGAACTCTGCTGAGTACCTGGAGGAGGTGGGAGAGACTGATCTTGATGCCCCCAAAAGACTCAGGCTATGTCTGCCTACCTGATCCCAGGGCCTTCCAAAAGCAACACGAGGCTCCTGGGAAAGCTCAGGGATTTTGCTCAATAGTATTCCACTCTGATACCCTAATGTGCCCTAAGATTCCCTATTCCAGAAGACAGAGTTAGAGGTGGGGAGCAAACACAGTGGAGGGTAAAACCTATTTTCAGCCTTCAAGTTCCTTCTTCTTTGTCGGCTCATATCCTGAACGGTGTCTCCAGTTCTGTAGATGATGGGAAGGAAGGGAGCCTGGCCAGGGCAAGGAAGCAGAGCAGCCATCTGTCAGGGCCCAGCACGGTCCAGAGAAGCTGGGAAGGGGTCTACCTAAAATTCCCATTGGCAGTAGCTCCATTTCCCCCGGCTTTGGATCAGAGGTGAATGAGGAGGGAGGCACATGCTTCCAAGTGGTCAGGCTGGGGCCAAGTGTCGGCAGGTAAGCTTCAGAGGAACTTCCAAATCCAGGGCCTGGGACTTGCGGCCGTCCCCACGTTAGCTCTAGTCAAGGTTCCAATGGGGCAGGTGGTGATTTCAAATGTCCAATGTGTTAAAAGCATTATGCTGCACTCTTTCTATTTGGAAAGCACAGTGGTAGAGAGTGTGCTTGTCCCTCTAGCCCCTTTGAACAGGTCCCCAAGCTGTTCAAAGTCCGCAGGGAGGAGGTATAGCCTGCTCATATAGCCTGCTCATATGTGCCCTTTCTTCTTGGGTTTTCAATGATAGCTTTCCTGAGTCCCATCTCGGTCTTCTCCAGTCTTAATTCTTGTTCCCTGATTCGGAGGTGGTGCCTCGCTCACTGCTGGGTGAGCTCCTGGGTAATAGCTGTGTCATCCTTGAGCTGACGGAATGAATCACAATGACAAACTCCTATTAACTTTAAAGTCATCTAGAAAGCTATAACAGCACAATCTCCACCCCTCTGTGGAGGTTTTTCTTTGTCTTATTTTGGAGCTATCGGGAATCTGAGATGAATAAACATGTTTAGGGAAAGGGGAAGAAGCAGCATGTCAAGAACGAAAGATCCTAAGAAGCCAGGTTTTCTTGGAACTTAGACACACACATTTGCAAACTAGCTTGGACTCCTTTATAAAGCCTTAGAAGATGTGCGGAAGAGTGAGATACAAGGAGCATGCAATTATCCCGTCTTCTGTCCTGGTACCTTGGGGTATCAAGAAATACACCTGAGAAGAAAAATGAAACAAAACAAAAAAATCTAACCCCTGGCCTCACCTGTTTAAATCCTGAGCTTCATCTTACTACTGGGTAGGAGTTCTCGGAAAAGTTCATTGCCTGAAGATGCTCCTTCCATCTCCAAATCCAAAGCCCAAGAAATGCTCAAAAAACCACATCTGGATAAAGAAGACTGAACACCATTAACGTGTCACGCCCACCAACAAGAGCCAGCAGAGTGTGTGGAAATATCTTCTCCTTCCTCAAGGCCAGAGAAGGGATGATCTTGACTCTCTTCGACCTTGTGTCCCCTCTCTCCCTCGTATACACACCTGTTCAGCAATCAAAGCTTAAATGTGTGAAGCAACTAGCTTATAGAATATCAAATATAAAACTTTGCCATATAGTATTTCAAATCACTCTATTTACACGTTTATCTTTTCAAAAAAAAAAAAGTAAAAGATACAGTAATTCAACACAATTCAAGTTTTTCTTTTCCTCTTTAAAGTTCCCTCAAGAGGAATTCCAGAAGCAGGACACACTCTGGAACAACGCCACCATCCCGAGGGGCTCCTGTCCTGGAGAGCTTGACAGTCCCTCACTTCGGAGTTTGTCTGCCCAGAATCACTCTTGCAAGGACATTCAAGTGTGGAAATACCGGGACTCTCTTCTTTGGAAAGCCAAGTGAATTTGAAATGTCCAGGCCAAACTTCCCCACCCAAGGCAGTCTTCCACATGCCCCAGCCCCTTCTGGACCAGGAAATTCTCTTTCTCAGAAGGTACCCATCCCACCTTCCATGCCCCAACCTTCTGGCGTCCTCCTGAATCACAATGGCTTATGCTATTAGTCTCATGCCTCAATAAGCCTGAGAAACAATTCCCTTTTTCTGAGTGGCAGTGAACATGTATGTCCTTTTAAACTAGAGGCCATGGGGTTAGTCCAGGAATCATGCCTGAAAGCTGCCAGGGCACCAGTGCTGAGCAGCCCAGGGCACTGCCAGGGGGCTAGTCAGTGAAGGGCTACAGGCAGGCGAGGACAGGGGAAGGGACAGGTGAACGGGAGGGAATGAGTCAGTGGGAGGGTATTCCCCTTCGGGAGGCAGCACGTTGCCCTCTAGAAAGCAGACACTAGTTGCATGGAAGAACAGAAATATTAAGCCTGTATGTAATTTAATCTCAAGAGGTTACTAGAGTTTGTTCCAAATATATCCTGGTGCTGCTGAAATTCATCAGAAAGGGAGCAGTTCCCAGCTGCTATTCTATCTGCCCCCAAGTAGACCTTGATCTTCGGCTTCAGGTTGTTGGAAAACCATTCAAAAAACGGCCAAAAAGCAGGGAGAAAAAAATACGTCACGCAAAGAGTGTGTTATTTTTTGGTTTGGTTTTAGAGTAGGTTGGGTTGCCGTGGTTACGAGGCAATGGCAGCCTTCGGTGGCAGAGAAGTTCCTAGCTTGGGATATTATGTTCCTAGCTTGGGAAGGGGGCCATGGGGGCGGTGTGTGTGCTCCCCTGCATGAGAGGACTGGACAGAATTCTGCTGGTGCTGGGACAGTGGCTGCTTGAGAGATGGTGAGAGACTGGATCTTATGTAAACAGCGCCATAACCCTTCTCCATCCTGCATGCAAACAAACAGACCCAGCCGCCTATAGCACGGCAGGTCTCAAGTATTTAGAGGTGGGGTAGAGAGAGTGTCTACTGTAAACAATAGCTGTGGATCCAGACTGGATCTCAGGCCACTGCCCAGCCCTGTCAGAGCCAGCTATACTGCAACCTCCTGGGGACTGCTTACATCTCACTTACTTCCTTTATCAGAAGGTTGGGGTTTGGATGACTACTGAAACAAAATGAGCACCCCACGTAGGGTGCTAAATGAGAGAAATGGCTTTGTAAGCCTTTCTTGTTATCAAAATCAAACGGCCTCCTCCGCTGATTTACTTCTGTTTCTTGCAGTGTCACCGCACGTCAGCTGAGATTATCATGGGGATGGGTGACACCAGAGTTCACAGAAACATTCGTGTTGACAGGTAGCAGCAGAGTCAGTCACCCTGCACTTCTCAGCGGCGAAGAGCAATGGCCCACAACAATGGAATCAGCCGTTGTCATGGACACCATGAAAAGCTCAGCAGTTCTGCCAGGGCCCATGGTTAGAGGAACTCCACGTAGTTCTCGGGGATGAGGCCCGTCTTTCCATTCAGAGTCCCCTCCAACCAGCCAGGCTCCTGAGATGGATGCACTGTACAGGAAGCGGGGAGAGAGTGAAAAGAAATGACGTTACAGATAGGGTAGGAGGTGGATGCATACTGTGTATGTGTGAAGGAAGTTTAGAGATTGGTGCAGTCGCTCGTTAAGTTACATAATTCTCAGATTTGTTTAAACCAGAGTTTCTCAACCCACTGGGGGACCTGGTGAAGGTCATTCTGAACTTTCTCCATAATTAAAAGGGGAAGAGACACAGGCATTCAAAATTCTGCATACAATTTTAGGCGTTTCATGGACTTTCTGAAGTTCCTGGTTTAAACTATAAAGAAGTAACAGACTTCTGCATTTTAGGTTAGAGGTCACAGTTATGATATTCTACCTATATATTTACCTAAGTATCCATCCATCCATCCCTGTACTCATTTACTTACCCAGTGTTGACTATGTACCAGATAAAGTACCTATGGAGGACTGCTAAGAACTAGTCCCTAAAGATATGTAGCTCCTAATCATGCATTGTACTTCCCTCCGAATCCATACCCTCTGCTTCTAATTTCCTTGCAAATTCCCTCTGCAATTTTTTTTTTTTTTTTTTTTTTTGTACTTTATACTCTTCAAATAGCCCTCTGGTGGTTCCAACCATACCCTTCTTTAGTTTTCTTTCCTGTTCTCTGGAGTTTTCCTCCTTCCTATACACAAGTCTGAAAGCTGTCTTCTCCCTCTCTCTATTGCAATTTAAAAAACTTCTACCCTTTTGATTTTTCCACATCCAAAGAATATATACCCAATGTTCTGTGATGTCACAAGCCATCTCCATGGAAACTACTGTGATACTGTAAAAATTATATACAATCCAGCTGAGTCTGCAAAGCAGCCAACAGCAGGAAGGAAGAGAGAAGGAATCCTGGACTTGGAGAGGAGGGCTGTTCATGTTTTTTGAACTGGGAATATACAAATCACTCTTGGGCGAGGCAGGACATTTGTTCTTACTGTTTTAGGAAAACTCCAATCCTCTGAGATTGTTTGGAGAGAATGAATTTTCCTCTATTCCCTTCCTAGGCCAATTAAGTGACTTCCTGAGCTTGTTTTAGAAAAGCATTTCCGCCCACAACACTACTATAAAACTCTAGTTTCAGTTTGTAGGGAAATAAGAAAGAACAGAGACCAAAGGAAGTAAATGGAGAAGCAACAGAAGGACACACACTGAGGCTCATAGAAGATCATGGTCAACCTTGGCTAGATCTTGAAGGCTTCTTTAGGAAAAGACAAGGTCAATCATCTATGAGGTGGCCTCCAACATGTTTCCCTGATTTCATATCTCTAGGCCTCAGGAATAAACCCAAGTAGCGAGGGTACTTCGGATTCATGACACCACACAAGGAGGAGTCTGGGGGACAAGTGCCGTGGAAGAAAGAACACAACACAACTGAAAAGCAACCTGGTCTCTCCGATGACCAAGATCTCCCAGCCTACCGCTAAAATGCTAGCACCCAAACACCCCTGCCTTCTGCCCATCCATCCAGCTCACACTGCCAAGATCACTTCAGTTTCTTCAACCTATCAAGTGATAATAAAACTCTCTCCCCCTCAGTGGGTTCTTGTGAGGGTTCAGGAACCAATATGAAGAAAGCACAGGAAATACTCAGTACAGATGAGTCAGTAGGAGACCCTGTGTCATTTGATCAGCCATTCAGAATGGTCAGCAGGATCCTCCTGGTAAAAACCAAGTAAGGACCTGGTCTCCACAACCACCTAAACTTGGGGAAATCTCAGATGTTCAGAACCCAAACCAAACAAATCAAACTCACTCCCCAAAACAAAAGACCTAGAAAGAAGAAACCAACCAAACACACAAAACGAAAAACAACAAAAAAAGACAAACCCTCCGCCCCCATCTGACAGCAAAGCTCCTAGTTGAGTTGCTGTTCTACCGGATGCACCGAGTCCATCTCTCTCAGACTTTCTCCCTTCCTGGCCAGCTGTTCAAACACAGCTCAGGTGCAGAGGTGGTAATGTCTGTAAACATTAGAAATGGAATTTGCAGAATAAGGGGAGAATCAGAGGGGACAGAGGAGGCCCTCTAAACTAGAGAACAAGAGCTATGTCATGGGGGACGACAAGGGACAGTGCAGCCTTCGGGTCAGATTGCTGACTCAGAGTCAGCAAGTCAGGCTTTAGGAAGGGATGGTACCAGACCAGGTGCAACAGAACCACCTGGATGCTTATTAAAACTGCAGATTCCTAGGCCCCAGCACACATCAGTTACAGCAGAATCTCTAGGAGTGGGGCTCAGGGATCTGCATTTTAACTCATTCACATAAAGTTAAGTTATAACTCTTCTGTGCCAAAATGCCTCTGTAATGAGGGTGATAATAAGAATTAACTAATGGAGGACAGAGGCAGCCCCAGATGCCTCTGGCTTTCTGTTGTCTTTTGTTGCCCTTCCCCACACTTGAAGGCTTAGCTGAAGTCCTACCTCCTCCATAAATATCCTCATGGAACCCCATCTACCTGCTCCCTCCCTTCCCCTGGCTCCTGGAACGCTCATAGTACATTCCACATATTATTCATAGGTCCTTTTTTTTTTTTTTAAAGAAGATGTTGGGGGTAGGAGTTTATTAATTAATTAATTTATTTTTGCTGTGTTGCGTCTTCGTTTCTGTGCGAGGGCTTTCTCTAGTTGCGGCAAGCAGGGGCCACTCTTCATCGAGGTGCGCGGGCCTCTCACTATGGCGGCCTCTCTTGTTGCGGAGCACAGGTTCCAGAGGTGCAGGCTCAGTAGTTGTGGCTCACGGACCTAGTTGCTCCACGCCATGTGGGATCCTCCCAGACCGGGGCTCGAACCCGTGTCCCCTGCACTAGCAGGCAGATTCTCAACCACTGCGCCACCAGGGAAGACCCATAGGTCCTTTTAATGCTGTTCAAATGTGTTAAGCTTTGTTTCCCTAGTTTTTTTTTTTTTTTTTGCGGTACGCGGGCCTCTCACTGTCGTGGCCTCTCCTGTTGTGGAGCACAGGCTCCGGACGCGCAGGCTCAGCAGCCATGGCTCACGGGCCCAGCCGCTCCGCGGCATGTGGGATCCTCCCGGACCGGGGCAGGAACCCGTGTCCCCTGCATTGGCAGGCGGACTCTCAACCGCTGTGCCACCAGGGAAGCCCCCTAACTAGTTTTTTAGTGCATTTAATTTTGTATTCTATCACTCAACATTCTTCACTGACTCCCCTCTGGTGAATTATGATGACAGAAGCGAACACGCTACAAATGATGACCGGGAAACAGCCGTGGACTCAGAGAGTTAAATATTTATTGACTCACTCGGACCTAAGGATCCTAGCTTGTATTATTATCATCCTTATTTTACAGATGAGAAAATTAAGGCTCAGAGAGGTAAATTAATTTATTCAGGCTCCCAACGGTAGACCCAGAATTTGAATCCAGCTTGCTTGGTCTCAGAGACCAAGCCCTTTTCCACTACATTATGCCTCTATCCAACCAGAGAATGGGATCCTTGAGGGTAAGAATGATGATGCTCATGGGGAGCACATACTGAGCAGTGGGCCCTTTGCTAAGTGCTTCCTCTGCATCCCCTCTTTCCATCTTCAGAAGGACTATGGAGTTGGTTCTATTATCCTCATCTTACTGATGAGAAACTGAGGCTCAGAGAAGTGAAGCATCTTGCCCCAAATTACACAGCTGGTAGACGATGGAGGTGGATCTGGACTCAGGACAGCTGACCCTAGGGTCTGTGGTCTTAAGCACTACCACTTTGGCCTAGCCTAAGGCTCTGGACATCGAGGATGCTCATCGTAAGTACTTGTTGGGTTGAATCGCACCAATGTCCAACCTTCTGAATTGCACCAGTGTCCCATGTGCTATATAAACACACAAGGTGTTGCAGTGAGCTGCCTGGGCAGCTCTCCAGCCCAGCAGGCATATAATAAATATAAGCTGCTGCTGACACGGGCGTGCTTCCTGCCAACTACTCTCTCTCAGCTCAATCCATATACACTCCATACACCCCTGCACAGGCAACTCATGCTCTCCCCGCTCCTTCGCTCACGGTGCACAAGGAACAAGTGTGTGACTGAGATCTCTAACGGCGGGCTGCCCCACAGGGAAGTAGCACTGGCTGGAACAGGTGCAGACCCCCGTGTAGTTGAACGCATGGGCTCATTTAACAAACGTTCATTCAGCACCTACCACGAGCCACACACTGTGCTAGGTCCCTGCACATAGGATAGAACAAGCAGAGGAGATTGTGCTCTTGGGGAGGGACCATCTACAGTAAGTAAGCACGTAATTGTAGGTAGTGATGAGGGGAAGGAAAGAGACTGGGATACGGAAGTGGGTGGGTGGCCAAGAGTTCGAAAAGCTAAAACCCAAATCATCCAGGAGCCAGCCGGGCAGTGGGTAGTGCAAGTGTAAAGGCCCCAAGATGGGGAGAAGCTTGTTGTGATTTCAGAACAGTGGTGTGTAAGTTTTTCTTAAAAAGCCGGCTCGTCAATGTGTAACTACTCAACTCTGCCACTGTCTTGCTATAGATAATATGTAAACACAAAGGCGTGAGTGGCTGTGTTCCAGTGAAGCTCTGTTTACAAAAGCAGGCAGCGGGCTGGATTTCACTGGCCGGTCATGGTTTGCCAGCCTTATTCGAGAACATAAAGAAGGCCTGGGAGGCTGCTCTGTATCAAGGGAGGGTGAGAGGGGGCCACACGGCAGGGGCGGGACCTGCAGGTCCTTGTCAATAATTCTAAGAACAACAGGAGGCAAGATAACATGATGTGACTTCCATTTCTCAAAGATCAATCTGGCTGCTGTGTAGAGCCTGGGTTATGGGGTAAGAGTGGACGCAGCAAGACCAGTGAAGCAGCTGGTGGAAATGCCCGGGGGAGACATGGAGAGGCTGGGGAGGCTGAAAGACTCCGCCGAGGAACTCTCTGGGAACCCCGCTGCCTGAGATATCCTTTATCAGCAAAGGAAACCCAGGGCAGCCCTGCTGTGCACTCACACTGCACCTGGTACCCCAGCAATGAAGGATCCAGCCCATGTCAGTTCTTGATAAAAGTATCCCAAGAACCCAATTTTAGTGAACGCCATGTGAATATTCCCGGTATCACTAATCATGTTGCTTCTAGATGACTAATGTTCCTGAGAACGTGAGTTATTTTTCTTTCCAGTTACTGTATGAGGTGCTCTTGGTGAAATGGCCAGTTTCCTAGTATACTGGCAAGGGCTGACACTGGAGTTATTTCTGAGTATTGCACAGCCATTGCCCACTGCACAAAGTCCAAGAGCTGACGGAGCAGCCTCTCCAGATTCACAGCGGGCCCCTGGAATCCAGAGGCTTGGAGATTAATCATTACGAACAACAGACTTTCCCCTCAAGGTGCCCCTCCCTCTTCCTCCTCCTCCTTTCTGCTTCTTGATCCTGAAAAAAGACAAGACACACACACACACACACACTCACTCACTCACTCACTCACTCACTCACTCACTCACTCTAACTCTGTCATTAGGAAACTTTCTTCTGATTGGTCTGATGATTTAATCTGACAGCTACAGAGCATCCAACTTATATCGTCCTTACCTGGAATCTTCAGCAACAAATTACCGAGAGAGAACAAGGAAAAAGATCTCTCTAACACGTGAATAGTGCTTTCTCCCTTTAATGCCCGATTACTCCTAAAGAGGTGAAGGGATGGGGAAAGTAGGGTCGAGGTAGTATTTTCTAAAACTTGGACATCATAAAATATTACCAGCCAACCAGTCTGAAATCTGGATGGACATTTTGTCAGATCCTTCTTCGACTGCAGCTCAGTCAACACTGTGAGGTGTTGTCTTTGGGGCTTAATTTGGCCTTTTGCTCTTCAGGGAATTGGAAAAGGTCACTGGCATTGCTAGTTAAAAAGAAACTAGTGTCAATGAACGCTGCCCCTGGAGACCATGGGAAGGCGGGGTAAGGCCTCTGACTCTCTCCTGCTCTCATCTGTCCTTGTAGGATTTATGACAATTACTGAGTGGAGGGGCGGGAGTAGTAACAGAACCTGCTGGGAAGGAAAGGACTTGGCAGTTAAAAATCAAGTGTCTTTTAATTTCTTTTTTTGGTTAGCTACTTAAACCACTTCAAAAAAGGAGACTTAAGAACTGAAGAAGGTGGGAATGCCAAATGGTGCAACCCCTCTAGAAATCAGTTGGGCAGTTTCTCCAACAGTTAAACCTAGAGTTACCATATGACCCAGCAAGCCCATGCCTTGGTGTATCACCAAGAGAACGGAAAGCCTACGTCCCCACAAAAACTTGTATGCATGTGTCTATAGCAGCATTACTTATAACAGCCAAAAAGTGGAAACAATCAATATGTCCATCAATCAATGAATGGATAGACAAAACGTGGTATATCCATCCAATGGAATATTACTCATCAATAAAAAGGAATGAGGTTCTGAGGCTTACTACAGCACGGATGACACTGGATATAGTGCAAAGCAAAAGAAGTCAGTTACAAAGACCATGTACTGTATAATTCCACTCACATGAAACATCCAGAGCAGGCAAATTTACAGTGACAGAAAGCAGACTAGTGGTTGCCTAGGTGGCATGGAGTAGGGTTGGGGTAAATGGGGCATGACTGCTAAAGGGAACAGGGTTTCTTTGGGGGTGAGGAAGATACTGTGGAATTAGATAGTGATGATGGTTGCACAACTTGAAATGTACTAAAACCCACTGAACTGTACATTTTAAGTGGGCAACTTGTATGGTATGTGGTTACCTCAATAAAGCTCTTTAAAAAACGGAAGAAGGCTGTGCTCAGGAAGAGGAGTCCCAAACAAGCCACACACACACACACACACACACACACACACACACACACACACACACACACACACAGACCTTCTGAGAGCTTAAACCAACTCTTCCCCCGGGATCGGGGGTCCTTTGTGTTGTCAGAGTGAAGAGCTGATAGGAACACGGCAGTCCCTTGCCCATGGGAGTAGTGGACTGTGGTTTAGAGGACAGACCTTTAAGCTCTGGACTCGCCTGTAGATGTAGGCATCTCTCAAATATTGCTCACTGGTAGGCAGAAGACCCTCCCCTGTCGACAGCATAGGACACAGAGCCTGTGCATGCAGCCACTCTGATTCGTCTGCCGTGAGAACTGTGTCATGTTATGGCTGGGCAGTGACTCTCCCACATGGGCCTGTTCAGGGGACACTCTCCAAGGACATGGTCTTGGACAGCCTTCAGGGGACCCACTCCTACAGGTGTGCCAGGACCTAAAAGCTCTAGCTGCTGACAGGAGAGGCAGTTGGGCTGGCTGTTTGTACGCTTTGATTTTTAAAGGACCCAAAAGAAAGTCAGTGGAACAAAGGTTTAAGGACAGTGCTTTAGAGGCTCTGAGAACCCTAAGTGAGGATGCAGGCCCAGAAGGCCACACGCAGTTGTAGGCTCATCCCCAGCCCTGCTGGCTCAGAAAGTCGAGGTCTGCCGAGTGGGACCTGGGAATCCCCCAGGTGCTCTGTGACCTCTTTCCTGTTCTGTCTACCCATATGCCTGATTACTCTCTCTGCCATGCTGAATGCAGGGGCTGGCCACACAGGTGGGCAGTCCCTTTGCATACGGATGCAGTCAAGGCTGTTCCCCAGGAGCCCATCTCTGCTCTGGCTGGGACCTCAGGGCCCTTACAAATAACCAGGACCCAGGGTGTCTAGGTGCAGTACCTACTGCCCAGCTGGGCTGTAGCAGCTAAAAAGGAAAAACTGTCACTGTGAACGATCAGAGCATCAGGGTCTTTTTCTGACATGGACGTAACGAAATGATGGTCATCATCGTAACAATAACAACACACTGAAAGCTTAATATGTGTTGAGTACTATTTTAAACGTGTGATGCACACTACCTCAATAATCTCTCAAAACTGTCTGGTATCTTTCTATGACAGAGGAGAGGACTGAGGCACAGAGAGGTTAAGTCACTGCTTGAGGTCACACAGAATCAAGTGGTCAAGCCAGGGCCTGCGCTACGGTGGCCTGAATCTAGAGTTCAGGCTCTCCGGTGCTACATGGGAGCCTTGGCTGCCCTGCATTTCTGGGTCTCAGGCGGGTGGTAGGAGACACCGTCCCGACCTGGGTGGGACCGCGCAGCCGTGATGGGAAAGGAACACTGGGTAGTGTGCACTCACCCCTGCCAGGGAACCCTGCCCCACCCCACCTGAGGTCAAGAAGGGGGGGCCCAGAAAATGTCCAGTTCCTGAAACCAGACAGCTGGTTTTTGCTTCCTCCTTTGAGCAAAACAAACAGACCCTTTCACCCAGGGATCCAGAAGGATTAACCCCAAAGGAGAACTACATCTGGAGGAAATCTCAACTGTAACAGAAACTTGGGCCTTTCCCCAGAATCCTGATATTTCTTGTAGGCAGATAATAAGTTATGACAAATTATAACAACAATTCCATCAAATTGCATTTTGAAAAATATTCCTTTTTTTTTTTTTTTTTTTTAGGGAGGAAAACAAACAAATGATGCATGAAGCAAGTCCCAGGCTCACGGGGCAAGTGCTCCGAATCCACTTTCCCATCAGGATGCCTGTGCACCAGCTGGTGCCTGGCAGGGCTGGTTCCACTGTGGGGTCATCCACCCGCTCCCGGCAGCTGGGGGAGGACGAGCAGGAATGCAGCGCAGCTTATCTGCCCGGAGCTCACCCAATGCCCCACCGTCTCAGAAACAGGCCTCTCCTGCCGTGGACAGTGAATCCCACCGAACCCAAGGCTGGGCACAGACCCTGCGGCTTTAGCCTCCTCCCTGAGCTTCTGACCACTCGCAGGATCCCCGTTCTCCACTCCTTCGTCTCCTCCCTCCGTCCAGCCCCCAGATGCTCAAAGCCTGTGCAGGTATCATCCCATTTCATGCCCACAACACCTCGATGACACTGGCTCTGTCACAGTGAGGAGGTGATTCCACGCGTCCTCTTTTTTTTTTTTTTTTTCACTCGTCCTCTTTTGATAGTGGCCCCTAAAGCTCTGCTGCTGCTCTGTTATTTTGGGAAAAGACACCCCACCCCACCCCATGCTCCTTTTTAGTCTTACCTGTTCTGTTGAGATTTTCCTTAGGTAGAAAGGAACTTTGACAACGCCAGTGATTTATTTGAGAAACTCACCATTATCGAAGACCGTCCCTGCCGTGAATGAGAGCTCTGAGTCGTGTTCCGCTTTGCAGGCATATAAGGCTTTTGCCTTCCGGAACGGTGTGCTGGGGGAAAGCAGTTTATTTAGCATTTTTTAAAAACCCTCTGAAAGATATTTAATCTCTCTTCCTCCCCCTTCCCTGCAAGCCACCGAGCCTTCTCTCACGGGAAGAGCCTGACAAGGCAGTCAGATGGCAAAACACGAGGTGGAAAAGTTGCAAAGGTCACCAGAGCAGAAACGAGAAATATGCAGAGGACAGCCATAAGCCTGGAAAAACCACACTTCTCGTGGGCTCACCTTGTGCCAAGTTTAAACCTGACTTGTAGGAGCTGAACGGTGGGAGGGCAGGCTGGACCCCATTTCTGGAGCAGGACTAGCTAGGGGGGTCAGTGGAGGCAGGAAAGAACCCCTAACTCTAGAGAACACTCACAGCAGACCCTGCTGAAAGCGGCCAATGCTCGGTGAGTCAAAAGGAGAAATTCTAGCAAAGCCAGGTTTCAGCTCCAGGCCCCGGGCTGACGTTGGCTCTCCCACATGTTACTTATTTCTCATTGGGCTGGTGGAGCAGGTTTCCAGAGCTGCAACTCCCGGAACCCCAGGGTAGGGCAGGGAGCAGACAAGGTGTGGGTGTGAGCGGTTACACACGTGTGCGTATGAGCATACGTGTGCACTCATGTGGGGAGGAAGAAGGGAGAGGGGGCATGATGCAATTTTCTTGTGCCTTTCTCATCCCAGGAGTGCTGACAGCCACACTCACTGCGAATCAGAATCACTTTAAAAAACGCAGATGTCTGGGTTCTACCCTGACTTGCAGATATCAGTATTTTTATAAAGCTCTCCAAGTGACTCTCATGAGCAACCAGGGCTGAGAACCATCCTTCCAGAGCAGGGGCTGGCAAACTCCTTCTGTAAAGGGCCAGACAGTAAATATTTTAGGCTTCATGGGCCGTATGGTCTCTGTTGCATTTACTCAACTCTGCATTGTAGCACGAAAGCAGCCACAGGCAACATGTAAATGAATGAGTGTGGCTGCGTTCCACCAAAACTTTACTTACAAAACACGGGGGGCAGGCCGGATTTGACCTAACGGCTGCAGATTGCTAACCCACATTCTAGAGTGCAAGTCGCAAGTACTGGTAAATCAATTTTTGCTTTGATATCCAACCAGTCCCAAATGAGCTATGGACTTCTCAAGGGTCACAAGAAAAATGACATTTAGCAGTCAAAAGTTGGCTCTTTATTTGCTGAAAGCAATCTCTCTCTCCCTCAAAGCCAGCACATTTAGGGGCTCTAGGGCGGAGTAACAAAAGAGGAAGTAGGTCCTCTGGGTTAGACAATTATTCAAGGGATATATATTATTTGCTTTCTCTTTATTTGGCTAATGGAGAGCCTCAACGACCCAGGGACGCTAAACCTTCATGGCGCATTTATTTCTAGTGGCTGAATGAGTTTTAGCTGAGCCATGGTTGGTCTCAGGTAAATCCAGAAAGGGTCAGAAGAGGCAGGGCACTTCGGATCCTTATGGAACTGATGCTCTTGGAGTCACCAAGTCCAGCTTCCCTCTGGGAAAGAGAAGCCATGGATGTTTGGAAACCTATACCAGGGCCAGAAACCTAAAACTTTTAGCCTTGGTTCCATGAAAATTGAAGGAAAGATGACTTAAAGGGTCTGTTGTACAGATAAATGGTTATCCAGAATTTGTTGCCAGGGTACGGTTTACTGGTGTTCTCGCTGGTCTTCTAGTAGCCAGGAAATGATAACTGGGTGGGAGAAAACTGGGAAAGTGGGAGAACACGAAGTGGGTTCGCTGGTAGTGAAGGGAAAAAGAGTCTTTAGGACATAACAGCTCCAACTAGAAACCAGCTCCTCCTGTGTACTTATCATTAATGTCACAATCAAGTTCAGGACAAGGGGCACATTCTGTGATCTAACTAAACCAAGTCTGTGTGTTGGCCAGCAAGGGCCAAACAGCCAATGCGCCGCTAAAATTTTGTTTTTGTTTTTGGAGGGAGTAGGGAACAGAGAGGAGGAGTCATCTGGCTGTGAAACGCGTTAAAACAGCCAAAACTCCGTACGGACAGGCAAGTGGAGCCTGTGATGACATGGAAGGTGGAAGGAGAATTCAGTAGCCATGAGCCAGGGTCACTGTCCCTTGAGGATGGGGAGAGGGCACAGGGACCAGGGACGGGGAGATAAAAGGTGAGGTGAAAATCATCTGAGGCAAGCCTCCTCTGGCTGGATTTTCACAGAGGTTACTTATTAACCTCCTCAAATAAAGGGAATGGGACAAAACAGGGACAAGCCAGGGAAACCAACTGGGGTATCTGGCAGGAAGTAAGCAGAGGGAATGGCTCAAGTGCCCAAGATTATCATTCAGGAGGAGTAATTTTCCACTAATATCCGGTTTTAGGAATTTAATAATGATAACATTCAATAAAACAGTACATTAAAAATGAAAACAAAGGTCAGGAAAGAGCTTTTTTTTTTCCTTGCTTTTCTCTCAAATTGAGAGGTGACAGACAGTCTACAAGAAGGTCTTTTCCTCCGAGACTTCCTCCTGCCCCCTTGGGATGTGCACAGGACTGGGAGGGATGATAGAGGGGTGCTTAAAAAGGAGCTATTCCTGTTCCCCAGGACTAGGGTTGCCAAATAAGATACAAGGCATCTAGTTAAATTTGAACTTCAGATCAATGAGGAATACTATTTTAGTATGAGTATGTCCCAAATATTGCATGGGACATACTTATACTTAAAAAAAAATCATTTGCTGTTTACAATTCAAATGTAACTGGGTATTCTGTATTTTCATTTCATTTGCGAAATCTGGCAGCCCTACTCAGGGGAAAGTCTTCTCTTTGTAAAAGTTTGTCAGCCCGAGTCCTCCATCCCATGCCATACTCTCTCCCTATCAAAAGCCCTGAGCGGTTTGTGTTAGGTAGGGTTTCTACCAAAACAGATCCTGCTGGCACAGAGCTTTTGTTTGTAGGCTTTGGCTCTGATTAAAGAAATAAAAAAAAAATCCCCCCTAAGCATCTTTGGTTCTTGGGCTCCCTAGCTCCCTATTCTCTGCAAAGCATCTCCACACTGCACACAGAGAGCCTGAGGCGCCCGTGACTCTTCTGTGACAGCGCCCTTCAGACCTCAGCAGGGCCTTCAAGGGCATGAGCAAGCTTGGAACCTTCTGCTTGTTCATTGTTAATTTTCGCCTGTGAGCATGGCACAGGGCCAGGAAAAGCACTCAGAGGAGTTTCCCTCAATTGCCCTTGCAAATCCTGCAGAATGACAACCCACTCTGCACTGCACAGGGAGCTGGGCTCAGCTAGACTGGCAGCGTGCGACAGCTTGATCATTTAGGCATAATTTCCAGGAGCCCCTGTGTGAATCCAAGTTATGAGTTCGGGGCTGGGAGCTTTTCTAGGGGAACAAGTGAAAGGAAAGGGAACTGCTCCTCCAGAGTCCCCTTTCTCTGCTGTGCTGTGAAAGGCATCTCCATTCCTGAGCTTGAACTAACAATGCTTTGGAGAGGGGAGACCAAGCCACTTCCAGAGGAGATGTTATACAGAAGTTCATGGGCCCATTAATCAGGTCTAACTAAGTTTTTATTTTTAAAAGCTCTGCCCAGGGAAGGAAATCTGAAGCTTCAGGATCTGGAAGCGGATTTGGGGGAACGGTTCGTTGGACCTGAATAATGGGTGTATGCCCCCACCTCTTGGCTGTATACTGCAACAGCAATCGGGGATTTTTGCCCTCTCTGTGGGCTAGCTCCCCAGCTGTGTCCCCATCCGTGCTCAGCTTGGCACACATGGTCAGCTCAGTGATAGCCAACTGCAAGCCCTACTCTGCCTTGCCTATTTCAAAAAGGCAGCTTCCTACAGGGCTGTGGAACAGCATCAACCAAATGGTGCCATTGTAAGGACGGCCAGAGTGAACAGTACTGTGTAACCATGAACCCAAACACACGGGGTGAGCAGATTCTATTGCCACTGTCCACTGCCAATCTGGAAATATCAATACTCTGGGAAAGGTGCAGCTCAAGAAGTAAAACCTGGAAATATCCTGGAAGATGGGAGTGGGGAGGTGGAGATACTGGAGAGGCAATAGGGCCCCAAAGCTTAGAGATATAAAAAAAGTGAATACCATCCAAGCAGAGTGCACTTCAGTTTTTTTAGCTGAATGATTCTACTGTCCTGAGTCCCCCAACCCATTCTGTCCAAGGGCCAATATTCTGAAGATTTTATTTCCTTTTGAACGAATTGAAGGGGCCACATTTTGGCTCTGGTTCAGGTCTCATGGGGCAATCAATGATCTAACCAGAATAGCCCGAACCATATCTGGCGTCCTAGAAAGTTAACATCTCCCAAAGTGCCTAGAATATACCTAAGAAATACTTAGGAAATAACTTGAGTGTCAGAAAAAGTATAATCTGAATTTTTACCTTATTCCCAGGGTGAGGATAAAACAATATAGTGAAAAGCTATCTTTTCCATCTTCAAGGGAAAAGCTAGACAGAAAACCTAGAGGAGCAGGTCAGGCTCTGGGGCCGGGAAACATGGGAACTTAAATTTGGGGCCACCCATGTGTTTGGAGGAAAGAATGCTGGTTGAGGGCAAGAAGTCCTGAATTCTGGATTGGATCTCATGAGTCGTGTGACCATGCACAAGTCACTTCTCTGTGCCTTAGTTTTGTTTCTCTGTAATAGGGTTCAGGCCATTTCTTCTCATTCTCACACGAAGATAGAATGAAATGATAGATATGGAAGTGCCTGGAGGAGAATTAAGTTTATATATATATACATATATATATATATATTTATATATGTGTATATATATATATATATATATACACACACACACACATATACACACACATATCTACATATGTGTGTGTGTGTGTGTATATATTTATGTATGTATAAATAGCATGGGGTTTCTTTTTTTAAAAGTGAGACTCAGCTTTATAAATTATTTAAGACCCTATGCTGGGCCCACCCCTTAGGAAAAAAACAGCTATGAGAAAAGATGGATGAAAAATTACTGCCAAGGCCCAAAATACTTATGATGCTTCAACTGGGCTCTGCGTTTTGGTTGTCTGAAAGCAGAGATTAAGTTCGAGAGACACACATGCTCAGGACCTACATAGCAGAGGGATTCTTTTTCCTGGATTTAAACAGCTTCTTTTCTCCAAAAAACTCAAATGTAAAGAATTAAGTGTCATCAAAGCAGGGAAAAACTATAGCTTGGCCCCTGGGGGGAGGAACTAGGTCAACCCTCAGAATGAGGTGTCGCCTGTTCCAGTGAGAGCTAAGGGTTCACAACACGTGGAGACAGATGTAGGCTGCGAGCACCAAGCATTCCTGGGACTACATGGGAGGTGAGGAGGCAGCCACGAACAACTTAAAGAGAAACTGCTTCATATCCCAAGCCTTTACTCTGTGTTATATTCATCTCTCTCCCAACTGGTCTGGGTCTCATCAACTAGGTGTCAGTACACAAGGCTGAAAGCCCAACCCCACAGATAAATGTTGCCTGATGCTATCTGATAAAAATGAGGGAAGAAAAGGCCGGTACGTGTCTCAGCACTGCTCCCTTTGATATTATCTTATGCTAAAGCACAGAGAGCCCCATGGTTCAGAGAGTGATCCAAACAGGAGCCCATTCAAGAGGCACTCTCTCCCCAAACTCTAGGCATCACAGATAAATTCAGTAACCAGAGGAAGGGCTCAGAAGGGTGTGGAAAATGCCATGCTGGTTCATGCAAATAGTCCCTCCCAGCTTTGGTCTCTGAGGCTGGAATCCCTGCTCAGCTTTGGATAAGCAGGAACGGATTGGTCATCATCTGTGACTTTACCTGGAGTCTTCACGAACCGCTTCTTCTGGCCTGTCAAAAAGCAAGTGCAGGTTTGGATGGCAGGGAACAAAGTTGACGAGGAGGCTGAACACTGCATGAAGAGAGGACCAAGCCAATGAGAGAACAACAGCAGCAACAGAAAAGCAAACAAACCCTGCAACAGACCTGATGGGGGATGAGTCGCTGGACGTGGATGAGGTGGGCATAGGGCTGGATGGCGCCGAAAACATGGGCCAAGATGGCGAGAGGGGTGAAGTTGGGCTTGGATTCGGGGGGCTGCAAGACATAACCACCAGAAAACTCGTCAGCACACAGGGAAACCACACGGGAGCACAGGAGGTTCAGGGGAGGCCAAATGACAGGGAGCTGGAGACCGGAGGAGCACTGAAACTGTCCTCAGTGCCAAGTCACATCTCTCCAGACCAAACTCCGTGTCTTCCAAGTAATGCCCGCTCTGGAACTCCTCGGAGTGTTAACATGTCTCTTCGCCCTGCAGAACAACTGCTTCCTAGGTGGCAGGAGCTTCCTCAGTTGGGTCCATTGTGCCTTTGGCCATGGATGAAAAAGGCCCTGAACCCACGTCCATGGGTTCCCACACCCACATCCTATCACCGACCTCCATCTGGGGCAGGGCTAGCTCATAACCAGCCTTCAGCTTCCACCGTGTGAGTGTTTTTAAAGTCGTGCCTCAGCAAAAATGACCATTCTTCTGGGCCACACAGGCCATTCCGCCAGGAAACAATTTCCTGTTTACATTTTTAACGAAACGGGCCGTGTGCCATTGGAGACCCGGAGAAGGACTGCGTTAGAAAAGTGATAGCGGATGGAGGACAGGGCTGGACACACACCTCTCAGGAGAGGGCATACAGCTATGCGCAGGGCCTAGTTGTCCCTCTGAGGTTTGCTCTCCAGGCTTATTCTTTCTTTTTTCATGGATTTTGGGCATTTTGACGCTCAAAGAAAAAGTCTCAGATGGAAGGCAATGAAAAAATGAGGAACTGAAAGCTTAAATTTGTCATTTTGTTTTATTTTTTGATGGGTGGCTGATCAAAAGTTTGGAGAGGACAGGTTGAAATTACTCACTAAAATATGGTTTGTGGATTTTAACTAGTCACGCTAGCCCTTTGACTTATTTCCACAAATTACACAAATAAACATCTTAGTAACTCTGTAAAATTGCATTAAGCCACACATAGTGCAAACAAACATCAATGACTGAGAAAACAGCCCGGAAACCACCCAGCCACAACACCACCTGCAGCCCTGAGCCCCAGCCGGTGGCTGGGTTATGTGGCCCAAGCACTGTACAGAGGTGAAAATGACAGCAATCCGGTTCCAGGGGAACAGACTTTCTAAACATACTGGGATTTAGCAAGAACACATAAATGTCCTGCTGAATGAGACATCTTCAATTCAGAGGAGAGACTCAATAATGGCCTTAATTATCTACAGCTATAAGATAAATTCCTATGGAAATATACAGTAAAAACCCATTGTGTGAGTTCATCAGATAACCTCGGACTCACTGAAAGAAACATTTATTAAATGTCACTATATGCATTATATTTCTAGAATACAAATTTCATGAGCAGGGATTTTTGTTTACTTTGTTTACTGCTGTATCTCCAATGCCTAAAACAGTGCCCAGTAGGATTTCAATAAATAGAGTAAATTAATGAATCTCATTTAACCCAGCCATCTAGTCAAGAGGCACTATTATAATTCCCATTTCATAGATGTGGGAACTTGGGCCAATTTGAGGCTTGCTAGAAGATATCCAGGCTGTAAGCGTCAGGGCCGAGGTTCAGACCCCAGTGCCCTGGCTCCAAGCCCAGGGCTGTTGCCACCACAGTGTACCACCTCTGGGGTAGCAGGACTTGCTCTGATCCTCTAGGCTGTACCAAGCTTCTTTACAGACCCCGCCAGAGCACTAGAAACCTTAACCACTGATTTATGAGTTTCCTTTAGATGCCTACCACATTTGCAGGGGAAAACGGGAATGCAGCAACAGACAGGCCCAGCAAGACTCGACACATTGTAAATTCCAACAAAATCCCCAATTCTGCCTCCAGTCTTGTGTGTGGTAGATTCCTATAGCAGATGGAATTCATATAACAGAAGAGACAGAATTCAAAGAGTATGGCTTTTTTCTCTTTGCCTCAATTATTCCAGCAATAACTACTTATTGAACACATTGTGTGATCAAGACAGTAAGTGGTATACAGCTCAGCATTTACCAAGGTCCCCGACTTGATGAGCTTACAGTGTATTTGACAAGATGGGACAGATTAAAACACAACTGTAATATAAGACAGTAAGTAAGCTTCATCAGCTAAGGGATCAGTTACCCTATGATTAGTTTAATGCCTGCTCCCACACTTGATTCTGTCTTGGGTCCCGGAAGGAAGTGCTGCCTTATTTCTACTGGGCAGTCAGTCCTCGGTTAATCCACAACTGCAGCTGGTAAGAAGGGCCTCGCTTTCTGTCCCCTCCCTACAACTGCCCCCCCTAGATGGTGACCCAGTGGGCAAGGCCTGGCTATTCCAACTGCAGCCCAGCCTGGGAACCCAAATTCTGACCAGGGACAATCTGGAGGTTTATAAGAGCAGCCCAGGCCCAGAGGCCTGAACTAATCTGTTCCTTTGGTCAGTGGCCAACACAGGACAATTAAAAAGTCCTTAAGACCTTTTTTTTTTTTTTTGAGTTTTCTTTTTAGTGGCTTTTCTAAGTAGGAAACACCTCCAGCTTCCTACCTCAAGTGTACCAAGAATCATGCCTTTGGCTAAAGGCATAGTTGGAAACATATTCTATGAACACAATGTGGGTTCTGAATGTTTTTTCACATCCCTGGATATCTAAGTGGTTCTTGGCCACTTAGCACATGGCTGAAATTATCTGGGGGTGCGCTTGGAATGCAGGACGTTCATAACGATTATAAGAAGATACTCTTCAATCTCCAGGTCCATTGCCATAGTATTAACTGTGAATTTTAAGAACTAATAGAATTTCACTTGTTTGCTTGTGTTTTGGTCATAGCAATAACATTTATTTGCCATAAAATAACCACAATCGAAAACTTATTACCACTATGCTTCAGTGTAACAGTAAAATGCATACTCCACAGTACTTCAATGATTTTTTAAACTACGGATTGGAATTATACTCTTTGTTAATTTGTGCTCCAGAGGCACGTCAACAAAACTCAACGTCAACAATACTACTGAACACTGTTATACACCACAATGACTGATGCCTGTAGCAACAGAATGACTGTAAACATATAAATGTTCCTCAAAGAAACAGAGAGCATATCATGTATCAGTTTTGATGCAACTTAGAGAACACACAGGTGGAAAATAAGATGCACAGGGATGACGATAATGGCCCAAGACTGTTTGTATAATCTTATACTCTGACCACAGAAGTGTCTGGCTATAGGTTACTTAAAGTGACAACAGCACTCCTAAAAAAATCCAAGACATGGGCTTCCCTGGTGGCGCAGTGGTTGAGAGTCCGCCTGCCGATGCAGAGGACACGGGTTCGTGCCCCGGTCCGGGAAGATCCCACATGCCGCGGAGCGGCTGGGCCCGTGAGCCATGGCTGCTGAGCCTGTGCGTCCGGAGCCTGTGCTCCGCAACGGGAGAGGCCACAACAGTGAGAGGCCCACGTACCGCAAAAAAAAAAAAAAAAAAAAAATCCAAGACAAAACAAACTAAAAACGGCCAGCTTTGGTATTGACTCTGAAACCTCCAATATCGAATTCTCAAAGTCTCTTTCCATTAATGAGGACAAGGATAACAAATGATTGGTGTTAGGATAGGAGAAAATAATTTTATAACTACAATCTTAGCAGATGATCCCCTAAGGCTTCTCTACAACCTCAGAGTCCAGCTGAATGCCCTAGCACATTTTTCACCCTAAATATTCCTGGGGTCCTGCCAGGCCCCCCACATCAGGGCCCAACTATAGCAACAGCAGCTTAAACTTTAAGGAACACTTGTTGGCCTGGTTTGGGTTCAAGTGGAAGGCTTGCATCGGCTTTAGTTTGCTAGTCCACGGTGTCCTCAAAAGGAGTCACACAGCCCCAGCCAGTCCCTTTGACAGTGACTGGACAGGGAAGAAATAATAGTTTGGGAAGATAAGGCTCAAAGGCCTGGCAGCATGCTGGGATGTGGCTGAGTGTGCAAGTACAGTGTGTGGCAATATCATCAGCTTGACACCCTTCTGTGGTGACTCACTTGACTGATGGGGCATCTGGAGTACCAGCCAGGGCATGACTACCAGGCCGTGGACAGGGCTGTCCCAGCAGGCTCCCAATCTGATCACGGATGTGGCAGACCCTCTCATGGCTCCACAGCATGGGAGTGAAAAACCTGAGCTGGTATAAGATAAGCAGTCGGCAGACCATTAATCTTTAATTCTGATATGCAAAATTACAGATGGCTGTGTAGGAAACTGGGAAATATCACAAGAAAAGCAGTAAAATCACACATAATTTATACTGCTGATAATCACTGTTAACAGCTTGCCAAATTTCTTCACTTGTCTTGGGTGGGGTGGTGTTGCAGATAATACTACATACATAGTAGCGTATTTTTTTCACTTAAGTATTTTCTGATGTCATTAAGTAGCCTTTGATATATTTTAAAAACCATAAAACTCTTTTCCCACTAATGAGGCTAAAAATAACAAACAACTGACATTAGTTCAGAGAAAATAATCTTTAAAGTACAATCTTGGCAGATGACCCCCCTGAAGACCTCTCTACAAACCCCACAGTATTCTCAGACCTACAGGATAGTCTACTGTATGGTAAACCCTGATTTATGTACCCCTTTTCTTATTGTGTACATTCAGATTATCCCTCTTCGGCCATAGTACTGCAACTCACATTCTTGTAGAGGATCACTGCCTGTGTCTCCAATTGTTTCCTTAGCATGAATTCCTGGAAGTCAAATTAGTGAGTCAAAGGCTAGGAGCCTTTTTTAAGGGTCCTGATACATCCTAGCAAATGGCCTTGCAGAAAGGTTCGACTGAATTGCATTCCCACCAACAGCGTATGGGGGCTGCCCCTCCCCTCTCACCACGGCCCCACCAGCACAGAGAACGAGCAATTGAAAAAATCCGATGGACATTTTTCCCCCAGCCCACAAAGGTTACCTTGGACTCTTCTCTTTCCTAGCATTTCCAGTGGTAAAAACAAATACAACTCCTCTCCCGTGTCGTTTCCATCTGCAAGCAATGTTTAATTTTCTAAAGGGCATTCTGCCAAGAAGGTAGTGTGGGGAAGGAGACAGGCAGATGGTTAGAGAGACAGACAACCGCAGCCTGTGGGGGTGCTGAACCCCTGGCCATGTGGCGTGGCTGATCCAAGAGAAACAGGGAGTGGTGGGTGGCTGGCTCAGTCTAGGACTCTCAAAGACAGGGCTAGGTAGGAGGGACGAGGTACACATGGGGAGCCAAAGAGCGTCTCGCCAGCTGCGCAGTGTGGAGAGGTCACAAAACTGGCATCGACGTCTCTCTGCCAGGCAGTGGTCTGAGACCTACGGGCTGGGTTCCCGGTCACGGATCTCAGGCTTGACCTGAATGCTCACTCCCTCAGTCCCCTTTCCCCGTTAGGCCTAGAACGGGGATGGTGCTATTAAGTTCAAGGGGGACTGCCTGTATTTTTTTCTTCTTTCCCCCTATAATGAGAGAGGATAGAAAATTCCATGAAAACCTGTAAAGTCCCATCTTATCTAGTCCTGAATTAGTGACTTCTTCTTCCTTGGAAAATATCCCTTTATGTCTTGAGTTAAAGCACCACAAAAGGAGAGGGAAGATCAAACTCCAGTTGGGAAAACAGGGTCAAAAGGAGTCCTGGTAAGCTGGAGAGTGGTGAATCAGAGTAAATGACACAAAAACCAATTTCTACTTGTTGAAAATTTGAACGTATTCTTTACGTGTCCGCTGAAGCTTTTACAACACAGAAAGCCTATCTATGTCCTGAATTTTCAGTATGTGCTTCACGACTTTACAAGAGGAAAAGTCCACATGCCCCCAAGTTGCACTGCTCTGTATTCTTTTCTGACTCTTACAAGTATGCACAGTATTTACAGATTCTTTCCCCACATCTAATATAATTTAATACACATTTTTATTCAGATAATAACAGAGTCCTGATTCTTATTTTAATGAGACTAGCTGGTGAAATCCCCTTAAGGCCTAAGCAATTATATGCAATTGCTTTGAAAATAGTTTTTAAATAATTTGCTTTTAAAATAGCTTGACAAGTCTACAGGGCAGTGGTTCTGTTTTTCCAGCTTTTCAAAAAAATTTCTGAAGTTTAAGTTCCAAATAAGTTTCAAACTCAGATGGAGTATGTTGGAAAAGGCATATAATTCTGAGATTAAATAAAATCCAAAATCTTAGAATAGAGAATCTGTTATCCTTAAGGTTCCTCCAAGTCAATAAATCGAACCCTCTCATGCACAATAACAAAGAAGTACAAGGTAGAGGAAACAACTCTGGATAGGAAGTAAAGATGCCTGGACAATGGTCTCAGTTCAACTGCTCACTGCAGGGGAAAAACCCTCAAGGGAAAGAAAGGACCAGCAGGGTAAATGGAACAGACGCCTCTATTGTGCTCTGCGCTGCACAATACTAATCGAGGGGAGTATTCTTTCCTCGTAATTAAACCTGAGGATAGCCCCTCAATCTTCTTCAAAATCACATTTCAGCTACATCAGAACTGGTTCTTAAAAAAAAATGTATTTACTTTCTTTCAACTAAATAACCTCACAATTTATGAAGTTATTTTTAAGGAAACGCAGAAGCGTTTGGGGAGCACTTCGAAGGGTCTATAAGGTGACATTTGCTACTTCAAAAGACTGGAACGGTTGCCGAGAAATCCCAGCATCTCCT
This sequence comes from Tursiops truncatus, assembly GCF_011762595.2. Taxonomy (NCBI): domain Eukaryota; kingdom Metazoa; phylum Chordata; class Mammalia; order Artiodactyla; family Delphinidae; genus Tursiops; species Tursiops truncatus. The sequence continues at coordinate 119,371,684 of NC_047036.1, read as the reverse complement.
TACTATACCGAGTGCAGTACAACTGTCATTCTCTATATAGTGAAGATATTGCAAAAACAAATGTATTCACTGTAACTGAAACAGAAAAGCAATAGTGCCACTAGATTCAATCCTCTACTATCCTGAGGCATAACTTAGGTTTGCTCTAAAGTCACCATTCTAATGCTGGGTGTGTTTAAACTAATCTTAAAATTTACAAGCAAGAAACTGTAACTGCCTCAGGGGATTGAGAATGGGGACTGGGTACACAGGCACAGACTGGACATTCACTTTATATTTTACATTGGTTTATACTGTTTGAGTTTTTAAATCGTAAGCCTATATTATTTTATAATAATAGTGGAAAGCACTCTTCTATAAATGGCACTAGGATAACTGGATATCTATATGGAAAAAGTGACACAACCTCTACCTCATATCATACCTAACAAATGATTTCCTGGTGTATTACAGGTCTAATTGCCAAAGGCAAACAATAAATGAGGGAATGCCTCTGAGAACTTGGGTTGGGATTTATCCAACAGGGCATAAAAAGCACTAAGCATAAAGGAAAATACTGATATACACGACTACATTAAAATAAGAAATTTTATGTATCAAAAGACAACCTTAAAAGAGAGTAAAAAGACAGCCTACAACATAAAAATACATAAGGGCACATACAAGACTATACACAGAACTCCTACTGATCAGTAAGAAAAAGGTAGACCACCAAGTGGGAAATGGGCAAGAAACTTGAGCAGGGACTTAGAAGAGAAAATGCAAAAGAAGGGGGCTCACCCTTTCTGTAATGCAGGAAGCGTAGATTAAAACCACAGTGAGATGATCCTGCTTACCTACCAGAACGACTAAGATAGCTAATATCAAAATGCTGAAAATACCAAGTGTTTACAAAACATGGAACAACTGCAATTCTTACACTTTGCTGGAGGAGGGGTGCAAACTCCTCCACCCACTCTGGAAAACACTTTGGCCTTATCGAGCAGAAATGAAGCTATCATTCTCCATGACCTCACAGTTCATTCCCAGATGTATACCTAAAGCAGGGGTCCCCAAACCGGGACTGCACGCGGCCTGTTAGGAACCGGGCCGCACAGCAGGGGATGAGTGGCGGACGGGTGAGAGTGAAGCTTCATCTGCCACTCCCCATTGCTCCCTGTTGCTCACATTACCACCTGAACCGTCCCCCTGCCCCCACCCCCCAGTCCGTGGAAAAGCTGTCTTCCATAAAACTGGCCCCTGGTGCCAAAAAGGTTGGGGACCACTGCCCTAGAGCACAGTGTGTATATATGAGAAGACATATATGAGAATGTGTACAGCAATTTATCTGTAAAAACAAAAACTGGAAACAAGCTAGAAGTTGAGCACAAGTAGAATGGAGAAATAATTTTAGTATATTAATGCAATTATGCATTCTGCTACAATGAAAATAAATAAATGAACTACAGCTACATGAATGACTTTTAAAACTGTTGAGCAAAAGAAGTCAGACTCAAAATAATAAAGCAAAATATTCATTTTAGGGGTGCACCAAGTCAATCATTACTTGCAGATTCTGCAGTTGTGAATTCACCTATTTGTTAAATTTATTTGCAAGTCCAGAATCAGTACTCAAGGTGCCTTCATAGTCATTTACGGACACACACAGAGCGATGAAAAACTTAAGTCACCCTGAGTCACCCAACATGCACATTCCCAGGTGAGGTCAAGCAAAGGGACGCTCTGCCTTCTGTTCCAGCTCTGTAGTGTCCCTACGTGCAAGAAGGCTGTGACATGCCTTACAAAGAAAACATGTGCATGACTTATAGCGCTGTTCGCCCTGAGTTTAATGTTAATGAAGCAATAGTAATATTAAGTAAGGTGTCTTTAAATAGAAACCCATGTAAAACAAGGTTATGTACTGATGGGTTGACAAAAAAGTTGTAACCAGAGGCTTGTAGGAACCTAACCCTGTATTTCCTGTAGGAGCAATGGTATGATATTCACTAATTCAGTGTCTGTGGTTACTTCATGGACTGTTACTATTGCAAATAACAAGAACCTGTATCAAAGAGCTAAAAATATAAATAAAAACAAGGAATTGATTACTGTAAATATCAGATTAGTGGTTACCCCTGTGGGGAAGGAGAGGACTGTGATAGGGGAAGAGAAAGTGAGAGATGTGGGTGCTTCTGGGGTCCTGGCAAGGTTGTATTTTTGACCTAGGGGGCAGTTGCTAAACAGTAATTTGTGAAGTTGTATAATACATCTCACGTACTTTTCTATATAATAAAAAATACGTGCAAACCTACCTTAAAACACTTAGGGACAGTAAGTATATCAGTGTATTAACAGCATTCTCTGGGTGATGAGAGTAAATGTAATCTTCATTCTTTGTGCTTTTAGAATATTTTCCATATTTTCTACAATTAATATGTTACATTTAAAACCAAAACAATTAATACATGTTAACAGAAGAAATACTCTCCCTAATCATACAAATGGCTACTTTTATTCTCTAAAGGAAGGATGTTTTAATAGGGGCAAAATGACAATTCCGTCATTGTTGCACCAATCCGTGGTTTAGGTTGCACGATACAGTTGGCAGTTCCCAACTGTTTTTACTGTTTTTCTTCTTTTTCAGTCAAATACAATCAACAACTATTTACTGAGTGCCTTCCATATGCAAGAACTAAATTTCCCATCCTTCTGTCCTCACTGAGGAATTATGTTGACTCCTCTAGAGCCTTTTTTATTGGTAAAGTTATTACAGTAAATCAGTGGTGTTTTCCTTTCCCCCGCGCATGGGGAAGTCGAGGAAGGACATCTCTGATGTCGCATTCTGAGTCTGCGGACAAGTTAACAACACTGGCTGAAAGTCCTTGGCCATCTGGCATCCCTTTCTATACGGTCTGCTTTCAGGGAGTACTTCCTGTTTGGACTAGGGAGAGGAAAAGGAGGGAAAAGGATTTAATAAGACTCTAAATGTCCACTGATGAAAACAAAGGAATATCTAAAATTAGAAGTGGTGGCCCAAGATACTTGGGTGGCCTACCAGTAACCCTAGGGAAAGAGGATTCCTTGAAAAAGGAGCCTAAAATATTTCACTATGTTCACTACTCTCAGCAATAGAAAAAGCACTTCTGCTAAAGATAATATCCAGGACAATTAAATTAAACTCCTACAACACACAAAGCTTGGTCCGGATACCATGAAAGGCGTATGAGGCAAAGAGATAAGGAGACATGAACTTTGATGCTAAGGCCATTGGACTTTTCTCCCTGCAAGCAAATAGCTGGCTTCTCTCAAATTCTAGTGTTTATTCTTTAGTCTAAACATGTGGAAAATTGTTTCTGATCCGATTTTAACCTCCTCAAACGTCTTCCCCACTCCATTTGTATCATCTATCCCTGGCCTTGCTCCTTCGGTGTGACCATACCCAAACCCCACTTTCTCCCTACCACCATGCTTGCCCTCCACAATGGCTGGCTCAGGCGGCAGCCCAGAAATGCAATCTCACTGGGCTTCGTGGTGATTTTCACCCCTTGTTCATTTGGTTCTGGGGAGCTTATTGACTGGACTGGAAAAAAACTTTAAATGATTTTCCAGCAAAGTCACCCTTTCCAGTGGAAAAAAAGAGTTTTAACATCTGTGAACAAAAACAAACTGAAGGAAAATGATTTATATATTCTCTAGTTCTTGTGCTCCAAAGCCAAACACCCACTAAGAATTCAATGAAAACAGACACACCAAAGTACCATTAATTCTAATCTCACAAAATTAAAATTTCTATTTTTTTCAGATCTGAGGTAGATACAAATTTACTAGGAACAATCTATGAGTGACTAAGCCAATTTACAATGTCAACAAGAGTTTTCAATACAGAGTGCTTACCCTAAAAGAACCATTCGTGGTGATGATTTCAAAATGCAAATCTGATCATGTCATGTCTTTGCATAAAATACTCACTCAATGATTCCGCATTGTTTCTAGGGTGAAGACCAAGGCCTTCCTACCTTGACTACTCTAAGAATCGCTAGCCTGGCTTCTTTACCTTTTACCACTTGAATCCATCCTACTGCACATCATAACTACATGAACCTCCTAAGCACATAGCTTAATAACTACTTGTTGAATGTTGTTCAACAAATAGCATTTTCCCACTCATAAGCTCACCAATACCTACTGCATGTAGAATAAATGGCTTGCCCTAGTCGAGTGGGATATGTAGTCACAATTTACTCGTGCCCACCAGTTTTCCAACTCCCGTTCTTCTGGTTCATTTGGAGAAGTTCTTCGAGACCCCAAGCAATACAGGTGGGTCCAGTGTCCCACCGATGTCACCGTATTGGCAGGCATGTGATCCAGGCCGGCCAGTGAGAGGACCCCCCCTTCCTCCTGGCCACAGTGGGTCAGTGATGGACAGGTAACTGATCACAGTTCATCCATGGGGTCTAATGTATGAATGCTCTTCTTAATGGATGCAAAATCTAAATGTATTGGCTGAGAGTAACCAGAGATCCTTTTTTCCTATAACATGGCAAACATCTGTCTGCAAATGAAGTTTTGTTTTGTTTTGGTTTTTAAAAGAGGGAAGAAGAGCCAAGCAAAATAATAATTTGGGCTCCTGGATTCAATTGTGCTCGAGGTTAGATTCGCCCTGAGATTTCCCAAAATTGTAAGCTTATAACTTCCACTTTTTCCCTAAGCTACTTGGGTTTCTGTCATTTGAAGGTCTTTCACAAGACGTCCTCAATGCTCTTCTTTGCAGTCATTACTTGCCTCCAAGTCAGCAAACTTTCTTAAGGGCCATTTGGTAAATATTTTAGACTGTGGAACAACAGGCAAAAATTAAGGGTATTACATAGCTACTTACATAAACATTTAAAATGTAACAGTTTAACAATGTAAAAACCATTCTTATTTTATGAGCTGTAAAGTAAAAATAAAAACAAACAAACAAACAAAACCAAGGTGACAGGCTGGATTTGGACCATGGGCCATCGTTTTCCAACCCCTCTTGTAGTCAAACTGGTTTACACGAGCCATGAGCATGCTGTAAGCCTTTCACTGCAATGTTCTTGCTGGTGATGTTTTTCTCCCCTGGAACGTCTCTTCCCTTGCCACTAACTACTACCCAGCCACCACTCAAAGCCCATCTAAATGTGAACTCCCACCTGAGGCTTCTCTGATACCGCAACAAAGTGAGGTCTTTCTCCCCTGAATCCTCGAGGACTCTATTTCTCTTCCAGTCCTGACCCTACCTTGCATTGTAGTTCTCCTAATCCTCTTGCAGCTCTTGCACACTGGGAATGCTTAGTCAGTTTCTTTGGAATTGACAGTATCTAAAGGCTACACTGAAAAAACAAAACAAAAAAAAAACCCCAAGAAACAAAAGAACTCCATAGGATCGAAGTAATCAGTAAAGGTTTATGGATCCACCAGAAGCACAGGGTAAGCCACGGAAGCCAGACATTTCTGAATCAGAATTATCTGACATCATAAAACAGAACAGCTCTCACTCCAGCGTTGCCATGACAGCTGTAGTACAGCCACTTGTTTGCTTGTCTAGGGTGGTTATGCCGAACAAGTACGACAGAAGGGGCATTTTGGACATTTCGGGCCTGGTGGGGCGGGAGAGGGGCACGCTAGTCTAGGGTTTGATGGACTCCTGTGTCTCAGTCTGCTCACTCGTGTGAGCAGTCAGCAGTCCCTTCTGACTGCTGCATAGTGTTGCCCAAACTCAGTCATCTGGGCCTCGGCCTCCAATCTTCTTACCATTGTATGTGTTTTAATATAACAACAGATACTATAACATATAGTATATAATATTAATATATAACATTTTAATGTTTTTCTCTAAATTGATCTTCTTAATAAAACAGAAGCATCTACGTTAGTCCATTCTAAATAATAAAACCTCACTATTATTAAAATGAAGAAGAAAAATTCACCCAGGCACCATTTAAAACTTTCCAGTACCTCAGTGCCACAAGGCTCACATTTCGGACATTTCTGTTCTCAGTTACCAATCTTTTTATTTCCTCTTGCAGAAACATAGCATCTATTTTCCCAAGATCTATTTAATTACCCCAAAGAGCGAAATTATTTAATAAAAAATGTGTATGTCTATTTCAGGCAAGGTGTTGACAGTCATTTAATATTTTTCCCCTCTTAACTTTGATATCATTTGTCTATACTATCATCATCATCATGTCAACATTCACTTACTGTGTTTTGCATTCCTGTGAGAGCAGGATTTTTAAAGGTAGCTTTATTAAGGGATAATGCTATGAAGCTGACTCCCTATTTTAAGTGTACAACATGGAGAGAGTTGTGTAATCATCACCCATAATCCAGTTTTTTAATGCTTCTAGCAGCCCCAAAACGTCGCTCCTGCCATTTGCAGACAAGCCCTGCTCCTGTAACCAGCCACGGGCAACCACCGATCTACTTTCTATCTCTAGAGATTTGTCTTTTTCCAACATTTCACCATAATGGAGTCATACAATGTGTGATCTTCTTTGTCTGGTTTATTTCACCTGCAGATGTTTATAGTGGGCCAACAGCTTTCAAAAGGCAGGTGAAATGAAGATGGTAACAAACACTGAGTACTAACTTTTACTGAATACTCGGTATGTACCAGTCATTCTGCCAAGCTTTGGGAGGCATTACCTTATTTAATTTTTCCAAACAACCTCAGGAATAGGTACTATTATTCTCATTTTTCAGATGACAAAACAGAAGCTCATAAAGTTTAAGGATCTTTGCTTCAAGTCAATCGTCTAATTAGTGGATGAGCTGGGATTTGAAACTAGCCCTAACTCTTAGCCACTGCGCTATCTGCCTGGTGTTTAAAAAAAAAGTCTCAAGATGAAACCAACTGAGATTTTCCTTTTAAAAAAAAAAAACAACCAAAAACCAAACTAACAAACAAAAACTTTTCAACTCACAGGAGAAAGCAATATAGAGTTCACGGTGCTAGGGAAAAAGCCTTTGAGGGTGCCTGGAAGGGAAGGTTCACCACAGCGGGCACTCCAGCACCTGCTCAGCACAGCGAGCCTCCACGGGGCACAGACCGCCCCCCCACCCCGCCGCCCCACCTTCTAGGCTCACTGCTCCTGCCTCCCAGGCAAACCGGAAGCGGCCTGCTCCTCGCAGTACCCTTCATTATATACGCCCTTGCCCTCAATCTACTGCAGCCTTTTCACTTTGTTTAGAAAGCATGCATTGGAAGACATAAAAAATAATATATTTAAGGCTGTTTATGAGCAAATTTCCTCCAAAAGCCTCAACCTGGTCCATTTGTGCCATCTGTTACAAGGGAAACTAGAAACCACCTGTCTGTCTGCCTGAGCTCTGCTCTTATCAAGGAAGTTGTAATTACCTCTTTGGTGAAGGATTTGAATCATTACAGTAAATCCCTTATTCAGCACATATTGTATTAGGAAGGCATTCTGACCCTAAAACCCAGGGTTTTTATCCCCTTGCCCTGCACAGATGCAATAAAACCTCAGCTCTTCAAAGCCTGGCAGAGTGAACTGTGCCTTAATCTTGTTTGTTATTCAATGCTAAATATTTACTAAACAAATATTTCCTGCACACTTAACTACACAGCAGGTGCTTTGCAGGCACCTGGAACACAGCAGAAAACAGGTGGAGAGAGGCTTCTGCTCTCAAGCAGCTTATGTTCACTCACAGTGAACTTGAAGGCAGGGTGTGAGCACAGGCTGGGTGGAGGGAAAATATCAAAACATCCATTTGCGTTCCTCATCTGATCCTTATAAGATCTGTATTTTATAGATGCTTTCTGATGTGTATAAAACAATGAGTAGGATAGGTAAATACTTTATAAATAGGTAAATAAAAACAACAGACACGTATTAGAGGTACCTGCCCCAAATATTTTTTTCTGATAGTATTTTGATCATCTTAGTGATTAAAATTGTTTAGGAAACACTATTCTTGTGTGTGTGTGTGTGTTAACAGACAAACAAGTAAACAACACATCACTTTAGATGGTATTAAGAGCTATGAAGAACATTTAAAAAGCAGTGTGAAGGTGACTGCCAAGTGGGAAAGGGTGGGTGGGGTGATTTGAATTCCACGGATGGGTCTGCTTCTTTCAGGAGTAACATCTCAGCTGAGAGGTCCACGCAGGAGAGTGCTCAAGCCTCCTTCTCTTAAACACCAGAGCATCTTTTAATTTTAACCATTTGGGATTAAAACAAAAACCAAGCCCCATTTCCTCCTAAGCACCCTCACAGTCTCTTTGCTTAATCATAGAGCCTTTTCCTGGAACACCGTGTGAACTTAATGGAAAGGGTCTCAATTTTGAAGGGAAGAACTATTGAAAGAAGATCAGTAGTAAAGGCTGTCCTGGCTATAGCAGAATTCCCAGTAGTGGCTGGTAACAGCCAAACATAGATTTTCTGCAAGAAACTGTTTCCTCGTAAAGCTAAAAAGTCATTCCTTTGGGGGAAATAAGTGTGTGCTTTTTCAATGAAGTCTCTATGTGCCCTAAAATAAGTATGTTGCTTGGCTCTTTTCAGAAGAAAGAAATCACATAAATCCCAAACCAACCGACAAACAGCCTGCAGATGTCTCTTCCCTTGTGTGAACTGCCACATCTCCAGGTCCCTACAGAACCAAGCATGAGGTTAGACACCCTAGATATTACACCTCGGTTTTCTGGATCACTCTTTCACTACCTGAGGTATGTAACATCTCTGAAGTTCTACTCACTTTTTGTCACTATATGCACGTGAATTCGCCTAGAAGGGTATTTGCGGTAAGCCTTCTACCATGTCATCCTCCAAGGCCCACACCATGTCTCTGCCAGATCCTCTCCTCATCATCACCCAGGCTTATAGGGACAAGATAGTACTCTGCACATACTTAACCTTTCTCTCATCCTCCCAGGAAACTATGGAAAGGAAAGGAGAATCTCCCCAAGGGAAGACTATTGCAAATCATACAATTTAGGAAAATACAAAAATGAAAGCGAATAAAATGTATTTTCCAAAATAAGAAGTTCTTGCACCATCACGTAGCTGAATGAGTCCAGCTGGGTTGGAGCCTAAAAATCTGTATTTAAAAAATGTTCTCCTCACTGCCCACAACTCCAACCCCAGCCCTGTGGTTCTGATATGCAAGCAGAGATGGGAACCACTGATCCTTGGCTTCTACAGAGTTCCAAGTCAGCTTTGGAGATTACTAGCAAATGGGAACACACCAGGGACTTAGTAGCACGCACCTTGGTGATTATTTTCTTCCTATAAAATTTCTGATTTATTCACATGGATCTTGTTATTATTTTTGACACAGCAAGTATGTGTAAACTTGTTCGCCAGTGTCTTAATAAAGTGTCAGTGCTTATCTGTGATTTGGTCAAAAGAACTGAAGGAGTTCTGAGGAGACGGATCAGTTTAAGCTGGAGGAGTTTGGGAAAGTTTCCCTTGAGTTGGAAGGTTCCCATTTTCCATTTTGGGGTTTCAGATTAACGGGGGCTGTGGTCAGCCTTGCAGCTGGAAAAGGAGAATCAGTGTCCAGGGCAAAACGAGCCCCCCGCTCTCTGCTGAAACAAGACGTGGCAACAGCATATACACAGGCTTGCTTTGAAAATAACAACTCCCACTGGTGTAGACTGCTTACAACCCTCCAGGCTCTGGGCCGAGCACTTTTGGTCTCTGCCTCGTCCCAATAACCCAAGAGGGCCGCCCTGACTTTGCAGAGGGGTAAGAGGAAGTTTGGAGAGGTTGAGTCGTTTTCTAAGAGCCAGAAAGCGGGGGTGCTGAGACTGAAGTGAGGCAGCCTGACTCCAGTACAGCCTCTTCTGAACGCCTGTGCCCGCCGCTCCCCTCCAGCCTCCCCCGGCCCCTCACAGAGTCCTGGGCATGCATACTCCACAGGCGAGGCGCACAGAAGTGCCTGGAGATGGCTGATGCCAACACAGTGAGCCCACTTAAAAGGGAATTTGCTTGAAGCGCCCTAGAATCTGTTAAAGCAGGTAAATCCCAGTTCCAAGATCAAATGTTACAAATAACATTACATAGAAAATAAAAGAAAAACGGTTTGGGAGCCTCTGAACACTTTCATTGGTTGTCTGTTTTCAGAGAATCCCTGCCGTATTTGATAAACAGACTTCTAGATGAAAACACTATCCTTAACAATAGTGAATTAACAGTTGAGTGCAAGAGTCTGGGGTCAGACAAGGCTCCAAAACTGCTTTGAATCCTGGTTCTGCCACTTATTAGCCGTGTGACCATGGGCAACTGTGCCCCTCATTTTCCTCCCCTGCTTAAAATGGGGATAATCAATAAAAGCTCTACCTCAGAGGATTGGTGAGAATTAAAGGGGATCATACACATAATACACTTAGCATACTGAAGCTTGGTACGCCGTAAGCATTCACTAAATGGTAGCTATGATGATTAGGATATGCTCGACTTGTCCTGAAAAAGTGATTCTTCTATTTTAAAATGAAACGTGGACTTAAGGACGCAGTACTTGTACCATCTATAAATCCGAAGGCACTGATGCAAACAGAAGTGAAAATGAAGATGAAACTGCACCAGTACCTGCACCAAAAGGAGAGAAAAAGTAATCTGCCTCCAGTTCTAGGGCTTTCATCCCAGGATCATTTCCCCTCTTAGCATAGCCCTGTCACTTGTGTCTGCACAGCAAAGCCCCCAGTGGAAAACACACAGAGGCAAGTTCAGAGGCGCTTGGGTTATGTTACCAGGGCAGATCAGTCCACTGGGATCAAATAACCTACGCCCAAAGCCCAGAAGTTCATGTTCAAGTGGAGGTGTCAATACTGAGCTGTGGCTCATCTAGGGACCTTAATTAAGCCCCAGCCTCTTTTTCAGGGCAGGCCGACAGGAGGTGTCTGTTTTTCCATCGGCTCTCACAGAAAAGCTGGTGGTGTTACGGAAAGTGGGCCTGGGAAGGTGGGCGGACAGGCACTGCCCACCGGCCCACACTCATTCTGGGCGTGTCTAGGGAGAGGATCTGAATTCCCGGGTGCACTTGTGACAGCCGCCGGAGAAGCCCACGTGGAGAGGGCGGGTGAAGAGACAGAGTAATAGGATAACACTTCCTTCTTGGCGTGCGCCTTCCCCCAAGGATGATTACACACTCTTAAAAGCAGCACCACATAGGTTTCACACAAAAGCTGCTGGAGATGGTGTTGCTCATTCTTATAATATTCTGCAAGGTGAGCAGCCAGGGTCGCCATCATTAAGTGGACAAGGTAGGCTGAGCCAGACCCTCGGACATTAGGGCTCAATGAATGGCTTAGTTTCTTGGGATGGTGGGCAGGCCACTGCAGCAGCTTCCCTTCCTTCTTTGCCTTCTAAGCCACGGGTTTCTCAACATCTAACTTCCCCATCCCTGTCTTCACCCCTCCGCCCACAGGCTAAACACTGGTTCTTTAAATAGGGAGGCTCTTTCAGGAAGAAAGGCGTAGGGAAGACTCACTGAGAAACTTCCCACAGGGAATGCAAGGTTGAGTGGGAAGAGTTAAGGGCTCTAGGAGCAGGTGGAGTGAGGGCGGGAATCCTTCCGACTTCATCTCGCTCTCCTTTGAAAACCAGGGAAAATGTTACCCCAAAGGGCCTCAGTGAAGACTGCATGAATCTATATCCACAAAGGGCCGGGTGCCACATCCGGCACTAGAAAGCACCCCCATAATAGCAAGCATTGATAACTTCCTGAGCTTGACAAACTAGCAGAATTAAGGAAAGGAATAAATAACCTTAGGTTCTGGGCAGTTATATCTGCCTTTCCAAAGTAAAACTAACCAGGAAGAAGGATGCCAGGGCTTTGCTTCATTCACACATCCAAGGCCAGCTTATTTTCTCTCCTCCTTCCCACCCCATGGTTTTTGGTAAAAAACAAAAACAAAACCAAAAAGGGGGCATGTCCCAAAATATATATTTTTTAATACATAAACATTTATTTTTTTAAATACAGACAGAAAACCTATTGTTCCTGTTTCTAGCTATAAAAGCAATTTGTGCTCAATGTAGAAATCAAAGAAACAATGAAAGGCAAAAATAAAACTAAATACAACCCTCAAAATTAAAAATAAAACTACCAAATGATCCAGCAACTCCACTTTGAAGAAAACGAAAACACTAACTTGAAAAGATATCTGCACCCCCATGTTTATTGCACCATTATTTATAATAGCCAAGATATGGCAACAACGTTAAGTGTCCGTCAATGAATGAATGGGTAAAGAAGTTGTGGTACATATACACAATATTATTTGGCCATAAAAGAGAAAGAAATGGTGTCATTTGTGACAACGTGGATGGAACTTGAGGGCATTAGGTTAAGTGAAATAAGTCAGACAGAGAAAGACAAATACCATATAATCTCATTTATATACGAAATCTAAAACCAAACCCAAAAAGTCCACTGAGCTCATAGATAAAGAGAACAGATTGGTGGTTGCCAGAGGCAAAGAGGTGAGGGGTGAGGGGTGAGGGAAATGGAGGAAGGGGGTTGAAAGGTACAAATTTCCAGCTATACAGTAAATAAGTCATGGGGTGTAATGTATAGCATGGTAACTACAGCTAATAATACTTTTTGCATATTTGAAAATTACTAAGAGAGTAGATCTTCAAAGTTCTCAACACAAGAAAAAAAATTTTGTAACTATGTATGGTGTTGAATGCTAACTAGACTTACTGTGGTGATCATTTTGTAATATATACAAATATCAAATCATTATGTTGTACATTTGAAATTAATATAATGTTACAGATCAATTATACCTCAATAAAACAAAAAACTAAACAAAACCAACTATCAACATTTCCGCCCACATGTACCACATGCCGACTGTTTTAGAACCTTTACATGTATACATATGCATTCATGCGTATTTGTTTTGCCCATTAAAATGGCACCATAGCTTACATACTCTTTTATTCTGCTTTTTTCAATGAAGTAGTTTATTATAAAAGTATTTCCATGCCAATAAAACTGATCAACAACATAATTTTTAATAGTTTCACTGTAGTCCGTGGCTGTGTGATAATTACCAAATTATCGTCATTGTTGGACACTGAAATTCTTTCTTTTTTTTTGTTGTTGTTATAAATAATACTGTGATGAAAGTCCATCCACCTCTGCAAATACCTGTGATTATTTCCTTACGATAAATACTTACTGAGTCAACGGGTTAGGGTTAGCCCATCTGAAGCCATCTGACCCATTTCCATACTATGCCCAAGAAAGGTCATGCTGTTTCAGAATCCCACCCACAGCGGGGCAATTTGGTCTCACAAATGGACCTCCCCTTCTTCGGTCTCTTGGGTATATGGATTTTGTTGCTTCTGTCAAACGAGCCCATCAAACCACTGAGACAAAAATGGGGCTGATCTAATCTAGGTTCAAATCATTCCTCCAAAATAAATGTGAGCTCTAAGAGGAGACTGCTCTGAACCACTGCAGTGTTTCAGAACAAGGGGGTGGTGAGAGAAGGCAGGGGAGGTTTGTTCTGCCTCAGCCTCTTCTCCTGAATTGAGAATTACTGGCTTCCTCCAGTCCATCAATCAGCAAGCCGTGTCTGAACACTGAACTACAGCAAGGGAATGAATGAGCTTATATATAGTAGGTACACACATGCTGAGCACAAACGTGACCCTGGAGACACTCCGGCAGGTAAAATGTCCTTTCATAACCCTCATGGACTCAAGGGGGAATGTTCCTCATGCATTTTTTTTAAAAAGGGGAGACAAAAGGATATGTGATAAAAAATTAATCTGGGTTGAAGGCTCAAATATTCATAATGAGTATTTCAGCTAGTTAAAAAGAGGCATTTCTCCAGCTCCCGATGGTCAAGAAGGGACAGCTGGCATTTTGGAGTTGGCAAATTCCTCCTGAAAGATCAATGTTGTCTCTGTATTTGATAGACTGATCTGGTCTAAGGTTTATTTGTTGACATAGATAATGTAATATTCAGACCATCAGCGTGTGCACACATATGCTATTTTCCCTTAACCCCTTTGCCTCCGTGAAACTTTCAGAATCTGAATGCTTTACCCACGTAGTGGACAGTCAGAGTTTCTGACCAGGGGCAAAGGGAACTTCAAATGAGGTGGCTACCAGGCAAGAGGAAGAGACAGAACAAACAGTGTTCAAGAACTACAGGTTATCCAAAATTCTACTGAAACTAAGAAAACGGAGTCCTTCCGCAAGTGCCTTCTACCATCTCCCCCATCAGAATCTCTGCCTGGACCACAGAGCGAGGCTTGTTTCGATGTCTGCGAGGAGCAGGGTCACTGCCGTGGAGCCTCAGGGCTTACACTGGTAACTGGGGGCCTGTGCTGGACACCTAGGCTCGGGTGAGGGAAGCCATTCCCCTGGTGCGCCTTTGCCCATAACCAGAGGCAGTGAGTGGTCCGGGGGAATTTCCACTGGGGGGGCGGCTGCTGCTTTCTGGGTAAAGAAAGGGAAGGGAAGAGCTTAAGAAATGAGTTGCCTGGGCTTCCCTGGTGGCGCAGTGGTTGAAAGTCTGCCTGCCGACGCAGGGGACGCGGGTTTGTGCCCCGGTCCGGGAAGATCCCACATGCCGCGGAGCAGCTGGGCCCGTGAGCCGTGGCGTCCGGAGCCTGTGCTCCGCAATGGGAGAGGCCACAACAGTGAGAGGCCCGCGTACCACAAAAAAAGAAATGAGTTGCCTGGAGCCAACTCATTCTGCATGCTGTTCCCCAACAGATGACGGACTGTCGGTGCGTTTTGCAACTGCTCAGGGTGGGGGGCAAACTCCCAGTGGGTTAGTGCCAAAGCCCAGGGCCTTGTGTCCTTCCAGAATACTAGCTGAGATGAGTGAAGAGTAGTAATAGTTAATATTTACACAGGGCTCATTTCAAGGCAGGTCACGGAGGGCTCTGTTCTCATTATCTCCTCAATTCCCTGCCACAAACCCAGCAGATGAGGAGCCTAGATATATGAATTTGGTGTTCTGGAAAATCACAGAAAATCTTCCAGGACATTTTTTTTTTGCTCTGGGTCTACCCCAACCCACCTCCTGCCCTCATCTCCGGAAGTACTCGGCCAGGTGTTGTGTCTACATGTTTTGAGAGGTTACACTGCCACCAGAAACAGCCCAAATTCCCCGATAGGCCCTATCCAGGAAAAGAAACAGGCTCATGTGCCGCTTTTAAATTGCATGGGGTATAGGAGAAGAACTCTAAAACCAAACTAGTCATCCTGATGCCGATGTGTTGGGTTCAGACGGAGTCAACAAAACTAGGTGAGCATACGCCCGTCAGGGCTCTCAGCAAGTGGCAGCATCAGCTTCCCAAAGGACCTGTGCTCTAAAGGATCAGGCGCACTATGATTAACCGAGGGCCACACCGTGCAAAAATAGTTTCCTTGACGTGATTTATGGAAACAACTACTTACAAAGGATTTGAATTTGAGAATGGAGTGGCTAAAGATAGAGAGACTATTTACTTAGGAACTGGCATGGCCAGGCCACCATCCAGTGAGAGCAAAGGATTTGTCTCTATTTCTAGGAAACTTCAGGACATCCTGGCCTGACACATCGGGTGACGAGTACATAAAACTCAGTCGCTATGCGGCTAATTTCTAGGCCAAGTACTTCAGGCAGGTGAGAAATTATCTTGTACATCTTCCGTGTTAACGACAAGCTCTGGATAAAGGAATTCTTAGCTCATGAACAAACAAGTTTTATTTTTTTCAAAACAAAAATGGATTTATTTAACAAACAGTTATGAAGCATCTGCTCTGAGCCAGGCCTTATCCTGGGTGCTGGGGGTCCTATGATAGGCAAGACAGTATGATGCCTGCTCTCATGGGGTTTAGAGCATCTCGAGGAGAGATGGACAGGTAAGTAAGTGAGTTATGAGGCAGGATAAGATTTCAGACGGAAAGCGCTATGAAGAAAATAAAACGGGGAGATGGGGTAGACAGTGATGGGTGGGGGTCAGAAGGGTCAGGGCAGGCTGGGGCATACGAGGATCACGGAAGAACCTTCTAAGGCAGCAGGAACAGCTGTTGCTAAGGTCATGTGGCACGAACGAACTGGACTTGTACAAGGAACGGAGTAAGCACAGGAGCATGGCAAGCAAGGAGACAGCCATGTGAAGTGAGGCCGGAGAGGTCAGGTAAGGTAGTCAGCAAGGGCCAGGTCACGTAGGCCAGGATACAGAGTTGAGATTTTATTCTGTGTGCAACTAGAAGGCACTGGAGAGTTCTAAACAATTTCCTGAATCTGAAGCGTTAATAAACATTTGATGTATTTATAGAATTAAAAATTAAGAAACAAAACAAAACAAAACAAAACCACCCGCCCCCGAAAATCTCAAAGGTGAGTACCATTTCCTAAGTGGGAAGCCCAAATTCTACTTTTTGCAAAACTGATTGTCCAGAAATCTTTTTCAATGTATTTTATCTGTCTACTCCTTCCTGTAAAAAACAAATTTGTATTACTAAGTTCCAGGCACTGTGCTGGGTTGCTGAGGAGATACAATGGAGGAGACATCATCGGCCCACAGAGACTGTGAGACAAATAACCAGGCGATGACAACTTGCTGTGATAACACACTATCAGGGGATACGTGCTTCCCTAATATGCAGGGGTTCCCCTACCCAGTCTAGGAGGGAGGGTAGGGGCGAGTGGTGAGAATTAGGAGAGGCTTTCTGAAAGAAGTCATGTTGAATAACACAGCTTCCCTGGAGGTGAGAAAACACAGGGCGAGGTTGAGGAAGTGAAAAAAGTTCGGTAGGGTCCAAGCAGAGGGTTTAAACAGAGTCAAGCAAGGGTATATCACCCAAGGCCTCTCAGTTAATAAGGATTCTGGAGTTTATGGTATCGATGGTGGGGGAGAAGCATCAAGACTTTAAAGCAGGGGAGTCCAGATTTGCACATCCCAAGGGTTACAGTATAGAGAATGAGCTGGAGAGACCAGTCAAGGGTCAAGAAGACCAGAAGGGCAAAGCTCGGGCAGGGGTGGAGGCAGCAGGGATGGAGACAAGTGGGCTGGTGTGAGAGGGGCCGAATTGACAGGTCCAGATGACTGACGAGAAGTCAGTGATCAATAAAAAGGACCGTAAAGAAAGCTGGCCACGTTTCCAGGCACCAGATGGAGAGTGGTAAAATGCATGGAAACGGGAAGCACAGGGTGAGGAAGAGGGCTGGGCGCAGGGCTGCGAGAGAAAGCCTTCGTGCGTGGAGTCAGCTGGCATTGGGGCTCGGCAGACAGTTGGACACACGGGTCTAAAGAACAGGCAGAATATCTGGGATACGGACAGTCTTTGGCATGTTGCTGGCAACCAGAACCACAGAAAGTGGTGCGATCCGTTGAAGAGTTAAGAAGAAGAAATAACAACTTTTAAGAGCCTTCAGAGGAGACAAGCAGAGAGAGAACAAGAAAACCAGCGTGTGCGGTGCCGCCTAAGACAAGCCAAGAGAGGGTTTTAAACAGAGGGGGCCGCTGACCACGCCCAATACTGCGAGAAAAGAAGCAAGATGGGGGCTGAGAAGGGTCCGTGAGGTGTGACAGGAAAGACACTGGTGACTTGAGCAGAGTCAGCAGGGTAGCTAGGGACAAAGCCCAGGCTGAGCGGGGAGGGTGGAGTGGGGGGGAGGGTGGAGTTGGGGGGAGGACGTGGAGACGGGAGGGATGCCTATATTTGGTCTCAAAAATAGGGATGAAACAAATTCAGCACAGAACTTTCCCCACATTAGCAAATCAAATGTAGATTTTCCAAACATTGGAAATAACTCCAGATATAAAAAATGGGAAATAAAAGGGTCATTTCAGAGGAAACTGCCTGAGGCAAGAAAAGCTGAAGAAACCCTCTCAAGATGTCTCCCTTCAAATGCCTTGTGGGGTGGCCACCCAACAGCCTGGAGCTAAGGACCCTGCGTCCCTCCCGGTGAGCTTTGCCCCAGGTCTAGGGGAGGTGATGCCAGGGAACCAGACTTCAACTGCAGCTTACTGTCTGTTCTGAGAAGCAAGGGCAGCACGCAGGGGAGGAGAGCACTGCCAGCAGAAGAGAAAGTCATGGTCATGAAAGGCATCACAGGTGGTCATGGGCTGGTCCAAAAAGCTGACATGGTTACTGATTATGCTGGGGGTGCCAAAGCTCTCTCCTCGCTGCCTCTCCCGCTTGTCTATCCAACAACTATTTTCTAAACACCACCTTGACGCCAGCAGAAGTACTGGACACTGAAGAGCAGTGAGACCCAGTCCAGTGGGGGAACCTGGTATCTACACAGAAGAAAGTTCTGCAGTTAGTTAAGGGGAGCGTGGTGGGCTCAGCGGCCTGGAGTCATAGGATGGATTTCTCTGTCTGCCCTGTGCAAGCTGTGTGACCTTATGCAAGGGAAATGATCTTTCTGAGTGTCGGTTTCCCCATCCGACAAATGAGGTCATAGCAGGCTGCCTCCTGGGTGACGGCGAGTAAACGTGAAGGTCTCAGTTCACTGTCTGGCACCGCAGGAGCCCTGGACAGATGGCGGCAGCTGTTGTACTAATGACAAAAATCGGCCCTGGCTATTGTGACAACTCAGAAAAGCAGTACCCCGTGCAGTCAAGGACAAGGGGGTCAGGGAAGGTTCCCCAGCGGTGCTCACAGTGGATCTTGGGAAGGCTAGCAGACGTCAGCAAGTGCAGGTGGGGTGGGGGACACCAGGCATGGGGAACTGCAATCTCCTGTCTTTCTACGTCTCTCGCAAAGTCGTTAACCCCACACAATGAATACGATGCTCTTTTTTTCTGGTGCTGATGCCACAGCAAGAGCCCAGGACTTGGAATCAGAAGGTCCAGGTTTGGAGGGCAGCCTCCCAGCTTAAGATTGCCACACCCAAGAGAACACACCACCCAAGCCCTCTCAGCCTCAGTTCCTCTCATTCACAAAAGGTAGGCGCTCGCTGCCCTCACTCTTCCGTCAGCCAGTCCCTATTTATCAAACACCCACAAACAACACTGTCAAGTGCAGGGCACACAATCGTGCACCAGGGACAGGCGTGCCTGTGAGGTATGGTACAGCTCAGTGCACGAGCCAGAGGAGTAAACGGGCAACTAGAGTACAGCGTGCAAAGTGCTGTGATTGGCGAAAGTGCAAACATCAAATGAAATACTCTATACGAAGTGGCTCTGAAAAGCAGGAAGCCTCATCAATATATTCTGTAGTATTATTCTAATACTGCTAGCCAGATTCTAAATCTCCCAGGAAGTTTTCCAAACTTGTAGTCTGCTGACGGCATCTCGTTTCCAAGGCAGCTACGGGTCAACGTGTACATCAGATAGGTGTCTATGTCCACTCTATATATGCTGCTAGGCTCTCTGCGGTCTGGTAATCAACTGTGACAGAGCATCTTGGCATTCGATAAGGCCTGCCCACCCTGGGTAGCATTAGGGTTGGTGATATCACATACATTTCATGGATCCAAACCCTAAAGGCTTGTGATGCAGTCTGCTATGCCGATCCCTTTATTCAACGTGCACTTTGTGGCAAAACGTCAGCTAAGAGAGGTCCTGAGAGGTGGAGGGTACAAAGACAAACAAGATGGCTCCTGGTTCAAAGATGATCAGTTTAGTTAGAAAGACACTGGACACTAAGGTGAAGAGGTGTTATAATTAATGCTATGCTGTATCCAACTGGAGGGATGATATCATCTATCACTCAAACCAGGACTGTGAAAGAGGGGTGACACTGCTAAATTTATACCTGGGCTATAAGCATAAATTGAGCTATATGGTCCCTAGATAGAATATAGGGGTCCAATTTTCACTCAAAGTAATGGCACATAAATGTCAGAATCAATATATATATATATATATATTTTTTTTTTGGCCACACCGCCTGGCATGCGGGGTCCTAGTTCCCCGACCAGGTATCGAACCTGTGCCCCCTGCAGTGGAAGCACGGAGTCTTAACCACTGGACCGCCAGGGAAGTCCCAGAACCAAAGCATACTGATACTGTAGCCTGATTTGATGTAACTCACGTTTTTGCTTTCCAGGAAACTAGTTACCTCTTTTCATGCTTCCTTGCAATATATATATATATTTCCACATTGGACCCTAAAGGCATTTGGATTTCAAGATTATGAGCTGAAAATTGCATAAGGATGATAATCAGATACTTGAACCTTTTTTTTTTATGGCAGAAATTTACATTATAGTATTGAAATTTAAGTTTCCATGCCATTTCTACCCTTCTGCCTGATGACTTGCCACTTACGTTTATGTTAAACCCCCATCTAAAGGTATTTCCTCCTCAGGCTCCACAAGGAACTTTCTAAGTGCTTTTGAATATTAACATGTAACAGCGTTCTCCAAGCTACCCTAGGGCTAAGCCAAATTAATTTCTCATTGTTAGACTCGCTTTCTATATCCAGTGGTAAAAGGGCTTCTACTTTAATGCGTGTGAGCGTGGAGGGGATACTCCCAGAAAGATGAACTGGAGGAAGGACTAAACATATGCTGGAGACATCCATATGTTATGGGGTTCAGAAGTCACTCTCCTGCCTAAAGGGCTCCCCTGCCAGGCCTGCAGGTAATTTCCCACGTGAAATTCACTTTCAAAGAAAAGTCCCTTTGGATTAAAGCCCACCATCTAAGAAGTGAGCTTCTGTTCATAAACATGCAACTAGACTTGGTGGCCTGATATGCTGATATCAGATTATCTGCAGTCTACAAAGCAGCAGATGTCTCACGACACAGGTGACATGACTTTCCATCTTTCTTAAGGGACAAATGCTTGGCCAACCTTTGGCTCAGAGAAGACATATATCTCATAAAGATGATTCTGTCTCATTTCACAGGTCATATTTCAGAGGAGAAACTTAAAAAGTGAAGAGGAAAAAAAGTCAAAGTTGGTTAAAAATTCCTTATGTCAGTTCTCTCCCAAACCTAAAAAAAGAATCAGAAAGAAACACAAGCCTGTTTTTACAAAAAAACCCTCACTCCTTCCCCCCATCAAGTATACTAGACAGTATAAAATTTCTGGACCAGGTAGATATTAGGAATCTTCTACATTTTGGTATCCATAATCCTTCATAACAAGAAGCGTATAATTTTTTTCAGCCTGTTCTAATAAACACTAAAAATTTGGTTAAAAAACCAAAATCTATTCTGAAACATGTCTGAAAACACATACTTGCAAAAGAAAAACATCATGCCAAGCTGCGGAATGGCAGACATCCTTTCTTCATGACAAGATGATATCAAACAGATTTTCCGTTAGTGTCACCAGAGTACCGCAGTCCCTAGGCATTTTGCTTAATGTGTCCCATGAGTTGCCTTTCATGATGTTTACCAATCCCTTTGTTTATAAATTCTGCCAGCTGCAAGCATGACCCTAGATGCCTGAACTTTTCCTGGTTAAAATAATACAACCACTGAGGTCACTTGTGAAGCACTAGTAAGAGTTAGCCCTTATGTTACCTAAACAGCCATAAACAGGAGAGAGACTTTGGGGCTCCTTTTACATAGGAAAGGAAAATCTTTTTAAAGTGCTGGAGCAGATGTATTCTGAGCACGTGGGTTCTCTGGCATTCTTCCTGTAGCTCCATATCAAATTTGAAATGTCGTTAAATCACAGGTTTACACTTAAGCTTGCTTATCTCTCGTAATGGACTTGGACACATATCAAAGAACTTGCCCATGGGCACTTATCAGTCCCTGACAGGCATGAGGCTTAGGAGTTCAACATAGTACTTCATTGCTCACTTGTTTAGAAACTCAGATGTAGTGTATCAGCCAGTATTTGGATAAGGGCTCCAATTACCTATGATCCTAGGTAATCCTATATTGCTCCAGGGTTGCCTGGTTATAAACTACAGCTTCAAAATACTCTTATGATGGATAATTCACAGCCGTGGGCTACAGGTCTGTCTCTATATCTATAAATAAAATATATGAATACCCTTCAACTGGTTTGGAGAATGGGGAGGTTTCTCTCTTTAATTTTCACATTCATCGATGGCTTTGAATGGCTATTACCTCAGTTGATATTTCCAAACATTATAAAAGGGTATCAGTATCAAAGGTAGACAGGGAAAAATAAGTGTCCCTTCCCACTGACCCCCTCTTCAGAAGTAACCATCATTATGAGTTTCTTGTACTTCCTTCTGGAGATATTACATGAACATACAAGCTTATGTGTGTATGTATGTGTGTGGATGTGCCTGTACGGGCACCTGTGTGCGATTCCCCCTTCTTTTTTTTTTTTTTTTTTTACATTTGAGTACCTGTCTTTATTAGGAAAATTATAAGTGCATATATATCTTTTCATTGATATGACTTCAAAGTAGAAATTGTTGTTTCTCAAAAGGAGTTGTGACTCGTTAAAAAAAAAAAAGCACACTGCATATAGAAAGCTGCCTTCTTCTGGACCATTTTCACATTATGTGGGAGATGCAATTTAAACAATACAAAATACAGTATTTATCACATTTAACACTGAACCCATCACTGCTCAGAGACTGAGAGTCCAGCAAGGTTGCAGAATAACAGCCTATGGGATTTCTCAACATGGCAATGTCAGTGGTCTCCTTAGGGGACTTGAAGGTTTCCAGGGAACATTTCCCAGGGATGGGAAATTTCCCAGGGAATATGTGTAGAGGGATCAGGATCCCACAATTCTCATCCAGCTACAAAAGGATGCACCACCTGGGAAATGTGATGAATTCCCAGTCCCCCTTCTTTTTAAGAACAAATAGTAGCAAGTTTTTACATTGTTCTGAACACTGCTTGTTTTCCTTAACAATATATCCTGCAGACTGCTCACTCCATCAGCCCATGAGGAGATGCCCTCTTGTTCTTTTTAATGGCTACATCATATACCATTGCAGAGGTGGATCTTATTCAACTAGATCTTTACCAATGAACACGCAGGTTGTTTCCTATCTTTTGCCTTCTAATCAGACAGAATCTCTGAGCTGGAATGGGACAGAAGGGGCCCTGTATAAATACTGACGTTTTGTCCTACTCACTACCATCCTTCTTTTAAAACACACTGATGTCTAAACAACATGGAGAGACTATTTGGAAGAAATGGACGTCAGCCTTCCTGCTGCTACACACAGAAAGATAAACCCTCTCCTCTCTTCTAGAGCTAACGACTGGTTTCCAAAGCTGAGGAAGTTTTGGCGTTGCCCTTGAGCAGCAGCTGAATCCTGGTAAGAGGAGCTACTGGCTTTGCCAGAACCCAATTCATCCTGTTGGGCAGACCAGCCTGGGCACCCAGGCAGCCTCCATCAAACAAAAATTCTCTGTAAGGTAAACCTCTTAGGTTAGGGAGCCTAGTGTGGAATCTAGGTCACAGTCGCCCCTCCTTTCCACATAGCATCATGCAGGACTCTCATTCTGGTGGGGCTCTAATTTAGTACTCACACAGGTCTTGGACCAAAAAAAATCCCTAAACAGCAAGGTGGTGAAAAAGTCTCTGGAGCTGGACTGCCTGGACTTTGGGCAAGTTACTTAACTTTTCCAAGGCTCAGTTTACTCTCTGTAAAATGGGAAAGTAATACCTACCTCAGAGGGTAACTGTGAGGATTAAATAAAATAATGCATAGGTAAATTGCTAAGCAAAGTGCCTGAACTTCATAAGGGCTCAAGAAAATGTTAACTACACTACTATTAATAAAACAATCCAAAGCCACTTCTTTTTTTTCTGAGAAACATCTTGACCTCACCTTAAAAATAGATCTGTGGTGAATTTTGGCCTTGGGGTGATGTTCTGGTCTCCTGACTCCTCTCTCTCCAGGCCCCATGTTTCTTACACACCCCGCAGAATGGCTTGAGCACACAGTATCTTCGCCTCCTTGTTTGTGTTCAAGCATTTCCAATTGCCTACAAAGTCTCCCACCTTCACACGGGTAGCTTTTACTCACTTCCCAAGACACAGCCCACAGGGTGAGGCTAAGTGTCCCTCCTCTGGATCCCACCGTGTCCTGAGCCCACCTCCCTCACAGCACCGTCAAGCCGTCTAGAAGGGACCTGGGAGCAGGTCTTCGTAGGAACTGAACCCTAAATTCCTGGCACCCAGCTCAATGTTAGCACGCCATAGCTACCTGGTAACTGCTTGCTGAATTCAAACGAACCCCATGGTGACAAGGATTCCAGTCAGCCTGCTTCATTTCCTCAATAAAACATAATCTATGCTTCTGGTATATTCTTTCAATCAACAACACAGGTATCTGCACTTCAGGTGTCTATACTCTTAAAAACCTCAATTTAGAGTCACCTGTCAAAAGCAGGGCTGAGGTGACAAGAGGACAGCCTTCCTCTAAGAGAGCTCCTGCTTTCTACCTGCCATCCCCGTAACCAGGCAAGTGACCAGAAAACCACACATTTTGTTGAGATTGTTCTCCTCCCTGCAGCACGGTAAAAACGACCTTTCAATACTTCAGTTTAGCATTTTACTCTACAATTAGTCAGAACCAATAGGAGAAACAGCTGTATCTAGAGAGCCTGACTTATTTTTTGCATACAACTGCTAGGAAAGATGTGGTCTATTGCCCTATTCCAAGTCATTAATGCAGAGACTCATATGACAAATTAATATCAGAACTTGCAACTCTTGCTGAACGGTCATGCTTTGCTTGAAGAGAAAACTGAATTATACATTCCGTCATGTTTTTCCCTTCTTCGTCATAGCTGCTAGGTAGCTCAGGGCCCTTTGATGGTGAATAACCCTCTTCTTCTCTGAGCCTTTGTTAAGCTGCTATTCTTTATTCTCAGTTTACTCTACTGCGTCCGTATTTTGAGAAAGAGCAATGAGCCTTACGTTTTTGTTTGGTTATCAGCAATGCTTGGAGGGCAGGTGTCACCAGATACCTGGCACATGGAACACATTTGCCTGCACTGTTACCCAACTGTGCTCTAAACGCACAAACACCATACAGAACTTGTTGGCACACAAAGACTTGAAGTAAAAAACAAATGCCTGCACTTGGTAAAGGCTTACGAGTCGTGAAAAGCTGTCCTAGTTTTAGCTGGCAACAGGAGCCAACTGTGTATGGAACGGTTGCTGCACAGATTTTTGAAATGGATACGATGCCCAAGCTGTAAAGCCCTCCTTTGATAAGTGTACTGAAATCACTCCAGCCCTTAGGGGCACAGTTGTACCTTCCAAGCAATAAAAGGAAGGAAAGGGAAAAAACGAAGAGGAAGTTCAATCCCCAAATCGCAAACCTAAGAGCAAACTGGAACTGCAATCAGTATGTTCCGGGATTGTGCCGACACCAGAGATGAAGGGTGGACTTGCAAACATCCTGCTGTCCCCTCTTCATTTTGGAGAGAAGTGTAAGCGACAAACAGATGGTCAGCTTTTGAGGGACAGTTTTTAGTTTTGTTTTTAATGGCAGAAAACGAACAAATGAAAGGAAATCTCATGAGTATGAAAAAACACTGCTTACCTGACATTAGAGGGTTATGGAATGCTTAAGGAGAGATTAGCACCTCTGCCAACATACTTGCAGTCTAAAGAGTTGGCTGTAGAAAGCTGGAAACTTTAGAAGGATGCGTGCTCTAAAACTGCATCCCCTTCCCCTTCCTTCCTTGTGATGGGAGAAAACGGCCACTGTCTTCCAAGGATGGGCTGTATCAGTCTTATCTCTGAGTATCTGTCAAAGCTCCAGATCTCAAGTGTGGCTCATGTCCAGGCTACAAACCATGGGCAGGAATGAAGGACTGGTCCTCAAGACGATGGAAGACTTGTTGGCCTGGGGGCTTATACAGGCCTCTGTTCACATTCTGGTTCTGCTTCCTCCCAGCTCTGTGATCTTCGGGATATCACTTCATCTACCTGAAACCCAGTTTCCCCATCTGTAAAACGGGGATGTTGGTGGTGTTTGTTTACCTCGCTGGGTTGTAAGGAAGATTAGATAATGCACGTAAAATCCTGAGACTAGTGTCTGGCAACAGTAGACAGCCATTAAACATTCACCCTTTTTCCTCCCTGGAATCCCCCATTTTCATCCTTTATATTCTCTGTCCTTTGTTACAGCTTATCCCACCTCCTTCCTGTTCTCCTCTCCCTCCCTCCTTCTCTTAAACTTTGGCCTGACCTCTTTTTACAGGCACTCATTCACCGCTACTTATTCTCCTACATACTTCTTAGCTCCCCTAACTTGCCCAGCACCTGAACTTTAGTGATATAGGGAATGGAGGGTGAGAAAGGGAGAACCAGTGATGGGGCTGCTGCAGTCTATCTCTTTTCTAGCCCAGCCTTAGAAGTCTGTCTTCACCCAACCACCTCTAATAGAGCAATCAAGCATAGAGGTTGGTTGGGGGTGGGGAATACTGGAATCCGACTACCCGGGTTCAAATCCCACTTGTACCCTCAGGTAAGTTAGGTAACCTCTCTGTCCTCTTTCCTCACATGTAAAATTGCGGTGATAATCCCTCATGCATTATGATGATGCTATAAATAAACACGTCAAGTACCTGGTACATCCGTGCTTACTGAATGTTAGCTACCATCATTGTCACCACCATCATCCTATATTTTATGGAGACTTCACCTCCCCTCATAATATTTTCAACCCTTGAGAGCAAAATTTGTGCTCAGGCCCTAGAGGATCAGGCCCTAGAGGATCAAAGTAAGGTGGAATTTTCCAGCAGCTCTATGTGATCCTGGCAGAAGAGTCGGCTCTTATCCACTCTCGTAGGCTTTGGACAACATCACCACAAGTTGGAGACTGGCGCATAGCTCAGTGAGTCGGCTGTTGGCTGCCCTGCCGTTTCTGGCAGGGCACCAGAAGATGCCACCACCCAGTGGCCTGAGGAGCTCCCAGAGCCGCTGAGCCCGAGGATACACTGTCCCCGTGTGTTCACGGCTCTCACAGAAGAGCAGGGGCCAGTGCTTTGAGGTTCCCTTTCCTCCGGTTAATCACATGCTAGATGCACTCCTCCGCACACTGTCATTAACACTAATGGAGGCCGGGCCCTGGCACACCAGTGTCTGCCACGCGTCCTCTAATGATCTGTAATGGGCACTGATAATGAAACCTTTTCCCAGAAATTTGTTTTTTAAGTGAATCAACTTTGTCCAGAGCTAAGTAATAAAGATGACATTTTCTTCATTTTTTAAAACCAAAAACTATGCTATTCTGGAAGGAGCCAGTTAACTAGGACTAAAATAAGAAACTCTGCAACAACCATTTGGACTCAAAAAAGGGACATTTTCAGAGAACATATGAGGAACTAGTGGGAACAATAAAAAGCAGTACAGATTTGCCTTCTGGCATGTAAAGGCACCAGATCCTTCACTAAATCCATGTCAGAAAGACCTGCAGAGTCGACATTTATGGTCTGGGCTGCCTCTCCTCTGGGCACCACCCCTTCTCCATTCTCACAGTCCATGTGCTCTGAGTGTCCATCCACCTCCTTCCACCCAGACAAGGAGTAACAGGCGACGCAGGCCCAGCCCAGCAGAGAATCACACCCTCTGGCCACAGATGCTGGGTAAGGGATTAGAGAGGTGATTCAGTTTGGACTGAGAAGAATCAGGCCCAAAGGACCTCACACTTTTAGGGAAGAATCAGGCCCAAAGGACTGTTCACACTTTTAGGGAAGAATCAGGCCCAAAGGACTGTTCAAACTTTTAGTGAAGACTGTTCAAACTGTTCTCTTCTCCCAGAGCTGGAGTTTTAAGGAAGTCAGTCCAGCTGTTGGCAATCATCTTACAATCAAAAGGAAAGTGCTTACCTAAGAGAATAGTCAACATAGAGGAAGACTGAGCTGAGAGATGGCAAGAGCTGAGTCCCAATGGCACGATGGCAAGACCTGAGTGCCTGGATCCATGCATTCCTGAAGCAGATTTTCCTGTGCTTATCAATTATGTAGGTGAACCAGTAAGTTGCATTTCAGCCTAAGGTAGCTGGGCTGAGCTTTCTGTTACTTGTATCAAGAACCCTGATTGGTAAATTTTCTCAAGCTGACACACACGGTCTTGAATATAATGACTGCCTATTCACTGAAAAGATGTCCTACTAGGGAAGTTTATACTAGTGCTCAATTTCCAGAAACACGTGAGGAGGGCAGGAATAGTCAGCTCTTAGGAGAGCTCAGAAAGGCACTGGATTGCGAGAAATGCAAACACTCCAAAAGCAAAGGCTGGACAGTAACTTCTACAGTGCATGGTGCTTTGTGACAATGTGTCAGCTAGAGTTGAACAGCGGGGATGCAGTTTCCGTCATTCACTTATAATTTGAGAAAGAGAATGGATGTTACTGATCCGAATGAAAATAAATACCAGGCTCACTTTAGTAGGTTTAGCACAGTAACTGAAGGCTAAACATAGCAACTCTGTCTAAGGAGTAAAAAAAAGCAGGAATTTTCTGTAAGGCTATGTGATCCCTATTTATATTCTCTCCTTATTAAGCCCACTAAGACTCTGGCCTGCCCCAATTCTCTCCGAGCTGCTTTCCCCATTCTGAGCTCAGAGCTACTCTCTTTGAGCTATCGCCTAACTCCAAGGTAAGCAGCTCTTGCTGAAAGCTAAAGGTGTCAGGATTTGTCTGATGTGTTTGGTGCTGGACTATAACACAGACAGGAAGAATACAAGCTTATTTTCAGACCTGTTTTGTTCAGTTTTTACAACAGAAAACTCAGAGCAAAAAAGCAGCAGCGGAATGTTGTAGGGTCTTGTGTGACATTTAGAAATGAAAACAGGCCTTTTGTGGAAAAAAATTTGGCCTAAAAAAATAAAGAAGAGTTCCAGATGGTGAGGTCTATTTGACTGTGAACCAAAAGTGGGATGAAAGTAGGGAACATCTCAGGCAAGTCAATTATACAAGATAAATCGATAGAAGATGTTCCACTGGGATCCAGCTACCATAGAGTTCTGGAATGGGAAGACAACATTACTAGGCTTTCCCAGCTGTAGCACCTAAAGAAGTAAAGAACCATATTGACATAAGAAACAAAACAACAGTAATATTATAGATGAAAAGCGTATGTTCAGACAGAGTCAATTACGAGCAGCTCCCCACATATGCCTGGTATGTTCCTGCCTCTGAGCCTTTCCCTACTGTCCCCCTTGCCCAGAACACCCCTGGTCCCTTCTGTCTAAATCCAACCCATCTTTCAAGACCCAGGTTCAAGTGCCAATCTGATCACAAAGGCTTCCTTGATCGTCCTAGCTCAAAGCCATCTCTCCTGTTGGGGAATTCCAGCGGCACCTCATCCTGCAGCATCTAGACCATTTGAGTCTTGTTTTACAGTAACTGTATATTTTATATATCAATAATATATATGATTATATAGAATGACTATATATTCTATTTTTTCTTTTAACATCTTTGAAGTCACCATGCTGTCCTTTATATCCCTAGGATTTAATTTATAAGTGGAAGTTTGTACCTTTTGACCCCCTTCACCCATTATATATATATATTTATATATTTATATATGTAGATAAACTAAATTAATATATATTTATATATGTTATCTATTGCTGGGATCTCTCACTTTAAGGGCACTATCCCCATCTAGCTCATCTTTAACATTATGTGTTTACATATTGAGGACATTCAGTAAATACCATTGAATGGCTGAGGAATACTTTGGTTGCAGAAGACTGAAACACCGTGAACTAGAGGAAGGAAAACGGGGCACAGGAAGCCACCTCTCTATCTTTTGTTTCTCTATGCACATTGGAATGACAGCAACTGGACTCTCTCCCTGTGGGGGAACATGGCTTCTCACCATTCTAGGGGGTAAAACAGATTCTTAACCCAGTTCCAGTTAAAATAATCCCCATGAAAATATTAGGGTTGGCCTGGCTCGGTCATGTACCCCTACCCCCCATTTCCCCATACTATTACCAGAATTGTGGTGCAAAATCTCTATCAGTGAGGAACGAGGTTTCCCACCAAGTAACTCTACAAAGAAATCAAATTTAATTATTTAAGCACCCATGTTTTTATTATAACCAGTGGACATCTTTCTAAGATACAGCACACGTATTTTCTACTTTCAAAACCAGAATACATCAAGCGGAGTTTACTTTATTGAGGAATCAGGATTATAAATGTCAACTACTGTCTTGTGCTGTCATATAGTTGTGACCCAAGGGACTGCTGGGTATGAAGGGTGACCTGCTCTTTATCCAGACCTCTGTATTACTACCATCTTTACATATTTTTTTCTCCTAAGTTCTCTGTACCTTGCCTCATCAGTAATTATTAAGTTTTGTTCTGTGAATGAAGAGAGTGAAGTGTTATATTCCAAAATACTGGAGAATGGGACATCTTGGAGTCAAGTTTGTTACAACTGTGTGCAAAATAAGGTATACATGTTGGGCAGGGCAACCTTAGAACCTGCTCTCCCCTCTGTTCCTGCTGAAAAGTTCTGTCACCCAGCCCCTGTGGCCACAGATGACTAAACTGCAGAAGCAGCTAGCTGGCTCGGGGTCTCCGCTCCAGAGGCTGGCCACCAGCCAAGGACAGGGCCCGGCACAAAGCTGGACTCAGTCAGCCGGTCTCACCCTCAGGAAATCGGGCTGGGAATCAGAGAATTAGGTAGAAGCAGAAGATGAAATTCTGTGAAGAGGGAAGCTATGGGGTACCACCGGAGCCACGGAAATCCAAAGCTGTGGACGCAGAAGCCACGAGGGGGAAGAAGATGCACACACAGAATAAGCCGGGTGTGAGCATCAAGCAGGAGCAGCTGGACGCCACAAGGGCCAACACACCTGGTAGGTGAAGGGTGGTGATGTGGAGCAAAAACAGCCACCCGACTTCGTTTTGGTCCCGGCCTTCCTCCAAGTGGCTCTACCTCCCTGTAGCCCCAGCTCTTTCCAGCCTTGCCTGGGTTCCTGACCTGTGTTTCTGCCCATCATACTCCCTTAGTCCCCTCAAGTGACCCGAGGGTAGCCAACCAGGCTAGAAACCAGGTGAAGGTGTGGGCCCTTCCAGCTATTCAGAGTGCTCTGGTGCTCGCTGTCAGGTGTGCGCTGGGACTGGTCTAGAGGGGGAGGGGCTGTGATACTCTGTAACTCAGATATGCTGGATCCCTTCTCACCCCGTGCCCACCAGGAAGCAAGACGCAGCGCCTCAGTACAACCACCCAAGGACACTTCATGTCGTCAACTATTGTTAAAATGACAACTGTGACATTCATCAGGGCAGGTAACTTTTACTGAGCACTTACAACGTGCTAGAAGCCACACTTAGTGCTTTATGTGAACTATTTCATTTAATTCTCAGAACAACCGTATGAGGTAGACACTACTATTACTCCTATCAAACAGACGAGGCTTACAGACGTCAAGTAACTTCTTCATGGCAACACAGCTCATAGGCAGTAAAGTCAGGACATGAACTCAAGCCTGTCCCAGAGCCTACGCTCTTAACACTGTGACAGCCTGAATAATGAAAACCTGACTTGTACCGAGGACTTCGTGAGATGACATGGAAGAGGGGTCACATCACACACCGCTTATGAGAAACTCGTAACATTTCCTTTGAGATAGTTCTGTTCCCCCAAAGCTCCCCACCCAACTGACAACGCCCTCATCTCTCTTCCCTCGTCTCTCCCCAGTCTCCAGAACTCTCAACCTGGACGCCCCACTCAACAAAGCCAAAGCCTGCCCTGAAGAGTCCTGACCCCACTTCCAGATTTGCAAAGATGCACACTCCAGTCTCTCAGCTACCATATGGAGCAAAGGCAGCCCCACGGTGAAGCACGGGAATGCGGTCGGGAAAGGATCACATTCTCTCCATAGAAAAGGGAGTGTCTTTAGAGGTGGCGAAACACAGGGCAA
The DNA here is from genome assembly GCF_011762595.2 of Tursiops truncatus. Classification (NCBI taxonomy): domain Eukaryota; kingdom Metazoa; phylum Chordata; class Mammalia; order Artiodactyla; family Delphinidae; genus Tursiops; species Tursiops truncatus. Next base: position 119,339,936 of record NC_047036.1, on the reverse strand, counting down.
CTCATCTGAGCAGAGACAACATCTTCTTTCTCTTCTTTACTATAAATCCTTTTTTTTTTTTTAAAGATTTATTATTTCTTTATTTTTGGCTGCGTCGGGTCTTAGCTGCGGCACGCGAATCTTCGTTGAGGCATGTGGGCTCCTCGTTGCGGTGCATGGACTTCTCTTTAGTTGTGGTGTGCGGTTTTTCTCTTCTCTGGTTGTGGCACGCAGGCTCCAGGGTATGTGGGCTCTCTAGTTGAGGCGCACAAGCTCAGTAGTTGTGGCATGCGGGCTTAGTTGCCCCGTGGCATGTGGGATCTTAGTTCCCCGACCAGTGATCGAACTGGCGTCCCCTGTATCGCATGGCGGATTCTTTACCACTGGACCACCAGGGAAGTCCCCTTTACTACAAATTCTTGTATTTCTCGATGAACCTGGAGTAAAGCTAAGCCTGAGGCTGCGGCAGGACACATCCAGGGTTCTGCTGGAAATCGCACTGCTCTCCTGTTTTGGGGGTCCCGCATACTGATTACATATTCATATTCTAGAGGAGGGTCTTGGGTTTCTGCTGAACATTTTGAACACAGAGACCCAATTCTTCCCGAGTGGTGCCAAGTTCAGTGGGTTACACGGTGAGCTTGCTTGTACTAGGTGCACCAAAAGTGAGGAATAAGGAGGGAAGCCGGCTCGGACTGCGTTTCACCAGGAGCATTCAGGTCACTGCTGACAGAGCTCTCTATGGCCCGATTCAGAGCAAGCTGTATTCAAAGTATCAACTCAGCTCAGGTTCTATTAAGCCTCCCTTTGTATCACCACTGGAATTGGTTACTGAACCACACCTTGAAAAGGATAAACTCCAGTAGTTGACATTTGTGGAAGTGGAAGAAAGGCCTGGAAAAATCAGCTGACTTTGCAAAGAAAAATACTGCAAGAAGAGTTTCTTTCTTTGCAGTGATGAATCAGGGTGCTTGCTTGTGGACATATCACCTAATTGGCTCACGCTGAAATTAAAGGCAGAATTAATAACTGGCTTGTGAGGCAGAGGGAATTTAACGTAGAATTTCCTTTGAGACAAAGAACCAGAAAAAAGAGCCCTCGTCCTCCATAGAGATTTAGGTGTTGCATGAAACTTTACTAGCAAAACTTCTCTTGACCCACAGCAAGGCATAGTCTCTTTATACTTATTTTTCCTGGCTACTCTGATACAGAGTTTAAAGAACTAGTAATTCTCAAGAACTTTCCTTTTCCATATAAGGTCAGAAAACAATCCTTCGAAGTATGAATTAAATTTCAATTTAACAGTATATTTGGTGTAGGGCTTTACACAAGAAATTGTTACAGGTTTTTGCAACAAGTATTAGTAAACTGCTAGTTTTGGGGTAAGAAGAAAAGTACAATTGTCCTAATGAGAAATCCTCTTGTTAGGTGTGGAAAAAATTTTTGAAGTGTAACATATTCAAACGATCAAATTCCAACTTTTCATTCCTTTCAATATTTTTTTCTCTCTACATCATTCTTATGCTCCAAATTTAAAATTCTGAGGCATCTAAAATGTTAGATCCATAGTGGAAAAAAAACAAAACAAAACAATTGGGAATGGTACCATTTTCTTTCATAAGCCCAGTGCTTGAAAGTAGGCAGAGTCTGAGAGGTAGAAAGTCTCCCAGGTAACAGAATAAAAAGGTTGGGTCATAAAACCAGAACTCCTCCCCCGCTCTCAGTAAACTGGACCAAGGCAGACAAGGAAGTTACAAACTTAAAGCAGATCTAGAAGAGATTATTGGAAACCCCGCCTATACAACGTAAATTGCAAAGGCACTTCATTCAACCATAAATATTTTTGAATGAATGACCAGACCACTCACTTATGACTTAAAATCTGTCTCTCACTGGCAGCAATGTTCCCCTCATGTCCGTAGATCTGATTTCCCCCATGTGGACTGTCAGAGATTTGAGGGGAGAGTGTTGTTCAGTCTCTTTCCTAGTGCCTGGAACGGTGCCTTAAACGGAAGGTATTTATTATGTGTTTGCTGGCTGCCTGGGAAGGGACTGTCCATCAGATCTGGCTGATTCTGGAGGCTGATGTTGGTGGGGTCTCCAGGCGCAGGTAGGCTACACTGGCAAGTATTCAACTGGTGGTGCCGTACTCTAAGAGGACACATAAAGCAGAGCGAAGTCTCTGTCCCTGAGATTTAAGAAATGGTAGAAGCTCGAGCAAAAGCAGTCAGTGGGGCTCCTCCGCTAATAATTATTTAAATTGCAGCCTTCACCTGGGACAGTGCTGGGTCTAACTGCTGTCTGCGATGATCACCTTGGCTCTGTCGGTCACTAACACGTGGACCTTGTCTCTACTGGATTAGTGTGTCCGGGAGTCCCATGATTCCACTTCTTAATTCTTGATCTTCTGCCAGTTTATTTTCACTGTGACAATTGCGCATCGTAAGTACCCCCACAGGATGACTCAGGGCATATTTCCTCTAATTCCACTTTCACACAGAGGGTCAAGAGAAGAATGGGAAAGAGGATGTGTGTGTGTGAGGGGGTGGGGGGCTGTTTCTCCCCCAGAGGAAGCAGGGAGTTACATGGCGCTCCTACTACCACGTCTGTGTTGTAAGGTAAGGTGTATGGAAGCTAGGGGAGGTGAGGGTGTAGGCTTCCTCCAAGACAGAGTTGAAGCCAACACACTTATTTGAAGATCAGAAATCTCTGCTGTGCTCCAGCTTTGGATTTCCCAACTTGCAAGCAGTACTCTTCAAGTCTAAATGCTGAAGTTAGTGGGCTCCCACTCAGTGAGGTCTGACTTGATACGCCGACAGCCTTGGCAATTTCCTTCTCCCATCCCACCCTGGGTGCCGCTATCCTTAAATTCTAATCTGCCCATTTTACCTGCTTAAATCGTCTAAGGTTCTGAGTACAGTAGTGAACAAGACAGACAGAACAGGGCTTTCCAACTTGCTCAAAACCCAAGATGATTTTTCTCCTACGTCACTGCTTTAGTCACCAAAAAACTAAACAAAACACCTATTTTTAGTGTGTCTGATCCCTAACAGTATCGCTTCCTCTACTCTTACAATAGAAGCTTAAAAGAATGATAAAATTACTAAATTGTTCCTTTTTCATTAGCAGGAAGCATGTGATCTTACTATCCAGAAGGTGGGGAATGGATAGTGACGAACACAGGTGATTTAGGCCATGTGTCTGAGGTTACCAGAGCAACTGCTAATTATTATGGAGTAACTCTAGCGCAGCTCCATAAAGGTCAGGAGTTAAGGTTTTTCCATTATATATTCTGCTTTAAAATAGGGCTTTTAAAGGAAATTGGGTAGATGGCAGATGGAGAATGACAGATGAAGATCAGGTGAAAGAACTATATAGAGCTCAAGAAAATTGAACTACTTAAATTTCACCATGTTGGTTGAGAGGATGGGAGAGGAGCTCATGAGTAGCTAGCTGACTTTCTTGTTTCCTAAGTTAGGGCTTCCTAATTTAATAAGAAATCTGAAATCAGTCCAGACGTAGAGGTCTAACTAGATCCACTCTACTTAGCTCCCTGAGACAAATTTCCTCTGCTGTCCTACAAGAGTTACCATTTGCTAAACTGACCTGGAGTCCTGGACAGACCAGCTTGGAGTGGAGGAGTCACCTGGCCACTGAATGAATGATTCAAATAGCACTAACTTCATTTAAAACATACCAAAAGCATCACCTTTCTGTAGGACCCTTATTCTTCAATCAAATAGCAGGCATCTCACTCAGATCATTAGTTACTGAGGATACAACAAATGTTAAAGGTTAAAAAAGAGAATTGTTTCTCACAAAGATGTACTCCACAAATTTAAGAGAATAAATAAAAGAATGTCAATTTCAAAAAAAAATGAGTAAATCTATTTTATTTTTTTTCTTTTCTTTTTTTTTGTGGTACGCGGGCCTCTCACTGCTGTGGCCTCTCCCGTTGAGGAGCACAGGCTCCGGACGCGCAGGCTCAGCGGCCATGGCTCACGGGCCCAGCCGCTCCCCGGCATGTGGGATCTTCCCGGACCGGGGCACGAACCCGCATCCCCTGCGTCGGCAGGCGAACTCTCAACCACTGCACCACCAGGGAAGCCCCGAGATCGCTATTCTTTTGAAGGATCTCTGCCATAATAATACCATCCATTATGAGAAATACATTTTCCCCCTCAAAAGTAGAGTATTTTAGAATAGCATTTCCTAAACAGTGGGATCCTGTTTTAAGAGGCTGAAGAGAAGCACTGTAAAACCATCTTCTGCAGTCAAATACATTTAGGAAATGCAGCATAAGACATGCCCCTTGGGAGATTCACAACGGACATATTAAAGGCACAGAAGTCCTCTTGTCAAGAATCGGTTGAACTTTGTCCCACTCCATTCTTTCCACCTGTCTCCCATTCCTGCCTCAGTTTGGGGAATGCTGACCCAGAAGTCTCACATCTTTTGTACATGCTGATGCTGACCCACCACTTTCAGTGTCACATACCCTGAGATCTCTTCTTCCGTCAATGCAAGGGTCTTGACTTTCTCGTGTTACACACATAGTATGTGCTCAATAAAAATACCTATTGGCTTGATTAGTTGATGTACTCACCCTCTCTTGATTTACGACCAAAAGGCAAGCATTTGCAAAGCAGCTGGCTGGCTTCCTTGGTGAGCTGTAAAGTATAGCACTGGTGAGCTAACTGGGTTCCCCTGAGGGCCAAGGGCAGGGTGCTCTTAAGCTCCACTACTGTTATCACTGCAGGGACAAAGTGCCAGCGATGACACACGCTTGGCCCTGAGTGCTTTACATTGAGGTATATCCAGATGTTTTTCTTGTGGAAGTCTATCAGCCTAACGCATTATGACCACGGTTCTCAGACTTGAGCATGTGTCAGAATGACCTGCAGGGCTTGTTAGAACACAGATTGCTGGGCTCCTCCTCCAGAGTTGTTGACCCAATAAGTCTGGGTGGGGCCTGAGAACATGCATTTCTAATGAGCTCCCAGGTGACACCAATGATGCTGGTCACAGGGCCACACTCTGGCAAACACCGTGCTGAGCTAAGACCCTGCCCTGGAAGAGCAGCATGCAGAGACCAAAGCAGACTACAGTACATGGTTTTCTATATTCTTAATGCAGAGAAGGCATTAAAAATAAGACCCCAAGGCTGTTTCCAACTAGAAATGTGTTCCTAGCTAAGGACGCATCTGCTTTCCAGACTGACTAAGAAGGTTTAAAAAGCAGTACTTGAACTCAAATATGATTTTAATTTACCCAATTTAGGATCTGGATCAACCAATAAGATTCCTCCAAATTATATACACAGGGAGGGAGACAGACAATCTCAGATCTAACCCAAAGCGAGAAAAACAGCCTTTCAGAGTTCCTTCCAAGTCCACTTACAGGCATAATAATGCTGAAAGCCATGCAAAATCGTAAGCCTATTTCCTTCCCTAAAGACACTACCAAAAACTGGAGATTTAAAATGCCTGACACCTACTTACACATATAAAATGCAGCTAAATCCAGAATGAAATTCGTTCGTTCATATGTTTAATTAAACCCCAAGGCTTCAGCATCTACTCCATGTCATGGCAAATGGGGGAACTGTTTAAGATTATTTGGTAAGATTAATTAGTGTACAGAAGAAAATGCAGACCCTTTATATGATTTTAGCTCATAAAGGGGGGAAGAAAACAATCTGTGTGAAGGAAAACATCGTTCCATTTGTGACTTCCACTCTGCTGGAAAACGGGGATGCTGGCTGAGCACTGGAATGATGGCCAGTCCCCGCCTCCTCCCATACCCCCTCTGCTGACACGCTGGAGCGATCCAAGCCCACGGACAGCCCTGGTGCTTGGGAAAGAAATCCTGCTGGGTCACAAAGTGTGAGGCCTGCCTCGATCGATTTTTCTGTGAAAAAAAAGAACCGCTAATAACCAAACACATTTATCCAATAAAAATCGGATGGGTCACCAGGCAGGAATCTCCACCCTCAACCAAGGGAAGCCAGCTGGGCTCCTGACTGGCCCGGAAGATCTTGGCTGGGGAATGGGAAAAGCTGACAGGAGGCCTCTCAGGAAACAAGAATGTGGGTCATGTCAGTGACGAATCTCTGAAAATGTCAAGGGAAGCTGGCCTGGTACTTGGAAGAGCTGTGGCTATGGTGGCCCCAGGAGCCTGAGATGTAAGAGGGAAGGTTCTGGGCTTGTCCAAGAGACAACCACGACCAAGCAGGCTGGAGCCACCGTGGGGGTGGTGAGGAGTAATAAGAAAAGGCACATGACTCCTTGTGAAAATCATTACGCTTTCGAGCTATTTTTCGAGGTGGGGAATGCCACCAAATTTTCAGGCAAAACTGTCTCGAGAGACCTTTTCTGCTTGGAGGTAGGTAAGAAATGGTATCCTCAATCTAACAGGAAAGATCCTCTTCCCACAGCAAACTGACTCAACCACAGAGGAAAACTTCCTCTTTCAAATCCCTGCATCCCAAAGAATGACAAAACAAAGATCACTGGAGCAAAATCATAGCTGCCTGTTTGGGTGTAACTCTCTTGGCATAAAATAGCACTTAGATGGTAAAATTACTTTTAAAAATATGCCATTAGTTATCAGTTGTCTAATGCCTTTTATTCCTTTAGTGATTCATTTGGTCCCAATAAATAACAGCTAGGCATGCAGCTTATCAGGTACCCCATGGGATGTGGAGGTTCCCACATGTCTCAGGAACAGGCTTGCCTACCCCAGCTGGTCTAGGTTTAAGATGGGGCAGAACCTGACTCTACAGTAGAAGTCCCCTTCTTTTCACTGATACTCAAAGACTGACCTGACAGAGAGCTCCAGGCTACCAAGATAGTAAGCCTGTGTGGAGAGATGAGCAGAACAGCCTGGGACATCTCTCTGCACCCGAAAAATACACACCAGGGTTGACAGAATAGAGGGAGAGAACGGATGGTGTGGAAGAGGGCCTCTGAGTCATTACCGGTAACTGCCATTCACAGTGCTGTACATGTAAATGATATGACAAAAGGTGATCTCACTTAACTGTCACAACACATTTTTGTGGAGGGTATGATGACCCCATTTTACAGATGAAGAAACTGAGGCAGAAAGTCCTAAAGTAACTTGCCTCCTTCCCCTCCAAATCTGTACCTCCTTTACTCTATGTTGGTTTTCTCCACAGAACTTCTCAACATTTGATATTTGAGATACTGATGTTACCTTACTAGAATATAAAATCAATGAGCGCAGAAATTCTAATCTTTCTATCACTCTATCTTCAGCACTCAGAATAACACCTGGCCCACAGTCAGTGTTCACCAATGTTTGTTGAGTGAATTTTGACTGAATAAGCAAAACAGAAGTAAAGTTTTAGAGATCTCTCTCCAGGCAAGCTTTCCCCAGGTTTCAGATGAGAGCCGCTGAATCAAATGCAGCAGGAGCCAACAGTGCTTCAGAGAAACAACTCTGCCTGGAAGCAGGCCTTGTTTATCCTCCGAATTCCAGGCACTGTTCTCTTGCCGCCTCTCACTGGCCACTAAAACCAGAGAGGACGGTTGACTCTGGCAGAATTTGAAGGCGTCTGGCATGCACACATCTTTTAGGTAACCAGAAATAACTTGGAAACGCATGTGTGTGTGTGTTAAGCGGAAAGGATGAGAAAAAATTAGTTTTATTGATGGGGCTACTGGGCAGTGAGTTATTTTTTAGGGGTGGGGACCACTTAGGCAGAGAGAACTCCAAGGCTGGGTTCCTCCATTGCTGGAATCATCCTCTGCTCTCCTGGCCTTCTTTCAATCCTAACCAGCCCCTCCATCCCTACCCCAGCGGTCTGAAAAAAGCCTTCCCCTGGTCGGTTTTAATTTGGAGGAATTACTGCAGTATCTCAAGTCCCTAGTGGGATGTCCCCTGACTTCTTTCTCAGCATTTGTTTACTTCCTCCTTAAAAATTACTGTCTCCCAGAAAAGCGATGGCACGAGGCCATCTCTGTTGGTCACTGGGAGAGGAGAGAGAGACTTATTTCTGCAGTCCTTTGTAAGCACCCAGTGAATGACCTCCGTTCTTAGAGACAGGTCAGCCCCACTCCTTCCAGCACCGGCAGCGGGCATTGGGCACGTTCAGGGGCATGTTCAGGGCCAAGGAAGAGCACCAGCCAGTCGATGTTGGTGCCAGGATTAAAACCTAGGGCTTCCTGCTTTCCATGCCTCAGCCATTGCTATGGGTTTTGTTTTGTTTCTGAACTTCTTAGAATCTCATTTATGAGTCATTTTCTTTCAAAGAAGATTCTGAAAATGGAAAGGCTAATCTCCATGTGCCACTATGCTACAGTGAGAATCTTCCATACCTGACCCAGGCAGCCCAGTGCCATCCCAAGGAAGTTGCCCATGACTCTGACTTGTGTTAGTTAACTATTGCTGAAAAAACTGGCCTAAATTCAGGGGCTTAAAACAACCACAATGTATTCTTTTTCATGAATCTGTGGGGGTAACTGGGCAGCTTTTCTGTTGGTCTTTCCTGGACTCATTCATGTGGCTGCATTAGCTGACGGTGGCCTGGGCACTGGGCTTGGCTGGGACAGCGGGCTTCCTCTCTCTAACAGTCCTTCATCCTCAAGGAGGCTCGGCTGTACTTTTTACACGGTGGCTGGGTTCCAAGAGGAGATGGGAGGCTGCAAGGCCTTGTGGCCTGGGCTTGGAAGTCATATAATGATCAAATCAAGTCAGAGGGTAAAGGCCGGCCTAGATTCAAGGACTCCACCTCTTAATGGGAGGGGCTGCAAAGATTCTTTGGCCGTATTTAATTTATCACAGGCCTTGGAGACAGAAAAGAGAGAAGATAGTGACTAAAGAGTATCATCTGTTACCAAGCAACGTATGAATTTAGTGTGGCCAAATCTTATAACTTTTCAGAAGAAGCTGGAAATCTAGATTAAAAAAAAATTTACTAATAGACTACTTTTTAGAGCAGTTTTAGGTTTACAGAAAAATGGCTCAAAATAACTTAAGAGTTTTCATATAACTCTCCCCTTTCCCTAAGTTTCCCCTATTATTAACACCTTTCATTAGTGTGGTACGTTTATTGCCACTGATGAACCAATACTGATACATTATTATTATTGCTATTATTATTAACTAAAGTCCACAGTTTACATTAGGATTCACTCTTTCTTTTCTATGGGTTTTGACAAATGCATAATGTCTTGCATTATGCATTTAGTAATATCTACTATTAGGATATCATACAGAAGAGTATCACTGTCCTAAAAATGCCCTGTGTCCTTCCTGCCCACTAATCTTTTTACTGATTCTATAGTTTTTCCTTTTCCAGAATGTCATATAGTTGGTATCATACCATACTGCAGTCTTTTCAGAGTGGCTTTTTTCTCTTAGCAGTATGCGTTTATGGTTCATCCATGTCTTTTCATGACTTGATAGCTCACTTCCTTATATCACCAAATAATATTCCATTGTCTGGACGTGCCACAGTTTGGTTATCCATTCACCTGCTGAAGAACAACTTGGTTGCTTCCACGTTTGGGCAATTATGAATAGGCAGGATTTTGTGGGCCTAAGCTTTCAACTCATTTGGGTAAACACCTAAGAGCGTGATCGCTTGATCGTTTTGTTTTTTTTTTTTTCGGTACGTGGGCCTCTCACTGCTGTGGCCTCTCCGGTTGCGGAGCACAGGTTCCGGACGCGCAGGCTCAGCGGCCACGGCTCACGGGCCCAGCCGCTCCGTGGCATGTGGGATACTCCCGGACCGGGGCACGAACCCGTGTCCCCTGCATCGGCAGGCGGACTCCCAACCACTGCGCCACCAGGGAAGCCCCTTTGCTCAGCTTTTAACTGGGTGGTTTGTTTACTTACTGTTGAATTTTAAGAGCTCTTTATATATTTAGTATACTGGTCCTTTGTCAGATATGTGTTTTGCAAATACTTTTTCCTAGTCTGTGGCTTGGCTTTTCATTCTCTTAATAATGTCGTTCCCAGAGTAGAAGCTTTTAGCCTAAATGAAGTCCAACTTACCAATTTTTTCTTTCATGGATTATGCTTTTGGTGTTTCTTTAAACAGTCATTGCCAAACCCAAAGACACCTAGATTTTCTATGTTGTCTTCTAGAAATTTTATAGTTTTGCATTTTACATTTAGGTCTATGGTCCATTTTGAGTTAATTTTTGTGAATGCTGTAAGGTCTGTGTCTAAATTCATTATTTTGTGTGTGTGTGTGTGTCTAGTGGTTCCAGCATGAAATCTGGATTTTTGTGTGAAGTGACCTGATCTTAATGGTTTGTTCAATCTTTTTTTTTTTTTTTGGTGGTCGTGGTGGGGGAAGAACTAAGTTCCCCCTCGCCCAACACACACATCTGTAGACTGTTTTTCTCCATCCTGGATTATCTCTGCCTCTCTCATCCCCTTACCTGAAATGCTCTTCATCCACCCATATCATCTTACCCAGTGCCCACCTCACATTTCATCTACGCCACTTTTCCCGACACTGACTGGTTTGTGTACCTAACAGATACCCAGTTAAGAGCTGTTGAACTCTAAATGCACTTCTGAGCTCTAAGCCCCATTTAGCACTGCCATTTACCACCATTTTTCCTCCTCAGCCAGAGTGTAAACTCCCGGGGAGGCCAGGAATCCTCTTTTTCTCCTTTACCCCAGGTAGATCAGCAGAGGTCTGAGCATAAACCAGGTCAGCACTATTTGCTGACCATTTTAGATGAGCTAAACTTTGGTGTCTCGGCTCACCAAGTGTCCTTTGATCTTTAGGAGAGACAGCAACCTCAAGAGGTCCAGCTGAGGACCTGCCAAAGATAGGCTCCCTGCAGCCTTGCCCTGGCAGGCCTGAAATGGTGGCATCTCAGATTCTGATGCCTGATTTAGCATTATGTCCACACAAACAAGAGGACCTTCATCTCCTTGGAGAATTAGAAAAGATTTACAAAGGAGACAGCAAAATGTGGCCTCCAGAGTACCAAGGGACGCTGAGTCACAAACAAGTTTCTTTCATTATGATTGTTATGTGGTCAGAAGGATCATTCCAGTCATTATGAAAACAATGAAAAACAAATGAATGAAATAAAAAGAACACACAGTTTTCTGGTGACTGGTTTCCCCACGCTGTGCCTAATTTACAGTCAAGGTAATGGTAATCCCCCACCCCTCGACCTGGTCTTGTGTTTTCATCTGCGTCATTAAGTGTCCCCATTCAAGGAGCTCTGTGCACCTCCAAGTGAACAATGACGGAAGGAATGAAAGGGTCCAGGACCGAGGCTGAGACCCAAGTGGTCTCGGCTGGTTGCAACTGAGTCCCAGCACCATGGCAGAGGGTGCCTCAGAATTCACTGACTCAGGGAAGTACTGTGGCTTCCGCTTGCCGGGATGACCTCTCATCCATCTGTCGGTGGTCCAATCCCAGGCCAGGCCAATCCCAGGCAGAATAAATCTGGCAGGCACAAACTGGGCAACAACATCTCCTGGCCCTGGGTTTCAGAAATGGGTGGAGAACCAGCTGCAGAGTGTTTAGGGCTGCTAGCATGGCCCTCATCAGGTCCGTAGCAAACGCTGGTGTCAGCACTGCTTCCACCTCAAGAGCAGCCCTCCTGGAGCTCAAGACTTCCAGGTATCAGTTAGCTATTCACTGGGCTTGGAAGACAACAGTCTTGCGGGAAACACACCCACATTCCTACCTCCCATCCTCCACCAGAGGCAAACAAGTGGACTGTTCCTGGCCTCATCCTCCCTTCCTTGGGAAAGCCCCCCAAACATACACCAGGTAGGGATGCATCTGGCGTGAAGCAGGCAAAGTGACCCCCAGTGTTTTATGTAAAACAAATCACATCTAGATAACTGAAAAATAAAAAATCCCAAGCCCCCTCCTCCATGACCTGTTTAAAAGACCAAACCCCCCATTTCCACATAGCTGCCAAAGTAGCCTCTTTGGACACACTGTACTCAATGGTGACTTGGGGGGCTCCCAGCCCCCAGCAGCTGAAAACAAAGATTAAAGACCACTAGTTGGTGCCGCCGGCTAAAATCAGGGAGTCTTAAGCAACCTGGGCTAGAAATTCAACCTTGCTCATTCTGAGCAACAAATAACTCCAGCAACTGCAAGGAAAACGGCTCCAGGAGTACCCTAGAGAGCCATCCATCAAGGAAGGGAGGCTCCACAGGCAAGTCTGGCCACGGAGAACCAGAGAGGACTCACTGCCCACAAGCTGAACAAGTTAAATTATTTTGAGCATTTGAGGCTAGTTCTTGGTAAAAAAAAAACACCACATCATCTACCTGATAACAGGTAATTACATTTCTTGAATATCAAGGTAGGACTTAAAGCTGCCAACAATGAAAAAGAGACCTGATTTTCTCAATGTACAATTCCATCTTACACTGTTGCTGCATTTTCTAAGTGCCTCATATCCATTTTAGAGTCATTTTTCCTTCCAAACCTTAATATCCCTCAGTCCCTTCTAAGGCAAAAATTGTTAGACCCATTTTGCAGATCTGTAACTATGTTGGCAAGATAGAAAGGCGGAGCGCGATCATGCAACCACAGCAGGGAGAGGGGCAGGAAAAGGTTCTGACATCCTGGGGCCTCACCAAGAGAAACAACTGTCCTGAAGGCAATTTGTGGCTGAACCTCAAACTATTTTCACCAGAGAAAGGCAAAGTCAACTCTGTTCTTCCTGAGTCTTATACAACTGTGGCTGGAGAGTCCAGCTGTTTTGTCATGGCCTCACATTCTTTATGCAAAGGCTCTAGTGGACAAGATTTATGGGGTGGTCCGAAGAAGCAGGCTAAGTAATGTGGGATGTAACCACAAAAGAGAACTTTCTGGCCCAAGCAGAGTAGATCTAGTTTCCGTGGAGGGTTGGACAACCAGCCTCAAAACTGCCTGTCTCAGCTGTGGGTGCTCGACACCCAAGAATGAAGCAACAGAGGTTCTTCTCCTTTAGAGAATGTGCTCTGTGATCACGGTCATGCTAAGGTTTGAGGAGTTGAAGACTCACAGAGCACCTGGGAGCTATTTTCTCTGGAAGTGGACACAGAGATAGCACTGAACATACTCAACATAATCAGGGAGAAGGGAAACTGTGACAACACAAATGAGTGAAGCAGACTTAGCTACAAATCTACTGAGCTACTACAGTGCCCGGATGTTTGTAAAACTAAAAGAAATTGCTTTTCATGCCCAGCAGCCAGCACAGGCAATGAGCCGTCACCAAAGCCATCTCAGCAGGTAAATCAAACATCACCAAGGCCAAGAAGCGGTATGTTAAGAATAATGATTCCCCTTTGAGATGATGACGCTTAAAAACTCCAAAACAAACTTAGCCAAGCTTCCAAGTTGAGGGAGAGGGTTTAAATCAGGTTCATGGGACAATACTCAAAGTCAGATGGGGCCAGACAGCACATTCTGGGCAGAATGGCTGAGCAAGGGCTCCCTGTGGCCAGCAGCCCGACGTCATACTTACAGTGAGTTGGGCCGGGTGGGTTTGAGCACATCCAGGTCTGGGTCACTGGAGTTCATGTTGGGCTGTAAGCTGCTGCTAGAATTAAGGATGCTGTTTGCGTTTGATGAGACGACAGATTCCAAACTGGAGTCGATGAGGCTGTTTCTCTGTTCCTCTGGGGGAAGAAAAAGCCACAAACTCCATATTAATATTATTCCATAGGGAGAGTCTGCTCCTACCTATACCAAAGTTTACAAATAAAGAGATTAGATGGAGCTCTCTGGTGCCAATGAAGCTACGAAAAGGACATAAGAAAGGATAAGAATTACAAGTGGGAAAGGAAGAGCCCAAGAGTAACAGGTGACTTGAAACTTTAGAGCAAAACTCCGTCCTCCACTTAACAGGACACATCTCCCTTGACAGACGGGACACATCTCCCTTGACAGACAGGACACATCTCCCTTGACAGGACACATCTCCCCTTTCATATGACCAGCCTTTTCCTAAGAGTGGCCCCACCACCGCACCACAAATTGTGTCTTCTTTGGACTGGCAGATGGTCAGAACAGAGAGAGCCTTCAAAGCCCCCTTACAATCAATCATATCCTCTTGGTTTGGTGACATTCACCCTTTATTCTAAAACTCCTGCCCCCAGCATGGTCTTACTTGCCTAAGCCATGTCCTACCTTTGACCCTATAGTACCATGCCATAAAATATCTACTCTTTGGACATCCACTTCCTTATGGCTCTGCAGTCTAAACCCCTGACCACTCCCCAGATAGACTCTTCTGGGTTGCTTCTAGCTCCAAGTATTTGATGTTGAGCTTCCAGTTAATTCTTTGATCAATAGATCTGTAAGGACTACAGAGTAGTCTGCATATACAAAACTGAGTCCATGTTCCAAGCAGTCACATTAGTGCTTGGAGAATATTACCAAGTCAGAAGGGAGAAAACCCGAGTTCCCACCACTGACTGGCTGTATGGAGTCAGGGAATATTCCTTGACTCTCTGTTTCTTGGTTAATGCAGCTATAAAATAGGGAGCATGAGAAATGCCTTACACAGCTCGGGGAGCTGTCATGAGGATCAAGTGGGATCACAGGCAAGAATGCGTTTTGTAAACTTCAGAACCTTGCTCAAAGAAAAGAACTTTCTGTTTCTTCACATCTTTAAAAACTTGGAACCATGCACTGAAGAAAACATTTTGGGGATTATTTAGCCAAATGGCATGGGCACCACTGCTGCAGCAAAACATTAGAGACATACAATGTCATTCTTGTTCCACATTCCTTACAAATACACCATATTGGAATCAACCGATGTTTTGGGCAATCAGTTTACGTATCAAGAAATGTCACGTCTGGGTTAATCCTCACTGGACCTTTCTGAAATGAGCCAGAGGTATACCATATCCCTAAGAAGAAGACTAGGCTCGCTGATATGGTAGTTTAGAGGTCAAGAAGTGAACTCAGCTCTCTTTAGGCAATAAAAGGGATGAGGCCATGATAAAAAATACTCTTCCCTTGCACTACTCATGTATGTAAAAATATACTTATGAAATGATGTTAGAGTAATCTTCACATTAGGTACACACATACAGAAACACACAAACATACATCTATACACCAATACCACCTAGTATCTTGGCAAATTCTCAATGCCATGTTTGAAGCCCTACGGAACACTTAAAAACCCCGTGAGGCTTATGGGAGATTCCTGAACTCTAATTAGGTTTTGAGAAAAGTAGATTATTGATTCCTGAGGTTTAGAACTATTCATATTTCAAAAGCTTGAGTTCCAAAGAGAAACAACAAAGAAAGAGAAATCAAAAGAGTTACATTGAGCCACGATGTAGAAGGACTAACAGGGCCTGCAAATGGGTACTTGCTACCAGGAAAAAAAACAACTCTAAAATTACATAATTAGAGGATCATTGAGGGAATGGACATGCCATTTATCAGTATGAATCAGTATAAGTAAAATTTTCCTTTGCACAAAATACTCATATCAAGACTCCTGAAAAAGTGTGAGGAGCCCAAGACTACCTTCATTCCAAGGGGAGTAAAGATGACACATCTTTGGGGCTCAGTGGAGATGTATTCTGCTTCATATGGGAGGAGAGATGAAGAGTTTTATTAGCTCTGGTTTGAGGCCAAGTTCGCAGGACATAATAATCTGAGTTCATAGGAAATAGAAGAGTATAACTAAAGCTCTTATTTCTCTGTGATTACATTTACTTGTCCATGAGAGGGTTATAATTCTATGAATTAAAAATAATGTCATACAAAAAGAATATCAGCTTTTCTAAAATATTATCAGGACTTTTTTTTTTTCTGCCTTACGATGCATTAGAAAAACAGAGTATCTGAAATGAAACCTTCTTCGATTTTCATTTTTTCAATAAATATTTATTGAGCTCCTCCTGGGTACCAAACCCTGACCCCAGACAGCAGACTCTGACACTAATTCGCCGGTATTTTAATCAGATGTATACTAGACTATTGATTAACTTGCACATATTCACTTGTTCATATGTTTACCTTTCTCAGTATAAGCAACCTAAGGTTGGGCATGTGACAGACAACACTTTGAAATCACAATTTAAAAAAAAATTATATAAAGATGCTTTGCTTTATAAAATATTTTATCAGAATCCTAATGTTCATAAAAAGATCTGATTCTAAAAAATGGACTTAGGTAAAAGTTTTAAGAACATATCTCCCATTACAGTATTATAGACTGGGTCTCTCCACGAGCTAATGAGGAAGGCCGCAGCATGTGGAACATGATATTTGTTTTTTCTTGTTTACTTAAAAAAATTTTATGCTGGGGGGGCTTCCCCGGTGGCGCAGTGGTTGAGAGTCCACCTGCCGATGCGGGGGACACGGGTTCGTTTCCCGGTCTGGGAAGATCCCACATGCCGCGGAGCAGCTGGGCCCGTGAGCCATGGCCGCTGAGCCTGCGTGTCTGGAGCCTGTGCTCTGCAACCAGAGAGGCCACAACAGTGAGAGGCCCGCGTACCGAAAAAAAAAAAAAAAATTTATATTGGGGTATAGTTGATTTACAATGCTGTGTTAGTTTCAGGTGTACAGCAAAGTGAGTCAGTTATACATATACATATATCTATTCTTTTTCAGATTCTTTTCCCATGTAGGTTACTACAGAATATTAGGTAGAGTTCCCTGTACTATACAGTGGGCCCCTGTCGATTATCTATTTTATGTATAGTAGTGTGTGTTAATCCCAAACTCCCGTAAACCCACAACAGAACGAGGATATGGGCGGATAATGAGGACTCGACTGTCCCTGGACTGGCAAAGTCAACAGAATAAAACAGATGGCTACGCCCAAACTGAGCCTGAGGATTTCTAGTATTCATTTACTGGAGGACACAGAATTCTTTCTGCAAAAAATAAATTCTTTTTGAGATTATATTTTGACTTATAGTTAGATATCTAGGACCTGTCACATATGGTGTAACCTACAACAAAACAACAACAAAAACAAAAGATCAGGGAAAGGAGTTTTTTGTCCAAAGAGAAAATGCCAAAAAATTAATCATAATATTCCATAGTTTTGCAGACAAGATGGCCAAAGACGCAGACTCTTTACTGATATCCCTCCATGGGCCATATGATAAGGAAATCTGAAACCTGGCACTCTCTGACTATAAGATCACTACAGTTTTCTTTGACAGGAGACCTCACGTAATGAGACTGAGAGCTTCTAAGCGGACAGATGTCTAAGCTGAAATGCTGACGATCTTTCCTGAGGGTGAGTAGGAAGGTGATTATTCCAGAGAAGGAGTGGGGAGTGAAATCAATAGCAAATCAAATGTTTAGTGGTTAAGGCAAACTATACTACGACAAATTCTACAGCATTTGCAATCCGTTAAGAAATAAAGAGAAAATGATTCAGCAATGTCACTCGAAACAGGAGGACTTTTGTCAGGTGGGCAAATGAATACTTGCTCCTGACAGAAAAACAGAATGAGAACAGGCAGCCTAAAAGATTTTTTTTTTTTTAATTAACCAAATCACTCAAATACAGAGCTGGACTTCTCTGAGTCACTGATGATTCAAACCAGCTCTGGCATCCGCATCAGAAGGTGTAAGAAGGACCGATGGCAATTATATTGCTGAAGAAAAAAAAATTACAGGCTAGTGGGCTGAAAAAGGAAAACAACAACCAGCTATGAGTCAAACCGACAAGATCAAATGGCCAAAACAGAAAGAATGCCCCCAATGCAAGAGTCTTCTGGAACTGGCTGAAGGCAGTGAGAATGCTTGCTTTCCTCAGGCATGTTTGTCCACAAGAATCTCTCTTCATATTAGTCACAGAAAACAAGAGCTCAGAAACAAAGAAATGATAAAATAAAAGCCCAAACAATTGTAAACATGCATGGGTAACATGTTGGATGCTTTCATGAACATGTGTTCTCCAAGGAGTGACAAACTGGATGTGGACTTGGTCCTTAAAAACACACACTACCGAAGGGCAGGGCCACGTCTGCCCTCACAGACTACATCAAGCATCCATGACGATGACCGGTGAGTCAGTGTCAGCTCATACATTCCTGGTGCCCAGGCCGTGCACAGTAGAGATTAGAGCTCCACAACAGTCATGACATACATAATAAGCATAAATAAGGCAACACAAACGATCAGAACGTATTCTGTTAGCACACAGGAGGCAGTTTTGTGTGATTGAATTTTTCAGGTGCTTCGGGCAGGGACCACTAATGTCCTTGAAACCAAAGTACTAGTTACAGTGGGCAGAGTCTGTGTTTTTTTGTACAAATCAGGAGCGGAAAAACATGAGTATGCAACCAAATCACTGCAACTAAAAAAAGCAACCGCAGAATAATTTTGGTGATATTGTACTTGTTCTGGGGGTTGCCATGGAAATCTGGGAGCTAAGCTCCTTCACTTTCCATATTTACCAAGTGATTCCCGCTCGCTCCGATGACAAGCGTGCCACATCCAAGACGCAGGGTCTCTTGATCACAGAACTCAGAGGCGAGGCCAGGAACGCACATGCCAAATCCGCCTGGCTCGGCAGGCCTGAACACGTCTGGCCCACTGAATACTCAGAGCTGGAGGGTAAATAGGAAACACAGACCTTCGACGCCACTTTGAGGGAGGTTTCTCACCATGCACAGAAGTCTGTCATCATAGAGGCTGATATCTCAGCTTTCCATGAGGTCTCAGACGAGTCGTCAGAAAGAAGATCTTTAACAGCAGCTCCTGACGCCTCACAGAGCCCAAAGGAGGGAACTCACTCTCCACATGATCAAACAGGAAGAAAAGGGAATCGCAAGGCAGATGGAGGTTCTGCAGAGACCCAGGGCGTTACACCAAAAATATTAAATGCAAAACGTTTTGCAAAAGCAAAACGCCCAGAGGCTTTCCCGGGCTATGGTGGAGCGAGAGGTGTACTTTCTCTTGCTTGTTAAAGTTTTGCAATGAAGCCTGTAATGTATCATCTTGACAAGACAAGGATAATAGCATAGCAGCTTAATGAATTTTGCAATAAAAAATGAGGGCACAGCAATTTCTGAGTTTACCATCTCTGGGAAACACCCAAGTACACAGGAAGCTTGGAATCAGACTTTCTAAAGCAATTTTTCTCCTCTGTAGCTTTTGCTGCTGATAAGAGTGGTGTGCCAAGCCCCACTAAAATCTGAGCTGGTCTGCTTTCATGCTGACCCAGCCTCAGTCCCTACGATAAAAATAATCTGAAGAAGTAGTTTGGGCAGCATATTTGAGCACATGAAAATAGGCTGGGCAATGTTTTAAAAAATAATCTTAAAATGTAGTTGGGGCAATGATGGACTAAACAGGGAGGTGATGAGTGAAAAATGTGGTCAATGTTGTTTGGACCCTAGATGCAGGACATGATATCACAACTTCTGGCAGGTTGTCTTCAGCAAAACCACCACTGATTTTGGTCCCCTGTGGACTGACTGACATTCTCTCCCCATGGTGCCCATAATAACCCTCTGCATTGCAAAGGGAAAGAATGCCAGTGAAAATGGAGTGCATGAGAGAATGGGGAAGTCATTGTGGCTGGCCCAGGACGGAAGTGATTCACTGGGATGAGACATGGAGGTACAGTGGGGAGCCTCTCCTGAAACAGCATTTCAAAAACCACGGCGTAGGAACGCGCCTCTAATTAATGGCTGGACAGGGAACTGAATGGTCACAGTTAAGCAGACACTCTGCTACTCACAACATAGCCCTCTTTCTTCCCTGAGAACTTACTTTTCAGGAGGGACAGTCTCCCTTTAGTCTATGGTTCCCCGGTATCTGAGGAAGCCTACATACAGACTGCTTACACCACTGCTCATGAGAAAGAAGAAAATGATAGATTTACTTATTTTTATGCCATGACTCATTGCAAAATGGGTTTGAGATAGTAAATGAAGTGTATGATTAGAGAGTTTTGTTTTTATCGCGTAAAAATTAGGCAATACATAATAAATATGCATTCCTCTCCAACTGAAAAGTACAGAATAGCATACAAATAACCTAGATGTATTTTGGTGTGTAAAAGTCCAGTTGTTTTTCCATACGTAGAAACAGACACCTATTTTTTTCTTTTAACAAGGTGGGATTACATAATGCCTAATGCTACAATATCTGTTTTACATAGTGATAATGCCAGAGATGAGAGGCTGGAATATGCTCTTTTTTATTTAATGATCTACCTTGAACTTTTTTCCTGCCATGAGCTTTCCACAGCATCATTTTTTAAGGGCCACATCAACTATGCGGTTCTCACTCACACATGGTAACCATACATAATTAAGATAAGAACCACATTACACCTTACAGTCTGTGTGACAACAGGAATCCCTGTGGATAAACATGGCGTCTGCCAAAACAAACAGGTGTGTCCAGAGCGCCCAGGATCTGCAGCGGCAACCTGAGAAAAGACACATGCTGCAGCTTTGATGGCTCCGAGAGAGGTATTACATAAAGCTCTGAACAGTATGGATTCCCAGTTATTTTTCAGCAAGGAAGACACACATGTTAAGTACATGAGCTGAATTCTCAACCTCTCCCTGGGCCTGTCTGGGAGAGGGTCCAGGATGAATTAACTGAACTAAAAGAATTAATCAGAGCGATAATCCCAGCTGCCAGTTAACAAGATCCATGTAAAATAAAGCCTAAGAATCCATTCCCACCCCACCAAGGCTGCACAACTCGTCCCAGGCTGCTGAAGTGCTGGCACTCCAGCATCAAATGGACTCCCTCTGGGGCCAGGGAGACTTCGCATTACCCTCACATAGGGGCCTCTCCTTTGGACTCTGCAGGCTCCAGAGGGGGAATATTTTCTTAGTCAAACATAAAGTAAGACTATAGCCTGATGATAATCATCGTAATCTGAGCTAACATTTATTAGGTGCTGAGTATGTTCTAGGCCCACTGTCAAGTACTTTACATGCACTGGCTCTCTTAATCACGGTAATTCCCCTCCAAGGAAGCTATTATTAGTGATTGATTTTACAGATGAACAAATGGAGGTTCAGAAATGAAAAGTAATGGACTCAGGCTTCCCTGGTGGCGCAGTGGTTGAGAGTCCGCCTGCCGATGCAGGGGACACGGGTTCGTGCCCCGGTCTGGGAATATCCCACATGCCCCGGAGCGGCTGGGCCCGTGAGCCATGGCCGCTGAGCCTGCGCGTCCGGAGCCTGTGCTCCACAGCGGGAGAGGCCACAACAGTGAGAGGCCTGCGTACCGAAAAAAAAAAAAAAAAAAAAAAAGATTAAAAAAAGTAATGGACTCTAGGTCTCAGAGATGGTGGGTGATAGAGATGGCATTGAAAAAAAGCATTGAAACTACAGAGCCCCTGCTTCCAACCACCACCAGCCTGCCCCAAACCCCAACAGAGAGTCTAAGAGACACTCCGCTAATGACAGAAGACAAGCAACCTTGACAATCCCTCCCTCCCCCAAGCTAGTGCTTCTCTAACTTTAGCTGGCATCAGCATCACCAGGGTGCTTTTAAAATTACAGAGGCCTGAGCTCCAGGCATGACCTGATTCAGAATGTACTGGGGAGGAGACCAGGCATCTGTATCTTTCAACAAGCTCCTTACATGATTCTAATGCACACCCAAGTCTAAGAACCACACTTCCAAGAAACATATTTTAACACCTTGGGACAGGTATACTTTGGAGATATTTTGGGTTTGGTTCCAGACCACTGCAATAAAGCAACTATTGCAATAAGGCAAGTCACATGAATTTTTGGGTTTCCCAGCGCATATAAAAGTTATGTTCACCCTACACTGTTGTCTATTAAGTATGTAATAGCACTACGTCTAAAACAACAATATACACACTTTAATTACAAAAAAACTTTATTGCCAAAAAAGCTAACCATCATCTGACATCGCAGTGTTGCCACAAACCTTCAATTTGTGGAAAGCGCAGTATCTGCGAAGTGCAATAAAGCAAAGTGCAATAAAAAGGGGTATGCCTGTGTTAAGTACTAAAAATTCGGGACAAAATAAGTGATACGTGTCACCCTGCAACCTTTTGGAAGAAATCTTAAAAAGTACAAGACCTGGGCGCTTGGTTCCCTCTAATCCTCTGGCTCTACCTTCTGCAGTTGCCTGGAAAAAGTATAGCTTTCACCTAGACATACCAGTCCAATCTCTGCTGCATGATGTATCTGCGTGTTAACTTGGAGATTAAACAGTAATCTCCTTTGCTACCATTCATCTGGCAGCACAGTCGAAAAACCTCCTTCCATCTGTTCTAAAGTGATCACAAACGAGAGTGACTGCCTTGGCCCAGCATATTAAGTGACTGCTGAATGCACACTGCTTGCTGCAGAGCTGGGGTGACATGGGGGGGTCATCGTGTGGCTGCTGCTTGCCACCGTATTGAGGAACCCATTCAATATGGTTCAACTGCCTCCGTGGCAACGCTGGACTCTGGGACAGATGGTTTTTATTGCTTCCTTAACTCAGTGTAGCAAGGTTTTCACTTCGGCAGCTCAAGAAGTGACAACATGGCATGGGGAAGGGGCATGACTTGGGTACAAATCCCTTCTCTGCCGTTCGCCAGCTGTGTGGCTGCTTAACCCTTCGAGCCCTGGTTTACTTGTTTGTAAAATGTGGATGATGAGAACCTACCTCATGGGGTGATTACCAAATATAAGGATGAGATGAGATAACACTGGGAAAAGGAAAAAGCCATCTGGAGAAGACTCCACTACCACTCTCAGATTAAAGTGGAGGAGTCTTACAGAGGTGCCTGGGCACACAACTGGTCTACCCACACGGAATGAAAAACTCCTTCTGGAAAATAAAACACACAGTGAGCATCAACTAACATGCCAGATACTTCCATGACAATCTGAGGCCAGAGTGTTGGCACAGATTCACTTCTAAGAGATAAGAATGGGCTCCAACTTCTGCACAGGGCAGGGGCACTGCAGCGAGGTGAAGGGGAAACGTGTGCTGGTGGGAAGCACCCAAGGGAACTACTCTGGGAGTTCTGGGCTCATCAAGCATGTCAACTAGGGGCTGAACAGAGGGCTGACCCATGGATCACAGAACAAATATTAAACTGCAAGTATGCCAATGAGGAGGAAAAACATAACTGAACTCAAAAGGGAGTAGGCACACAGACATAATAGGAAATGAGGTTCTGAGAGTATCATATGAAGTCTGAAGGTAGAAGAGAGGTACATGGAGATATTGTGTAGGTGTACGTGTTTGTGTGTGTGTGTGCGTGTGTTCTCACAGGTGCGATCCCTGTAACAAGATATCTACTCTGTGGCAAGAATCTGAAGAAAGGTAAGGTCATGTGAAACCTGGAGAGGTGTCACAACGAATCCAGAGTGCACAACGTGAAATCGACAGATGAATGGCGAGTGTCCACAGTGATATAAACAGCTAATGGACAACATCTGAACCCAGTTCCGGTTGAGCAGACAAAGGAATCTTGAGTTTGTGTGTTTAGGTTAAGAAGAAGGATCTGAGCCAGTCAGAAATTTAGAGCAAGCTCTGTGGACTCCAAACTGTGGTACGTATTCCACAGGTGGACACACAACAATTCTAAGGTCAAATGTGGATGAACATTTTTTAGCTGAACAGTTTCATATTTATTTTAATGTATATTAGAGAGTAATACAGTAAGACAATAAAATTCACGTTGTAGAAATTTTACTGAGTAGGATGAGGCCGTGTAAAGAAGTGAGCTGCTTTCAAATTGATTTATATAAATATATTAAACAAACAACAGTGCAAAAGTTATGTTTTTGTAGCCCAAAGAGTGAATGAAGGCCTATGTAAATGATTCAAGTTTGGGAAGTACTGAGCTAGGTATGGAAAGAGGCCTTAATCTGAAAAACATCACTGTATGGAAATACAGCATTTTTTTTCCCCCCACAAATTACCTGCAGTCTTCCCCAGCATTTTAACTCCAAAGAGTAAACTCAGTGAAGTGCTTTGATAGTCTTCTATCTTTGTCCATAGACCAAAGGGGAGGGTTTGTGTGTGAAAACAGTACACTGTGACCTGCTCATCTAACGGTGGCGAGTGGCTGCACCGCAACCTAGGAGGGGCGAGAGCTGGCAGAACCTTCCAGCTCCTGCTCCTATGGTGCCTTTCCAGGCCAGCCTGGACGTTACTCTAATTTCCCAGGAAAATAAGGGTTTCTAAAATCAACTCTAAAAAGTATATGTACACACGCACCCCTATGTGCTTTCCAATGAAAATGTTTCTGCAGAGAAAGGGAAGAAAGTTGAGCACCCCACAAATATCTGCGCATATGGAGATTCCAGCCCCATTTCCAGGGAGCGTCTCCTCGTGTTCAGAGGGAAGATGTAGTGCTTCACTGTCTTCCTGTCTCCCATCCTCCTGTCCCCTGTGTGCAGACAGGGACGGCTTGATCTGCAGCTTAGGCACGTCTGCTTTCACACATCCTTAACTTTCACCTGCTGCCTCGTGTGATAAAATTAATCTTGGGCAAGGATCTAATTGATTTTCTCCTAATCGCCATCTTCTTTCTTACATGCTCCCAGAATATGCTTTAAGACCCGATCCAGAGCTGCCTCTGTTTCCATCTAACCATAAACTCGGCACTATTTCAAGTCTTAGAGGAATTTACCAATATCGTCTGATCTGTCCTGATCTGCACTGTACATTGCTTAGTACAAAACCTTAGGTGACTGTGGCTGTCGTGGAAACATGAGAAGCATCTCACCCCACAGCTCGATGCTGTGTTTGTGGCAGATGTGGGTGAGGCCAGGCCTGTTCCAAGTGTTCTTTGTTACAGACCACAGCAAGAACGACCCCAGCCAGATACTTAAGGGAACACAGGCTATTGTTCGATGGGAAGCCAATCCCAGTATGGGTCAAAGCCCTAAAACTGTGCATATCTGCTGACCTAGAAATTCTTCCAGGAATTGATCATAAGGAAATCATCATGAATATGAACAGATTTAGCTATGAGGATGATTATAGTGGCTTTACTCATAAAAGCAACACATCTGAAACAACGTCAGTGGTTGCACCAACGTGCATATTATGTGATATGACGACCTCTTTAAAAGCAGTGACCTCCGAGGGTGGGGAAGATTTGTGTTCAGGAGTAATGATAAGGAAGGCCATTACTTCTGAACGACAAAGGGATAAAAAACATTTTCTGTAACAAAGATAGAGATGTCAATCCAGATATGGAGTCTCTTTTCTCTTCAAAGCAAAGAGGGTCATTTTTCTGATTTGTGCCTTTACTGTAACTCATAGAGAATATTATATATATTATATATATATACAATAAATATCATATTTATATAAATATATAAAAATAAACATATAAATACATAAAAATATAATAAGTATATAATAATAATAGCACCGCCACACCTCCCAGCATTTACTGAGAACCATCCGAAGTGCTTTATTCCTCACAACAAGCCTATAAGGAA
The DNA here is from genome assembly GCF_011762595.2 of Tursiops truncatus. NCBI lineage: Eukaryota > Metazoa > Chordata > Mammalia > Artiodactyla > Delphinidae > Tursiops > Tursiops truncatus. The sequence goes on along the minus strand of NC_047036.1, from coordinate 119,314,556 downwards.
ACTGTTATCCCTGTTTTCCAGAAGAGGAGATTGAGGCCATGCAATGGCAGGTAACTGGCCCACGTCACACAGCCAGGGAGCAGCCAAGGAGGACTCTCACCCAGGCGCCCGGTGCCCATGAGTGCTTTCAACCACCGCGTTCTCCTGGCTCCCTGAATGCACGCATCTGAGAGCAGTTATCCTGCCGACTTACCATTACTATTCACTTGTCTACATCCTTTACTCAAATGTGAGCTCCTTACAGACGAGGTCACGTTTTTATACTCCCTGGTGTCTGCATGTGATTAAACAGGAACTAATAATAGTAGCAGCAGCTCTCCATCGATGGCCCTTGCCACGTCTAGGCCTCTGCCAGCTGCCTAGCTGCATAAGTTCATTGAATCCGCACCACTTCCCTGTGAGGTAGGCCCTATTATCCCTACTTTACAGACAAGTAAACTGAGGCTGAGAGAAGGTAGGAGGCTTGCCTGAATGCTGTCACCGGCACAGGGACCCAGGGCTGCCTGCCTTCGGGCGCAGCTGGGACCCTCGACTCCCACCCTCCACCCCTGGACTTCCTCATTACAAAGGCTGAAACCAGACTGGAGATTTGAGGGCCCAGTAACCCAGCTGCTGCAAAGCACTCAGAAATCCAGAGGTGAAAACAAGATTCGATACAGCTGTGGTGAGAACACTCTGCTACTTGCAACAAGGAGGGCAATGCTCTCCTATTAACCCGTGAATTAATTCCACACATTTACTAAGCAGCCACTGTGTGTCAGGCCCAGGAGAGGTGGCGGGGAAGGACGAGCAAGCCAAACAAGGCCCCTGTGCAGAGAGAGCCCCACTGTAGTGGGGCGTGTGACTCGCACAAATAAGCACCGAGTTACAACCCGAGAAAAGGAAGGGAAACTGGTTCTAGGGGAGCCGCTAACAACAGACGGGCCGAACAAGCGACGCCTGAGCTTAGATCTGATCGTGCGGCTGGAGGAAAAGGGGCTCAGCTGTCTGCCCACAGGGGACTGGGAAAGAGGATCCTGGGCGGCGTGGCCCTCCCTTTCATCCTCAGCACCCGCTTCCTGTCCTGTCGAGGTTACTCAGCCACGGAACCCGGGAGGGTACAATGGCCGATACAGTGTCCTCAAGGACACAAAAGGCAGCAACGCACACAGAGAGGCTGGAGGTGAGCACCCCGGGCAGCTGGGAGGAGGCCTGGATGTCCCCCGGGGACCACGCTGGCCCTGAGTAGTGGCACTCACGTTTCTCTGTTGACTGCATGGTGTGGAAGAGCGTCAGGGGCCTCTCGCTGCAGGATGGGGGCTTGGAGTCACTGCTCTTCTTCCGAGACAGGTGCAGCTGGGCATTGGTGAGGGGCGCGTCAGGCACGGTGTTAAATATCTGCAAAATAGTTTCATAAAAAGGTTACACGCTACTGTGCACTGGGGAGACAGCACAGGTCCAGACAAGTACGACCGAAAAGCCTGATGGAGTCTAAGAATCAGCAAGAAAAAGACTGAAAAAGACCACCAGGATTTGCTCAGGACTCTATTTTAAACATCTCTAGGAATTGGCACGAAACATCCTCCTTTGGAAGCGCATCCCGAGGTTCGGGAACCATTCACTTCCACTTCTCACCCCTTCTGCTGTCATTTCCACAGATCTGCTTTTTGTTGTTCTCTCTCCGGAGCCAATGGAAAGCTGCTGTGCTAAATGTAAGCCACTGTCTGCGAAGAGGGCTTAAAGTTTTTTGACCACCTTTGTCCAGAACGGATGAACTAAAACTACTTTACTTTTCCTCATTGGTTCTGTTTCCCAGTTCTTAACAACTGCTTCACAACTTTCTGAGGCTGTGAAACATGCATTGAAATAACATCCCCCCAAAGAAGCCCAGAACAGGGCAGCATCTTCTAGTCCTCAACCCCAGAGGGAGCACCTAGTTCAGCAGCTTTGTGTTATCTTTGATGCCGAGCATTCTTTTTCTTATTTAAAAGAGGGAAAAAAGGTTGTTTCCCCCAAATCTTGATGATAGAAGTAACATACATACTACAAACAGTTTGGAAAATGTAGAAAAGCGTCAGGAAGAAAATAGAAAAATTCTCCCAATTCCACTGTTTAGAGGTAACCACTGTTAGCATTTGAGTTTTATTTTCATATGAGGTTTTTTCTTTTAAGCTTACATTGCAAAAAAAAAAAAAGTCTATGGTAAAAACTGAGAAGAAAATTACATAAAAATCATGAAAATGCTCATCTTTTTTCCTACAGATCCAAGTACGACAGAATTATTATAACAGCTACCACTTACATGGCGCTTACCATGATTACAGTCACTGCCACGCAATATCGGCTCCCTAGGGACCAGTCATTGCGTGTATTTTCCATGTAGCTCACTCAGTTCTGAGTGACCTTGAACTTCAAGTACTGTCCTCACCATTTATAATGAAGGACTGAGGCAGAGAGGTTAAGCTGCCACAATTACAGATACACTTACAGATGATAACATAGAAACCTATGTCCCTAGATTTTCTCAATTCCTTTTAAAATGCATATAATAACAACAACACTAATTCATTCAATCTAGAAAGATCTTTTCAGCATCTCCTTTATACCAGGCACTCTGGGTACAACAGTGCTTGAGGCCAACACGTCTCCTGTGGTTAGAGAATTTGCATCTAGTAGCTGTGATTTACTGAGTATCTACCACGTCAAGTGCTTTGTATGAGTTATCTCATTTAATGTTAAAGCACACTTCTCCATAATTGGAATTCTATTCTTTATACAGTTTTGTATCCTATACGTTTTCTCTAACATTATATTGTAACATTTCCCCCTTCATGAAGAAAATCTTTACACCTGATTCTTCCTGGTTGTATAACACACCCACTGTATTAAGATATCAATATTCATTGATCCACTCATTATCATCTCTTACTCTCTGGAGCTGGCCTCCTTCTGGATTTTCTCTTTCCCAACGATCACGAGTAATGAGAGCACAGTGGTGGCACCTCCACTCCCCTCACCTATGCGTGGCCCTAGACACATCAGAGTTTTTCTCATGGCTTTCTCTCCTTTGTGTGTGCATTTAAAAGCAGAACTCAGAAGCTGAGACATAGGAAGCAAAGTCATAAGAATGATAAGAATTTCAGCCAAAACAGCTGCTCTCCATGAGTTGGCAGGTCCTTGGGCTCCAATGATGCCAGCCAGCTGGTTCAGTCAGTCTTGCTCCCAAACACAGCTGTCTGAAAACATCATTATCATATTTTCCCTAGGGGACTGAATTTTCAACAAAATAAATTGAATCACTACATAGCTGAGTTCAACTGGGGAGAGGATGTAAGGAGAGAAGGGGACCTAAAACAAAAACAACAAAAACCTCCTGGCTGGGCTTCCCAGGTGGTGTAGTGGTTGAGAGTCTGCCTGCCGATGCAGGGGACACGGGTTCGTGCCCCGGTCCAGGAGGATCCCACATGCCGCGGAGCGGCTGGGACCGTGAGCCATGACCGCTGAGCCTGCACGTCCAGAGCCTGTGCTCCACAACGGGAGAGGCCACAACAGTGAGAGGCCCGCGTACAACAAAAACAAAACAAAACAAAACAAAACCTTTTGGCTTCCAGAGGAGTGGGAACCCCTAAAAATAAGTACCAGTGTTACACATGTCACCAGGCTCCTTCTGAGCATCTTCAAGGGAAGAAAAGAGAAATTATGGTTGTTGTTGAGCTCAAGGACCACTAAGCTTCTCAGAAGCTCTCTCCCGCTTTGTTCTGTCCTCCAACAATGCTGAGCCAGGGCTGCTCCTAAGTGACACCCCGTGCACCATTACCACTGGCACTTGCTCCTAGATAGGAGTGTTTGCCCCTGCCAGCCACTGTGCAAGGTACTTTACATGACTTATCTCTAAGTCAAAGGTACTAAGCAGGATGACCATTCCACAAGGAGAGATTTCCTAATGCCACATGGCTTAGCAGGAGAGGGGCTGGGATGGGACCCTAGGGCTGTAGTTTCTAACATCTCCACTCCCCACCTCTGCAGCGGTCCTCAGCATTCAGCTTTTCTTCTCCAGCTAATCTACACTACAGAAGCCAGTGCCCAAACCCACAAGTACAGATTTCAACAAATAATGATATCCCTTAGCACCCTTCTGCCTCTGGCCTTAAGTACAGCATGTTCGGCAATCCGAGCTAAAAAACATCTGGGAATGAATTCAGACACACTGATAGGTCCCCACCTCCTTATGTCTGGCCTCCAAATTTTTTCTTTTCCTTTTATTTTTCCTTTTTCATTTCTTTTCTCTTATTTTTTTAATACTTTTTATTGGAGTATAGTTTCTTTACAATGTTGTGTCAGTTTGTCTCTTTTCCTAAAGAGCTACTGAGAATGAGATCCTCACTCAACCACAATGTGAAGAAAGATAATGCACATGCATTTTCACTTCAACTGTCACCAGAAACGTGAGCATTTCTTCTTTCCTAAAAACTGTAGTACATGCTGGAGAAACAAAGAAGAGTGAGTCGTGAGGAAGGACCATGGATTTAGACAGATGCGTGGAAAATTGCTTTCAAAACAGTGTTTATACACGGGCAAACGGGAGGAGACACGGGAACACATGAGAATTACATTCTGCTCATTGGCTGCTTTCTCTAAAAGGAAAGCTACTGGAGCATACTAGAATCAGTTCTAGGAGATGGAGACTTTCACCATGGGCCAGAGCTACAGTCCTGAAGGCCAGCTCTCTGGGTCTCAGTGTGAGCCAGGTCCAGGCTTTTGAAGAACTCCGAAGGGCTATTCTTGAGATCAAATGATGTGCAAGTGAGGCCTGCTGCGAAATGTGGAGTGCCAGACACAGGACTGTCACCACTATGATTACACATGGTTTTCCCAGGCACCAGAGCACCTCTACAAATCAGACCAAGTCAGAACAGAAGACACAGACCTTCACTAAGGAGTCTGGGCAATCATTCCCCAAATTACTTTTGTTCCTTTAACTCTGAAACTTGAATACATGCAAGTTGTTAAAAGGCTGCTCACTGCCTGGCTACCTTGTCAGCCAGGCCAAAAGATGTGTCTGTGAAAAAAGCTTGAGTTGAATTCTGATGAGAATCCAAACGCTTCACAGTTTTGCTGGTTGTTCCAATCCTATTTTGTTTGGAAGGGATGACTTCAAGAGAATCCCATGAAGTTTCCTTCGTTCTGTTGAGAAGAGTCACTGTACAAACGCCTCTGCTGAACGATGGAAGCATGAGCTCATGTAATCTCTGAGCAATGCATTTATGGAGCTCTACCATGTGCCTGGAATAATCTCATTTCACAGAGGCTTTCCAACTTAACACAAAAGGGGGGGATTTATTCTGTGCCCCAAGTGCCCCATTAATTCTGTTCAAACTTACAAACGAATTCTGACTTAGTCAGGAATGCCTTAGAAATAAAAGTTACAAGGAAGGCTGTAAGCCTTCTGGAAGCTACCGGGGAGTAAGATTGTAAAATAAAATAAAAATATGATTCTGGGGCTTCCCTGGTGGCGCAGTGGTTGAGAGTCCGCCTGCCGATGCAGGGGACAGGGGTTCGTGCCCCGGTCTGGGAAGATCCCACATGCCGCGGAGCGGCTGGGCCTGTGAGCCATGGCCGCTGAGCCTGCGCGTCCGGGGCCTGTGCTCCGCAACGGGAGAGGCCACAACAGTGAGAGGCCCGCGTACTGCGCAAAGAAAAAAAAAAAAAAAAGATTCTGGATAACGCTCCCAAGTATCCCCAATTTCAAGCTTCCTGTAAGTGGAATTAGCAGACCTGCAAATACCAAGCTGCTGTTTCTCCTTAAGCTGTGTGGCAGAGTGGTCAGGGGTGACTTGGCAGAGGCCGTCACATAGAACTGGGCTGAGTCCTGATCCAGCTGGTCAGTGGGCAGACCTACAGCTACACTGACTTCACCGTCAGAGACATTGGCATCACTGCCATGTCACGGATGTCACCTATATGTGGAATCTAAAAAAAAAAGGTACAAATGGACTTATTTATAAAACAGAAACAGAGTCAGAGATGTAGAAAACAAGCCTATGGTTACCAAGGGGGAAAGGGAGGGAGGGAAAAATTGGGAGATTGGGACTGACATAGACACACTACTATATATAAAATAGATAACTAATAAGAACCTACCTTATAGCACAGGGAACTCTGCTCGATACTCTGTAATGACCTATATGGGAAAAGAATCTAATATATGTATAACTGATTCACTTTGCTGTACAGCAGAAACTAACACAACATTGTAAATCAACTATACGCCAATAAAAATTAATTAAAAATAAACCTAAACACCATCCAAAAAAAGTATATATATATAGGAAAGGAATTTACAGTCATTATATGGGTATAAAGCAAATAGGTGTTGGAGCTATACAGACTTGGGTTCAACTCGGGCAAGAGCCTTAACCCCTCTGAGACTGTTTCCCTTGTGTAAATGGGGATCTAACACCTGTCTTGCAGGGATACTGAAAAGCTAATGCATATTAAATGCTGAGCACAGAACCTGACAGAGTGGGCTGGAGGTAGTGGTGGTATAAGTGACAATAAAAATATCCAAAGTTTATTGAGTGTTTATCATGCTGTTATTTACATGGATTATCTCAGGATTTTACTCTACTATTATTCTTGTCATCTTATAGGTGAGGAAACTGAGACTCATTGAGACTAACAGATTTGTTCAAGGTCACATAAATGAGTACAGCTGGACTGGGACTTAAGACAGCTTAGCTGGACTGTCTGGGTCTTAACCACCTGTGGCCTTTATACGTGTCAGTAATTTGAGAGACAGAGGACGAAATGCAAAGATCATAAGTTCTGGAGTCTGATGGATCTGATTTTAGTCACTCACTAGTTCTGTGACTTTGAGCAAGTTATATAACTCTGACCTTTAGCTGTCACATCTGTAAAAACTCCCGGGACTGAGGCGAGGACTGAAGCACCTAACACGGTTTGACACTCAGCGTTCAAAAGACATGATTGCATTAATAAAAAAGTATAAGAAGGGAAATAACTGGAGACTCAACAATGAATTATCTGCAGTCAGGACATGAAGATTTAATTTATAAGTGCAAATTTAATTACTGCTCTTTGTATAACATCGATCTCAACTGCTTACAACATTAGAATTTGCTGTTCTTTTCCCGTTGCATTGTCTACAAAATTCAAATTTCACTGGCCCCCCTCGGGCCCATCTTGACATTGAAGACCATTGACACTTGTGGAATTTATTCTTAGCCATGTCACATACACATTTTTATACCTTTTCCAATCCCATCTGTAACATGTTCCTGCAATTTACAAGGATTAGAAGCCTTCCCGTAACGTGTGTGGTATACTCTTTATTACGTGCTGTGATTTTTATGGGAGGAAAATTAGGTCATGATGAAGAGTTCCTGGTCTGTAACTGCAAAGTAGCTCTGAGAGAATAAATCAATGACAGAGGCCTAGGATTACAAGGCAAAAGAGAAAGGCTTCTATAAGAGAAGAGACTAAGCATTTTCCTAAAACATAAATGTATCAGGGTTTCAAGTAACAAAAAATAATAACAAGTCATGGGCTTGGTTAGTCTGAGGAGTATCTGCTTTGGAGGTGGAGGATTAGGCCTACGGAGCATGGCTCACACACTGCCCACTCTTTCTATCCACAGGCTGTAGAACAGGACTGCTCAGGGCACGAGAAGCCATAAACCCAGCACCTTTCTGCTGGAAAGCCAGGCACGTCTTAGCAGGGCTCATTTAATATACCAGTTAAGAAGCCAAATTCAGAGGCTACAGACACAGAGAGGTTTTTTTTAAGGAGAGTTGGAAGTCCGATGTCCTGTTGATATCAGCATTTTGGCCCAGGGAACAACAATTCGGAAAGTAGTTTGAGTAGTTTTATTAAAAGTCCCTCAAAAGGAAACAATTCCATTTAGTAACTGGCAGTATATACAGTCAACCTGGGTAATCCATGGGATACTGTGATTTTCCTTATCTCCAGAAAGATTCTATTTCCTGTTTTCTTTGCTGACAGAGAGGAATGGATTAAAACATAACAAAACTCCACCCTTATTTGAGAACCATTAAAGGAGCTCACACAATGATTGGTTTATCTGGGGCTTTATTGGCTGGGGGTGGGGGTGCTGCAGAATACAGATGTTCAGATCCACAACCTTATGACACTAACGAAGAACTGTCTGCATGGCACTTGACACAGCAAATGGAAGAAAAGCCTGTGACAGAAGCATTCCAGCTGAGCATATAAGTAAATCTAGCTTATTTCTAAACCTAACATGGACAGGACCAAAAAGAATACACTCAGAAACCAATGTAAGGAAAGGTAACAGCAACAACAATAAATCAACGAACAGATGAAAAAAGCCATGGTCATGAGGCACAAGAGTAAAGTGTGCAGGCATTCTTCTTCATCACCATCATTACCATCACCATCACCATCATCATCAATTTTGCATATCAACAGCCGATTGAAATAACAAGGAAATGAAATACAACTGCCCAACACTTTGTCAGTTGCCAGAAACTGTTCAAATCAATTGCATTCTATTAATTGATGCACATTTTGTGTACAAACCCCAACACTGATACAATGGATTCCAAAGCCACCGACATCTTGGTAAAAGCAGATCAAGGCAGTTTGGTGGGCCCAAATCAACTCAAATCAAGACAACCTTGAAAGACACTACCATGTTAACAGGAACGCAAGTTTGCTTAGGACTCGCTGCTTACACTAGCTGTTAAGCAAGGACATCCATGGTTGCTCACTCTTCTCCTTGACATATAAGATTAAAAGTTAACATGTATTAAAAAGGGGCAAAAAAAAAAGGGGGGCACTGATCTTTGGGCATTTCTAAGAATTAACAACTCAAAGATCACCACTCCTACCTCTTCCAAAGCCTACTGATGGACTGGAAAAAGATGTTTTGTAAAACATCAATAGCCATTCAAAGGAGCAATACTGATAAAAGCACACGGTGCATGGGCACATGTGCACACCCAGGTCCTGCTTCATGTGCAGAAACCCTTTTGAATGCCACAGCCAAAAGAAACATCGTGGACTGTTCAAAACAATCCTACTATTACATGTTGGAACTTAACAGGAAGATGTTAAGACATACACATAATCTGAGATTTCATGTTTAACCAAATCTATGAAAAGGTGGCAGTATGATTCTTGACAGGATTGTTTTTCCTAGACATTTAAATTTTTCAAAGTCATTGGCAAGCTAACCTTTAAAAAGAGAAATGAAAGGAAAACCTTGTAAGAAATTGCAGAATTTCTGGGCTTTTCGGTATCTTGAACAATGACAGCGTTCAGTATTTTGAAATCTTAACTAGATGCATATAAATATTGATAACTTCCACTATAACCCCAAGTATTGGGCTAATTGATGTTTTAAGGCTCAGGGTGACAAGGTGTGAGCTGGGTAAAGATTCTGTGCATATAGAAATGGTAACTTAAAATAATTATTACCCTGGGCTTCCCTGGTGGCGCAGTGGTTGAGAGTCTGCCTGCCAATGCAGGGGACACGGGTTCGAGCCCTGGTCTGGGAAGATCCCACGTGCCACGGAGCAACTGGGCCCGCGAGCCACAAATACTGAGCTCTGCGCGTCTGGAGCCTGTGCTCCGCAGCAAGAGAGGCCGCGACAGTGAGAGGCCCGCGCACCACGATGAAGAGTGGCCCCCGCTTGCCACAACTAGAGAAAGCCCTCGCATAGAAACGAAGACCCAACAGAGCCAAAAATAAATAAATGAATAAATAAATTTATAAAAAAAAATTATTACCGTAAAGCAAACAGAGAAAGAGCCAAAGTCTTTGCCCTCTGAACTTTTAACTCTGAAATCTGACTACAGATAAAAAGACTCAGACTCTCAAGTCTGTTCTTTAGCTTTCAGAGAATCCAGGTCAAGTCCAGGGTATGGAGCTGTTGATGGGAAATGATGCCATGAGCTACTATTTCCCTTTAGGAAGTCTGGCAAAAAGACCCAAATAAAAGCCATTAGGATCCTACTCTACCCTGTAATAAGTAAAGGCTGTAGGTCAAAGGTTACAGTCTCTGGGCAAGACTTTTAAAATATATAGCCACAAGCTTACTACAGTGTGGTAAACTCTATGGTTTTGTTTTTATTTAGTGAGTGATTCTGATATCAGCAACCAGAGAACAACCTGGTTCACCTTCCAGGGATGTCCTTCTCAAGTGCTGATACAATCATTTTCCCTCACTACTTGGAATCCCCTGAGAGCTCCCATTTTTCAGAAGGAAATGCCAACCTTTTCCCATAGCTTTCAAGACCCTTGACAGAGAGGCTCAGTCCAATCTCTGGCATCATCTCTGACCACTTGCTAACATAACCCAAAGTTCTTTCACAACCATTTCGTTTTAATACACACGAGTTGATTGATGTTGATTAACTGATTAATGTTCCTCTGGAAGGCTGTCCCCCCATCTCCATTCTTGCTCTGCCTAGAAATTGTCTATTTATCTGTCAGAGCCAGGTACAAGCAGAATTAAATTATTTCTCCTCAGTGGTACCACACACTTTATTCATCTTACTGGATGCCACTTAGCACACTACATTATGGTTAGTTATATCCTGAGAAAACAGGAGGGCCTTGGAAAACACGGTCCTGTCTCATTTATCTTAGGTCAAGAGTAGGTGCTCAATAAATGCAGTCATTAGAGATTAACAAGAATAGATTTAATAGCTTGAGTTACGAAAGGAGTCCTAAGTTCAACCCTAGTTCTTCTCCTAACAAGCTGTTTTTTCAACTCTATGGACTTTAGGTTCAAAATTTGTAAAATAGAGCTAAAAATACTGACCTTACAGTGTTGCTGTGAAAAATAAATGATATGATGAATAAAAGGCTGCTTAGCACAATGCCTTGGGGACAATAAGCTGTAAGTAAAAGTTAACTATTACTATCATTAGTTTTAGTACTGCTGGACTATGTACATTAAAAAGACCCATTACCTTCAACTGAGTAAATAAATCAGTCTGTATTAGCAACATGGAAAAAGAAGAATTATCAGGAGCCCCCATGCATAATCCTTATCTTCTGGCTTTTTCCTCTCTGCCTTCACTTACGTTGGGATATATATTTTGTACAAATTGGTCCAAACATTGCTCCCCTCCCCAGGGCTGTGCAGGAGGTGAAGGACCAAGTTTCTGAAGCATCACAACAGGGTAAGTATGTGGTTAGCGTACTTAATTTGACCAAATTGAACGTCTTTGAGAAACACATCACTAAGGCTCCCATGAACGAGAAACAGGTGGGATCTCTGTGACAAGAGATGATCAGCAGGGGATGTTTCTAGACAAACAGGTGCTCTCTTTTTTCTTCTTTTTGTAAACAAGCTTCTGTCTCCTTTTTTTGAATTTTTGAATTTTCTTTTATTTATTTTCTTATACAGCAGGTTCTCATTAGTCATCAATTTTATACACATCAGTATATACATGTCAATCCCAATCGCCCAATTCATCACACCCCCACCCCGCTCCTTCCCCCCTTGGTGTCCATAGGTTTCTTCTCTACATCTGTGTCTCAATTTCTGCCCTGCAAACCGCTGCAGCTGTACCATTCTTCTAGGTTCCACATATATGCATTAATATACGATATTTGTTTTTCTCTTTCTGAATTACTTCACTCTGTATGACAGTCTCTAAGTCCATCCGCGTCTCTACAAACAACCCAATTTTGTTGCTTTTTATTGCTGAGTAATATTCCATTGTATATATGCGCCACATCTTTATCCATTCATCTGTCGATGGGCACCTAGGTTGCTTCCATGTCCTGGCTATTGTAAATACTGCTTCAATGAACACTGGGGTGCATGTGTCTTTTTGAATTATGGTTTTCTCTGGGTATATGCCCAGTAGTGGGATTGCTGGGTCATATGGTAGTTCTATTTTTAGTTCTTTGAGAAATCTCCATACTGTTCTCCATAGTGGCTGTACCAATTTACATTCCCACCAACAGCACCCTTTTCTCCACACCCTCTCCAGCATTTGTTGTTTGTAGATTTGCTAATGATGCCCATTCTAATTGGTGTGAGGTGATACCTCATTGTAGTTTTGACTTGCATTTCTCTAATAATTAGTGATGCTGAGCAGCTTTTCATGTGCTTCTTGGCCAACTGTATGTCTTCTGTGGAGAAATGTCTATTTAGGTCTTCTGCCCATTTTTGGATTGGGTTGTTTGTTTTTTTAATAGTGAGCAGCATGAGCTGTTTATATATTGCTGAGATTAATCCTTAGTCCATTGATTCATTTACAAATATTTTCTCCCATTCGGAAGGTTGTCTTTTCGTCTTGTTTATGGTTTCCTTTGCTGTGCAAAAGCTTTGAAGTTTCATTAGGTCCCATTTGTTTATTTTTGCTTTTATTTCCATTACTCTAGGAGGTGAATCAAAAAATATCTTGCTGTGATTTATATCAAAGAGTGCTCTTCCTATGTTTTCCTCTAAGAGTTTTATAGTGTCCGGTCTTACATTTACGTCTCTAATCCATTTTGAGTTTATTTTTGTGTATGCTGTTAGGGAGTGTTCTACTTTCATTCTTTTACACGTAGCTGTCCAATTTTCCCAGCACCACTTATTGAAGAGACTGTCTCTTCTCCATTGTATATTCATGCCTCCTTTGTCATGGATTAGCTGACCAAAGGTGTGTGGGTTTATCTCTGGGCTTTCTATCTTGTTCCATTGATCTATATTTCTGTTTTTGTGCCAATACCATATTGTCTTGATTATTGTAGCTTTGTAGTATAGTCTGAAGTCAGGGAGTCTGATTCCTCCAGCTCTGCTTTTTTCCCTCAAGACTGCTTTGGCTATTCAGGGTCTTTTGTGTCTCCATACACATTTTAAGTTTTTTGTTCTAGTTCTGTAAAAAATGCCATTGGTAATTTGATAGGGATTACATTGAATCTGTAGATTGCTATGGGTAGTATAGTCATTTTCACATTACTGATTCTTCCAATCCAAGAACATGGTATGTCTCTCCATCTGCTGGTATCATCTTTAATTTCTTTCATCAGTGTCTTGTAGTTTTCTGCATACAGGTCTTTTGTCTCCCTAGGTAGGTTTATTCCTAGGTATTTTATTCTTTTTGTTGCAACGGTAAACGGGAGTGTTTCCTTAATTTCTCTTTCAGATTTTTCATCATTAGTATATAGGAATACAAGAGATTTCTGTGCATTAATTTTGTATCCTGCAACTTAACCAAATTCATTGATTAGCTCTAGTAGTTTTCTGGTGGCATCTTCAGGATTCTCTATGCATAGTATCATGTCATCTGCAAACAGTGACAGTTTTACTTCTTTTTTTCCAATTTGTATTCCTTTTATTTCTTTTTCTTCTCTGATTGCTGTGGCTAGGACTTCCAAGACTATGTTGAATAATAGTGGTGAGAGTGGACATCCTTGTCTTGTTCCTCATCTTAGAGCAAATCCTTTCAGTTTTTCACCATTGAGAATGATGTTTGCTGTGGGTTTGTTGCATATGGCCTTTATTATGTTGAGGTAGATTCCCTCTATGCCTACTTTCTGGAGAGTTTTTATCATAAATGGGTATTGAATTTTGTCAAAAGCTTTTCCTGCATCTATTGAGATGATCATATGGTTTTCATTCTTCAATTTGTTAATATGGTGTATCACATTGATTGACTTGTGTATATTGAAGAATCCTTGCATCCCTGGGATAAATCCCACTTGATCATGGTGTGTGATCCTTTTCATGTGTTGTTGGATTCTGCTTGCTAGTATTTTGTTGAGGATTTTTGCACCTATATTCATTAGTGATATTGGTCTGTAACTTTTTTTTTTTGTAGGATCTTTGTCTGGTTTTGGTATCAGGGTGATGGTGGCCTCATAGAATTAGCTTGGGAGTGTTCCTTCCTCTGCAACTTTTCAGAAGAGTTTGAGAAGGATGGGTGTTAGCTCTTCTCTAAATGTTTGATAGAATTCACCTGCGAAGCCATCTGCTCCTGGACAGTTTGTTGGAAATTTTTAACCACAGTTTCAATTTCATTACTTGTGACTGGTCTGTTCATATTTTCTATTTCTTCCTGGTTCAGTCTTGGAAGGTTATACCTTTCTAAGAATTTGTCCATTTCTTCCAAGTTGTCCATTTTATTGGCATAGAGTTGCTTGTAGTAGTCTCTTAGGATGCTTTGTATTTCTGCGGTGTCTGTTTTAACTTCTCCTTTTTCATTTCTAATTTTATTGATTTGGGTCTTCTCCCTCTTTTTCTTGATGAGTCTGGCTAATGGTTTATCAATTTTGTTTATCTTCTCAAAGAACAAGCTTTTAGTTTTATTGATCCTTGCTATTGTTTTCTTTGTTTTTATTTCATTTATTTCTGCTCTGATCTTTATGATTTCTTTCCTTCTGCTAACTTTGGGTTTTGTTCATTCTTCTTCCTCTAGTTCCTTTAGGTGTACTATTAGATTGTTTATTTGAGATTTTTCTTGTTTCTTGAGATAGGCTTGTATAGCTATAAACTTCCCTCTTAGAACTGCTTTTGCTGTATCCCATAGGTTTTGGATCATTGTGTTTTCATTGTCATTTGTCTCTAGGTATTTTTTGATTTCCTCTTTGATTTCTTCAGTGATCTCTTGGTTATTTAGTAACATATTGTTTAGCCTCTATGTGTTTCTATTTTTTCCAGGGTTTTTCCTGTAATTGATACCTACTTTTATAGCGTTGTGGTCAGAAAAGATGCTTGATATGATTTCAATTTTCTTAAATTTACTGGGGCTTGATTTGTGACCCAAGATGTCATCTATCCTGGATAATGTTGCATGCACACTTGAGAAGAAAGTGTAATCTGCTGTTTTTGGATGGAATGTCCTATAAATATCAATTAAATCTATCTGGTCTGTTATGTCATTTAAAGCTTGTGTTTCCGTAATTATTTTTATTTTGGATGATCTGTCCATTGGTGTAAGTGAGGTGTTAAAGTCCCCCACTATTATTGTGTTACTGTTGGTTTCCTCTTTTATAGCTGTTAGGAGTTGCCTTATGTATTGCCTTATGTATTGAGGTGCTCCTATGTTGGGTGCATATATATTTATAATTGTTATATCTTCTTCTCTGCACTTCCTGGACTAGGGTGGCTATTTCCTTTCCCATGTTAGGGAAGTTTTTGACTATAATCTCTTCCAATATTTTCCCAGGTCATTTCTCTCTCTCTTCTGCTTCTGGGACCCCTAAAATGCGAATGTGTCTGTGTTTAATGTTGTCCCAGGGGTCTCTTTGGCTGTCTTCATTTCTTTTCTTTTTTTTTTCTTTATTCTGTTCCGCAGCAGTAAATTCCACCATTCTGTCTTCCAGGTCACTTATCCGTTTTTCTGCCTCAGTTATTCTGCTATTGATTCCTTCTAGCGTAGTTTTCATTTCAGTTATTGTATTGTTCATCTCTCTTTGTTTGTTCTTTAATTCTTCTAGGTCTTTGTTAAACATTTCTTGCATCTTCTCGATCTTTGCCTCCATTCTTTTTCCGAGGTCCTGGATCACCTTCATTATCATTATTCTGAATTCTTTTTCTGGAAGGTTGCCTATCTCCACTTCATTTAGTTGTTTTTCTGGGGTTTTATCTTATTCATTTGGTACATAGCCCTCTGCATTTTCACCTTGTCTTTTTGTGGATGTGTTTTTCGTTCCACAGGCTGCAGGACTGTAGTTCTTCTTGCTTCTGCTGTCTGCCCTCTGGTGGATGAGGCTGTCTAAGAGGTTTGTGCAAGTTTCCTGATGAGAGGGACTGGTGGTGGGTAGAGCTGGCTGTTGCTCTGGTAGGCAGAGCTCAGTAAAACTCTAATCCGCTTGACTGCTGATGGGTGGGGCTGGGTTCCCTCCCTGTGGGTTGTTTGGCCTGAGGCGACCCAACACTGGAGCGTGCAGGCTCTTTGGTGGGGCTAATGGCAGACTCTGGGAGGGCTCACTCCAAGGAGTACTTCCCAGAACTTCTGTTGCCAGTATCCTTGTCCTCAGAGTGAGCCACAGCCACCCACTGCCTCTGCAGGAGACCCTCCAACACTAGCATGTAGGTCTGGTTCAGTCTCCCTTGGGGTCACTGCTCCTTCCCCTGGGTCCCAATGCACACACTACTTTGTGTGTGCCCTCCAAGAGTGGAGTCACTGTTTCCCCCAGCCCTGTCAGAGCCCTGTAATCAAATCCCGCTAGCCTTCAAACTCTGATTCTCTAGGAATTCCTCTTCCCGTTGCCAGACCCCCAGGTTGGGAAGCCTGATGTGGGGCTCAGAACCTTCACTCCAGTGGGTGGCCTTCTGTGGTATAAGTGTTCTCCAGTTTGAGAGTCACCCACCCAGCAGTTACGGGATTTGATTTTATTGTGATTGTGCCCCTCCTACTGTCTCTTTGTGGCTTCTCCTTTGTCTTTGGATGTGGGGTTTCTGTTTTGGTGAGTTCTAGTGTCCTGTCGATGATTGTTCAGCAGTTAGTTGTGACTTTGGTGTTCTCCCAAGAGGGACGAGAGCATGTCCTTCTACTCCGCCATCTTGGTTTAGGCTCTTCTCACTTCTAAACAGGTGCTGTCTTGAGGGTGTGTGGATGTGCCAGGGACAACATAAAGCAGTTCAGGAGTTATCTTCATTTTTAACCCTTTGTCTGAATGTCTAGTGTTAATCCTTACTAAACAATGAGGGAGAGGGAGGAAGGGGAGGAGAAGAAAGGGGAGGGGTGGAGAGGAAAGGCCATATGTTTTAGCCAGTTAAAACACAGAAGCCTTTTTCCGTCTCTTCAAAAAAGATGTTTTATGAGGAAAGAGAAACTGAATTTTCTCACCAGGAAAAAACTCACTCTCTTCTAAATGTCAATTTTAAAACCAAAGATGTTTTCCCAGTTTTAGACACTGATGAGTTAGCTCTCCATACTGAGGCTTACAAAGGGTATGTGAGGACTGAACTTGTCACTACCACCAAATGTTGCATGCCCCCTGGTTATGTAAAAAATGGCAGTTCTGAGGAGAAACAGAAGACCATTGACAGAACCAAGAAGATTCAGAAAATATAAACAGACCAATCACAAGTAATGAAATTGAAACTGTAATTTAGAATCTTCCAACAAACAAAAGTCCAGGACCAAACGGCTTCACGGGAGAATTCTATCAAACATTTAGAGAAGAGCTGACATCCATCCTTCTCAAAATCTTCCCAAAAATTGCAGAGGGAGGAACACTCCCAAACTCATTCTATAAGGGCACCATCACCCTGATACCAAAACCAGACAAAGATATCACAAAAAAAGAAAATTACAGACCAATATCACTGATGAATATAGATACAAAAATGCTCAACAAAATACCAGCAAACAGAATCCAACAACACGTTAAAAGGATCATACACCATGGTCAAGTGGGATTTATCCCAGGCATGCAAGGATTCTTCAATATATGCAAATCAATCAATGTGATTAACCATATTAACAAGTTGAAGGAGAAAAACCATATGATCATCTAAATAGATGCAGAAAAAGCTTTTGACAAAATTCAATACCCATTTATGATAAAAACTCTCCAGAAAGTGGGCAAAGAGGGAACCTACCTCAACATAATAAAGGCCATATATGACAAACCCACAGCAAACATCATTCTCAATGGTGAAAAACTGTAAGCATTTCCTCTAAGATGAGGAACAAGACAAGGATGTCCACTCTCACCACTATTATTCAACATAGTTTTGGAAGTCCTAGCCACGGCAGTCAGAGAAGAAAAAGAAATAAAAGAAATACAAATTGGAAAAGAAGAAGTATAACCGTCACTGTTTGCAGATGACATGATGCTATACATAGAAAATCCTAAAGATGCCACCAGAAAACTACTAGAGCTAATCAATGAATTTGGTTAAGTTGCAGGATACAAAATTAATGCACAGAAATCTCTTTCATTCCAATACACTGAAAACGAAAGATCAGAAAGAGAAATTAAGGAAACAATCCCATTTACGACTGCAACGAAAAGAATAAAATACCTAGGAATAAATCTACCTAAGGAGGTAAAAGACCTGTCTGTGTCGAAGAAGACACAAACAGATGGAGAGATATACCATGTTCATGGATTGGAAGAATCAATATTGTGAAAATGACTATATTACCCAAAGCGATCTACAGATTCAATGCAATCCCTATCAAATTACCAGTGGCATTTTTCACAGAACTAGAACAAAAAAAATCTTAAAATGTGTATGGAGACACAAAAGACCCCGAATAGCGAAGCTATCTTGAGAAAAAAAAAATGGAGCTGGAGGAATCAGACTCCCTGACTTCAGACTAAACTACAATGCTACAGTAAGCAAGACAATATGGTACTGGCACAAAAACAGAAATATAGATCAATGGAACAGGATAGAAAGCCCAGAGATAAACCCACACACCTATGGTCAAGTAATCTATGATGAAGCAGGCAAGAATATATAATGGAGAAAAGACAGTCTCTTCAATAAGTGGTGCTGGGAAAACTGGACAGCTACGTGTAAAAGAATGAAATTAGAACATTACCTAACACCATACACGAAAGTCAACTCAAAATGGATTTAAGACCTAAATGTAAGACCGGACACTATAAAACTCTTAGAGGAAAACACAGGGAAAACACTCTTTGACATAAATCACAGCAATATCTTTTTGGATCCACCTCCTAGAGAAATGGAAATAAAAACAAAAATAAACAAATGGGACCTAATTAAACTTAAAAGCTTTTGCACAGCAAAGGAAACCATAAACAAGGCAAAAAGACAACCCTCAGAATGGAAGAAAATATTTGCAAACAAAGCAACTGACAAAGGATTAATCTCCAAAATTTACAAGCAGCTCATGCAAGCTCAATATCAAAAGAAATCACACAACCCAATCCAAAAATGGGCAGAAGACCTAAATAGACATTTCTCCAAAGAAGACACTCAGATGGCCAAGAGGCACATGAAAAGATGCTCAACATCACTATCAGAGAAATGCAAATCAAAACTACAATGACATATCATCTCACACTGGTCAGAATGGTCATCATCAAAAAATCTACAAACGGGCTTCCCTGATGGCACAGTGGTTGAGAGTCCGCCTGCCGATGCAGGGCACACGGGTTCGTGCCCCGGTCCAGGAAGATCCCACATGTCGCGGAGCGGCTGGGCCCGTGAGCCATGACCGCCGAGCCTGCGTGTCCGGAGCCTGTGCTCCGCAACGGGAGAGGCCACAACAGTGAGAGGCCCGCATACCGCAAAAAAAAAAAAAAAAACAAAAAACCTACGAACAATAAATGCTGGAGAAGGTGTGGAGAAAAGGGAACCCTCTTGCACTGTTGTTGGGAATGTAAATTGATACAGACAGTATGGAGAACAGTATGGAGGTTCCTTAAAAAACTAACAACAGAACTACCATATGACTCAGTAATCCTACTACTGGGCCTTTACCCTGAGAAAACCATAATTCAAAAAGACACATGTACCCCAATATTCACTGCAGCACTATTTACAATAGCCAGGACATGGAAGCAACCTAAATGTGCATCAACAGATGAAAGGATAAAGGAGATGTGGTACATACATACAATGTAATATTATTCAGCCATCAAAAGCAATGAAATTGGATCATTTGTGGATGGACCTAGAGTCTGTCATACAAAGTGAAGTAAGTCAGAAAGAGAAAAGCAAATATCATATATTAACGCATATATGTGGAATCTAGAACAATGGTACAGATGAACCTATTTGCAGGGCAGGAACAGACATAGAGAATGGACGTGTGGACACAGGGGGGAAGGGGAGGGTGGGATGAATTGGGAGATTAGGTTTGACATAAATATACTACCATGTGTAAAATAGATAGCTAGTGGGAACCTGCTGTATAGCGCAGGGAGCTCAGCTCGATGCTCTGTGATGACCTACATGGGTGGGATTGCGGGGGAGGCTGGGAGGGAGGTCCAAGAAGGAGGGGATATATGTATACATATAGCTGATTCACTTCGCTTGTACAGCAGAAACTAACACAACATTGTAAAGCAATTATACTCCAATAAGAAAAGGGGGGGAATATGTTCACATGTTAAGAAAAATAAAAAAGAAACGCTGAGCAGTTGCAGCCACCAATAAGAAAGGAAAGCCTGTCCAATGGGAACTACATGCAAACCTTCCAGTGATGGGGAGTGAGGCATTCTTGGAGACCATCTGCGAAAACGGCAGCCCACAATTCCTCCCACGCCTGTGCATGCACACTACTCCTCCCATCCAGAGGTGGGGTCTATTTCCTGCCCCTTCAATCTGGCTGGACTTGTGACTTGCTTTGACCAACAGAATGTAGCTGAAGTGACACTTTGTCTATTCTAGGCCTAGGATTTCAGAGGTCTTGCAGCTTCTGTGTTTGCCCTCTTGAGTTTGGCCTAGACTACTAAATGATGAGAGATCTCATGGAGAGAGAGGGCATGTGGAGGAGGGCCAAGGTGTCCTAGCCAACAGCTAGTACCAAGGTCCCAGACATGTGGAGTAAGGTCATCTTGGAGCCACCAGTTGCAGTAAAACCACTGCAGCTTGGAACACACATGAGCCCTCCCCAGATTTCTGGTCCACAGATGTGTGAGCAAAACAAGTCATTGCTGTTTTACGTCACTAGGTTTGTAGATGATCTGTTATGAAGCAACAGATAACTGAAACAGACAACTGAAACAGACATCTTACGGTTCTCTCTCTCTCTCTCTCTCTCTCTCTCTCTGAGTGGCTCCAAAGGCTACATGCCTGGGTTTCTATACCCTCCATCTGTGCTGTCTTCTACTTATTCCTGGGTCCCTCCCAATTTTATTCCAAGGCACAAAGTACACATCTCATGTAAAATGTTCTTAACAACACGAGAGAGAGTATTATACCACTAACTGTGGGAGACATACAGTTAAGACCTGTATTAGGGCTTGTTCAAGAAAGGGGGCATTTGCTATCAAATGCTTGTTGGGGGACAGGATGAAATGATGCTGTTGGAAAGCATTTCTTCAAGTGAGGTTTCAGGATTTTGTCCAACTTCCGACAATAAAGTTAGAGAAGTAGTCACTTACGACATTTGTGTGTGCATTTATATCTCTAGAAAATTACAGCCAAGCCTAAGGGAACGCTCATTAAATACTGTTAACTAAGATCTTCATATTGTGGATTTTAAAGGAAGATAACAATATTCACCTGAGGACAAAAACATGCTCTGTTGATGGATAATGTTAAATTCCCTTGGCAGGAAATTCCTCCAAAGCATTGTCTCCAGAAAGCCAGGGGCTCTCTGGGCGTGGCCATGTATGCTTTGGGTTCCTGTGAGGTGAACATCACAGGTTTCCAAAGGAGGCTAAGGCAGCATCTGCTGACTTTATGCCAGATCAGGCCCAAAACGACATTTGAAAAGGAGTCAAACTGCCTTATTCTAAGTTGTTTTTACCAGAAAGGCAAACCTGATGAATCTTAACGACTTTCTTCCCAGAATCATGTACGTACACAGGTCTTGCATATAACATTGGCCCATCATGGATCCCAGGTTAAAAACCCCTATCGTGGTGGTACACTAGCTCCCTCAGGACTGGAGACATACACTCTGCTGCAGCCTTCATCCTAGGAATGTTTCCACTGACACTCCTGCACTGGCTTCCACAGGAACATAAATCTCACTGTGAATCATCCCACTCTCTCGCAGAGACTAATGAAGAAGAACATATAATGAAGCACTATAATACTCTTTTAATATGTACCTCACCAGATACACAGCATAGAGGAACATAATTTATAATCCACCAAATCAGATGAGTATTTTCACCAGTTCCTGCCCATATACTTGCAGGCCTGGCCATGCATTTCCTATTTCATTTCTATTTCTATATTTTGTGCTCAAGGCGGGATGGCTGCTTGTTTACACAAGTTTTAATATTGTCATTAGCAGTATCCGGTCTTTTTTCTATCACACTACTTTTGAATGTTTTCTGGCTTTAAAGGCCCAAGGACACCAAAAAACTGTTAAGGTTCAAAAATCATTAGATGTTACCTGCTATAAGCTCGTATATGCCCCTTAGGGACATGAAACATAATCAAACTCCTTAGAAATCTGTCTCAACATTTAATATTATTTTATTTAACAAAAGATTAAGTTTAAAAATGATCATTTTGAGAAAGGGGCATATGTGACACTCAGAGATGGACTTATGCTCTATTTTCAGAGAATTCTGTTGAGACTGCTAAAAACAATGGATTACAGTTATTGACACTTACTTCTGGCTGGATTCTTGGCTAAGTCTTTTACGTAAATCACCTTATCTAATCCTCACAACAAAACAGAATAAGGGAGGTGGCTCACTGGCTAGCTGGTCATCAAACTTGCTTCCCTTTGCTCTGCACAGTTGGGTGCTTTCCCAGCCTCCCTTGCAGTTGGATGGGGTCACATGACTGAGTTCTGCCAATGGAACGGCGGTGAAAATAAGGAAAGCATCTTCTAGGCTTGGCCCATATAATCTTACTCAATCCTCCTTGCTCTCTCATTTCCCCCACCAACTGGTCGATTGTAGAGACCTGCAGAGCAGAAGGCAGAGCTACAAGATGGAAGGAACCTGGGTTGCTGAATCACAGTGCAGTACCCCACCCTCAGAATACCCACAGTAAACTGGTATGTGAGCAAGAGATAAACTTCTATTGTCCTGAGTCACTGACATTTTGGGGTTATTTGTCACAGCAGTCACACTGTACTGAAAGTACTTTTATGAGCATAGAGAGGCTGAGTAATCTGCTCATGGTCACACAGCTATTAAGAGGTAACAGATTTAAATCCGAGTGTTTTGTTTTTAGAAAACATGTTATTAACTGCTATTTGATTATATTCCCTTTTTCCAAGTTAATTTTCATCATACGTAACATAATCTTCTTTTATACCTGATTTACTATATTTGTGGGAAGTGGTTGGACAGAGTCCAAAGTTTGAGAGAAAGAGAAGATAATTTCTTCAAATAAATTATCTGATTTCATATCTCTTTATTAACCATGTCAGAAAAAGGCTATGTTGTTTACACAATTTTGCAGGAGATCTCCGTTACTCTGTGAAAGTTTATATTCAGAGATTCTTTAGTAATTACTAATGCTCTATAACAAATTATCCCCCAAACTTAGTGGTTTAAAGCATTTAATATTTCTACCACTTTCTGTGAGTCAGGAGAAGGTTAGCTCAGTGGTCTCTTATGCGGTTGCACTCAAGGTGTCGGTTGGGGCTATATCATCTGAAGGCGTGACCATTCACTTCCAAAGTGGCTGACTCACACATGGCTGGCAACTTGGTCTGGTTGTTGGTAGGCAGCCTCACTTTCTCTCCACTGGGCTGTGTGACCACCATCACAACATGGTGGCTTGCTTGCCCCGGAGTGAACAAGTCCAGAAACCAAGGCAAATGCGACAAGGTCTTAGGACTGCTCAGCAAAGTCACAGACCATTATTTTTGCAATTTCCTATTGATCGATTCCTACTGATCACATTGGGATCAGTGCTGATCGCTTATTCACAGTTGGAAGAGGATACACAAGGGAGCGACTACTAGGAGACAGGGGTTACCAGGAGCCACTTTGGAGCTTAGCTACCACAGGAACCCACCCATTCATCCAACACATACACTGAGCACATACTGAGGAACTGGGGACAAAGCACAGAAGAAAACAGACTAAAGTCCCTGCTTTCATGATACACACATTCTACAAGAGGTCAGAAAGGCAATAGGTGTAATCAATAAGTAAATTATATAGTATGCCAGAAAGTGGTAAGGAGAGAGACGGCATGATCAAGGGGAGGGGGAATGCCGGGGTTGAGACTGTTCGCAATTTAAAATAGAGAGATGTCGGTGGGCCTCACTTAGGCTTGAAGGAGGTGAAGAAGTATGCCAGGAGGAAGAGCGTTCCACGCATTGCAAACGGTAACTGCAAAGCCCTTGAGGTGGGAGTGTGTGCCATGGGCAAGGACCAGCAAGGCAGTCGAGGTGGCCGTAGGAGGGAACTCAGGGAGAGGGCTGTAGGAGGTGAGACGAGGCAAGTAACAGAGGGGAGAGCAGAGACCCTGTAGGACATTCAAGGCTCCTGGGAGAGCTCTGACTTTCACTCTGTGAAATGCGAAGCCACTGGACGGTTCTTAGCAGACAACTGATACTATTTGATCTAACACTAAAAAAATCTCATTCTGGTGGCTGACATCGGAATAGACAGGCCAAGGGTGGGAACAGGGAAACAAAAATTAGGAGGCTCCTGTAAAAATCCAGACGAGAGCTGATGATGGCTTATTTTGGAGTGTCATCAGTGCAGGTGGTTAGCGGTCAGATGCTAGATTTATTTGGCAGGTGACCTAGTGCGATCCATTCACCTTTCTAGGTAAAGGTTTTATTTAGGAGGAACAGCATTTTTATTATATCCCAGCACCTTGGGCTGTCAAATGGTGCCCTGCAGTTTCTGAGAAGCTTCAGAGAGATGTGCTACCAGGAACTGAGGTGGGACAGATGGGTGGAGCTTCATGTCCCTCTACCCCAGTTTTTAAGGGCAGCTGTGTTGACATACTTCATTATGTGGGGTGAGGGCAACCTTCTTAAGACAGGCCAGAAACTCCAATGCCCTAAAGGAAAAGACAGACACGCCCCCCCGCCCACACACGGTATGAAACAATACACCATTTATAAAACTATAAAGAAACTATAGGTTAGGAAAAATATTTGAAACACATGAAAATAGTTTACTATTCTAATGTTTTAAAAAAACTCAAAAATTCATAAGAAGACAACCAAGTGAAAAAAAAACAAATGGGTAAAGGGCATTTTCAAAATGAGCCTCCTAGTAGTACCTCCTTCACTGCATTGTTATGAGGTTAAAAGGACAGCATATGTAAAGTGCTTAGCACACAGTTCCTGTTACAAAAGAAATGCCCAATATGTTGTCCGCCACTACCGTCACCACAACCGCCACCGTTGCCACTGATGCAATCCCAAGATGACTATCACCGCCACCATACCACCACCAGCAACTTAGTCATCATCACTACAGTGTAAAAGCCACCACTGATGTGAACCTCAGTCAACCCTGTGGGCCAGTTTCAACTCAGCTCCCACCCAAGTAAATTCTCCACTTGTGGTGACCAATGATATATTACCTTTTCATGATTTTCTATTAGGATCTCAATGACAATGTTCTGAAACTTGATATCCATGATGGCTGCTACCGTTTCTTCCTGAGGACGCAGCAGGGTGGGTCCGAACACCACGCCAAGGTTTGCCACCGTCATCAAATTCTGCTTGTGGTTGTTAGCAACGCTGGTAGGAAGGAAAAGAAATGGCACAAATGAGAGAAATAGTGTATGAGTGGACAGCTGACCTCCTGTACCCTTCCCATCTTCAGACGCCTCATCTGGTAGGAGCCAGATCTGGGGACATGTTCGGATGCCTCTGGAGTCCAAAGAGAGACTTTTCTACTCCTATTTTCGTCTACCAAAGGTTCAGAAATCTCCAGTGTTTGGGCTCTTTTGTTATTTCAGGATACGACACTCCTTACAATTCCCATTTTGCTTAAAACAACCAACCAACCAACCAACCAACCAACCAACCAAAGCAGCTTGCCTTCCAAAATGTGAACCTTTGCACATCTGAATCCCTATTCTGCAAATCCAGGTAACTGCTAATCCCTCTTAGTTACAACTTTTAAACTTGGCTGCTGCTTAAACCGCTGTGATCATTAGCATTTTCTCTAGTGCAAATATTAAAAACTCCTGATGGCTTTAATACATTTGCAAATATAGGCCCAAAACAGACCTAATTTTTTTAAATGGGTAGATCTCGGTCAGGAAATTCAGCACTTTAGGCTCAAAGTATTAAAGCCCCATCATATTAGACACGTGGCTTACATTAAGCCAAACATTTCTGCATAAACAGAAATAAAAATGCACTACTGTACATCCATGTATATGGCTGTGTTTATATTGTCACTTACTCTCAAAGTCCAAGGAACACACAGGGTCAGGAGTATTGGGGCTGAGTAAACTGCTAAACACATATGCATATTTCTGGATAAACAACTACTCAAAACATATATCTGAACTCCACACCCAGGGCACCATGACCTAGCCATAAAATTTCATTGTTCATTTGCTGGCCCCATGTACACAAATATACCAATTATCTATTGACAACAAATAAGTTAAAAGTTAAGGCCATTCAGTATTGTTAAGAAAATATTAGGGGCTTCCACCTAATATTTCCACCTGTTAGAAGAAGGAAACTATTCATTACTAGAAACTAGAGAGAAATTGGGCAGAGATGCCAGTTTGCACAGACATACCTCCCTAGCACTTAGTGCTATTTATACTGAGTATTTGTTTTTCACACAATTCTATAAATGTTTGCACTGTTTCTCTTGGATACTTCTATTTTGTAGGAGGAAAAAGAGGTTCTACTGCTTTAACTGCTGGTTTTGAAACTGAGCCTTTACTGAACACTACATTAACCAATTTTATCAGCAGATGTGTATTTTTCTTTCATTTTCTAGGGCTAAACGTCTAATTTCATAAAAAGCTCCTCCTCTGAAAGGGATGGTTAAGTCTATGAAACGTGAACTGTGGAACAGCCCAGTCAGGAAGGGAACTTGCTTTCTGATTGCTAAACAATACCTGCAGCAAGGAGATGTTTCCACTGATGCCTTGGCCTGTTTCTGGTCCAAGTAATAATATTTTACAAACATTTTCTGAGTTCTAGCTGAATCTCCTGATGTTACTTATAGTTTCCCATTCTACCCAAAACTGTATCAGGTTTCTAGTCTGAAAGCGTTAAAGCAAGGGGAAAGGCTGGCAAAGGGGAAAGGCTTTGGTTCTGGGCCTCAGTCAATCAGTAAGTCTGCATATTTACAAGCTGCTTGTAACACCACTACTTTCAACATCAGTTCCTTTGTGCAGGAAGTGAGTTCCATGCCTTTATACTTCCCCTCCCAAATAAGCCAAGTCAGTAGACTTACCCTCTTGTCACAAAAGTCCCTGTGTAAATGAATCAACAAGCTATTTATGTATGAAAGCACTTTTAAATTGTAGACCAATATAAAAATATAGGGTTTGGACGATGATCACTTTCACCATCACGCTTCTCAACACAATCTGACTAAAGCAACAGCCTCTTAACAAGGCTCTCTGACTAGACTCTCTGGGTTTGGCGGCACCCTGCCTGCCACCACCAGCTACCGTCTACAACTTGGCTCCACTCAAGGCAGTCCTCTGTTGAAAACTACAATGGCCTCACACCTCACTGGGTCACTGAGAGAGAACACAGTGACACAGTGTATGTGCAAGTGTTCAGCGACGCTTGCACAGCTGGAATGTTCTGATATTGGTGACCATAAACCACTGGTGGGCTGCACTGTTTTTTTAATGTCAAACTCCTATGACGTAGCACAGCTTTTCCAACTCACCTCTAAGCCCTCTGTCACCTCCCAGCTCTGGGTCCCTGAGCAAGGGAGTCAGTGTTTAAGCTTTGGGTTCCTCATCTTTTAAAAAAGGGGATGAGGGCTTCCCTGGTGGCGCAGTGGTTAAGAATCCGCCTGCCAATGCAGGGGACACGGGTTCCAGCCCTGGTGCGGGAAGATCCCACATGCCGTGGAGCAACTAAGCCCGTGTGCCACAACTACTGAAGCCCATGCGCCTAGAGCCTGTGCTCCGCAAGGAGAGAAGTCACTGCAATGAGAAGCCTGTGCAACGTAACCAAGAGTAGCCCCCGCTCGCCACAACTAGAGGAAGCCCGTGCGCAGCAAAGAAGACCCAACGGAGACAAAAATAAATAAATAAAATAAAAAAGGGGGTGAGGTGAATAATACATCTACTTCGTGAGGTTGTTGTATCAGTTAAATGTGTTACTGTGTGGGAAATGCAGTGATGATTATTATAACCATTCACTACCCATCCTCTTTCCACTTTCACATCTACCTGCCTTTGTCAATCCTCTCCCTAGAACGTTCTCTTACCCTTCTTTCTTTGCTTGGCAAACTGTTGGTCTTCAAGGCACGGCGCCAATGGCTCCCTTCCCTTCTGAAGTCTCTGTCTAGTCTCTCCCCAGCCCTCCACCCCTCAATGAAGGCAGGAGTGTTGGCCCCTGGATTTATTACATGTTATTAAGGTCTCGACTACTGCCTTAGGGTAGAGACCGTGCTTATTTTAGTTGGTAGCACCAGTGCTGAGAGCAGTGCCCGGCCCAGGAGAAACACAACAAATGTTCAATGAGGTGTTAAAAGACGACCCGAGTTTCTGAGTAGACATTAAACAATAATTCTCAACCCAACTACTTACTCAGAAAACCTCAAATTATTATTGATGATTTTTGGGGAATGTATCTCAACTCTCCCAACCTCCCTTTTCAAAGTCTGGAACTGTGTTCCATTTCTTAGATTTAATTAATGAGCAGTAATTACTCCGATTTACTGGCCCAAATGACCAAAGGCATTTGGAAAAAACCTATGGTAATTGTGGATAAGCATCTCTGAATATAAATACGCTTGAGGCTACCCAATGTAACTCATTTCCTTTTTAATGATCCATTTTATTTTAGAACTTAAAAAACACATTGATCTAAGTCTTATGAAACTTTTGGGGAAAAAGGCTATACCTTTCATGACCAGCTACCATTATCTTTCGGCACACTGAGGTAACAAATTGATCTATCACTTGGTTATTACTGCTCACAACTTGGTACAGCTGTGCTCATTACTCCAGAAGGAATTATTAACGGCTGGAGATTGCTGTGTATCCCAGAGAGAAAGGCACAGACCTCAGTCTCTGCTGGCACCAGCCATCCATTATAACTTGATGCATTTACCCATGTGTGGGAGGAGGGCTGGCAGAGCACTGGGAAGCCTGGTCTAGCCAAGGCCACGGGGCTCATTCATTAGTGAGGTCTATAAAACACAGAGAACTTGCTTTCCGGGTTGGTAACTGAGCTGCCTGAGCTCTTCCCCACACAGCCCAGAATGTCATGTTGAGTCTTGACTTAAAATCCACACACAAGAGTCTCTTATGCATTATTGCATATTCCACCGAGGGAGTCTTTGACAGGCCTTCCCTAGGTCCACGTGGACTCTTCTGTGGAGAATTCTAAGACAACTGCCAATTCTACAGGCTTCCTCTGCAGGCGGCAGAGAAACAGTTTCCACGTGCGATTTTAAGGGAAAGCCCAGTTCCTTTTGTGACTGTTCAGAGTTTGCCACATCAGCTGAGAAGCAGGGCATCTCCTGAGGGGCATGCCTTCAGGGCAGTTGGTGGGGGATCGGCACCCCATGTTCCCTGTGGTTCCCTAATGAATTACGGTTAATGAGGAAAGAGCATGTTCCAAGGAAAATGGCCATTGCCACCGATGCTTCAAGGGAAAGTGGATGGGGACTCTGGATTGGTCTGATACCCTCTGAGAGGCAGAAGGGGGTAAATCACTTCCAGATGAAGATGGTGGTGGGGGAGCACTATGAGGGGAGGAGAGTGGAGGCAACTCTTTTGGGGCCTGTAATGCAGAGATGTCCATTGCTGTTCTGGGGATCACATCTGTCTTCCTAGCATTTAAATGAGAGTCAGAGCTCTGGAAGTGCTGAGCGGTACTTTATAACCACAGACTGGTCCTGATGTACCAACAATACCTAAGCCTGCTGCTAGGTCTGCAAATAGGTTTCATCTTGAGGCCTGCAGTGCTATGTCGAGGAGTGTTAAAGTTGCATCCTGGCTCCACTGGACACAATGTGGTGACAGATTAGCACTACCTGCGATGAACCAGATGGGTGGAGGTTACAGCACAGCAACACTTTTATCTGCCATCCTTTATTTGTTTGTTTCAGCTTCCAGTGTTAAGTAATGACAACTTAGACTTGCAAGGTGTTTTAGAGTTTACAGGAGCTCTGCAACACTTTTTAATGTTGTTTGAACTTCATATAAGTCTAGAACAGTAGCTCTCAAACTTTCTGACAATAACCCATGGTAGGAAACATATTTTCCCATATAACACTTCACTAGTACATACGTACATATATACACACACACAGAGAGGTACACACACATACGTACTTGCATATCAGAAACACGAGTTACTAGAAGCACAAGTTTCAGAAACAGTAAGTGTGATAAATTCTATTATTTTTTATTCTACTCTGGTCATCTTTCTGCTACTAAATCCATTTTACAATCCACTAATGTGTCATGACTTAAAATTTGAAAAATGCCATTCTATACGTATGGAGTACAAATATTATTTCCAATTTATAAATATGGGGGAAAAAAAGCTAAAGGAGACAGGATAGCACAGGGAGTGGAGTCATACAGACATTCCCAGCTGGATGACAGTAGGCAGGTCACTTGGCTTCTCTAAACCCCTTTCTTCACCTATAAAACACAAGCAACAGTACCTACCTCATAAAGTTTAAGGATGATTAATAAGACTAAGTGAGTCAAACTCTTGGCCTGAAATAATGGCTTACTAAATGACAGCTAGTATTGTTCATGGTGGTGGTCAAGGTCGTGGTGATGACAGTGGTGAAAGGAGAAACAAGTGCCAATTTAAGTCACGCTGTAAATTGGTGGTGTCACCTGGTGTCCTGCTTCTGCCTGGCGCAAGGAACCCTGTCTCTTCCACCTGTATTTCAAGGGCTATTTTTCTCTTCTGGTTATCCTTTTTTTTTTTCATTTCTTCTTTTTTAAAAATTATGAAATACTTCAAATCCACAGAAAAATTCAAAATATATTATTACTTATTTTCTATCATTACCCTATAAGCACCTCACATGACAGGCTGAGAGCCTCATAGGAAGCTACAGCAAACCCACCACACTCACTTCGCCTTCAAGGGCACCAACTTGCCCCTGGCCTGCCTGGCAAGTCCTCCCCTAACCACCCGCCTGCCTGCAAAGCCCAGTTCTAGACACCTCCCTGACGGGAGGCCACACAGAGCTCTAAGTGATTATGTTCACAATCAATGCCGTGGGACATTTCTACCCTGACTGCTTCCCTTCTCACGAGTGTCTCAGCACTGGGGGCTGGATCCAGATCTTGGAGTGCATCCCCTGCAGCACACAGGCAGGCACTGGGTAGGCCCCAGGTTACCAATTCGGAAAGTAGTTGAGTGTGTGGGCACCTAAGCTGCAGTAAATATCACTTATCTCTCTACTACCCTCTCAGGGATAGAGAAGCTCCGAGCTCTGGGGCCAAGAAGGATTAGCTGGAAAGGAAGCTGCTGGAACTTATACTTTTTTTGTGGCTACCCAAGGCAAGTTTAGTTTCAAGGGTTGTCACTGAGGCTCCTTCCACCAACTTCAACTTCATCCTTGGTATAGAGTGGGTAAAGGGTGGGGGGAATCCTCACCACCACTGGCTGAGAGTTTTTTACTGAGTCAGACTGTGTGTGTGTGTTGCCTGGATACCACCTGAACTCGGGGAGACAGGACCAGTCTGGATGGTGCTCAGGAGGCTTCTGCCAAGGAAATCCATCAGAGCCATAAATACAGCTTTGCTGGGCTGTCCTGATGGCTGGCACCAGAATGAGCGTTTAAAATAAATTTTTCCGTGCACTTACTGGGGTCATGCTCACCAACCATATTTAATATCTTTCTGGGAATGGTTATCCAGTGAGAAGCCAGATTGGAAGCTCTGAATAACTGAATGCTGCTTATGATGGATACTTTTACCCAGTATAATCTTCAAGACAGCTCCTTGAGACAAGTAGGTGAGACTATCGCTGCCATTTAACAGAGGAGAAAACTGAAGCACTGAGAAGTTAAGTAATTTGCCTGAGGTCACACAGCTAATGAAGGGCAGAGCCAGGAAAGGAACTCGGGGTGGCTGCAGAGCCCATCATCTTCACCTTAGCACTCTGCTGCTCCCACACAACTACGGGTCAGTTCAGCTGGGCTGAAAGAGGCATTTTGTTTCCTCAGAAAATCCAACCACAAATGAATACATGGAGCAGTTACACGCTTGGGCACGTGGGGAAAAAGTAGTGGTTATAATAGAGGGAAAAAAAGCCGCTCCCTCATTCGCCACCCAAATCACTAAACCGGAAGAAGGAAAGAAAAAGCAAGAGAGAGGAAGAAAGAGCATGTATGCCTATGAGAGTGATACTGGGCTAAACATCATTTCTACTCCCTTCCTGAAGTGGCTTCATGCTTGACAAAAACATGAAAATGACGAAATAGCCCTCAAATATGACAGCATTCCATTTGCAGTCGGCTGGCAGAGTCAGAGAGCTGCAATCATGAAAGAGTGAACACTTTAAGACTGAGAGAGAAGGATGAATTAAAAGGAAGAAAGGAGGACGGGCCAAATGGATGATTTCGAGAGCCCCCTCAAAAAGACAATTATGGCCGCATGTGCAGCCCGGCAGGCTGCTCCGCTTTCATCCAAGGGTCTCAAAGCTCTGTGAATAACTACCAATGTCTTCTCTGTTTCTGGTGAAATGTGTAAAACTATATTTCAGACGGAAAAACTTCACTGCTAAGATGTTAAGTATTGACAAGTATCACATACATCGACTTTAACGCCCGCTTACAGAAGCCCACTTGGTACCGAAAATCCTTCAGAGAAAAGGAAAAAGGATTTGGGTAAATGCAGCAAAGTCAAGGTACCTCTTGGCATATAGCTTGCAGTCTAAAGTGGAGACTGTTCTAAAATCTGAGCGTGCAACCAGCTCTATTTCCCCTCTGGTCTCCTCCAATCCAATACCACTACCTGTTTGAAACCCACCAAAGGTTTCTGACTGTTTTGAATTACAGGTTAAAAATCCTTGGCCTGCAAGATCCCACAAGATCTAGACCCTTCTCCACCATGCCCCCCTTGGCTAAAACTGGGCTAAAACTCTCGTTAGGCCTGGGTGCCTTCCTTCCTAATACTGATGCTCCCTGACGGGGAAGCCCTGCAGCCCCTCTTGATCTGGCTTTCTCCTCACTTCCCAAAGAGGTCTTTCTGGATGCCCCATACCAGGTCAGATACCTCATTACAAAACTAATTCCTCGATTCTCCTTCCTAGCACTTGGTGAATTATGTCATTATTCACGGAATTGTCATTGTCTGTCTCCTCCACTTACTAGAAGTTCCAAGAAAACTGGGATGGCATTATCCTCCCTTACTGTCCCATCGCCAGGGCCTAGCACAGAGTTTGCCCTTATCAGGTGTTGGGGAAAAAAGAGAACATGCGCATGCTTTGGGAGGCCACCTTCCTCTGAGGTTCTCAAGGCTCAGCTGCACTGAATGCCTGGTTTAAACTTCCACATAATCTACTGGTGTCTCAGCTCCTTTGCTAAGTGGGACAGTGGTCAGGGGAGTGGCCAGAGCAGCTCACCCTGACATCGACAGCGTGGAATAAACCAGGCAGCTCTCATTGGCCACAGTGCTAATCTGGAAGGTACGAAGGCCATAAGATACTCATAGGGTATAATTATCATTATCACATGAGTGATCTAATAAGCATTATAAATGACAGCATAAGCTTACCATATTATACCAGTCTCTTTCCAATATACTTAAACTTTATAGCATAGTGTCTCCTGCATCTCACTTTTCCTTTTCTTATCCCTTTCTGAAATCCCTTTATTTCCTGCCTGCCTTAGATTATTAACATCGTCATCAACAACAACAGCAATTGATACTGACCGAGCGAGCACTTCCTGTGAGACGAGCATTAAGCACCGCAGTGATTACCCCATTTGATCTTTACAATAACCCTATGAGGTTAAGTTCCAATACTATCCCACAGGAAGAAGCTAAGGCTCAGAAAACCCAGAAATTTGTCCCAGGTCACATATTGAACAAGTGGTAGGGCTGGAATTTGATGCCACGCAGTCTGCAGTCCAGAGCTACTTACTGCTCCTAGATGCTCTCTGATACAATGCTGTGTGTGTGTGTGTGTGTGTGTGTGTGTGTGTGTAAACATGTGTGAGATATAATATATACAGTATATAATCTGCCATTTTTATCTCACTTGCCTCTCTTCTTTTCTACATAGCCTAGCCTTAAAGAGAACATGGGTATAAGGAGAACCGGATTATTTTTAAAAGGATGATTTGAAAGCAAACAAGGATATTAGGTTCATCTCTGCCCATCAACAGTATAAAACCCCTAAGCTTTTCTACTGGGAGAAAACTAATCTGGGTCACGGGAATTACTGGCCTCCTCCGGAATAGGCCAGGTTTCATTAACAATAAGAATTATACTTTTGCTGCTAAGCTGCTTAATTTTTCTAAATTAGTCACAGCTGTTTAGAGACTAACAACAGGCCAACCTGAATTCTATTTGCCCTACATGGTCTCAGCTACTTGGTATTTGAATAGTTTTGTGCACATGGAAGGCACATCCCTTCAGTCTAGGGGTTACTGGATGGACTTCCCCACTCTGGTCCTGGCTGGTTCAGGCTCTGGCCTGTAGCTGTATTCTTGGACCCAGTCCACAGGCCCAGATGGGGAAGCACAGCACTGGTCCAGGGAACCCTGCTTCCTGGAAAATTACTTAACTATTTCAAATTACATAACAATCCATTATAAAGTCCAGTGTCATTGTCATTTCCAAAGCATTTTACAGTTTTTAAAGTCCTTTCACATGATCATTGATTGACTGATTTTGAGGCTTATGTTCTCCAGTCTATAGAGAGATGCTGGAGCACAGAGGAGGCATAATAGTTGCACCGGTGCATGCCAACCTGATGTCACGGAGCACTGCAAATATATCAGTTCCTGCTGGTGGTGACACTTCCTTCAATGGCTCAGCCTCTCACCTTTAGGCGAGCACTGTCCAAAAAGGCAGGCCATGGAGAAATTGCCTTAGGACTTTCTACTGCCTATTATGTGCCAGGGACTTCTTTAAGTGCTGAGGATACGGCCATGAGCAAAACAGTCACCCCCCACTCCCAAACACCCTGCTTTAAAAGCTTACGTTCTTTTGGGATTGGACAGACAATAAGCAAATAAAATCTAGGGTGGAAACAGAGCACTTGGGGACTGTCTGCAGTTCTAGGCACAGTGGTGAGGGAAGGGATCACTGAGAGGGAGGTATGTACTAGCGACCTGAAGGAGGGAAGGAAGCAAGCCACGTGGATCTCTGGGAAGAGCGCTCCCAGAGCGCTGGAGGCCTAGAGTCTAAGTAACAGCCTCTAGGTGCTAGTTACCTGCTACCTAGCTAACAGTCACCCACAAAGAACACCAATATTAAACGTGTTATGTAAACCTTTATAAAGCCCATCGAACTGAACCATCTTAACAACCTTTAATTAACTACAAGAACAGATCCATATTACTACACCCATTTTACAGATGAAAGGTCAGGGACAAAAGGAACTACATCAAAGGTTAAGGGATTGGCCCCTTACCATGTGACTTAGCTCCAGTAAGAATAATGGCTCTAAGACTGAGCAGTCAGGGGTTCTCACTTTCCATGAAATGCTAACCTCGTTGCTGCTTCTATGAAATGACGATAATCCTTTCAGGAGGTAGAATCAAGATTCCAAATCCACTGATGGGATTATGGGAAATGTTACTGAGGGAGAAACTGACAGACTGAGAGAGAGAGAGAGAGACAGAGAGAGAGAGAAACACACATCTATACATGCAAGCACGGACACACACACATATGCCCTGGGTAATCTATCCCCTTTCGTAAAGATTTTTCAAATAAGGGAAATAACCCATCTGATTGGCATAGTTTTGAAAAGGAGTGTACCTTCACCTCAAAAAGGAAACAGACAGAAAATTACATTCCTTGCCATGAGTCTGAAACAAATCAAGAGGCTTAGGTTGAAAAAGCTGGCTTTATATAGCAAGGGCCAATGTACCAAAATGACTGTAATTTATAAATCTATATGTACTATCAACGAACTTCTGAATTACATGTGAATAGGCAATTAATAGAGAAAACAATTATTTCAAGGTGTCCTGAAAAGTTCATGGCAGTTCATGTACAAGAGTTGACACTCCTTCGAAAAGTTCCGGAGGTCAATTAGTACTAACCATGAAAGACGAAACCCCAGATCTCTAACATCCATGAAGAATTATGTGGGTAGAACATCAACATTTTTATATATGTTTACATGTCTGATGCTAAAGAATAGAATTCTTAAAAAAAAAACAACCCCAACAATATACATTTCACAACCCACAAAAATTAGAATAAAAATATGAGTGAATGACATCTTACTACGTCTCCCCATTCCTGAAGTTCTATACAACATCTCCTAGCTCCTTGCTGCACCTGAATTGTTATCGCCCAAAATTTTAATGTAGTCCAAGCCTAAGTGAAACAGCAGCTCACCTTATTTATCTGTACATATAAAATAATTGTGTTTATATATAGTGGTACATGTTAGAATAAGAGTGAAGAAACAAACCCTTCTGTTACATTTATTGCCTTAATTACAAAAATAGATTCATCAGGGAATTATGCCAGGAGACTTCTTTTTTCAATGCATGCCAGGCAAAACCTGATTTATCCTCCTCATAGGCAGAACAAAACTGGAAACTCACTGAATTCTGCTACTTTGGGAGCAAATTATAAAACAAAGTACAGTGTCGACAAACAGGAATTACAGATCCAATGTGTGAAAACCAACATATCATTAGGCAGAGAACAGCATATAATGTCTAGAAACAGAGACACAAATGATTCAAACAGTGCAGTTGAGATCTGGGCCCCGATCTCCCGTCATTCAGGCTCTTGGTGAGTATCATCTGCAAAGCTCAAACCCAATACTTTTCAATGGGGAAGTCAAGGTGTTTAATGACAAACTTCCGGAATGCTTCCAACTGTGCAGGCATCAAACCCCGATACCTTAGCTCTTGTGATCTTGCTCTGCTGGGATCTTCGGAAAGGTGGGTGAAGAATGCCAAGCTGCTGGCAGTGGAGACGGGGGAGAGAATGCAGCACAGGCTGAAGAAATACTTTGAGGACCCAGTGGTGCACAAAGCCCAGGAGAAATGCCATTAAGGGGTGACTTTAGCAGACCAAACTGGGTATGTGGCAACCCGCAGAGATGAAATAACTTAATGAACATCAGGTTCTCAGGTAACTCCAAACCCCTCACTGTGGCCCATGTGATTTGACCCTGCCTATCTCTCCAACCTCTTGTCACGCTGTTCTGCCCTCACTCCAAAGGTCCAACTTCCTTGGCCTTCTGCAGGCCCCTACACATACCACGTCTGCTCGTACCCAACTATGACTGAACACCCATGAGATCCCACAGCCCCTTCTAGGCATTGCAGCAGGGAACAAGATAGGCAAGATCCCTGCTTTCCATATGTTTGCACTGTATTCCAATTGGGAAGACAGTACACAAATATATCAGTAAGAATATCTGACTGTGAAAGTGGCCAGAAGAAATGAACAGGAGCATGTGATAAAAAGCAGTGAGGAGCGCTATTATTTAACATTATTTTGGAAGTTTTAGCCACAGCAATCAGAGAAGAAGAAATAAAGGGAATCCAAAATGGAACAGAAGTAAAGTTGTCACTGTTTGAAGATGACATGATACTATAAACAGAGAATCCTAAAGATGCTACCAGAAAAATACTAGAGCTAATCAATGAATTTGGTAAAGTAGCAGGACACAAAATTAATGCACAGAAATCTCTGGCATTCCTATACACTAATGATGAAAAATCTGAAAGTGAAATTAAGAAAACACTCCCATTTACCACTGCAACAAAAAGAATAAAATATCTAGGAATAAACCTACCTAAGGAGACAAAAGACCTGTATGCAGAAAACTATAAGACACTGATGAAAGAAATTAAAGATGATACAAACAGATGGAGAGATATACCATGATCTTGGATTGGAAGAATCAACATTGTGAAAATGACTCTACTACCCAAAGCAATCTACAGATTCAGTGCAATCCCTATCAATCTACCAATGGCATTTTTCACAGAACTGGAATAAAAAATTTCATAATTTGTATGGAAACACAAAAGACCCCGAATAGCCAAAGCAATCTTGAGAAAGACAAACGGAGCTGGAGGAATCAGGCTCCCAGACTTCAGACTATACTACAAAGCTACAGTAATCAAGACAGTATGGTACTGGCACAAAAACAGAAATATAGATCAATGGAACAAGACAGAAAGCCCAGAGATAAACCCAAGCACATATGGTCACCTTATTTTTGATAAAGGAGGCAGGAATATACAATGGAGAAAAGACAGCCTCTTCAATAAGTGGTGCTGGGAAAACTGGACAGCTACATATAAAAGAATGAAATTAGAACACTCCCTAACACCATACACAAAAATAAACTCAAAGTGGATTATAAAGACATAAATGTAAGGCCAGACACTATCAAACTCTTAGAGGAAAACATAGGCAGAATATTCTATGACATAAATCACAGCAAGATCCTTTTTGACCCACCTCCTAGAGAAATGGAAATAAAAACAAAAATAAACACATGGGACCTAATGAACTTAAAAGCTTTTGCAAAGGAAACCATAAACAAGATGAAAAAGACAACCCTCAGAATGGGAGAAAATATTTGCAAATGAAGCAAATGACAAAGGATTAATCTCCAAAATTTACAAGCAGCTCATGCAAGCTCAATATCAAAAAAACAAACGACCCAATCCAAAAATGGGCAGTAGACCTAAATAGACATTTCTCCAAAGAAGATATACAGATTGCCAACAAACACATGAAAGAATGCTGAACATCATTTATCATTAGAGAAATGCAAATCAAAACTACAATGAGGGCTTCCCTGGTGGTGGAGTGGTTGAGAGTCCGCCTGCTGATGCAGGGGACACGGGTTCGTGCCCTGGTCCGGGAAGATCCCACATGCCGCAGAGCGGCTGGGCCCGTGAGCCATGGCCGCTGAGCCTGCGCGTCTCGAGCCTGTGCTCTGCAATGGGAGAGGCCACAACAGTGAGAGGCCCGTGTACCGCAAAAAAAAAAAAAAAACAAAACAAAAAACAACTACAATGAGATATCATCTCAAACCGGTCAGAATGGCCATCATCAAAAAATCTACAAACAATAAATGCCGGAGAGGATGTGGAGAAAAGGGAACCCTCTTGCACTCCTGGTGGGAATGTAAATTGATACAGCCACTACGGAGAACAGTATGGAGGTTCCTTAAAAAACTAAAACTATAACTACCCTACAACCCAGCAATCCCACTACTGGGCATATACCCTGAGAAAACCATAATTCAATAAGAGTCATATACCACAATGTTCATTGCAGCTCTATTTACAATAGCCAGGACATGGAAGCAACCTAAGTGCCCATCGACAGATGAATGGATAAAGAAGATGTGGCACATATATACAATGGAATATTACTCAGCCATAAAAAGAAATGAAACTGAGTTATTTGTAGTGAGGTGGATGGACCTAGAGTCTGTCATACAGAGCGAGGTAAGTCAGAAAGAGAAAAGCAAATACTGTATGCTAACACATATATATGGAATCTAAAAAAAATGGTCATAAAGAACCGAGGGGCAGGACAGAAATAAATCACAGATCTACTAGAGAATGGACTTCAGGACACGGGGAGGGGGAAGGGTAAGCTGGGAAAAAGTGAGAGAGTGGCATGGACTCTGTGTATAGTGTATATATACACTACCAAATGTAAAATAGATAGCTAGTGGGAAGCAGCCGCATAGCACAGGGAGATCAGCGTGGTGCTTTGTGACCACCTAGAGGGGTGGGATAGGCAGGGTGGGAGGGAGGGAGACGCAAGAGGGAAGAGATATGGGGATATATGTATAGTTGATTCACTTTGTTATAAAGCAGAAACTAACACACCATTGTAAAGCAATTATACCCCAACACAGATGTTAAAAAAATAAATAAATAAAATAAAAGTTAAAAAAAAAAAAGCAGTGAGGAGAACCAACTTAGGCAGGCTGGGGAAGGCCTCTAAGGGGGAGATGTGTGAGCTGAGCCCATTCATCAGAGTACAGTCTGGAAGTCTACAGATGAGGAGAATACAAAGTGCACGTGCAAACACACAGGCAAGTAAGAAGTCCTATCTTCAACCACAAACATCAGAGCCTGCCTGAGACCTCTTTAAAAGTTACATGCTAGAGGAGTTTGCTTCCTTTTCCACAGGAATTCCAAAGTCTGTGTCAACAGCTCTTTAGCACAAGCAGAAGCCCTGGGATCCTTGCCACCCCTTTGGTTTCCCACAGAATGATGAGAACCTCCCGCGGCCTTCAGCGGCTCACCCCACCCCATCCACCTCTGTGGCCCCAACCCAGTTCGGAAGCGGCTCTTCCTGAAAACGCGTCACTAGTAGACCTACTGCTCAGTCTTGCAAACAGAAGGCCACCTTCCAGGAATATACGTGAAGGAGAGAACCACATTGCAATCTTGGTGATAGACGCCAGCATGTGGTTGGGCTATGTGAAAAGCTAAATAATCATTAAACAAGAGTGGGAAACAAACAAAAGAGGAACCCTTTAGAAAGATGAAATGTGTCTGGCAAATTTGAGGGGAGAAAGTAGCAGGGTTCAGGGAGCCCTGCTACTCTATGGAAGGTAGGATTCAGAGTGTTCACTATATAAATGTCAAAAAAATCACTTGAACAAGTCTTCTCTATGAATTGGCATTGGTATTGGTGCTTAAAAAAACAAACAGCAAATGGCTTCAAGAAACGAGTGCATCAGTTCTAGACTTGACTGTCTCACGAAGCCTCAGTGCAGCTGAAAGTCTTTTAGACTCCTGACCCATTGAAGGCAGGATGCCTGCAGGTGCACCTTGGGCATCAAACGACAGAGCACATGGCCATGAGTCAGGGGTGTGAACCACAATGTCAGCTCAGCACAGGCAATATCTTTGGATATGCAGATCTCTGCGACTCCCGCAAGGACCACGGCCTTGTGAGGCTCTGACACCTGGCTACACACATACACACACACACACCCCTACTTGGATGCACACTCCCTTAAACATATACACCCCCATGTATGACTCCCCCACTCTCAGTACAGACACAGAGTGTGTTATTTACGAAATAAAATGCTTCTATCTCCCTTAAGACAGAATCAGTAAATGTCATTAGATGTCAGTTTGGTCTTTAAGGTGTAGTGGCCATTTAAAAATAGCTCTCCTTTATTCTTTCTCTTGGTGTTATCATCAGGGGAAAAAAACTAAGACTTATGCCCCTCCCCCCGCTTTTTTGTATTATAAGTGAAAAGCATCCGTTGTGGTACAATTGAAAAAGACAGAAAAACACAAAGAAAATAAAACTCACTCATAATTCTACCAATCAGAAATAACTACATTTTATCCAGTTAGTTTTTAAGGTTTACATGTTATGTCCTATGCTTTTCCTAGGCACACACACATACATGGACACACATATCTTAAAACAACCTGGAATCATACTGTATGTACACAGTTTTATAACCTGTTTTTACTGCTCTACTACGAATTTTTCACATTATCATTCATTCTGATGTTCTACATACTTAAGGTTTACAGTATTCTACTGTATGGATATTCCATAATTTATTTAAGAAATTCCCTTTTATTGGACAATCCAATTGTTTTCAGTACTGGCACATCTTTCTTTCTCTAGAATAAATTCACAGACATGGAATTTCTGGATGAAAGGGCATAAACACTTTTAATACACATTTCCAAACTGTCACCTAGGAGACGTCTATCATTTACACTCTCACCTAGAATGCTTTAGCATGCCTATTTCTCTGAGCCCTAAGGCAATACCATTTTGAAATTTTTAATAAGTAGTAAACAATATTGTACCTATCCTATTTTTTCCTATGAATTTTACTTTATATATATATATATATTTTAAACATCTTTATTGGAGTATAATTGCTTTACAATGGTGTGTTAGTTTCTGCTGTATAACAAAGTGAATCTCCTACATGTATACATATATCCCCATATCTTCTCCCTCTTGCCTCTCCCTCCCATCCTCCCTATTCCACCCCTCCAGGTGATCACGAAGCACCGGGCTGATCTCCCTGTGCTATGCGGCTGCTTCCCACTAGCTAGCTATTTTACATTTGGTAGTGTATATATGTCCATGCCTCTCTCTCACTCTGTCACAGCTTACCCTTCCCCCTCCCTATATCCTCAAGTCCATTCTCTAGTAGGTTTGTGTCTTTATTCCCGTCTTACCCCTAGGTTCTTCATGACTTTTTTTTTCTTAGATTCCATATATATGTGTTAGTATACGGTATTTGTTTTTCTCTTTCTGACTTACTTCGCTCTGTATGACAGTCTCTAGGTCCATCCACCTCATTAGGTTGCATTTCTTTGATCAGTTAGGATATGAAATTTTTTCCAAATGTTTATAGACCCAATGACTTTATTAAGGGTCCAGACATAACAACTAGTCTCCTACAAAGAAGACCAAAAGTATCTGGCAAGGATGGAACCTTATTTCTATGTTTTTAAAAATAAACACAGTTCTACACCTATTAAAGTATTCTTGTAATTATAATTCATCTATTTTTCATGAAATTTAATGGGCAAGAAAAAAAGAAAAAATACCTGAGATCCAATTCTTCTCTATGAAGCCAGGCAAGGGTGAATTTCCCTGCCTCCGCATTTGGCGCAGGAGAACAACTGTGTCTACAGGAGGGTAGTGATCTGCCTTGCTCATCAACGTATGCCCAGTACCTGGCAGGACATGTGCTTAATAGATATTTGTGCGCTACCCGCAGGCTGATGACCTGAGGTTCAGAATATCAGCCCCGCTGATTTCAATATAGCCCACCCATGCCAATGGGTACCAGGGCACCTGGAAGGCAGCATATAAACGTTTGTGGATGCCAAAGAGGCCAAAAAAGGATCATCGTACCTCTCTGATCTACTTCACAGGGAGGTTGCAAGGACAAAGCAAGAGAGGTGAAAAGCGTTCTGAAAACTATTTGGTGCTGTGCAAAGTGGGATGAGAAGGAGGGGCGGGGAGAAGGCAGAGAACAAGTTTAAACAGAAGACTCAAAGAGACAGGACTGATGAGCACACGCAGACACCGTTATAGTGAAGCAGGCCTTGGTACGAAATGAGTCTTTCTTCTCTGGTATTCTGTAAGCTGTGCACGGACATAGCCTGTCTCCCTGGAGCCTGGGAGGGTGATACAAGAGGCAGGGAGGGTAACCAGGCCACCAAGTCCTGAAAACCAACTTTCAATTGTGGGCCATGGCTGTTGGGCTCTTACTGATTACTCAAAGGTTCTTCTTTATACATTTTTCTTTCCGTCTAGAGTGTTCTGCAGCTTCTCTAGGATGTGTATGTGTGTGGATTTAGTTTTGTTTCTCCTTTTGGAATTTGCTGTGACTAGTGAATCTGATGTTTCAGATCTTTCAATTTCAGGTCCAGCAGGAAGTTAGCAATTAGCAGAACTAAGCATTGTGGTGCAAGTTTTATGAGGATCAGCATTCTGACTTGGGAGAGAAAAAAATTCCCTACGATAAGAACTTACTCTAGGAAAGAGTCAAAAAAAAAAAGAAAAAAAAGGAAGAAAGAGAAAAAAGCACACAGTTTCTGCATGTTCGGGGGCCAGCATAGCAGGCTTTGGTGAAGGTGAACCTCTGAAAACAACTGAGGTGGCATTTCTAGTAAGACCTGACAGGAAAGAGCCACACTCTGGTAATTCCTGATCAAGCAGATTGGAGTTTACCAGGCAGGAGCCCCACGCCTGAGACGCAGGAAGAGGCGGTGGTGGTTTGCAATGGGCTGGAAGGGATCAGGCCTGCTCCAAGAGCACAGCAGGCACCTACAAGATGGGGACAGAGGGGGGCTTAAAGCTCGTGCCCTTGATTCCTGGTTCTGCTGTCTCCCAGCTCCCTGTGTAGCTCCGAAGCAGAACCACTAACAACCTGGCCATGTATATATAACATACAGACTCAGTTATGAAACATGGCAGTAATCACTGGAAGGAAGCCTGCTACTTCAAGCTCCTGTTAGAAAGGCTACTGCTGCTACTGATTTCTGTTCCACACCCTCCAGACTCCTGTACTACCAGAGCCACTAGAGCCCTCCTGGAAACTAGAACCTGTTGCCATGGTAGCTGTTTTCCCCACTCTCAGGAAGGGCACACTCCAAGCTATTATGATAATAAAAAGCTTTTATGTTTCACCTCCCCTCCAGCTTCTCTCTCTGTCTTGTCCAGTTAAATTCTGAGTAGTGCTCACAGCAGAAATTGAAATGTGGGCATTTCAATGACAGCAATGACAGAAAAATTAATAATCCCATTTCCACAAAGAG
This sequence comes from Tursiops truncatus, assembly GCF_011762595.2. Lineage (NCBI taxonomy): Eukaryota > Metazoa > Chordata > Mammalia > Artiodactyla > Delphinidae > Tursiops > Tursiops truncatus. The sequence goes on along the minus strand of NC_047036.1, from coordinate 119,270,377 downwards.
GGAAAGTACAAAATAACTGTTCAAAGCAACAGTGTGTGTGTATGTGTGTGTGTGTGTGTGGGTTAGGAAGAGAAAAAAAAAAAAGAATGGAAAGTAATTAAAGAAAGACATTCTCTGAAGAATATTAGACCTGAGAGACACCAAAGCACTGTCTGGTCGGATGTTGAGGAAAAGAGAGGGAGAAAAGCCAGTAATGGTAATGGCTGATGAGAAAGAGTCCCCCAGAGGGCTGAGAAAACAATCTCCTTTTGTTAACAGAAGCCAAAGGAAAGAGTAAGAGCTGTCTGGAAGCCCAGCCACAGACACATTTAAGGACTAGCCCCCTGGAGAGAAATCAAGGGTGATGTATCAGTCACAATCCTATATTATGGGACTTGTTGGTACCCAGCATGGAATGCAAAATGAAAAATAATGAGAAAGAAATAAGGACTATTATACCATGATTGGAGCAACCTTCTATATTGTCCTTATCTCTAAAAAGGCATCCCTCCGGCTAGCATTCATTCTCATTCTCATTCTCTCCTAACTCTGTTGTTATTGTCCATGAGTGAGCCGTCCTGGCATGTGACTCCCTCCCGGGGATGCTTCCCAAGTGAGGGAAAGCTTCAGACCTCTATGAAGTCCAGAAAATGGAGATAGGTGTATTGATTCACATGCAGAAATGAGAAGCAAAGGAGAAGCTTAGGAAAGTCAAGCCCACACCAAAGACACAGAGATTTCCTTTCCTCTTCACAAAGCCAGGGGAGTCCCCAAAGCAACTGCCAAGCAGCAACTATTCTGGTTTGATGCCCAGAATACCTAAAGCTGAAAGAAAGAAGGTTAGCCCCCTAAACTTAGACCATTGGAGGTGATTAAGCCTAAGATTAGAGGTGACAGTAAGTACAGAACAAACAACGTTCAGCTATAAAATGGCATGCCTAATGGATAGCAGTCAAAAACCATTTTCACAACAGAGAAGTTCAAAGAGAAGAAAGCCAGCATCACTGAACTTAGTTGTACCAGGACTTACGGTGCCAAAGGCAAGGTTAGTGACAGGAAGTGCATTCACTACTTCCTAATGCCATGTGTGCCATGGCTGTTTGGCCCTTCTTTATTGTTCAAGAATTCTTTACAGATTTTCTCTTTGTCTAGAGTGTTCTGCAGCTTCACTGGGATGCATATTTGTGTGGACTTAAGTTTTATTCCTCCTTTTGGAAGTTGGTGTGATTACTGAATCTGATGTTTCAGGTCTCTCAAGTTAAGAAAATTCTCGGCCGTAATCTCTTCAAATATCTCACCTTCTAGCACATCCTATAGGCATTCTCATTCTATCTTCCAGGGCTCTTCAAATATTTTCTATTTCATTATCTCTCTGGATTGCATTCTGGCAATCTTCTAAAGTCTATACTGTTCATTAAGTCTCTCATGAACTTTGTTTAATCTGGTATTTATTTGGAGGTTTTAATTTTAATAATTTTTTAAAATTTATTTCTATAAGTTCTTTTTGGTTCTTCCAATACTGCCTGTTCTTTTGGGTTTAATCCCTTCTTTGTTTTTAATTAAACACATTTATTTTATGGTCTCTGTGGGATTTTTCCATTATTGTTTCATTATTTGAAGTTCGTGAATTTTGATACTCGCACTTCGATACATTACTCCCACTGACTCTAGTTGATAAAGGATTATTTCCTTGTGTCTTTATGATTCTGAACTCATCTGCAGTGGAGTTTTAGTTATGGAAATCCTAGGTACTTCAGGTCGAACAGGTACTCTTTAGCCAGTACTCAAGGAGTATCAACGAGTGATATTAGTAGAATAAATTTGAATGTGGTCACAAGTTTCCTTACAGATCCCAGGCTTGAGACAGAAAAGTAAAGTCCACATTTTCAATGAGGGTGAAGCCTGTCCAGAATCCCTGATTAATGTGGGGGTCTCATTTCTAACTCCTTCCACCCTCAAGTGGCCCCCAGGTCTCACCTCCATCCCCACATGATTTTAAAACCCAAGGTAATTGACACTGATTACCTGAGATTTCTCTACCTCCCAACCCCTATCTCTACCTTCCCAGGACAGCTGCAATGTCAGAAGGCCCTAATTAATTAATTTTCTAGGGAAATGGAACTTTTGCTTGACTTGCTGTTTACTACTGATGAAGACTCAGTCTCTGGAAAGATAGATTTCAACGTGAGTTAAAATTGATATTTCTAAATATTTTTGTCTGATAGAGATGTAAATAAGTTCTGTCCAGGAGACAGGATAATCTCAAAAGTTAAGGTTTTATTGCCCTACTGAACATTAACCAGTTACCAGTTTTGAATCTAACTCACATGTTATTTTCAGTGTTCTTTCTTTCATCAACTATGTAAATAAGTTTCTCCTATCCTCTTTTGAGTCAGCTTTGTATTTCTACCGGCAGCCTCAGAAATCTTTGGTATGTGCTCATTCTATACTTTTTAAAAAGTCAAATTAAAAATTTTTTTGAAAGTTATACATGAATTCTATTGAAAATCTATCAAGTATAAGGCAATGTGTTAACTTCTTTATATATGCTATATTATTAAATTCAATTCCCAGGAGGGAGGGGTGATTATTCCACTTTGACAGATGAGGGAACTGAGGCCCAGAGAAACTGAGTAACCTGTTCAAGGTCACCTAGCCAAGAAGGAACTGAGCCAAGAAGGAATATTCAAATCCAATGCTCATGTTCTTTTCTCTTCATAATATAATGAACTGAATAGTATTTTCCTATAACATCTACCCATTGTTGTTAATACTGCGAGTTGTTCCTTCCCTTTTAAAGACAGAATGTTCCAGCTAATGTAGATTAAAATCACACTAGCCTTTTATTTATTTATTTAAGCAATTACAAGTTTATTCAAATTTTAAATAGAGGACATTTATCAAGTCACTAAGGTAATAAGACTGTCTAACATATCAGCTCTTGACACGTGTGTCTACAAAAGCCCACAACTTACATACATTTATTTCTTTTGATATTAAATATTTGGTTATTTACAATAGTTAACAATGATTACCATATACTTAAGCCTCTTTTCTCTACTTTCTTACTAAATTTTGCCAAATTGCTTTCCTTATGGCCTTTAGCCTTGTACCTTTTTTTTTTTTAACATCTTTATTGGGGTATAATTGCTTACAATGGTAAAATCACACTAGCCTTTGAAGGTAGATAATTCAATCTGCTGTTTCCCATTTACCTTACACTCAACTAAACCTCCTATTGATTATTCCCATGAACTGATTTTATGTTAAACTTGAACTCACACTAAAAGTAACATAATTATTAAAACAGTAACAAAATTAAAAAATAAAAGCATATCTTACGATATTGTTAAAATACGACTGGAAATTTTATGCTCGGAAGAAACTGACAGTTAAAAGAAGTCACAACAGGGCTTCCCTGGTGGCGCAGTGGTTGAGAGTCCGACTGCCGATGCAGGGGACACAGGTTCGTGCCCCAGTCCGGGAAGATCCCACATGCCGCGGAGCGGCTGGGCCCGTGAGCCATGGCCGCTGAGCCTGTGCGTCCGGAGCCTGTGCGTCCGGAGCCTGTGCTCCACAACGGGAGAGGCCACAACAGTGAGAGGCCCACATACCGCAATAAAAAAAAAAAGTCACAACAGGTATGCTATCTAACACAAAGATGAAGAAAGACTACATGTTTGGTACTCTAACATTATACCTCATGGTCAAATATACCAAGCACATTTCTATAACAAGAAGAGTTTAAAGGAAACTTAAAATGAGAATTCTGAACTTTGAAGTCTAAGTTATTTAATTAGACAGGTTCTTACATTAAAAAAACAAAAAACAAAATAACAAGAAAGCTGTAAAGGACTAGCTCTTCTCAACAGCAAAACAATTTATAGAATTCTGAGAAGTTAGGAATCCGAGTTTGAGCTACTTTTTAAAAATTGAAATTCTACAAAAATCAATTTTCGAGAACCTCCAGATTTCTGTAAGCTATAAAAAAATATGTCCCAATGAAACTGTCATCAAACAAAATATACTGAATATATCTGAATCAAAAAATATTAGATATTAATAGGCAACATAGGGGAATATTCAGGTTAGTTCTGCAATGATAGAATTTGTCAAATTCTCAGGGTACTACTTTTTATAGAATTAAGTAAATTTGCTTTAACATACTCACAGGGAAATTTCTTCTAATTCTTACCGTGTACTCCTGTAAAGAAGTGGCTGAAATAATCAGATTTAATGGAAGGCTATTTTGTGATTTTTATTTTAGCTAGGACAGTGGTTCTCAAAGTGTGGTCCACGGACTCCTGAGAGATCTCCAAGACCTCTTCAAGGCTTCTATGAGATGCAAAAACAGTATAGGTAAAACTGCTGATGCCTCAGCACTAATCTAGCAGCGGCACCGAGCTGCACCAACAGTCACTGTATTCTTCACTACCACAAACCCACATGTTAAAAAAAACAAAAACAAAAACACAATTTTACTTTAAAATACCCTAAAGTAGTAAAAATTATTAATCTGATTAAATCTTGACCTTTTAGCACACATCTTTTTTATATTGTAAGGAAATCGACACAAAGCCCTTCTGCTGCATACCAAAACTGACTTGAGGAAAAGCAGTTGTGCAATTATTTGAGCTGCAACCAAACATCTTTTTTTATAAAACACCATTTTAGCTTCAAACAACAACTGAGAAAACTGTGGTTATTCAGACTTTGGTATTCGGCAGACATTTTCTCAAAAACGAACCAAGTGAGTCTGTCACTTCAAGGAAAACAACTAACAGTATTTGGGGTAATGATAAAATTCATTCTTTCAAGCAGTAAGTATAATTTTAGAAAACTTGGATTTGCCACCATGAGCTTGACAGCTTCCCAATACTTAATGATCTTTTAAAAAATGAGATTAGTGGTGATACGAATAATATGATTTTAAAAAAATATTATACGATGAAATATGTCCACATTGGAAGATGTGAATCAATATTTTCCAAACGACCAATGTGCATTTTAAAAATCATGCATGGGTGAAGGAGGAAAGGTTTCTACACACTAGGAAGCCCCTTCACGGGCGGAGACTGCGGGTGGTGGAGGGGGGAAGCTTCCGAGCCGCGGAGGAGAGCACAGCAACAGGGGTGCGGAGGGCAAAGCGGGGAGATTCTTGCACAGAGGACCGGTGCCGACCAGCACTCACCAGCCTTAGAGGCTTGTGTGCTCACGCGCCGGGGCGGGCGGAGATGGCAGCTGAGGCTCGGGCTTCAGTCTGATGGCAGAGAGAGGACTGGAGGCGAGAACACAGCCTGAAGGGGTTAGTGCACCACGGCTAGCCGGAAGGGAGTCCAGGAAAAAGTCTGGACGGCCAAAGAGGCAAGAGACTTTTTCTTCCCTCTTTGTTTCCCGGTTCGCAAGGAGAGGGGATTAAGAGGGCTGCTTAAAGGAGCTCCAGAGACGGGCGCGAGCCGCGGCTATCAGCGCGGACCCCAGAGACGGGCATGAGATGCTAAGGCTGCTGCTACCGCCACCAAGAAGCCTGTGTGCAAGCACAGGTCACTATCCACACCTCCCTTCCCGGGAACCTGTGCAGCCCGCAACTGCCAGGGTCCCGGGATCCAGGGACAACGTCCCCGGGAGAACGCACAGCGCCCATCAGGCTGCTGCAACGTCATGTTGGCCTCTGCCGCCGCAGGCTCGCCCCGCACTCCGTACCCCTCCCTCCCCCCGGCCTGAGTGAGCCAGAATCCCCGAAGCAGCTGCTCCTTTAACCCCGTCCTGTCTGAAAAAAGAGCAGACTCCCTCCAGCGACCTACACGCAGAGGCGGGGCCAAATCCAAAGGTGAACCCCAGGAGCTGGGCGAACAAAGAAGAGAAAGGGAAATCTCTCCCAGCAGCCTCAGGAGCAGCGGATTAAATCTCCACAAACAACTTGATGTACCTGCATCTGTGGAATACCTGAATAGATAACAAATCATCCCAAAAGGGAGGTGGACTTTGAGAGCAAGATTTATGATTTTTCACCTTTTCCTCTTTTTGTGAGTGTGTATGTGTATGCTTTGGTGTGAGATTTTGTCTGTATAGCTTTGCTTCCACCATTTGTCCTAGGGTTCTGTCCGTCCGGTTTTTTTGGTTTTTTACTTAAAACATATTGTTGTTCTTAATAATTATTTTTTATTTATTTTAATAACTTTATTTTATTTTACTTTATTTTATTTTATCCTCTTTCTTTCTTTCTTTCTTTCTACTTTTTCTCCCTTTTATTCTGAGCCATGTGGATGAAAGGCTCTTGGTGCTGCAGCCAGGAGTCAGTGCTGAGCCTCTGATGTGGGAGAGCCAATTTCAGGACACTGGTCCACAAGAGACCTCCCAGCTGCACATAATATCAAATGGCGAAAATCTCCCACAGATCACCATCTCAACACCAAGAACCAGCTTCACTCAACGACCAGCAAGCTACAGTGCTGGACACCCTATGCCAAACAACTAACAAGACAGGAACACAACCCCACCCATTAGCAGAGAGGCTGCCTAAAATCATAATAAGGGAACAGACACCCCAAATCACACCACCAGACGTGGACCTGCCCACCAGAAAGACAAGATTCAGCGTCATCCACCAGAACACAGGCACTAGTCCCCTCCACCAGGAAGCCTACACAACCCACTGAACCAACCTTAGCCACTGGGGGCAGACACCAAAACCAACAGGAACTAAGAACCTGCAGCCTGCAAAAAGGAGACCCCAAACACAGTAAGTTAAGCAAAATGAGAAGACAGAAAAACACACAGCAGATGAAGGAGCAAGATAAAAACCCACCAGACCTAACAAATGAAGAGGAAATAGGCAGTCTACGTGAAAAAGAATTCAGAATAATGATAGTAAAGATGATCCAAAATCTTGGAAATAGAATAGACAAGATGCAATAAATATTTAACAAGGACCTAGAAGAACTAAAGAGGAAACAAGCAATGATGAACAACACAATAAATGAAATTAAAAATACTCTAGAAGGGATCAATAGCAGAATAACTGAGGCAGAAGAACGGATAAGTGACCTGGAAGATAAAATAGTGGAAATAACTGCTGTAGAGCACACTAAAGAAAAAAGAATGAGAAGAACTGAGGACAGTCTCAGAGACCTCTGGGACAACATTAAATGCACCAACATTTGAATTATAGGGATCCCAGAAAAAGAAGAGAAAAAGGAAGGGACTGAGAAAATATTTGAAGAGATTATAGTTGAAAACTTCCCTAATATGGGAAAGGAAATAGTTAATCAAGTCCAGGAAGCACAGAGAGTCCCATACAGGATAAATCCAAGGAGAAACACGGCAAGACACATATTAATCGAACTGTCAAAAATTAAATACAAAGAAAACATATTAAAAGCAGCAAGGGAAAAACAACAAATAACACACAAGGGAATCCCCATAAGGTTAACAGCTGATCTTTCAGCAGAAACTCTGTAAGCCAGAATGGACTGGCAGGACATATTTAAAGTGATGAAGGAGAAAAACCTACAACCAAGAATACTCTACCCAGCAAGGATCTCAGATTTGATGGGGAAATTAAAAACTTAACAGACAAGCAAAAGGTGAGAGAGTTCAGCACCACCAAACCAGCTTTACAACAAATGCTGAAGGAACTTCTCTAGGCAAGAAACACAAAAGAAGGAAAAGACCTACAATAACAAGCCCAAAACAATTAAGAAAATGGGAATAGAAACATACATATCAATAATTACCTTAAATGTAAATGGATTAAATGCTCCCAGCAAAAGACACAGATTAGCTGAATGGATACAAAAACAAGACCCATATATATGCTGTCTACAAGAGACCCACTTCAGACCTAGGGACACATACAGACTGAAAGTGAGGGGATGGAAAAAGATATTTCATGCAAATGGAAACCAAAAGAAAGCTGGAGTAGCAATTCTCATATCAGACAAAACAGATTTTAAAACAGACTATTACAAGAGACAAAGAAGGACACTACATAATGATCGACATATCGATCCAAGAAGAAGATGTAACAGTTGTAAATATTTATGCAGCCAACATAGGAGCACCTCAATACATACGGCAAATACTAAGAGCCATAAAGGGGAAATCAACAGTAACACATTCATAGTAGGGGACTTTAACACCCCACTTTCCCCAATGGACAGATCATCCAAAATGAAAATAAATAAGGAAACACAAGCTTTAAATGGTACATTAAACAAGATGGACTTAATTGATATTTATAGGACATTCCATCCAAAAACAACAGAATACACATTTTTCTCAAGTGCTCATGGAACACGCTCCAGGATAGATCATATCTTGGGTCACAAATCAAGCCTTGGTAAATTTAAGAAAATTTTCCGATCACAACGCTATGAGACTAGATATCAATTACAGGAAAAGATCTGTAAAAAATACAAACACATGGAGGCTAAACAATACACTACTTAATAACGAAGTGATCACTGAAGAAATCACAGAGGAAATAAAAAAATACCTAGAAACAAATGACAATGGAGACATGACGACCCAAAACCTATGGGATGCAGCAAAGCAGTTCTAAAAGGGAAGTTTATAGCAATACAATCCTACTTTAAGAAACAGGAAACATCTCAAATAAACAACCTAACCTTGCACCTAAAGCAATTAGAGAAAGAAGAACATAAAAACCCGAAGGTTACCAGAAGGAAAGAAATCATAAAGATCAGATCAGAAATAAATGAAAAAGAAATGAAGGAAACAATAGCAAAGATCAATAAAACTAAAAGCTGGTTCTTTGAGGAGATAAACAAAATTGATAAACCATTAGCCAGATTCATCAAGAAAAAAAGAGAGAAGACTCAAATCAATAGAATTAGAAATGAAAAGGGAGAAGTAAAAACTGACACTGCAGAAATACAAAAGATCATGAGAGATTACTATAAGCCACCCTATGCCAATAAAATGGACAACCTGGAAGAAATGGACAAATTCTTAGAAATGCACAACCTGCCAAGACTGAATCAGGAAGAGATAGAAAATATGAACAGACCAATAACAAGCACTGAAATTGAAACTGTGATTAAAAATCTTCCAACAAACAAAAGCCCAGGACCAGGTGGCTTCACAGGCGAATTCTGTCAAACATTTAGAGAAGAGCTAACACCTATCCTTCTCAAACTCTTCCAAAATATAGCAGAGGGAGGAACACTCCCAAACTCATTCTACGAGGCCACCATCACCCTGATACCAAAATCAGACAAAGATGTCACAAAAAAAGAAAACTACAGGCCAATATCACTGATGAACATAGATGCAAAAATCCTCAACAAACTACTAGCAAACAGAATCCAACAGCACATTAAAAGGACCATACACCACGAACAAGTGGGGTTTATTCCAGGAATGCAAGGATTCTTCAATATACACAAATAAATCAACGTGATACATCATATTAACAAATTGAAGGAGAAAAACCATATGATCAACTCAATAGATGCAGAGAAAGCTTTTGACAAAATTCAACATCCATTTATGATAAAAACCCTGCAGAAAGTAGGCACAGAGGGAACTTTTCTCAACATAAAAAAGGCCATATATGACAAACCCACAGGCAACATCGTCCACAATGGTGAAACACTGAAACCATTTCCACTAAGATCAGGAACAAGACAAGGTTGCCCACTCTCACCACTCTTATTCAACATAGTTTTGGAAGTTTTAGCCACAGCAATCAGAGAAGAAAAGGAAATAAAAGGAATCCAAATCGGAAAAGAAGAAGTAAGGCTGTCACTGTTTGTAAATGACATGATACTATACATAGAGAATCCTAAAGATGCTACCAGAAAACTACTAGAGCTAATCAATGAATTTGGTAAAGTAGCAGGATACAAAATTAATGCACAGAAATCTCTGGCATTCCTATACACTAATGACGAAAAACCTGAAAGTGAAATCAAGAAAACACTCCCATTTACCGTTGCAACAAAAAGAATAAAATATCTAGGAATAAACCTACCTAAGGAGACAAAGACTGGTATGCAGAAAATTATAAGACACTGATGAAAGAAATTAAGGATGATACAAATAGATGGAGAGATATACCATGTTCTTGGATTGGAAGAATCAACATTGTGAAAATGACTCTACTACCCAAAGCAATCTACAGATTCAATGCAATCCCTATCAAACTACCACTGGCATTTTTCACAGAACTAGAACAAAACATTTCACAATTTGTATGGAAAAACAAAAGGTCCCGAATAGCCAAAGCAATCTTTAGAATGAAAAATGGAGCTGGAGAATCAGGCTCCCTGACTTCTGACTATACTACAAAGCTACAGTAATCAAGACAGTATTGTACTGGCACAAAAACAGAAATATAGATCAATGGAACAAGATAGAAAGCCCGGAGATAAACCCATGCACATATGGTCACATTTTCTTTGATAAAGGAGGCAGGAATGTACAGTGGAGAAAGGATAGCCTCTTCAATAAGTGGTGCTGGGGAAACTGGACAGGTACATGTAAAAGTATGAGATTAGATCACTCCCTAACACCATACACAAAAATAAGCTCAAAATGGATTAAAGACCTAAATGTAAGGCCAGACACTATCAAATTCTTAGAGGAAAACATAGGAAGAACACTCTATGACATAAATCACAGCAAGATCCTTTTTGACCCACCTCCTAGAGAAATGGAAATAAAAAGAAATATAAACAAATGGGACCTAATGAAACTTAAAAGCTTTTGTGCAGCAGAGGAAACCATAAACAAGACCAAAAGACAACCCTCAGATTGGGCGAAAATATTTCCAAATGAAGCAAATGACAAAGGATTAATCTCCAAAATTTACAAGCAGCTCATGCAGCTCAATAACAAAAAAAGAAACTACCCAATCCAAAAATGGCCAGAAGACCTAAATAGACATTTCTCCAAAGAAGATATACAGACTGCCAACAAACACATGCAAGAATGCTCAACATCATTCATCATCAGAGAAATGCAAATCAAAAATACAATGAGATACCATCTCATACCGGTCAGAATGGCCATCATCAAAAAATCTAGAAACAATAAATGCCGGAGAGTGTGTGGAGAAAAGGGAACACTCTTGCACTGCTGGTGGGAATGTGAATTGGTACAGCCACTATGGAGAACAGTATGGAGGTTCCTTAGAAAACTACAAATAGAACTACCATATGACCCAGCAATCCCACTACTGGGCACATACCCTGAGAAAACCATAATTCAAAAAGAGCTATGTACCAAAATGTTCATTGCAGCTCTATTTACAATAGCCCAGAGATGGAAACAACCTAACTGCCCATCATCGGATGAATGGATAAGGAAGATGTGGCACATATATACAATGGAATATTACTCAGCCATAAAAAGAAACGAAATTGAGTTATTTGTGGTGAGGTGGATGGACTTAGAGTCTGTCAGAGTGAAGTAAGTCAGAAAGAGACAGACAATACCATATGCTAACACATATATATGGAATCTAAGAAAAAGAAAATGTCATGAAGAACCTAGGGGTAAGACAGGAATGACCTACTAGAGAATGGACTTGAGGATATGGATAGGGGGAAGGGTAAGCTGTGACAAAATGAGAGAGTGGCATGGACATATATACACTACCAAATGTAAAATAGATAGCTAGTGGGAAGCAGACGCATAGCACAGGGAGATCAGCTTGGTGCTTTGTGACTGCCTAGGGGGGTGGGATGGGGAGGGTGAGAGGAAGGTAGACGCAGAGATGGGTGGGGGGAGATATCGGAACATATGTGTATGTGTGGCGCATTCACTTTGTTGTGGGGCGGAGGCTGGCACACCATTGTGGGGTAATTGTACTCCAATAAAGATGTTTTTAAAAAAAAAATGCATGGGTAAAAGAACTATTCAAAGCGCCAAGGCAGGCCACTAGGTTTTAGTGCAATTGTGAGTAAAAAGCTCACTGACATGATTTCATTTTCCACACTTCAACAAACCTTTAATTACCACTTGCTGAGTTTTGGTGTAGTAACAAAAAACAATATCCAGTATCACCCGAAAAGGTTTTTAAAAATATGTCTTCCTTTTCAAAGTACGTATATGTGTGTGGTGGGATTTTTTTCCCCAAATCCTTTAATGACAAAATGTACAGCAATAGGTTGGATAAAGAAGATATTATCATCTAGTTAACTTCTACTAAGTCAGACGTTAACGAGATTTACAAAAATGTAAGATGTCATTTAATGAATTTATAAATAAATCTTTAATTTTTTTTTCAGTTTTAATTTCAAATACTGTAAATACAGATAGATTTAATCCATATAAAACTAAGGCTGCTGGAGCCCTTAGTAATTTTTACGAGTGTAAAGGGGTGCTGAGACCACAAAATTTTAGAAATGTTGAGCTAAGAAGATAATACCTTGGGTGGGGTATTCCTTCGGGGGTGATAAAAATGCTTTGGAAATAAAGTTGATGGTTATATAGCACGGTCAATGTACTAAATGCCACTGAATTCTATGTTTTAAAATGGTTATATTTATATTATATGAATTTTGCTTCAATAAAAAAGAATGTTAAAAAAATAAAGAATATAGTACTTTGGAACCACAAGAGTCCAGCTGGTCTGGCACAACCCCTTTCACAGAATGAATACTAAGGACCATTTACTATCCACCTCAGTCTGAAATCACCTTAGGCTCTTTCTGCTTGACATGAAATTTAAATATTCAAGGAGGTCTTTTCCTTGAAAATAATGAAGACCATGACTGAGTTTTTACAACTTGGCTCAAACTCCTGGGTTTTATAATCTCATGCATCTCAGACCAATAAATTTAACCATTCTGTCAAAAGCCAGAACACAGTCAACTATTTATCTGCACATCCTAAGGACACAATGCACCCTGTACGCCATATTGTGATAGGTGCTGGGAACAAAGGGGTGAGCAAAAACCACAGGTGGTCCCTGCACTCTGCACTCTTGTAGGGCTCATACTTTAGTAGAAAAACATTCATCAGACAATGGCATGCATTTAGAGAAACGATACAGTAGTCAAGAGTTCTCTATGAAGGAAAGGCTTACAACGTCAGAGGCATGTAAAATAGAAGACTTGACTAAACTGCAGAAGGAAGAAGGAGTCCCAGAGGACCAGTTGCACCAGCTTCACCCAGGAGCTTGTCAGAAAAGCCAGATCCCAGACCCTTCCAAGAGCTACTGAAGGAGAATCTGCATTTTATTTAACAAGCTTCTCAGGTGATTCCCCTCTAAGAAGCACTCACTGTTCTAAAGAATGGATAGGGGTTCATTCGATGAAGGAGTATTCCGGTAGAGGTAACAGACCCAGGCCCTATGGTCAGAGAGAGAAAGGAGGGCATGTCTGAAGAAAGCTATAGTAGCCAGAACAGGAAGAGCCTGGGGGGACGGTACAGGGGCTCTCAGGGGCTGGCAAACAGTAAATCTGGGCATGAGTAAACATAGGGGTTAGAAGGGACTGTAGTCTCCTGAACTCTATCAGGCAGGCCTTCCTGGCACTAAACTGCTTTCCAAACAACAAACCCAACAGTTAGATACTCATCCTTTGATAGTTGCTGAAGGGCAAATTCCTTTAATTCCAATGAAAGAACCAAGTTCTTATAGCACAAGTGGCAACAGCTCTGGTTCCCCACAGTGAAACAACAGGGTGGTTTTGCAAAGCCTTAATTTGAATGTGTGTAAGAGATCTTATTAACTTCCTGATGCCTCAGAGGGCCCTCATTACCAGGAAGGTCTGAACTCTCAAGAGGGAGTGACTGTACTCTGGATTCTGCATAAATCTTTAGGCTCGGTGTATTTGAGCCCCTGATAATAAATTTGGGTCACAATGCCACTGACCGTGGTGAACACTGTATCTAGTGCTTGGGAAACTGAACGGAACACGACCCAGCGAGCCTGCCAAACTCCAGAGACTCCTCTGCAGGAGCTGCACCAAAGAGACGAGATCAATAAATATTTGAGAGAGAGAGAGAGAGACAGAGACAGAGAGAGACCGACAGAGAAAGAGAGAGAGAACGGGATCCACAGCTTTGTAGCTCCAGGTGTTCATGGATGTCTGACCGTGGAAGAAACCAGTTATGCCCAGCAGTACCCTCTGTATTGACTAAAACAAAGTCAATCCCTGGGTATGAAGATGCCCCTGGGAGAGGGAAGAATCACGATGTGGTCAGGCTGCAGAAGAGAATTTACACTGGAAGCATCTCAGCAGCAGCCTGAAGAGCTAGGAAGGGCAGGAAATATCTTGATTTAAACAAGGAAGACTGGCTCCATCTCCATCTAATAAACCCTAAAGCAAAGTCCAAGGTGAAAAGAACCCAAGGTTAGAATTTACGGCTCTTTGAGGTAATTTCTTACTTTCTCATCACTTTGGGGATTTAGGTGTATTGGCAAAAGTACTGTCTGTACGATAAAAAAGACAGATGGAGGCCCAGGTTCATTTCCTCCATAGTTGAAATTCTAAATAAACGACAGACAACGGGTCTGTGTCATTTTAGCAATGCCAGAGGGGGCTGGAAGTTTTCTAGTTCATTGAATGGCTATCTCCAGCTTTACAATTCTTTTTCCAGATACTCTGGAGAGAAAAGGATTCTTCGACAAAGATCAACTTCCTGACATACGGTCAGTGGAAGCTGCATTAGCAGCCACTGTCTGGAACCCCAAACAGCCAGCTCTGACAATCAAAGACTGGGATGAAAACAAGAGTTTTCTCTTGCTTCTTTGTGCAAATCACTGATGAACAATCTATCAGCCCTAAGAGGCTGAAAGTTCCCTTGCGTAAAAGGGATCAATGCAGCCAAAACTATTTAAATATTACAAACACTATAATAAAAAAAAAGTTAAGAGACAGTCTCAACAACCAAGACAATTTCCACCGGACTTGAATTTCAGGGCGTTCTTTTGGTTAAAAGGTCTGCTTCCTTCCTTGTCCTCACCAGCCACTCAGGGCTGGGGCTCCTCAGCTAACTTTTGGCGCTCACTCAAATCCAGCTGGAAGGGATCAACACTTGGTTTAGCTGAACAAATGCTTTGGAGCGCTCTGCATATGCCATCACCTACCTCAAAGTCTAGGACTGCCTGAACAGGATCTGGCTTTCAGTGCTGCCTGTCTAGTTACAAAGCTCAAAACTAATGACTTCACTTAGAAATTATTCGTTATACACACTTATTGCCCCTGCCTACTTCTCCTAAGCTAATCTCCACCTTGGCTCTTCCCCTCTGTGCTCCAACTACACTGCTCACATGCCATTATCTGGGAGCCTCTTCCCTCGTGTCCTTTTTCTTTACCCAACTAAATTCTACTAATCCTTTGGCTCTTAGCTCAACCCCAAAGCCACCCAACTCCCTGTCACTAAGGGAGTGAACTCTGCCGCAGTTTGTCATTACGTGTGTATATGGGACTAGCTGGTGAAGGACTCCCCCACTCCCTCCCACCAGAGGATGCTCTGTGAAGCACCTACAGCAGGTCGGGCAGAGTGGGACCAATGATGAGGCAGACACTGGGTCTGTCATCAAGGAGCTTGTCCTATAACAGACAAGAAGAAAAATTGGTGAATTAAGTGTTTCAGAGGCTGTGACCACAGCATGCACAATGCACAGGGTTGAGGTGGGGGACAGCAAATTTTACCTGCGCAGAAAGTGTTTGATGGAGATAAGGGCATAAGCAAAGGTAGAGAGGTGCACAAGTCTGCGGGCACTGCAAGCGGCTGATGGTTCCCAGAGCGTCAGGCCTTTGGCATGGAGTGGACAGGAGTGAAGGTAAAGGGGAAACGGTTTCCAGATGAAGCCTGCCTTCATATGCCACGCTGGAGAGTGCAGACTGTGGCTTTAAGTAGGGCAGTGAAAAGGGCAGGGTTCCCTTTTCCTTACAGACATGTCTCCCTCCAAATCTGTGGAAACTCAGGCCGTATTCCTTCCCCTGCTCTCCTGCCAGATTTCCCTGGAGCACTCCATGCATTTCGCTCAAGGGAGCAAAAAGGAGTGAGAAGCTTTTCCCTGCAATCCAAATTCACTTGTATGAGGCATCACAAATCAATCAGCGCAGGGAGCTGAGAATCCAGCGCCCACGTCGGGGCACAGACAGCCCAATCTGCTTCAATTTCATTTTCTTTTCTTTTTCTATTTTAATAGCTTATGATAAAGAAACTTCTTTTTAAATTTTTTAACATGGGATTAAGCAACAGGAATACTGTGGCCATGGCTGTAATCCCAAATCCCCTTGGAAATTAATCAATCCCCTACACTCATATCATTAAAAGTAAGACCTTCTTCAGACTGTTAAATTCCCCCTGAATTACAGTTTTCACTATACTTTGAATGCATCTGCATGGACTGGGCTGGTGGCATGATACAAATGTCAACAACATGGATGGATGGATCCTGCCGAGATACCTTCAATAAATTGAACGTGGACAGAGCTACAGTGTCTTATCTTGGAGAACTTTATTTGCTCTAAAATCACGCTATAATTTTTATCATGTGTAATGACTTAAAATTGGTCCTCTGCAAATGAAGTATCTCAAGGACTTCTTATGAGAGAGATAAGCCCCAAGATACAAGATGGGATAAAGACATACTGAATCTGAGTTAAGAAGTAACGAAGTAAGAAGTTAAGAAGAGGACATAAAGGTGAGATTCTTCTCAATACAAAAAATTTTTACTGAGCACCTACAATGTGGTCAACAGACTAGATGCTGAGGATAGTCAGGCAAATAAGACTTGATCTCCCAACCCAGAAGAAACATCCAAGTGGAACGAAGGGGAGAAAGGGAGACAAAGGTAAATTTGGCTACAGTAAAACTGACCATTGGACCAGCTATTACAGTGTACACTTGGGGTGAAAATGAAGCCAGAATTTTAGATGTATTTCTAAATGGTAGACCAGCTTCCTCAGGAAGGTGAGTATTGCCCATGGCTTAGATCATTAATAATGTAAACTAGACCACATCTAGGAAACAATGCAGCCTGGGACTAGGGGAAAAAGAAAACAAACTCAAGGTGCATTAAGGACTGCCCTCAACTGGTAAATATACTCTGCTGAGATTCTTCATGACTATAACCTATTGGTGTGGTCCAGAAAAATATATGCTCAACAGTGATGACCTTTGATCTTAAGGAATGCAATAAAATGTTTAGCTACGAATACCCAAATAAAGATAAGCAACATCAACCTTTTCCCTCCATTTTTCACACCCAACAAAACTCGTGAAGTTCTGTAGAAAAAGATCATTTAAATAGCCACCACGGGAAAGACTAAATCACCTAAGACTTCTTTGGTTTGAAAAGGAATAATCTTGTTTTATGAAATTCAAAAGGAAATAAAATACATTAGAAGGAAAGGTCTGCTTAAAGTGAGCTATATACCAATTCCCATCATCTTGGCTTCAGATCTGTAATTAACGCTTATGTAGAGGTGGAAGGTAGTGAGGAATAAAACAGTCTTGGAACTCAGATAGGATCATGGATACAAATCCTGACTTTGAAACTTGGTATCAGTGTAGCTTCGGGCAAGATGTGTGACTCTTTGAATTTCAATGTTCTCTTCTGTAAAGTAAAAATCCCAGTATCTGCTTTTTGGGATTTTTGCAATGATAGCAGATACTGAATAGTAAAAGCATCTGACACATGGCAGATCTTCAACAAATGCAAAGCAATTTTACTATTCAACTTTTTATGTTCATAAGTATCTTAAGCATGAATTCTGATCCCTCTTGACTTTTAAGCAGGAACAAATAGTGACAGGAGCTTTTCTCCCTAGATGGAAAGAGTCAACACAGCTCCATATTCCTATGACAGTCCAGAGAGAACACTCAGCTCAGTCACCCTGAAGGAATTTCTCCAAACCCTTCCAGGGTGATGTCATTATTGTCTCCCGGGGGTCAGGGCAAGTGTCAAGGCTGAAGCAACTGGGGCATTAACACAAGCTGAGAACCAGCAACAGATATCAAACAGCCATTATAAATAGCAAATGAAGACCCAAAAATGCAAAGTAGAAAATACAGTGTTCCATAAAGTATTAAAACATTCCCAGCAAAAGACCCTGACAACAGTTAATGAGGTAAAAGTTGCCATTTTTGAGCACTGACTCCATGACAGACAGGCACTTTGCAAGCATCAACTTTCATGATGCACTTTCCATGCATCAACTCAATCTTTACAACAGGACTCTGAGGTAGGTCCTACTGTTCCCCCCATTTTATAAATGAGGGCACAGAGGCCCAGATGTCAGAAAATTGTAGGAGGCCCCCAGCTGTAAGTGGTGTAAGTGGAATTTGAACTCAGGTCTGTCGGACTCCAGGGCTTCACTCTTGAACGACACGCCATTTCCAAATACATCAGTGGTAAACCAATTACACGGTTATTATCTTAAATAAACCAAGTAACCGACTCCCCAAAAGACAGGCTTAGTCTTTGTGAGTTCGATTTTGGTTCATTCTATAAGGTGTGAGTACTAACTAGGACACATCCAGGAGCTTCTGTTCTGATCGCAGGCTGCTCCTTCCAGTTTTTGTTGCTAGATCTTTCTCTCCCTACTTCTAAATGCTACAGTGCCTGGGACTCTGTCCTGGGACCTGTCCTCTACCTCTACAGATGTCCTAAGAGATGTCATCAGTTCAGCATTGATATATATGTAAGAAAAAGCATCTGAATGCTCACAGCTCTCAACAGAACCTTGGATACGTTCATCCCTGATCTCTGCCTGCCCCACCACACCCATACAACAAAACTAGACCCCCCTTTCTTTCCTGTAGAAGGCCAAAGCCCCAGAAATCATCCTTGACTCCTCTCACATGTCACGTCCAGCCCTTAAGTCAATCCTATCGGCTCTATCTTCAAAATAGATCCCAATGTGACTACTTCTCACCACTTCCACCACCAACATCCCAGTTCGGGCCTCCAGCATCTTCTGCCTGAACTACTGCAATAGCCTCCCAATTGGTCTCCCTGACTCCGCTCTTGCCCCAGTTCAGCTCATTCTCTAGAGATCAACAGACCAACACTGGAGAAATGAAGAACAACGTGAGGGACGAGGGGAAGATGGCAGAAGAGTAAGACAGGGAGATCACCTTCCTCCCCACAGATACACCAGAAATACATCTACACGTACAATAACTCCTACAGAACACCTACTGAACACTGGCAGAAGACCTCAGACCTCCGAAAAGGCAAGAAAGTCCCCATGTACCTGGGTAGGACAAAAGAAAAAAGAATAAATAGAGACAAAAGGATAGGGATGGGACCTGCACCAGTGGGAGGGAGCTGTAAAGGAGGAAAGGTTTCCACACACTAGGAAGCCCCTTCGCAGGCGGAGACTACGGGTGGCGGAGGGGGAAAGCTTCGGAGCAGCAGAGGAGAGTGCAGCAACAAGGGTGAGCAAGGCAAAGCGGAGAGATTCCCGCACAGAGGATCAGTGCCGAGCGGCACTCACCAACCTGAGAGGCTTGTCTGCTCACCCGCCGGGGCGGGCGGGGCTGGGCGAGGAGGCTCGGGCTTCGGTCGGAGCGCAGGGAGAGGACTGGGGTTGGCGGCGTAAACACAGCCTGCAGGGGGTTAGTGCACCACGGCTAGCCAGGAGGGAGTCCGGGTAAAAGTCTGGACCTGCCGAAGACGCAAGAGACGTTCTCTTCCCTCTTTGTTTCCTGCTGCTTGAGGAGAGAGTACTAAGAGCGCTGCTTAAAGGAGCTCCAGAGAAGGGGTGCGTGCCGCGGCTAAAAGCGCAGACCCCAGTGATGGACATGAGACGCTAAGGCTGCTGCTGCTGCCACCACCAAGAAGCCTGTGTGCGAGCACAGGTCACTATCCACACCCCACTTCCGGGGAGCCTGTGCAGCCCGCCACTGCCAGGGTCCCGGGATCCAGGCACAACTTCCCCGGGAGATCTGCACGGCGCGCCTCAGGCTGGTGCAACATAACGACGGCCTCTGCCGACGCAGGCCCGGCTCGCACTCCGTGCCCCTCCCTCCCACCCGGCCTGAGTGAGCCAGAGCCCCCGAAGCAGCTGCTCCTTTAACCCCGTCCTGTCTGAGTGAAGAACAGACGCCCTCCAGCGACCTACACGCAGAGGCGGGGCCAAATCCAAAGCTGAGCCCCCGGACCTGTGCGAACAAAGAAGAGAAAGGGAAATCTCTCCCAGCAGCCTCAGAAGCAGCGGATTAAAGCTCCACAATCAACTTGATGTACCGTGCATCTGTGTAATACCTGAATAGCCAACGAATCATCCCACATTGAGGAGGTGGACTTTGAGAGCAAGATTTATGATTTTTTCCCCTTTTCCTCTTTTTCTGAGTGTGTATGTGTATGCTTCGGTGAGAGATTTTGTCTGTATAGCTTTGTTTTCACCATTTGTCCTAGGGTTCTGTCGGTTTTTTGGTTTTTCTTTTTTTCTTAAAATTTTTTTTTCTTAATTATATTTTATTTTAATAATGTTATTTTATCTTACTTTACTTTATTTTATATTCTTTCTTTCTTTCCTTCCTCCCTTCCTCCCTCCCTCCCTTCTTTCTTTCCTTCCTTGCTTCCTTCCTTCCTTCTTTCCTTTTCTCTTTCTTCCTTCCTCCCTTCCTTTCTTTCTTTCTACTTTTTGTCCCTTTTATTCTGCGCCATGTGGATAAAAGGCTCTTGGTGCTGCAGCCAGGAGTCAGTGCTGAGCCTCTGCGGTGGGAGAGCCAACTTCAGGACACTGGTCCACAAGAGACCACCCAGCTGCACATAATATCAAATGGCGAAAATCTCCCACAGATCTCCATCTCAACACCGGCACCAGCTTCACTCAACGACCAGCAAGCAACAGTGCTGGACACCCTATGCCAAACTAGCAAGACAGGAACACAACCCCACCCATTAGCAGAGAGGCTGCCTAAAATCATAATAAGGGAACAGACACCCCAAATCACACCACCAGACGTGGACCTGCCCAGCAGAAGACAATATCCAGCCTCATCCACCACAACACAGGCACTAGTCCCCTCCACCAGGAAGCCTACACAACCCACTGAACCAACTTTAGCCACTGGGGACAGACACCAAAAACAATGGGAACTACGAACCTGCAGCCTGCAAAAAGGAGACCCCAAACACAGTAAGACAAGCAAAATGAGAAGATAGAAAAACACACAGCAGATGAAGGAGCAACATAAAAACCCACCAGACCTAACAAACGAAGAGGAAATGGTCAGTCTACCTGAAAAAGAATTCAGAATAATGATAGTAAGGATGATCCAAAATCTTAGAAATAGAATAGACAAAATGCAAGAAACATTTAACAAGGACCTAGAAGAATTAAAGATGAAACAAGCACTGATGAACAACACAATAAATGAAATTTAAAAAACCCTACATGGGATCAATAGCAGAATAACTAAAGCAGAAGAATGGATAAGTGACCTGGAAGATAAAACAGTGGAAATAACTACTGCAGAGCAGAATAAAGAAAAAAGAATGAAAAGAACTGAGGACAGTCTCAGAGACCTCTGGGACAACATTAAACGCACCAACATTCAAATTACAGGGGTTCCAGAAGAAGAAGAGAAAAAGAAAGGGACTGAGAAAATATTTGAAGAGATTATAGTTGAAAACTTCCCTAATATGGGCAAGGAAATAGTTAATCAAGTCCAGGAAGCACAGAGAGTCCCATACAGGATAAATCCAAGGAGAAATACGCCAAGACACATATTAATCACAGTGTCAAAAATTAAATACAAAGAAAACATATTAAAAGCAGCAAGGGAAACACAACAAAAAACACACAAGGGAATCCCCATAAGGTTAACAGCTGATCTTTCAGCAGAAACTCTGCAAGCCAGAAGGGACTGGCAGGACATATTTAAAGTGATGAAGGAAAAAAACCTGCAACCAAGATTACTCTACCCAGCAAGGATCTCATTCAGATTTGATGGAGAAATTAAAACCTTTACAGACAAGGAAAAGCTGAGAGAGTTCAGCACCACCAAACCAGCTTTACAACAAATGTTAAAGAAACTTCTCTAGGCAAGAAACACAAGAGAAGGAAAAGACCTACAATAACGAACCCAAAACAATTAAGAAAATGGGAATAGGAACATACATATCGATAATTACCTTAAATGTAAATGGATTAAATGCTCCCACCAAAAGACACAGATTAGCTGAATGGATACAAAAACAAGACCCATATATATGCTGTCTACAAGAGACCCACTTCAGACCTAG
Source organism: Tursiops truncatus (assembly GCF_011762595.2). Classification (NCBI taxonomy): domain Eukaryota; kingdom Metazoa; phylum Chordata; class Mammalia; order Artiodactyla; family Delphinidae; genus Tursiops; species Tursiops truncatus. The sequence continues at coordinate 119,248,206 of NC_047036.1, read as the reverse complement.
AGACACATACAGACTGAAAGTAAGAGGATGGAAAAAGTTATTCTATACAAATGGAAATTAAAAGAAAGCTGGAGTAGCAATTCTCATATCAGACAAAATAGACTTTAAAATAAAGACTATTACAAGAAACAAAGAAGGACACTACATAATGATCAAGGGATCGATCCAAGAAGAAGACATAATAATTGTAAATATTTATGTACCCAACATAGGAGCACCTCAATACATAAAGCAAATACTAACAGCCATAAAAGGGGAAATCGACTGTAACACATTCATAGTAGGGGACTTTAACACCTCACTTTCACCAATGGACAGATCATCCAAAATGAAAATAAATAAGGAAAAACAAGCTTTAAATGGTACATTAAACAAGATGGACTTAATTGATATTTATAGGACATTCCATCCAAAAACAACAGAATACACATTTTTCTCAAATGCTCATGGAACGTTCTCCAGGATAGATCATATCTTGGGTCACAAATCAAGCCTTGGTAAATTTAAGAAAATTGAAATTGTATCAAGTATCTTTTCTGACCATAATGCTATGAGACTAGATATCAATTACAGGAAAAGATCTGTAAAAAATACAAACACATGGAGGCTAAACAATATACTACTTAATAACGAAGTGATCACTGAAGAAATCACAGAGGAAATTAAAAAATACCTAGTAACAAATGACAATGGAGACACGACGACGCAAAACCTATGGGATGCAGCAAAAGCAGTTCTGAGAGGGAAGTTTATAGCAATACAATCCTACCTTAAGAAACAGGAAACATCTCGAATAAACAACCTAACTTTGCACCTAAAGCAATTAGAGAAAGAAGAACAAAAACACCCGAAGATTACCAGAAGGAAAGAAATCATAAAGATCAGATCAGAAATAAATGGAAAAGAAATGAAGGAAACGATAGCAAAGATCAATAAAACTAAAAGCTGGTTCTTTGAGAAGATAAACAAAATTGATAAACCATTAGCCAGATTCATCAAGAAAAAAAGGGAGAAGACTCAAATCAATAGAATTAGAAATGAAAAACGAGAAGTAAAAACTGACACTGCAGAAATACAAAAAATTATGAGAGATTACTATAAGCCACCCTATGCCAATAAAATGGACAACCTGGAAGAAAGGGACAAATTCTTAGAAATGCACAACCTGCCAAGACTGAATCAGGAAGAAGTAGAAAATAAGAAGAAACCAATCACAAGCACTGAAATTGAAACTGTGATTAAAAATCTTCCAACAAACAAAAACCCAGGACCCGATGGCTTCACAGGCGAATTCTGTCAAACATTTAGAGAAGAGCTAACACCTATCCTTCTCAAACTCTTCCAAAATATAGCGGAGGGAGGAACACTCCCAAACTCATTCTACGAGGCCACCATCACCTTGATACCAAAACCAGACAAGGATGTCACAAAGCAAGAAAACTACAGGCCAATATCACTGATGAACATAGATGCAAATATCCTCAACAAAATACTAGCAAACAGAATCCAACAGCACATTAAAAGGATCATACACCATGATCAAGTGGGGTTTATTCCAGGAATGCAAGGGTTCTTCAATATATGCAAATAAATCAACGTGATACACCATATTAACAGACTGAAGGAAAAAAACCATATGATCATCTCAATAGATGCAGAGAAAGCTTTCGACAAAATTCAACACCGATTTATGATAAAAAAGTAGGCATAGAGGGAACTTTCCTCAACATAATAAAGGCCATGTTTGACAAACCCACAGCCAACATCGTCCACAATGGTGAAACACTGAAAGCATTTCCACTAAGATCAGGAACAAGACAAGGTTGCCCACTCCCACCACTCTTGTTCAACATAGTTTTGGAAGTTTTAGCTACAGCAATCAGAGAAGAAAAGGAAATAAAAGGAATCCAAATCGGAAAAGAAGAAGTAAAACTGTCACGGTTTGCAGATGACATGATACTATACATGGAGAATCTTAAAGATGCTACCAGAAAACTACTAGAGCTAATCAATGAATTTGGTAAAGTAGCAGGATACAAAATTATTGCACAGAAATCTCTGGCATTCCTATACACTAATGATGAAAAATCTGAAAGTGAAATCAAGAAAACACTCCCATTTACCTTTGCAAAAAAAAGAATAAAGTATCTAGGAATAAACCTACCTAAGGAGACAAAAAACCTGTATGCAGAAAATTATAAGACACTGATGAAAGATATTAAAGATGATACAAATAGATGGAGAGATATACCATGTTCTTGGATTGGAAGAATCAACATTGTGAAAATGACTCTACTACCCAAAGCAATCTACAGATTCAATGCAATCCCTATGAAATAACCACTGACATTTTTCACAGAACTAGAACAAAACATTTCACAATTTGTATGGAAACACAAAAGACCCCGAATAGCCAAAGCAATCTTTAGAACGAAAAATGGAGCTGGAGGAATCAGGCTCCTTGACCTCAGACTATACTACAAAGTTACAGTAATCAAGACAGTATGGTACTGGCACAAAAACAGAAATATAGGTCAATGGAACAGGAAAGAAGTCCCAGAGATAAACCCACGCACATATGGTCACCTTATCTGTGATAAAGGAGGCAGGAATGTACAGTGGAGAAAGGACAGCCTCTTCAATAAGTGGTGCTGGGAAAACTGGACAGGTACATGTAAAAGTATGCGATTAGATCACTCCCTAACACCATACACAAAAATAAGCTCAAAATGGATTAAAGACCTAAATGTAAGGCCAGACACTATCAAATTCTTAGAGGAAAACATAGGAAGAACACTCTATGACGTAAATCACAGCAAGATCCTTTTTGACCCACCTCCTAGAGAAATGGAAATAAAAACAAAAATAAACACATGGGACCTAATGAAACTTCAAAGCTTTTGTGCAGCAGAGGAAACCATAAACAAGACCAAAAGACAACCCTCAGAATGGGAGAAAGTATTTGCAAATGAAGCAACTGACAAAGGATTAATCTCCAAAATTTATAAGCAGCTCATGCAGCTCAATAACAAAAAAAGAAACAACCCAATCCAAAAATGGCCAGAAGACCTAAATAGACATTTTTCCAAAGAAGATATACAGACTGCCAACAAACACATGAAAGAATGCTCAACATCATTCATCATTAGAGAAATGCAAATCAAAACTAGAATGAGATATCATCTCACACCGGTCAGAATGGCCATCATCAAAAAATCTACAAACAATAAATGCTGGAGAGGATGTGGAGAAAAGGGAACCCTCATGCACTGCTGGTGGGAATGTGAATTGGTACAGCCACTATGGAGAACAGTATGGAGGTTCCTTAGAAAACTACAAATAGAACTACTATATGACCCAGCAATCCCACTACTGGGCACATACCCTGAGAAAACCATAATTCAAAAAGAGCTATGTACCAAAATGTTCATTGCAGCTCTATTTTCAATAGCCAGGAGATGGAAGCAACCTAAGTGTCCATCATTGGATGAATGGATAAAGAAGATGTGGCACATATATAATGGAATATTAGTCAGCCATTAAAAGAAACGAAATTGAGCTATTTGTAATGAGGTGGATGGACCTAGAGTCTGTCATACAGAGTGAAGTAAGCCAGAAAGAGAAAGACAAATGCCGTATGCTAACACATATATATGGAATTTAAGAAAAAAAAATGTCATGAAGAACCTAGGGGTAAAACAGGAATAAAGACACAGACCTACTAGAGAATGGACTTGAGGATATGGGGAGAGGGAAGGGAAAGCTGTGACAAAGCGAGAGAGTGGCATGGACATATATACAGTACCAACCGTAAAACAGATAGCTAGTGGGAAGCAGCCGCATAGCACAGGGAGATCAGTCCGTGCTTTGTGACCACCTAGAGGGGTGGGATAGGGAGGGTGGGAGGGAGGGAGACGCAAGAGGGAAGAGATATGGGAACATACATATATGTATAATTGATTCACTTTGTTATAAAGCAGAAACTAACACACCACTGTAAAGCAATTATACTCCAACAAAGATGTTAAAAAAAAAAAAAAAAACAGATCACGTCACTCACTCCTGAAAACCGTCCAGTGGCTTCCTAATGGAACGGAATTCAAAATTCCTCCCATGGCTCCCCAAACCCTACCTGGCTGGTCCCTGCTTAGCTGTCCAAATTCATCTTGTGACACACTGACATTATTCCTAGAAGAAGCCACTTATGTTTCCAGGTCAAGCAGGTCCCTTTCTCAGGGAATTTGCACTTACCGTTCCCTCTGCCTTGAAGAATCTCCCTCTAATTCTTCACATGGCTTTGCTCTCCCACTTCATTCAGGTAGTGACTTAAATGTCACACTCTGACCATCTGATCTAACAGTTCCTTGCCCACTCCCATCATTCTAACTGCATTCCCTTCCCTGAGAGCACTTAACACTTTCTAAAATTATCTTTATAATAGATTTAGTCTGTATTTTTATACCGTATTAAAAAAAAAACAAAACTCACTGCTGTGTTCACAGGACATAATAGTGAGTAGGTGCACCTAACAGGCAATCCCTTACTGGAATGGCCATCTGAACTCATGATGAAGTAGTTCAAAATGCCCTGTTATACAGAGCTAGGTCCCAATCCTGGGGCTTCACATTAGAACTTCCCCATCCAGATGTCCTGAAGCTGAGTGACAGCTGGCTTGGTCATTCAAAATGGGAGAAGACAGCATGAGGCAATAAGAGCCTAGGTTTTGGGCATCAAGAGAATTCCGCATCTTATCCCCTATCTCTAGATCCTGCCCAGGCCCTGCAAAGCCTGCATCAAACAAGCTTATTTTCCCCAGACAGGTTGCACCACTGGGTCAGTTCCCACAAACACTACCTTGATAAGGCTATAAGGACATGAGTCCAAAAGTAAGACAGGCTCTCTGGGCATCCTAGCTCGACCCCAAGGAGCCACCAAAACGATGCAAGGAGTTGCTCCAAGGCCCAACCAAGGCGCATAAGCTTAAAAACACGTTCATTTAATTCAGTCTGACAGTGAGAAGGGTTTGTATGGGGCCCACACTACCAGGCTGGCTGTACTCTGACAGCCCCTGCAGGTGTTTTCAGTTAAATGTTGATAATCAAATTAGCTGCACAGCACAGTTAACTCTGAAATGGCAAACAGAGCTTCCTGGGTGATCTCCCCATATGTCTTACTCTCAGGCTAAGTGCAAAGACCGAAGAACAAAGGCTAAAGTGAAGGGCAGCAAGTGGAGGTGCTTACAGGCATGCAGGGTGGAAAGAGAGAGGGGAAAAGAGAAGGTGGGAGGGGGGTTTCTGCTCTAGCAGTCCCCAAAGGAGAAGGTGCTTACTTCAGAGTGTCAGGATAATTTTATTTTTAAGTTTACAGGCTCACCCCACCTAACTTGTTTTGTTGTCAACTATATAAATCCTTGTGCCCTCCCACACCTTTACCCCTGCCAAGTTGACTTGGCACTCAGATGTGGCTAAGCTTCTCAGTACTCCCAACAGAACATAAGTTGAAGGAGGGAAAGGTCTTCTGCAGGACTGGTTATGAGAAACCAAAGGAAAAGTTAAAACTGTGATAATTTGGTAATCCCAGGACCTTTTCCATGACCAATGTTATTCTTGCCGACTTCAGCTGGAAATTGCCTTTGGGGTCCAGATTTGCAGAGCATGGTGAGGAGATAATGTGCGTGAGTGGAGGACTGGTTCCTTGAAACAAAAATGTCATGTAAATTTCATTTATTCTATTACCACTGATTCCCTTAAATGGCTCCACCACAACCACCTGTTTCACCAGCCAGCCATGGACAAAGTACTTAAGAAGCCCAAAGAACTCTGATGTTGCAGAAGTCTCTAAGGTGGTTTTCTAGTTCCTAAGCAAATCAAACCCACTTGTTCCTATTTCGTCACAGTGGTACCCAGAGCCAGCTTTCAATTATTGATGTTAATAGAGGGGCTGGGGGGGGGGCCACAATTTTCAATTATCCACGTTAAGCTGCAACATACACATTCCTGAAAAGTTCTCTCTAAACTGAAATTCTGTATCTGAAACCCCCCTTTCCCGTTGACTGCTATAAAATATCAGAGGTAATCTGAAATGGCAAACTAATGACACACTGAACCAATGTCTATTCTTCAGCCTTGTTAATCATGGCCCATAGATGAGCGAAATGAGAGGCAGGACTCAGGTCTGGATGCTGACAAAACGCCCAAAATGGGAATTTAAACCCAGCCAGGGCCAGGACTAAGTGAGGCAAGAGAGACAGGTGGGGTGCACAATTTTAGGAGGCGATGACCTACAACCAGCCTGAGAGGGAGCATCTCCTCAGCACTTCCTTATTTATTTCTTTTAAAAGGTTAAGATTAAAACTTTATTTTAAAATATTTTCATTTTTTTCCTTCTAACCTTTCTTATTTGAAAAATAAAAAAGGTGAAATAAAAGTAATACTAATCATCCATAATTTTGCCGCATTTTTGAGAAATATAATCTCCCCCGTTGTCACCACCGTGAAATCTGGTCACCGTTACTAACAATTTGGTGCATGTTCGAGGCCCTTTTCCTTATACACACAAACTCATTCACATATATTTTTACTTAAAAAAATTGATCATCTTTAGCACTTACTTAAATTTAAAGAGGCTCTCCCTCTCAGGATTGTTAAGGGTCATCATCTCCTTAAATTGTACATCCCAGGTGTCTCTCTTCCCTCACCCTAGTCCCAATCCTGCTAGATACATCATCCTGGTGTCCTGGCTTACTTTACCTACTGGCAAACATTTTTTATTGAGTCACCATAATGTTATTGGCTGGTTAATGCAGGAACCAAGTCTTTGTTAAGACTTTTCTTTCTCTCTTCATCAACTTCCTTGCTTCCTTCCTTCCACTTCCTGTTCATTCACAGGAAGTAGGAAACAGAGTAGTTATGTGTTGGTTCACTTTAATGGTGGTAGAATAAACAAGGCAGGCAGACACTAATTGGCCTTTAGAGGCTGGTAATCAGGGGCCTAAGGATATTCCTGGCAACCAGGGTTGGGGAAAGAGAGAGATTCTCAGCCTGTACCCCAGAAGATGAGAGCCAAGGACCAACAGCTAGAGCCCCTCTCTCATCACTGAGAAGCCACAGAGCAATGAGTGGTCCTGGCCTTAGACCCCTCTGGGCGGTCCAGATGGCTAAACAGACCCAAAGTCTGCGCAGTTTGCCGTTACAAATTCCTCATACCAGTTAGAAATTTTGCACTCATCCTCAAAAGAGACTTCCACAAAGAAGTTGGCAGGGCCTCATCACCTTTGCAAGCAGAAAACATGGCTCCCCACAGCCATGGAGACCTGTTTAAGCCAGGAACCCCTGGAGCCCACTCACCTGCAGTGAGGCCTTTATGACTTGTAGCTTCTTGGTCTCAGGGGTGCTAGGGCTATTTTATGGAGGCTGTGGCACATGTTAAAAGCCTTCACATTTTAGAATAAACAGGACCTAAGACTATACTTCCAGGGATCATTTCTATAGTTCGTTATTGTAGAAAAACAGGACCTGCCAAGGCTGCAGGGAGGACAATGAGAAGGGCAGGTGCTGGGGTATCTCTATGTCAGATCTCTGGGTGGTTCAACATCAGCTGGTCCAAAAGTCTATGAAGAGATTCGCCCCTTTGGTTCTTTTCTCCTCCCTGATACTCTAGGCCTCCATTGTACCACGTCCACTCCAACCTCCATAGCCTAGCTAACTTCTGCTTAAATCTTTAACAGTTCAGGTTAGATAGTAACATACTGGCTCCCACACACTGAATGCATTCAAAGAACTGAGAGCACTGCCTGGGACACAAGACATGCCACATGCAGTATTCTGTATCTATATGAACCTACTGCTCCAAATGAAAACTATGTCAGGCAGATAAACCGATTCAGTCACTGTGGAGAATGACTTGGCAATATCTAAAAATAGCAAAGCTGCACATATGCCTTCACTTCCAGTGCTAGGTATACATCATGTCAAAACTCACACATGTGCAAAAGGATGTCTGCAAAGATGTTCACTGCAGCACTGCTTACAATGGTAAAAAATGAGAAACAATTCTAAGTGTCTATCAATAGGGGAAAGGGATAAATAAATGTGTCATTTTTACACAGCATTTACAGGACTGAACTAGCATTTATCTCAAAAAGATAAAACTGAGTGAAAAACACATGAAAAATGAGAGTACTCTCTGATACCATTTACGGACAGTATGAGACATACACACACACACATACCAGATGGTTATATGTGGACACAAAAAATCAATTTTAAGTATGAAAACAGAGTTCAAAAGGATACACATTAAAATTCATGTTAACTTTCCACTGGAGGGCAAAGGGAATGAAACTGGGGAGGACCCCAAAGAGGATTTCAGTGTCAACATGAGAGAGAACAAACAAGAAAAATGTTAACTGTCACATCAATACATATACATGTCTAAATATACACATGAAAAATTATTCCAAATATATACATTTTGCTCTATTTTCCCCCCCCCAAAAAAAAGGAAGAGAAGAGGGACAGAGGGCATGCTTTAGGAAATCAGAAGGATTCCTTCGCTTGTCTTAGGGAACTTGAAAAAGCTCTGTGTATGTCAAAGGCTGATAGAAGGTGATAGGAAAGAGAAAAGAGTTTTAAAAAATGAAGTTAAAAATAACTTTTATAGGGCTTCCCTGGTGGTGCAGTGGTTGAGAGTCCGCCTGCCGATGCAGGGGATGCGGGTTCGTGTCCCAGTCCAGGAAGATCCCACATGCCGTGGAGCGGCTGGGCCCATGAGCCATGGCCGCTGAGTCTGCACGTCCGGAGCCTGTTGCTCCGCAACGGGAGAGGCCACAACAGTGAGAGGCCCGTATACCGCAAAAAAAAATAAAAATAAAAAAAAATAACTTTTATAAATGCATCTTTAATCAATACTATCCTTAGTAGTAGTTCCCAGACTTTAGTGTAGATAGTCACTTGGGAGTTTATTAAAAATAGAAGTCTGTAACCTCCCTACCCCAGCCCCCAACATTATGAATCAGGAAATCATGAATGGAGCCCAGTACTCTCCTTTTCATTAAGAAAAAAATATATATCCTTAGTACCGTAAAGCCTTTTAGTACTGAGAAACATTTAAAAATAAACTTAAAGTAAATGAAAACTGCAATTTTAATGTAAAAACCTATTCCCCTTTGCCCATAAGTAGATAGCTAATAGTGGCTCTTAAAAGAAAATTTTATATTTTGATGATGATAACCTAAAGTCATTCTATACAATGTTTATTTACATAGCTCTATAAAATGTTGATCCTGTAACAGGACAATAATTACATTGTACAATGTACAATTGAAATGTTAAAGGCACACTCGTTAAAATTATGAAAACTTTTGTTCTAGGTAACAATTAACTTCAGTGGAACAATTCGAGAGTTTTCACTAAGGAATTTGAAAAAGAATACATACATGTGGGACTTCCCTGGTGGTCCAGTGGCTAAGACTCCTCACTCCCAATGCAGGGGGCCCAGGTTTGATCCCTGGTCAGGGAACTAGATCCTACATGCCAAAACTAAAAGATCCCGCATGCCACAACTAAAAAAAAAAAAAAAATCCCACGTGCTGCAACTAAGACCTGGAGCAGCCCCCCCCGCAATAAGATACATGTATGTGTATAACTGAATCACTGTGTACACCTGAAACTAACATAACATTGTTAATCAACTATCCTCCAATATAAAATAAAAATTAAAAAAAAAACTAAATAAAAGTCACCAATGTAGAACAACACAGCTTTAAGCTATCAAGGCTGTGTTATCCATTATCTACTGATGACCTCCTCTCTTCCTGCTTTCCCAAGCAGAGTTAGGGCACCCCCCCAGGGTTCCCATAGCCCTTACCTCACACCTGGCACTAGCACACAGATCTGTGCTGTAGTTTACCTGTGGTCATATCCATGCTCCTCTCTAGGTTGTGAGTTCCTCCTAACAGGGAAGGCCTCATGCTCTCTTTGCTACAGTGTCTAGCATAGTGCCTGGCAAGCTGTAGGCACTCAACAAATAGCTCTTGAATGAGTTAGCACGTCTGAACAGGTCTTAGACTTGAAGGCATCCAATGAAAAAGGAGGCTCCAGCACAGAGTTGGCAGACCTGTTCTCTAAAGAACCAGACAGTAAATATTTCGGGCTTTGAGGGCCATATGGTTTCTCTTGCAACTTCTCAACCAGCCAGTGTAACTCGGAGGATGCCAGAGATAATACATAAATAAAGAAATGTGCCTCTGTTCCAACACAACTTTGTGAACGCTGAAATTTGAATCTCATATAATTTTCATGTGTCCTGAACTGTTTTTCTTCTTTTGATTATTTCCAACTATTGAAAACTGTACACAACCGTTCTGAGCTTGTGGGCCGCACAAAAACCAGCAGCAGGGTTTTCCAACCCCAGCTCTAGCAGATCTGGGCACATAGGTAGGAGGAAGAAGCTCAAGATACCAGATAGGCTGGAATAGACTGAGTCTAAGAAGAGAAGAAAGGGGTCTATGTTGAATGAAAAGCCAGTGGACCCTCACAGTACCTAAAAATGGGACAAAAAGATACAATACAGAAACAAAAAACAATGCAGTTTTTTTGCTGCTGTTCTTTTATTTTAAACCAGTTCTACCCTAACAGTAAAGCTCACATTCAATGAACTAATGGCTAAGGAAGTCAGAAAAAAATTGGTATAGTTAAAAGTCATTAGTAAGACTAGTTGGGAAAAAAACAAAAGCTTTTTGCCCCTATCTCAAGCATTGCTAAGATATATTCTCCTTTCTCTCTGATGCCCACTCTCAGGTAGAAATGCAAATGAGCAGGGAAGTGGACAAAAGATGGGGAGCGAAAGGAGACCAAAGGGATTCTGTCTCAGAACGCCCAAGCATTGACTGTCCTGTCCTGTTTTACCAAGTCTTGTGCATAAAATCATAGATGTCTTCAAAGTTAAAAGAGGCTCAGAATCAAAGAATCTGCGCCATTCATTAAAAACAATTATAACTTTGTAAATAGCACACATTTTATAAAAATTCAAATATAAAGAAGGCAAGAGAAGAAAACATAAGCACCTACAGATAACAACAGTTAAGATATTGCTGGGTATCCTTCTAGACTCTGTTTTCCTTAACTGCACTGTGTGTATGTATGTCTGTGTTTGTGTTTTTTTAATGCAAAAATAATCCTCTTTATTTTATAGATGGAGAAACCTGAGCCCTGGTACACTTGCTCAAGATCATGAATAAAATGAGTTTGTAAAAACTCAAGATCTGTACCTTTCACCTGTTGGGCCAATGCTTTCTCATATCACCTCCTAATAGAAATAAATCATCAGCATCTTGGATAAGTTAGTGCCTTGTTAGCACAGGTGCTCAATAAATTAATACATGGTGGCATGAATGATGCCAACTGGGCTGCCCTGTTTATCTCAGCTAAGCTCTGTCCAAGCCAGCTTCATCAGAGAAGCTGCTAATTATCAGTAACACCAGAGAACACAGTTTTTAACATGCTTGCCAAATCCCAAAGAGCACAGGGATACAAGGACAGCCTCCTTTAATAGGAACTGACATAGAGCCTAGAATCTTTGCTACTGAAAGTGCTTCACTTTGGAATATTCTTTTGGTTTTACTTTAAAATGAGGCACAGTTCTGGGTCTTTTGTAGGTTAGTTTATCCAGCATTCATTTCTGGATTCTCCACATGTCATAAGGGGGACATTACAAAGAACAGAAAGCCGCATGATGTTTGCATTAGGTTTGCCTTACATTTCAACTGAGTAAGATCAGACTTAACCATGAATAAAACAATTTCTGATAGGTCTATTCATGTCAAGAATCATAACACCTTACATACTCCAGGTCTAGTTGTTCTGCCAGGGTGGCCCGTGTGCCCTGGGATCCCACCCCAGTCCACTCCCACTCCAGTGCCAACCAGCCTGCCAAACCTGCCCAGCACACGCAGTCTGCAAAGGAAACACTCCTACACAAGGCCATGCCTTTAAGACTGGGAGAGGTAGCTGTTTTGCCTAACTCTTAGAAACAAACACAGAAAGAAAGAAAAAAAAAAAGAAACTAGAAGCAGAAGGGTATGTTCCAAATGAACGAACGAGATAAAACCCCAGGAGGAAAAAAAAACTTAATTAAATGGAGATAAATAATTTACCAGATAAAGAGTTCAAAGTAATGGTTATTAAAATGCTCACTGAATGCAGGAGAAGAATGGAAGAAGACAGAACTTCAAGAAAGAATTAGAAAATATAAGATAGAACAAATCACAGCTGAAGAATATGGTAACTGAAATGAATCAGCAGATTAGATGATACAGAAGAAGAGATCAGCAATCTGGAAGACAGAATAGTGGAAATCACCCAATCAGAATGACAAAAAGAAAAAAGAATTTTGAAAAATGAGGATTGTTTAAGGGACGTCAGTGAGAACATCAAGTGTACTAACATTTACGTTATAGGGGTCTGAGAAAGAGAAAAGAGAGAGAAAGAATCAGAAAACTTATTTCAAGAAATAATGGCTAAAAACTTCCTTAACCTGGGTTAAGGAAAAAAGAAATAGGTATCCAGGTCCAGGTCCAGAGAGTCCCAAACAATATAAACCAAAAAGAGTTCACACCAAGACATATCATAATTTAAACGGTAAAAGTTAAAAACTGAATTTTTAAAAGCAGCAAAAGAAAAACAACTAGTCACATACAAGGGAACCCCCCCATCCCAACAAGGCTACCAGCTGATTTTTCAGCAGAAACTTTACAAGCCAGAAGGGAGTGCTAAAAGGAGAAAATTTACAACCAAGAATACTCTACATAGCAAGGATTCAGAATTGAGGAGAGATAAAGAGTTTCCTAGACAAGCAAAAACTAAAGGAGTTTACCACTACTAAACCGGTTTCACAAGAAATGTTGAAGGGTCTTCTTTAAGTGGCAAAGAAAGGTCATAACTAGAAATTTTTTAAAAATGAAAGAAAAAGAATCTCACTGGTAAAGGCAAATATATAGTAAATGCAGTGGATCAGGCACTTAAAAAGCAAGTATGAATGTGAAAAGACATAAGCAGTAATTTAAAGTCAACTGTAAGTAGTTGAGGAATACACAAAATTAAAATATGACATAAAAAACAAAACATGGAGGGGGAGGAAATATTTACTGCTTTCAGAATGTGTTCAAACTTAAGCAACTCTTAGATTCAAATAAACTGTTACATCTATATAGGTCGATATATATGAACTTCATGGTGACTACAGACCAAAAACCTACAAGAGCTACACAAAAAATAAAGGGAACAGAACCTAAATATAATGCAAAAGAAAATGATCAGACCACAAGGGAAGAGACTAAGAAAAGAAATGAACACAGAAGAACTACAAAAACAACCAGAAAACAATTAACAAACTGGCAATAAGTATATACTTATCAATAATCACTTTAAAAATCAAAGGACTAAATGCTCCAATCAAAAGACACAGGGTGGCTGAATGAAGACCCATCTATATGCTGCCTACAAGAGACTCACTTCAGATCTAAAGACAGACTGAAAGTTAAGGGATGGAAAAACATATTCCATGCAAATGGAAACAAACAAACAGAAAAGGCTAGGGTAGCAATACTCATATCAGACAAAACAGACTTTTAAAAGACAGTATACAGGGCTTCCCTGGTGGCGCAGTGGTTGAGAGTCTGCCTGCCAATGCAGGGGACACGGGTTCGAGCCCTGGTCTGGGAAGATCCCACGTGCCACAGAGCAACTGGGCCCGTGAGCCACAAATACTGAGCTCTGTGCGTCTGGAGCCTGTGCTCCGCAGCAAGAGAGGCCGCGACAGTGAGAGGCCCGTGCACCACGATGAAGAGTGGCCCCCGCTTGCCACAACTAGAGAAAGCCCTCGCACAGAAACGAAGACCCAACACAGCCAAAAATAAATAAATGAATAAATAAATTTATATAAAAAAAAGACAGTATACAACAAAAGATAAGGGCATTACATAATGATAAAGGGGTCAACCCAAGAAGATGATATAACATTCATAAATATTTATGCACTCAACATAGGAGCACCTAAATACATAAAGCAAATATTAACAGAAACAGAGGAAGAAACTGACAGTAACACAATTATAGTAGGAGACTTTAATACTCCATTTACATCAGTGGATAGATCATTTAGACAGAAAATTGATAAGGAAACATTGGCTTTGAATGACACATTAATCCAAATTGACTTCACAGATATATACAGAATATTCCACTCCAAAAGAGCAGAGTACACATTTTTTTTCAAGTGCACATGGAACATTCTCCAGGATAGATTACATGTTAGGCCACAGAACAAGTCTCAGTAAATTTAAGAAAACTGAAATCATATCAAGCATCTTTTCAACCACAATGGTATGAAACAATACATCCATTACAAGAAGAAAACTAACACATGGAGACTAAACAACATGCAGCTAGACAACCAATAGGTCAACAAAGAAATCAAAGAGAAAATTTAAAAATCCCTGGAGACAAATGAAAATGGAAACAACTTTCCAAAATCTATGGGACAGCAAAAGCAGTTCTAAGAGAGAAGTTCATAGTGATCCAGGCCTACCTCAAGAAACAAGAAAAATCTCAAATAACCTAACTTTATACCTAAAAGAACTAGAAAAGAACAAACAAAACCTAAAGTTATCAGAAGGAAGGAAATAATAAAGATGAAAGCAGAAGTAAATGAAATAAAAACTAAGAAACCAATAGTAACACAATAAAAGTAAGAGCTGGTTTTTGAATAGATTTTTTTAAATGACAAACTGTTAGCCAGACTTATGGTGGGGTGAGGGGGAGAACCAAATAAATAAAATCAGAAATCAAAGCGAACTTAAAACTGATACCAAAGAGTAACAACGTTACTAAAACAACTATATGCCAACAAATCAGACAACTAGAAGAAATGGATAAATTCCTAGAAACATTCTATCTCCCAAGACTGAATCAGGAAGAAACAGAAAATCTGAACAGACCAATCACTAGCAATCAGTCATCAAAAAACACTCACGAAACAAAAGTCCAGGACCAGACAGCTTCACAGGTAAACTCTACCAAACAGACAGCTTCACAGGTAAACTATCAAAATACTCATGGCATTTTTCACAGAACTAGAACATATAATCCTAAAATTTGTATGGAACCACAAAAGACCCCAAATAGCCAAAGCAAGCTTGAGAAAGAAGAAAGCTGGAGGTATTACACTCCCTGATTCCAAACTATACTACAAAGCTATAGTAATCAAAACAGTATGGTACTGGAACAAAAGCAGACACATAGCTCAACGGAACAGAATAGAGAGCCCAGAAATAAACCCATGCTTACATGGTCAATTAATTTACAACAAAAGAGGCAAGAATACACAATGGGGGAAAGACAGTCTCTTCATTGAATGTTGCTAGGAAAACTGGACAGCTACATGCAAAAGAATAAAACTAGTCCACTTTCTTAGACCATATACAAAAACAAAACAAAAACAAAAAACCTCAAAACGGATTAAAGACTTAAATGTAAGACCTGAAACCATAAAACTCCTAGAAGAAAACATAGGCAGTAAGCTCTTTGACATCAGTCCCAGCAATACTTTTTAAGGTCTGTCTCTTCGAATAAGGGTAACAAAAACAAAACTAAGCAAGTGGGACTACATCAAACTAAAAAGCTTTTGCACAGCAAAGAAAACCTTCAACAAAATGAAAAGGCAACCTACTTAAAAGCAGAAGATATTTGCAAATGATATGTCTGATAAGGGATTAATATCCAAAATATATAAAGAATTCATACAACTCAATATCAAAAATCAAAAAATCTGATTAAGCTATGGCCAGAGGACCTGAATAGACATTTTTCCAAAGAAGACATACAGACAGTCAACAGGCACATGAAAAGATGCTCAACATCACTAATCACCAGGGAAATGCAAATCAAAACCACAATGATATATCACCTCACACCTGTGAGAATGGCTATTATCAAAAAGATAAGAAACAAGGCCTTCCAAGATGGCCCACACTCTGTCTATAGAGAGTGTATCTCCCTGAATAAACCTTCTTTCACTTTACTATGTCTTGCTCTTGAATTCTTTCCTGCACAAAGCCAGGAACCCACACTTGGCGGCCATTCCAGGGACTCAGACATGACTTGGGATGTGACCATTCTCTCGCACCCCACTCTCTTTCCTGCAACATCCTTTCTGGCACCCAATGCGGGGCCTCAAAGGCCATAATCTCGATCCGCCTATTGGGCTAGGGCTTCCCTCTGAAGGGTGGCTGGGACTTACCCTGAGCCATGTAGATTCAAGCAGCCGGTTAAGTGGCAGCTGACGTCGCCTGCAGGATCTGGCAGAGACCAGTTCTCTGGCCGTGAAGAAGCGCACTGAGGCCAAGGCTTTTCCCCCTCAGTCTTTCTCATTCTCCTATTGCTCTATCTCTTTGGGCTTGAAAAGATCCACCCAGACGACCACCAAACATCCAAATTAAGACTGTGCGGCAAGTAATTGACAACTTGGTTGGGTCTAAAGAACTCCTGCCCCGGGGCTTACCTGGTGGCACAGTGGTTGAGAATCTGCCTGCCAATGCAGAGGACATGGGTTTGTGCCCTGGTCTGGGAGGATCCCACATGTCGCAGAGCAACTAGGCCCGTGACCCACAACTACTGAGCCTGCGCATCTGGAGCCTGTGCTCCGCAACAAGAGAGGCCGCCATAGTGAGAGGCCTGCGCACCACGATGAAGAGTGGCGCCCGCTTTCCACAACTAGAGAAAGCCCTCGCAGAGAAACGAAGAACCAGCACAGACAAAAATAAAAAATAAATAAAATAAAAGATAAGAAACAAGTGTTGGTGATGATGGAGAGAAAAGGGAATCCTTGTGAACTGTTGTAGGGAATGTAAATTGGTACAACCACTACAGAAAATAGTATGAAGGTTCCTCAAAAAACAGAACTACCATATGATCCAGCAATTCTACTTCTGGGTATTTAGCCGAAGACAACAAAAACACTAATTTGAAAAGATACATGCATCTCAATGTTCACTGCAGCGTTATTTACAATAGACAAGATATGGAAGTAAACTAAGTGCTCAGTGATGGATGAATGGATAAAGAAGATATGATACATACACACACACTGGAATTTTTACTCAACCATAAAAAATAATGAAATCTTTCCCATTTGTGACAACATGGATGGACCTAGAGGGTATTACGCTAAGTGAAATAAGTCAGACAGAGAAAGACAAATACTCCAATTTTTCCTTGGATTGCCCCTCTCCCATTAGATGTGGTTCTACCAAGAATGTCAGCTGAGTACCCCACTACTGCCTCGCCACAGAAGTGAGTGCATTACCCAAAGGAGGCCATTATGCTCTCTTCATTAGTAACGTTAACCTGTAGTGGAATCATAAGAAGACAAAGGTGTTCAGAGTTGAGACATTCAAAAGGTAGTGCTCCAGGGCCCCCCATTAGTTCCCCGGATATTTTCCACCCTTTATTTCATTCACTATTCAACAAATATTTATGGAGAGCTCCTCCTGCTACGTGCAAAGCTTTGTTGCAGGCAGTGTACAGACAGACAAATTTTCATCCTCACAGAGCTTACATTTCAGTGAGAAGAAAACAATAAATACATAAGTCAAATATACAGTATATTAGATGGTGATACATGTTATGGAAAAAAATTAAACAGTGCTAGTGGGTAGGGAGCACTGGGGCTGGAGGTTGTAATCCTAGAGCAAGACCTCACTGGGGAGAGAGAGGATGGAAAGTGGGCAGAGCAGGTCTAAGGATCAAAGGAGCGAATAAATCCTAGGGCACAGAAAATGAGACTGAAAAGGAGCAGCCAAGGAGGTAGGGGGAAAAAACAGGAGAGTATGATGACCTGGAAACCAAGTGAAGAACGCATTTCAAGGAGGAGAGAGTGTGAAACTGTGTTAAGTCCTTCAGAACCATCAGGGAAGGTAAGTTGAAACTGACTTAGCAACACCAACAGGAGGCATTTCAGTGGAGCAGTAGGTGTAAAAGCCCGAGTGGTGGGACTTCCCTGGTGGCACAGTGGTTAAGGATCCACCTGCTAATGCAGGGGACATGGGTTCGATCCCTGGTCTGGGAAGATCCCACATGCCGCGAAGCAACTGGGCCCGTGTGCCACAACTGCTGAGCCTGCGCTCTAGAACCCATGAGCCACAACTACTAAGCCTGCGCGCCTGGAGCCCGTGCTTCGTAACAAGAGAATCCACCACAATGAGAGGCCCATGCACCGCAGCAAAGAGCGGCCCCCGCTTGCCGCAACTAGAGAAAGCCCATGCGCAGCAAAGGAGACCCAGCGCAGCCAAAAAAACAAAAAAATAGCCCGAATGGTGTAGGTTCAAGAGAGGATTTGGACACGGTGACACAGACAACTATTTAAGACATTCTGCTGAGAAGAGCACAGAGAAAAGGAATGGTATCTAGAAAGGGATGCAAGATCTAGAAAGGTTTCTTGTTTCATTGTTTTTGTTCTTCATTTGTAAAGGATCACAGAAATTATAAGTGCTGATGAGAAAGATTCAGCAGAAACTACAAAGTCAATGATGAAGGAGATAGAGGGCAAAACTACTGGAGCCAAATCCTTCTGGATGCAATCGGGGATCGGCTCTAGTGCCCCAGTGATGGGACTGCCTTTAGGTAGAAGCACTGAGTGTTCTTCTATCACCCATGGAGAGAAGACAGGAACATGGGCGCAGGTGTGGTGGCTTGTGGACGTTCTCCTGTCGCATCTATTTTCTCAGTGAAACAGGAAGCAAGATCTGAGACAATCATCTAGAAGAGAAGAGTGAATGGTGTAGGGACATGGAGTAGGATGTGAGGCATGTAAGGGCCCTTGAAGTTGTGTTCCAATGTCTGATGGTTCAACTCTGCTTTCAATTACTCCAAGAAGGCTGTAAGTAAATTCCCTTCTTTTTTGAAAATTAGCCACAGTTGACGTCTGTTTCTTACAACCAAAAACCTAATACACCAATTCTTCCTTGGGGCCTTAGGGTTACCCCATTTTCTCACTGAAATCCTGACTTTAATAAAACAGTGATTCTGTTCTATCAAATCCTATGCACCTCCAAGTGAACAGGAAGAGTCTTGCAGTAGACCAACAAGTCAGACGTGTTGGGTTCCTCTACCACCTTGCACAGAACCAAGAAGATTATACTTACAATACCAAAGTGGAAACACTAAATCAGCATGCTAAACTGCTTAAACAAAAGCATTTCAATACATGTGAGAAAGCAGAAAAGATAGATACCAAAATTCAAATCGCCTTAACATTTCTTCAAATGCCCTTTTTGAGTTAAACTGCCAAAGTGTTTACCAAGACAGAATGAAGACAAATACATGTACAACTGTTCTTAGAGCGTAGATTAATCCTTCATTACAGATTTCAGTGACTCAGGGAGGGGGACCCATGTGAAGACTACACTAAGGGGTAAACCGGAGGCAAAGAGAACCGTTCTCACACTGGATGAGACTCTTTAATCTGGGAATGGCATCTGAAAGGCAGTCACACTGAGCAAGAAAGAAGATAAGTCAGACTCTTCCACAAAGAGAAACATTTCAAAGATCACAAAGATGAGTGGAAATTTCCAGACCGTGCAGACTAAGATGACTCTTCATGATAAAAACGTGTCGCTCCCTCTCCAGGAAATTAAGAGTTATTAAGTTGCAGCAAAGACAGCTGCTTCTGAGATGAAATCAGCCTTGCGACACCAAGAAGCAGGAGGGTGAGGGTGAGAAGCTGCTGACCTCCCGTGGAAATCAGCACCACACAGCTTGTTTCAAACAGGTGCACCACTCCACAGGGCATGTGACTCATGAAAAGCTCCGAATACTCACAGGGAACTGTAAGGCTTGGTGTAAGGTGTGACCTGAAAGCAGATAGCAATGGCTTTCTCCCAGCTGACCCAATGCTGGCTCACCCTTTGCTACGAAGACTGAGATAGATGCTCAGCCCTTTGGCCCAAACACACACAAACTGCCAAGAAAACAAAAGCAAAGCAAAAGTAAACATATGCACACATGCAAAGCTCCCAAGTGGGTAAGAGCCATGTGTGCTATGTTTTCGGCATTCAGCCCTAAGGGTTTTGCTTGCCAAGAACAAAACTGTGAAGAGAGCCCCATCCCTTCAGTATGAATGCCTTGTTTTGGTTTAATCGTTAGAACAATTTCTCCATCTTCCCTCACCTTCAGGTACAGTTCCATGACCCTCCTTCCTCCATCCCCTGATTTCTCTGAAAGCCTACATTATACTACTTGCCAGATGCTCATCTAAGAGATTTAGGTGGATGAATTAACTTAACCCTCACAATGACTCTAAGAGGGTAGGTGCTATTGCTGTCTTTAGGTTTCCCAGAAAGAAGAGTCTGAGGTGAAGGCTTATATGACACTATTCTATTCTACTTGGGGGTTCTCAGGAGGAAGGAGGCAGAGAAGCTAACCCCTACCTGCTTCAAGCACCAATACCTGCTCCATCTCTTGGGACCATCTTCCGAGAGGCTACCTAATGACTGCTATTCAGTATGCCCAGCTCTCACCTCCCATTAGTCAAAGTCTTATTTTTTTAATACTCCTTTGCTTTTTTTAATACTCCTTTGCTTCCAGGTTGTACACATGTGGACGGCACTTTGTGTCATGTCTCCCTCGGGTGGGCGGTAAGAGGCAGGAGGCACGTGGTAAGGGCATGAGGCTACCAGCTATCAGGCTGCACCTGCGTGAAACGAGTTGGAGGCTACACAACTGGTCACCACAGTGGTGGCTGAAATACGCACAGGAGAAGCCAAGAGAATCTGATGTGCTAATTTAAATGTTTCTAATACAATTATTATATCTCCTTATTCAGATGAGGAAACTCAGGCATGAAGAACTGAAGTACTTCACACAGGTTTCAGAAGAGATGAGCAAAACTAGGCAGTCTGGCTCCAGAATGTTCTCTTTATCACTGAGCTCTCAAGCACCTACAGATGAACTGCAATTACCCTGAAGTCTGCCAGCTGCCTCGCTGCAGCTGCCACATTTGCGCTACAATAGCTGTGAGCTGGTTGGAAAACCAGTCAGTGTAAGAAAATAAATATCACAGATAATGCTCACCATGCAATGCAAAGAGGATACGGCAAGAGAGGGCTTCAGTGCTCAAAACAGTGCAAGTGAATCAGTTAGTCACTGACACTCCACCAAAGAGAGACACTTAATGAAACCACCCCCATGGCCAACACATAAGAAATCTGGCTCAAAAGAGCGGAAATAAATGAAAGAGAGACTAAAAAAGACAAAGAGAAAAGATCAATGAAACTAAGAACTGGTTTTTAAAAAGATAAACAGAACAGACAAACCTTTAGCTAGACTCACCAAGAAAAAAAGGGAGAGGACTCAAAATCAGAAAAGGAAGAGAGGGAGGGAAGGGGGGAGGGAAGGAGCAGGGGAGGGAAGGAGGGACGGAAAGAAATCTGGCTCTGATAAGGGTTGGCAAAGAAGAAACAGAGTCGTGTCCATGCTTGTTAATACTCTCATGTATATAAGACCCTGAAGTAAAAGAGGGCAGCCACTAAGAGAGGAAAACATAGCATCCTCTCCTTTGCTCCTCCCTGAATTTGAAAGGGAACTCTATAGGTGACTCCATGGGTTCAGAAAAGGAAGTATCAAAGGTGTATCAAAAACCAGGAAAGTCACTGAAAAAATTCACCCAAACAGAAGCAGAACAAATCAAAACAAACAAGAGACCCAAATCAAAGGGGCTCTAAGACTGCTGAGTGTTCACAGCTTGAAGCTGAGCATTTCCCCTTTCACGATGGGCATTTCTTATGATGTGAAAGATTTAGTTCCCTGAATTCAGGAATTTTGATTTTTTTTTTTAAAGCAAAAAATTTAAACTGAACTTGTGTCTTTCCTTCTCCTAACCCTGAAGGCTGGAAGGCCACAAAAGAGAGAAATTCCTGGGTTGAAAGTAAGTGAAAGTCTGGCAAGTAGGCTGAATAGGGGATGAGCTCTGATTTCTTCTGCATTTCCATTAATTTAAAGTGCTAAGTTGCCTGTTTGCTTTAAAATATGTGTTTGTCCTCTTTGCAGTGTCCCTTTAAATAGATTTTCCTTTGGCTCTGCCAACAATAGCTAGAGAAGGTCCTTTGAGAATCCCATTCTTAGTCTTAAAAAAATACACTCTTCTCCCTGCCCCAAACACATCAACAGGCCTGGAAGCAGTATCTCTCACTTCTTCCAGGGATCTCCAATCTATCAAAAATAATAAATCTTTCAGGAAGAAAACAGAGCTGGTCAGGGAAATAATTCTCCCAGCTCATTTCTGTTTGTTCATGATGTGATCACCAAATATCAAGTCCCTTTTTTGGGATCAGCAGACAGATAGGTCAAGGGCTGAACACCCTAATGTCTACCCCATGGCCAGGCACAACAGGGACTACTAGGAACTAGGCAAACCGAAGAAGGCATGCCCAGGGGGATGTGGTGTGGCCCTCACTTACTTCCAGCCAATTGCTAGCAAGGAGATCTGAATTTTTCCAAGTAAAATGACCCCTGTTAAAAATGTTGGAAACCTGTCCAAATTTTTAAAACAGCGATGTGGGGGACAACAATACCAAATCGAGCACATGTGTGGGCTGCTCTGGCTAGAGGCCCTTGTTTGCAACCTCTAGGTAAGACACAAAGATAAAGTAAGACAGACTGCCTGTCCCCCGGGAGCTTATGACCTAGTAGGAGTGAGAAGATACGTACCTTGTAAATTGTCCCACAGGTGGAATGTGACACACGTTGAAAGACAGGAATAAGCAAAGGCTATGGGAGTTCAGGAAAGCAAGAGGGCACCTGAGGCAGAAAGGATTCTTGTAGGCAGTGGCATTGGAGCTGAGGCTAAAGAATGAAGTAGACTTTGGCAGGCAGAAGGTGTGGAGGGGCCGTTCCAAACAGAGGGAAAAAAAAGAGAGGGAGCGGGGAAGAGGATAGTTGAGAGATGGTTAAGAGATGCTTCATGCTTCTACCCAACAAATACTCATGCGCGTCCACTGTGCACCATGCAGCAGCGATGCAGTGTGATCTTGAGGGACACAGACGAGGCTGCAAAGTCTGAAAGGGTCCAGTCCGGAGAAGGTCCTGGAGGCCATATCCAGAGTTCTGTCTTAAGAGCAAGGGGAAAGCTGCCTTTGATGTTTTTTTAAGCAGGGGAATCACAAGTTGGGATCCACAGTGTTCCAAGTTCCCCTGCTACAGAGCATGCATTCTGCGGCCTGGCAGGGAGCCAGAGCTCCACCAGCTAGAGCAAGCCAGCAAGAGGCCTTTGCAAACAGCCTGGGGAAGAGATGATGACAGCTTGGACTAGGGACGTAGTGATGGACACGGAAGAAAGTGGACAGATTCAAAAGATAGTGAGGGGACTCCCCTGGTGGCGCAGTGGTTGAGAGTCCGCCTGCTGATGCAGGGGGCGCGGGTTCGTGCCCCGGTCCGGGAGGATCCCGCGTGCCGCGGAGCGGCTGGGCCCGTGAGCCATGGCCGCTGGGCCTGCGCGTCCGGAGCCTGTGCTCCGCGGCGAGAGAGGCCACGGCAGGGAGAGGCCCGCGTACCGGAAAAAAAAAAAAAAAAAAAAAGATAGTGAGGGGTTAAAATCACCAGAACTATCGGTCCAGGGTAGGAGTCAGTGGGGCAGAAGCCAAATGGACCTGGAGAATGTGGTCAACGTGGCTCTGGGGGGGCTATCAGGCCACAGCACCCGTGGCCCGGCAGCCAAGCAATTCTGTGCCAGCAGCCGTGGGTGTCTAGTGGTTACTAGAGAAAAGAAAGGTTCCGAAGCCAGGGTGTATGGCCAAGGGAAGGCTGCCAGAGAAGTTCACCGGAGCTTTCCATCTTAGAAAGACATCATCTCAAAAGTACTGTTTTCTTTTAAATGTGCTTTGTAAAATTCCACGGCTATTTTGTTTGGACTACTCTTGATGGCAAGGAAATAAGAAGCACTTCTCGTATGTTCAACAGCTCTCCAGTAAGCTAAATCTTATCGTCTAGACTTGGGATGGAGGAAGAAGGCATAGTAGAGTATGTATAAGATATATGCTAATGCCAAGTAGTCACTTCCTTTTATTTGGACCCTTTCTTGAGAACTTTAAGGGATGCTAGTTAACTACCAGGGCCCATCCTCCTTGGTGCCAAAGCCTAGCAATGATTCTTTTTTTTTAATAACCACAGGCATCTTTACATGAACCCAATTCACTCTGCATCTAGATCATGAAGGAAATGTGAATACATCCTTCCTGACTTGCAGGGATGCCTGGAAGTACTCAAACTACAGTCAAAGGACGGAGAAAACAGCCAAGCCACTGGATGTTCAACCATGGATAACTTACAGCAATGGAGTCTACCTATTATTTTGATAAGGTCTCACTTGTAGGCCAAGCCTTTGCCCCACAATATTGCTTCCTGATCCTTGCAATCTATAGAATTTTGTCCTTTTGGGAAAGTCACACGTAACAGATTATCCAAGTAAACATTAAGCAATTGGGTAATGAAAAGAACAGTAGAGAATCAGCAAGTGGCAATGGGACTCAAGTTGATTTTGCCCTCTTCATTTCTCTCTCTCACCCTCCATCCCCACAAATCTTGGTGTTTCAGGGTATATGTGCCCACATGGCAGGTGTATTCATCTCCCCTCCCAAATTGGTCTTGTCCCACATGTCCTGATCGAGTTAGCACACCATGCAAAGATCATTCAAGAGACTTAATACTCTTTGTTAAATGTTATTTTACCTGGATTACTTGCAGTAGGCACTATGAGTTGCCTACTCAGAGCCCTGCTTTTATATGGGTATCCATGCCTCCCACAAGTGACCCAGGTAAATCCTGTTTGGGGTAAAAAAATCACAGTGGTCCCATTCCCTTTGCTAGTGAATGCTTCAAACCAATGAGATGTGATAGGAAGTCTATTGGAGAACTTCTGGGAAAAGTATCATCACATCTCTTAAAAAGAGACTCAGAGAAGAAATACAGTTACCCCTGAACCATACTTCTGCACAGCTGCAAATCCTAATATAACTTTATAGTTGGCGCTCCATATCTGTGGTTCCGCACCCATGGATTCAACCATATTGCATTATGCATACAAACAGTGCATATTTATTGGGAAAAAAAAAAAACCCATGTATAAGTGGACCCCCACAGTGCAAACCCATGCTGCTCAGGGTTCAACTGTAATACCTTACTGCCCTGGACAACCGCTCAGGTGCAGATATGCAACACAACATCTTATGATCCTAAAAGGAGCTAGCCAACACAGTGAAGCTGGCTGTGAGCAGGACCGTGGAAATAACACAAGTATTTCATGAGCCAAGAAATTAACCAACCCTCAGGACTGATTTTGTGTAATGACACAACAGATTCCCTTATTGTTTAAGCCACTGTGAATTGGATTTTCTGTTTCTTGCAGCCCGAAGCATCTAAAATGATACAATTCTTCTTTGGAGAAGCAAGAAAAGGGCTCTGGCTTCCTGACAACACCAGGCAACAAAGGAGTAGTTGCCTCAAAAAAGAAAAGAGACTAAGATTTATTTCTCAGTAAGTATTTCGGGAAAACCAGCTGTGAAAAGGTATTGTTAATAGCCATTCCGGATGTATGAAGAGCTCTTTGAAATCCTCCCATGCAGCATAAACACTGTAATAAAGTTCCAATGAGCCACTGTGAATGGTATGTGTGGGGATATACAGCGTACTTGGAGTCATAATGGTATGCAAACATTGGGGAGCTACCATGAAATTAGTCTTTATTACTCATCTACTCTTATTTCCTTCTACAATTATAAGATTGGGAATTTTTTTCTTTTTTTGCCCCCTTTCTATCTGACGAAAACACAGATTCACGTGATTGGAAGGGAAGTCACAAAACCAGGCTCAGAGATGTTGAATGATTTCCACAAGGTCCCAAAGCCAGCTGGGGGCAATTTTCTTTATTATTAAAAATGCTTTGTGTGTGATTTTAAAACAAAGTCATTTGCTGAACACTCAAGTTAATGAAAGGCGAATAATTGTAGAGACATGGGAAATCACAACCAATTTTTTTTAGTAATTTAATTATGCAAATAAAATCTCCTTTTCTGAACTCACTGCTTTGAGTTTCTTCTTCTCTTCTTCTAATAACCTCCTAAATTCCAATCCATTCCTCTCAATACCATTTCTCCCTCCTAGAGAATCCCTGCATATGGCCCATTCTCTAGGCCAGTGGTTCTCAAAAGACTGTTTGCCTGGGAAGTAAATTAAAAATGCAGAGTCCCAGGCAGAGTCCAATTCAGCAGATCAAGGCGGGGGCCCAGCAATGTAAATGTCAATGCAAACAAGCACCCCAGGTGAGTGTAACCATCCTTTGAGGCACATGACTCCAGACTGTATACTAGATTCCAGGTTCCAAATAGAAAACATCTAATTTTCATAGTAGATTTAAGCTGGGACAACAAAAATATGTGCAGAGTTGCCTATAATTTTTATGTTCCCTCTGAGGTCTGAAACAAATCCAAGAGCTCTGCGATTTGGATGTACCCTGGTAATCATTTGCGTGGAGGTCTGGAGTTTTTATTCTTTCCCCTCTGAATGTATTTCTACTTGGGATTAAATATAAAATGTCTTAACTCTTCCTCCACAGCTAAAGGAAATCAATTTCGTAAAGTGTTTCAAAAGAGTACTTAAAAAAATACACAAAATATCTTCCCTTTGAACCAGATGCCTGGGATGTACAGGGCAAACACAGTAAGTAATGAGAGAAGTAAACACCAGGTTTTCCAGCAGAACCAACCCTGAAACCAAAACTTAGGAAGGAAGCTGACCATTAAGTAAGTAGACCAGAGGAACAATAGCTCAGGCATATCCTTGGGTAAGTCTGAACCTGAGAAAACAGGAATGAAACAGACAAACCCCTTGTCCCAAGTTAACTTTCCCTTCCTGTTCGATTTTAAAATAGGACAGTGCTGTAAATGAGAATAGAGAGTTTACGTAGAATCTTAGAACTCCTCTGGGTGCCAAAACATTTTTTCAAACTGAAGTAAATACTCCTTACTGGATTCAGCAGTGCTCATTTATACTCATCTCCTCCAGGACATTTTAAATCTAGAGGCTCCAGAGACCAAGAACACAGCACGCTGGTAACGGGAGTCTGTGTGTTCTACCATCATGACCAACTCACATTACAGCCATGAGAGCTTGTCTATATGTAGACTTCTTAAGGATCACATGAACAAAGGAATGCCACTTAACCTCACAGAACCAAAGAAAATCACTGTTAAGTATCAAAGATAACACACAATGCTCCAGAAATGCTATAAAATAAATACTCCAGCAACAACATTGGTTTAAATTCTTTAGAAGGCAAAAAGTCAAGGCCGTAGCTTTAACATGCACATTCCAGCTGTACTTCTCCTGGGCTTAGGGACAAAGACTGAACTTAATGGGGTTGGGAGAGAAGAGGGTGGAACTAGAGGGAGAAAGTGAAGCGTCCGCCAGGAGATGAACAGGTTCTTTGGTCCAATACCCACCTTAAGGGTTTTGGATTTTTTTATTTCTATTTCTTTTTCTTTAGGATTCCTAACAATCCTCAGGGCATTTTAAAAATGGGAAGATTCAGTCTGGCTTTACTGCATCACCAATGACTCTTGCTCTCTCCCAGTCCAATTAATCTCTCATCACACTGCACAGCCTGAACAGCCTGACTGCCTTCAGCTGCTTCCTATCCCTTCTTCAGCTGCTCCCAGAAGCCATGGAGGCCTCCCTAAGACCCAGTGGGCATTAAACAGTCAGCAGCATCGCCACACGTGCTTGGCTGGACGATGTACCTGGAACTTCCTCTGTTTGGGTGCAGGCCTTTCAAGTGTGCAACTAAGATCGAAGCCAGCTTTCCCGTTTCACAGATGCCTGACTGGGTTTGTGTGGAACAGGCACCACACCGTCATGTCAGAGCATCTGGAGTTACTTTTTAAAGCCCAGTTCCCATTATTTTAAACACACTCATCAGGATTCTTTGACATTTGCGGGGGAGGTGCATATACTCCTTGAAAATTTGCATGCTCTCAGCTACACTTAATTGTTTCTAAACATGCAGTTCAGAGATGGCACGGCAAGAAAAAACATGTGACCTGGAATGGAGCAACCCTTTACTCAGCCTAACTGCTTCTCACCAGCATGCAAAACTCTTGTTCCTTCATCATTAAGACCTATGGAAATCTTTATGGTAACATCTATACTCTCTCTCCAAAATATCAAGTGCTTGGTAGAAACATGAAAACAAATCATCATCTCCCTCGGCAGAGTATCAAATTATCCCAGACATGACTTAACGCCAGAACAAAGTGTGGGTAAGCGCTGAAATTATAACACGTCAGTTCCACAGCATGTAGAGTTTAACAATTTAGGTTAACTGTTATAGTCTGTCTTTTCTTATGCACTAGTCTCCAATAAAGAACATCCATCAAAGTTAAGAGAAGGTTAGAACATCCACACATGTAGTGCCTGATACAGCAAGGGGTATCATCAGCAAGGCCAATCCAAAGCAGCTCAGGCAACAGTAAATACACAAAAAATCCAAACCATTCCAAGAGTATAAATATCCCGAGCAGGAAAATCAGGCCCCCACTGACTTTCTTTGATTCTCCTCTATTCTTCATACTTCTTCAAAGGCTTTAATACATGTAACATTTAAAATCAATGACATTATAGAGAAGGGGGAGCCTACTATCCATATTTGACAGATGAAGAAACTAAGGAATCGAGGGGTCAGTGGCTTGTCCAGGGCTAGTTAAGTCGCTTGTTAAGAACAGAATCAACTCTAGAAGCCAGGCCTCTTTATTCCACATCCAAGGTCTGTAAACTTGTAACATATTCCTGTTTGCTCTTAATCATCACAAGAACATGTAACTCCTGAAAAATCTGTTTGGTGATCTGGTATCATGGAGGACACACTCCTATTGGCCTTGATCATCACAAGAACACAACCCCCCCTGCAAACTCTGCCTGGTGGCCTGGTGTCCTGGGCACCTCCCCAGCCTCCACTGCAAAGCCCATCTGGTATGTGCTGCTGTTACCCACTGCAGTTAATATTTCCCACATTTCTTTCCTGAGCCTCCGGCATACCTGATGCAACAGTGGGAGAAGGAAACATAAGCAGAACTGAGACCAGCTTTAGTGCTAAGATAAGAACTTTCCAGGGTTGAGAGAAAGGCCAGCAACAGTCTTAAACCTACTTTGCCAAGTGGTTCATGAGCAGCTGTAACATCTGCCTATTTTTCTCTGGGAGCCGATGAACAAGGCTGTGGATTTCAGAGACCCGTGACTCCTGGTTCTCCAGCTCTGTGAAGGAAGGAGGGAGGCGATACTGGATCAGGGCCACAGTTAAACCAGTTTATAAGACAAAAATCAGAGGAAACCAAATGTTGGGAACAAGAGACTGAGGATTTCTCAGAGGTATAAGATCCTGTTCTGTGTACTTGTGACTAGACTGAGTAGATCTAAAAGTGCTTTTAATGCTGCTTTCCGTAACAGAGTTCATTAAGAAACATGACTGATCTCACTTAAAAAATCAGAAATTACCTTCTGAGACCAACAGGCATCAAAAAGTTGAGGTTCTCAGCAAGGGACTTGTAGCAAGTCAGTTAACACTTCTGGGCCTCCATTTTCCCTTCTAGCCAGTGCCTAACACGGTGATAGGTATGTGGCCGGTGCCCGATAAATGTTTGTTAAATAAAGATGTGAACAAGCAACTATGAAAAACAAATGACCGTCAGAAAGTTCACGCCAAAATGATGACGTGATGAAATGGAGCCAGTCAACTGCATACTTGGAGCAGGAACAAACTCGGGAGCAGCTGGCTATACAGAGTGGCAGCTTCGTTTCAAGGAAGGAAGGAACTTTATGCACTCGTCAAGGGATAAACAAATTGTACATGAACAGCCTTGCAAGGGTCTCAAATATCAAAATAACACCTCGAGACAGCATCAAAGACATCAAGGGAAATGTCCAGTTATTCTCAAGTCATGTGTGACAACCAGCCTGGGAGAAGAAAGGAATGGCAGATAAAATAAGGAAATGTTTCTGCCAACCTATAACCTAAATCACGGACTGTCACGTTCCCTTGGTTGAACTTGGGTACGTGGCTTCGTTTCTCTGGGAAGTACATCGATGGCACTCATCACACCTATTTATAGGACTGAGGTGAGGTTTAATTAGAGAATGGTTGCTATGGGTTTGGAATTTCTCAGAGAAAGAAATCACATAAACAGCACCTTCACTTCCAGCTTTCTCCCAGGTCTTTCTCCTGCTTTACGGGGACAGCTGTGTGTGGATAAGGCCACCAGAACAGAGGTACTCCTAAATTAGGCCAGTAGTAGCTACCAGGCTAAACAAACTCTGACGGCTTAAAGGAAACAGGGAGAGGCACAGGCTATGGACGTAATAGCACGGTGGGGATTCATGCCAGACTTAAATCTGATAATCTTACTGCCCCTTACAGGTGGCCTGCCCCACATAGACAGAGTCCAGTATACTTAGGGTGGCTTGCACCTAAACCCTATGTATTTTAATACCAGTAATATGGTGCTCAGGGCTTAGATGATATAGCTGAAGAAAGATCAGAAGCTATAAATGCAAGCCATGATGGAAAGAGGACTGGGAAGTTACATAAATGGTGCCAGATTCAGGGAAATACGTCCGATGCTCAATTTAGGTAACGGGCAGAGTCTGATTCATTCCGAAAAATGCTACTCCAGGGCTGGAAAAAACCCAAGGACTTAGAACTCCAATAATCAAAATGAGAAAGGCAAACTTGCTTTTCTCACCTCTCTGTCACTCCCAAACTCACTTCTGACGTTTTTCCCCTTGACTGTAAATTCAACGTGCTAACAAGGCCCTTAGCAATCTGACTTGGTTTCGCTTTTATTCTGTGACAGTCTCAGGAGTGTTTATGTGGGTAGTTTACAAGCAGAATACGAGGGATTAGGTAATACTTATTTTGGGACACTGACTGTTCTTTGAAATAGCAAAATCTATTCCTTTCCCCTTAAAAATGTGGTGAAAAGAAAACTTACTTGCTGCTTTGATGAAACTTCTTTGGAACTGGTACATCATGAGTGGTCCTGGAAGCATTCTGAAATAAAAGGATACACACTAGTCAGCTTAATGAAAACAATCCTATTCTCGCTACCTAGCAGCCTAGAGGCGGCCAGACTGTATTACATTTCTCAAAGACAAAGATCACAGGCAAACAACAGCAACTCAGTTTAGTCCAACTTAGTTTTCCCTTTTGAAAGGGTCCTGAGATTTCACCTGAAATGTTCATTCTTTCTCCTTTTTAAGGGAATGGATACAACTTATGTCTCATAGAGTCACAACCAGAAAAGTACAAATGCAAAAGTCTAGCACAAACTGAGAGATTTCCTTTTCAGTCAGTGACTCGCCCTCCACAAGAGCATTTTAAGATGTGTCTGAGAAACAGGCAACTAACCCAACATTTGCAATCACCTGCTCTCAAACTCTCGTCTTCCCGGCACCTTAGGCACTTCATCTGGATACACTATGCAAGACTTTTGTAGGTGTTTTTGTGGCAAATTCACTATGGAGTGTTGCTCCAGAATGCCAAAGGACTAGAACCCTTAATATTAGGCATGACACAATCAAATTTTACCTGCTATTTAAAATATATTTTATACTTTATACTTTATTTTATACTAATTGTCCATTAGCTAATCAATACCAACATGCACAAATAAGTACCAAATACAAACCTCTACCATTTGGTTTTGTGTAAACTACAATGGTAGTATTTGGGATATGAATATGTTTTATGAATATGTTTAACTGTAAACTTGAGGGTTTTTTACTGATAGTCTAAATGATAAGCTTCTCAACAGACGATCCATGAGTCTTGGTTCAGATTTTATTTTATTCTCATCGGATCCCCTGATTCAACTCTTAGTCATCACTTGCATGACATCTCACTCTTGACTCCAAGAGCCTTCCAGCAATTCCCCAACAGCCAATAAAACCTGCATCACCAATTCCTTTTCTGTGGCTTTCGAGACAACTAAATCTTGACAAACCTGTACAAAGGCTTATGCAATTCGTGATTATAGTTCTCCTCTTTGTTTAAGACTAGACCCCCACTTTCCTGTGTGAGAAGAACTACAGTGGAGAACTATCATACTCCTATACTTCACATCCAGCATGGCTTTCAGTCTACTCGGGAAACTGAGATGTGAGCAGCTGGTCAATCACCCACTCCCTTAATAACCAAGGGAGGGGTGGGAGGTAGCAGGAATATTACACGTATTATTACAAGGAAAGCAGTCTCCTCTCCAATGAAGTCATATTCTCCAATCTAAGCAGAAGGAATCAAAAAGGAGCGCCATAAAGTTCTCATTTTTGAGGAGCAATGTCAGCAGTATACTCTGTCTGTGCAAGGCGCAGAGCTCCCCAGATACGTAGGGTACGTAATCACGCATTCTCAACAGAATAGGATACGCAATCCCTTGTTTTTTTAGCAGATTATTCGGGGATTGCAGGGAATTCCACATTTGAGGTTCTGTTAAAGGCTAATCATCATAGTGGCTTCTCAAAAAGAGCAAAGCTTCCTAAATCACTCATAGCACCACTGCACAATGGCAACCCATCAACTAGGGATGATTTATAATCGGTTTGACCAGCTGAGCTAATTGCACCCACACATAAGCTGTTTCCACATCTCAAACACCCACCCAACAGCTCTCTGGAGGCTGAAAATAAAACTTTCTTCCTGATTGCATGACAACAAGCTGGCATCATGCACCGCAAATGGAAAGTCCCTACCTTAGGTAGGTTTTCAAAGCACTAGTGATGGTCTTTATCTCCCACTCGGCGCAGATATCCGTTTCTGTTTCAGAAGCTGTTTTGGGGTCTAAAATGAAGAAAAGACAATGGGTAAAACAGAGCAGAAAATACAGCTAAACACCAAGCATACATAAAAGCATTCAACCTCCCTACTAAACAAAGAAATCCAGAGTAAAAAAGGACACCTATTTTTTCCTCATTAAATTAGAAAAATGTTTACAAATCCAAATATTTACTGCTGGCAAAAATGCAATGAAACTAATCCTCTAAGAAACTGCTGGAAGCAGATGAGATAAATGCAACAGATTTGAAAAGCAATTTGGCAATACGTATCAAGTCCTAAAAAGGTTTAGACACTTTGAAGCAGTAATCCCACTTCTCACAACCCATCCTCAGGAAATAAGATAAGGCATGAGAAAGTTACACACATCCCAAATGTTCAACATACACTGCTCTTGAAAACAGCAGAACAATTTTTTTTTTTTTTGGAGCAGAACAAATTTTAAAAGAACAACCTATACAGCCCATGATAGAATGATTAAGTTCATCATGGTATATTCCTGATGGAATATCATGTTGCATTTACATGATAATGATAACTATATAGCAAAATGGAAAATGCCTGAATTATCATGTAATGTCAAGCAAAAAAAAAGATTTTAAAGTTTGTGAGAAACTCAAATGAACAAAGGCTGAAAGGAAATACTCCACATTGAAAAGAGTGGTGAGGTTAGAGTGGTAGAATTGTGGGTTTTATATTTTCTAAACTATGACTTGATTCCATTACTTATCTATTTTAAATGGCCCTAAACCAAGACGTGCAATAAAACCACCATAATGATATCAACTCCTGATCACTTCTTCCTTTGTTTCCTCTTGTGTGGACTTGCAAACAAGTGTGTGTATTTCAGATAAATGTGTACTGTAAAAGAGAAATAATCCTTGCAGTCGTTCTGAGCGGCACACAGGCAGGCGAGAGTACGAGGCAGAGGCTGAACTGTTTCACAAACCAGCAGACCTCCGTCTTCTGGCTGGCGAGGTGGTTGGAAGTAGAGTCTCTCAGGGCATTGAAGGGGGAATCCAGCTTCTGGCGATGTGCCTCCCAGCTCCCGTTCCTCTTTTCAGCTGGGCGGCTACCCTTTTCTCACACCTACTCAGGGGAGGCCCCACCCTTCCAGGGGTGGGGAATGAGATGTCTCTAGACCCCGGGACTGGTTCAAGGTGGTCCAAGACTGGGCAGCATGAAATCCAGGACTTATCCAGGACTTTTCCAGGACAGGGGAAAAGACACCTGCTGTGCTTGCACTGGGAGGTTATACTGCTGCTCTAGGTGCCACAGCGTGAAGCGTGAGAGGAGAGCCTGACAGACACAGCCAAGGTGAGAGAGGCAGAGAGAGCAGGTCTGGGTGACATGGTTTGAGCCATTGCGTCTCGCCATGCCTTTTTAATCACGTAAGCCAATAAATTCCCTTTTTCCTTAAGCTCGTTGAGGTCAGGTTTTCTGTTTTTTATAATTCAGAGGTCTAAATAATATAGTAGAGACAGCCACCAGACTGTCTCTTTCTGGACAGTCTCTGAGAAGAAAGAGGTTCCTTCTGCAGGGCCCACAGCCTTTCAGCTGGGAAGGGGAATGAGTCACAGGTGGGCACAATACATTTTCTATTAACTGGGAAAGAACCCACTTTCATCCTAGTAGGAAGAGGCCAAATAATCATGAGTGGCTTAAGGATTTAGGCCCTAATCCCCAAGTAAGGACACAAATCCAGCTGGTACCTACTGCTCTCTGTGTGTTCCCCTAACACACAACGCAAGATGAGAGGATAGGGCCCTGGTTCAATAAGTGTTTGGTTCCTAATGGCAGCATGGCTGTTTGTTTGCAGGTGATCCTGGGCAATCATGAAGCCTGTCTTGTCATATGAAACAAACAAGGAAGAACCTAAAGAGCATGATTTTATTTCTGGGGCCATAGAATTGTGAACTCCAGAGTTCAGTCACAGCAAATTTCTGAAAAGTAACAAAGTATGGTTTTCCAAATATCCAAAACCTCTCCAGCTTTAATTCTTTTCTTGCTTTGCCATCTCCCACTCCTTTAATGGTTTCTTCCTGTGGAAGTGTATGTACCAAAAAACTTTGCTTCATGTGACCTTTTTCCCTCTGCATCTCCAAGAAGCATGGAGAGCTGCCATAGTTTGTGGTTCCTGGACACGAGACAAATGTTACTGTACATTTTTCTGTGAAACAAATCAACTTCTACCCAAGAAGAGTGAACAGGACACTAAACAAGCAGCATTTGGCAGGTCTGGGAGTTGCGAACTGTTCCATGAACCACATTGAGCAAACTAATGATTAGCTTCCACTTATACAGGCTCTGTAACCATAGGAATATTGTACAACATTACAGAGAGGAGAGTCAAATTACAGCCCGGCTAAAGGGGTTTTTATAGCACTGATGAGGCAAGGGTTCGTAACTTAAGCACGTCCATTTTAATTCATTTAATGTCCAAACTAAATTGAATACAGCCTCCCAAGCTACCCCGTTTTCAGAAACTGTTGCCAATTGCCATCCCTCCCTATCGATGCTCCCTTCACTTACAGAAGCTTCCTGGCATACGATGCAGAGACATATTTGACAATTTTCTTCAGAACTCAGTACGTATCTCCTAACCGGGACACTTGACTATGGTGGACTTAGTAACACTGACCAGAGCTAGAGGAGCAGTCCAATGTACAAAAAGGTATCACGTGGATACAGCGAAATGAGTGCATTTCCTCCACGAGCTACTCCCACGTGAATTCAGAAACACAGGAGATGTGGACTGGAAGTGGTGGTTACAAGGGGAAGTAGTCTTAGAAATGTCACAGTGGATCAGACAAGACCCAGGTCCACTGTTGTGCTCCTGACAGAGACACTAAGAACCTTCTGGAGGAAGGGATTAGGAAAGTCGCCTATGTACTCCTACTCTCCTAATGACACACTATAATGTATCAAAATTAAAGTGGATGTGCCCTGAACCAAGACGGCGGAGTAGAAGGACGTGCTCTCACTCCCTCTTGCGAGAACAACCAGAATCACAACTAGCTGCTGGACAATCATCGACAGGAAGACACTGGAACTCACCAAAAAAGATACCCCACATCAAAAGACAAAGGAGAAGCCACAATGAGATGGTAGGAGGGGCGCAATCACAGTAAAATCAAATCCTGTAACTGCTGGGTGGGTGACTCACAAACTGGAGAACACTTATACCACAGAAGGCCACCCACTGGAGTGAAGGTTCTGAGCCCCATATCAGGCTTCCCAACCTGGGGGTCTGGCAACGGGAAGAGGAATTCCTAGAGAATCAGACTTTGAAGGCTACGGGGATTTGACTGCAGGACTTCGACAGGACTGGAGGAAACAGAGACTCCACTCTTGGAGGACACACACAAAGTAGTGTGCGCACTAGGACACAGGGGAACGAGCAGTGACCCCAAGGGAGACTGAACCAGACCTACATGCTAGTGTTGGAGGGTCTCCTGCAGAGGCGGGGGGGCTGCAGCTCACCGTGGGGACTAGGACACTGGCAGAAGAATTTCTGGGAAGTACTCCTTGGCGAGAGCCCTCCCAGAGTCCGCCATTAGCCCCACCAAAGTGCCCAGGTAGGCTCCAGTGTTGGGTTGCCTTGGGCCAAACAACCAACAGGGAGGGAACCCAGCGCCACCCATCAAAAGTCAAGCGGATTAAAGTTTAACTGAGCTCTGCCCACCAGAGCAACACCCACCTCTACCCACCAACAGTCCCTACCATCAGGAAACTTGCACAAGCCTCTTAGATAGCTGCATCCACCAGAAGGCAAACAGCAGAAGCAAGAAGAACTACAATCCTGCAGCCTGGGGAACAAAAACCCCATTCACAGAAAGACAGACAAGATGAAAAGGCAGAGGGCTATCTACCAGATGAAGGAACAAGATAAAATCCAGGAAAGGGCTTCCCTCGTGGTGCAGTGGTTGAGAGTCCGCCTGCCGATGCAGGGGACACGGGTTCGTGCCCCGGTCCGGGAAGATCCCACATGCTGCGGAGTGGCTGGGCCCGTGAGCCGTGGCCGCTGAGCCTGTGCGTCCGGATCCTGTGCTCCGCAACGGGAGAGGCCACAACAGTGAGAGGCCTGCGTACCGCAAAAAAAACACAAAAAACAAAACCCAGGAAAAACAACTAAATGAAGTGGAGATAGGCAACTTTCCAGAAAAAGAATTCAGAATAATGATAGTGAAGATGATCCAGGACCTCGAAAAAAGAATGGAGGCAAAGATCAAGAAGATGCAAATGTTTAAGAAAGACCTAGAAGAATTAAAGAACAAACAAACAGAGATGAACAATACAATAACTGAAATGAAAACTACACTAGAAAGAATCAATAGCAGAATAACTGAGGCAGAAGAACGGATAAGTGACCTGAAAGACAGAATGGTGGAATTCACTGCTGCGGAACAGGATAAAGAAAAAAGAATGAAAAGAAATGAAGACAGCCTAAGAGACCTCTGCGACAACGTTAAATGCACCAACATTCGAATTACAGGGGTCCCAGAAAAAGAAGAGAGAGAGAAAGGACCCAAGAAAATATTTGAAGAGATTATAGTAGAAAACTTTGCTAACATGGGGAAGGAAAGAGCCACCCTAGTCCAGGAAGTGCAGAGAGTCCCATACAGGATAAACTCAAGGAGAAACTTGCTGAGACACATAGTAATCGAATTGGCAAAAATTAAACTCAAAGAAAAATTATTGAAAGCAGCAAGAGAAAAACGACAAATAACATACAAGGGAACTCCCATAAGGCTAACAGCTTGTAGAAGCTCTACAAGCCAGAAGGGAGTGGCATGATATACTTAAAGTGATGAAAGGGAAGAACCTACAACCAAGATTACTGTACCGTTCAAGGATCTCATTCAGACTCGATGGAGAAATCAAAAGCTTTACAGACAAGCAAAAGCTAAGAGAATTCAGCACCATCAAACCAGCTCTACAACAAATGCTAAAGGAACTTCTCTAAGTGAGAAACACAAGAGAAGAAAAGGACCTACAAAAACAAACCCAAGACAATTAAGAAAATGGTCATAGGAACATACATATCGATAATTACCTTAAACGTGAATGGATTAAATGCTCCAACCAAAAAACACAGGCTTGCTGAATGGAGACAAAAACAAGACCCATATATATGCTGTCTACAACAGAACCACTTCAGACCTAGGGACACACAGAGACTGAAAGTGAGGGGATGGAAAAAGAAATTCCATGCAAATGGAAATCAAAAGAAAGTTGGAGTAGCAATACTCATATCAGATAAAATACACTTTAAAATAAAGAATGTTACAAGAGACAAGGAAGGACACTATATAATGATCAAGGGATCAATGCAAGAAGAAGATATAACAATTATAAATATATATGCAACCAAAATAGGAGCACCACAATACATAAGGCAACTGCTAACAGCTATACAAGAGGAAACCGACAGTAACACAATAATAGCGGGGGACTTTAACACCTAACTTACACCAATGGACAGATCATCCAAAATGAAAATAAATAAGGAAACATAAGATTTAAATGACACAACAGATGAGATAGATTTAATTGATATTTATAGGACGTTCCATCCAAAAACAGCAGATTACACTTTCTTCTCAAGTGCGCACAGAACATTATCCAGGACAGATGACATCTTGGGTCACAAATCAAGCCCCAGTAAATTTAAGAAAACTGAAATCATATCAAGCATCTTTTCTGACCACAATGCTATAACAGCAGATACCAATTACAGGAAAAAACCTGTAAAAAATAGAAACACACAGAGGCTAAACAATACGTTACTAAATAACCAAGAGATCACTGAAAATCAAAGAGGAAATCAAAAAATACCTAGAGACAAATGACAATGAAAACACGACGATCCAAAACCTATGGGATGCAGCAAAAGCAGTTCTAAGAGGGAAGTTTATAGCTATACAAGCCTACCTCAAGAAACAAGAAAAATCTCAAATAAACAAACTAACCTTACACCTAAAGGAATTAAAGAAGAACAAACAAATCCCTAGTAGAAGGAAAGAAATCATAAAGATCAGAGCAGAAATAAATGAAATAGAAACAAAGAAGCAATAGCAAAGATAAATAAAACTAAAAGCTGGTTCTTTGAGAAGATAAACAGAATTGATAAACCACTAGACAGACTCACCAAGAAAAAGAGGGAGAGGACTCAAATCAATAAAATTAGAAATGAAAAAGGAGAAGTTACAACGGACACCACAGAAATACAAAGCATCCTAAGAGACTACTACAAGCAACTCTATGCCAATAATATGGACAACTTGGAAGAAATGGACAAATTCTGAGAAAGGTATAACCTTCTAAGACTGAACCAGGGAGAAACAGAAAATATGAACAGACCAATCACAAGTAATGAAATTGAAACTGTGATTAAAATTCTTCCAACAAACGAAAGTCTAGGAGCAGATGGCTTCACAGGTGAATTCTATCAAACATTTAGAGAAGAGCTAACAACCATCCTTCTCAAACTCTTCTAAAAAACTGTGGAGGAAGGAATACTCCCAGACTCATTCTATGAGGCCACCATCACCCTGATACCAAAAACAGACAAAGATACTACAAAAAAAGAAAATTATAGAACAATATCATTGATGAATATAGATGCAAAATCCTCAACAAAATACTAGCAAACGGAATCCAACAACACATCAAAAGGATCATATACCATGATCGAGTGGGATTTATCCCTGGGATTCAAGGATTCTTCAATATACGCAAATTAATCAATGTGATACACCATATTAAGAAAATGAAGAAGAAAAACCATATAATCATCTCAATAGATATAGAAAAAGCTTTTGACAAAATTCAACACCCATTTACAGTAAAAACTCTCCAGAAAGTGGGCATAGAGGGAACCTACCTCAACATAATAAAGGCCATATATGACAAACCCACAGCAAACATCATTCTCAATGGTGAAAACATTTCCTCTAAGATCAGGAACAAGACAAGAATGTCCACTCTCACCACTATTATTCAACATAGTTTTGGAAGTCCTAGCCACGGCAATCAGAGAAGAAAAAGAAATAAAAGGAATACAAATTGGAAAAGAAGAAGTAAAGTTGTCACTGTTTGCAGATGACATGATACTATACATACAGAAGCCTAAAGATGCCACCAGAAAACTACTAGAGCTAATCAATGAATTTGGTAAAGTTGCAGGATACAAAATTAATGCACAGAAATCTCTTGCATTCCTATACACTAATGATGAAAAATCTGAAAGAGAAATTAAGGAAACACTCCCATTTACCACTGCAACAAGAAGAATAAAATACCTAGGAATAAACCTACCTAGGGAGACAAAAGACCTGTATGCAGAAAACTATAAGATACTGATGAAAGAAATTAAAGATGATACCAACAGATGGAGAGATGTACCATGTTCTTGGATTGGAAGAATCAATAATGTGAAAATAACTATACTACCCAAAACAATCTACAGATTCAATGCAATCTCTATCAAACTACCAATGGCATTTTTTATAGAACTAGAATAAAAACTCTTAAAATGTGTATGGAGACACAAAAGACCCCAAATAGCCAAAGCAGTCTTGAGGGAAAGAAACAGAGCTGGAGGAATCAGACTCCCTGACTTCAGACTGTACTACAAAGCTACAGTAATCAAGACAATATGGTACTGGCACAAAAACAGAAATACAGATCAATGGAACAGGATTGAAAGCCCAGAGATAAACCCACGCACCTATGGTCAACTAATCTATGACAAAGAGGCAACAATATGCAATGGAGAAAAGCCAATCTCTTCAGTAAGTGGTTCTGGGAAAACTGAACAGCTACATGTAAAAGAATGAAATTAGAACACTCCCTAACACCATACACAAAAATAAACTCAAAATGGATTAGAGAGCTAAATGTAAGACTGGACACTATAAAACTCTTAGAGGAAAACATAGGAAGAACAATCTTTGACATAAATTACAACAACATCTTTTTTGATCCATCTCCTATAGTAATGGAAATAAAAACAAAAATAAACAAATGGGATGTAATGAAACTTCAAAGCTTTTGCACAGCAAAGGAAAACAAGACAAAAAGACAACCCTCAGAATGGGAGAAAATATTTGCAAACGAATCAACAGACAAAGGATTAATCTCCAAAATATATACACAGCTCCTGCAGCTCAATATTAAAAAGACAAACAACCCAATCCAAAACTGGGCAGAAGACCTAAATAGACATTTCTCCAAAGAAGACAAACAGATGGCCAAGAAGCACATGAAAAGATGCTCAACATCACTAATTATTAGAGAAATGCAAATCAAAACTACAGTGAGGTATCACCTCACACCACTTAGAATGGGCATCATCAGAAAATCTACAAACAACAAATGCTGGAGAGGGTGTGGAGAAAAGGGAACCCTCTTGCATTGTTGGTGGGAATGTAAATTAATACAGCCACTATGGAGAACAGTATGGAGGTTCCTTAAAAAGCTAAAAATAATATTACCATATGATCCAGCAATCCCACTACTGGGCATATACCCAGAGAAAACCATAATTCAAAATGACACATGCACCCCAATGTTCATTGCAGCACTATTTACAATAGCCAGGTCATGGAAGCCACCTAAATGCCCATTGACAGATGAATGGATAAAGAAGATGTGGTATATATATACAATGGAATATTACTCAGCCATAAAAAGGAACAAAATTCGGTCATCTGTTGAGACGTGGATGGATCTAGAGACTGTCATACAGAGTGAACTAAGTCAGAAAGAGAAAAACAAATATTGTACATTAACACATATATGTGGAACCTAGAAAAATGGTACAGATGAACTGGTTTGCAGGGCAGAAATTGAGACACAGATGTAGAGAACAAAGGTATGGACACCAAGGGTGGAAAGCGGCAGGGTGGTGGTGGTGGTGTGCTGAATTGGGTGATTGGGATTGACAATGTATACGCTGATGTGTATAAACTGATGACTGATGAGAACATGCTGTATAATAAAATAAAATATAATTCAAAAATTTTTTAAAAACTTTTTTCTCTTCAATTGAGAAGGTAATATATGAACACGGCCAAAAAAAAAAAAAATTCAAGCAAAACAAATAGATAAACATCAAAAGGTAACGCTTTCCTGTGCTAGAGATGACTCAATAATGGTTTTGTGCATGTATGCAATCTCTAACAGTATGTACATAAACAAGGAGTTTTATGAATATGTACAGCTTTCTAAAAACACAAATGGAAGCACATTATAGATGTCGTTCTGTGCACTGCTATTTTCATTTAACAATATCTTAAGAAACTGCTCCATATAATAACACTACCTTACAGTACTTCACTGTACCATGGTTAGTGCCCCCATTCATGGAGATGAAGGTTGTTCACTGGTTGTTGCTATGGTAAACAATGATATAAACCACTGTTACACTGTATATGTCTTACCTAGAGAAAAAATTCCTATAAGTGGAATTTCTGAGTCAAAAAGTATGTGCATTTTTAATTTTGAAAGATACTGCTCAACTAACCTCTCAAAGGTTGTACCATTACATTTAAGCATGAGTGTGACTCCTTCCTCAAATCCTTGACAACAATGTGTAATCAAACACTTTGATCTTATAGGTTAAAAAAAAGTTAAAATAGGTTAAAAAAAAAGTCATCTGCTTTAATTTGCATTTTTTACTGAGGAGGAAAATCGAGAATCCTCTCCTATGTGTGTGTTTTAAAGTCAAGTTTACTGAGATATACTCAACCTTTTAAAGTACACACTTCCATGATTTTTGACAAATATATATACAGTCATGGGGTAACCACCACCAGAATCAAGATGTAAGTCATTGTCATCACCCCCATCCCCCACAAAAATTCTCCTGTGCCTCTTTCTCCATAGCCAGTCCCCTCTCCCTCCATCTCTAGCCCCTGGCAACCACTTTCCATAGCATAATACTTGTGAAATCCATCCCTGTTGTTGCATAGGCCAGTAGTTTGATCCTTTTATTACTGAGTACTATTCAATTTTATGGACATATCCATTGACTAGTTGGTAGACTTTGGGTTGTTTCCAGTTTCTGGCTGTTACAAATAAAGCAGCTGTAAATATCTGCATTCAGGTCTTATGGACTACATTTTCATCTCTTGGGTAAATACCTAGGAGTGGAACTGGGTACAAATATGTAGGAGTGGGTCATATGATAAATATGTTTAACTTTATCAAAACTTCCAAATGTTTTTCCAAAACAGTTGGGCCATTTTGCATTCCCACCAGCCAATAGGAGAACTCTAGTTGCTTCACATCTTCATCAACACATGATATGGTCATGTGTTTAATTTTGAAATTTTAGGTATTCTAGTAGGTGTGTAGAAATAACTCATTGTTAAAATTTGCTTTTACTTAATGACTACTGATGTTGGTCATCTTTTCATGTACTTTTTGGCCATCTGTGTATTTTCTTTGGTGAACTGTTTGTTCAAATCTTGTGTCCATTTTAAAAACTGGGGTGGTTACATTCTGACTACTGAATTGCAAGAGTTATTTTTAATACATTTTGGATACAAATCATTTATCAGATACATATTTTGCAAATATTTTCTCTTGTAGCTTGTCTTTTCTCTTTCTTAATATATTTTTAGGAGTAGAAGCTTTTTTTTATTTGGGTAAAGTTCAGTTTATCAGATTTTTCTTTTATGGTTCCTGCTTTGTGTGTTTTCTTCTTGAAGTTTAATAGTTTTATCTCTTAGGTTTAGGACTATAATCTATTTTGAGTTAGTTTTTGTATATAGTTTAAGATAAGGGTTGAATTTATTTTTTTCTCATATGGATGTCCAGTTGTACTAGTACCATTTGTTGAGACAAATGTCCTTTCCCTATTGAATTATTCTGACACCTTTATCACAGATCAATTGACCATATATGAGTGGGTCCTAGT
The DNA here is from genome assembly GCF_011762595.2 of Tursiops truncatus. NCBI lineage: Eukaryota > Metazoa > Chordata > Mammalia > Artiodactyla > Delphinidae > Tursiops > Tursiops truncatus. The sequence goes on along the minus strand of NC_047036.1, from coordinate 119,204,357 downwards.
TCTAGATTCTCCTGTCTGTTCCAGTGATCTATATGTCATTCCAAAGAAAATATCATCTTGCTTTCCTGCATTTAAACATTAGTTGTATTTTGTTTGTCTTTATCTAAAATCTTCTTGAGCCTTTCACATCCTCCATCTCCATTACATCTTTGAGGAAGTTGTTCATGTAAGTATACTATCCTCTGTGTAAATTAAGACTTCGTTTTATTTATCCTACAGGCAATTCTTGCAAGGCTAGATTTAATACTTGGCAATTTGATAAGCAAATCTGCTTATCAATTTTTTTCTGATTATAAAAGTTGTACCTCTTAAAAACTTTAAACACCTTCCATATCTAGTGCCTAAGAATCCAGAGTACTTACAGCCACTTCTGTTCTGAGATCCAAAAGCTACTGCTGTCTCAAGTCCCTGTCTTAGGAGAACCTGCCTGAAGCATCCCTATAAGCAAAGATGACAGTGGGAAGAGCAGACAGGAAGATGAGCATCCATCTGTGGTCTCCATTCTCTGGCAAGTCCAGATTGTGGTTAATAGTGACCTTACTAGTTCCCAGAAGGATCAATCCTTCATCCAAGCAGTCTACTCTCTCCCAGTCCTGGTCATCATTTGTCTGCTCCTCTTTACTGGTGGCTAAAATTGGAAGTATACAACGTGCATGACTCTGCTGCTTCCACAAGACTAGTCTTCAAACCTTGGGGCTGTTTCTGCAAGCCTTTAGGTCTTAGAAGTTGTCATGAAAAATATCTATTACTTTAGGGTTTCTTAGGGAAGAAGCTCTTGCTTGCTTTTATTTATGCTGTGCTGTGAAAGGGTGTGAGAAATGAAGGTCCCAGAGGAGTCAGAAGGATGGTTCATGGCTGGATCAGATATCAGTGGCATTCTACTGTAACTTGGTGCTTTAAAGCATCGCAATTTAATACCTTCCATGTGTTCTCTATAGCACCAACCTTACTTTAAACATTAGTAAAACAAACAAAAACTAAAATCAAAACAAAACCGGAAAAAGTTACAGGATAAGAAGAGAAAAAATAGCAACACTAAACTTTCATTCCTTCACCACCACTGTGAGAAACTAATAAAGACACACACACATACACACACGAAGAGACAGAAAGGTTCAACAGCACAGAAAATGAGGCTCACAGTGAACATTCTGCCTGTCCCCAGAGGAATATCCACCAGGCAAAGCTCAGGTGAAGCCCGGAGGAAGACCCACCTGGGGGAACAATGTGATAGGCGACGGCCTTTCGCCCACCCTAAAGTATAGCCGAAGCCACCCCAGGGAGGGGTGCCATGCTGCACTGCTCCTACCCAACCAGAGCACAGCTCAGTATCCTGAGATTACAATCCGGGCAGTGAAATGAGACTGGGACAGAAGTGGAGGGGTGTCTGCTTATATAAAGGGAAGTGAATTCAGAAGGGGAAAGTCCTAGAAGAAACATGACAGTGACAAGTGAAGAACCACAGCACACTTCAGATTAACCAGGAAGTAACTCCACTTCTCCCAGAACCATGACCAAATAGCAGAACCAGGAGAAAACTTTTCATGAGTACAGGTAGGTCCACACTAAATGAAAGATTTAAGAGCGCCAGAAAGTTGGATGGAACCACGTACAACAGTGCTCTAATATCATGTGAGAGAAGGATTCTAACAGGACTCAGGAAAACTGCAGCAGAGCAAGGAGAATCTACCCACAGTGAAGTTAACTGCAAAGATTTATAAACGTCTCTGTGTTTAGGTTTAATGAAAAAGAAGATAAAAAAGCTGATAAAATACTTGTTTTCATGAAACACAGAAACCAAAGCACTCTAAAAACACTTCAGAAAGCATCTGTTCTGTATTATAAATAAAATTCAGAAAAATATGGATGTTGTGAAATAAGAAATCAAAGCAAAAAAAGAAACAGACTGAAATAATAAAGGTGATAGCTGAAAGGCAGAAATGAAAAGAGCTAAATAAGTTAGTAAAAACACTGAAAATTCAATTATGCAATTAAAATTTGCATTATAAGCAGCAAAAAAATCAGCCCAAAAGAAATTTAAATAAATGGCATGGATATAGAGTGCAAGTTTTAGAATTTTGCTATAATGCAAAGAATCTAGAGAAAAACAAACATTAAAAGATGAAAAATGAAGACGATTTATTTTTTTAAAGACTGAGAATTGCAGAATAACAAACAGAAAAAGAATCTGTTTTCCTTTAGAAAAATATGTGTGAAAACTCCTTCACTGGACTCCAACATGTATAAGAGAATGACTATATGGTGATATTTAAAGTAGTGGAAAGGGAAAAATTTTCTCCTTACATGGTTATTTGTCAATCAGATAAGTATTTGAGGAAAAGGAGAGTTAGTTTCCTTTTTGCATGAATATATTCCAGATGGATTTTAAGGAAAATAAAAAGGTTTTGTAGTCCTGAAACGGATAAGGTCTTTTAGGGCATAATCCGTATACGAAAAAGACTGACTTCATAAAAGATTTGAATTCATGAAAATTTTAAATATTCATAAGACAAAACAAAAACAAAAGTACCATAAATAAAGTTCAAGATGATAATCTGAAAAAAAATACTGGTAACATAGCCTCCATACCTAAAACGGTTTTAAATTCAAAAGATGAATACATCAATAGAAAAATAGGGAAAGAACACAAACAGGCAATTCATGAAAGAATAAAAACTGGCAAAAAACATAGGAAAAATGGTCAGCTTCCACCAGAATTATTTTCAAAAAGTACTTACAATTTAAATGCAAAAAAGTAATAGAGTATGGCAAGGATGTGTGTGGTAAAGGATACTCACCTCAGACTTTGCTGACAGCAAATTTGGGAATATCAATTAAAGGCCTTGAAAACATGTACATACCTTGACCCAGCAATTCAACATCTTAAAATAAACCCTAAGGAAATAATTAAATATGCATATAAAAATTAAAAATAGGGACTTCCCTAGTGGCACAGTGGTTAAGAATCCACCTGCCAATGCAGGGGACATGGGTTCAAGCCCTGGTCTGGGAAGATCCCACATGCCACGGAGCAACTAAGCCATGCACCACAATTACTGAGCCCGCACGCCACAACTACTGAAGCCCACGCGCCTAGAGCCCGTGCTCCGCAACAAGAGAAGCCACCGCAAAGAGAAGCTCGCGCACTGCAACAAAGAGTAGCCCCTGCATGGCAACGAAGACCCAACACAGCCAAAAATAAATAAATTTATTAAAAAAATTAAAAATAACAACAGCTAACATTTAGTGACTAACATGTGGAGGCTCTGGACTCAGCAACCCACATGCATCTTTTCATTTAATCCTTCCATTATTACAGAGGCAGAGGCTATTACTACAGATAATGAGATAGAAGACTAGACGGGCTTAAATAATTTGTGTAAAGTCAAATGGACAAGCAGTTTAATTATAACTTGCTTAACTCCAGAATGTACACTCTAAACCTCTGCTATCCTGTCCCATGGGGATGTTCACCTGAGTGCTTTCTAGAATGATGAAGAACTGAAATCAGTCTATGGATCTGGGAATAGGGGGCTGACCTACACAATACATGACCCAAAAAAGTCGCACTTTAGAGGAACCTGAGTAACATAAAATAGACACTGTATTGTTATGTGAAAGAAGACTGCTAAAAGCATTATATATGCACAGTGTGATTCCAATTTGTATTTTTTATGTTATATGATAGAATATTGTATTTAAAAGGTGACAGTCATATGATGAAATGGTCAGTAAAGACTGTCTCTGGTCTGCCCGACTTTTATTTTTCTTCTTTCTACTTTTTCTATTTCTCCAAATTTGCTACTATGACCACTCATAACTTTTAATCAGAAAAAGGTATTTAAAAATCTATACGTGGGACTTCCCTGGTGGCACAGTGGTTAAGAATCCGCCTGCCAATGCAGGGGACACGGGTTTGAGCCCTGGTCCAGGAAGATCCCACATGCCGCGGAGCAACTAAGCCCGCGCACCACAACTACTGAGCCCATGTGCCACAACTACTGAAGTCCACGTGCCTAGAGCCTGTGCTCCGCAACAAGAGAAGTCACCGCAAAGAAAAGAGGCTCCCACTTGCCATAACTAGAAAAAGCCCACACAGCAACGAAGACCCAATGTAGCCAAAAATAAATTAATTAATTTTTTAAAAATCCCTTATAAAAAACTATACAGGGAGAGACAGACATGTACTGAACATGCATAGACAGAACTGTCTGTATTTTTTAAATGTTGAGCTAAACTTTAGAAAGATTTATCTTTACTTAACATACCGGGGGAGAAAAAGTAAACAAACAAACAGTACACACATGGAAGCCACGCTATTTCTAGGAATCTACAAGTCTTCCTCCTCTTCACTCTTCAAAGACTAATGACCTCTGTTGCCAGGAGGAAGGGATGAGGGGCAGCACTTGGTATGACACTAGCAGGAAGCCACACCGCATATGCTATGAGAAATTCTGGCAAGCTTTCTTAAGGAATCCTAATCAGCAAAATACGATGTTCTCATAGTCTGGCTCTTCTATTCTTCCTCCTACCTACAGTCCCCCAATGTATCAAGAGTACACAAAGCCAACTCCGAGTGATCAAAGGAAACCTCTGGTTTTACTTAATTCTAACTCATATTTTCAGTAATAAAAATGCACTATTCCATTTCTGAGAGACTGACCAATAATCCAAAATCTTAGTACCTGGTACATAATAGGGCATCCAGTGAATATAGAACCCAGAATAGGGAATGAATGGTTCACACTCAACCCAGCCATGTCAGGGAGAGGCTTTGGAGTATAGGAGCCATATTTTTTACACTCTTGGCTAACCCAGTATAGGACAAGTACCAAAAACTGATGAAGATGAGAGCATGTTCACAAAGGGGAAAGGAGACAGGGCTCTGCCTTCAGGTCTGGAGTTTCTCTGACCTAATGGGTGATCCCTCAATTCCAAGATCTCACGTTTAACTTAATTGATCCCTCAATTCCAAGATCTCATGTTTAACTATCTCATGTTTAACTTAATTGATAGTAAGAATCCCAGATACCATTCTCAACACTTCTGATTAGATCTTGCACTGTGGTCATCTCTCAACTCTGGTTGAACCTCAGTTTGGGATCCAGTCTATCTGTAATGTCCTCCTGGCAGAGACAGCTGGCCTTGTGACTTTTCAGCTGCTGGTTTTTATTTCTCATGACATTTCTGAGATGTTCATGATTATTTTGTCTGTCCCTAGGAAAACTGAGGAAGAGAACAGGACAAATATCTTGTTCAAAGGTCACTAAGGGAAGTGATAAAAACAAGATCTTTTCATACCACTCTTTGCTTAGCACAAATGAGCTAAGATGGTTCTTTTTTAAATTAGCAAACCCGTCTAAAATGTCGTATTTCTTTTCATTAGTGTCACCTTACATAATCATCTGCTGCCTCTGAAATCTCTCTGCCCCTTCGACTCCCCTGTACCTAGTTGGTTACAAAGTCCCACTGATTCTCTTTCTCCAGTCATTTTGAGCCTGTCCTTTTTTCCTGACCTCAGAGCAGCTATCTGGCTCAGCCATTGATCAGGTATGCTCTGCCTAATCTATACCAACTGTCTTCTTCCTCCATATGATTCCATGATCAGATGTGTGCTCCACATTGCTGCCAGCATTATCCTCCTAAAACTAGCATCTGATAGAGTTACACCTATGTTGGACATACTTTTTTTAAAAAATCACCCAGTAGCATTATTTCAGAAAAGCACTCCTCTATCATTCTATTAATAATCCTGCTCAGTCCCCAGGGTTCTATGGACTAAACCCTCACACACCCTACTTGCCCCCCACCCACCAACCTCCTAGAGGTGGCATGGGATCACCAGAGACAGGCACAGGATCCAGGCCATCGGGATCAATCTTCTGTACGTCATGTGACTGGCCTGAGACTGTGAAATGAATCATGTGAATGGCCCCCACATGGACCAATCGAAGTCCACCCTGGGACCTTCTGTCGAAACCATCAAGAAAGACACGCTTCTTTCAGTGATACAAGCTTCAAGGACCACTGAGGCTGGATTATCTGGGACCTTCCCACAGAGAATATAGTCAATATGAAGACAAGTAGAGCTTACAAATAATGAGAAGCCAGAAGAAAGGAGTGGGAAAGCCTCCAACAAATGTGGAGTCACCAGACCCCGCCATGCTTCTGCCATCTTGGACTCACCAGTAATGTGAACAAATAAATGACTATTCTGAATTGTCTTCTTGACACTTTTGTGTAAAAAGAGTACTAACACATACAACTCCACTACTTTGAAATTTTAATAGCATCTTACTTCCAACAGAGGAAAAAAAACCCGAACTCCTTAGCACAGTATTCAAGTTCCTCAACCAAAGGGGCCATTTCAGCTTTTCAGCTTTCACTCTCCTGTTGCAGCCTCAAGTACTTTCAAATATTAAAATACTACTACTACTAGTGAAATCAATACTCTTGGTTCATGACATGTCCTGAATCTGAATTATTCTTCTGTTCTCTCCTTCACTACTCCGTCTTCTAGATCCAGCTCCCACTGGGTGCCAACATCATATTTTACGTTACAGTTTTCACATACATGCATAACTCCCCCTACCTGGATACTCTGCAAACAAAGAATGACTCTTTCTAAAGTTTCATCTCTAGCACCTGACAATCTGCTTCAGAGAGCAGACACTCCACAAATGTTTGCAGCTCTGATTGGAAATGAACGACTGAGGACTGATACCTGTTAGACTGTTCATTCTTTCTTACGTTAGAAGTTTTCAAAAATTAACCATATCACTGTACAACGCAGCAACAGCACTCTTGGGCATTTATCCCACAGAAACAAATTAATCTTCATACAAAAACCTGTACACAGTGTTTACAGCAGCATTATTCACCCCCAGACTAGAAATAACCCAGCTGTCCTTCATAGGGTGAATGGCTAAACAAACTGATCTCACTGCAACTACCATACATGAGACTTTTGCTTACAAGAGGCAAGTAGCTCTCTCAAAAAGGGACAGTTTTTCTGATCAACATGAGAGATGAGATTTCTATACATATGAAAATTATTTTCAGAAACTGGGATGGCAAAAAAAAAAAAAAAAATACTAACAAAGAGCAGTGTCCCTGCCCAAAACACTGAGCGGGGACCCTGAGCGACAGTCTCTCTCTAACACTGCGTGGCTAGGCTTCCATGGGGATGAGTAACAGCCAGGGACCTGTGAAATCTGATCTGTTTGCCATTTAGATCCACGTGACTCACCGAGGCTGCCTGCATTCATATCTAAAAATACAGGAAATGTGCAGCCTAGGCAAATTTGGCTCATTGGCTCATGGGTTTTTGATTCAAATGCTGCACATTTACAGACAGTGGTTGTATATTTATACCAGCCAGCTGCAAAGGAGCTTCTGCTGCTCAAATGACAGAGACTAGGTGGGAATCTAGAAGCAAAGAGGATCAGAAGACTTATCTGCTGCTACACATTTTATCTGGGAGTCATGGGATGACACCTCCTCAGTCACTAGGAACATGAGATCTGAGGTCCTCTGCAGGCTAGAAGGACTGAGCTTCCTTGGGCCATGGGTGTGCCCCATGAAGTGCCGGTCTCCAAAGAGGACAGAGGGAGTCATGAGCTATTAAAGACAGAGTAGGGTGTGGCGGTCACATGAGTGGCGGAGCGCTACTTGGACTGGTGGTAACCAGGTCCACAGAGAGGGTGTGGAGCCTTGGACTGGCCATTTTTTGTTTTGTCCAATTCCATGCAATGTCTCTTCCAGTAATGCCCATGGCCATGACCGCTGGTGAGTGGGTCAGTTGGTTTCTGGGATTTACCTCTTGGACACCCAGATTCCTTCTCAAGAGGCTCCCCCTTCAACCGTTGGGAACTGCCTGGCAGAGCCACTGCACTCACCCATCAGGATACTCAGCAGCTTCTGCACTCTGGAATTGACCCCCACGATTCGGTAGAGCCCTTGCTCATTGATCCCTGAGAAGAGAAACAGTGATGATTTAATTAGAGGCATGTCAGAACACAAGTCAGGCCAACCCAGCCAAATGCACTTTTTTTCATTTTCTCGGGCCTTCTAAAAGCTGCTCTAATTAAAGTCCCCTGTCACTCAGCTCTGCTCTTAGCGAAGGAGTGGGATTTGGTACAACTGTCTAGGATTTCATGGATGTGCTGCACACTTCAGCCCTCGTATTAGTTCAGTCATCAGAGGGGCAGGAAACCTCCCTCTTCTCTTGCCAAGGCAGCATCTGAAGAGTTTTGAAAGATGCTAAATATATACTTTTAAACATATCATATTTAACCAGTTTTTTAATTTAAAAAGACAAAAATGAAATGATAAAAAAAATTTTCATACTACAGAAAAGGATGAACACTTTACAAATTACTTTCACATAGAGAAGGCAAATATTGAGGTGCTGGGGCATTTTTAATTTTTGACAATATTAGCCAAAACTGAGAAATTAGAAAATCCATTCATTTGTGGTGCAAATACTCTTCATAAAGAAAAAAGAGGGGCTTCCCTCATGGCGCAGTGGTTGAGAGTCCGCCTGCCGATGCAGGGGACACGGGTTCGTGCCCCGGTCCGGGAAGATCCCACGTGCCACGGAGCGACTGGGCCCATGAGCCATGGCCGCTAGGCCTGCGCATCCGGAGCCTGTGCTCCGCAACAGGAGAGGCCACAACAGTGAGAGGCCCGCGTACCACAAAAAAAAAAAAGAAAAAAGTGGGTCACCTTTCCTAAACCCAAGAAAACGTTCAAATAGGCTGAAAGGGGTTTACCTTCAAACACCCAAACAAAGAACCAAAACTAACCCGCCTCAGTACTTTGTTCATTTAACTGCAAGGATTAGATCATCACTGTATCATTTACATTCAGACCAACTGATATGAAATGACTTTTCTCCTGCTGGTCCTAAGCCCATCATATCTGACACCTCTCAACTAACTGGTCTCTTGCTGCTTCTTATTCCCCTGATGTCCATTCTCCACCCAGTACCCAAAATGACCTTCTCAAAGTATCAATCAGTTCAAACCATCTCTTTTCTTAAAAACCTTCCAATGGCCTCCCATTGCATCTGGATCACAATCAGAACTTACCGCGGCCCGTAAGGCCCTACATGGTTGAGCACAGGCCCACCTCTGACTGCTTTATCAACCACCTTCATGCTGCTCCAGCATGAAGCAGCCTTCCTGTTACTCCAATATACAAAGCTCATGCCTCCAAACCTCAGCCTCTGAACAAGATTCCCTCTACCTGTAACACTCTTCTCCCAGCTCTTTTCATCATTCAGGTCTCAGCTTACATGCAACCTCTTCAATAGAAAGCATCCCAATGACCAACACTATTGGCCACTGCCTTACCCAGTTGTCTTTTCTTTATAGTAGTTAACAGTATCTGAAATCATCTTTCTTATTTGGTTTCTTGTTTGTCTTCCCCCACAACTACCATGTAAACTTTAAGTACAGTGATTCTGTCTTCTTTACCGTTATATCCCCAGCACCTAGATCAGTCTACAGTACAGGACAGAATGAATAAAACATTCGTCAGTTTGGGGTCAAAACAAAATTTCCTGGAATAAACTTGGGAAAAGGCTGATTCTGCAGTGTCTTCAACAAGACCTCTACAAAAGTGGAACTGATAAACAAAAGGAAGTGGTCTGGAATGAGAGGATTTTACAGTTCAAATGGATTGTAAAAGCATGTACATCAGGACTTTCCTGGTGGTCCAGTGGTAAAGAATCTGCCTTCAATGCAGGGGACATGGGTTCGATCCCTGGTAGGGGAACTAAGATTCCGCATGTGGCGGGGCAACTAAGCCCTCGCGCTACAACTACTGAGCTCATGGACTCAAGGGAGTCCACGTGCCACAAACTACAGAGCCCATGCACCCTGGAGACTGGGCACCACACCTAGAGAGAGAACCCACATGTCACAACTAGAGAGAAGCCTGCGTGCTGCAACCAAGACCCGACGCAGCTGAAAAAAAAAGAAAAAAAAAAAAGCATGTACATCACCCTGCCTGCTTCACCGGCTAGGAGACCCTGGGTCTCCTAAGGGATGGGCCCCAAGTTACTGAGTAGCAGAACCATTATTCATTCATGGGGTGGCTTGAAGGGCTTATCCTTTCTGAAACATCTCTACTTCTTTTGTCCTTGTGCTTTCCTGGAGCTTGACACACTCCCAGCTCCTGCTGGATGATTAATGGACCTCAGAGAGTACGGGAAGTCTGTTCACCTCTGGTCACCACCAATATGTGTGTACATACACGTACTGCAGTAGGGAGACAACCCACTTCCTTCCAAGCATTTATGCAAAAATGGCATTTAACACACACGGTCCTCGATTCCTCTTTGTGCTAAATGAAAACTTCTCTAGCTGTTAAAATACATCATGTTCATCCTCATTTTAGAGGGGGAGGGGACGAGGAGGCAGAGGCTAAGAGACCAGACCAAGTGGTGACCCTCTTCTTCCTCTACTGCTTATTGCACATATTTTCTGGTTTTATATGAGAAAAAGTCATCCTCCTGAGCTATGCGTTTGCATTTATCACACAGATTCTGTGAAGGATTTTAAATGATTAGGTGGCCCTCTTGGTTTTGGCGGCTGAGAACTGAGAGACTAAGCGGTCAGCCCACCTCCGGCATGTACGTGAACTTCATCGTAGAGGGGAAGGGACTTCTGTTTTGAACTCATTTTTAGCTCCATTTTTATGCCTTTACCTTTGTTAAGCCTGTACCTCTGATTTCTCATTCTTTTCTTTTAAAATGATGAGCAAAAATCAACTGGCTGTTGAAAAATTACCTTAGTAATATACACTTAAAAAAATGTAGAAACTGCAGTTATGGAAAATAGACAAATCCATGGAAGATAGTGAAAACCAGCAGAGACACCCACTGACAACCTGTGCAGGTATGATCTCTCCCCTCCCCGCTATCCCCAGAACCCGTTCAGAGTGGGCAGGCTGGTTCGTAACTTGCATTTTTCACTTGATATATAATAATGAAAATCTTGGATTTCAATAAATGTATTTCCACTGCATTTTTAGTGATTCAGTGTTTCACCGCATGCATGGAGCACACTGTTGATGTAACCAATTTTTGAGACATTTGGCCAGTTTTTGATTTTTTTACCTTAACACCATAGCATAAACATCTTTGTGGCTCAAGTTGGCCCATGACCTTATTTCCTCAAGATCAGTTCCCAGAAATCTCGCCTACTACTTTACATTCTCTGCCTATATTTTACGTATCTTTGCAAGCTACCTTAACTCTTCATTGAAGGAAGGTATAGCAGAAATAAGGAAACATCTATAAGAATGTTAGCACACATTAAAATAATTACCTAGGAAAGAATACTTTTTGACTAGATACCTAGGAATAGAACTTATAAGGGTATTTTTTTTTCTTCCCCTCTACTCAGTGCTTCATAGCCTTTACAAACATGCTTATACTTCTGAACTGGCATATTTCTGTTTTAAAAGACAGAACTTCCTCAAACAAATAAAAAGGGCTGGAGGGTTGAGAGGCTGTAGAGTAAGTAAGATTCCCATCTTTGACAATGGTTCAAATCAAATCCAGTGGAAAGACAGTGATCAGCTTTTCTCTGCGTACAACAGACAGTGCATTCAAAGCTCAAAACTGCCGGAACTGAGGAATCCCCTCTGCGGCGATCTTTGCGGAGGGGATGGAGATCACGGGGATGAACCAGCTTCCCTGACCTCAAAGCGCTGTTCCTACGGACCCAGGAAAGGTCAGTGTTTGACAGGCAGGGCCTGACCACAGCACCACGGCAGGAAAACAGGGGCCTGACCCCTTCTCCCTACCCAGATAGTGCCCAGGGCAGGGTTCCTAACCTGGGGTCTACAGACCCCCAGTGGCCCACTAGAGAATTCAGGGTGTCCATCAACTTCCATAGGAAAACAACCACACCTTTATTTCCACTAATCTATAACTGAAATTAAACATTTCCTTCCACTGCAATATAAGCAACAAATCACAGCGTTAGCAGTACCTGCAACTTGGTCAGAAACCACAGATATTTTCCGAACACGTTACCGTTGTTACAGATACCCTGAACTATCACTATTTCTGAATTATGCTAGTTATCAGACCCACCACTGTAACTGAAAGTGTTAGCAAAGAAACACATATATTATTATATCACAACCATGGTTTTAGTATTTTAACTGAATTTCAGTAACTGGATTCCTTATAATCCTATGTATTTGATAAGCATGCATTTAAAACAATCTTCTGATCAGCCGAAGAGGCTGACAACTAAATCAGTTGAGAGCCTCTGCACTACAGAGCAACAGGCCTTGTGGAAACACACCGCCAATGGCATTTGGAGAGTTAATGAGTCACTTGAAATTGGGAAACAGCAGGTAGCAGGTCTGCCACCTCACCAGATGTGTAACCTTCACTGAGAATAATGCCATCTGTTTAACTACTTTACCTCTGGTTTCCACAGCGTGGATGCATTTCCTGATGATGCTGAAGCCAATGCTGTCCAACTGTGCAGCTGAAAGAGGAAGAAAGGGGCAGTCAAGTTGCTAGCCGTGCACACCAACCCCGGAACAGTGCTTGACCAACCCAGAATGACTCAGTCCCATGGTGTGGCCATGTAGCCTTTTCATTTTTTCCACTGAAAGTACAGGAATGATTCAAAATGTAAAACTGCTGGCATTCATGAGGAGCTTACCATATGCCAGGTACAGTGCTAAGTACCATTTTGCACATACTATCTCATTTAATCTTCATGGTAACTCTCTGCAAGGTTATCCTCTATTTACAGCTGACGCAACTGCAGCACAGTGATGAGCACTTTACTGAAGGAATAACTAAGCAAACTTTAACTTGTTTTGTTATTATCAGGAGCTGTAGGACTAACTGCTTGTTGGTCTCCTTCAAAAAGCATAAAGTAAATGCTCGATAAATGTCAGGTAAGTGCTCCACAGAGCTCACCTTGTTTAATCCTAGCAAGTCCTCTAGGTTGAGTCCCAAATTACACATGAAGAAACTGAGATTTGGCAAAGCTAAATATCTTGACCAAAGTTGCAGAGTTAATATGTGGGAGACTTGTTCCAGAGCCTGTACAACCTTAACTGCCTTAAAAGTGACTGAAAAATAAAATAAAAGTAAACATTAAAATAAAAAGTGACTCTGAGTTAAAGAGAGGAATAAAATTCTGCTCAGATGACTAGAAAAAAGGAAAAGTGACCAGGAGGAAAATCAAAATAGCCAAGGACAAAGAAGTTATCTAAGGAAAAAGCAATAAGGCAGAAGAGCCATCCTCTGTGTGGTAAATCAGCAGGCGGTGACAGGTTCTCCATCTGCTCCAAAACCCCCTAATGTCACTCAGAAAATAAATGGCAAATAGCAGCAACTTTTTCCACAGCATAGAACCAACTGCCCACTTGGCAACAGGGCTGGAAACCCACCAAAATTCATCCCCATGCTTTGGTTACCCAATGATTAGACGTGGGTGGTAATCTTCAAGAATGGGTTCATCTTTGACCTCCTTAAGACATCAGGACAAGACATTCTACAAACCAGTGTTCCAAGTGGAAAAGGGAACGGCAGAAAGGAGGAAGGTATTTATAAACATTTGTCATCATCCCAGGGCAAGAAATAAACTTGTAAAATATGAGAACTGAGCTGAACTTGAACTCAGCTTGGATCTAACCCAAATGGAATCTCTCCAATTCTTAATATATACGGGTGAATGTAGGTCCAATGAAGAAAATAATCCTTTAAAAAAATCACTGAAAATTCCCCAAATCAAATTAAAAAGGAATTCTAATTTCCCCAAACTTCTCTTCCCAAAGCGAATCAGCTCTTGCTCTTACATGTGTACTTATCACTTGGTGGTACTTATTAATAAATATACTTGGCCTCTAGGATGGTAAGTAAAGTACCAGACAGGGAGGAAAACAATGTTCTTCTTCCTGGAGACCACCTGCTATACAAACCATTGTTCTTATACCCTTAAAGCTATAAGGAGCCTACTAACTCAATCCCTTGCTTCTTCTAGTATGAACCAAGTGTTTACTCTGCAAATCGGTTGTATCAAGCTTTCTGACTCAGATCGAGATCACTCTTCCAAATGAAATTCAACTCATACCACAGACTTTTCCCAAATTTTATAACAAACTATAATACACAGCCTAAAAATCTGTTGGAATCTAGGCAAGATTTTTTTTAAATAACGACCTTATTGAGATATAATTCACATATTGTAAGGGTCACTCATTTAAAGCTTACAATTCATTAATTTCTAGTATATTTACAAATATATAGATCACCACTCTCTACATAACATTTTCATCATTCCCCCATGAAAAACCTCATACATGTTAGCAGTAACTCCCTATTTCCCCCACTCCCTCAGCTCCTAGAAACCACAAATCCACCTTCTGTCTCTATAGACTCGCCTACTCTGGACATTTCATATAAATGCAACCATATGATACACTGTCTTTTGTATCTAGTTTCTTTCACTTAGTATAATGTTTTCCAGATTCCTCTATGTTGTAGCATTAATACACTTCATTCCTTTTTATGACTAAATAATATTCCATTGTCTGGATATACCCCATTCCATTTACCCATTCATCAGCTGTTGGTTTCTGCTTTTTGCCTATTATGAATAATGCTACTAGAAACACCCACATACAAATCTTTGTGTGGACGTATATTTTCATTTCTCTTCAGTATGTACCCAGGAGTGGAAGTGCTAGGTTATATGGTAACTCTATGCTTAACTTTTTGAGGAAATGCCAAACCACCTTCTAAAGCACTGGACCATTTTACATTCCCACCAGCAACATATGAAGGTTCTCCACATCCTTGCCAACATCTGTTATTGTCTTTTTTATTACTGCCGTTCTGGTGCGTGTGAAATGGTACCTCATTGTGGTTTTGACTTGCATTTCCCTAATGACTAATGATGTTGGGCACCTTTTCATGTGTAGGGGAGAATTTTCATTCCTTTATACAACAGTCAGAACAGAGCCTACTGGCAAGTATTTGTTAGAGGGAAAATTACTTTCTATACTAAAGGAGGTTTCCCAAATGTCCATAATGTGATTCAATAGTCAGTTGAAGCCTTTTGGTTCTTCTTTTGAGATGTGCTTAAGAGGATCCTTGCATAGGAATGATAGTCAAAGAAGTTTGGGAGATTAAGAACTGCAGTTGTGGACAGTGCTCTGGGGAGCTGCTGAGACAGATTCCAAATTTGGAAATTTTAAGAGTAGGTTTGTGAACATGGTCTTGTTCTAGGCATTGATGAACTTCTGTTCTGGACAAAGAGTATTTTGCTTCCTTACCCTGTGAACATGGGTAAAAGTTTTGAAAAACTGGAAATAACCTGGCAGCTGACAGTGATGACCCCAGTGGCCAGAAGATATGTGCTCATAAAGCCACCAGCCCAACTAGCAGAAGAAATACGGACAAAGCTAGATATAACCCTGTAGAGACAAATCAGTCCTTGACCTTTCCTCATGGAACTGTGGGAAGCTGGATTCTTTTCTAGGTAAGTAACTGCTAATGGAAGAGAACACAATGGAACCTCCCACGTATATCCAGAAAGAAACTAAATTCCACTAACCTACATTAACTACAATTACTTATTTTGGAAAATGACAAAGCAACCCCCCGCGCTCCCCCCACAAATCTCTGAATAAATGTTCCTTCTTTGGTTTTCCCAACATTAGAAGTTCTCCATTTTGTTTTATACCAGCAAACCCCTTTTCTTGAACTAAATCTTACACAGATGCTACACATAAAGGCCTTCCACATTACACATGTAACAGTATTTATTAGTATATATTAGTTGTCTAAGTCCAAATACATATAACAAATTCACATACTGCAAAGTCAAACGCTAAGAGCGCAAGGTAACTCTCTATTAGCCTCTGATGTGTTCAAGTCGCGTACTGATAATGATTGCAGTTTTGTAAACAAAACTGTGTTAAGAAATGGAATTCATATCAAACAACAGTTCCCAATAAGGAACTCAGGAAATACAGTTTACCTATCATTATTCCAAATCTCTGAACTGGAACTGGTATAAATTATTACACTGCCCCCTGCACTAGCACTTCCCTGTATCTCTCTGTCTCTGGTACCCCTCCACCACACACGCACACAGGCACACGCACACGCCCACGCACGTACACAGGTTTGACTGCTACTCTCATCAACCTGAGTTTCCTGCTGATGTTATGATTAGGTTACTAATGATGAACAACTGTTTTCTCATTTATCATGTACCGAGTACCCCTGATGTGATAGGGACTACAGTGCATCCATACCCAGATCATTAGTCCTGATCTCTGTCCAGCAGGTACATAATCTAAGTTAATTGAGATCTCCTACTTGGAAAATCCAGTTTCCACTAAAAGGTTTAGAACGCCACCACCACCAAGCAGAGTTTGCTAATGACAGAAAAAGTCTGAGCAGCCCGCCAGATGGAAGCGGCTGTCCTTAATCCCTTCAAGCAGGTGATTCAGCTCTTTTACTGAGCCCAGGCTCAGAAAAGGTCAGGGATTTATTTGCAATTGCTGTATCCTTATAATCTCCAGAAATAATCTCTCATCAAATATCTACTTGCATTATTCCCTTAATTTGACTGCTGATGAATTGTTGCAGGGCCGGTGGCTCCCAGGCCTGACACCCACCGTCTGGCAGTTAAGGCTTGGACCAGCTTACCTTCCTGACTCGCCCTCGAGTTCACCTCTGCCCAGGTTTACGCACAGCGCAGGCCAAACAGTTGTCGTATAATGAATGTTCACAGAGCTCGCACCAAACACCCAGGCTGACCCACCAAGTTAGAAAAGGGTCATCCTCTTAAGTGTCATGTCAACTTTTGAAGCATTATTTGTCTGCTTTTAGAGAAAGGAAAGGGCCAGGGTCACACAAACCTATTTTCTCAAAGCTCTCTGGAGAACAGGAGGACATGAGACAGGTGGTTTGACTCTCAGCCAACCTGGAGAATATTCGGGCTGAAGTGGGAGGAGGATGCCTGGCCGACCTTTGGGGTTTATGTTTATCATGCCCAGGGTACGCACTCAGACAGGAAGGAGGCAGGTTAAATTCAGGAACTGACTGTCTTACTGCAATGGGCTTAAAACAACAACATACTGTAAGGTTCAGTCAAATTGTTTAAAAGAAGGAAGCTGGTGGGCCAGGTACACACAGGATTTTAGCATAACCTTCAATGCCCTGTTCTGTAGCTTCTAGTACCTCACACTACCTCATCTGACACTGCCTGGCCTTAAAAAAAAAACAAAACAAACAAAAAAGCCCCAAAGAGGTATATGGGTGATGGTAGAGGGTGAGAACTCCAATGAAATCGTGAGCCTCACCCTCAGCACTCCCCTTCTTTCTCACCCCCCATATCCAAATGATCACCTCAGTTTTACCTCCTACTGAGTCTCAATTGTATCTAGTTCTCTCTGCCTTCACCACACCCACCCTGGTCCTGGACCAGGTCCTGGTTATCTGCTACCAGGATGGTTGCAAGGCCCTCCTAACTGGTCTCTTCACACCTCCTCTGGCTCCCTCCAAGCTGCCCTCCACCCCGCAGCACCCATGACCTTGACAAAACCAGACCACATCACCTCTCTGCTTAAACACTCAGTGACACCCCACTGCTCTTGGGACGATAACCCCAGCCCTTAACATGGCCCACACAGCCCTGCATGGTCTGGCCCCAGCCTCATCTCAGTCCCTCCCCTATGTCTCAGCATCCCAACCACACTGGCTTCCTCTCCGAGTATCCAACTGACCACGCTTTCTCCTCAGCCTTTGCACAAGCTGTGGATTTCACCTGGGAGCCCCTTGGCCCAAATAACTCAGAATTCTCAGGTCTCCCCCATCAAGTATCATCTCCTCAAAAAAGCCTCTCTGAGCCCTCCACCTGGATTAATGCCTCCATCATGCACTTGGATATAATGCCATCAACCTCTCTTTCAGAGTATGCAGCACAATTACAGGTTTACCTTTATTAGTATAATGCTGGGAATTCCCTGGCAGTCCAGTGGTTAGAACTCTGCGCTTTCACTGCCAAGTGCCCAGGTTCAATCCCTGGTTGGGGAACTAAGATCCCACAAGCTGCATGGTATGGCATGAATGAATGAATGAATGAATGAACGGTATGATCCTGCAAAATTGTCTGTCTACCAAACCAGATATGCGTTCATAAAGGCAATGGTCCATGTATAACTTTACTTATTTATTTTATTCACTACTATATCTCTGTCTTTCACTGTCCCCTATAGTGCTAGAAATGAAGTGGAAGCCTGTAACTTTTCATTTGGTGTAATTTTTCATTTTGGATGCAAGGATAGGTAAATTGGTGACTGAATGGCAGGAAGAGTTGCTGAGGGGCAGCGTCTTAGAGTCAAAATTACCTTTCAAACTTCAACTGATGTACACCCTATGAAAGTAGATGAGTTAAGTAAGCTTCTGGTCCTCAGCTAGTCCATCTTTTGTGAGGATACAGAGGTTAAATAAAGAAATGAATGGCTTAATCTAACCGCTTCCTTCCTTCCTGTATCAGTACAAAGAGGTATTACCACCAAGCAGTACAGCCCCAAGAATCAGTCCTAGAGAAGGGAAAAACGAAAGCTGTGCAAGCCAAGACATGGAATAGAAGAGATAAAACCAAGTTTAGGTTTCCTGGACACTCTGAGAAATCTTTTGCTTGCCCACTGAGGCATCACTAGCACTGTGCTGCGTGTGGTATGAAACTAGGCTGGCTACTTCTTTTCACGTCACACTAACTGAGCCATCTGAACAGTCAGACAGGCCTGAGCATGGAGAAAGCTCTAGAAGACAAGAGCATTCCCCCCTAGAATTTGGTGCTACCCACTCTTCAGGTCCAGGAGCGCCTCTGCTAAAAATTACTGACCTGCTGTCGCCTATCTCCAAATCCTCAGTATTCACAACACCCAGAAACTAGGCAACAAGTGGCCAAATCACCAATTCTGAATAGAAGAGACCTTTCCATATCACAGGTTGACTGATGGACATGTAGTCTGAAAAAATGATGCTTTGGGATATGCCCAAAGTTACCCCATATGTGCATCCCAGAAATTCTAACAGACCTCAGACCTCTCCTCAAAAGGAGAGGAGCTGACCTACATGAATTAGATGGAATTACCACTTTGCTAAAGCTGGTATTTGACAAGTTTTTCCTAGTCTGAAAAACTTCCCTAGGAAATTTATTCAACTTTCCTTTGATCAAAAAACCACCTTTCAAGGGTTTTTTATGGGAGAAATGGAATTTGCTAGAAAGAAAAACAAGAGAACTGAGACGTAAAGGAAGTCACTGCTGTGCTTTTAATATGGATGGATACAGGAGGTTGTCTGGAGTTGCTGAGGGCGGCCCACCATTTTATGGACAGTTCCCGGGGCATGTTCTCACCACAGAAATTTACTCAATTTCCCTACGTGATTTGCTCTTTAAAGCTCGGCCTGCCTCGCTCATTCTGAATTTAATCCATTTCAGCATCATTAAAAGCCATGAAGAAAAACACCCACATTGAATTCTCCCATCTGGAGAAGAGATTTCCAATTGGCTCACACACTCAGAGGGGCTCACACCCTTTCTCCTCAGCATGTGAAGCCCCAGAGTTGCCAGGGCTCCCTGGCTGTGGCCCCTGGAAAACCATCTTCATGAAGCTTCCAGTGGGCCCAGGAAAGGTGTGAGTTCTCTACTTTGGCAGTTACCCAGAGCCAGTTTTTAATCCCAGATCAGCTCCCCAATCCTGTGTCCCATCCCATTCCACTGCCAACTGCCCTATACTCTGCTCCCCAGCGAGGTACTCAGGGAATACGAATGAACTTTAATATTAACTGAAGTCACACAGACAGAAGTGGTATGTACTGGAAAAAGAACAATGAGCTCTAAAGCCAGACAGACCTGGCTTAGAATCCGGCCTCTGCCACCTCTGGCTGGATATGATCTTAGGCGAGAAGCTTCACCTTCCTTACCTGTGTGGTTGGGATAACTCGCAAAGGTCAAATGAAATGCACAGCAACTGAGACTTACTTGATATTCAAAAATGGTCATTAACAGTACTACAATATTAGGATGTAGTCACTACAGCACATCATAATATTTGAATCAAACTTTCCAGTTGATGAAAAACTCTTCATACCCAAGTTCATGTTAACCTTACAATAATCCCATGGGGTACCTATTATTACTATTCTTACTAATAACTTCTTGCTGTGTTTCCACACAAATTAAGTATGATGAAGGACAATACATTAGCGTTTATGGAATAAGTTAATAAATTATAGCTTACTTGATTTTTCCAGTATATCTGTTAAGTTTTTATGATGAGAAAAGCCAGGCTCATGATGTTAAAGTGGTACCAACAATGATGATGGCAGTAGTAACATTTACTGAGCACACAGCATTGCTCTGGGCGAAGCACTTAATTGCATCATATCATCATCATCACCATCCCTATTTTGTACCAGGAAACCTTGGCTCAAACAAGGCTAAGGAACTTCTACGTGATTACGGCGTTAGTGAGTGGTGGAACCAGGATTCTAACTTGGGCTGACTCCAGGGCTCATCCTCTTCTACTCCCTGCTCTTCCACTGAAGTTCACATAATTAGTCAGAAAAGGACTGGGGCTGGGGTCACATTTTCTGGATTCTGCCCTTTCTACTCCAGTAGCAGTTCCCAAATCTAGCAGACCACAGACTCAGGGGCATGCTTGTTGCAATGCAGATTCTGGGTGCCCTCCCAGAGGCTATGCTTCAGTAGGTGTGAGAATCACACGAGATAACACTGTACTGCACACCAAGCAATTAAAACTATTATCAGTAAAGACAGATACAAACGCTTACTAACTATTAATTAATGGGTAATATCTATTCCACAGTCCCCATCTGATAATAAGGATTCACCAGTGCTATGTACCTCAAAATGTAATGTTGGCTTGTGCCATTGGGGTATATGAAATGATTCTAAGTAGTTCACAAATAAATATTTGCGATAGTTATACACTTATTTTAATAAGCATTATAAATCTATTGGTTTATCACACAAAGCATGATATGTTTTTAAATAAATGTAGTCTAAAAAGAGTGAATTGATTTTAAAAAATAGTAAGTAAATAATATTACAGGTGGCATACGTATATGTTAAAAAAATAACGAAGGTGACAAACAACACATTTGGGAACTACTGTCCTAACTTGTACCACACACCACCTTCAACTTAGCTGAAAGGACAAGACGGGAGGGTACCACATTCTACCAGCAAGCTGTCCTATTTCAATAGTCATCCCTGATTCCTTGCTGTCTTTCACACCCCATATCCAATCTGTTAGCCAGTCCCATCAGTAATAACTTACACCTAGAATCCAACTACTTCTCACCATGTCCATTGCTAATACCTTGGTCCAAGCCACCATCATCTTCTGCCTGGACTGCTCCAATGGCCTCTCAACTGTTTCTCCTTTTGCCCCCTACAGTTTATTCTCTGCCGGCAGGCAGAATCATCTTTTAAAAATATACATTGGCTCATGTCACTCGCCTGATCACAACTCTCCAGGGACTTCTCATGACACTTACACCACAATCCTATCTCCTGACCACAGCCTCACATAGTCCAGCCTACCCAACCACTCTCCCTCTGGCCTCTGCCTTTCTAGTCACAAGGGTCCTTCCTGATACTCCTTGAACACTGCTAGTTCATCCCCTCCGCCGCGGGGGCCTTTGTACGTGCTGGTTCCTCTGCCAGCTCCTGACAGGCCACCCTCCCTCTGTTTGTTCAGGTTTCTCCTCAAATGTCACCTCTTGGGGGAGGCCTCCTCTGCTCCTGGTATCTAAAATAGCCACCTTTCAGGGGAGGGATGGACTGGGAGTTTGGGATGAGTAGATACAAACTATTACATATGGAATGAATGAACAACAAGGTACTATTGTGTAGCACAGGGAACGATGCTCAATATCCTGGGATAAACCATAATGGAAAAGATTAAAAAAAGAATGTGTGTGTGTATATATATATATATATATATATATATATATATATATAAAACTGAGCCACTCTGCTGTACAGCAGAAATTAACACAACATTGTAAATCAAGTATACTTCAATTAAAAATAAATTTAAAATAAAATAAAATAGCCACCCTTCCCTTGTTACTCTCTATTCCTTTGCTCTTACTTCATGGCCCTTCTCTCCGCCTGGAAGCCTCCCTCTGTTTGCTTGCTTACTGTTTGCTGTCTGCTTCTCTCAACAAGGCAGATAAAGTCCCTGCCTGACAGCTTTACTGTAGCTTCAATACACATTTCCTGAATGAAGCAACAAATACAACCCACATTTTCACCAGCAGAGACACCAGAAATCAATAGGTAAAGAAGTCCTCACACTCTAGGAACATCAGTGGGGAGCCGCTGGCTGAACACTGGTACCTTCTAGAGTTCAGGGGCTCTGCAGGGGGAAGCACAAGACCAACAGGACTGACAGGGATCTCATTCATCCCCCGGCCTCTATGCATGAATGCCACCAATCAGAATTTTCTTCCCTAGCTAACCACCTACACAGGAACCTATCTTCTTTTTCATGGTTTCTGGGGACACACATAAAGAAAAAATAAGCTGAGAGGGACTGAGACTAAAGCAAGTAGAATAGGGAGCAGGAGGAGAGATGAAATCCCTGCCTGGCCTGGAATAAACCTGCCAGCTCTCAGCCTGAGTCAACGGAGGCTCGAAGACAGCTGTAAATTGTTCCAGTTCTCAGCCAGACACAGGCAGCCAAAGTGGCTGCGTCCGGGCTCTTGCACAGTACAGGCTGAGGCCTGCAGATCAGCTTGGAGGGGTGGGGTAGGGAGGACTGTTTCCTTGTGGGCTTTTACATCTGCAATCTCCTAGTCCCCCTTAAAATTCCTAATCAGGATAGCAGCGAAGGAGCACAGCTTCACACAAGCCTGGGTAATGCGAACCATCTTAATCAGGACCATTTGTCGCCTACCTGGGACTCTGGACATCTGAGAATGAATTACAGTCCAGTGGCCTCAATTCCTTTCTGCCTTGAGGCCTGGGTGGCTGTGCACTGATTTCTCAACCAATAGAGATCACCGCCAGCTTTCCAAAGGTGGAAGTGTTTCAAGTGGAAAACCAATTGCCTCTGTCCAGCTAGATCCCTTTCCGGCCTCTACCTAACCATCCTCCCATCTTATCTGCCCTAGGAACAGTTTAGCTATTTTTTGATCACAACAAACTCTGAGGCAATAAAAGGCAGGGAAAGAGATCCATTCAGAATCTGAGGCCTAAGAACTGCACCTGGAGTCACCATGAAGTTGTATGACATGGGCATACATCACCTCTCTGACCCTTTTCCTCATCTCGAAGATCAGGCATGGTAGAAATCAAATAAAGCAATGTCTGTGAAGGCACTCTGAGGAACTCTCAGAGAAACTGTCCAGTGTCGGGCTTTCATAAAAATAGCCTCTGGTTTCGGATAACGATGATGTTATTGATAATAACAGCAGAGGGCAACATTTAATGACTGCTTAGAATACCAGGCACCACTGATTTAAGAATTTCCATTCTAATCCCACTGGATCCTCTCAACAAACCAATGATGTAGGCGGTAAAAGTATCCTCATTTTACAGATAAAGAAACCGAGGCCTGGAGAAATTAATTTCCCAAGGCCACACACTCAGCAGGCCACGAGGCTGGGATTCCAACGCATGCGTGTAATAATACTCTAGAGCCAAGGTTCCCAACCATTACTCACTGTTCCCCCACGCCCCTCCGCTGTGGGCAACAGTACTTGATAGCCTCCACTAAATCCTACATGTTGAATGGGAGTTGCACACTCTGAACACTGATTAGGGTCGGAAGGAATGATCTTGAGTAACCACAAGTTTGCACTTAGGATGAAGCCTCAGTTTTCTCATCTGAAAATGGGGTCAATACTACCATCTGTCTCATAGGGTTCTTACAAAGATCAAATAATATAATGTAGGTCAGACACTGAGCACGTTGCCCCCTACAGAGTATGTGCTAACGATAATGTTTACCATTAATGATATCATTAATCAAGAGCCTGCGCTTGGTGGCAGTGGGGAAAATCTTTCAGTCTCTGTCTCAACAGCCCTTACACTGGGCTTTAAGAGTTAAAGATGCCACCAGGGACCTGCTCACTGTTGCTTGGCTGAAGCCCAAACTGGGATGCCAAGGGGCAGCTGGCACCTGCCAGGCGGCAGCCTGCTGTCTGTCCAGAGCCCACACCACTGAGCGGAAGGGGATGTTAGGCCACAGCAAGGTCACACACTGGCTGCATCTGTCAGCCTAAAGTTGGCTGAGGAGAGGATGGATTTGTGAAGTGTCCTCTAGGACAAGCAGAAAGGCTCTGGACTGTCCAGGTAAGTCTGAGGAGCACCACAGCCAGCCATGTCCTTGGGGGATGGGGTGTCACCCAACAAAACGGCCGGGAACCCAAAGAATAGTATCTCTGAGACAACAACCCGTTCCTTCTCCTTCCTCTCTTGCTAGACCCCAGCACACTCAAGCTGGGGTGTTGCCACGCCACAAGGGCCACAGCAACCAGCTGTGCCGTGCACACAACTCATAAGGAAAAGCAGGGTGCAGGGGGTCAGCACTTGGGGAGATAGAATGAGGCCATCTCCCCTGACTGTGGCTCAGGAGACGAAAGTGGTGGTTAAGGAAACCTGCCATGGAGGGGAAAGGAGAAAGAAGGGCCGAGAGGGGCTGGGGGCAGTGGGAAGGGAACACAGGCCAGGGAAGGAGTGAGCACCTGTCTTCTATCAGCCTGGCCTGGCAGGCGCGGAAAAAAACCTGGAGGGGAAGGTGCCCTCAGCTGACTGCCTCGTGGGCCAGCGCACAGGAGGCCAGGCTGCCATGCCCACTAATGCCGTCTATCCTTCCCAGGTTTAAGAGGGGAAATGTTCTATTTATAAGGCATCGACCAGTGGAGACCTGGCAGCCGCTGGATGGCTCTGATCCCATAGGGATCCTGGTTACCCGTGGCTGCCTTCCCCGGCCTCTCAACTGTGGGTGTTCTCACAGCAAAAGACTGAAGGCAACTGGAAGCAAAAGGCAAAAGAAAAGCCTCTTTCCTGCCCTTCGTTGCTTTCATGAGACTGCTGGACTTTTAGCGATGGCTGAAGGCTTTAGAACATTTTAAAAAGAGTGACCCATGTGATCCCGTCAAGCCTTCCCATGTGAGCTTCAAGACTCAATCTCTTTTTCTGTTTTACAGATCAAGGGAAGCTGAGGCAGAGAGATGAAGGGAATGCAGACACCACAGGCAGGGCAATGGGGAAGCAGAGCAAAGGTAATGATGCCCTTCCCATCTCCTCCCCCAGTGCTCAATCTTGTCCTCATGAAAAAAGAAAATCCTTGACCCAGCACCATCAGAGAGTCTGACCTGAATAACGGCCGAAAGAACGAGCATGTGTAACAGAAACAACATATAAAGCAGCTTTGGTTGTGTTGTCAAAGGCCCATGGGAGAGTAGTGCGTCATGTTACAGTCCTGTACCTGGGAAGCTCAAGTCACTGAAACATGTGACTCTGGCTCTCCCAGCATCATGCGTGACATGTGAGGAGCAACAGATGGCTCTCAAGAGGAGGCTCACTAAGAAGGAACACGGGATGGCCCCTCAAAGAGCCAGGTGGGTTAGGTATTGGAGACTGATGATGAAACTCCTTCCAGCCCCAAGGGGTTGGCCACACAAGGACAGATGGCATGGCAGAGCAAAGATCTCATGCATATCAAGAATAGCGGGGGAAATGATGCTGGCAATCAGGCAGACTCTGGTTTGAACATCAGCTCTACCACTTCTCAACTCTGGTACCTTGACTTCTTTAAGCTTGTTTGCTCACTTGCAACTCACCTGTGAAAAGCGTTTCTGCGAACGGTACCCATCCATGTACCACACTCAAGCTCCCTGCCACAACCTCATGCTGTCTTGAATAGACTAATATTTAAAAACCTATGTTTGTATTACGCTAACGGTTAACAAACTTATAGCCCATGGGCCAACTTCACCACTGCCTGTTTTGTAAACAGAGCCACCCCCTTTGTTTCCATATTGTCTACGGCTGCATTCACACCACCATAGCAGAGCTAAACAGTACCGCAAATCTGAAAATCTGGCCCTTTCCTGAAAAAGCCCACCCCTGGCGCTAAGCAGTACCATTTAGAAAACTGGGGTGGAGGGCGGGGGTATGTTTACTTGTGTCCCTTGCCACCAATACACATTAAATAAATATATAAATTTAAATGGCAACTGAAAATGTTTGTCCAGTCCTATCCAAAATGATCTTGGGTATCACCAGCAGTGCACACACCCCACTTTGAAAAATGCAGTCGAGAGGATTCAGTGAATTAACATAAGGCATCAAGCCCGAATCAGCACGGGTGTTGGCTGCTGCCCTTCGTTCTCCTCCCCTGCTCCCCTCAGAAGCAGTTCAGCCAATCCAGTGTGCTCTTTCCTCCTCATATGGGAGAGGCATGACCAGATAACAATAAGGATAACAACAACGGTAATTAGGCACTTATTCACTAATAGGCCAGATAATGTGCTGAGTTGTTATCCTCACAGCAAGGCTATGAGGTAGGGGTTGTGATTTACCCCCATTTACAGACGATGAAACAGAAGCTTAGAGAGGCCCAGCACTGACCTGCAGCTCCATGGCCAGTGGGCCCGCACGATAATCTGCACCATCAAACGGTACCCTTCACGGAAACAAAAGCTCTCCCAGTCCACCCAGCAGGACCTTCCCACAGGAAATAACCTGAAATATGCACAAAGACTGATGCACAAGGATGCTCAGCCTGATGGCATTGGTAAAAGAAAAACTCTGCAAAGGACATTCAAGACCACTGACAGGAAATGGTTCAAAAAATTAGGATGTAAAATTATGACAGATCATTCAACAACCATTACAAATAATAACGGTTTTATTATTTGTATTTTTTATTATTATAAACATATTTGTAATAAATAAATATATAATATTTATAATATAACATATTTGTATGTTTTATTATTATAAACAGGTTTCATCAACTGGGATAATGCTTGAGACTTTTTAAAAGCAGAATCGCAACAGCATATTCAGTACAATGTCAATTAAGTCAAAATACATATTGACATTCGCAAAATAAATATAAGACATCATGAAAAAAAAGGCAAGGAAGAAAAGAAGTATCTCTGGGGATGATATTATTGATGAGTTTTACTGAATTTTTGAAAATCCTTACAATTTCCTTTATATTCCACAAAGAGTTCATAATATTTTTATAATAAGCAAAAATACAACACTGCCAACCCCCTTAGGAATGAGGTTCAGATATTCAATGTCTGCACCCTACAGATAACTAATCCTTCTTCCAACTTTGCAAACTTTCTCCTGTCACTGCTCTTCCCCTCACTGCCACTGTGAATGACAAGTTGGCAAACTGCAGTGGGTTCTTGAGCATTATGCAAATACAAAGGTTTGCTGCCAAAGTACTAGGTTAAAAACAAACTGGAAGGGACAAGCCTCTTAGATAGCCTCATCCACCAGAGGGCAGACAGTAGAAGCAAGAAGAACTACAATCCTGCAGCCTGTGGAACAAAAACCACATTCACAGAAAGACAGACAAGATGAAAAGGCAGAGGGCTGTCTACCAGATGAAGGAACAAGATGAAACCCAGGAAAAACAACTAAATGAAGTGGAGATAGGCAACTTTCCAGAAAAAGAATTAAGAATAATGATAGTGAAGATGATCCAGAACCTCGGAAAAAGAATGGAGACAAAGATCGAGAAGATGCAAGAAATGTTTAAGAAAGACCTAGAAGAATTAAAGAACAAACAAACAGAGAAGAACAATACAATAACTGTAATGAAAAATACACTAGAAGGAATCAACAGCAGAATAACTGAGGCAGAAGAATGGATAAGTGACCTGGAAGACAGAATGGTGGAATTCACTGCCGTGGAACAGAATAAAGAAAAAAGAATGAAAAGAAATGAAGACAGCCTAAGAGACCTCTAGGACAATATTAAATGCAACAACATTCGCATTATAGGGGTCCCAGAAAAAGAAGAGAGAGAGAAAGGACCCAAGAAAATATTTGAAGAGATTATAGTAGAAAACTTCCCTAACATGGGAAAGGAAATGGCACCCAAGGCCAGGAAGTGCAGAGAGTCCCAGGAGGATAAACCTAAGGAGAAACACACCGAGACACACAGTAATCAAATTGACAAAAATTAAAGACAAAGAAAAATTATTGAAAGCAACAAGGGAAAAACGACAAATAAAATACAAGGGAACGCCCATAAGGTTAACAGCTGATTTCTCAGCAGAAACTGTACAAGCCAGAAGGGAGTGGCATAACATATTTAAAGTGATGAAGGGGAAGAACCTACAACCAAGATTACTCTACCCAGCAAGGATCTCATTCAGATTTGACGGAGAAATCAAAAGCTTTACAGACAAGCAAAAGCTAAGAGAATTCAGCATCACCAAAACAGCTCTACAACAAATGCTAAAGGAACTTCTCTAAGTGGGAAACACCACAGAAGAAAAGAACATAAAACACAAACCCTTAACAATTAGGAAAATGGTAATAGGAACATACATATTGATAATTACCTTAAACGTGAATGGATTAAATGCTCCAACCAAAAGACACAGGCTCGCTGAATGGAGACAAAAACAAGACCCATATATATGCTGTCTACAAGAGAAGCACTTCAGACCTAGGGACGCATACAGACTGAAAGTGAGGGGATGGAAAAAGATATTCCATGCAAATGGAAATCAAAAGAAAGCTGGAGTAGCAATACTCGTATCAGATAAAATAGACTTTAAAATAAAGAATGTTACAACAGACAAGGAAGGACACTACATAATAATCAAGGGATCAATCCAAGAGGAAGATACAACAATTGTAAATATATATGCACCCAAAATAGGAGCACCTCAATACATAAGACAACTGCTAACAGCTATAAAAAAGGAAATCGACAGTAACACAATAATAGTGGGGGACTTTAACATCTCACTTACACCAGTAGACAGATCAGCCAAAATGAAAATAAATAAGGAAAACACAAGGTTTAACTGATACATTAAACAAGATGGACTTAATTGATATTTACAGGACATTCCATCCAAAAACAACAGAATACACCTTCTTCTCAAGTGCTCATGGAACATTCTCCAGGATAGATAATAGCTTGTGTCACAAATCAAGCCTTGGTAAATACAAGAAAATTCAAATCATATCAAGTATCTTTTCAGACCGCAACACTGTAAGAGCAGATATCAATTACAGGAAAAATATCTGTAAGAAATAGAAACAAATGGAGGTTAAACAATACATTACTAAATAACCAAGAGATCACTGAAGAAATCAAAGAGGAAATCAAAAAATACCTAGAGACAAATGACAATGAAAACACGACGATCCAAAACCTATGGGATGCAGGAAAAGCAGTTCCAAGAGAGAAGTTTATAGCAATACAAGCCTATCTCAAGAAACAAGAAAAATCTCAAATAAACAATCTAACCTTACACCTAAAGGGACTAGAGGAAGAAGAATGAACAAAACCCAAAGTTAGCAGAAGGAAAGAAATCATAAAGATCAGAGCAGAAATAAATGAAATAAAAACAAAGAAAACAATAGCAAGGATCAATAAAACTAAAAGCTCGTTCTTTGAGAAGATAAACAAAATTGATTAACCATTAGCCAGACTCATCAAGAAAGAGAGGGAGAGGACTCAAATAAATAAAATTAGAAATGAAAAAGGAGAAGTTACAACAGACACTGCAGAAATAAAAGGCATCCTAACACTACTACAAGGAACTCTATGCCAATAAAATGGACAACCTAGGGCTTCCGTGGTGGCACAGTGGTTGAGAGTCAGCCTGCCGATGCAGGGGACACGGGTTCGTGCCGTGGTCTGGGAAGATCCCACATGCCGCAGAGCGGCTAGGCCCATGAGCCATGGCCCGTGAGCCTGCGCTCCGCAACGGGAGAGGCTACAGCAGTGAGAGGCCCGCGTACCGCAAAAAAAAAAAAAAAAAAAGGACAACCTGGAAGAAATGGACAAATTCTTAGAAAGGTATAACCTTCCAAGACTGAACCAGGAAGAAATAGAAAATATGAACAGACCAATCACAAGTAATGAAATTGAAAGTGTGATTAAAAATCTTCCAACAAACAAAAGTCCAGGACCAGATGGCTTCACAGGTGAATTCTATCAAACATTTAGAGAAGAGCTAACACCCATCCCTCTTAATTTCTTCTAAAAAATTGTGAAGGAAGGAACACTCTCAAACTCATTCTATGGGGCCACCATCACCCTGATACCAAAACCAGACAAAGATATCACAAAAAAAGAAAATTACAGACCAATATCACTGATGAATATAGATGCAAAAATCCTCAACAAAATACTAGCCAACAGAATCCAACAACACATTAAAAGGATGATACACCATGATCAAGTGGGATTTATCCCAGAGATGCAAGGATTCTTCAATATACGCAAATCAATCAATGTGATACACCATATTAACAAGCTGAAGAAGAAAAACCATATGATCATCTCAATAGATGCAGAAAAAGCTTTTGACAAAATTCAACACCCATTTATGATAACAACTCTCCAGAAAGTGGGCATAGAGGGAACCTACCTCAACATAATAAACCCACAGCAAATATCATTCTCAATGGTGAAAAACTGAAAGCATTCCCTCTAAATTCAGGAACAAGACAAGGATGTCCACTCATGCCACTATTATTCAACATAGTTTTGGAAGTCTTAGCCATGGCAAACAGAGAAGAAAAAGAAATAAAAGGAATACAAATTGGAAAAGAAGTAAAACTGTCACTGTTTGCAGATGACATGATACTATACATAGAGAATCCTAAAGATGCTACCAGAAAACTACTAGAGCTAATCAATGAATTTGGTAAAGTTGCAGGATACAAAATTAATGCACAGAAATCTCTTGCATTCCTATACACTAATGATGAAAAATCTGAAAGAGAAATTAAGGAAACACTCCCATTTACCACTGCAACAAAAAGAATAAAATACCTTGGAATAAGCCTATGTACGGAGACAAAAGACCTGTATGCAGAAAACTATAAGGCACTGCTGAAAGAAATTAAAGATGTAACCAACAGATGGAGAGAAGTACCATGTTCTTGGATTGAAAGAATTAATACTGTGAAAATGACTATACTACCCAAAGCAATCTACAGATTCAATGCAATCCCTATCAAATACTAATGGCATTTTTTACAGAACTAGAATAAAAAATCTTAAAATGTGTATGGAGACACAAAAGACCCCGAATAGCCAAAGCCGTCTTGAGGGAAAAAAACAGAGCTGGAGGAATCAGACTCCCTGACTTCAGACTATACTACAAAGCTACAGTAATCAAGACAATATGGTACTAGCACAAAAACAGAAAAATAGATCAATGGAACAGGATAGAAAGCCCCGAGTAAACCCACGCACCTGTGGTCAACTAATCTATGACAAGGGAGGCAAGGACATACAATGGAGAAAAGACAGGCTCTTCAATAAGTGGTGCTGGGAAAACTGGACAGCTACATGTAAAAGAATGAAATTAGAACACTCCCTAAAACCATACACAAAAATAAACTCAAAATGGATTAGAGACCTAAATTTAAGACTGGACACTATAAAACTCTTAGAGGAAAATATAGGAAGAACAATCTTTGACATAAATCACAGCAAGATATTTTTTGATCCACCTCCTAGAGTAATGGAAATAAAAACAAAAATAAACAAAGGGGACCTAGTGAATCTTAAAACGTTTTTCAAAGCAAAGGAAACTACAAACAAGACGAAAAGACAACCCTCAGAATGGGAGAAAATATTTGCAGACAAATCAACAAAGAATTAATCTCCAAAGTATATACATAGCTCATGCAGCTCAATATTAAAAAAGCAAACAACCCAATCAAAAAATGGGCAGAAGACTTAAATAGACGTTTCTCCAAAGAAGACAAACAAATGGCCAAGAAGCACATGAAAAGCTGGTCAACATCATTAATTATTAGAGAAATGCAAATCTAAACTACAATGAGGTATCACCTCACACCATTTAGAATGGGCATCATCAGAAAATCTATAAACAACAAATGCTGGAGAGGGTGTGGAGAAAAAAGAATCCTCTGGCACTCTTGGTGGGAATGTAAATTGATACAGCTACTATGGAGAACAGTATGGAGGTTCCTTAAAAAACTAAAAATAGAGTTACCATATGACCCAGCAATTTCACTACTGGGCATATACCCAGAGAAAACCATAATTCAAAAAGACACATAAACCCCAAAGTTCACTGCAGCACTATTTACAACAGCCAGGTCATGGAAGCCACCTAAATGCCCATCGACAGATGAATGGATAAAGAAGATGTGGTACTTATATACAATGGAATATTAATCAGCCATACAAAGTAACGAAATTGGGTCACTTGTAGAGACGTGGATGGATCTAGAGACTGTCATACAGTGTGAAGTAAGTCAGAAAGAGAAAAACAAATATCGTATATTAACGCATATATGTGGAACCTAGAAAAATGGTACAGATGAACCGGTTTGCAGGGCAGAAATTGAGACACAGATGTAGAGAACAAACATACCGACACCAAGGGGAGAAAGTGGTGTGGCGTGGTGGTGGTGTGATGAATTGGGAGATTGGGATTGACATGTGCACACTGATGTATATAAAATGGATGACTGAGAACATGCTGTATAAAATGGATGACTGAGAACATGCTGTATAAAAAATAAACTAAATTAAATTAAAAAGAAAACCATAAAAAATAATCTCAGCTATTTAAAAATGCATAGGAGTGATTATATTAAGAAAACATACTGGGCTTCCCTGGTGGCACTGTGGTTAAGAATCCGCCTGCCAATGCAGGGGACACAGGTTCGAGCCCTGGTCCGGGAAGATCACACATGCCGCGGAGCAACTAAGCTCGTGTGCCACAACTACTGAGCCTGTGCTCTAGAGCCTGCGAGCCACGACTACTGAAGCCTGTGCACCTAGATCCTGTGCTTTGCAACAAGAGAAGCCACCGCAATGAGAAGCCCGTGCACCCCAACGAAGAGTGGCCCCTACTCACCACAGCTAGAGAAAGCCCAAGCGCAGCAACGAAGACCGAACGTAGCTAAAAATAAAATAAATATGTACAAAATGGATAACTAATAAGAACCTGCTGTATAAAAAAATAAATAAAAGACAAACTGGAAGGAATGAAGGAATTAAGACTGGGAAGCAAAGAGGAAGAATTATATTTCCTTCTTCTGGAGAGAAGGGAGGGCACTTTTTAAGCCTTTCTAGCCTAGACTGAAGCCCATTCCAGTTGGCTGTGGGCACCTGTCTGCACATGAGTGCATCTGCAGAGAGCACAGGTACTACACACACACACACGTGTGATGGGCCATCGGTCTATCATCTCCCAGGGGTCTTAACCCCATCAGCAGACCATATACTCCTTAAAGGTAGAGGCAACTGTAAAGCTGGTTGGTGTCCTCACCCCTCAGTACTCATGTCACCCAGCGCCATGGTCCTTAAGAATTCCAAGAGGTATTAGTTGAATGAAGCCTGGACTCCTACAGTTAAGTCTAGTGAGAGGTTCAGGTCGATGCAAAGAACATGTTCAACAAGAGTAGGAAGCAGAGAAAATGGCTGCAATATTCTTCTGAAAAGCCCGCTGGGGCCAACAGTGTGTGACAAGGCACACCTAGGGCAACTCGGGCATATTCCTTTTAAATGACCCGACTGACCCATGGAATTCGAGTTAATACTCACAGTAAGGGAAGTGGCACTAGAAGCCAAGATTAGGAGACATCCCTCTCTGTCTCAGTCTGTCAGTCTCCAAACAGCTGGCAAAGCAGCGGAAGAGCAGCATTTCTGTAAACAAGCTAATCTTTTCAGAGCTAAGCTGGCGGTGACATTTATTATTTAAAACTTCAAACTTGGTAAAGACGAACTCACCCTAGAAAAGCCTGCCTTTCCCTTGCTCTCATGCACCGGACTGTGTACCCTCTCTGACAAGTTCTCAGCTTCCCAACTGTCTCTCAGGTGGGACTACAGGACCACAGCAGCGGGGCTGAGAATAGGTCCCTTCCTAGCTCCCCCTTCTGCTTCTGACCTGGGCTCATGTCAAAGGAGAATGAACCAATTCTCATAGAGCCTTTGGGGAGTAAATCTCACAACTGCAGCCAACGTAAAGCAAGAAAACAGGACATGTAGACTCAGGAGATACACATTAAGGTGGCAAAGGGTAAGATGGGAAGAGGAGGGGTCCCTGCCCAGGGAAGAGTCCTGTTCTTTGTAATAATAAAGGGGAAAATCAACGACAGTCATTTGCCGTTTAGAATGATTGACACTGGTGTGATCACCTCAGTAAAGAAGCTTAGGAAGCAACAAACCAGACTTTCTTCTTCTCTGTCTATTCTTACTCCCATCTTTTCCCTTCCCTCCACTACTGGGTAAGAATTTGACCAACTAGAGAAAACTCAGTGTCACTGATGTATATTCCTGACATTCCAGAAACAAAGCAAGGTAAGGGTCCTGATGGCAGCCGGATCCACGGTTGAGCAGCTCATATGACTGCCAAAAATAGCAGATCGGTTTTTGAATTTAGTATGTAGGGATTAACCTAACCAAGAAAACAGAAGACTTCTAGGCAGAAAAGTAAATGTCTGAATAAATGGAAAGACATTCAAAGCTCTTGAAGGAGGTGACTTATAAAAGTGTCAATTTTCCCAGCTGTATGTAAACCAATGAAGTTAGAACATTTCTAAATAGACATTTCTCCAAATAAGACATACAGATAGGGACTTCTCTGGTGGCGCAGCAGTTAAGAATCTGCCTGCCAATGCAGGGGACACAGGTTTGATCCCTGGTCCGGGAAGATCCCATATGCCACGGAGCAACTAAGCCCGTGCGCCACAACTACTGAGCCTGTGCTCTACAGCCCGCGAGCTGCAACTACTGAAGCCTGTGCGCCTAGAGCCCGTGCTCCGCAACAAGAGAAGCCACCGCAATGAGAAGCCTGTGCACCGCAACAAAGAGTAGCCCCCGTGTGCAGCAACGAAGGCCCAATGCAGCCAAAAATAAAACATAAAAATAGAGCTTCCCTGGTGGCGCAGTGGTTGAGAGTCCGCCTGCCGTTGCAGGGGAGGTGGGTTCGTGCCCCGGTCTGGGAAGATCCCACATGCCGCGGAGCGGCTGGGCCCGTGAGCCATGGCCGCTGAGCCTGTGCGTCCGGAGCCTGTGCTCCGCAATGGGAGAGGCCACAGCAGTGAGAGGCCCGAGTACCGCAAAAAAAATAAGTAAAAAATAAAATAAAATAAAATAAATAAATAATAAAAAATTTTAAAAAGACATACAGACAGCCAACAGGCATATGAAAAGATGCTCCACACCATTAATTATTAGAGAAAATACAAATCAAAACTACAATGACGTATCACCTCACACCAGTCAGAATGACCATCATCAAAAAGTCTACAAAAAATAAATGCTGGAGAGAGTGTGGAGAAAAGGGAACCCTCCTACACTACTGGTGGGAATGTAAATTGGTGCAGCCACTATGGAGAACAGCATGGAGCCTCCTTAAAAAACTAAAAATAGGGCTACCGTATGATCCAGGAATGTCACTCCTGGGCATATATCTGGAAAAGACAAAAACTCTAATTCGAAAAGATACATGCACCCCAATGTTCATAGCAGCACTATTTACAATAGCCAAGACATGGAAGCAACCTGTCAACTGACAGATGAATGGATAAAGAAGGAGTATATATACACAATGGAATATTACTCAGCCATAAAAAATAGTCATTTGCAGCAACATGAAAGGACCTAGAGACTATCAGACTCATACTAAGTGAAGTAAATCAGACAGAGAAAGACAAATATTATATCACTTATATGTGGAATCTAAAAAATAATACAAATGAATTTATTTACAAAACAGAAACAGACTCACAGACACAGAAAACAAAACTATGGTCACCAAAGGGGAAAGGTGGGGGAGGGATAAATTAGGAGTGTGATTAACAGATACTTCTATATGTAAAATAGATAAGCAACAAGGATTTAATATACAGCACAGGGAACTACTATATCCAGTATCTAGTAATAACCGATAATGGAAAAGAATCTGAAAAAGAATATATATGTATAACTGAATCAATTTGCTGTACACCTGAAACTAACACAATACTGTAAATCAACTATACTTCAATAATTTTTTTTTCATTTTAAAAAATATTTGTTACTTGTAAAGCATACTGTGAGAAACAACATTCAATGATTAAACCATTACTAATATTTTTTAAAGTGTCATTTTTCCACAAATTAACCTGTACACTTCAATGCAATCCAAAATGAAAATTTTAAATTTTTGAGGAACTTATCAAACTTAAGCTAGAATTTATATAAAAGGATAAAGGTCCACATTCAGCTATGTCAACCCTTAAAAAGGAGAGTAAAGAGAGGAGACTTAAACTACTAGCTATTAAGATCTGCCTCAAAGTCTTCATATTAAAACTGGAGAGGTATTAGCACAAGAACAGACAGACCAAGGAAATAAAGAGCTCAGAGACAGAGCTCAGATGTGCAAACTTAACAAATAAAGCTGGTATCACAAGTCAAAGAGGGTGAGAATGGATAGCTTGGTAGATGTTGTTGGGAAAACTGGCTTTTCATGTGGATAAAAACAAAACTGAATCTTCATGAAACACCATATACAATGGTATCAGATGGATTAGAAACCAAACTGTGAAAAACAAAATCATGAAGCCAATAAAAGAAAATGTAGGTGCATATCTTTGTGACATGGGTCAGAAAGGCCTTTTTCAAAACACAACTTGAAAATTGTAAACCAGAAGGCAAAAATTTTTTTGAATATATAAAAAGTAAGACTTTATACTCAAGGAAGGATATCACACATAATATTAATTGTCAGATAGCAAAATGGGAAGATATATTTAAAATATCTACAATTGGGCTTCCCTGGTGGCGCAGTGGTTGAGAGTCCGCCTGCCGATGCAGGGGACAC
This sequence comes from Tursiops truncatus, assembly GCF_011762595.2. Taxonomy (NCBI): domain Eukaryota; kingdom Metazoa; phylum Chordata; class Mammalia; order Artiodactyla; family Delphinidae; genus Tursiops; species Tursiops truncatus. Next base: position 119,167,240 of record NC_047036.1, on the reverse strand, counting down.
GGGTTCGTGCCCCAGTCCGGGAAGATCCCACACGCGGAGCAGCTAGGCCCGTGAGCCATGGCCGCTGAGCCTGTGCGTCCGGAGCCTGTGCTCCGCAACGGGAGAGGCCACAACCTGCGTACCGCAAACAAAAAAAAAAAACCACAGGGAGATAAAAGATACTCATTGTCCAAGAATACACTTGAAAGGTACACATTAGAACGGTGAAGGGGAGGACAGGAATAGGAGGTGGGAAAAGAACTAAAAGGGAGTGAGTGAATGAATAAACGAATGAATGAAGGGCGAAAGGGAGGGGCCTGTGGTGATCATGTGCCACAAACCGGGGATTATGATTATTTCAGTCACTGTACCTGAGATCCAAACAGAGAAGAAAGAGGAGGTGAAAAAGGCTCTGCAAAGAAATGTGCATGTATTTATCTGCTGCCATCCTCTCCTGGCAACTGGGCCACTTGGAAAATACCAGCAGCTGCCAGACATTATTTATGGTCCTGTCTTATACCCCACAGGCACTGTACGGCCTGAGAGAAACTTCAAGAGAAAAGCAACAAATTCAGAAGTGTCCCCAACGAAATTCCCTTTTGCTACCTGTCTCTTGAAAACATTCTGGTTCTGTGATAAAATGTTGGCATTGAAATTCCCACCAAAATATTTTCTAGAAAGGAAAATGCTAGACATTTGTAAATGGCTATTAAAGGTGAAAAGTGCGATGTCCCGCTCTTAAATTCCTATCAGATTGACTTCTTACCTTTAAAAAAGTTTTGACTGTCATATAAACAGAGTTGCAGAACAATCAGACCCTGGGCAATAGCGCCACCTGTGGCGATGAGCGCAGTGAAACTGCAAATCACTGCCATGAGGAATACGAAAGGGACAAGCGCTCTGGAGGGGAGGGGAAGCAAAGCTAAGGCTTGTGTGATGTGAAGAGGGGTTCCTACTGCCAAAGGACGGGAGGAAGCACCAACCCAGAACAGTCCTCTGGTTTTGCCAGCTTGGAAATCAGTGAACAGAACATCTTTTAGAATTGTAATACCCGGGACTTCCCTGGTGGCACAGTGGTTGAAGAATCCACCTGCCAATGCAGGGGACATGGGTTCGAGCCCTGGTCCAGGAAGATCCCACATGCCGCGGAGCAACTAAGCCCATGTGCCACAACTACTGAAGCCCATGCGCCTAGAGCCCGTGCTCCGCAACAGAGAAGCCACCGCAATGAGAAGCCTGTGCACTGCAATGAAGAGTAGCCCCAGCTTGCCAAAACTAAAGAAAGCCCACAAGCAGCAACAAAGACCCAACACAGCCAAAGATAAATAAATTTATTTAAAAAAAAAAAGAATAGCAATACCCTAGAAAAGCTGTTTCTATCAAAAGTACTCCTGGAAAAGTGGGCAATATGTTTAACACATTTTTCTTTCCCACTTCCTAAATGAAAGTGTAATAAGCCATTGAAGAATCATCAGAGACTCGAGGCAGCCAACTCTCTGCACCCTGTGGATAACGGGATGCCGGAAGCAAAATGTTGCAAATGTCTGTGTTTCCCAAGATAGAACTTTCTGTATCGTTCTTTTCCTAGGGAGGTAGAATATTCTCATGGTTGACAGCAAAGATGTTAGAATCAGACAGAACTCAGATTAAATCATATCTCCTGAGTTCACCAACCTCAATTTCCTAATCTACAAAGTAGGTCAAAAGCACCTACCTCAGTCAGTGCTGTGAGCTTTAAATGAGCTAATGTGGATAAAACACGCTGAAACACAGTAAGCAGTCGATAAATGCTACCTATTAATCGCCATTATTGTAAAATACATACTCTTTGTCGACAATGCAAAGTACACAGAATATTTAAAGTAGAAGGTCAGTGTCTCGCAATAATCTGCCCTCTATCCTGAGTAAGAGTTTAATGATAAATGTATTTCCAGACTTTTTTTCTATCAATGTATCTAGATGAGTCAACTAATTTATTTTAATAAATGCATGGTTCTACCACCTGAATTTTTTAAAAACTCAATGAACAGTATACTGTGGATACCACTTCTGCAAATATACCAAGATCTCTCGTTCTTTTTGAAGGCTACATAGTACTTTATGATATTTTTAATGGACTTCCTATTGAACATTTAGATGGTCTCCAATTCTTCACTATTATTACCGATGCTCCAGTGAACTTTTTTACAGAAACATCTTTGCACTCCAGCCTATCCTTTAGGACAAATCACTGGGTCAAAGGATATTTACATTTTAAAGGCTTCCGACACATATGCCCCAAAGGCCTTACAAAACAGTACAACCAGCTGCTATGGCCACCAGTAGAGTCATGGTCATCTTTCAAATCTAGTGGCACTTATCTCAAGGAGAGAGAAGTAGGTTCGTAAGGTCAAAAGTTACAGGCAAACTTTTGGTGTGGGGTGAAGGGGGGGCTGGTTCTCCATTCATATGCATCTCGGCCCCCACAGTTCCTGGGTCCTTCATGACAGAAGTGTCTCCCAGGTTAGGACATGGTGTGGGCATCTGTTATTTCACCCTGCTTGGCATCTATACTCTCTTGTCCCGGTGGCTTCCCCGATCTCCCTTTGGTAAACCACCCTGCTCCCATTTTATGAATACTGTTGAAACCATCCATCAAGGTGTGTTGTCTTCCCCTGGGTAGGCCACAGCTAGACCACCTTGATGCTATCTTTCCTGGGAACTGGACCTTCAGAAGAGTGAGGTAAGGACTAAAAAAGAGTTTAAGGGCTTTATCATCCTGCAAATATCATCCAGAAGACCCTTTCTCATTGGTCCCTGGGTCTCCAGAACTGGTCTGTTTTCAAGCCTTGGTTCTTCAGGTCTTCCTACCTTACTGTGAGTTACACTGAGGCCTTCTGTATTCCTTTGTTATTATTATTATTATTATTGTACTGTTATTTTAGGCCAAGTTAACCAGAGTTGATTTCAGATATTCTAAAACAATCCCACCTGACACGGGCGGGGGGCGGGGGGAATGACTTGTTTCCTTGAATATTTATTTGAAAAAAATTTCCCCTTGTTCAATTCCTGAAGGAAAAAAAAGAAACGTTTTTTCCTCTCCCAAAGGCCTCTTAACCTACCAATAGCAACCATTCCAAATTACTTAATATTTTATTTAAAACTTCTGGTAGAATCTGTATTTTGGAAGGAATGAAAGAGAGAAAATCTCTGTCCTATAATGGATTTCACACACACTAAAAACAGCTCATCCTTTTGTCCACATGAAGAGGTACTGTTTTACTGACACTATTGGAATTCACGGTAGGGCTATCTTGGAATTTTTTTTCCAAGTGGATCTTACAAAGCAAATCTGAGGCAAGGGGACAGAATTTCCTTTGTACTCTGGTAGCAACGTGGAAGGAATTTGTTTTTTCCCCTGTGCACCAAGGAGATAATCAGCCCAAACACTCTAGCAATAGCGGTTTCATTTTAATCCCATCATCTTTACAAGGTTACAGGTGCCCTTGGAAATCATGATTAACCAGAGTGCTCCGAGCCAGTAGCAGGGGAAATGTGCTGTATATTCTACACAGGCCGCCCAGAGTCACTCCCAGGAAAGAGGAATATTATTACAGAGTTCTTCGTCTCCACTCTTAGTTCCCCAAAGTGGCAACAAGGAACACAGAGTTAGTTACTAAGCGATCACTAAGATGGTTCTGGCTCTCCAGTGCTTGGAGCGAGACTGTGAGGGAGGCAAAGTCAATTCTGGCTTCCCACAGGACAGGGCGCTGGGGGAGCTGGGTGTTATCGGATTAAGTGACTTTTAAGTGGTGACTGGAGCTACATTCTTAAGACAACAAAGGATTAACTGAGATAATGTACATAAAAATTCTTTGTACAGTGTGAAGGGTTATACAGTGCAAGATGTCATCACGGCCTTGCCAGTCGGGCTCACTGACCGTCCTGGAGTCACTGACGCCGTAAACTGGAGCAGAAGTAGCTCGGCTGCACTGGAGGAATGGGGAGACCCAACATGCCCACAGCACCTCCTGGTGGTTCTTCCCCAGAATAGCAACTTCTCCAGGCCCAGGCCCACCCCCACCCGTAGAAAAGTATCCAAGCAATATACTTACTCCCTTCGCTCTGGCTGTCTTTGTTCGAGTTGTAGACCTGGAAAACAGAAATAACATTTACTTGTGTGAATTTTATACTACCCTACCCTACCCAACGAACCCTTCAGGTTCGCTGAAGAAAACCATTACCTTTTCCTTTTCCCTGGTTTGTGCTAGACCAATGGAAGGCAATTCTGGCCCCCAAATAGAAATCCCTTCTATAATTACCTACATCCCAGTATTTACTTCCGCTCTTAAGTGTGTGCACATCAGAACCACCTCTGGAACTTTATTGTTAAAAAAAAAAAAATCATATTCCTCCTTTAATAAAACCCCAAACTTATGTTTGTATATAAACTAAAAAGGAAGAAAAAAATGTAATTAGTTACAAATCATTAAGCATTAACTGCACACCAGGCAACGTGCTAAGCAATTCACATGAATTATCTCAAATTATCTATGCAACAATTCTGTTGGGTAGGAACGGTTATTATCACTGTTTTACAGATGGAGAATTTGAAAGGCTTAGAGAGAGGTTAACTAAGGTCTCACAGCTAGTACGTGACATAGTGTGGACAGAGATACATTACAAACTCTTAAGTGCTAACACTGGGGAATGAGACCAATCATTTTTTACTTCATATACTTCCATAAATTTGAATGTTATAAGGAGAATATATTACTTTTACAATAGAAAACCCTTTAATGATTTACAGAATTCATAAAAGGGAACGTACCCCAATAAAAAACGACACACTGAAAGAGCTGGCAAGCTTTTTCTTGTAAAGGACAGGTTGGTAAATATTTTAGGTTTTGCAGGCCAGGAGGCAAAAGTCAAATCAATGATATTATACAGGTACTTGTAAAACAAGAGAGAAGACAAATTTCCACAATTTCTTCTTGACAAAATTCAAAATTTAGTAAGTTTTTGAGATACAGGTATAATATTCCTAGCAGGTGAAAATCAGGGTTTCATGGCCCTTTTCAGAGATGCTTGGCTTGGTTCATCCAGGGGTTAAAGAACTGGTTCTCAGGCAAGAGTGGTCAGTACAACCACTTGGAGTATCTTTTCCAAGGAGTACAATTTTTTGAAATACAGATTGACTAATCAGAAGAATAGAATTTTTTATAGAGGAAGGATAACATTTAGCTTAAATAGAGTTCAAAATGTTTCTCATCATCAAGTCAATTGCAAATGTTCATCTGTAAGTACCATGTTGAGCTCATGGGCCATACAAAAATAGGTGGTGAGCTGGATTTGGCCTGTGGGCCATAGTTTGCGAATCCCTGATATGCTGACATTATTAAATAAGATAATAAAGCCTCTGCTTTAGAAAAAAAAATCATAGTGCCCAAATCTTGCTTTGGTGCTTATGATTCTGTAGGTATGAAAAGGCACAGCATGAAACTGGTCATAACTTAAAAAATAAAAATAAAAAAGGATATTCCAAATGATTGTGATGCCCACTGTTGGTTGAGAGCCACTTATTTAACCCTTTGAGGAACAGAGCCAAGCATCTCTGAAAAAAGAGCCATGACACCCTAAGGGGACTTTTTACCTGCTAGGAAATATGGGTGAGATGCTGGTCAAGAGCTGGGCAATAGTTCCAACACAGCCCCCCGATTGCCTTGTGTCACTGGGTTACGTTTCTCACCGTCTGCAGGTCTCTACTGCCCCTGCCCCTTGGAGTCAGCCAAGAAGGTCTTTGAATTATCAAACAGATAATTTAACAAACCACTCCATTTTATGATCATTATTCATTTCCTGAAGAAGACTACAAAGACACACAGGCACTTACTGAAGGTCAGAAAGATGAGAATAAAGGGGTTTCTGAACTTCAAGCATTATTGTCTGATGAATGAAAAGGCATCAGTTTATATGCATAAAAGGAGTCAAAAGACTGTGAGCCTGGTATGGCCTTTTTATTTTTTATTGCGGTATGCCGGCCTCTCACTGTTGCGGCCTCTCCCATTGCGGAGCACAGGCTCCGGACGTGCAGGCTCAGCGGCCATGGCTCACGGGCCCAGCCGCTCCGCGGCATGTGGGATCTTCCCGGACCGGGGCACGAACCCGCGTCCCCTGCATCGGCAGGCGGACTCTCAACCACTGCGCCACCAGGGAAGTCCTGGTATGGCCTTTTGGAGGGAGGAAGGCCAGTGCGCTTGGCAAATAGTGCACAACAGAGAAGGGCAGGAGATGAGGATGTGGCAGAGAGAGGCAGCGGCACAATCCTGCAGAGCAAAGTGAGTAGCCTCGTAATAGCGAGGACCAGCCATTCACGGTCAGTGGCATGCACTAAAATTGGACAGGTAGGTGAGGGAAACACAGGGGAAGAGACAATATTTGGGCAAGTATTTTTTCCAGCCATCCTTGCTCACTTCATGTCTCCCATTAAATTCAAACTTCCTATCCCAGAGAAACCTGCTCCTGTTTCTAAATGGCAAAATCCAGAAGGAACAACAAAATACAGGGCTTTCAGCCCTCCTTAACTAGGAGGTGAATTTGCAGCCAATTACTTTCTTTTCATGTTTCCTGGGGCTCAGGAGGCCCAGTCCCGGAACACCCAGTCATTCCTCAAATCAGAGAGGCGATATCGATGAGCCAAAGGCACCAGGAACGTGTGCCGCCCGATCCTCCGAGGCCAGGCCATTAATCTCTGTCTGGTTTGGCTAAATGAGCCAAGGAGAATGAGTCTGAAATGAAGCTAGCAAACCATGCCTGCCAGGACTGCGTGACTACATGGCCCAACAAGGAAGGCCCGGGGTGGGGGAGCAGCCTCACCATCACACAGGCCAGATGCTGGCGTGGGAACAGCACTAAGGGGCAATGGCTTTGTTTACCCAGCACTTACCAAGTGCCATACGTGACACCATCAAATCTTTTTAACAACCTGTGGGTCAGGTACTAGTGTTATTCCCATTTTACAGGTATGGAACCTGAGCTCCAGAGAGGCTACATAGTTTGTCCAAGGACACAAAGCTGGAAGGTGGTGTACTAGTCTATCTTGCCGTTGTAGGGATGTTCCAACTGTCATTTACTTTTCCAGGCAGTGGCAAATGCACACAACTACCAAGCCATACCAGCAGCCTATGGTTTGTAAATACCTTCCATTCTGGCAGAAGCAGAGGGCATGCGATTTGCCATTTAGAAATGCTCTGTTCTGGGGAAACCTTCTTTAGATCTCATAGCAGCCCACTAATGTCAGACTGAGGTTCAGAGACAAGGGCAATTTCCTAAAATAAAAGGTCTCTTTGGCAGTGGCTTCTGTCTTAGGATTGATTAGTAGAGTTATCTTAGGTTTGTATGCCTTCAAGTAAGCCTCTCAAGAGCCTCTGTCTTAAAAGGACAGAACTCAAGTCTCCAGGATCGATTCAAGGGGACATGAGTCACTCAACAATTCCTGAATTATGGCTCCTAGGAAGAATAAATCAGTTAATACACAGTTTCAACAACCCAACTTAAGCTAAAGTCTAACCATCCTGCTTAGCCAGAGTACTCTAAGACCTGGCCACATGCTAGTTTCTGAGCCCTCTGGCTTTCTATAGTACTTTCATTCAGAGATGCACTAGTTTCTGCTGAACACTGTGCATGAGAATTTGTTAAATATCCATACCAATGAACACTTGTTTTCAAGTGCATGTTTCCAGAGAATACAAATTACATACGTTTACTCTATGTTATCAGGGTCCATCTGAGATTCATTATAAAATAATTACAACAGCAATAACGGATTAATACAAACGATGGTGACAAAAGCCTTATTATGTGTCAGACACCACTCTGAGCACTCTATATGCATTTATCTTGTTTAGTCCTCACACCAACCTAATTATTCCTGACATATAGATGAGAAAACTGAGGCATTAGAGAGGTTAGGTCACTTGCCCAAGGTCAGGCAGCTGGAATTGGGCAGAACACAGACAGAAACTCCTACAGTCTGTCTCCAAAGCCCAAGCTCTTAACCACTAACCACGTGATACATAAGACATGATGATGATGATGATGATGATGATGACGACGCTAAAGGTGATGAGATGTCTGTGCAGCTAGGGAAGGTGAGTCACTGGAAGAAAGAATCTGCCACGAGTTGGAGAGAAAATGAAACTGGGAATGGCCTCTGATTCCAGCCTGAAGCATTCACCACTAACCCACGTGACCAGCTGGCACCTAACACAGAAGTAACACTTCATATTCTTTGAACCACAGGGCTCGATTCTGAAGATAAACACCAGGGCAGGAAAGTAGGTCTCTGATACAAATCACAGGGTACTGCAATTCTATGAGTCCTCACCCAGAAGCTATGATGGGAGTACAATTTAATTAAATCAAAGGAGGGTGAGGAAAGCTTTCATATGCTCCCTCTGCACTAAGACGTGATTTTGCAATCAATTCTGTTCACTGCTGAGCCAATTCAATTTACGTGTCCCTAGAGAATTAAGAGAGAATACAGAGTCATTTGGGTTCCCAGAATTTTTCCACGGGTGTCCTTTATTACCATTATCCAGGCCTTACCAAGAAAGCACAGAAAGGAAATTTTTTTAAACTTATAAATTAAAGGCATAAATAGAGCAATAAGCAGAAAAAGCAATCTCACTTTTCCCTCTGACACACAACTGCATTAGCACTTGGCTACATCACGCTTTGGATCAAAATCAGCACAAAATGAAAGTGTTGGAGAAATAGATTCATGGGCAAATTCACTAAAATCTGTTGCTCATTTTTCAACTGCACTTGAATTCACACCTAAGCTTTGTCATTCCCAGAGGTCTCTTCCAAGTAGCCTGGAACGTCTAAACCCCTCCCACCGGCTTGTTCCTTGGATGTGCACATGTGGGAACACACAAAACAGAGCTACGGGCCCACACCCCAAAACACTGCCCAAGCTGGTTCTACACCATCAGATATAATTTTTGTCCCTCCGCTCTGTGCGACACAATGGATCCACCATCACTAGGACTTGCTCTTTTAAACTGTTTGTCAGGGGTAACAGATTTGTGCTTATCTGCTGCTTCGGTTCAAAGTCCAGATCTACCAGTTACTGGCTATACAGTCCAATCACTTCACAATTCTAAACCTCAGTCTTTGCTAGTGTAAAATAGGGACATTAATGTTCCCTATCTCTTAGGGTCGCTGTGAAAATTAAATAAGACAATAAATAGAAAACATTTAACACAGAGAGTAGAATACAAATTCTGTGGCCCACAGAGCATTCTGTAAAGATGACCCTTCATCACCATCACCAGGCCAGATGTTGGCATAGGAAGAGCACTAAGTGGGAATGGCTTTGTTTTACCCAGCACTTACCGAGTGCCATATGTGACATCACCAAATCCTCCTCTTCCCTTCTCTTCACATCAATACTTATCCCCTACGGGATAAACGGCTAAGGATGGGTATGTGGTTTGAGGGATACAGTGACACTGGCCTCATTAGCATTGAAATTTAACCAAATGAAACTAATTAAAGGATTAACGGAAAGCATAAAATCTAAAGTCAACTTTAGCAAGAGTTCTCAATGTTTTCTTGAATGGCAGTTAAATATAAAAGTAACTACTCACCACAATCACTTTTCCACCACCGATTATGTGCCAGGCATCATACTCAGCATTTACATGAATTATTTTATATCATACTCCAGCTGATGGGGTACTACCACTGCCTCCGCTTCACACCATCTTGTAGGCTAAATAACTTTGCAAAGGGTACAAAGCCAACAAGTGGCAGAGTCTTCTAGACTAGATCTGTATTGAACCACAACTTCATAGACCTTCCCCACCCAGTCGCACTTTCCAAAGGAAAAAAAAGCTTGGTGACCAACAAAGAACTCAAAAGAAGCTAAGCAGTAATTAAAATCGTAACAACACAACCAATATGTAAGAACAGAATTTCCACCCAATTTAACAGTAATTCTACAAACTTCCATTAATACAAGTATAGCAGTAACTGAAAACCACAACCAGCTTGAGACACTTTGGGACACCCAAAAAACACCCGTCAAGCAAAGAGCGCACAGAGGGCAGACAGGAGAATTAAGAACTACAATCCTGCAGCCTGTGGAACAGAAACCATATTCACAGAAAAACAGACAAAATGAAAAGGCAGAGGATGATCTACCAGATGAAGGAACAAGATAAAACCCAGGAAAAACAACTAAATGAAGTGGAGACAGGCAACCTTCCAGAAAAAGAATTCAGAATAATGGTATTAAAGATGATCCAGGACCTCGGAAAAAGAATGGAGGCAAAGATTGAGAAGATGCAAGAAATGTTTAACAAACACCTAGAAGAATTAAAGAACAAACAGAGTGAACTATACAATAACTTAAATGAAAAATAAACTAGAACGGATCAATAGCAGAATACCTGAGGCAGAAGAATGGATGTGACCTGGAAGACAGAATGGTGGAATCCACTGACACAGAACAGAATAAAGGAAACAGAATGAAAAGAAATGAAGACAGCCTAAGAGACCTCTGGGACAACATTAAATGCAACAACATTTGCATTATAGGGGTCCCAGAAGGAGAAGAGAGAGAGAAACGACCCAAGAAAATATGTGAGGAGATTATAGTCGAAAACTTCCCTAACATGGGAAAGGAAATAGCCACCCAAGTCCAGGAAGTGCAGAGTCCCAGGAGGATAAACCTAAGGAGAAACATGCCGAGACACACAGTAATCAAATTGACAAAAATTAAAGACAAAGAAAAATTATTGAAAGCAACAAGGGAAAAATGACAAATAACATACAAGGGAACACCCATAAGGTTAACAGCTGATTTCTCAACAGAAACTCTACAAGCCAGAAGGGAGTGGCAAGACATATATAAAGTGATGAAGGGGAAGAACCTACAACCAAGATTACTCTACCCAGCAAGGATCTCATTCAGATTTGATGGAGAAATCAAAAGCTTTACAGACAAGCAAAAGCTAAGAGAATTCAGCACCACCAAAACAACTCTACAACAAATGCTAAAGGAACTTCTCTAAGTGGGAAACACCACAGAAGAAAAGGACCTACAAAAACAAACCCATAACAATTAAGAAAATGGTAATAGGAACAGACATATCGATAATTACCTTAAACGTGAACGGATTAAATGCTCCAACCAAAAGACACAGGCTCACTGAATGGAGACAAAAACAAGACCCATATATATGCTGTCTACAACAGAACCACTTCAGACCTAGGGACACATAGAGACTGAAAGGGGATGGAAAAAGATATTCCATGCAAATGGAAATCAAAAGAAAGCTGGAGTAGCAATACTCATATCAGATAAAATAGACTTTAAAATAAAGAATGTTACAAGAGACAAGGAAGGACACTACATAATGATCAAGGGATCAATCCAAGAAGAAGATATAACAATTATAAATATATATGCACCCAAAATAGGAGCACCTCAATACATAAGGCAACTGCTAACAGCTATAAAAGAGGAAATCAACAGTAACACAATAATAGTGGGGGACTTTTTAACACCACATTAACACCAATGGATAGATCATCCAAACATAAAATTAACAAGGAAACACAAGCTTTAAATGACACAATAGACCAGCTAGCTTTAATTGATATTTATAGGACTTTCCATCCGAAAACAGCAGATTACACTTTCTTCTCAAGTGCACACAGCACATTCTCCAGGATAGATCACAACATGGATCAGAATCAAGCCTTACTAAATTTAAGAGAACTGAAGTCATATCAAGCATCTTTTCTGACCACAACACTATGAGATCAGAAATCAATTACAGGGAAAAAAACGTAAAGAAACACAAACACATGGAGGCTAAACAATAAGCTACTAAATAACCAAGAGATCACTGAAGAAATCAAAGAGGAAATCAAAAATACCTAGAGACAAATGACAACGAAAACATGACGATCCAAAACCTATGGGATGCAGGAAAAGCAGTTCTAAGAGAGAAGTTTATAGCAATACAAGCCTACCTCAAGAAACAAGAAAAATGTCAAATAAACAATCTAAACTTACACCTAAAGGAACTAGAGAAAGAAGAAAAAACAAAACCCAAAGTTAGCAGAAGGAAAGAAATCATAAAGATCAGAGCAGAAGTAAATGAAATAGAAACAACGAAAACAATAGCAAGGATCAATAAAACTAAAAGCCGGTTCTTTGAGAAGAGAAGCAAAATCGATAAACTGCCAGACTCATCAAGAAAAAGACGGAGAGGACTCAAATCAATGAAATTAGACATGAAAAAGGAGAAGTTACAACACACATCACAGAAATACAGAGCATCCTAACACTACTACAAGCAACTCTATGCCAATAAAATGGACAACCTGGAAGAAATGGACAAATTCTTAGAAAGGTATAACCTTCCGAGACTGAACCAGGAAGAAACAGAAAATATCAACAAACAAATCACAAGTAATGAAATTGAAACTGTGATTTAAAATCTTCCAACAAACAAAAGTCCAGGACCAGATGGCTTCACAGGTGAATTCTATCAAACATTTAGAGAAGAGCTAACACCTGTCCTTCTCAAACTCTTCCCAAAAACTACAGAGGAAGGAACATTCCCAAACTCATTCTATGAGGCCACCATCACCCTGATACCAAAATGAGACAAAGATACTACAAAAAAAGAAAATTATAGACCAATATCACTGATGAATATAGATGCAAAAACCCTCAACAAAATACTAGCAAACAGAATCCAACAACATATTAAAAGGATCATACACCATGATCAAGTGGGATTTATCCCAGGGATTCAAGGATTCTTCAATATACAAAAATCAATCAATGTGATACACCGTTATTAACAAATTGAAGGATAAAAACCATATGATCATCTCAATAGATGCAGAAAAAGCCTTTGACAAGATTCAACACCTATTTATAGTAAAAACTCTCCAGAAAGTGGGCATAGAGGGAACCTACCTCAACATAATAAAGGCCATATACGACAAACCCACAGCAAACATCATTCTCAATGGTGAAAAACTGAAAGCATTTCCTCTAAGATCAGGAACAAGGCAAGGATGTCCACTCCTGCCACTATTATTCAACATAGTTTTGGAAGTCCTAGCCACGTCAATCAGAGAAGAAAAAGAAATAAAAGGAATGAAAATCGGAAAAGAAGAAGTAAAACTGTCACTGTTTGCAGATGACATGATACTATACATAGAGAATCCTAAAGATGCTACCAGAAAACTACTAGAGCTAATCAATGAATTTGGTAAAGTTGTAGGATACAAAATTAATGCACAGAAATCTCTTGCATTCCTATACACTAATGATGAAAAATCTGAAACAGAAAGTCAGGAAACACTCCCATTTACCACTGCAACAAAAAGAATAAAATACCTAGGAATAAACCTACCTAGGGAGACAAAAGACCTGTACGCAGAAAACTATAAGATACTAATGAAAAAAATTAAAGATGATACCAACAGATGGAGAGATATATCATGTTCTTGGATTGGAAGAATAAATAATGTGAAAATGACTATACTACCCAAAGCAATCTACAGATTCAATGCAATCCCTATCAAATTACCAGTGGCATTTTTTACAGAACTAGAAAAAAAAATCTTAAAATGTGTATGGGGACAGAAAAGACCCCAAATAGCCAAAGCAATCTTGAGCTCACAGCTCATGCAGCTCAATATTAAAAAAACAAACAACCCAATCCAAAAATGGGCAGAAGACCTAAACAGACTTTCCTCCAACGAAGACAAACAGATGGCCAAGAAGCACATGAAAAAAAAAAAGCTGGAGGAATCAGACTCCCTGACTTCAGACTATACTACAAAGCTACAGTAATCAAGACAATATGGTACTGGCACAAAAACAGAAATACAGATCAATGGAACAGGATTGAAAGCCCAGAGATAAACCCACGCACCTAGGGTCAACTAATCTATGCCAAAGGAGTCAAGGATATACAATGGAGAAATGACAGTCCCTTCAATAAGTGGTGCTGGGAAAACTGGACAGCTACATGTAAACTGGACAGCTACATGTAAAAGAATGAAATTAGAACACTCCCTAACACCATACATAGAAGTAAACTCAAAATGGATTAGAGACCTAAATTTAAGACTGGACACTATAAAACTTTTAGAGGAAAACATAGGAAGAACAATCTTTGACATAAATCACAGCAAGATCTTTTCTTATCCACCTCCTATAGTAATGGAAACAAAAACTAAAATAAGCAAATGGGACCTAATGATACTTAAAAGCTTTTGCACAGCAAAGGAAACCATAAAGAAGATGAAAAGGCAACCCTCAGAATGGGAGAAAATATTTGCAAATGAATCAATGGACACTTTGTCCATTAATTAATCTCCAAAATATATACACAGCTCCTGCAGCTCAATATTAAAAACACAAACAACCCAATCCAAAAATGGGCAGAAGACCTAAATAGACTTTTCTCCAATGAAGAGAAACAGATGGTCAAGAAGCACGTGAAAAGCTGGTCAACATCACTAATCATTAGAGAAATGCAAATCAAAACTACAATGACGTATCACCTCACACCAGTTAGAATGGGCATCATTAGAAAATCTACAAACAACAAATGCTGGAGATGGTGTGGAGAAAAGGGAACCCTCTTGCACGGTTGCTGGGAATGTAAATTGATGCAGCCACTATGGAGAACAGTATGGAGGTTCCTTAAAAAACTAAAAATAGAATTACCATGTGACCCAGCAATCCCACTACTGGGCATATACCCATAGAAAAACATAATTCAAAAAGACACATGCACCCCAATGTTCACTGCAGCACTATTTGCACTAGCCAGGTCATGGAAGCAACCTAAATGCTCATCGACAGACGAATGGATAAAGAAGAAGTGGTGCATTCATACAATGGAATATTACTCAGCCATAAAAAGTAACGAAATTGGGTCATTTGTAGAGATGTGGATGGATCTAGAGATTGTCATACAGAGTGAAGTAAGTCAGAAAGAGAAAAACAAATATCGAATATTAACACATATATGTGGAACCTAGAAAAATGGTACAGGTTAACCAGTTTGCAGGGCAGAAATTGAGACACAGATGTAGAGAACAAACGTATGGACACCAAGGTGGGAATTGCAGGGGTGTTGGTGGTGTGATGAACTGGGAGATTGGGATTGACATACATATACTAATATGTATAGAGTGGATAGCTAATAAGAACCTGCTGTATAAAAAAATAAATAAAATAAAATTCAAAAAAAACCAAGAGCACAGACAGAGAGAACTGACAGCTTTGCCCAGGACTGTGTGGTAGGCAGAGTTTTGAGTAGAGCACCACATTCTAATACTAAGCAAACTCTATTAAACAGGATTATGTAGGATCTTTTAGTAACACCCACCAGAAGTTACCAGTAAGACACCCTTGGCCTGTGCAACACCAACCAATCACGGACATGAATTTTTGGATCGAGGAGGCCCTCTCTTTTCATGGTGGTCCACAGGCCACAGTTAGAAAAGCTTTCAAGAATGAACTGTTTGAAATACAAGACATGACACCATAAAACTCCTAGAAGAGAACATAGGGAAAACATTCTCCAACATAAATTGTACCAATGTTTTCTTAGGTCAGTCTCCCAAGGCAATCGAAATAAAAGCAAAAATAAACAAATGGGACCTAATCAAACTTATAAGCTTTTGCACAGCAAAGGAAACCATCAACAAAACGAAAAGACAATCTACGGACTGAGAGAAAATATTTGTGACCAACAAGGGCTTAATTTCCAAAATATACAAACAGCTCATACAAACTCAAAAACAAAAAAACAAACAACCCAATCAAAAAAATGGGCAGAAGACCTAAATAGACATTTCTCCAAAGAAGACATACAGATGGCCAATAGGCACATGAAAAGGTGCTTAACATAACTCATTATTAGAGAAATGTAAATAAAAACTACAATGAGGTACCAACTCACACCAATCATAATGGCCATCATTAAAAAACCCACAAAGAACAAATGCTGGGGAAGGTGTGGAGAAAGGGGAATCCTCCTGACATGTTGGTGGGAATGTAAATTGGTGTAGCCACTATGGAAAACAGTACGCAAGTTCCTTCAAAAACTAAGAATAGAGTCGCCATATGATACAGCAATTCCACTCCTGGGCATATATCCAGATAAAACTATAATTAGAAAAGATACTTGCACCCCAAGGTTCATAGCAGCATTATTTACAATAGCCAAGACATGGAAGCAACCTAATGTCCATCAACAGATGAATGGATAAGAAGATGTGGTACATATATACAATGGAATATTACTCAGTCATAAAAAAGAATGAAATAATGCCATTTGTAGCAACATGGATGGACCTAGAGATTATCTTTCTAAGTTAAGTAAGGCAGAAACAAATACCATGTGATATCACATACATGTGGAACCTAAAATATGAAACAAATGAAGTTACTCACGAAACAGAAATAGACTCACAGACATAGAGAACAAATTTATAGTTAACAAAGGGGAAAGGGGGTGAGGGGGGTAAGTTGGGAGTCTGTGACGAGCAGATACAAACTACTATATATAAAACAGATAAACAGCAAGGTCCTACTGTATAGCACAGGGAACTATATTCAGTATCCTGTAATAAACCATAATGGAAAAAAACCTAATTGTTTGAATCTTTAGCCTGTGGGGATAAAACCAGTTTGAAGAGCTTGGAGTAAATGAGGATATGTCTCAACTCGAAGGTTCATAGCTGAGGAGCTGGGTATTGGTTTCTCCTTCTCCCATTAGAAACAGGCCTCTTGTCACCCCAGCCCGAGTAACAGAAGGTGCTCCAGAGAAGCAAGTAAAGTGGCTGCTGCTGCTTTTCTAATTCTCACCTGGCTATGCTTCCTCTGCCTTGCCTTTTCCACTGCTACCGGTATTGCATTTGCTGTCTTAGGGGAGGCCCTTTTGAAAGTGAAACCAATAAAAATATATCTGATGGCTCTTCCCAATGACCTGTTCCTGAACAAACATGAAGACCTTGCTCTTTCCCTGCAGAATTACATGCAAAGAGGTTTAGTAACTGGAATAGAGCAGACCACTCAGTAAGTATTGATTGGATGAACAGTTTGTGGGTAGAGGAATAAAAGAGAGATGGAAAATTAAAAAAAAAAAAATCCTCATGTTGAAGCAAGGAGGACAAGGCATTGATGCATCAACCAGACAGAAAAAGTAAGCCAGATCTATCATTTCCAGGTGGGTATATCTCATCCTTCTAAACACCTGGCAAATTCTCTAGGAATCTTTACCTTAGAGACAAAGGGAAATACACAATTCAGGTCTTATTACGAGACAAGATAAAGTACATTTATCTTATTTGGCTTGACTCAAGGCTGTCAGAATCCCTCATACAGCCATTTATTTTCTATGGGACACCGTTGAATGCTAGCTCTACACCCACCAACTGACAGCAAATGCTACTAATAGTCCATGGGGTCACCAGGAAGGGGTCACTGTAGCTCAAGGTACCGAGGATCCCTCCCCCATGCAACAGAGGCGCCTTAGGACAAAGGCAGTCTCTTGGAAAATGGCCCAGCACAAGCAGCTGTGCTCCCAAAGCCAACTGGATAGCCTCTTGACGGCCCCTGAAGACTTGCTCACCAACACACCAGAAAGCCAGTGAGTAAAAATGACCACTTGCTGTTCACGATTATGACAACGACGATGGATAGGAAAAACACACTTTCTGTTCTATTAGTTCAAGCATTGCCTGCTGCTTTGCACCTAAGACTATAAAGGGCTTACCTCCTGTACAATTCCTCAGTAACAGTGCGGGGAAGCCAAGTGCTCAGTATACGTGCTCCCGGCTCCCTCTCCTCAGCAACCATGTTCCTCTGTTTCCAGGGATTCCACCCTCATTTTCCTTGGGAGCCACCCCACCACGCTATTGCCAGGGGCTGGGGCTGAGTCCAACTCCATCTTCAGGTTTGGCCAGGGAATCCAGACCTGGCATCCTAGTGTGCATGTGATTCGCCTCAGGCCAAATGCAGTGAACAGGACTTGTTTTTAATGCTTGTTATCACAACTGTAGGGAACTAGGTCTTGTCATGTTGCTAGGAGAGTAGGACACATGCCTGGAGCTTTTGTGGCCAACCCTTGCCACCACAGAGGCAAAGCCTGAGTAGGACAGGCCAAAGGAAAGTGGGGCTGTGATAGGAAGGGAGACCAGATTCTGACGGCGTTGTCTGAGCCTCAGAATGCAGCTCAGTGTCATCCCTGCTCTTTCCATGAGTGAACCAAAACATCTTTTTTTCTTTAAGTTGTGTTTCTACTGCTTGCAGCCAAGAGCCGTGGCAAATACCAAAAAAGCTCATGAGAGAAAAGCCTAGTTAAGCTTCATAGGGAACTCTAGAATGAAGAACAAAGAAAAATAAGCAACAAAGTAGAGGGGGAAAGAAAGTAAATTCATTCATCCTTGAGTTCCCCCCTTCCTCCTACCTCACATATCCGTCCAGTAACAAGATTTCTCACCATCATGTATCCTGAACCTATCCCTCATCCCCATTTCTTTTCCTACTGCCTGAGGTCAGGTTTTGTCTTCTCATCTGGATCTCGACATTGGCCTTCTCCCGATTCTCGCTGGTCCCTCTCTTCTCTCTGCTCTAATCTATCAGACACATAGCTCCCGCCAGATGTGTTGCCCTAAACTACAGCTCCAGCTGGAGAAGAGAAGCCTTCAAGACATCACAATACTGGTCTTCAAATACTTGAAGGGCCGTCATGTCCAAGAAGGGGAAGACTTACTGTTCTGAATGGAGATGAAAGTCAGGGTGGAGTCCCAGGAAGGCCGATTTCCGCTGGATGAAAATAACCGACAGTTATGAGCTCTTCCTGGTCTACTAAAGCAAGCAGACTGACTGAATGTCATTCCCACACAAAGGGCTAAGCCCCATTTCGTCCAGAAGGCGGCCCTAGGCATTCCTGGGCTGACACATTCAGCTTCACTTGAGGTTTCATTATTGTTAGCCTGTCCTTTCACCTGTACAAGACTTGGACGGATTCCAGAACAAGAGGAAATGGAGTTGGTTGAGGCAAAGTAGGTAGACAGAGTGTGCTGAGGGCCCTGGAGACTTGGCATGCGGGCCTGGTTCCACGGGCCTTTTTAGCTGTGTGCCTTTGGATGGTTTATTTAACATTTCTGAGTCTGTTTTCTTATGACGAAGGACGGCTAAGTAATAATACTTTGTGGGAGTATTGGGAGAATTAAAAATAGTTTCACAGTGCCTGAAAGTGCTCAAAAATGGCATCTCCCTTTCCTCTGCCTCCACAGAGGTTTCCTACTGGCTGCAGACCTCCCTGCCATCTCCTCTCTCTGACCTCTCACTGCTCTAACAGGCCACTCTATAGAATTGAATGCTTCAGGACACAGCTCTTCATTTCCCATTAGTTTTTCATCTCCAAATAAATCCCCGGTGGCCAGTTCCGTCTTACACTTCTATGGGGGTCCACCCAGCATCTAACACAGACAGGGCTGGGCATATATTCGGTCCAAGAAATCGCTCCTGACTGAGGGAAAGGAGCTTAAGACCCAGGATGCACGTTCTCTCGTCTGAGTCTTTCTCAGTGGGTCAGAAGCCAGTCATGATGACCTTGATAAGCAAATTGGCCTTATAGCGTTCTACTTGGAGTGCTGCTGGCAACTACTGCCCTTCTCTACGAGAAATCTCGAACGGAGCTGATAGAATTTCAAGGGAAAAGGTGAAACGGCTCCTCCTGGAGCATGCAGGTGGTAGGGTCCACCCAGGTATCCAGGGAAGGGGTAGGCTAATTATTTTAACCTATTTCCGGGCCTGGTAAATTAAGCACGAGCAAAACGTTTCTGGGGTTACTAACACTGAACGTTGTGGGTGAGCGCTTCTCCTCCCCCACAGGACTTCGATTTGCATGCTATACAAACATTGTTACCATAGTTATAATTCAGGAAGCTTTACTGTTTGACCTCAAGAAAAAATCAACCTCAAATCAGGATAACACTGACTCTCGAGACCACAATAGATCATCAGCGGGTGAGACCTGCCAAATTCCTTCAACATTCTAGAAGGAACTACTGTATTTGGGGTAACAAGCAAGCAACAAGAAGAGGAAACTCTGCAACATTATGCAATTTCCTTGCATTTCATATTCAGAAATCCTGAAAACCCCTATAAGCAACCTGCCTAACTTTCAACCCAAGATCGGAGTCACAGCCAGTGTAAACAAAAACTGGACACAAAAGAGGAAAAAAGTAATGTACAGAAAAATATTGCAGGCAAATTTTAAAGGCAACAGAAAGGACACAAGCTCACTCGATATCAAATGCATAACAGTTAAATAGACAGCGTGTGAGCTGACATGTATGTGGAACGTGGCTGGCTCATAATGGGGGGCGTCTTCTGGCTTTAACATTTCCTGGCTTCATGCTCACGTAACATTAAAAAGGGTGTGAACCCACTAGCCCATCAGCATGGTGTTTCCATGCGGAGAGGAGGGATCACCTCCCCATCCCCCAGACAAAGACTGCAATCTTAAACAGAGGATGTCCTTCTGTGTTCCTCTCTCCCCCAGCTCCTCCCTCTCTCTCTGTCTCTCTCTGTGTGTCTGTGGAAATAGTGACACAGCACCACCAACAGAAGAAGGAAGCTTGTTCTTTTGTGCTTTGGGAAACCGCAAATGAGAAACTCCTCGGTCCAGTATACATGGTCCCAAAGTAGGAGCATGTGAGGTCCTGCTGCCGGAGCAGGGACCTGCCCAGGAGGAAGGACAGCCAGAGGGTGAGTCACTGCACAAAACCCACCCCTTTCGACTTCCAGTCCCTCTGTCCTCCAGAGGACTTAAGGCAAGTGTCTTTTACACTGATCTCATTAATCCTCACAATGTCCCTTTGTGAAGCAGGTGGTGAATTTATTCAACACAGACACAGGTGACTTCTTTCTTTGCCTCAGACAACTGCGAAGTCAGAGTACTGCATTTCTAGATAGATGACTCAAAGCCGAGCTCCCTCAGATGCAGGTCCTATCCTAAATCTAGGAATAATCCCGATGCCAACCCATGCATACGCAGCAAGGTTTCTGGGAACAGTCACTCTGATTTCCTTGCTCTGAAGCTTGTAGAAAGGGGATCCCTAGCTCTATGACATGAGGAATCTCTGTATTTTCCTACAATCTCCAAGAAACAGAGTGGGGTTTGCAAAGTAGAAGAGCAGATTCTAGAATTCTTTCTGGTTTTACAGAGGTTAGAAGTTACTAGGCTGAGCCCTTCCTCATCTCCACACAGTGTGAAAGGGAGGAGGTTTATCAAGATTCCACAGGGCGTCCCACACAGTGATGGGGGTAAACGGTAAGGTTGGGACCTTGGAAAATGACCTCCATTCTACAGTTAACATACTGTTACATTTGCCTTATCACATATCTGGCCATCTCTCTCTCATCCACCAATCCATCTTATTTTTCAACAAATTTTAAAGTAAGTTGCAGACATCAGGACTTCTCATCTAAACACTTCTGTAAGCTTATCATTTACTAAGGTTCAACATTTATCAGTCTTTGTAAGGCAAAAGTTACCTACAATGAAATTCACAATTCTTAAGGGAGTGGTGACAAAGCCATATGTGCACGTGCCCTGAAGCCCTAATAAAAGTAGAGACTTTTCCATCACTTCGGCCAGTTCTCTCAGGCCTCTTTTCATCTTACCCCCATACACACACACAAACACACACAGGCATGCACAACCATTGTTCTGTTGCATTTTCATCTGCTCCCACCATTCGTTTTGCCTGTTCTAGAACATCGTACGAATGGCATAATACTGAATGTACTCTCTGTGGCTGCTTTATTTCACTCAACATAAAATTTTTGAGATTCATCCATGTTGTGCCCTAAATTAATACTTTTGGGCTTTTTTTATTGCTGAGTAAAATTTTATTACTTGAATAGATCACTGTTTATTGATTCTCCTGTTCATGGACACCTAGGCTGTTCCCCCTCTTTGGCTATCATAAATAAAGCTGCTCTGAGTGTCTCTGTGTAAATCTTTTTGAGGACCCCTATGTTTTTATTTTCTCTCGTGTAAATATCTAGGACCGGAATTGCTGGATTGTGGGGCAGGCTCTTTAAGTTTGTTGTTAAATAAGAAACTGCCAACCTCTTCCCAAATGCTCGTGTTACACTCTCACCAATAAGGTATGAGAGTTCTGAGCACTCCACATACTCACCAACACGTGGTATTGTCAGTCTTCTAATTTTAGTCATTCTGGTGGGTGTGTAGTAGTATCTCATTATGGTTTTAAGATGCGTTTCCCTGATGACCAGTGGTGTTGAGTACTTTTTCTTGTGCTTACTGGACATTCTTAATCTTCTTTCATGAGGTGTCTCTTTAAGCCTTTTGCCCACCTTTTAATTGAGTTGTTCCTTTTATTACTGAGTTCTATGAGCGCTCTCTACATTCTGGACCTAAGTCCTTTGTCAGATGTATGTTTTGCAATATTTTCTCCCCTTCTGTGTCTTGCCAATTGACATTCTCAACGGTGCCTTTTGATAAGCACATGTTTGTAATTTTAATAAAGTCAAATTTTTCATTTTTTGGTAGGCCTATTCCTTTCTGTATCCCTGTTAAGAAACCAATGCTAACCCCAGATTGCAAAGATTTTGTACTGTGTTTTCTCCTGGAAGCTTTATAGTTTTGGCTTTTATGTTTAAGTTTATGATTCATCTTGAATTAATTTCCCTAGTTCCCCTAGTTTGTAAACATAATTTACAGCTGCTTCTGAGTCATAGCCTGGATTTGGAACTCACTGGTTTAAAATACAAATTTAGGACCCAGTAGCCCTAACCAGCCTTGCTCCCCTTCTCCCCACCCCCCAGAAAGCTGTCACATGGAATTGATCCATATCACCTCTGGGGGTCTGCACACTATTAACTGATACGTGCTCCCTACCCACTCAGCTCAGGACAAGTATGCTGAACTTTATAAAGACCTATATATACGCTCAAGGCTAATATTCAGGGACACAGCTAACTACACGGCTACCTATAAACTATGATCTGAATAGGCAGGGAGCCTGCGAGCCGACAAGTAGAGTGGTCTCGACCAGCCACTGACTTCTTGTGTGACCCTGATCAAGTCTCTCCCCCTTTCTGAATCTTATTTTCCTAATCCACCAAAAGAGAGGCTGGAAATAGATCTGCTTAAAAATTCCAGACTCCCTTACTTCCTAACCTTTTTAATATCCCACCATCAAAAATAAATTTCTTTGGGCCTGAAGGGCTCATGTCAAGACAGCATTCACTTTAAGGGTTTCCCATTACAATGGAAGTGTAGCACCTTATATCTTATCAGCAACCTGTTAAATTGGAATTTGCTGACAATTAAGAATGAGGTCCTGTAAGTTTAGAGGAACAGGAAGTAAGGACTGAAAAGGAAAAGGAGGCAGGGTTGGAAGGCTGCTGATCAAAGGCCAGCTCGGCTTACTGAACAATATGGTTTAAAGCTGACCAGGAAGAAAGGGTTTTTATCAGTGTTCACATCAAAAGCACAAAGTACCCAACCCAAGCCTCCCTTGCTTCTTCTGCAGAGAGAGCCAAAGCATGCCATACACAGGGCCACCAAGCTCAGTTACGAGCACAGCCAGCCACCAAAGTCAACTGGGAGGGTAAGCCCGCTGGGATCCCCTCCCTAGGGTGGCGGACTTAAGAGATTAGGACATGCCTTACTTCTGACCTGAATTTGAGAGCATGGCAGGTGAACACACAAATCAAAAGCCGCTTCTGGGCCCTTTCCTGCAGCTCTTGATATGGTTGATATACACTTGATAGCCTGTGTCCTTTAAATGTTCACTTCGCTTGAACCTTTCCGGCCCAGCTCCCCAGGCAACTCTGTGGGTTCCTCTGCCCTGAGCTAATCTTTCTGAACTTGGATAAAAAGGGATTTGTACACAAATATTATATATGAATATAAAATCATCACAAATGCAGTCATCATAAACATAAAATAATTATAAATATAAAACAGACATACATATTTACACACACAGTTGCTTCTCATTATTCACAGTAATTATGTTCTTTAAAGTCACTACAATTAGCAAACCTGAATCACTGCTCCTAGGGGACATGAGTTAGGGTCCTATGACCCTCTGGTCGCAATATTTTCATCAACTGATCAATACAGAACCCTGTTTTATGTGTGTGTCTGTTTCAAGACACCTTATCTAATATATACCATTGATTCATCACCATTGCACTCATGGCTACAGCACTGTAAGTGAGGCCTGAACGAAGCTCATCTAACATGTGTTTGCTCCGTAAGGCACATCACAGTCTTCTTCTGCTTAGGAACAGTAGTTGGCACCTTTCGCACTGTGCAGGGGGCCGTTTTAAACGGTGAAATCACCAGCAAAAAAGCACAAAAACACAAAATATGTTGTACTAAATAGCGAAAAGAACACCTATTTACAGTATGAGGGCTGAAACAAGAAGCCAGAGGGTCACCTTGTCCACCCTCAGCTGGGAACGTGTGTGTTAAGCAACTGAAGTTTTTCTTTGCTCTGCACATATCTGCAAATGACCGTGAAAGCACCACAAGCATTGACCTTGGGGTACAAGGAAGTTTTAGAAAGTAGGTGAATTCACAAATACAGAATCTGCGAATAACAGGAATTAACTGTTATGTACATACACACACATATACATGAAATATTTTGAGCATACATAATAAAACTACAAAATGACTGAAGTCACCCAGGGACTCACGATACAGATTTAACAGATATTAGCAGTTTTCTAAATTTGTTTCTAATTGAGATCTTAAAGAAACTGAGTATCATACCCCCTTAACCTTATCTCTGTCCCTTTCTTCCCCTACCCCAAAGATGGTATGTACCATTCCTACAAGTGTTTCAATACTTCTACTACATGTGCACATGTCCACAGACATTATTTTTATGTTTTTAAAATGTACATAAATAGCTTATACCATACATGTATCTGATCTTGCAACTTGCTTTTTCACGTACTATTATGTTCTTAAGATTTATCCACATTGATACATGCAGATCAAGTTTGTTCACTTTATCCACTGTAAAGTGTGCCATTAATAAGCCATCGTCTATCCATAACAATATAGGTTATTCTCAGTTTTTCACTATTACAAACCACGCTGCAGTAAACAACCTTTTTCCGTGTCTCCTTTTGTACTCATGTGTGAGTTTCTTGGCAACAGAGTTAGCAAACTACAGCCCGAGGGTCACACCCAGTCAGCCCTGTGTTTTGTAAGTAAAGATTTTTTGAAAACAGCTATGCTCAATCACAGATTGTCTGTGGCTGCTTTTGTGCTATGATAGCAGGACCGAGTCGTTCCAACACAGATCATCGTAGGGTATGTGCATGTTCAACCTTACTAAGTTTTGGATGGATTTTCCAATTCATACTCCACCAGCAGCATACTTTGAGAGTTCCTTGGCTTACTCTAAAAATTCCCAAAGCTCCTTCCTTGGCTCTCTTTACTTATCCCAATCTCTTTCCACACACAACACCTGGAAATTTCATCCATTTCCACAGCTTTAACAAATGCCTCTATGCAGATGGCTCCCCATCTCTAAACATGTAACCCGACCTCGCCCTGGCTTTCTGAGGAGCACACCTCCATTTCTCACTACTTGCTGGTCATCTCCATCTCGGAATTTCCCTACACCCCAAACCTAGCATCTGTTCCTCCTCTCACCACAAAGAAGGGTTTCTTGAGACAATGGGAGGAGTAACATCTTGAAACTTGTGAACAAGCAGCTAAATTAGAACTCGTTTTCAGTTGGCTGATACAAGGCCATTTAACAGCAAGAAGAATACACAAACCTATTATCACACAGCAACTCTGCTCCTTTCTAGCTGTGA
The DNA here is from genome assembly GCF_011762595.2 of Tursiops truncatus. NCBI lineage: Eukaryota > Metazoa > Chordata > Mammalia > Artiodactyla > Delphinidae > Tursiops > Tursiops truncatus. The sequence continues at coordinate 119,141,331 of NC_047036.1, read as the reverse complement.
CACCTCTCTGTGCCTCACTGCCCCACCTATTAAATAGGGATTATTCCACCCAAACCGAAGGATGAGACATCAGCAGGAAAGCTGCTGGCATAGTGCCCAGCACAGAGTACATGTTTAGTAAAATACTCAGTAGTTAATAATCATTGTCTTGGTTAATGGCATCACTTTAATCTCAGTAACTTGGACCTAAAAGCTGAAAATTCTGTCTTTTTAGTCCCACATCTAATCAAGTGACAACTATATTTTGTTTTCAAAGTGATGACCATATCCATTCCTTCCTTTTTAGTCCCAAGACTACTTCTGGGGAGTTAGTACCTCTTACTTGGAATGTCTTCAAACTGGTTTGACTTTTGCCCTCCCCCTGCCAACACGTCCTTCATGTAGGCGAAGCTCTGAAATCGCTTCTGCTCCAAAACCTGTATGGTCAGATCACCCCTGACAGTATAATGTCCAAATTTCTATGTGAGGCCTCTGGCAGGCTGGCCCCAGCATTTCTATCTTACTTCCTATTTTCTCTTTCCCGACCTCACGCCCCAGCTACACACAACAACTGGCTATTTCCTACATCTGCCCCAGGTTGTTCTGTCTAAGAATCCTTGTTCCTGTATTTCTGGCCAAGAAATCCCTTCTATTCATCCCTGCCTATGCAGGGCCTTCAAAGCCCTACTTATATGTGCCTCTTCTCCTAAGCTGTCCTCAACTCCCTTGTCTAAAATCATCTCTTCTATTTCAAAACACTGTTTTCACACCTCACATGCATCACTTCCACTCTGAAATAAAGGCAAGGCGACAGATTTATTCCTGTAGATCCCAGAGGCCCTTGTGCACAGCTGGCATTCAATAAACATCTGATGAATGACATGATGAACCAAAGTCATTTAAAGTTCTATCAATGCACATCCTAGACTCAGTTTACATTAAACTCAGTTAAAAAGTGCCAATCCAATCACCCAAACAAGTTACGAAATTAAAAATGAATCTAGGACTTAGAGAACCCTTCAAATCTGGGAAGAGCAAATTGCCGTCTGTATCAGCATTTTAAGTATCAAATTGCTCACTTATAGTTTTGCTCACACCAAGAAAGTTAAGCAGTCAGCATCAGGGCAAGACACAGAACCTAATTTCCTCACTCCCAGAAGTGTGTCAGCCATGAAAAAAAAACAGGGTCACTTCAAGCCGTGTGGCAGCTCACGCGGTTTCTTCTATGGCAGCTAAACTTTACATACTCCATGTGCTTAAAAATCACTGCTACCGGGATTTCCCTGGTGGTTCAGTGGCCAAGACTCCACGCTCCCAATGCAGGGGGCCTGCGTTTGATCCCTGATCAGGGAACTAGATCCCACATGCCACAACTAAGAGTCTGCATGCGGCAACTAAAGATCCCACATGCTGCAACTGAAAGATCCTGCATGCAGCAACGAAGATCCTGTGCCGCAACTAAGACCTGGCACGGCCAAATAAATAAATATTTTTTAAAAATCACTGCTACTCTTCTTAAATCATCTTGGAGCACTTCAAATCAGTTCAGAAATAAAGACTTTGTGATAATTATAATCATCTGGAGAGGAAAAAATCAAGGTAGGTCTCCACCTTACACTGTTTTGATGCCCAAACAAATCTCAGGTGAATATCTACCTTAGAATGGAGATGCATTCAAGCAAAGATAAAATACTTAAAGTGGCTCGTAGCCTTAATATATAAAGGGCTCTTATAATCAGTAAGAGAAAGGTAAATAGAAAAACAAATGGAACAAAGGATAAACTATTTGCAAAAGGGGGACAAGTATTCAATAAACATGGAGAATATTCAAATTTGACAGAAAACAAACTGAAATTATAACAATGATATTATTTTTTAGTTTTTGAAAAAATTAAAAGATTTTTTAAAAATGGTAACGGTATAGATGTGGGCTCAGGGAAACAGACATTCCCGCGTGTGACTTACAGAAGTATAAATTGACAGTCTTCATTGAAGAACAAGCTTCGAAAATGGATCCATGTGTTCACCAAGTATGACACTTCTATGAATTTATGCTAAGGAGAGAATCATAGACAGAAGCCCACAGAGGAATTTTAGTGAGTACATAAACCTCCCTGATATTATATGTAAAGTGTTATGTGTTTATACATTTTTCTGAGGAGAGTGCATACAATTTTCTTAATATCATCAAAGGAGTTTGTAAGTCACCCGAGGACTTCTGGTTGTGGAATAATCTTTAGAAACAAGGTGTGATGGACACTGCTAGCTGTCTATAAAATGTCCATTCTTCCCTTCTTCCTTAACAACTGACCCCTGATTATGTAGAAGCAAAATGTCATTCAGCTGAAAACACTACAATTCTCTTAGGTAGGAATGTGAGTCAGGTCCAGCCAAAGAGACACAGCAGATGCAAGCTAGGGATTTCTGGAAAACTTCTGTTCCTCTGACACACACATCAACTCTTCTTTCTTCCATCCTTCTCCCTGCTTGAACCCCAGACACAAGGCAAGGAGGTGCAGCAACCATCTTGCAATCATGAGGTGACAAGGAAAACAAAAGCTTACACCCTAAGGATGGAGAAGCAGAAAGATGGAAAGAATCTGGGCCCCTGAAGGCTTCACAGAGCCACCATCTGTCCCAGACTGCCTATCCTATGTCTTAAAGCCTAAATATCCCCCATTTCATTGGTGGATTTTCAGTTGTTGACAGCAAAACTCATGGTTAAACTTGTACATATGAGAAAAATATAGTAAATTAAATGAAAATCCTACTTACAGTACAATACGTGTAAAGTGATCCATTTTGTTTACAATAGAAAAAAACGTTGAAAACACAAAAAGTAGCCCCTATTCCCTGTGAGTGAGATGAGTGATACTCATTTTCCTCCTTATGCTTTTGGTCATTTTACACATTTGACCATTTTTAAAACAACAGAAACAAAGGATTAGCATCTTTGAGCCTGATTCACCATGGAGTAGCATGGAGAATCAGCCTCAGACATCAAGGACAAACACAATTATCTCCCTTTCAGATGAATTCAGATTCCTTCCTTCTATTCCCCAAGGGACTCCACGGGTCTGCCAGGCTGTATAACCGCATTACTCCTGTCCTGCTGTCCTTCCCACTCTTCCCTGTTTAAACAGCAGAGTTTCCCTGTAAAGTCTGAACAGCAGTGACAAACCCATCCCACCAAGAGACATCCCCTCTCCTGCCCCAGAGGGGAGCCGGCAGCCATGTTTAGGGGATCACTGCCCTGATTCTGCTCTACTACTCTAATTTACACAGCTAAATGAAATGATTGTTCTCATTAAAAACAAGCCCATGTCTTATTGCCAGTGCAGGCATTCCCAAGTGCTCCAAAGCTGAGTTTGCCTGGGCCAGCAGCCAGCCATCTGCACTGCTCCAACAGCTTATGTAACTTGCTGGGTTTCCACCTTTGGCTTGGGGTATGAGGAGGAGTGTGTAAGGCAGGAAACAGACTTAGATGGAGCTGTCAGTCCATCATGTCTGAACAGCCTGCTAAACATTTGGTCACAGGGTTTTTTTAGCCTTTGAAAGCAACATAAAGTGAACTGGATCGAACTAGCTTACATGCAGCAACAGCAAAAAAAGGAGTCTCAGGTCAAATGGATTGGAGAAAAGACTTCCGAGTGAGCTAATACAATGAGAGCCTCCAAGAGTCCCTTTTCTATGTCAACAGGCTACAGAGTAAAATACAGGCAGATGCATAACTGTAACAGACGATAGGAAAATGGGAATCTTTCCCTTAGTCAATAACTTCTGAAGTTTAAAAAGGAGGGGGAAGTGGGCTTCCCTGGTGGCGCAGTGGTTGAGAGTCCGCCTGCCGATGCAGGGGACGCGGGTTCGTGCCCCGGTCCGGGAAGATACCACATGCCACGGAGCAGCTGGGCCCGTGAGCCATGGCCGCTGAGCCTGCGCGTCCAGAGCCTGTGCTCCGCAATGGGAGAGGCCACAGCAGTGAGAGGCCCGTGTACAGCAAAAAAAAAAAAAAAAAAAAGGAGGGGGAAGTGCTGAATTAGCTCTAAGCCAGGTTGGGGTGTGCTGACACCATATGTGACTCAAGTACCTTCTCCCCAACCAGGGACAAAGGCAACTCCAGTTTGATTCTGGCCCGCAGCTCTGGAGGAGGAGGAAGCAATTAGTCCTTTTAAGTAGAAAGTATACAGAAAGATCATATGATTGAAGATAATTCTGCCCTGGAGAAGAGTAGCCAACCCGCTGCTTATAATGATTACCAGGAGCACACTCAGCCCTTCAAAGAACTTGCCAAACATTAACTTGTACTCTACCTAATAAAACAGACTTTAGGAAATCTCATCCTGAGGGTAGCCCATGGCTTCTCCACTTCTGGGATATGCACGCACCAGTAGAGAAAGACCAGTAGAACATGTATCGACTGTATTTGTGGTTTGGGGTTGTTAATGCTTTGTCAATTTGGCCCAAGTTGCTTCAGGGAGAGATGTTTTAAGAGAGGCAGTAGTAAAGCAATAAGGGAATGGGTTTGCATCTAAGTTCAGCTGTTGGTTCTGACACTTACTGGCTATGTGACCTTGGGTAATATTCCCCAATATTGATAATAGAGATAATTATAGTACATACCTCTGCAGAATACTGTTACAATTAAATGTGGTAATACATGAACACATCTAGATGTGTCTGGCATATAATAAACGCTGAAACGATGAAGTAACTACTTATTATTACTACTTCACTGGATGGTAAGTTTCCTAAGAGCTGGAATCAGGACTTTACGGTTATGATTCCCTAGAAATACTCTAGCACAGTGTCTAAGAAGCAGGTGCTTAATAAATGCATTATCCACCTTACTCAAAGTGGAAGAAAAATAAAAAGGTTGGGCCAGAGCTAGAATGAGAAGTTCAGGAGCTGAACTGTCTGCAGAATCAGGGTGATGGCCCAAAGCCCTGCCGATAAATGGCTGGGACAAGCCAGGGTAAGAACGGACAGCAGGACAATTAGATCTCGACCAGACAGATAGAGTGGGAGAAAGGAGTTGCTCGACCACTGGGGCTAAAAATGATTGAATGCTCACACACTTATAATACCCCGAGCTCCCAAAGGAGCCTCCCCTGCCTCCCCATCATCACCACTGGCATGGCTGCTCACGTATAATATCTATTGAACACTTACTATGTGCCAGGCATCGCACCTTAAGTGACACATATCTCATTTAATTCCCCCAACACACTGCTGAGACAGGTACTGTTATTATCTGCATTCTAAAGTGAGGAAATAGGGGTTTCCCTGGTGGCGCAGTGGTTGAGAATCTGCCTGCCAATGCAGGGGATACGGGTTCGAGCCCTGGTCTGGGAAGATCCCACATGCCACGGAGCAACTGGGCCCGTGAGCCACAACTACTGAGCCTGCGCGTCTGGAGCCTGTGCTCCACAACAAGAGAGGCCGCGACAGTGAGAGGCCTGCGCACCGCAATGAAGAGTGGCCCCCGCTTGCCACAACTAGAGAAAGCCCTTGCACAGAAACGAAGACCCAACACAGCCAAAAATAAATAAATAAATAAATTTAAAAAATAAAATAAAATAAAATAAAATAAAGTGAGGAAATAGGCTTAGAAACTTACTTAACCACCCAACTCGCAGGTTAGTGAGGCTGGGACTGGAATTGGTGGTGTCAGACACCAACACCCATGCCTTTTATCACTAACCGGGTGACACTGCCTCCACATGCAGCCTCTCTAGCTGCATTTTTCTCTTCCTGGTGACTACTTGCCTTTACAGAAAAGACAAGTTTGCAATGGGAAAAAAATGGCCAAAAGACGATATGGGCATTTCACAAAAGAAGATATCCAAATGGTCTCTACATCATTACTCATCAAGGAAATGCAAGTACACACCTAATGAGATACTACTATATACACACCAGATTGGCTACAATTAGAAAGATGGTCAGCTCCAAGTGTAGGTGAGGATGTGGAACAATTAGAACCTTCATGCACTGATGGTGGGTAGGGAAATGGGTTCAACCCTTTGCAAGACTATTTGGCAATATCTACCAAGGTAAACATATGTCTATCCTGTGATCCAGCAATCCCACTCCTAGGGATATACTTAAGAAAAATGAGTGCTTATGGCCAACAAAAGACATGTACGAGAATACTCCTAGAAGCTTTACTCGTAAAAGCTCAAGTTTAGAAACAACCCAATGGTCATCAACAAAAGAATGAAAAACTTGTGATATACTGCCCATGATGAAATGATTTATATCAACAAAAAGAACAAACTAGTACTACATGCAAGCATGGGTGAACCTCACAGACATACATGGAGGGAAAGAGGCCACCAAAGAGAGTATATGCCACATGATTCCGCTTACACGAAGCTCAATGTTTATGGAATCAAAACAGTGGTTCCCTAGAGGGTGGGGGATTAAGGGAGGTACTGACTGGGTGTGCTAGGGAGCCTTCTGGGCTGGTGGACATATTTTATAACTTGATCTGTGTGGTGAATATATATTTATAAATTTGGCTTGAAAGTGACAGTAAAGCATGACCCCTGAGTTGATATTTCTCTCCAGAAGACCTTATTCTGGAGTTTCTAGCTACTGGTCAGGCAACAGGACTCTGCCAACCTCCCACTCCCTTCTCTTCCCTCCCCTCCTACATGTCTAACACAGGGACTGTAGGATTAGCACCTGGGAGTGGGCTCACAGTGGGGCAATTTCCCTCAATTCTCACACAAATACCCTCTTTGCCCCCCATATAAATAATGTAGCCAGAATCAAATCTGGGTACTTTGTCCCTGAATTTTTCTTTTCCTTTTGATGGTGTATGGAAGAAATGTTTATATCTTTGAGAAGCTATAAGTCTGCTCCTGCCATTTTCTTCTCCGGGGCTTGACAGGGCAGCCCATCAGTGGCATTCCTAGTCCTCAAGAGGCACATCTGTGTGGGTTAAATCCTAAGTGAAAACACTGAGTCAAAAGGAAGACTGCAGTACCTGCTGCATGCACCTCAGTTCCCTGCAGGAAAGAATCTGCTTTCTGGGCAGACTCACTCCAGCTGGAGATGCAGATAAAACTGGAGTGGAGCAAAACCCAGACACCAGCTGGGAGCTCAGAATTTACTAGACTTAAGAGAGGAGGGGGAGTTTATTGGTTTGCTTGCTCTCTCTTTTTTTTATTCTTTTTTTACTATTATTATTTAAAAATTTTTTAATTTTAATAATTTTTTTAAAATTTATTTTTTCTTTCTTTTTTTCTCCCTTTTCTTCTGAGCCATATGGCTGACAGGGTCTTGGTGCTCCAGCCTGGTATCAGGTCTGAGCCTCCAAGGTGGGAGGGCCGAGTCCAGGACACTGGACCACCAGAGACCTCCCAGCCCCACGTAATATCAATTGGCGAGAGCGATCCCAGAGATCTCCATCTCAACACTAAGGCCCAGCTCCACCCAACAGCCAGCAAGCTCCAGTGCTGGACACCCGATGCCAAACAACTAGCAAGACAGGAACACAACCCCACCCATTAGCAGAGAGGCTGCCTAAAATCATACTAAGTTCGCAGACACCCTAAAACACACCACCGGACACGGCCCTGCCCACCAGAAAGACACGGTCCAGGCCCACCCACCAGAACACAGGCACCAGTCCCCTCCACCAGGAAGCCTACACAAGCCACTGAACCAAACTCACCCACTGGGGCAGACACCAGTAACAATGGGAACTACAAACCTGCAGCCTATGAAAAGGAGACCCCAAACACAGTAAGTTCAACAAAATGGGAAGACAGAGAAATATGCAGCAGATGAAGGAGCAAGGTAAAAACCCACAAGACCAAACAAATGAAGAGAAAACAGGCAGTCTACCTGAAAAAGAATTCAGAGTAATGATAGTACAGATGATCCAAAATCTTGGAAACAGAATGGAGAAAATACAAGAAGCGTTTAACAAGGACCTAGAAGAGCTAAAGGGCAAACAAACAATGATGAACAACACAATAAATGAAAGTAAAAATTCTCTAGAAGGAATAAATAGCAGAATAACTGAGGCAGAACAACGGATAAGTGACCTGGAAGATAAAACAGTGGAAATAACTACCGCAGAGCAGAATAAAGAAAAAAGAACGAAAGAATTGAGGACAGTCACAGAGACCTCTGGGACAACATTAAACACACCAATATTCGAATTATAGGGTTCCCAGAAGAAGAAGAGAAAAAGAAAGGGGTCTGAGAAAATATTTGAAGAGATTATAGTTGAAAACTTCCCTAACATGGGAAAGGAAAGAGTCAATCAAGTCCAGTATGTACAGACAGTCCCACACAGGATAAATACAAGGAGAAACATGCCAAGACACATATTAATCAAACTATCAAAACTTAAATACAAATGAAAAATATTAAAAGCAGCGGGGAAAAGCAACAAATAACACACAAGGGAATCCTCATAAGGTTAACAGCTGATCCTTCAGCAGGAACTCTGCAAGCCAGAAGGGAGTGGCAGGACATATTTAAAGTGATAAAAGGGAAAAACCTACAACCAAGATTACTCTACCCAGCAAGGATCTCATTCAGATTCAGTGGAGAAACGAAAACCTCTACAGACAAGCAAAAGTTAAGAGAATTCAGCACCATCAAACCAGCTTTACAACAAATGCTAAAGGAACTTCTCTAAGCAGGAAACACATGAGAAGGAAAAGACCTACAAAAACAAGCACAAAAAAAATTAGGAAAATGGTAATAGGAACATACATAGCGATATTACCTTAAATGGAAATGGATTAAATGCTCCCACCAAAAGACACAGAGTGGCTGAACAGATACAAAAACAAGACCCGTATATATGCTGTCTATGAGAGACCGACTTCAGACCTAGGGACACATACAGACTGCAAGTGAGGGGATGGAAAAAGATATTCCATGCAAATGGAAATCAAAAGAAAGCTGGAATAGTGATACTCAGATCAGATAAAATAGACTTTAAAATAAAGACTATTACAAGAGACAAAGAAGGACACGACATAATGATCAAGGGATCAACCCAAGAAGAAGTTATAACAATTGCAAATATTTATGCACCCAAAATAGGAGCACCACAATACATAAGGCAAATACTAACAGCCAAAAAAGGGGGAATTGACAGTAACACAATAATAGTAGGGGAATTTAACACCCCACTTTCACCAATGGGAAGGTCATCCAAACTGAAAATAAATAAGGAAACACAGCTTTAAATGACACATTACACAACATGGACTTAATTGATATTTATAGGACATTCCATCCAAGAACAACAGAATACACTTTCTTCTCAAGTGCTCATGGAACGTTCTCCAGGATAGATCATATCGTGGGCCACAAATCAAGCCTTGGTAAATTTAAGAAAACTGAAATCGTATCAAGTATCTTTTCTGACCACAACACTATGAGACTAGATATCAATTATGGGAAAAAACCTATAAAACATACAAACACATGGAGGCTAAACAATATGCTAATAAATAACCAAGAGATCACTGAAGAAATCAAAGAGGAAAACAAAATACCTAGAAACAAATGACAAGGAAAACACTACGACCCAAGGATGCAGCAAAAGGAGTTCTAAGAGGGAAGTTTATAGCAATAAAATCCTACCTCAAGAAACAAGAAAAATCTCAAATAAACAACCTAACCTTACATCTAAAGCAATAAGAGAAAGAAGAAGAAAAAACCCCCAAAGTTAGCAGAAGGAAAGGAATCAGAAATAAATGAAAAAGAAATGAAGGAAACAATAGCAAAGATCAATAAACTAAAAGCTGGTTCTTTGAGAAGATAAACAAAATTGATAAACCACTAGCCAGACTCATCAAGAAAAAAAGGGAGAAGACTCAAATCAACAGAATTAGAACTGAAAAAGGAGAAGTAACAACTGACCCTGAAGAAATACAAAGAATCATGAGGGATTACTACAAGCAACTACATGCCAGTAAAATGGACAACCTGGAAGAAATGGACAAATTCTTAGAAAAGCACAACTGTCCAAGACTGAACCAGGAAGAAATAGAAAATATAAACAGACCAATCACAAGTAATGAAATTGAAACTGTGATTAAAGATCTTCCAACAAACAAAAGCCCAGGACTAGATGGCTTCTCAGGTGAATTTTATCAAATATTTAGAGAAGAGATAACACCTATCCTTCTCAAACTCTTCCAAAATATAGCAGAGGGAGGAACACTCCCAAAGTCATTCTACAAGGCCACCACCACTCTGATACCAAAACCAGACAAAGATGTCACAATAAAAAACTACAGGCCAATATCACTGATGAACATGGATGCAAAAATCCTCAGCAAAATACTAGCAAACACAATCCAACAGCACATTAAAAGGATCATACACCATGATCAAGTGGGGTTTATCCCAGGAATGCAAAGATTCTTCAATATATGCAAATCAATCAATGTGATACACCATATTAACAAATTAAAGGATAAAAACCATATGATCATCTCAATAGATGTAGAAAAAGCTTTCGACAAAATGCAACACCCGTTTATGATAAAAACTCTCCAGAAAGTAGGCATAGAGGGAACCTACCTCAACATAATAAAGGCCATATAAGACAAACCCACAGCCAACATCATTCTCAGTGGTGAAAAACTGAAACCATTTCCTCTAAGATCAGGAACAAGACAAGGTTGCCCACTCTCACCACTATTACTCAACATAGTTTTGGAAGTTTTAGCCACAGCAATCAGAGAAGAAAAAAAAATAAAAGGAATACAAATCAGAAAAGAAGAAGTAAAGCTGTCACTGTTTGCAGATGACATGATACTATACACAGAGAATCCTAAAGATGCTACCAGAAACCTACTAGAGCTAATCAGTGAATTTGGTAAAGTAGCAGGATACAACATTAATGCACAGAAATCTCTTGCATTCCTATACACTAATGATGAAAAATCTGAAAGAGAAATTAAGGAAACATTCCCATCTACCATTGCAACAAAATGAATAAAATACCTAGGAATAAATCTACCTAAGCAGAAAAACGACCTGTATGCAGAAAACTATAAGGCACTGATGAAAGAAAGATGACTCAAACAGGTGGAGAGATATACCATGTTCTTGGATTGGAAGAATCAACATTGTGAAAATAAATATACTACCCAAAGCAAACTACAGATTCAGTGTAATCCCTATCAAACTACCAATGGCATTTTTCACAGAACGAGAACAAAAATTTCACAATTTGTATGGGAACACAAAAGACCCCGAAGAGCCAAAGCAATCTTGAGAAAGAAAAACAGAGCTGGAGGTATCAGGCGCCCTGACTTCTGAGTATACTACAAATGTACAGTAATCAACACAGTGTGGTACTGGCACAAAAACAGAAATACAGATCAATGAAACAGGATAGAAACCCCAGAGATAAACCCACGCATATATGGTCACCTTATTTTTGATAAAGGAGGCAAGAATATATAATGGAGAAGAGACAGCCTCTTCAATAAGTGGTGCTAGGAAAACTGGACAGGTACATGTAAAAGAATGAGATTAGAATACTCCCTAACACCATACACAAAAATAAACTCAAAATGGATTAGAGACCTAAATGTAAGTCCAGACACTATAAAACTCTTAGAGGAAAACACAGGCAGAACACTCTATGACATAAATCACATCAAGATCCTTTTTGACCCACCTCCTAGAGAAATGGAAATAAAAACAAAATAAACAAATGGGACCTAATGAAACTTAAAAGCTTTTGCACAGTAAAGAAAACTATAAACAAGACGAAAAGACAACCCTCCGAATGGGAGAAAACATTTGCAAACAAAGCAACTGAAAAGGATTAATCTTCGAAATATACAAGCAACTCATGCAGCTCAATATCAATAAAACAAACAACCCAATCCAAAAATGGGCAGAAGACCTAAATAGACATTTCTCCAAAGAAGATATACAGATTGCCAACAAACACATGAAAGGATGCTCAACATCACTAATCATTAGAGAAATGCAAATCAAAACTACAATGAGATATCACCTCACACCGGTCAGAATGGCCATCGTCAAAAAATCTACAAACAATAAATGCTGGAGAGGGTGTGAAGAAAAGGGAACCCTCTTGCACTGTTGGTGGGAATGTGAATTGATACAGCCACTATGGAGAAGAGTATGGAGGTTCTTTAAAAAACTAAAAATAGAACTACCATACGACCCAGGAATCCCACTACTGGGCATATACCCTGTGAAAACCATAACTCAAAAAGAGTTATGTACCACAATGTTCATTGCAGCACTCTTTACAATAGCCAGGACATGGAAGTCCCCTAAATGCCCATCGACAGATGAATGGATAAAGAAGATGTGGCACATATATTCAAGGGAATATTACTCAGCCATAAAAAGAAACGAAATTGAGTTATGTGTAGTGAGGTGGATGGACCTAGAGTCTGTAATACAGAGTGAAGTAAGTCATAAAGAGAAAAACAAATACCATATTCTAACACATATGTAGGGAATCTAAAAAAAAAAAAGGTTCTGAAGAACCTAGGGGCAGGAATAAAGATGCTGACATAGAGAATGGATTTGAGGACACAGGGAGGGGGAGTGGTAAGCTGGGACGAAGTGAGAGAGTGGCATGGACATATATACACTACCAAATGCAAAATAGCTAGTGGGAAGCAGCTGCATAGCACAGGGAGATCAGCTGGGTGCTTCGTGACCACCTAGAGGGGTGGGACAGGGAGGGTGGGAGGGAGATGCAAGAGGGAGGAGATAATGGAGATATATGTATATGTATAGCTGATTAACTTTGTTATAAAAAAACAAGTATGTCTCTTCACATAGGCCTATATTCCTTTTTAAAATTTTTGTCAGTTAATGTTCAATTTCTTTGTGAGTCTTAAGTTTCAAATAAAGAGATTACCATGATTTCAAAAAAATAATAATAAATAAAATAAAATAGATAGCTAGTGGGAAGCAGCTGCATTGCACAGGGAGATTAGCTCGGTGCTTTGTGACCACCTCGAGGGGTGGGATAGAAAGGGTGAGAGGGAGATGCAAGAGGGAGGGGATATGGGGATATATGTATACATATAGCTGATTCACTTTGTTATACAGCAGCAACTAACACACCATTGTAAAGCAATTATACTCCAATAAAGGTGTTAAAAAAAAAGAGAGAGAGAGGAGAGGGAGAGAAGAGAGAGTGTCTAGTGGAAACTGCCAAGGTGACATGTTATTTATTAAGGAGAGAAAAATAGAGGAAACATTAAGAAAAACTTCTTATAAATGCCCCCCAACTTACAATGATTTTATTTTTTCACAAATAACAACCATCTATTATGATACTTAACAAGATTAATGATAATTCCTTAATACCATCTGATAGTCCACACTGAAGTTTCCACAACTGCCTCCAAAACCTCTTTTTGTAACTGTTTTGTTCAAACCAGGGTCCAACCCTGGTGCACACATTGTATCTGGTTAGGTGACAAAAGTCATTTTTGTTTTTAACAGTCTCCCCTCCCTTTTCCTTTACTATAGTGTTGCTGCACTGGAGGACTTTAATCTAAAATGCTTTAATTCTTTAAAAAAAAAAAATCCGAAAGAAATTTGGTAAACCTTTGTTTTTTCGGTGTTTTTTGTTTGTTTGTTTTTGCCATACCACGTGGCTTGCCGAAACTCAGTTCCCCAACCACGGACTGAATCCTGGCCACAGCAGTGAAAGCCCAGAATTGTAACCAGTAGGCCACCAGGGAACTCCACTGGTAAAGGTTTTGATTTGAGAAAGCCGACTGGTCAGACAGGTTAGCTATTATACCACCCATTATGCCTCTTTGTATTTTCTTCTCAATTTCAACCCTTACAAGAAGGGCAATATTCCCTTCTTGACATAAAGCTCCAACAATAAGATCATAACGTTTATAGGGTATGCACTAGTGGCAAGTACTGTGCCAAGGAATTTTGATGGATTTTCTCATCTAACTGTACAAAGAACTCTATGAGGTTAGTGTTATAATTATCCCCATTTAACAGGTTAAGAGTCTGGGACACAAGATAATTCAAATAATATGTGATGAGGCCCGAATTCAACTTCAGGTTGTCTAAAACCAGACCACACACTTCATCATCATTCTCTACTGGTGTTTCCATTTTGAGTTTGAACAGCCTAGATCAAGGTTGGCAGGGGCTACTGGCTAACCCTGGCCAGTAGACAGGGACACAAGTAAATGGAGAGCACGCCTTTCTCCAAAGGGAACCAAGGATTTCTCAGACATTATCTCATACCTCCTCATCGCTGGAGAGAAAGAGAGGCAAAGAAATGGGAAAACACATTTGGGGCACTACTGCTATTGAGGGAAACTGCATCCACTGAGGTACCCCCACCGATGACCTTGAACCTCAGGCGTGCCATATAGCCCCTCTGAATACAGCTAAGACCGAATGAGACAAAAACCTGACCCCACTGCAATGAACGCAGAAAGGAAAATTTTAAGACTCAAATGTGCTCATTCATGGGAAGGTCTGCAAGAGCCTAGGGATGAAATGGAAAATGTTGTCAAGATGTCAGAGTCATTGAAAATAAAGTCAGAGTGGTCAAGAGGAACCGGACCACCTTCCCATGCCTCTGCAGGTGATCCATCAATCACCCACCCAAGCGCCTGAGGAAACCTTTCAAGGTAACACTCATGTTTTTCGTGCTGGTGAATTTACCCTGGAAGGAAAGCAATAACGGTAAAAACAGAAAAACACAGGATACCAGAGGCTCACTGAACTGTGCTAACGATGTCCAGCCTGGGGCATCTCTGACTCACTGACTTCCTCAGTGAATTTCTGTGGTCAGGGTAGGATAGCAGGTCTGTCTCTGGGGGGGTCCAAGTGTGAACTGTTTCTGCTTCTTTTCCCTACCACCTTCCATCTTCTTCCCCAGCCAGGAGATGGCTCGGGCTTCTGGAGGCAGCTGCATTGGACCCTGCCAAGTGGAGAAAGTCAAGCTCACAAATGTCAGTTCCTAACCCAGGAAACTGCAGAATTCAGCACAAAGACCCGAGGCTAATGTCCAAAGACCAGCATCATACAGGGGGAAGAAAACCCACCTGGGCTGACCTGTGGCAGCCCTGTGACCTCCAGTACAGTCAATTCAACAAACAATTTGCCAACCTTCTATGTGCCTTTGAAACAAACCAGGAAATGTAAAGAGGATTCTTCCTTTGCCTCCTTTCTTTGCAGCATCAGGTTAATTGATGACTGTGCACCAATAACGAAGTGCTGTGTAACTGTTTTAAGTTCCCTTTACTGGCTGAGCGAAGCCACAAAACAAATGGCACAGATCACGAACCAAGCAAAGCCAGAGTCTCAGGGACGAACCCAGGACTTATGTGTTACTTTTATATAGCTTTCTTTACCCATCACCACCCATAGCCCCCTCTGAAGCACATCTATATGACCCCTTTCAGTTGCTCATTCAGGGGCCCATCTATCTGTTCCTCAGCCTGCCCAGGATCTAGTCCCCTTTCTACTGTTAACACTCCTCAATTTTCCTTTGGGGAACTACCCCTTCCCTCATCTCTATGTGGTCGGGTGGAGCCAATCCCTGGATTGGCATAGGACTCAGGTCTGGCCCATCAGTCACAATGAGCACTTCAGGGAACAGACCTGGTCCAAGCCAATGAAACGGTCAGCCCCGGGACTTCTGCTGGAACTCCAACTCCTCTGTGCTGAGCGTGCTATGTGGGTAGAGTGTAAACCAGGAGCTGCTGGTGTACAGGGGCCTCTGTGTGTGTGACACAGTGAGAAGCACCTACCTGAGCACAACGCCAAGCAAAGAAAAGCAGGAGCCGACAGGTTCAGATTCTAAATCCTCTGTAGTTCACACACTACGTAAGTTGATAAGCTTGGTTATTTTTGGGTTTTTTGTGGGTTTTTTGCGGTACGCGGGCCTCTCACTGTTGTGGCCTCTCCCGTTGCGGAGCACAGGCTCCGGACGCACAGGCTCAGCGGCCATGGCTCACGGGCCCAGCCGCTCCGCGGCATGTGGGATCTTCCCGGACCGGGGCATGAACCTGCGTCCCCTGCATCGGCAGGCGGACTCCCAACCACTGCGCCACCAGGGAAGCCCCGATAAGCTTGTTTTTAAGAGCTGAAATTCCACCTACAGGGAACCAGATGTCTCTACAGAACTGTCTTTCCAATCTAGTTTAGTAAGTTCTCAATTTATATTTTTGGCATGTCAAAAATATCTTTCCCTGTCAGAATATCTTATGAACGCTGCATTTTTCAATACACAGTCTTATTGGGTGTGCTTTTATTCCTTGGTTGAATTTATGTTGAATGGATATATTTATTACATGTGGATGTTAAAGACTTCATGGAGGGCTTCCCTGGTGGCGCAGTGGTTGAGAGTCCGCCTGCCGATGCAGGGGACGCGGGTTCGTGCCCTGGTCCGGGAAGATCCCACATGCCGCGGAGCGGCTAGGCCCGTGAGCCATGGCCGCTGAGCCTGCGCGTCCGGAGCCTGTGCTCCGCAGCGGGAGAGGCCACAACAGTGAGAGGCCCGCGTACCGCAAAAAAAAAAAAAAGGCTTCATGGAGACGATACAAAAATACAGTAATGATGACTGGTCAAACGTCCTGGCATGACAGATACCGTATCCTTGGGTTACTTTCAGGGTCAGCAAAAGCACAAACCAAGAGGATCTGTCCTTTCCTCAGTCAAAAGCCCCTGCCCCTCAGAAACAGGAGCTGCTCTGCACAGACTGCTAGTATGACATCAGTTCACTTATTTCCTTTATAAACTTATGATTTCCTTAAAGGAGGTGCTTTTTAAATGTTTCATATTCCTATTTCAGGCAGATTTTCAAAAATGCTTGTAAGGAGTAAAGCAGTATTATGGAATTATCACCATGTAATAAAAATCTGCAGAATCCTTCCTGGGAAAGGACCGCCAGTGAAGTGAAATAGAATATGGTGATATCAAATCTTAACTTGGGTATAAGGTTCGAAAGCTAACGTTTAAGGCAAAACCCAGATAGAGTGAGAATTTCTCTTGCAAAGCCCTTAAGCGGCACACATAGCCTGACGCACTCTGCTTTGTTTAAACTGTACTGTACTGCCCAGCAGTCAGTCCCACAGAGGCTTTCCCCCAGTTGGTGGCTCCCTCCGCTGAGCACCTGTCAAAGCAGTTGCTTGTGTGCAGAGGCCACAATGAAGTGGTGCTGCTTACAGGATGCTTACAGTTGAATTCACTTAAGATAAATGCACGTACCTCAACTAATCTCATTACGCTTTCACTTAACACTATCCACGTCACCCACGACACAAAGACTGGAGTTGCCTTCACCCTATATAGTCCTTTATTAAGCAATCTTAGGTACCCGGTATAATGAAGTTATACACTGTAGAGGGGCGGGGGGCTACGTACATGGGAAACATCTAAGGAACAAAGCCAAGGCAAATTAAAAATACTTTGTGACTAGTAATTAATTGTGTGTAAGAGACAGGGATCATATCAGGACCATCTAATCTGGTGGTTTTCAACCTATTAGTACAGAATTCTTTTTATCAAAAATCTACCAATCCATTGGCTCAATCGAATGTGCAACTTCCATACACTAAAAAGATGAAAGCGAGGCAGCTCTAGCAGAAGCTGGGAGAAAACCTTTTCACCTCAACAACCACAGAATCCCAGAGATTCCCGAAACACACTTTGAAAAACTACCGATCTGGAGATTATTCTCCCCCGCTTTCATTACTGCAGGCCTAGGGAGGGTAAGCAACTTTCCCAAGGCCATGCAGTTAATGCATCACTGGGCAAGACACTGACTTTCCTGACTCAGTGTGCCACCGTATCCATGACAAATCGGCCCCCTCCACTACCCCCCACCCCATCCATAAGATGTGATATTTCAAAACTGTGTGCAAAAGGCTAATGGAGATTTGGAAAGACTAAGGTCAGCTGTACCAGGTCAGGCAAGACTTCGTTTGGTGCTAGATCTTATAAAGTAAGTCAGAACTGAACGAATGGAAAAAGCCATTCAGGTGAAATGCAGAGTGTGAGAGTGGAGATGTGTGTCTGGGAGAAGGGTGGCAAGTGAACTGAATGGAAGGTCTTGGAAAGGGACAGAACCTAAAGCAGGAGGGGAGAGAAGGAGAAAGGAACGGAAGGAGAACACATTAGGGCTGCTAAATAGCTCAGGAAAACCTATTTCCAAAAAGACGTACCAGCTTCCCTGAAGACATGCCTGCCGAACACGTTCAATAGTCCTCACGAGGAGACAGTGTGTGTCTGGAGGGAAAGGCACAGGCCTGGGGCCTGCATCACAAGGCCTGGATGCAGAAGGAGGCTCTGCTAACTCATCCACAGAGGATGAGTGCAATTATAACTACCAGCAAATTAAATGAGCTAACGTTTAGAAAAATACTTTGCAAATGTTAAACCAGTATACAAAGTTACCACATTTAAGAACAAAAACAGCAAACTCTTAGAGGAAAACATAGGCAGGACACTCTATGACATAAATCACAGCAAGGTCCTTTTTGACCCACCTCCTAGAGAAATGGAAATAAAAACAAAAATAAACAAATGGGACCTAATGAAACTTCAAAGCTTTTGCACAGCAAAGGAAACCATAAACAAGACCAAAAGACAACCCTCAGAATGGGAGAAAATATTTGCAAATGAAGCAACTGACAAAGGGTTAATATCCAAAATTTATAAGCAGCTCATGCAGCTTAATAACAAAAAAACAAACCACCCAATCAAAAAATGGGCAGAAAACCTAAATAGACATTTCTCCAAAGAAGATATACAGATTGCCAACAAACACATGAAAGGATGCTCAACATCACTAATCATTAGAGAAATGCAAATCAAAACTACAATGAGATATCATCTCACACCAGTCAGAATGGCCGTCATCAAAAAATCTACAAACAATAAATGCTGGAGAGGGTGTGGAGAAAAGGGAACCCTCTTGCACTGTTGGTGGGAATGTAAATTGATACAGCCACTGTGGAGAACAGTATGGAGGTTCCTTAAAAAACTACAAATAGAACTACCATTTGACCCAGCAATCCCACTACTGGGCATATACCCTGAGAAAACCATAATTCAAAAAGAGTCATGTACCAAAATGTTCACTGCAGCTCTATTTACAATAGCCTGGAGATGGAAACAACCTAAGGGTCCATCATTGGATGAATGGATAAAGAAGATGTGGCACATATATACAATGGAGTATTACTCAGCCATAAAAAGAAACGAAATTGAGCTATTTGTAATGAGGTGGATAGACCTAGAGTCTGTCATACAGAGTGAAGTAAGTCAGAAAGAGAGAGACAAATACCGTATGCTAACACATATATATGGAATTTAAGAAAAAAAAAATGTCATGAAGGACCTAGGGGTAAAACAGGAATAAAGACACAGACTTACTAGAGAATGTACTTGAGGATATGGGGAGGGGGAACGGTAAGCTGTGACAAAGCGAGAGAGAGGCATGGACATATATACACTACCAAACGTAAGGTAGATAGCTAGTGGGAAGCAGCCGCATAGCACAAGGAGATCAGCTCGGTGCTCTGTGACCGCCTGGAGGGGTGGGATAGGGAGGGTGGGAGGGAGGGAGACGCAAGCAGGAAGAGATATGGGAACATATGTATATATATAACTGATTCATTTTGTTGTGAAGCAGAAACTAACACAGCATTGTAAAGCAATTATACTCCAATAAAGATGTTAAAAAAAAAAAAGAACTAAACAGTAAGCAATCATTGCATGTGAATTAATCCATTCCCATGAAAAGCCAATGTCAAAAGGGCTCTTGCCTCCAATTCTCCAACATTAACAAGGCGTTTGTAGGCATCAGCCTTCCAAGATTCCGAAGTCAGGAGAACGAGACACAGAGAACCAGAGGCCCGCCCGGCCACCCGCCCGAGGGTTCTTGGTTACACCGTTTCAGATATTGCAACGAGGCAAGCCAAGAAAAGCTCCACTGGTTATTTGGGTCAGAGACACTGAACTACCCAGATATTCAAAAAGCAACCACTGAAGTACAGACAAAGAAGATAGCCAGGGGAGTACCAAAATCAGATCCGCCCCCTAAATGTACCAGAAGCAATCAGGGTAAGAATAAAACACTATATATAAAATAATGTAATTGATCAAATAGGAAATAAGACAACAAATGGACTCTAAACGTGCCGTAAGGATACAGAAGGAAAAAGTTAAAAGTGTTAGGGAATTGCCTTCTCTACAATAATCTCTTCAAAATGTAGATGGAAAAGGAGAGGGAAGGGCTTAGAAGCCAGCAATAAACACAAAAAGCCAAGGAAGGTCAAGGAAGCAAATTTCACATCCTCTGCCAGCACTCTCCCCACCACCACCCAAAAGCCAAAGGAGAGTTTTTTTTGGTTTTGTTGCTGACCTACTTTTGAATATCCATGGTATAAATAAGCATAGTTTCATAAAGCCTGTCCTGTGTCTTAGGGTAGGTGACAGAACTCACTCCTTCAAAACACACTGATGGTTTTCATTAAGGAGTTCAAAGGGGCTTATTTTATTATTTAAACCTCCCTTTTACTCAGCCATAACCAACGGGTATTATTTTCAATACTGTTATTTTTTACATAAAAGTAATACTGATGCATGGGTTAAAATCAAACTATACAGAAAAATAAAAAATGAAAAGTTAAAGTCCTCTAGACTCTCTCACAAAAGATGTAGCCTTTAAATTTTTTAATATCATCCCTGGAAACGAATTATTTATATACTAGGAAGGGCACGTGTGCATACTCATAAACATCGTTTTATTTACTCAAAGGAGATCATATTACTCAAAAAGTTTTGCATGTCACCATTGTCACATTGCTTTTCCCATCAGCACAGGCAGGCCAGCATCAGGTCAAAAGCACTGCACAGTAATCCGCTGTACGGACGCGCTGTAAAGGAATAAACCAGTCCCATGCTAGTAAGGCATGTGAGCAATTCCTTTTTTGTCTGCCTGTCTATCTGTCTGTGTATCTGTCTGCCTATCTATCTATCTATCCATCTATCCATCCATCCACCTGCTATATTTATTAGCTTTTTCAAACAAGCTGCAATGAACATCCTTATCTGCATCCCTAGCATTTGCTCTAAGCCACTCTGAGCTATTAAGGGTCTGTTTTCATCCTGCAGTTAACTCTCAGTTCACTAACTGCACTAAAAAGGTCGGGAAATACTTCTCTAAAACAACCCAAAAATCAATCCTAACACCAGTGAAAACTTACTGAACTATGGTGTAAAATGGAATAAATGAAAACTTACTTGGATAACCTGATATCCAATATATAGAAATATTTACCACTTTTAAAACATCATAGAAAAAAAAACAATACAATATAAAGATTTGGGAACAAGCCTTTCTCTTTTTAAAAAAAGATCCAAAGTGGTAACAATCTTTTAAGGCAGTCCCTGTTGTCTCTAAGTCCCCTATTCAGATGAGTTTTCTTTTCCTCCAGTGTTAGAAGGGAGCCTAGGGGCTGCAGCTGGTCTCTGAGCAAACCACTCTCTTGAAACAATCTGGCATCAGAGGCTGAGAGGGAGCAGGCCTTCCGATGACTGAAGGTGAGCCAGCCAGCGGCCCTCACTGCTTCTCACTTGCTCCTCTTCTCCATCAAGCGACCTCAGCACCATGTATCACTGCTTAGTATCCTAAACCTCAGGTATCACATAGTTAGGAAATTAAGTTCACCTGCTTAATGCCAGTTCCCTCAAATGTCATTCTCCCAGACATGACACAGACATCTGTTTGTCTCAGATGTCACTCATCAGAGAGGCCCCCCCAACTTCCCCCAGACCAGCCTGGTGCTGAACTGAAACATTTCAGGATATGGCTTCTCTAGGCTTCAATTTCCTCAAATGCGACATGGGGACCATAACTGTACTGACCTCACAGGACCATGAGATAACACGTGACACTCTTGGCGAAAGCATGGTACACAGTAAGGGCTCAAAAGGTGTCGGCAACTTTTGACATCATCAGTCTCGGTTTTGAAAAACGAGCAAGCATAGAAAAGAGTGCTCTGGCTCTGACTACCAGAAGAAATAGATTTTTGCTTAGAGATATGATTAAACCTGCTCAAGCTTCCTGCAGTACGGCTAATTAGTTATACCCTGGGGCCTCCTCAGCCCAGGAGATAGCAGCTAATCCAGGGCTGCAATGAGGCAAGGACACAGCTGACTAGAAGAGGGGTGTGTGGCGGGGTGTCTCCATGGTGCAAAAGATAGTGTGTGACACTTACTGACTACGGCCAAGTTCCAGGCAATTGGAACCTTTTAGATGCTTTCCTTCCTCTGCCATTTCGGTTTCTTCACAAAAATGTTATTTTTATTTTATTTTATTTAACTGTGGTAATCCTGCCCTGCTAAGTAATCAAGAGTTTACAGTAAAGTTTCTAACACAGTCCCTTGCAAATGTGAGGTGCTAAAGAGAAACACCTGTAACTTTCTTTCTTCTACCTAGAATATGTATCAAACACACATAACACCATACCAAGTGTCATTATAATGCACATCTCTGACAAAAATGACTTTTAAGTCTATACTTCACTCCTTAAATTCATTCAAACTCAAATCTCCAATGTCACCTAAAGAACTTATAGAATCTTGGATTTCACCAAAGTGGGACTGAAATCTGAATTTAAACTAAGAGAATCACACAAAGTTTCACATAAGAGTATTCTTATCCTGAAAATTGGCTAATTTAGTCTTTGACTCATTCATTCATTCCAGACTTAGTTAGGCACCACCTTCCCCAGAAAGCCTTTCCTCCCTTGCCCACCCACAACTTACAGTAACATTCACAGCAGATTACTGTTGTGGTCCTTGTTCTGACTTCCCCACATCACTCCCACTTCTCGTAATGGCACCTCAATGTCCTCAAATGTCAGGTAGATGGCTCCTGACCTTCCTACCCACATGACCCAGATCTGGCCAATCAACATATTCTGTCCTTCCTGTCTGTGGTCACAGTGATTGGCTGAGGGCTGAGCATGGAATCCAAATTCAAGACTTTTGTTGGAACTCCAGGGGAGATGGGGGAAATAAGGTCTTCTCACTAGGGTTGCTGGTGGTGATGATGATGCAGGACTGGAGCCACCAGAAGTGGATGGCTGTTAGTTCACACATGCAGAGGTGCAACCTACAGATGAAACCAATAGAGAGGAAAACGGGAATAGACAAAGTCTACCCCTGGAATTTTCAGTACGTATACCCCAAACTTCTCTTTTCTGCCTTGGGCCAGTTGCTGGTATTTGGAAGCAAACATGCTCACATATACAGCTTGGCTCCATTGATTTCTTCACATGCCCATCTCCCTCCACAAGATCGTGAGCCCATGAAGGGCAGAAACTATGTCTTACTGCCATTCTCTGCCCATAATTAGAAGGCCTGGCTCAATATGTGTGGCAGCACTGTGCTCAGAGGGGACTTTCCTACAACCAACTATCCTATTCAAGAAAAGCTTCACATGGCACCCGGTTCATTAGCTTAATGTGACTAACAAAATGCACAAAAGGGATCTGATTAGGGGCTGTCTATACACACTGACGGAAAACAAAATGCTGCATTCTTCCCTTTTGCTACAAAAGAGTCATCATTTATTAACTCTGTATATACATCCCCACCTTAAACTATCAACAACAACAACAAAAGCCACAAAGTTTTCAAAGCAGTGTCACTGAAACACCATCACATGAGAAGAGCAGAGCGACCACAGCAGGAAGGCAACAAAAGCAGAGGGAACAGCCTGGTTGGGTGCCCCGCTTCTCAACCTGTAAGCCTCACCCTCAGGGGAGCGCCGCTCTGAACACGTCTGCGATCTTCTATGGAGATGATCCACAACTGGGTTACATTCTCACTGGGGTCTGAGATGCCACAAAGGTGGAGAACCACTGCTCTAAAGGATACAAACGGCATTTCTGGCATTTTGTTTCTCTTCCCTTGCTAATTCAGTTAGGTGAAAATGACCGTCACTCAGGGAAAAAGACAAGAAATAATTCAACTGGAGCTGTTTTACCCACAAAAGATAAAGAGTCTCCACGGAAGAGGCCAACATAAAATCAAACTTTATTTATGTGTTTGTTTAAATCTGGCCTCTGGTGGAAGAGGGAATAATTTCTCAAGAGTAATTGTCTCTAATGGAAGGATCAGTGGCAGCCTGCAAATGTCCAGCTGGATGGAGTTGGAAAAGAGCTTCATCCTCACCCTGCCCAGCCTGCTAACCTGTAAAGGTTTCTTCACAAAATGGCCAGCCTACCTGAAATGAGGAAATGGTGTCATTTATTATAGTGGAAAATAGGAAACAAACTAAATGTTCATTAGAAAGAAGGTCATTTAAACATTATAGCATAAGACAGTGCAATCAACATGATTCATTAAACAAAGATTTACTGAACATCTATTATGTGCCAGCGCTCTGTTGGGAAGTAGAGACACAACTGCAAATCTAAAAGCTCTACATCTAAATTCATTAACATGGTAAAATCTCTGTGACAGCCATTCAAAGAGCACACAAACCAAAAGAGCACACGAAACACAATCCCATTAATTAATACACACACACACACACACACACAATCACATGCATGTAAAGATACATGTACAAAACAGTGGATGAGTGCAATTCCATTAATAAGTATAACTGTATTTAGAGAGGACTGAAATGATAGTCACTAAAATGTTACTTGCGGTCATCTCTAGAAGGTGGAAATTTCGGTAACTATTATCTTCTTCATATTACTTCCACCATATTATCAGGATTTTTAAGAGTGAGCGTATAATATTTGCATGTTAAAAAATTTTTTGAAACGTATCACAAAAAAACCAAGCTGGAGATCTAATGTGACTTTTTTTTTTTGAGAAAAGAGAAGCTGAGGAGAAGTTGTAGGTCTTTATTTTTAATAACTGAGTAATAATTGCTCACCCCAGGGGCTATGGTCCCATATCACAATATATAAGAGAACGGGCTATCATACCAGATGATCTGGGCAAAATTTTACCTTTGTCACTTATGAGCTATGTGATTTTAGGTAAATTAATCTCTGTGCCTCAGATCCCCAAACTGTAAACTGAGGCTAGTAAGAAGACCTACCTCATAGAGTTGCTATGAGGATTAGATGAATTAATAACAAAGGGGGAGGAGGTGATGATGATGCTGTTGGAGAAGAAGGAGGTCAAGCTGCCTCAGACATACTACCCATGAACAAGGAGCCCTGTTTGAAACATCTCTAAGTACAAGCCTGACTCAAGCCCTTCCAGCCTTTCTTTGATCCATTCCTCTCATAGCAGCAAGGTCCACATCTCCAAGGGTACCAGAAGCTTCTAGAAAACTCCTGCTCATCATTAACCCCATCAGTTTACCTCCCTCCCAGCCAGTATAATCCACATCCATGCACTACCTTCTCCTACCTCCATAGCTACAAGTATGTTACTTCTCCAGCCTTGAACTTCTCCAGCCTTGAAATTCCTCTGTTCTCCAACAAACTGGGTTCTTCCCTTGTCTTTGTGGTGTGCGTTAAGCCTTACCCAAGTAGATCCTCTTGGTTCTAATTACTGTTTTATTTTCCTTCCCTTTCCTTTCCTTTCCATCCCTTCCCACTCTACATATCTTAGTGCCTAGACTGGTCTTTAAATATATTGATGTTTGAGGCATATTATTCTTCTTCACTACCACTTCAACCTTAACCTCCTATTTTCCCAGCCATCCAGCCATCCAGCCATTCACCTACCCACCCTTTAGTGATTAACAACAGTAAGACCAGCATTGTGCTGGGTGCTAAGCCAGGGTGGGCAACTGAGACTGGGAAGTACCACCACACAATCAAAAGTTAAATTGATACGGCACACAACTTCTCACAACCGTGTAGTTTAATGGCTCTATTAAGATTCCAATTACTCAACTACCCTATACAACTGGAGTTGACTTTGTCTTAGACTTTGTCTTAGTGTCACTTATTTTAATACATATGTGGTCAAGTTGTATCTTTTTTTCTTCTCCTGAATTTTATTCCAGACAAAATATTATAGCACTAAAAGAACATTAAGAAGAATATTTTGTGCTTCCCTGGTGGCACAGTGGTTGAGAATCTGCCTGCTAATGCAGGGGACATGGGTTTGAGCCCTGGCCTGGGAGTATCCCACATGCCGCAGAGCAAGGCCCGTGAGCCACAACTACTGAGCCTGCGCATCTGGAGCCTGTGCTCCGCAACAAGAGAGGCCGCGATAGTGAGAGGCCTGCGCACCGCAATGAAGAGTGGCCCCCGCTTGCCACAACTAGAGAAAGCCCTCGCACAGAAACGAAGACCCAACACAGCAAAAATTAATTAATTAATTAATAAACTCCTACCCCCAACATCTTAACAAAAAAAAAAAAAGAAGAAGAAGAAGAAGAATTTTTGTTTGGTTTTTGTTTTAATTTTTTAAATTTATTTTTGGCTGTGTTGGGTCTTCATTGCTGTGTGCAGGCCTTCTCTAGTTGCAGCGAGTGGGGGCTACTCTTTGTTGTGGTGTGCGGGCTTCTCATTGCGGTGGCTTCTCTTGTTGCGGAGCATGGGCTCTAGGTGCGCGGACTTCAGTAGTTGTGGCACACGGGCTCAGTAGTTGTGGCTCACGGGCTCTAGAGCACAAGCTCAGTAGCTGTGGCGCACAGGCTTAGTTGCTCCACGGCATGTGGGATCTTCCCAGACCAGGGCTCAAACCGTGTCCCCTTCATTGGCAAGTGGATTCTTAACCACTGCACCACCAGGGAAGTCCCAGGAAGAATAATTTTTTTAAAAAGCCACCACCCTGACAGCAGCTGTTTTATTTTCTCATATCTTCTCTGTGTTTTTGTACGTGTGTGTGTGTGTGTGTCAATTTACACACTTGTAATCATAACACACAAACTCTCATATTACTTTTCTACTTATTGAGTAAGCACTTTTCTGCATTCATTATTTATGGTTTTAAGAGCAGTATAAACGTTCAAAGAGTTGTCATACCACAGTTTACGTATTTATTGCCCTACTGATGACAACATAGATGACTTCCATTTTAAAAGGTAACTCATTGACAGGTTATCTTCCTGTATATAAGCCTTTTCTTCTTTTCAATTATGGACTTGGAATAAATTTTTCCAGCCCTGGGATTATCAGACCGAGGCTATGAAAAAAAAAAAATTAAGGCTTTTAATAGCCATATGGCTATTAAACTAAAGAGTTTTAAAAAGTAAATGTGCCTACAATCAACACTATTATCTACACTAATAGAAGGAAGCAGAGTTGAAGATAATCCAAGTTATTTCTGTTTACAATTGGGAGGTCAAATATTTACACATACTTTTACAGATTATTTATCTTCTTAATTACACTTCACATGCCAACAGAAAGCATGCAGATAAAAAGAGATCAGGTATGTCTAAAGTACTCTGAAATATTAAAAGACCAATACAAATTTCAATGCTGCTGGGGAGCAAGGGGACATCAGTCCCGGAATTCTAAGAAGGCCAGAAGTCATCTACACACTGAGAGCTGCCTGTGTACGTACGCACGCCCTCTCCTATGGTATGCTGTGAATGCCATTGGAATAGCTTTCCTATTTGTGACTCCACTTGGTTCTGAGTCCTCCAAGAGAGAAAGGCAAGTGTGTGTCAATATTTGACTCCCTTCTGGACTCTTTTCTACACCAGCCCAGCCATACAGAATCATTGCCATTCTGTATGTTGCAAAGCAAATCACTAAAAACAGAAACCAGACTGTCTAAAACGTAAGGGGAAAAGGACTGGGAGAGAAAATAAAATAAAAGTCTTATATTAAAACTGTCTACTAAAGATTAAACTAAACTACAAATTTTTACAAGCCCTTTAACTCACCATGCTCCTCCTATTTACCCTGGATGGTTTTCAAAAGCTTGCCTCTACTCCCAAGTGCACATAAAGCCGACGAAATCACCATGGCTGGATCTCAGCAGTATCCTACACTCAGCCTGCATCCCCACATGTGGCACCTATGCTCCTGTGCAAGGCATGATTTCATTTGGCCCAGGGGTGCATCCTTGAAAAACACTTGTGTTACAACGTTAAGAAAGATATTCCCTTGCTGTTCTTTCTTAAGCTTTGTGTACATCTAAAAGAAGTCTCCAACTGGTACTGGCATGTCTTTAACATTTAACAGTTGCTAACACTCTTTTTTTTTTTTTTTTTAAACAGAGAGAAAAGCTGGGCATAAACTAAGAGGTTTTAGCAAGTAAATGTATCTAGTTAAAATTTAACTATATAGGTTTGTCTCCATTTTATTTATTTTTAGGGTTCCCTTATATAGGAAGTGATACT
This sequence comes from Tursiops truncatus, assembly GCF_011762595.2. NCBI lineage: Eukaryota > Metazoa > Chordata > Mammalia > Artiodactyla > Delphinidae > Tursiops > Tursiops truncatus. The sequence continues at coordinate 119,113,028 of NC_047036.1, read as the reverse complement.
AGTTCACCTAGTGAGAAATATATTTCTTTTTTTTTTTTAATAAATTTATTTATTTTTGGCTGTGTTGGGTCTTCGTTGCTGTGCTTTCTCTAGTTGTGGCGAGCTGGGGCTACTCTTCATTGTGGTGCACGGGCTTCTCCTTGTGGTGGCTTCTCTTGTTGTGGAGCCCGTGGCACACGGGCTTCAGTAGTTGTGGCATGCAGGCTCAGTAGTTGTGGCTCTCGGGCTCTAGAGCACAGGTTCAGTAGTTGTGGCACACGGGCTTAGTTGCTCCGCGGCATGTGGGATCTTCCCGGACCAGGGCTTGAACCTGTGTCCCCTGCACTGGCAGGCGGATTCTTAACCACTGTGCCACCAAGGAAGTCCTGTTTCTTTTTAAAAAGGAAGTTTTGTTAAGTAAAGAAGGTGAAACGAATCAAATACAATAGGACAAGTGTTATGGGAATGTGACAAAAATGAAGAAGGATGTAGAGAAAAACTGAAGTTTGGAAAACTGCATTAGGCCTATTTACATTTTACACTTGTCACCTTTTGTATGTCTTCATCTCTTCAGCATAACTGTTATATCCTTAAGTGGAAAGGGTTATATTTTAATATCATGTCTTACTCCAACTGCTAGGCAACCTATATAGAAGCAAATCATCTAGCATTTCTAATTGCTGTCAGTTAAAACAAAAAATTAAAACTAGACATAGTGAGTCCAATGAAAACATTGTAACTTCAGATTTGTTTTATCTTGATTTCTCATTGATCTTTTTGTCCATTTAAAAAATCATTATAATTTAACTTTGTTTATCTTGACTTCTGATTGCTTTTTGCTCATTAAGGGCTTGGAACCCTTCAGCTTTCAGGTTTCCCCCTTGTTAATTATTTGATCATCGGTAATGGATATTGTAGACATTCTAGTAAAATAGACAGGTGATTCCTTTATAATGTTTGACTATGTGGAATCCTTCTGACGTTTAAGTTATTTTGCCCCTAATTTATGTTTCCAAGATATTCAGACATTAAAGGTTAATGAAGCATTCTCTGTAGTTATGTAAAAGGTTGTGCCCACTCTATTCTACCCTCAGTTCATCTGGCTTGCTTGTTTTGGGGTTCATGCAGCTTCTCTTACCACTCAAGTAGAAGCAATGCTTCGCACATAAATAGCGATATTTATCAACCGGAGATTTAAAAAAAAAGAAAAGAAAGAGGAAGAAAGACTTGTCACCATTCAGTCTTGTTAGTCAAACAAGGAAAATTCTTGCAGATCTTCTGGCTGGCAGCCCCTAAACTGGGAATATATTAAGACTATAGAGATACCAAATATAAGTCATCATATCACTGCCCAACAATGCAGATGATCTGGAAACTTGGCAAAAAGGGTCTTGGCTTTTCCTATTCTTCCCCCCGCCCCCATTCTTCTACATAGGCAACAGCCAAAAGCAACCCCACCCAAATAGTACATTCCTGTTTACTCAAGAAAACTCCAGAGGGGAGAGGTGAGGGGGGGTTAAAGAATGCAGAAAAGCAAAACAAACAAAAAACTGAAAGCAGTTTCAAGTTTGTCAGGGTAAAATTCATGTGGAGGTGCCTAAATGAAAGAAGCCTCAGTAGAGAAAGAAATATCTGGCATCATCTGTAGAAGATAAGCACAGGAAAGTTTTATTTGGGAAATAATTTCCATGTACTTTTCCGCCACCTGCATCTCTCCTGCTTTGCTTGAACATACGAAGTTACTCATTAATTCAGTCTCGATACCAACCACAAAGCTATATCTTAAAGGGTAAATGATATTTTTTTAACAAAGCCAGGAGTGCTGAGGGTTAGGAACATTGGCCAGAGCTCAAAAGATGTGTAATTTCCACCGGGAGGTGAATCTGTCATCATTTTTGTTTAATAGACATTGAAGATGAAAACAACAAATCTGGAAGAGAATCTACAAGCAGAAAAAATATGAACAGAGTAAGGAGGGTGAACTGAAACAGTGTTCAAAACGGACATTAGAAGACTATCAGTAATGGAATTTTAAGAAAGGCAAGACCTCTAAAAGTTGAATACTTTCAACACAGACCAGTTCCTTGTGGGAGGATGGAAAATATCAAGCGTTGGGGAAGTTAATCTTAGCTCTTCCTCTGATTAACTGTATGACCTCAGGCTAGTCATCAAGCCATTTTTATTCCTATTGCCAAACTGGTCATCAGGAATACCAATAGGTCCAGTGACAGGCTGAAATTGCCTAAAACTAACAGTGCTACTCCTGTTACGCCATGATTTCCCTTTATGACAAAGGAACATTTAATGTCTTGGGACGTCTTTAACATTCAACGAATAGTGACTGAGTGTCAACCACGTGCTGGGCCCTGATCTAGACACTGGGGAGACAAGGGTGAGTGAGAGAAGGTCTAATTCAAGGAGTGTCATCCTAAAGGTGGGAAACAAATCATAAACAAGCAAATGGAGTAGAGTGTACCAAAGATACACAGGGTGATGGGACAGAAGGTACCAGAGGTTAGGAAGAGGCAAGATGGTAATGCTATAAATAGGGCAGTTAGGAAACTAAGAACGTGCAATTTAGGCTGAGATATGATGAAAGAGTGAGCTATGCAAAAAAACAAAAACGTGAAAGCTGATTGGCAGAATGGTTTGCGTAAAGGTCCTGAGGAGGGAAAGAGATTGGTGTGCTTGGGAACAGAAAGGTGACCAATGAAGCTGGCCTTTCTGGCCATACCAGGAGTTTGGGTTTTATTTTAAGTGAGCAGGAAGCTACTGGGGTGCCACGAAAAGTGGACTACTTTTCTCATTAAGCTTAGCCTTTTTAGGTACCAAAATGTTAGACCATTTTTTGACAGGAATTTCTTTCACATTAGATCACAGATTTTCTTTTCTGAAACTGAGGGTGCAGAGCTTAACTTTTTCTTGTTGACTTGGGCTCAGTGTCCATTACTCTTTAGTGCTGTCATCCACAGGGAGAACAGAGGCGTTTGAACCAAGATCACTGGGCTTTTACCATCCAACTTCTTTCTTCTTCCTCTACTACCAAAAGTCACTCTCACTCAGGTTGTCCCAGCTTCCTTATTGGAAACAACTTCAGCTATGACCGTTGGGCCATGCATTACACTGCCTCTTCTATGCAATCAAATGCACAGATTTTGTGACAGTTATTGCTGCCTAAAGGCTATTTCCATCACTAGGCCCTTGGAATACAAAGACAGATCAACCCCATATAGTTGCCTCTATTTCAAGGTTCATAAAAGTGTCACAGATGCCAGGGTTTGTCCAAAGTGGGGCCACCAGATCAACTGGATATGGTAGGCAGAATTCTAAAGATGGCTCCCCCAAGACTTTGGTCCTGTGGTTGTTCAAACACTAGTCTAGGTACAACTGTGATGGAGTTTTCCCAATTAAAGCCCCAAGTCAGCTGAACTTAAGACACAGAGATGATCTGGATGGGCTTAATCTAATCACGAGTCCCTTAAAAGCAGAGAGTATTCTCAGGCTGGTAGCAAAAGAAAAAGAGAGAGTCAAAGTATAGGAAGGATTCCACATGCTGCTGATGTCTTTAAAATGGAAGATGCCACGTGATGAGGAATGAGATGCTGCCTCTGGATGCTCGAGTGGGCCCCGGCTGACGGCAATGTGGCGACTGTGGACTCAAGTCCTACAAACACAAGAAACTGAATTCCGCCCATCCCAGGGTTGAGTTTGGAAGAGGACCCTGAATCCACAGGAGAACACAGTCAGCCATCACTTTGATTTCAGCTGGAGCAGAGAACCCAGACACACCATGCTGGATTTCTGGGCTTCAGAACTATGAGCTGATAAATGGGAGTTGTTTTAAGCCCCGTTTGTGGTGATTTGTTACAAAGCAATAGAAAATTAATATACTGGGTGAAGCAGGTATCCAGTCTGCCAAATAATGACGAAATGAATAAACAAATGAGCTCTCACTATACCATTCCTACAAATGTCCATGTAAGAGCACAGCATAATGAAAAGCATATAAAATTAGGAGCCAGCAGCCCTGGGGTCTAGTCCTGGCTCTGCCACTAAGTAGTTGCAGGATTCAGCATGGAATTCATTCTCCTTCTTGGCCTTTCTTCTACAAATGAGGGAAATGTTCAAGCTGACTGTTAGGGTCTCCTCCAGCTCTGACATTCTGTGAGATGAACCATTCCTTATTACACAAGAAAAGTGAAAAGTGAACTAAAAACAAACGTGCACATTTTTCTCTATTACTTTACTTTCAAATGATACTCATCTTTTCCTGCGTACTAGTGTACCTGTGTCTCGGGTCACAATATTTAAAGAAGGTTGCGGAACAAAAATCTGCAATACTTCTCGTTGTAAATATATTCAACATATGATTGCCGCATTTATTTTTAGCACTGGTTGTAAGAGCACCTCAGAGGCGTTTCAATATCATAGTTAACTAAATATTTAGGCAGTCTACACAGCTCATCTTTGTGTGAAAGCTGAGTCAACACAATCCTAAAACTTATTTAAAACACAATCTGGATGTCAAATTAGGGGTTGCGGGGAGGGAAGACAGATATCTAAATACACAACTTAAAGCCTAAACAATGTTCCCTGAATGAAAAATGACCGTACATGTTTGGGGGCCTCTGTTCAAATTCTCATATCTATCCTTTGAATTTATCACTACTGACTCATATTTTAAAACAAACAGAGAGAGAAGGGCCCTTACATATATTCCCCTCTTATTTCAAATGTACTCATGCCATGTTAAAGTTGCAAGTCATTCCAAACTGAAACACTATGAAATAAAAGTCTCTCTAGAAAAGCTGTGTGGAGCGTATGTCGCGGTTCAAGTACTTTTCCACATTGGAAACCTGAGCATGTGCGAATGAAAAGATAATGTGTGAAAGTGGGAGGAATTATTGTGGGGAGAAGACAGAGAGAGAGAGGGAGAGAGGGAGAGAGAGAGAGAGAGGGAGAGAGAGAGGGAGAGAGGGAGAGAGAGAGAGAGAGGGAGAGAGAGGAAGAGAGGGAGAGAGGGAGAGAGGGAGAGAGGGAGAGAGGGAGAGAGGGAGAGAGGGAGAGAGGGAGAGAGGGAGAGAGGGAGAGAGGGAGAGAGGGAGAGAGGGAGAGAGGGAGAGAGAGGGAGAGGGAGAGAGGGAGAGAGAGGGAGAGAGAGGGAGAGAGAGGGAGAGAGAGGGAGAGAGGGAGAGAGGGAGAGAGGGAGAGAGAGGGAGAGAGAGAGAGAGAGAGAGAGAGAGTTTTGCTGTGTTTAGATAAGCACAAGTCTCCTAAGCAGTTCAATTGCTAAATTCTCTGCACTTCAAGCTGAACTCTGAGTTGTCACGTAAGAGTGCTGGAGGACTTCCTATAAAAAGCAGGGTGCGCTGCAATAAAAGAAGATACTTCCCAATACAGGGCAGCAGGGAATAAGAATAGGGCAGCACAGAAATCTAGATCAAACCAGAAAAGAGACCCTTCTTAGGGAGGAGGACCTGCCTGTCTGCGTGCACTGTGTGCATATATCAGAAGGAGGGCCTCGTTATCACAGGATAATTGGTACAAAATCAAAGCCGCAAGGTGAATATCCCTAACATGGGGACCAACATTTTATGATCAAATGGGGGTCTTAGGTGGGGGTGAGGGGGTTGATCAGGACTTTATCTAGAAAAATGAAATAACAAATAATCAAAATAAGCTTCCTTTATATAAGATTTAAATTTTTTTAAAGAAGTTTTTAGAAAATCCCAGATTCATTAGCTTTTACATTCATGATAAAGTTGTATTTTATTTTTTTACTTTTTATATTTTATTTTTGGTTGTGTTGGGTCTTCGTTGCTGTGCATGGGCTTTCTCTAGTTGCGACGAGCTTGGGCTACTCTTCGCTGTGGTGCGTGGGCCTCTCATTGCAGTGGCTTCTCTTGTTGCAGAGCACAGGCTCTAGGCACACAGGCCTCAGCAGTTGTGGCACGCGGGCTCAGTAGTTGTGGCTCACGGGCTTAGCTGCTCCGCGGCATGCGGGATCTTCCCAGACCAGGGCTCGAACCCATGTCCCCTGCATCGGCAGGCAGATTCTTAATCACTGCACCACCAGGTAAGCGCCAAGATTTAACTTATTTCACCTGTGCACGAAATCTTAACAGACTAACTGTTGATGAGAAGTAAAACTTTTCAGACAAGATGCTCTGATAATGCCGTAAGATAGTCTTTAAGTTCAACTTTAACTGCACAATAAAAAAGATGGTCATCACTGCATTTAAGAGCCTCATCAATTTTCGCAAGGTCCATTCTTAATTCTTTGATTCAAATCATTCTCATTTCAAGTATCTAGCAAGTTGCCATCCTCAGGCGTTTTCTCCTCATCAGCTGCTAACTGGTCTAACATCCCCAAGTCCTCCTTTGTCTATGACCAGGCACAAGACTCAAAAAGGTCTCAATACCACTCGATATGACTCAATACCACTTCCGTAGACTTCATAAAATCCTGCAGCTTTTGTGAGATTTACAATTTCCCTGTGCCCTGCTTTTGAATATTTATCTGCCATTCAGAGTGAGACCAGGACACAGACAAGATGTCTCACAACAAACAAAAGTATGAAGGGAGGAGGACAATGGGTTAAGCTGTGACTAATTTTATTACTGGTCTGTCATCAGTGAATGTTTTCAATGAATCCTAACCTCTGCTTCCATAGGTAAGCTCCTAACTTCAGGGACTCACATAATGAAAACACAGACAAATACCCCTACCCGTATAATTGTGCCTAAAGCCGTGCCTAGCTTCATTATGTAGTGTGGGTTTAAGCATTCCCAACGAATCCTCAGTTGTCTTCTACAGTAATAAGTACAAGAAGCCCTCCAGAGGCTGTTCTAAACAAGTAACTGGGCTGGCTGGATTCCACTCCTTGCCAAAGCCAGGATTCTGGCATTCCGAGTGAGCCAAGCCGAGGAAGCAGCAAGCTTTACTAGGATCCACTGAGTATGCTGCATGGTGCATGGGGAAAGCCTGAGACGTGTCCTGGCCAGAGAGACAGGCTTCGAGGACACTAACATCTGGAACCGGTCATCGTCTACTTCCACTCTCCCTTTTAGAGGCCTACGGAGTGTTTAGCGTTACTAACCTAAACAAGGTTCCTGACACAAAACACTGCAAGATGTCTTCTTCAGTCACTCCTTGGACAGCTTCCCCCACAGGGTCAAACGAGGACATGCTATTCTACAATGTGTGGTGCTGGAGATTTGAACCTGGGCGTTTGCAGAGGATCCATAAATGCCCGTTAATATGATGCCAAGACTTCTTATTTGGATATATTCATTTTTCACATAGTCCACAGTATCCATTGGATTTTTAAAACAGTCTCTCATCTCCCTCCCCTGTTCCAATACCTCCTGTCTACATAATTTTCCTCCAGGCCAATCCCAGTACGTCACTAGGAGTTTATATATAGACCATATTTCCTCAATTCTAGACACTTTTTTCCCCTGAAATTGGAATGCATCTCACAAACCTTGTTTATATTTAATAAAATGTTTCCTTCTTGCTCGCCGAAAGTGATTATTAAACTGACAGTGTGCCTCTGAATTGATGTCATTTCAGCTATATAGGAATTAGCCCTGTATCAAATATATCAGTAAACTGGTAAATTGCATGTTCCTAAACAAACAATAAAAAAACCAAAAAGCCTAAGACGGATACTTCAGTGTCCCCATGAGGACACAGGGTGGGCCTCAAAACACCTGAAACACAACTGAGCTGATGTCCTATCACCACTGGATACTAGTCAAGTTTCAAGCACTTTCTCAATCTATCCTGAGTGGTCTACGTCCCAGATACTGTGCTATTGGAAAAAGTTACTGATCTAGGCAGGAAGACCTGACAAGTTCCTAAGAGGGAGGATACAGAGATCCCAAAGGGAAGCCGGTAGGCTGAACTAATAAGGAAGCTGAGTGTGTTTAGGACAGAAAGAAAAGAGACCTGGGGAGAAAACAGGCCCAAATGAATGACTCCAGAAGGGCTGAGGTTGCATAGAGGGTAATTCATCAACTTGTTAGAAAACACATTATAACACAGAGGAGAGGTATCCTTGTGAATTTTCAATTATAAGAACAAAGGGACTCTACCAGAAGCCAAGAAGGCTGATGTAGGGACTCTGACATCAGGAGCAGAGGAAAAAACGCATACCTGATCTGAGCTCTAAGTTGGTGAACATTATAATAAGTCCTCAGAAAAAAATCCCATTTATGGGGCTTAACATTCTTCTACTTCCCAGGAAGAGTGCAATTAACAGATCTTGACTACTGTCTGGTAGTCTGTAATAACCACCCCAAAGTCTAGATGGCCTTTCCCAGAGATGGGCTGCAGAACTAGAACATGGAGTGTTCGCAAATCCCTTGTAAGAGCCCCTTTGTTTAAACGACACTTGCTGGCCTTGTACCATGTGTAAAAGGATAGGTGGAAACATGCCCCTCAGTGGTCTGAAGGTTCTGCAGGAATCTCTTATACCAGACTGAGACAGCTCTGTAGCCCCATCCCAGGTGGACAGTTGAAGCTCACCTTCAGGCAGAGGGAATACCTAGTCACAGCACCTTACAGCAAAACTCTTTTGGCTGGTCTCTTGTCAACTGGTACTCCATCATAAGTCCCACCTCACAAAAAATAAAAAGAGAATTAAAGGACAGTCCTGTCCATATAAGACAGGCTGCCTCAATTTTTGCAAGTCCTGAAATACTGAACTAGCAGGACACAGACAGTGTCCCCCAGGGTCAGGACTTGAAGGGCCAGCCAGTTAGAGAGGATGGAGGTGGTGAAACCAGCAGGTGCTTGAAATAGGCTGGCAAAAGCTCCCAACTTATGGGAAATGAGGCTCTGAAGCTATGAAACACCACATCCATAAACATTTGGTGCACAGAGACTCTCTTGCGTGGAGGTTTTAAAAACAAAAAAAGTTGTTAAGTTTAAAACAACTAGCCACTGTAGTGCACAGGACTGGAAAAAGGTATGACAAGAGATGGGAAAAGGGAACTATTTATGGCAGGTGTCTACAAGGGCAGGTGTCTAATCTGTTGGCTTGTTCATTAATTCTCTCAATGCCTCCATAGTGGCTGTACATACTTGATACCCAATACATGTTCACTGACGTGAACTCCAGAAGCTCAAAATGTTGAAGAGCAGCTTACATCCTCTCATGTGTCAATGAAGGAGAGTGACAGTGGGGAGGGACATCCTGGGTGGTACAGGGTGCTCAGTTTATCAAGTTACACCACAGCACAACTTCAGTGCACTGGCTGGGGCAAGGTGTTAAAAGCTACATCCTCCTCTCCGTGCCATCTGGCTGCTACCATCTTAATAAAAACACACAAGCAAGTACAGTAACTGCCAAGTGCCAATGGGGTCTCTATCATAAGTAGGCCTAGGATAAGTTGAACTAAAACAAGGGCAGATTCGCAGACCTTACAATCATGAAGTTGACTTCCTTGGTCAATAACTCAGACTGGCTGTCAATGCCAGAAACACAACACTTTGAAAAAAAAACAATGCAACCAAATAAGAAATAACATGCAGAAAAGGAAGAATCACGTTAAGGATTTCTTCTTTGAACTGGGAATAGAAACTGAAAGGAATAGTTGTTCAGGAAAAAGAAAATGCAATGGTGATTCTACTTTTCTTGCAAGCATAACTTTTTCAAGCTATTCAAAAATTAAAAAAAAAAAAATCACGCCACTAGCCTGAGTATAATTGTTAATTGTGGCAGCCACAAAAAGGAAAATGCAAGTACTAACCAAAATGAGGTAAATATCGGTATCAACCTAACACAGAAGCCCAATGGTGTGACTGAAAACTACCCCCCAGTGCATGTGTGTACCCTCTCTCCCTCTGCCTCCGGTTCTCTGCCTGTCACCCTCCCTCCCTCTTTGTTTCTCTCGCACACAAACACACACACATTCACTCTTCAAAGTTCGCCCTTTGTATAACTCATCTATAACAGAAATGTGGTTATATTTTATCTCTGGGCAAGCTCAAAATGCAAGCAGACAGTAGACAAATGCACTTAGCAGTAAAGCCTTCCAAAGTCTCCTTCATGGACCCAGACCAAACAATATGCCATTCCTTCACTGGGTATTAAGAAGAGAGAGCTGGGACTTCCCTGGTGGTCCAGTAGTTAACACTCAGCACTTCCACTGCCATGGGCCCAGGTTCAATCCCTGGTCAAGGAACTAAGATCCCACAAGCCGTGCAGTGCAGCCAAAAAAAACAGCAACAAAAAGAAAAAAGAGAGAGAGCCCTCCCCCAAATATTTATCCTCATGAAACAACCAGGTCCACGTGAAATGACCAGGTGGCAGTGGACCACAGTGCCCCCTGACAAACTAAGAAACGCTATGAGCGTTTTTCCTTAGCACCTCACATACAGACATCTTGCATGCCACTTCAGAGGATTCACAGACATTACTGTCACACCCCTCCTCTAGTCCATCCTCAGATCCCAGAGTTAGCATCCCTGTTCACCGCATCAGTGGAAGTGACTCAAGTTCTAGCTACCTCCTCACACTTCAAACTTGCCTTCTGTGTCTAATTCCTCTGCTTGTACCAATCCTCTGTGGACTGTGATGAGTCCACAGACCAAGTCAACTACATGGTAGATGGAGTTTAGAACAATCTACTGAACAGTCTTCAACCCAGTAAGAATACTGACTAACACACCTACCCAAAGAAATAGCACACATTCCGTTTATGGTGAGAATGATAATGGCTCTGGTCCTGAGCCCGCTCACACGGAGGAAAGTATTAATCGCTAGGCCTTTGAGCCCTTTGCCAAAAAGACGGGACAGTAGTACACCCTAAGTAGCCCCATCATTCTGTCTGCCAAGATACTTCAGTGGTATCTGGAAATTAAACCTCAGGACATTTCCGTGCTTGCTTAATGTACTGTTGCCATGTTGACATAAATGAACAAAACTGGCCTGACAAATTGAGAATCACATTTTTAGCCCCAAGGTTTTTTGTTTGTTTGCTTTTTAGTATTATTATTTTTGCTTTCTTGCTTTATATCCTATTCCAAACTCTGCTCCAAAAAATAAATAAAAATAAGCACATCATACTTAGGTTTTTATAAATCATTATAGTTCCACTGACTATAACTAACCCAAAAGGCAGTCAGTCTACAGTCGGGATAGATCTTGCAAGTCTCTAGACAATGACCTAATCTATGGGCAGGCATATATAAAATCTAAAAGTCTCTAGAATTCACTTTTAAGTGGACAGCTAATTTTTAGAGAATTAATGTGAAACAGTGTGTTATCTCCTCGAGTCTCATAAGTACTATTACTCTCCCCAGTTTACAGTACTGTTACTCTTCCCAGTTTACAGAAGGTTGAGAGATGTTAGGTAAGTGGTTCAAGGGTCCATGGTAGAATCAGGATTCAAATTCAGATTGGCTGACTCCAAAACCCATGCATTTAATACTTTTCCTCCTACCAGTAAAGTGAACTAGGACAGTAGGAACCCACTTGCATACACAGTGAAACCCATTTGTGGAATTACAATAAATGACTATTGCCAGCTTCTCTATTGTACCTTATCATTGCAGGTATGCGTGTACATGCACGCATGTGCATGTGTATATACACACACACGCACACACTTTTGCTTAGGGTATATATTTTTTATGTTATAAATAAAGGGCCAAAGTAAAGAAATCATCTCAGGAAATGGAAGGCTAAGATCAGCCCTAACCTATCACTCTTACCTTCTTCAGCATGGCCACAAGGATGCTAGTGGTCACAGGTTCTCCTACAGCATGGCAACCTGACCACTAAAAAACATAGCTCTGAGCATAATTATGCATTCTGCATAAATTAAAGGAAGGCCAGCAGCAAGAAGATACACACACACACACACAATACATACACAAGTACATGGATATACTAATATTATATATACATATGTGTGTGTATCTATCTATCTGTATATAGATAGATAGATACACATATGAATCCTAACTTATTGTTAGTGCTACAGACAGTATACAACAGTTAGAATATTACAAACTTCTCAACCAATTCCAGATCTTTGGTCTCTAATAAGCCTTCTAACCTGAGACTTTCTCTGATTCAGGACACTGACTTCTGCCACATACCAACAATCACTAAGAAATGGAGAAGAACTCCTGAGCAGCAGGGAAGTAAATGTAGTTAAATGCAAAGCCTGTGGCTAAAAAGAGGAACACACTCCTGGGTATTCTTTTCTTCATTCATTCATTCATTCATTCATTCAAAAAATATTTATTCAACATGGATTCCCAATCAATATGCTCAGTGATATTTGGCCTGGGGCTCTTCTAGTACTAGAGATATAGGGAAGAACAAGAACACCAAGATCCTTGCCTTCGAGGATTTCTATTTAGAGGGGCCCAATAGTGACCAGAACCCAAGACATTCAACAAATGAATTCAACTGTAGAGTACATAACAGAACCCAGCTCAACTCACCGCCCCCCAGTTAATTCAATGAGTCATGAGTGCTTATTATGCACTCCAACCACTAAGCACTATAGGTAAATAATATTAAAGACAGAAAGACTGTAATCGCTCTCTGCCATAAGTAAGTCAACATCCTCCTGAGATGACAACACACAGAGGTATGAACTAGGTGGAGAAAGTGCCAAAGCCAGGTGTCATAATCCATCCAGATGTCTGGCAGAGCCAACAAGCACTAGGAGAAATATGGCATTCATTTCTGCAAAGTAGTTCCAAGAGGGAAAGTTAAAAAGTACTCCAACATATTTCAACACTAAGCGTCCCCTCCCCACAAATAAAAAGACAAAACCAAAAAATCCACGTCCGTTTACGCCAAGAATGTTGATGATTTCCTTAGTCTGGCGGAAGTAAAGCTCTCTTAAGATTTATGGTAAAAGCAAAACTAATTAGCAATGATTAATTATAAGAGGGCATGTTTCTAATCTGAGGAATCTTAGCTCAGCTTCTGGCTCCCCTCACCCCCTTCTCTTTTTGCCTTTAAAAATAGAGGTGAAGATGGGGGGAAACTTGCTTTTCTGGGCATTTGGTCAAGACCACACAGCACGCGGGAGCCATGGCAGCTGGCCGGGGCCTGGCTGGGGCCACTCTCCTTCTGCTCGGCCTTTGGCTGTAACCATTAGACCACACGTCTGTGCTATTTTCCCAATGACCAAAAGGAAACATGTTTAAAACCATATTAGAAAAATGGCTTTACTTTTCGGATTTGTTTACTTGTTCTGGTGTTTTCTTCCAGGATGGTGGGCCAGGATTTTGGGGAACACACCTAAAAAGAATGCAGTCACAATGGTATCATGAGCCTTCCTAACTTGACCACACTGGAGCCCGATTCAGCAAACCCAAAGATAATCTCACAAAAAATGCTTATCTTGTTCCACACCTCACCACAACCTAACTCGCAGACCTCCTAATATTCAAAATGCCTCCAAATTCTTCTTCTGTCCATATATTTCTAAAAAATACCACCCTTGACTTAAATCACTAGGAAATATGACCACTTTCTGGCTTTTAGGGTATAAGAGAAGGCTGCAGAAATAGACCTAAGAACACTTCAATCATTGTTCAAATGAACAAAGTCATTCAAAAAGAAACCTCTCTTTTATTGACTGCCTTTCCTGCAGAAGAAAAAAAAAAATTGAAACTACTCCAACCATAATGTCCACTCCCATGAATCCCTGCCATGATATCTGAAAGAAGGCCAATAGTAATTGGTGTTGCTGTGAGATGCAGGGGGTCCCGCTACGGAATGTCTATTAAGACCATACCTCTGGATGCCTGCTGATGGTAATGTTCCTTTAAAAAGCCAAACCTCTAAACTGTTCCAGGTTAAACGAAACTAAGGAGATGTGACATGGTGGAAACCTGGATTAGAAAAAAATATTTTAGTGGGCCAACTGGCAAAATTTGAGATCTGTGAAACAGATAATAATATTGCATCAATGTTAATTCCCTGGTTTGATAATTATACTGTGGTTATGAAAGATGTAACATTTGGGATACCTGTGTAAAGGGTACTCTGGAATTCTTTGTACTATTTCTGTGATATTTTTATAAGTCTGAAACAATGTTAAAATGAAAAGTTAAAAAAAGCTAACACACAAAAACACACACACACACACACACACACACATACATACAGCCTCTGATAAATTCTTGACTTGCAAAAACATCATCTTGCAGATAGAGGAAACAAAATAGGGAACTTTTAATTTGGCCTTAATTCTGACACAAATGAAAAACTAACTGGCGACAGAAACCTTCAGAGTTAGAGCCTCGCCTATGCCAACCTCTTCAGAGAAGGTCAAGCAGTAGTTAACCTAGGCCACAAAAATGGAGGAAAGGGGCTTCCCTGGTGGCGCAGTGGTTGAGAGTCCACCTGCCGATGCAGGGGACATGGGTTCATGCTCCGGTCCGGGAAGATCCCACGTGCTGCGGAGCGGCTGGGCCCGTGAGCCATGGCCGCTGAGCCTGTGCGTCCAGAGCCTGGGCTCCGCAACGGGAGAGGCCACAACAGTGAGAGGCCCGTGTACCACCAAAAAAAAAAAAAAAATGGAGGAAAGAACTACCAGAAAATATGAAATTATGTGTAGCATTCACAAAATATGAAATTATGTGTAGCATTCATTATGCTACACATAATGAAATTATGTGTAGCATTCAGAAGGAAGAATAGTGACTGCCCTCTAGAATATAGAGTGGCATGCATCTTCTATCTCTTTTCTATCTCTTCTCAGAGATGGACCCACAGGCAAAAGGGCTGAAAGGGACTCACACACTAGCCAGGTGGAGGGGCACACTATCTCCGGGCTCTTGGCTGACAGCCCTTGTAGCTGTTAGAGACTGCAGCTCCCATGGCTCCTTGAGAAGACAGGAAGATTTTCAACCTGGGAGTTAGACGGGCCTTGTTAGCACCTGGGGGCGTCTGACAGGTTGCTGACCGCTGCTGGAGTACAGAGGTGCAGGCAGCCTGAGGTCCCCATTCAGATCGTGCAGCCTCATGGACCTGGAGAGCAGCAGCTCAGGTGGACCTAAGAAGTACCCTTTATATTCACCACTCTCAACCTGAGCAGCAGGGGTTGGTTGCCAACAAGAATGAAGTGAAAAAGTCCTATCAACCAAGGAAAGGACACCTGAAAAAGTTCGGTTTCTACCATGGGCTTTAGAAAACAGAACTAAGAGAAATGACGGGTGTGATCCCAAGGCCAGAAATTTGAAAAAGAAATACTACTACTACTACTATATATAGCATGAATCATGTGCCACTGTTCTATGTACTTTACATACATTACTGTATAAAAAAGGAGAAATACGTACGGCTGGGAAACATGAGAAAAGATTTTCAATCCCATTAGTTTTTTGTTTGTTTTTTTTTTTTTTTGCGGTACACGGGCCTCCCACTGTTGTGGCCTCTCCTGTTGCGGAGCACAGGCTCCAGACGCGCAGGCCCAGCGGCCATGGCTCACGGGCGCAGCCGTTCCGCAGCATGTGAGATCTTCCCGGAGCGGGGCATGAATCTGTGTCCCCCGCATCGGCAGGCGGACTCCCAACCACTGCGCCACCAGGGAAGCCCTCCCACTAGTAACTTTGAGAAATGCAAATGAGACAATTCTCCACCATCAGATTGACATACATGTACATACACACAGAGACCCACAATAATACAGTACTGGCAAAGGTGTGGAAAAAATGGGTACCCTCATAAGATGGATCATAATTTAGTACTTTTCTGTGGAGAGAGTAATTTGTCAATATCTATTAAAACATTAAATGTGCATATACCATTCAACCAGCAATTCCATTTGGTAAGTATCCTAGAAAAATGCTCAAATAGGTAGATGGTAGGGCAGTGATCTGAGGCTTGCAGAAAATGCTAAAGACAAGCAAATGGGCCTTTATGTTCTATGTAGACCCAAAAAATGAACAAAGAAGTGAGAATATTAAACAGTGGATCTGTGCAGGTCTATAAAGGTAGGTGGGGAATCACCAAGGAACAGCTTCAGTTTAGAACACATCACACCAAGCCAATACTTTCATTTTCCTTAGGTTCATTCATCTGATTATCTGACAAGTGGATACTAAACACTTACTCTGTGCCAGACACTATGTATAAAAGATATAAAAACCTTTAAAAAAAAAAAAGTGACAATCGTCTTGTCCTCTGGAAGATGGTTATCCAAGCAAGAGGACCGATAGTAATCAAATAATCACACTAATCGATGTACAACTATAAGCTGGGACAAGGGCTTGGAAGTAAGTCTCTCAAAATATCTTTGCAAAGAAATGGAGAAATGGGGTCCATAGATAGCATACAAGGGTCCATGAACTTCAATGGCAGGGGGAAGAAAATAAACCTTTATTTACATTAGCCTCTAACTGAAATTTAGCATTTCCTTCAAATATGAACGTGGGAAACAACCACATTAGTGTTAGCAGTATCTGCAACTTTGTCACCGGTAGAAATCACAGATATTTCATGTTACTGTTGCTGCAGGTAACTTGAAATATCATTTATATAAGTTGTCAGACTGCCCTCATATCTTATTATTTACTGTGTTAATAAAGAAGTATATATTTATTATATCACAAATGGTTTTAATATTTTGATAACTATATTTCTATATTTTTTCCTTTGTAAGCCATATATTTTATACATTTAAAAAATTACTCTGAGAAAGGATCTAGAGGCTTTACCTGATTGCCAGATGCATCCATGGCACAAAAAAAGATTAATGGTCACTCAGCTAAATTCTGGTACAAGTAAGTGGATATGTATCTAAATGAACTATACAATCAAGAAATTCAAAAAAAAAAAAAAAAAAAAGGAAATTCAAATAACTTCAAATCCACCCACACAGTCTCAAGTAACGGAAGCAACATGGTTCGCGAAGGAAAATAACCTCAGTCATCCTCAATCCTTCCCCTTAGTTTTGCCTCTAGTTTTTCAACAAGTATTTGCTGAGCGCTTACACTGGGCCAGCCGCTGTGCTCAGCAATGGGGAAACTGCAGCAAACAAATGAAATTTCTGTTAATGTGGCCCTTCCTCATCTTGGTATCCTCATTGTTCATCAAGGTAATTGGTGGACAATCTATAAATGTTTGCTAAATGCTAAAAGAAGAATGCTTAGGACCTGAGTAAGCACCACCAGTGTGTTATTAAAGTGTAAGGTTCAAGCCAAAATCTTCTGGCCACCAACATTTCCATTTCTTAGAAGAGTTTCATCAACTCTCCATCACAAAACAATTTCACCTAACCTCCTCCTCTTTTCTCCCAACTTGTAGCTCAGGTTCCTCAATTAACTGTTCTATGATTTTCATGAGAAACTGTTCTTCTAAAGGACATCTAACCAAAGGGAACAAGGAAAGATGTGAATATTACTAAATTTCTTCTAAGACTTGAGCACACTGGTGTGATAGTATAGGTACTGTTATGAATTCTACCTATATAAAAACACTCACATGATTCAAAGATGAAGCTTGCAACCAGCTTCTTAACTCAGTAAGAGAAAAAGAAACACAAACAAGTAACATGGAGGTATAATCCAATTTCCCAGCAGCTTGGGGCTGAGTGGGGGTGGGAGGTGGGGAAATGGAAAGTAAATTAGGAACCTTGCTTTCACACGCTTCATCAGTTCACTCTATGTGACATTACAAAGAGAGCTTTCACAAAACGGGCGGAAGTATCCTTCCAAACCACCCTTCTACTCAGAAAGAAGTGAGACCTGCATCACCACACAGGAGCTTAGCAATTCCACCCACACCTTCCTAACCATCCATACTCCTTGGATTGCTTATTTTACTAAGAAAGGAAAATGTAAGCATCAGCAGTAGAGTGATGAGCTGAGCCTGGCATACAACTGGGATTACAACTTACCAGGCCTGGGCCGCATCACAGCAAATGAGGCTAAAGATTACTTCATGCTTGTCCAACTCATAGCCTGAAAGTTCAGACTGACTGCTAAATGAAATTACATTTTCCATGCTAGTGAAAGCAGTCCCTGCCCTGCACTCTGGCGAGCCCGGGCAAGGCGGGTAAGTAAACTCTGTGTTTAAATGAGCCAAGTAATTTAGAAACGAAGCTAGAAAGAGAATCCAGGTATCCCTGCCCCTGCTCTCCAAAAAGATAATAGTAAGAACTAACTTTTAAAGAGCACTTCACCATGTAGAGGCCTTGTGCTAAGCACTTTACCTATAGGTTGGTCCTTACAAAACAATCTTATAGAAAGATACTATTATCATCACCATTTTGTAGGCAAAGAAACACACTCAGAGGGACCAGGTCATTTTCCAGTGTTAGAGAGCTATTAGTGGTGAATAGGAATTTAAAGCCAGGCTGCCTGAGCCCACATTCTTAACCACCATGACATTCTGCCTCTGACCACGGGATCTCATCTGAACGGTCATCAACCTTATTTTTTCCTTTAAAAAACAGCTCACTCTTTTGGATATCAGGTGCAGACTGTAAGATGTAATGCAACTGCCCATTTATTCTATGAGTTCTTTAAGAACTCACGGACTGGAACTTGGGCTTAGCAGAGAAAGGTTGAGAGAAGGGCACACTTTGCTCAGTCTCGAAGTCCACAAGGACTAAAATGGAAGATTTCTTTAAAATGGAGGTGAGCAGTAGGAAGCCATGCTGTCTTGTCCACTTGCTAGAGGAGTGGTTTTTCCTTAGTCTCCCCGTTTTTCCCTTCTTCCATAGCAGCAGCCACAACAGAGGAGCTCCACTTAAAAAGGATGGGTAGATGCCATTCAACTACGACTTCCTAATAATTCAGCAGTGCATAGGTTGTAGTAAAAAGAGCACAGAGCTGGAAGCTAGGAGACCTGGATAACTGACCCAAGATCAACCACTGACTGGCCTTTTTAGGTAGTGTTCCCGCTTATTTAAATAAGGGCGTGATACTGGCCTGGCTGTGGGCTTCATTCTGCTGCACAGTTAGGAGGTTGAGCCATATGAATTCGCCAATATCTGGCCATTTTTGACTTACAAAAGTGGCAATTTCATAGCTTCAAACGAATATATGTATTTACACACAATCTCTGATGCTACACCACCTGTTTCTTCCCTCTTAATTTAATTCCACATAATTCTGGCATCTGCCAACTTTCTAACTTTCTGGATGTCAAAAGAGATTCAAGTACTGGCTCAAAGTGGAGAAATATTTAATTTTACTAAAGAATCTTTGGGTGTGAAGGAAGACTAATACCTCTAAAATAAGGAGGTAAGAGAAGCACTTCCAGACACACGCCACTAATCACAGCTGCGGGAATATGTGGGAACACAGTTTAAAGATTAGAGTGGTCCAGGTTCTGAGACTCCAGGTTACCCTATTAGTCCCAATGACATGCTGAGTCATCTTTCCATATGGGGGAGAGAGAATAATAAATACATCAGGTTGGGTGTATACGTGTTGGTAATGATGGTAGACTGGTACTGATTCTAATCTGCTTGTTTAATTTAGTGAACATGCTATAAGCAATATATAAAGAGAAAAGGAGAGAACTTCAGTTATAAGGAGCCAAGAGAAAGGAAATTTGCTGTCTCTAAAATTTCTCCCGGTTGCAGTATTTATGCAGCTTGAACTAAGGTTCTGTGTCTCATTTAATATGGAAAGTCTATTCTCAAGTCTGAGACAGTGGCCACAGAATATTAAAATGAAAGCTTATGTGGCTGGAATGGTGACTCTATAGCTTGTCAGCCCAGATTTAGTAGAAAGTGAAGAAAATCCAGCAGAATCATTTCAACATCTGTAGGCCTTTTTTCTTTTCTTACCCTACTGCACTAGCTAGGACTTCAAGTACCATGCTGAATAAGAGTGGTAAGAGTGGACATCTTTGCCTGGTTCCCATTCTTAGGGAGAAAGCATCTAGTCTTTCACCATGAAGTATGATGTTCAGGGTAAACTTGTGGTTTTCACTCCTGGCCAAGTATCAAAGAAAAAGCTCTCTGAACTGAAAATTTAATGGAGTATAGATATCAGAGTTGGGAGAAACTGTGTCATTTTTGTCTACCTCATGTCTACTGCCCTTCCTCACATAACAATACTTTGATTTCTCCTCAGGGGAAGCCAACCTTCCTCCACCGTTTATACAGTTCTAGTGCAGTGGGCGGGTGAGTCACATCTGGTCAATTCACCTATCCCATCCTCTAGTCCAAGTATTTAGTTCACTAAAATTCAAATATGGGACTTCTTTGTAATTATTAGGCAAAGCTCTCTTTCTACTATACTTAGAGACCAGGGATATCAGGCCATGACTGAAATTTGGCCTTCTACCGGTTTTTATAAATAAAGTTTTATTGAAATGCAGCCACACTCATTCATTTACATATTGTCTATGGTTGCTTCTGAGCTACAAGAGCAAAGCTGAATAGCTACCATAGTGTCTATGCAGCCCCCAAAGCTTAAGCTACTTACTATCTGGCCCATTACAGAAAAAGTTTCCTGGCTCCTGTTCTTGATAATAAGATGTAAGCCTGGAACAGTTAGGAAGCATATCACCACTACATAGAAAGAACCTATTGGAAATGAAGCCAACACAAAAGAAGAAACCAACTCCAAATATTATGGAAGCCCCTGGATTCAGATGGGCCAGAACTACTATACCCCAATATTTTTCAGTTATGGAAGCCAATGACTCCAGCTTTTTCTCAGACAAATTTGAATTGGGTTTCCTTCATTTGAATTCGAATTCATCACATGGATCAAAACCATAATGCTCATTATAGAAACACAACTCTAATTTCTTCCTCCATTACATATCCATCAATAATATAAGACATTTGACTTTTCTTTAGTCTAGAATGTCACTGGGTGCTAAAAACTGTAATTTATTTAACGATTAACTAAAACATTGTAAAATCAACTGATTTGGGGTTCATTTACGGTTTTTTTTCCAACCAACCATCCTGAGGTGTTATTGAACAATGCAAGAACAAAAAGGGTGGAAACCAAGATCACCAACGGCTCCAAAAAAAAAAAAAAAAGGAAATAAAATACCCAACGCTTAATAATCAATCACAGAACAACCGAGCTGTAAGTATAAAAACAAAAGATAGGTGCTGCCATTAACATCTCCCTGAAGTAAGGGAAATACTCTAAGATCAGCTAGAGAAAGAGGTTTCTGCTCCCTTACCAAAGCCAAAACTCCCAAGGGGACAGCTTTAACTAATTAGGGAGATGGTGATTAAAGCCGGAGCTGCTAATTGTCTACTGGGTATATACCTCCGGTAATGCTCCCTAGAGGCTCTCAGCAATGGGAGACAAAATCAGGCCTAATATTCCTGCCAATTATACTGTCATCACATTTCTGTATTTCTCTCTGTCTTTAGGAAACTTAAAAGCACACGGAGGTGTGGTTTTCAATGCAAACTCTATGTTGCTAAGAGGAAATAAATTTATATTATGTTTAGAAAACAATTATTTGTGCTTAAACTTGTTTTAATGTGCACATTCTGGAGCAAGGAGATGTCTCTCTCAACAGCACACTTTCCATCTGCAGAGGTCAGATGTTAATCTACAGGAAAACTAAGGTGGTTAGTAAGAAAGCCAAGCATATGCAGACAGAAAGCAAATATCAAGTGGTGGGAGAGGGAGGTGGGGAGGCTTAAAACGCAGTGAGTGGAGCAGTTTTAGAACTCCAGCTTATCGGAGGGAACACACACACACACACACACACACACACACACACACACACACACAAAAGTGGGTTTTTCACTCATACGAAGAATAGTATGCCCTGAAAGCATTTTTCTTCCTGGGTATTTCCTCCGCTATGAGTTGAAGAAACATTCAAGAGAGTCAGAGAAAGTACTGTAAAAATGTACTGAGCGAGGACTCTTAGAAGGCAATTTGACATTTTACCTCTATTAAAGATGAAAACCAAAGACATTTAGGGCTAGATATGGGTTCTAATTCTAGCTTTGCCACTGTGGTGGAAACTGTGAGCCACCCCACAGTTTCTGTTCTTCCTCCTTGAAGTGATAAGATCCCCTGGGCACCGGCTGGGCCCATGGCTGCCTATGTTCAGCCTACTTTTCCCATCCTCCTTGGTAGATATATGTGGCCATGTAATTATTTGGGGGCCCACAGAAGTGAGGTGTGCATCTTCTGGCTCCCAGATGCTCTCATCTCCATTATCTGCCTGGAAAATGGAAATGAATGGAACATGGAAAGCCATGGGTTGAGGATGGCACTGATACCGACCAGGGTTCTTGGCCTTCCCCAATCAACAGAAATTGACTAGAGGCCAGACAAGAAATTCAGGCAAGGCTTTATTGGGTCCACTGCTGCAGCAGGTGAGGGGGAGTGAGAACAAGTAACAGGTCCCTGAAGGGTGTCGAGATTGCTCCTTATATGGGGTGAGGGTAGGGGTGTGTCCAGGGGTCAGGCTGGAGGGGTAGCTTAGGTGGTTTGCCCACCCCTTAGGTGGTGTTGCGTGCAGGGGGCATGCGCAGTACCGGGCTTTTGCTCCCGACCCCCTGCTTTTGCTCTGGGTTCTTCAAAAGTGGCTGTGAGGTTTTTGGCCTCTTTTTATCTTTTGTCCAGAATTTGCCCCAACTGCGCATGCACCCAGTTATTTTCAGTCCCTTGTAGTTTCTTTGTATTTTGTTGCTCAAGGAGAGGTGTGTCCAGGTGCAAGCACTGCAGCAAAGGGCCCCAGGTCCCAGCCTGTCTCAGCACAATGACCCTGTTAGGCACAGACTGCTCACTTCTGAACTCTGAGACAGAAATAAACCTCTATCTTATTTAAGCCACTGCACTTTCAAGTCCCTCTGTTACAGCGACGTAGCCTGTACCCTAGTAATATAGCCACTTACAATCTGTGTAACTTGGGGCAAGTTATTTAACCTCTTCTAAGTTTCGGTTTCCTCATCCGTGAAATGGAATCATAACACTTACTTTGTAAGGCACTAAGAAGAGTAAATGGGTTAAGAGAAGTCATGTGCCACATCTGTGCCTTACACACAACTAACGGTAGGTGACAACAGCAAAGATATGAAGGACTACTTAGGGAACTGCTTCCAAAGGCCTATGACATCAAGCAGCTATTGTGCCCACAAAGCCCCGAAGGTAGAAATGTGTATCTGCTTTTGAGAGAGCTATCAAAAGTTATCAGTAACAAAGTATTCGGGGAAAATCAGGGGTATCCTGTATCTTAGCCCAGCAGAAGAATTAAGATTAAATAATGTTTAATTACCTAGAGTTTAGCAAACTGCACCTAAATCTTTAAATAGTTCTTTAAATCTTGCTCTGTATTATTAAATGTTATACAAACACTAGTTATTTGCTTATGCTTAGTTGCCTGTATTGAGTTCCATGTTTGGATACAAAATACCTGAGTAGAAAGTGACATGAATCGATACAGACCACCTAACCAGGGTAGGCTAAGACAGAGACACACAAATGAACTGGAATCATCTATACTGGACACCCCACTTGATGCACAGAGTTCTGCAGTCAACAGAGGCTATGCATGCCTCATGTCCCTTGCACATACTTCCCCCTTTTGACAGTGCCTTCATAAGTGATCATTATTGGTCCAATTACTGGCCCTCTGACAATGTGGATTCTTTTTATCTTTTACTGGTAGGACATGGTTAGACCGTACTCTTACGACTTCTGTAACCTTGAGATTTGCTGAATACTGGGGTTGAGATCCTTGGCCGCAAATTAAGATGACTACTGTGACTCTAGGGACTTCCCCCAAGGTTTTTCCGTGGGTTTCTCATGTCACAAGATGCAGAAAAACCACAAGATTACATCACCCAGCAAAGACCAGCATCTCTGAAATGGGAGCATGGATCACTAGGTTTAAGTCCTTTCGTGGGCCCGGGTAATCCCACTGCTTATAATGGGATGTGAACCAACTACGGCAATGGGAGGTTGAACCAGAGGGCAATGAGTAAAGGTTCTGCACCATCTGTATACACTTTTATCATCATCTAACCTGTTAAAATGGATCTGAGGTAACGCTTTGCACTGCAGTTTGTGGAGGCATCGATAGGTATTCAGTAAGCCAGACTGGACTGTGCTTCCTCTAAGAGTCCTCGGGGCGCTACAATTGCCTCGGTGAAGGGGGGGTCTCTGGTGTGGCATCATGCAGGACCCATGCCTTAGACTGAGAGGCCAAAGCTCAGGAGTTGCATCTACACAGAAGCAGTGTCAATATCCACAAACATCAGTCCAGGAATTTTAAAAAAAGTCCCTCTGGTACATTGGTCTCAAGAGCCCAAGGCTTTATTTAGAGCAACGGCAAAAATCACTGCACTAAGGAAACAACAAACAACTCGGGACCTTTATTCTTGCTCTACTTCCCTGAATTGTTACTTACAGGTTCCCTTCCATCCATGGCTTCCATCCAGAGCCTCCGGTCCTCTTCAGACAATGCCTGCATGGTGATAACTCCGGGCCTGCGGAGAAATGAGGACACGGATGTGAACCCAGCACCACAGGTAGAGAGATCCTGATGAAGGTGAGCCTTAAAGAGACATCTAAGTGACTGAGCGAGAGCCTGCTGGGGTTGACAGCACAGAGAGAGAGAGAGCACCCCTCAGCTCTTCAGAGCCACCTTCCAGCCTCAGAAAGCAAAGCTATCACCCCCAAATCCCTCTCAATAATCCCACCTCCCTCAGGGAGGTGGGAGGAAACACAGAAGACAGGACTCTACATACAGGTAAGGGACACAGAGGAGTCAAGTGATTCCCTTCAGCGTTTGAGATCATATTCATTCCTCTTCTCCAAAATGCTTACTAGGGTACTTTACTCCCAGTAGGACTACAACAAACATGTTCTTAAGTGAAGAGAATTACTGGACTCAATAAAAAGAGGGGGAACATCCACGCTGGAGGGATCCTGGTTTAATATCTAGTCCAATGATTCTAAACTGCTTTTGACATGAAAAAGTCTTATGGGGGTAATGGGTGTTATAATTATGGTTATACTAAATGTATACAGCATTTTTAAGTGAATCTTTACCATGGCAGATGCTAAGGTCTTTACATGCATTAGCTCTTTTCACTCTCTCCTTGAAATCTGCTTGCCCTTTCACACTGAGCACAAACCCTTCAGAAAGCATGCACACAATATCAAATGGTGTTTATTGCGTACCCCTTACAGATGTCACCCAAGAAGAGGTGTGTGCCACAAACATGAACTTGGGAGAAGGGGCTACAAGCCCTCTATGCTCATTAATGCAGGAGTTCTTGACTTAGGGTCCACAGATGGGTCCCAGAGAGTCTAAAAACCACCCTCCCCCACCAAATGTGTATGTATTTTTCTGGACAAACAATTCAAACTGCAACCCACAAAAAGTTAAGAATTAGTGACTCAAATCCTCATCTTTGAAGTTTGAGAAAGCCTAAAAGGAAGGCCGAAGTCCCCTGAACAAGAATTAAGACTGCAGCACTGCTCAGGATCACAGAAGAGTGCACACACACACACACACACACACACACACACATACACACACACACAGAAACGAGCTCCGCGATGCCCTGCGCAGCACAAGCCTGGGCCCACGAGCACCAAAGCCTGTTCATTCAACCCACCTATAGTCACTGTTCCTGGCTTATTTCCATAGTTCCAATGAATAGGCTAGATCTATTAATACTTATGTTGAATGTATTTTAAATATCATATTTGTTTCTTCTCAGTCATCATCCCTCAACATCCCTGAAGAAAAAAAGTTTTCAAAGATGTGAACATGTTAAGTAGAGATGGGCCGGGGATGAGGGACACTGGGGTGCGGGTGTGAGTGCGTGAGGTGGTGAACGAGGTCGGGGGGTGGGAAGGGGACAGAGAGACAGAGAGGGAGGAGCAGTGGGGGGGAGGGGGGGGAAAGGGTGGATGAGAGGCAGGTGATGGGATGGACACTGACTCCCGAGAGGGCAGTCACTCCCGTGAAGGCCACACTGCATGCTGGCACCCAGACACAGTGACTCAGAAGACACAGTGACTCCCTGAATCGGCCAGGACACTCCCTCTTCTTCTCAGAAATTCTCATTCTCAGGCCCAAGGGCCCATTTCCCACCACTATCAGCACACCCAGTGTGCCTGACCCGCTGGGTATCTGCAGACTGCTGGCAGCCACAGCCCTGCGGCCAGGGGCTGGGTGGACTGATTCTACTTTTCCACCTTAAAGCCAGCCACACACAAAGCTTTAACAGCTTTGAGATAAAAATTCTACAAAGCTGCAGTCCACTGTGGAACTCTAGTCCCTGGGCCTGGACCTCTGTGTGTTGCTCCAAACGTTGTTGTGCCTGGACCCCTGGCTTCAGAATCATGCATGCCCTTAGCATAGAGGTGCCCAGCCCAGCCCCACCTCACTGAACCTGAACTTCGGGGCTGGGCCTGCGAACTTGGATTTTAACCATCTCCCCAGGGGATCCTGAGGCCACGGGATCGTTGGAGATACAAGCCACGGGAAACGTTGGAGATACTGCGGCCCCCAGAGAGCTCTGCCCACCCAGACGCCCCCCTTTTTCCTTCCTGTTCCCCCCACACTGGAGAGCAAAGACGCCCTCCTCTCCCCGCTGGGGTAGAGCTACTCTCTACATGCCAACGCGTCTCCAGTTCATTTCCTGCTAGGTATTCACCAGCCAACAGTGAGACCACAAGAGCTGCCTTGCAGACCAAGGTCTCAGGAACCTCGCAGATGTCACATCAGCTTCGTGGCACACAGTGTAAAATTTCTACCCAGAGCCACAAAGAGGAAGTTCAGACAAACTCAGAGGCAGTGAAGGGTGGGCCACTGGGCCTTAGCAACCAGGAAAGTCAACAGGATTTGTTTTCATTTCGAGAAGAAATATCAAAATATACACTCTTTTCCACATGTGGTTTTGTTCTCCTTTTTTATTGTGTGAGGGGGTAGTGGAGAGCTGACTAAAGTAGATTTGACACACTTGATTCTAAGCCTATCACCCCAGGTTCAGAAAACTTTCTCTTAGCCTGGTGTATGTACATCTGGATCTGTACGTACTATCCTTTCTAGGCATCTAGAAAACACTCAGCTTCAAATTTCTTTTCCTTTGTTATCCCTTAAACCACTATTACATAAATATCTTATGTGTGTAATTCCTAGAACCAAGGTAAATGCGTCAACTTTATTTTGGAATCAAGCAGTTAACTTCCTTTCCATATTTACCATCTCTATGCCCCTACTAACCACCATCCCTCAAAACAAAAGAAAACAAACAAAACTCTCAATGGCCCTACACGTTCCATGTCAGTCCCTGTAAGACAGTATGCTTTCATTCAGGTATCAATTTCGTTCATTTCTGAAATGCATCTGGCTTTTCATAACAAAAGTGGAAAGAAAAAGAGAGGGAAAGAGACAGAACTCATGAGGTGGGAGTGTGGAATGAGAAAAGGAAAATATGACACAATAAAAGAGAAATGGAGTAAATGACCAGAGCTCTTTCCAGCTCTGCAAAGAATTGTGACCCTCAGATACAGAGAACAAACTAGTAGGTACCAGAGGCGAGAAGAGTGAGAGGGGGGACAAAATAGGTGAAGGGGATTAAGAGGTACAAACCACAAAATAAGTCATAGGGATGTAACGTACAGCACAGGGAATACAGTCAATATTTTATAACTTTGTATGGTGTGTAGTCTATAAAAATATCAAATCACTGTGTTGTACACCTGAAACTAATATTTTAAGTCAACTATACTTCAATTTAAAAAAAACAATTGTGACCCTATCAAACAATATAATAAAAGAACAACTACAAGAATAATAACCCAGCACTGTGTGCCAGATAGTGTGCTAAGCATTATCTATTAATTAATTCATTTCATCTTCACAACTACATCATGAGGGAGGTATACTCTCATTATCCCATTTAGCAGATGAGAAGATCAAGGCTCAAATAGGTTAAGTACCTTGTCCACAGTTACAGAGCCAGGATCTGAACCAAGCAGTCTAATGCTTTGCCCTCAAGCACCAAGCCACGGGAAACGTTGGAGATACTGCGGCCCCCAGAGAGCTCGTGTTGACCACCCACGTCCCTTGCCATCAAAAGGGACTAGACGCTCCTGCAAGGTCTTCAGTGAGCTCCTGCCTGGGATCAAATGAGGGCGAATGATAAAGAGCTCTGTGAAACCTAAAGTGCTTCCTAAATATGAGGGCTCAGAACACCACTGCAGGCAAACAGCCAATCCAAAAACAGGAATCCAATAATGGCCAGTGGTTCTCCACATTTTTTTCTGCCTCTAAATACCCAAGAGATGGAAAGGCAATGAGTTTTGTAAAAGAACACGAAAAGCACTAATCACAAAAAATAAGGATAAATTGGACTTCACCAAAATAAAGAACTTCCAGTCATCAAAAGGTACTATTAAGAGAGTAAGAGAAGATGTTTGTGATTTTTATCTCCAATGAGATGAATATCCAGAATATGCAAAGAATGCCAACAAATAAATAGGAAAAACATGAACGACCCAATTAATAAAATGGATAAAAGACTTGAATAGGCATTTCATAAAAGAGGACACACCAGTGGTCACAAGCATAAGAAACAGGGTGAACATGATGACTCATCAGGAAAATGCAATTAAAACCACAATGAAATAAAACAAACACCTTTCTGAATGGAGAACATTCAAAAGACCACCAATAACAAGTACTGGCAAGAATGCAGAGTTGCTGGAACTCTCATACATTGCTAGTGAGAGAGTACAGTGATAAAACCACGTTGGAAATATCTACTAAAACTAAATGGACACCTGCCTTCTGATCTAGTAATTCTACCTCTAGATGTATCCCCTAGAGAAATGAGCGCATACATCCACCAAAAGACACATTCGAGAATACTCAGTTTTATTCATAATGGCCACATTTTGCAACAACAAAAAGCCAAATACCCATTCATAAAAGAATAAACTGTTGTATATTTAAACAATGGAACAACAAAACAACAACAAAAAAGAACCAACTACTGCAACAACATGAATGAATCTCATAGACTTAATAATGAGGGAAAGAGGGCTTCCCTGGTGGCGCAGTGGTTGAGAGTCCGCCTGCCGATGCAGGGGACACGGGTTCGTGCCCCGGTCCGGGAAGATAAGACGTGCGGCAGAGCGGCTGGGCCCGTGAGCCATGGCCGCTGAGCCTGCACGCCCGGAGCCTGTGCTCCGCAACGGGAGAGGCCACAACAGTGAGAGGCCCGAGTACCACAAAACAAACAAACAAAAAATAATAATAATAATGAGGGAAAGAAGCCAGACATAAAAGACTACCAACAATGTGATTCCATTTATATGATGTTCAAATACTCACAAAAGTCATCTGTGGTGACTGAAGTCAGAACAATGATTTTGTCTTGGGGAAGGAGTAGGGGCCGTGAGTGGGAAGCAGCCCAAGGAGACCTTCTAGGATAACAGAAATGTTCTACAACTTGACCTGGGTGGTCACGCAGGTGTGTGTGTGACTGTGTGTGTCTGTGTCTGTGTGTGTAATGTCATTAAGACATAGACTTAAGATTTATGCATTTCACTCTGATTACGCCTCAGTAAAAAAAAAAAGTTTAAAAAAACCCAAGATATACTACTTCTCATCTAAACTTATCCTGACTCTAGTGCTCCCTAGCAGACAAGTAATTGAACTACTCTATGCTATTCTTTAAAAGGTAGATAATGAGTGCCTACCTCATGGGGTTGTTGTGAAGGTTAAGTGAAATATGTGTAAGGCATTTCAAAGTGTCAGACACACAGTAAATGCTCCAAAAATTAGCTGTTATCACAGGGGCAAATGAGCGGCAGGTCAGTGGAAGGAATGGACGGCAAGTCAAAATTATGGAGGGAGAAGAGCAGGTTAAAAAGGAAAAGAAATGAGCCACGGTGCTTCTGATACGCATGACCCCACCCCCAAAACACTGTCACACAGTACTGAAAAATCACACCTCTACCAGAAAGCAAGCCAGGCCAAAGACTGACATACAGGTTCTGACATCACAGCCATTTCCTTTTTCCTCCTGAATAAAGCATCACAGTGGCCTACTTCCCCCTTTTGGAATTAATGTCCGATAACTGCTAAGGACAAAGAAGGAGCCTTCAGCAAATTCTAGAAAATCTGCCAGGGTGCTCCCACTACCCACCAGATGAGAGAAAGAACAAATGACTTACAATCCTTCCTGTGGCTCAATCCTACAATTCTACATCAAATACAGCACCTCCTGTTCACTCTGAATATGTCCTTGGTTAGTGCTATATCTGGATCAGCTTGAGAAGCATGAACAAGGATCTGCAACTTTCTCTCAGCACCTCACCTCTCACACTACACAGGCGATGCAGAAAACAGTTATTCACCTATCACAGGGCAAACTGCTACCCACCGCCCTATCTCCTTCCAACTCTGGCCTCCACAAAGGGCCCTCATAAAGCAATACATAGTTTATCGGCACATCCAGGAACCTGGGACTACTGATGTCAGCTCACAGCCTTCTCATCAGCCAGGAGCAAGCAGAATCACAACCAGCCCTGATTCCAGGCTTACTCGACAACCTCCCTACTCTAATCTTATTCCTGAATCTGAGTCAACAGTGGTGATCTCAGTGGCTTGGCAATTCACCCACTTCCTACTGGACCAGGAAATGCTATTACTAACTCACTCCACCCCGCTGAAACAAACACACTCAGAATCTAACAGTACTGTTCTTTCTAAATCGACCTCCAAAGATCTTGGGTTTACTCATTCATAAGACTATAAATCTTATGCTGGCAAGAGTTCATTCCCCAGCTTCTATCCACACTATGGCACATTTAAGGGTCAAGTTCAGAGTAAAAGAAGGACTGTGGCATCCACAGAAACACATGTACTCACAGCCTGTACGTGAAACCTACCTCACTATGTTTAGATAGGAAGACAGAGGGAAACAATGAAGGTCTGGAGAATGGACTGCCATCCACAGCTGAAAAGAGATATGCAAGCGCCAAAGGAAGTGGTCCTTTGCTTTTAAAGTGCTACTTGGAAAACTGGTCCCTAGCCGTTTCTTGGCAATTTTAAGTGTTCAAGGTTTCAGTAGATCTTCATTTACACAAACATATGGCATATCTTCATTTACACAAAGATATGGCCAACGCAGAATAATCCTGGAGAATGACATCTCTTCCGTGTGGGTATGAAATTACAGAGTCAGACATCTATAGTGACCAGGCAAGTAAGCAAAATGAGTGAAACTGGATAAGATTCTTCCCTGCCCCAAGGAAAATAGGCTCGGTCTCATTTTCCTTAAAACATGCAGCCTGTTATTCTTCTGCACTTTTGCTTTCTGATAAAGTCATAGGAACAAAGGGGGTTTCCCCTCTATGAGAAAAACAACAGTGCAAATGCAAGGCAAAGTGGCAGCTGTCCCCTGTCATCACGATGGGGGACAACAGGGCATGGTAGAGACTGCAGCAAAGTGAAGAGCACACATCCCACCCAAAGGAGGCATCCGCCATTCAGCCGTATAAACAACTGGCACATGGGAAGTCACGATCAATATTTACAGATTTTTCCCACTTTAGAATGTTGCCTTAAACAACCCAAGCCAAACCAAACATGTCTGTGGACCACCAGCCTGAGATTTCTGGGGTCTGTGTTCGTCCTTCTCTGCCTCTCCCTACCTGAGCTCCACCCCAGGCCATCACCACATGTTATAACATCATCTCATGCACCGGGACCAACAACGATGCATGTCTGTATTCTTGATGCACCTCACAGTCCAACTTAGCAGAAGCCTTCCCAGTTCATCAATGAAGGAGGACCCTGGGATACTTTCCCATTTTTTCCAATACTGCGGACCCAGTGTCATCACGGGAGGGCAACATTCATCTACTATCTGGAGACAAAAACTTATGAATCTGCAGAATTATGCATGCTCTGAGATAATCAACCACTGACGATGCTTGTGCATTACATATCCTTGCACATGAGAAGAATACATATGGCATGGTAACCTGGGTGGGGTACAGGTGAGAGAAATAGAACGTGAGAGGGAAACCAGACGTTGCAAACCAGTGGCCCACCAACTGCAGCTAAGGTTTACTGAGTGTTTGTTATGGGCCAAGCACCAGGCTAAGGACTTCGCTTGCATTATCATTTGTTCCTTGCAATGAAGCAGTACTATCATTATACTTCTTTTAAAAACTGAGACTCAGAAATGACTTGCACAATCTTGCACTGCTAGGTAGCAAGAAAGCCTCAACTTGAACCCAGTCTGCCTGACTCTATAGCAAGGCCCATACTTTAAGCACAACACCGTACTGCCCCCTTGTGCAGGCAGAGTCTGTGCCCTGGGGATCCAGGGTGACCAGTTCCTTAGGAGGAAGGAGGGAGGGAGGGGAAAGAAGGCACTTCTCTCTTTCATTCTCTCTCTCTCTGGAGGAAGGAAAGGGGAGAGGGAGGAAGGGACTTCCTCTCCCCCGCCCCCCACCCCAAACACACATACACACAAACACTCTCTCTCTCACACACACACACACACACACACACACACACACACACATACACACACACCCCTTAAGAAGTTTTCAGAAGCAGGCTTCTAATCAATTATTTAGAAAGGATCTGATCCTAATGAATGAATGAACCATAACCTATTATAACCTACAGCAGTGACGTCCTGGGAGGAAAGGTCCTAAAATAATTAGGACCATAGCAATGATAATAGTCTGAAGAGTAATATTGCCAATCACATCAGATAATTTCCTATATTTTATTTTAAAGGAGACTGAAGTCATGACACAGGAAGCCCAGACAAAGACATCTTTGGCACATTAAGTTACACGGTCTTAAATGAAACATATTGAGTGCCAGTGATGTGCATGCCATGGGCACCGAGGACATAGGAGTAAGCAGATTTCAACGCCCAGCACCAGGAGAAAGCATTATTAACTGCCAGGATGAGTAACACTCAGGGAAAATGCAAACACCTGTTATTTTGATAACAAACTGAAAAATACTCTAATTCAAGAAATCTTCTAGGTCATTTATCAATTTTTCTTTGTTAGTATTCTATCTCATGATGATCAGACATGCAGGTAAGTGGAGTTTGCTGGTTGAACCATCTCCTTTCTTTGGACTTACGTGATAGCAAAATTTTCGTTTCAATTTTTAAAAAATAAACTCATTTTATATTTAGAAATTGGCAAATAAACTGGTATACTCAATCAGTAAAACTCCAAATTTCACTATGCAGGCTAAAGAATAGAAACAGTAATAAGAATAGAAATAAGTAACAGAAGTAATATAAATAAGGTTGCCTTACTTCACACCATAGTCCATTAACGAACACATCCCACTCTTACTTAAACCAGAATCCATCAGCAAATACTTTCTCATTTAACTTTTTAAAAGGGAAAAAAAACAGTAATTTAAAAAATACATGAATTCTAAAGATTCTAAGAACTTCTTAGCTAGCTCATTTTACAGAACAGCCAAGGAGCAATTCAGAAAGCACAATATTCCACCCCCCCCCCCACCCAAATCATGGAAGTCAGAGCAGGAGAACACCCTCTGAGGAAGGAAAACGCCATTTCCTCTCCAAAATGTCAATGGCACTGAGACCAGCACTCTAACCAACCAGCAGGAAGGCAAAATCAAATATTATTTCAAACAAGGGGTGAGAAGGGGAGGGGAGGGGAAGTTTGAAACCAGGAAAAATGGATTCATCTGTTGCAAAAGATAAAGACAGGCCACACCAAGAGGGAAAAGCAGGACTGGCTGGTTCTCAGCACACACACTAGACCGTCCCAATCACTCATCTGTTTTCATTATCCTCGAATAAGCTGTCCCTGAAGCAAAGAGCTCGACACTTGAGCTCAGAAAGCAAGGTTAAATGTAATGTTTAAACAGAAGTTACATTAACTGAGCATGCTTGCTTCTGCAGGAAACTGGGTATGAAATGATGTATCACAAAAGGGTGGGAGGAAGGAATTTCTAGAGAAAGAATGAGTCACTTAGAATACCCTTCCTTTAAGAGGTAATATGATTTCTGCCACAGAAACACACACACACACACACACACACACACACACACACGCACCACTGACTACCAAATGTCAATGTATAAAGGACGGCTAATTTTCAACGGGACCAGCTAATAGTCACTAATACATATACAAAACTGCCACCTAGAGGCTGAGCACTGAAACAAAGTCTGTTACATAAGATGATTCTTTTTGGAAAACACAGTCTTAACGCTCACACCATCTCACGAAGACACACAAACAAGTACATGCATACACACCACATACCAAACTAACAGAGTATTATTTTAACTTAAAATTAGTACGGTTTCCTTTTGACACCATAAATTGGAAGGAGGGGCTTAAACCTTTTATCTTGTATAGGAAATGTAGACAAATAACGGGTTATCGCATATATAATTTGAAAACAGATTCTTCCCCTGGCAGCCCCTTTGCGGATATACACTTAAAGCACCTGTATTCACCCACAGCTTACTGATGACTTGAAGAGTCATGGCGCTATAGGAAAAAGGCACGCCATCAAAATGAAACAAACGGGCTCAAAGAAATACCCTCCAAAGCTATGGCTCACCATTAAGAACAAGGAAGTCCCGGGTTTTACGGCAGAGCAAAAAACTTCAAAGGAACAACCTCTTCTGACAGAGAACTACTATCAGGGAAGAATATTACAGCATTCCACCTTCAAAATAATCCTGCAAGGTAGGTATGATTAGCCCCACCTTACAGATGTGGTTAAACCGCCAGCCCAGACTCACACAGCTAGTAAAGAAGCAGATCTCAAACTCAAACTTAGGGCTGCCTCGATCTTTTACCAGCATCACGCAGCCTTCTATAAAAATGGACTTGAAATAAGAGTGGTGACTCATTGGAGGGTTGGGGTAGATTACTCAGATTTTCCATTAATCTTTCTAGCCGCCACTATTCTTACCAATCTCCCATTTTCCTGTTTTGTTTTTTTTTGTCCTACCTATACAGAAATGCAGTTTGTGTGTGTACTCGCTCAAATTTTAGTTTAAATATCAACTAACATGATTCAGCTCCTGTAGTCTCTTACATGGTACTTCACCAAAGTCCCGAAGGAAAGAACAAAATAATCTAACTCAAAAATTGCATTACCATAAAAAACAAAATTGAACAACCACACGCACACAGTACTGGATTAAAAACTGGATAAAATGACGTTATTCTGCCTCTGGGAGCAAATTACCTGAGACAGATATTTAGAATTGAACAGAGTTATATAAAACATACCTAATTAAACAACCAGCCAACCAATACAAAGAAAAGCTCGTACACTGTGCAAA
This sequence comes from Tursiops truncatus, assembly GCF_011762595.2. NCBI lineage: Eukaryota > Metazoa > Chordata > Mammalia > Artiodactyla > Delphinidae > Tursiops > Tursiops truncatus. The sequence goes on along the minus strand of NC_047036.1, from coordinate 119,077,763 downwards.
TACACAGTACACGGTGGGATGCGAGGATACAATTGACAGTGGGTATGACACGCCAGGCTGGGACTGGTTCAGAAGAAAGCTGTCTCTCTTTACCTATTCGTGGAAAGCTCACAGAAGGAGGACTTTGGATTTGGTTTGCAAGAAAAATCAGATGACTTTTAAGAAGGAAAGTCCATTAGATTCATAATGCTTCATTAACCTTTATATCTCCACGGTCAGTAGAGTCTCCAGTATGTAGTTATGGTTAATAAATGAGGAAGGGAGGGGAGGAGAGAGGGAATGAAAATTCAGGGCATTCTAGTCATGCCATCATTCTCTGTCAGAGTAGAAGGGTGAAGTCCTTCTGTGTGTTACATCTTCCCTACAGCATTCTGGTCCTTCAAGTTTGCTGGAACACTCAACATACTAGTACTTATACCTTCAGTTGCACGAATGTATGTGTATGTGTCTGCCCATTCTACAATCAACGGTAAGATCCATGAAGGCAAGGACTGTGCTTGTCTTGGTCCCTGTGACACCAGCAGCACCCAGTACCCCTGTTGTCCTAATAAGTTGTCCTTTGCTGCCCACCTCTGGAGAGTACCAAGGGTGGGAATGGGGCACTCAACACCCTACATAACGTCTTGAAATGTATGGACTTCTGTTGGGGTCAGCTAGTCCTGGAAAACATAAAGCATTCTAATTATTTCCTTTCCCCAAGTATAAACACCACCTCTCAAGAGACTACATTGATTCAGTGCATCAAAAAGAAGCCTTTTGTTTCTATTATTCTCCATATGGTTTAGTGGTCCCTCCTGGAAGACATCTGGGAGAAAATACACATGTGTCACATACATCTGTGAGACATCTCTTAAAGATAAACAAATGCAGAGATGCTGGGAGATGACTACCACCATGATTCTCTAGCTTAAACAAATATTTCCCCTACATTTGCTCATTCATTTCCATAAGTTACTGCACGGTGGAGTTAATTGTTCAAAGTGACTGAAGACAGACATTGGCAAGTATGACACACCACTACCCCTAACAGCTGCTTTTAGATGAAGTCCCATTTTTACCCCAGAATTTTACACTAAGCTCCCTCAAAAAGAGTTAACACACTTTAAAGAAAAAATGATAAATCTATTCTTTAGTCCATTAACCAATATAACATATAAACTTTCAAATGTTTGGTTCTATGGTAAGGTAATACAAAGGCACCAAAGAATGCTTCTTTATTAAGGGATAAGAAAGGATGACTTTTTAAAAAGCTAATGAAAGCTTAGGCTGCCGTAAAGAGTATCCAGAATACGGAAGATAATTTACGTGAAAGGAGTGTGTGTGGGCCATCCATCTAAAAGGCTGTCGGGGGCCCCTTTTATGGCTGTTTCAGTGAGAAAGGCCCTCTTACTCAATACTATATTGGTTTGCTAGGGCTGCTGTAAAAAGACCCACAAACTGAGTGGCATAAACAACACAAGTTTATTAGCTCACAGGTCTCGAGCTAGAAGTTCGAGCACAAGGTGTCAGCAGATGGGTTCCTTTTGAAGTATGGAAAGGAGAATCTTTTCCATCCCCTTCTCCTAGCTTCTGGTGGTCTGCTAGCAATCTCTGGCATTCTTTGGCTTGAAGACACATCACCCTGATCTCTGCTTTCATGGTCACATGGCATTCTCCCTGTGTACCTGTCTGGCTCTGTGTCAAAATTACCCCATTTTATAAGGACACTAGTCATACTGGATTCGGGCCCACCCTAATCACCTCATTCTAACTTAACTACCTCTGCAAAGACCCTATCTCCAAATAATTTTCGTTGTCAGAGAGTGAAGATTAGAATTTCCACGTATGAATCTGGGAGGTACACGACTCAAGCCATAACAAATATCTTCTAGGAAAATAAGAAAATATTCTTCTTCGGAGAATGCTGTAGCAACACCCACAACTACTACAACCCACACATGTTCATTTAAAGCCACGTAATATTGTAAGTGCTAGAGTCCTGAAAATGAATTGAAAAACAAAACCAGAAGGGAAATTCAAAGAAGCATCACATTGATTTGATGGACATGGTACCTCGGTCTAAGCAATTTTTCAGTTTGGAACTGAAGTCACAAGAATTTCTACTAACTTTCACTTTTCAGGGTTGCAAACAACAAAATTCTCTTCAAAGAAAGCCAAAGGCATGAAGAGCTAATATGAGCCTGTGCGACATTTGCTCAGAAAAGTCCAGGGGTCTTCAGCATCTTCTTAGGTCTGAACCTCCCCCCAAAACTAGTACTGTGAAAAAGGGGAAAAAAAAAAAAAGGCAGACACTAGAGAAAAGGGATAGATGCGATGTAATTACGTAGAGTTATGTAATTATGTGGAAGTCAATATGGAAGGATGGAGGATACAGAGAAGGGAGTACAGGTCTAGTTTTGTGATGTTAAAGTTGTAAGAGAACTTAGATGTAAGAATTAAAAGTAACGTTCTGAAATGTATCCACGGTATTAAAGAGGATCTTTGACACAAGAAGTTCAAGAACTATAAATCTAAACCCCTAAGCGCTGGATTAACCCTTAATTTGATTTCTAGCTCATTCATGGGTCAGAGTCACAACAGTTCTTCCTAGAGGACGGAAATGTCAGAGATTAACCCCTTTCCAGCAGGATCTGAGGATTAACAAATTGATGGCAACGCGTTGGGATACAATGAAAACAATCAACTGATAATGGCACTATTGCTTTGACTTCTTACTTATGCTAGTCTCCTGAGATAAACAGAAATGAGTGTCATCTTAAGAATAAAAGGTAAAAGAAGAGGTGTACAAAAAATACATAGCATTTATGGAACCATGTGCCCTGTGCTTGGCCTGTGCTCTCTCTGCAGTGCCTCTTTAAACTGTTAGTCACGCAAGGGCTCTCTGAAGGGTTCAGGGCAGGAAATATGGGAACAGAAGCAAGTGTGCTGCTTTAGTTCACCCACCATTAGTTTACGCACCAAATGCCAATGATTAGAGTGAGAAAGCCCTCCTCAGATTGCAGTCAGCAAAGTGACTGTCAGTGGTGGCCCTGAAATCCAAGTACAGATAGCACTGGGCTTATCACTCGAAATGTTTCTGAAAACCCTGAGTTCTGAGGCAGCAAAGCGCCCTACAATGAGGTCCTACGACCCTCAGTTCAAATCCCACCTGAAACTTGGGTAAGACTCACCCTCTAAACTGTAGATTCCTCCTCAGTACCAAGAGATACTTGGAGCACACGCCACCCTGGGCTGTAGTGAGGATTACACGCGAATTACATGAAATACATGAACAGTGTTCAGCTTCCAGAAAGCGCTCCCTTACTGCTGGTCCCCTCACCCCACCTCCATAGTTAACTAAAAAAGTGGGTTTTACTGTGGTCATAGCTGTTGCTTTTCTCCTGGTAACCTGTAACAGAGGCTGGTGATCACCTTTACTACTAGCTATATTCTCCTCCACAAGGCTAAGAATTAAGCTCCTTAGTAAAGAAGGCTGAGGGTTTTTTTATTTTTGTTTTACTGTTGCTTGTTATGTTTCTAATAAGGAAAATGCTTTCATGTGCTCTGAGAAAACTGTACTGTGATATGCCTGCTGTTTAATGTACCAATTCTGATTAAGAATAGAGGGTAACAGAAGAGCTTATTCAAAAAGTGGATTTCAGGGTCTCTCTTGCATAAAGTCAGATTATATAGGTCTGGGGCCTATAGCTATAGTTCTAACAAGCACCCCTGTGGATGCTGAGAGTGAGTGGTTCTCACCACACAGTAAGAGACACTGATGTCATCAGCTTGCAACCCCAACCTCCTAGAACATCACTTCCTAAAGGCTACAGCTTCTGCTACAGAGCAACGTGAAACGTCATCACTGAGCCTGAAGGATAAAAGTATTCAACCTTAAAACCACACATCATCACATATTCTAAGTCAAATAATCCACACTTTAGCATGTATTAATATTTTGATAGAATAAAACACTAATAGATACTACATAATGATTATCCATGCTACAGGTTAACATACTCTGGGAACAGTCTAAAACCTCATGCTATTAAATATAACCATTCCCGGGCTTCCCTGGTGGCGCAGTGGTTGAGAGTCCGCCTGCCGATGCAGGGGACACAGGTTCGTGCCCCAGTCCGGGAAGAACCCACATGCCGCGGAGTGGCTGGGCCCATGAGCCATGGCTGCTAGGCCTGCGTGCCCGGAGCCTGTGCTCCGCAACGGGAGAGGCCACAGCAGTGAGAGGCCCGCGAACCGCAAAAAAAAAATATATATATATATATGTGTATATATATATATATATATATATATATATATAACCATTCCCTCTTTTACTTTCACATTTCCTAGGTGCTAAACTTTGCATTTTGCCCCTCTGTCTACCCAGCTCAGCAGGTAGAAGCTGAGAAGTCTGTGGAAGGTTGAAAAGACAGCACGACAGCTAGCAGCACATCCCCTCCTTGCTAAAGTACGCTAGTGAAAAAGCAAGGTGTAGGAGTTTTCCAGAGAACAGGACTCCGGGCAGAGTTCCCAGGAATGCCTCCCCTGAGTGTGTGGAAATGCCTTTTCCCTCTCACCTCAGTCCCTTCCTGGATGTGGGGGGAAAATGCAGAAAGACACTAAAGAAAATACTGCCAACAGTACCCTAACCTTTGAGACCAAAGACGACAACCTATATAGAAAATGGAGAGAAGGGGTTTCATTGATGTTCTGTGTTATTTCGGGTGATGGCCAGTCAGGTGTGACCACAAAAGGAGACACAGAAGGGGCTCAGGCAAACCAAGTTTCTTATATTCACAGGTGTTAGAAACAGGACACTTGGCACACCACACAGGGCCACATGGGAAAGCACCAACGCCATCCAGGAGGCAGAAGTGGTCGGAGGGGAGAGCCTAGACCACGACCTTTGTTAAGAGTTTCTGCAGCAAAGGCAAGGCAGGGATAGGTAAACCGTTTAGGAGTGGCTGGTCTGAATAATTTCTCAGGTGCTAATAGGCTGTGGGAGTGGTCCCTAGGTGTCTGGTAGAGGAATATTGCCTCCTGGGCTGTTGGAGCCAGCAGAGGTGCTGTGGCTCTGGACTGGAAGTCCACACGTCAATGGCGCTCACCACGCTGAGCCCTCGGCTGACTCTAAGAACTGGTCGGCCCCGAAAGGGGGCAGGCTCTCCCCAGGCAGAAAGCATCACAATACACAGAACATCAAAACTACAAACAATGCAACAGTACTATCTCCTCCCCTCCTGCTTATTAAGAGGAGATGGAGCAGCCTCATTCTGCTCCACAACTGCATGCCCCTCCGCTTCATGCCAAGGGAACCAGAGATGATGACCTAGAAGAAATCGACTTCCCAAACCCACTCAGTATGCTGAATGTGACACATTTGCTCTCAGCTTATAATTGGGACGTGCAAAGCTTTTCTGGGCCTAATACAGGGGGAAGGCGGTAGGAAGTGTTGGTAAGGGTGGAAATGAGATGGAGGAACCATGGTGAGTTTTAATTGCCTAAAAAGCAACTCTCGGCAACTTCTGGGAGACTTCTGAAGAAGAAAACAATTCAGCTTCAGAAAGAATCACTGACCTCATTTCCAAATCTAACAAGAGCTGCAATGCAGGGCACTGCCCTCACCCAGGCAGTCCTGCAAACACGCGATCATCTCTGGGAACTATTCAGCTGACCAGCATCAAACAACTGGCTCCATTTCCACACAAGTACATCTGCTAATCCATCTTTCATGGATTCCAACAATATGAACTCCAGTAAATTCCATGCTTAGAATAGAGGAGATGCCTACAAGGGCTTAAGGCATCCTGACTCAGGATCTGTTTAAAGTCAAGCATCATCTTCGTTTGAGGCACACTTTTTGCAATCCCCCTTTGCTACCCCAATTCCACCTACCCCACCATACAGCCCTTCTCCACTCCCTTCCCCTCTCACAATCCACACATGGTGAACGATTGGGGTACTCTCTTTTCTTTACAAATGATACTGATTTCTCTGCATTTAGAGTCTAGCTCTTGAAATATCAAGTCAGGTAAACATGCAGGACATGCTAATTAACAGATAATAATGGCTAACTGTTGAGCTTTTATTATTTGCCAGTCTGCCAAGTGTTTTATATGCCTTCTCTTCTTGAATCCTGACAATGCTAGGAACCAGGTACTATAACCATCTTCATTTTCCAGAGAATGAAATCAAGACCCTGCAAGATTAAGTGATTTGCCCAAAGTCACATGGCTACTCAGCAGCAAAGTCAAAATTTAGATCCGGGTTGCCTGACTTGAGAGCCAAAGCTGTAATAACTAGACTGCTAATGAGACACGGTTAGTTTCCATGAACGTCTGATTTAGGCTAAACAGGCATGCTCTCTCCACGGGCGCTCTAGCAGCCTCCGGGGCCACAACACAGGGACACACCATGCCTCAAGAAGGCATTTCAAACCTGGCAGCACATGGAGCAGCCCACGCCAGGTGGTACTCGCGCTCCAGATCCTCTAGAGCTGCCGTAAAGTGGCCACAGGTAAACGTCCCAGACAGGGTAGATACTGGCTTGACAAAGTGGTGTAGCTTTTTTAAAACAAGTAAAAAATAAAGGGGATAAATTAACAGCATTATAGGACAATCATGATGAGATTTAAGGATCTTTGTGCTAGCACTGCTGATCTTGAATAGACAGCTCAAATAAGCTTAACTCATGGCTTTCATTCAAAGAATTAACCTGTTGCCAAGTAAAGTGTCTCAAAGAACTGGAATGCTGTCAAACTAGCTTAACACCATGAAATGGTACAACTTAATGAGACTGTAAATCTTGAGGAACACAACACAGAGCTCCCTCTCCTAAGACTGTTATCGAAAGCGGTTTGCTTTCTTTCCTGGATGCACACACACAGTGGTAGGCGAAATACTGTAACTAAAAAAAAATTTTTTTTGAACATCTTTATTGGAGTATAATTGCTTTACAATGTTGTGTTAGTTTCTGCTGTATAACAAAGTGAATCAGCTATATGTATACATATATCCCCATATCCCCTCCCTCTTGCATCTCCCTCCCTCCCTCCCACCCTCCCCATCCCACCACTCTAGGTGGTCACAAAGCACCGAGCTGATCTCCCTGTGCTATGCGGCTGCTTCCCACTAGCTATCTATTTTATATTTGGTAGTGTATACATGTCAATGCTACTCTCTCATAAAAGCTTTTTCTTTAATTGATAGAACTTCTTCCACTTTTCCCTTTACCTAACTCCTTTCGAATCATTACATAAAAATTTTTAAGTAAAAAATCTTAAAGAGCTGAAACAGTCATGCTAAACAGTTTTCTTTAAACATATATTCATCCTCCTGAGACATAATACACATTCCCAAGAAGGGAATCCCTGACATTAAAATTAAACCAACCAATCAGGGGTTCAGGGCTGAATCTATAGTATGGGGAGGCTATACTGATTCTTGCAAATCAGTAACTGGCCTGAGGTCTATATGGAGAAGGGAAAGAGGGGGAAAAAACCAGAAAATTTTGAATGAATGGAAAAGAAATCCAAATTCGGCAATGTTTGTTCCTGAGAAAAAGTGTGACAACTACTCACCTGTCTACTGCTTCCACGTCAAAGCAAAACCGCTTCTCAATAGAGTCCGTTTTCCGCCGTGTGCAGGATTTGAGGGTGACTGATTCATCTTCTCCCTGTTGGGAACACACAGACTATCAAGATGAGGCCAGAACTCAGGCCATGCTCCTCTCCAGGACAAACGTGCCACATACACAGAAGTGGTCATTTCATCTTCTCAAACCTGAGTGTTCAGGACCACAGGAGGTGGAAGGTTGGTCATAAACCTTCTCAGACCACAGCCTCATGCAAATAAAATCTGTAAGCCATGTTTAATACTTAGAGCCCAATGTCTTGAGTACTAACAGATCACGATGGTACAGCATCAACCCATGCTAGGTTAAATTCTTGTTGATATTGGCTTAAATAGGTTTAATTTATAGGTTTGATAAGAGTTGAAACAAGATTACCTTGAGGTCTCCTTCCAACTCTGGATTTCTATGACCTTGGTTCAATGGTCACTTCTCAGGGAAACATTTCTGGACTGGGTCAAACACCCCCAGACATGTCCATATAGCACCATGTACCCCTCCTTCCCTCACAGCACTGATCACAGGTAAGATTTGCTGTTGCTGTAAGTGATGATTCAAATAATGTCTCTTTCCTCATTAGGCTCTAAGCTCCTTGAGGGCATACTGTACTGTGTCTGTTTTTGCTTACCCTTGTGTCACCAGCGGCCAAACAGGCCCAGGAACAGAGTAGGTATGCATTAAATATGTTTTAACAGCTTTACTGAAGTATAATTTTTAAATTTATAATATATTGCACATGTTCAAGCATACAACTTATGAGTCTTGACATCTGTATACATCTGTGAAATCATCACCACAATCAAGGTAGTGAACATTTCCATCAGCCCCAAAAGTTTCCTGGTAAGTCCCTTTGTAATCCATCATCCCTCCACCCAGTCCATTCCCAGGTAAACACTGACTCTGTTCTCTGTCATCACAGATTAGTTTGCATATTCTGTAACTTTATACAAATGGAATGCTCTTTTACGTCTGACTTTTTTCACTCAGCGTAATTCGTTTGCGATTCACTCATGTCGTACAAATCAAGTTTATTTCTTTTTGCAAACGATATGACCAATAAGGGGTTAATATCCAAAATATAAAAACAGCTCATGCAACTCAACAACAAAAAAGCAAACAGCTCAATTAAAAAATGGGCAGAAGACCTGAATAGATATTTTTCCAAAGAGGAAACGCAGATGGCCAACAGGCGCATGAAAAGACGCTCAACATCACTCAACATCAGAGAAACACAAATCAAAACCACAATGAGATATCACCCCACTCCTGTCAGAATGGCTATCATCAAAAAGACCACAAATAACAAATGTTAGTGAGGATGTAGAGAAAAGGGAACCCTTGTACACTGTTGGTGGGAATGTAAATTGGTTCAGCCACTACATAAAACTGTGTGGAGGTTCCTCAAAAAACTAAAAATAGAATTATCATATGATCCAGCAATTACACCCCTAAGTATATATCCAAAGAAAACAAAACATTAATTCAAAAAGATACATGAACCCCAATGTTCACAGCATTATTTACAATTGCCAGGATATGAAAGCAAGCTAAGTGTCCATCAACAGATGAATGGATAAAGAAGTAGTGGTGTACAATGTTCACTGCAGCTCTGTTTACAAGAGCCAGGACATGGAAGCAACCTAAGTGTCCATTGACAGATGAATGGATAAAGAAGATGTGGCACATACATACAATGGAATATTACTCAGCCATAAAAAGAAACAAAATTGAGTTATGTGTAGTGGGGTGGATGGACCTAGAGTCTGTCATACAGAGTGAAGTAAGTCAGAAAGAGAAAAACTAATACCGTATGCTAACACATATATATGGAATCTTAAAAAAAAAGGTTCTGAAGAACCTAGGGGCAGGATAGGAATAAAGACACATGTAGAGAATGGACTTGAGGACACGGGAGGCGGAAGGGTAAGCTGGGACAAAGTGAGAGAGGGGCATGGACATATATACACTACCAAATGTAAAACAGATAGCTAGTGGGAAGCAGCCACATAGCACAGGGAGATCAGCTCAGTGCTTTGTGACCACCTAGAGGGGTGGAATAGGGAGGGTGGGAGGAAGACACAAGAGGGAGGGGATATGGGGATATATGTATATGTACAGCTGATTCACTTTGTTATACAGCAGAAACTAACACACCATTGTAAAGCAATTATACTCCAATAAAGGTGTTAAAAAAAAAAGTAGTGGTGTATACACACACACACACACACACACACACACACACACACACACACACAGGAATGCTACTCAGCCATTAAAAAAGCAACTTTGCCATTTGCAACAACATGGATGGACTTGGACGGTATTGTGCTTAGTGAAATAAGTCAGACAGAGAAAAACAAATACTGTATAATATCACTGTAGAATCTAAAAAATAAAACAAATGTGAATTGAACAAAAAAGAAATAGGGGCTTCCCTGGTGGCACAGTGGTTGGGAGTCTGCCTGCCGATGCAGGGGACACGGGTTCGTGCCCCGGTCCGGGAGGATTCCACATGCCGCAGAGCGGCTGGGCCCGTGGGCCATGGCCGCTGGGCCTGCGCGTCCAGAGCCTGTGCTCCGCAGCGGGAGAGGCCGCAGCGGTGAGAGGCCCGCATACCGAAAAAAAAAAAGAAATAGACTCACAGACACAGAAAACAAACTAGTGGTTATCAGTGGGGATAAGGAAGGAGGGAGGGGCAAGATAGGGATAGGGATTAAGAGGTACAAACTACTATGTACAAGGATATATTGTACAGCACAGGGAACATAGTCAATATTTTATAATAACTATAAATGGAGTATAACTTTTAAAAATTGTGAATCATTATGTTTTACACCTGAAACTTAGGTAATATTGTAAATCAACTATACGTCAATAAAAAAAATTAAACATTAAAACAATAAAGGTAATTTTTAAAATCCATGGTACAAAAAAAAAGGGCCTATTTCTTTTTATTGCTGGGTAGTATTCCATTGTACAAATGGAATGCAACAGTTTTATCGCACAAGACTAATTTATTGTCTAAAAACATAGAGGTTTCTGCCCCTGATTTCTTCTCTTCCTGTCACGTAGGAATTTTTTAGGGTTCCTTTTTCTCCTATATCTGCCAATCTTTTTTCCTAAACTAGGGGGGAAATTAGCAAACTTGCCTAGTTTGTTGAATAATAGGAAATGTGACTGCGTATGGTAAAACTTAACCACCCACTAATATCAGAACAGCACACAAAACACAGAAGACCTAGGAAGAGGTAGTTTATATTCACAAGTCTTACACCTATTGTCTTTTACTGAATGGCTAAGATTAATTTCTCAGATTGCGAATTGCTCCTTCTGCAACACGTAAATGTATGACTGGAAATGCCCAAACATATGAACTTCTGACCATGTTAACGTCTAACTCTATTTCTGATTTAATGGCGTTGGACTACCTCTCACTTTGAAAGCTTAGGGGGAGGTGTCCCTGAGAAATAGGAGAAAACAGGGGAACTATAAAAGATTGTCAAATATAAGCAGAAATAAGAAGAAGATAAGATGCTGTTCCCAAGACGACCATTCCATATGAGGCAAAATCTATAAAGAAGATCTCTGTTTAAGTAGTTAAAAAAACAGGGGATGGAGATAACAATCACTTAAACAAATAAATGAAGAGTTACAACCGTAACAAACACTACAATAAAAGAGGCATGGGAAGCAGCCGCATAGCACAGGGAGATCAGCTCAGTGCTTTGTGACCACCTAGAGGGGTGGGATAGGGAGGGTGGGAGGGAGGGAGACGCAAGAGGGAAGAGATATGGGAACATATGTATATGTATAACTGATTCACTTTGTTATAAAGCAGAAACTAACACACCATTGTAAAGCAATTATACTCCAATAAAGATGTTAAAAAAAAAAAAAAAGGCATGCTGTGCTACAAACGCCTACATTAAGGGGATGTGACCTCGGCAGGAAGGTCAGCAAAGGCTTTCTTGGGCTGAGACCCGAAGGATCTACAGGAGATAAAACCAGGAGCACAGATCAGGGGTGGAGAACAGCAGGTGGAAAGGCCCTGTGGTGGGGGTCCATGGAGCCCTGGGGAACTGAAGGGAAGCCAGTGCGTCCGGAATCCCCATGCAAGAGGGAAACTGGGCTGAGAAAGGGCTTGAGGGAAGCAGGGACCAGATCATGCAGACTGTGGTCTGTATACTGTGAGCAGTGGGAACATATGAAGGGTTTCAAGCCAGGAAAGGGACGGGGTCAGCTCTGGGCTGCTCTAGGGCTCCCAAAGAGAGCACCCTCATCTCACAGGATAGAACGCGGGGAACTGTCTTTCACCACACACAGGCCTTGTCTCCAAGAGGATGCAGAAAATCCGCTCACATCTCCTGGACTCAAGCTAAGAGAAAAGCAGGTACTTTCAAAGGAAAATGATCCAAATGAAAGGGACAAGGAAGGAGAGACAGGGTGGACAAAGAGCGTGTTAGGAAAAGAAAACACCCTATATTCTACGTTAAGTCTGCCGCCAGCTCCTAGGAGAGCTTTGTACAAGCACACATACAATGACGTCACATGATTCTCCTGTATAAACTGAGCAGACATCACCGCTGGACAGCCAGTCTTCACATTTCCTCACCCTGAGGATGAGGAAACAGAGTGGCGTCATGGAAAACTATTATTTGACACATATACAGTATTATTCTCTTTTATTATGATGATGAACCTCAGAATCAGGAGATGTAGGCTCCAGAATCAGGGTTTGAGCACCGGTTCAAAGTAACTCTTTCCACATACATCCTTAGAAATCATTCTCTCTCTCCAACCCCCAATTTCCTCTTTTGTAAAGTAGGAAAAATGGATAAAACAGGATGATCAAGGACAATGTTTTAGAAAAATATAAAACAAAATCTAAATATAAGTAATTATTACTAGAAAAATTATTTCATATAATATCAAGCTCCTAATATGGCAGCCTCTATTACGTGTCAGGCTCAGTCCCAAGAAGTTTATATACACTAATGTATATAAACCTCTTAACAACTCAGTGAGGTGTTTCCTATTATCCCACTGAAGTCCAAGGAGTCCCAAACACACACCATAATTCATCTCTGCCCTTCACTTTCAAGCATGGTAAGAAAGCAGTAGAGAAAATACAAGAGAGTTCTTCACTCCAGCTTTAGGAAAGCACAAGATAAATGGTCCCAAAATAAAGACTGTGTGAGAGAATGACTCAGTGAATCTGATTTCTAGGACTAGGAGTTAGAAAAGGACTATGACTTGACCCAAGAAAGGCAGACCTAACTCTATTTCCATTTCATGAATAGTAAGGAACTCCTATTAACAGAGATTTTTAATACTCCTTCTAACTCTGTAATTTCTCTATGTTTTGATATTTTCACATATCTGCTTTCCTGAGATTATTTATAAGTCAACTCTACCGCTAACAAGACACATTAAAAGAGCCTTGGCTAGGGCTTCCCTGGTGGCACAGTGGTTGAGAGTTCGCCTGCCGATGCAGAGGACGCGAGTTCGTGCCCGGGTCCGGAAGATCCCACATGCCACGAAGCGGCTGGGCCCGTGAGCCATGGCCGCTGAGCCTGCGCATCCGGAGCCTGTGCTCCGCAACGGGAGAGGCCACAACAGTGAGAGGCCCACGTACTGCAAAAAAAGAAAAAAAAAAAAAGAGCCTTGGCTTTTTTTTGCCTTGATACAGGGAAGTACAGAGATGTTGATCAACTCCTGCATTGTGGTCTAAGAGAAAGAAAGCCAGAAAGAAAAACTGGAAATGGCAGAGAGCAAGGGGACAGCACGGGGGAGTAGCTAACAGTAATGACAACAGTGTGACATCACTGACCCGGGCAGTCCAACCTCAGGGCCAGTGCTCTTAGCCTCTACACTGTAATGCCCGCACATATGCAAACCCAACAGGATGCACAAAAATTTGCCACAGAGAAGAGGGCCAGGGTTGGAATACTTACAGAGGACTACTTTATCAACAGATTAGACACAGCCAAAAAATTATTTAAACTAAAGACAGAACAAAAGAAATTATCTAGAGCGGAGTCCAGAGATTCAAAGAAATGAAACATATAAATATTTTTGTTAAAAAATATTTAAATATTTCCAGAAGGAGATACTGAATAATAGAAAGAATGGGGAGGGGGGCAATATTCAACATGATAGTTGGTGAGAATTTTCCAAAGTTACTGAAAGACACCAATCCTCAAATCCAGAAAGGCCAAAATGCCTAAGCACAACAGATTGGGGAAAAAAAGAAAAAAAATCAGAGAAAGGACTGTCATAATGAAATGTAGAATACCAAAAGAACACAAAAAAGAAGATATTATGAGGAGCCAGAGAGAAAAGACAGATCACCTAAAAAGAAAATGTAGACAGACAGAGTACTCCCAGAGGAAAGGAGAACCACTGGGGCACAGCAAGGAGCTCCCAGCAGTGGGGACCCCGCAGATGCAGCCTGACTATCTCCTCCAAGGACGGCCACAAGAATACCTTCCATCCCACATGCTCTTCAATGCAATGTGACTTTGATACTCCGTTCATCAAGAGGCAGGGCCTATGTCCTCTCACACTGAAATTGGGTGGGCTTTTATGACTGTTTCAACCAACACATGGGGCCAACCTAAGGCAATATGACTTCTAAGCCTCGGTCATTAAAAGGTTTTGCAGGGTCTCCTTTTGTTGCTGGAATATTCACTCTTGAATCCTTTAGCTACCCTGAGGCTGCCATGCTGTGAGGAAACCCAAAATAGCCCACATAGAGAGGCCAGAGGACAGGCCCTGAGACTATACAGAGCAAGAGGAAAAGAAGGAAGAGAATGGGAGAGGAGGTCAGGAGAAAGGAAGAGAGCTATATCTGACCAGCCCAGAGCTGCTTCAGACCCTTATGATCCAGCTCCAGTCACTATCTGATTGAAACAGCATAAGAAACCCTTAGCCCAAACTATCTATCCAAATGCTCCGCAAAGACCTTACCCACAGAAACTGTAGGAAATGCTAAAATGACGTGTTGTTTTCAAAGTCACTACATTTTGGGGTGACCTGTTACACAGCAACAGATAATTGGGACATCTAAACTGCCAACTGGCAGCCCTCTGGGGTTGAGAGTGACAAGAATCAGTTTCACAGGATGAGGTCATCCAAGAATTTCTAGCATCTAAACACATTATACACACTTAACACTGTATATATGTGAAATACAAAAAGCTTTCTTAATTGCAGCTGCCAATGTAACTTAGTGCTCAAAATATTCATCTTGTTTTATTTACTTTTTCAGGTGCCATGCCTCCTGGAACTACTGTATAAAAATTAAGAAAATTACAGTGAAAATTGAAGGTGTTAACTTCAAACATGCATTATACTCATCATATGTTAACCAAGCAAATCAAGCATGAAATTTAAAAATGAACTCACCCCCTTTCCTCCTGACTTTTGGTCAAATGGTACCATGGTGATTTGTTTGGAATCCCGTTGATATGTACAGTAGTGCTTCACCCAGGAAGTTCCAAAATGACCTGCAAGGTAATATTCCCCATAAAACATCTCTACACGTCCACTGCATGCTGGAAAAACACACAACCAGTAACTCACAATGCTCACCTATCCTTAAACTGTTTCTAAGGGCGATATACTCTCCACACCAGCTAGACGTGAACAGGCAGAAATCTGATTCCACAAGCTGGAAATGGAACCGACCCAGGGCTTTCCCCAAGGACCAAGGAACACTGCTTGCCACTAAATGCTGCATCCGATGGGTCTTAAAATATAAGGGAAGTAGAGGTTCCCTGGGGAAATTAATTCACTTTCCCATATTATCAACCTCCATCTGAAGTTTCCTTTCTCTCCCCTGACAGGAGTAAGATGACTGAGAAGGAACACAGAAAAGCTCCTCAAAGTGGTTGTCACTGTTCCCATCTGGTGCGATGGCTTCATGCTTCCCACACAGCTGTTCTGCGACCATGTGCACACACGTACAGGGGTTCTGACCTACTTCCAAACCCCTAATTTTTACTTTAGCAGAACTCAAGAAGATCTGAAAAGCAGACAAGGAAAACCCAGAGACACCAGACATGTGGAACAGAAGTAACTGTAAATGCTCAAATGTAATCTAAGGAGTTTGTCCCTCAAAATTATCCCTCAGGAAAGAGGCAGATGCCCTACAGACAAATTCTGACAGTATCTGATTTTATCAGGTGCCTGGCCAATTACCTTATTTCAAACAATGAAGTATTGTTATAGAAAGAAGGCCTGATTGGCATTATTAGCCTGCAAGGACCTCAATCAATACGAGTTCTGGATGCTTATAGACATCACATAGCAGATATGATTAAAAAACAATAATGATAACATGAAAACAGATTTAGCAGACACTTAATAATTATTTTTCAGGGTGTGAATGCCCATTGCAAGTGTTGGATGTCACTTAGTATACTTAAAAAGCAACAGAGTGTCTACCCTGGAGCATCAAGGACAAATGAAAACACCAACCATTCAACTGTGTTTCTGTGGCTTAGGGAATAAATTCCAGTGACAGCACAACACAAAGATTTCAAAAGTGCTGTATCTTGGACACTTTGAGCATCATAATAAACAAGGACAGTAATGGATTTAGCCTAATGAACAAAATGGGAACTCAAAAGTCCATACTGACAGTAGAAAGATGGATGGATAGACAGATGAGAGAAAGAAAGAAAGAGAGAAAGAGAGAGAGAGAGAGAGAGAGAAAGAGAGAGAGAAAGAAAGGAAGGAAGGGAGGGAGGGAAGGCGGGAGGAAGGAAAGGAGAGAAGGAGGGAGGTAGAAAGCGGGAGGACACTTCCTTATAGCACACCGAAAGGCAACTAATAAATGTGGGGCGAGTGGCAGAGCTGCAAAATCACCATTTTGCGACCATCACAGTAAAGGTCAGTCCAGGCCAGGATTGTCAATGGATGCTAACTCCATGGGAGGCAAAGTCTGATGAGGGAAGGGCACGGTCTTAAGGTGTCCGCCCCACAGACCGCTTATCAGTTACAAGGGAAACATAGTGACAGCACAGTGGGGAAAACAGAAAGTACCTTGACTGGGTGATCAAAATCAACAAGACCACGGAGGGCAGAGGAACATCCTTTGCTCCAGATGTGGCACCCGGGAAAAACACAGCATTACTTATGTAGGATTTGACCAGGGATGCATGACCTGAATCTAATCATGAGGAAACATCAGACACACCCACAATGAACAAATTCTATACAAGAACTGGCCGATATTCTTCAAAAACGTCAATGTCATCAGAGGAACTGTTCTAGGGTAAAGGAGACTAAAGTTGTCATATGACAACTAAATGCTGTATAACCTCCTGTACTGGAGGAAAACAAAATGCTCTATAAGGGCATCACTGGGACAACTGACAGAATGGGAATATGAAATATTGTTTAGATGAAATATCTTATCAATGTTAAATTTCCTGGATATGTAACTGTGGTTACATAAACGAATGTTTTGAGAAAATACACACTGAAGCCAAGAAGCATGGTATATGCAACCTGTTCTCAAATGGTTCAGAAAAAATTATAGTGTGTGTGTGTGTGTGTGTGTGTGTGTGTGTGTGTGTGTGTGACTGTGATATGCACACACACCCATACAGAGAGAGAAAGAATGATCTAACTGGAAAAATGGTAAAAATTCGTGAATCTGGGTAAAGGTCATATGGTCGTTCTTTATACTATTCTTGCAACTTTCTGTAAGTTTGAAACTGCTTCAAAATAATGTTACAAAAACTTCCAAACTAAAAAAAAAAAACTGTATTCTAATGATATGCTCTGGACCACTGTGTTGGAGAATCAAAATATGGTTCTAATGATAATCAAGACATTAATGTTGAAAAAACACATGAAGTGTTTGAATAAAATTGTACAATGTCATGTGAGTGCTTATACTGACTTTACACGTAAGTGACCAATATTAATAAATTAAGTATTTTAAGTGGACACTGAACTGTATTTTTATAGTCCTAAAAATTTTTATTTTCAAGTTGACTGAAAACTTTTGGGGATGGTCTTCTCATTGGGCAAAGAAGATACGACCATATATTCAGGTATAACACACAACTAAAGTAGCTTCTGTTTTTTACAAGCCTTAACAGGCTCACACCTGCAAGAATAAGGGACATAAAACTCTCATCACAACTGATGACCCAACCTCCAACCCCATTACTACACCTCTGTCACCAGGGAACAATTTTAAGTCCAAGGAAATTTTTGAGTAATCACTAAATAGAATAATCACTGAAACTGAGTGTTTTGTTCCATTAGGAAGCAGATAGGAGTGAAGATATTTAACTAATCCTAAATCAACAGTGCCCAGCCAGAAAGCACAGGTGCGAGACTACAAGAAGAGCTACCCATTAAAGAAAAACAATGCACTTTCTTTCATCTCTAGCACCGCACGCATGAATTAAGTCTGCGAGTGCAACAGCCCAGTGCACGAATCTGAGTCATCGTTGTAAACTCTGAGTTAGCAGCACCTGGCATTTCTTTCCTTGATGTCATATGGGCAAGTCAATGGCTCTTCTTCCTGGCTCTTGAAGTGAGCTTTTGTTTCTACTTTTCATAAAATTTTAAGTGTGTTGGAATGACAGGGGTTGAGGAGAAGAGAGAAAGGGCCTAAGTCATGATTGTTTGGGCCTTGCTGAAACAAGTCTCAAATGAAAACAAAATCACAGCTATTAAGTCTACTGAAGGATATGACAATAAGCTCCAGCCAGCCAGACCTTTCCAAGGCCTCTACCCCAAGGGTATGGTATATAAAGCTACACTGAAGGTACAGGAACCTCAAGAGTAGAGTGACACCAGGGAGAGAAGGGGCACCGCAGAGCCTCAGTGAATTCCAGGTTGCAAGGAAATTCCCAGTTACAAAGGAAACGTAACACATCACTGGGAGGCAGACAAGACCTGGTGGACAGCATCTCTGCCCTAGGAAACCTAACTATAAAATCACTCTCCTTCATCGAAATACGTACTCCAGGCCAGGCACTACTGGATACACCCCCCAGCTCCTGGGGAAAAGGCAAGAGGACACCCACACCGCTGGCCGACCCAGCACTCACGTTTCTCCTGGACGTAGAGGTACCCTTCCATGGTGTAGGGACTGATGGTCTTGTGCTCGAGGGGATTCTCTTTCATCTTCTTCATCAGGGATTCCACTTCTGACCTGGTGCCTTCAAAGCGATTTCTTGTCTAGGATGAAAGGAATTTTATTCAAATCAAAGAAATGAAACCCTGTTCCCATCTCTAGCACTTCAGAACATCAACCTACAGAATTCTTAGATCTAAAACCAGGTAAGGAACATTCAGCCATCTAGGAATCAGGCAAAAATGTTCCCTTTTAAGAAATATACTTTGGCCTTAAAGCCCTATGTCAGAATGACTCTCAAACTCTAGGGACCATCAAAATCACCTGGGGAACCGGCAGGAAATGCAAATGACCAGTTCTCACCCTGAAAGATAAGTTTAGCGCCTCTCAACCCAGACATGCGCATTTTTAACAAGCATCCCAGGCCACTCTCCACAGCAGGGTACACCCTCCACCTCCCTCCAGGACAGAGATGCTCTTTCTCCAGCTGTTTGCTGATGGCTCCCTCCTCAAATGGAGCTGCTTCACTTAAGGTTACCCCTCCCCCAGGGCACCCTGCACCCGGCAACTAGGCGAAGCCAGGGGCCAAAGGGGGAGGGTCAAGGGACCATCCCAGCTCCGGGGGCCCAGGGCATCGGCTGAGTCCTCGCCACTCAGCTTCTCCTCCGGCAGGGCCTGCTGCCCTCACTCTGTCACAGGTGCTTCTGCCAACACTGCCTCCGGGGGACCTGCTCTGCATAAATCTCCACTTCAGAGTCTGCCTTCTGAGGGACCCGGCCCAAGGGAAGCCATGCTTTGTGACAGCTCATCCCAGACCCTGCAAACTCCTGTTCTCTGAGGCACTGCAGAGAACCATGAGGGGGCAAGCTCAGGCTTCTTCAAGCATGCAGTCCAACCCGCACAGACACACTTGGGTTTATTTGGGCCCAGGATCATCCAGAGACAAAGACAACATGCAGATTAAAGTGGCCCCATCACACAGGGAAGAAGGGGGTTTGAGCCCCAGTGACCGCTAACCAGAGTCCTCAGCAGGATTCCGTGCACGCAAAGGTCCTGCTGCTTACAATCTGGGAAAGGAGATTGGGAGTAAGGCGCACCTACTTGGATCTCCTGGCAGCCTCACTGAGAGTTGAACAACAGCACACCCTTTGAGCCCAAGGCCAGCACGTGTACCCCATCCCCATCCCCTGAACACACACACTCTATGGTTTTATGGGGCCAGGCGGCTAGATGCACAGAGGGAGGCTAGGCTGGGTGGGGCTGGGACTTCCACTGCCAAAGGAAATCCTGATTCTGGCCCTACAGATTTAAAACATAAGCAGCAGCAGCATTTCCGAGAACATAAAAATAGTGCTTTGAAATAATGGAGGAGAGGATGATGCTCTAACCTGGGACCATCCAGCACCCTAGAAATGCCTGACCCCCACTGCCCTTTGAACCCAAGCAAGACCCACCCTCTCCACCTGCATCTCAGTCCATTTAAGTGATCTGTATGCAACCAGACCCATATTTTGTTTTTCCTTCCCTTAGCGAGGGAACGGAAGCCTGTCCCCTCGCCTACTCACGTTCTGTATGCTGATAGTCAACTGCGTCTTGAAGTCGTTGAAGTCCTTGGCCAGTTCATAACCATGGTGATAGAAAGTGAAGAGTCCTTGTAGGAATGCCAGTAGCTGTAATGAAGGCAGAAGGGCAAACTTAACATAGGCAGGTTCAAAAGGTACTATGGAGCTGTATCTGAGTTCCCAGCCCCGGTTTGAAAGTCTAGAATAAGGTAATAATAATGGCTATCGTTTACTGAGCACTTCTTACATGCCAGGCACTGTAACTTCATATGCCCTGTGTCTCACTGAATATTCATAACAGCCTATGAAATGAATACTGCTATCATCTCCAACTTATCAGTAAGGAAGCAGATTCAAAGAGGTTAACTAACTTGCCCAAAAAACACACAGTAAGTGGCAGCCAGGATTTGAAACCAGGCCTCCTGGCACCAACATCCAAGCTCTTCCCCTGTGAAGCCTCATCACCTCCTAAGAAAATCACTTCTTCAGAAGCTGAAGACCAGGGCTCCCACTCAGTCTCCTTCTAGTATATTCATAATATCAGGTTATCACGCAGAAGGGTGTGGTTATGTTGATAACCAACAAGGAAGGGAGAAAAGGAAGCTGGTGGGTCCTGAGTCTGCAGTCTAACAGGCAAAGTCAAATCAAAGAAAATCACCCAGATCAGATTTCAGCTCAAGCATGTTTCTGTACTTTCCAGAAGCTCTCCAGAAGTAAACACTCTGGACTCCTTTATTAAAATAATCTCATGTTCCCACATTTTCACTTAGGTGGTTTCCCTAAATTCTCACTTAAAGTGTCACAGCCTAAAAGGTAAGCCCATTCCTTGTTTAGTCTTGTCTTTAGTGAAGAATGAAAACATCTGTTCACTACAATTCTCACAACATGCCTTCATATACTTAAAAACCATTAACGTCCCCACCCTGAGCCCCTGTCAGCCTTCACTTCTCCAAGCTAAATAAACGTTCCTGCCGTCTCTCCTCCCAGTGCCCATATGTAAACCTCACTGTTGTTATGCTTCCCTGGCCCCTTCCCAAGCTCTACATATCCTGTCTCAGTCCCAAATCTCAACCTGAAGACAGGATTACAGTTAAAGCCTGAACAAGGTTCAGAAGAACCAGAACCTCACCTCCATCACAAGCCCAGTTCTACTACATTTGGAGACCAGCCCCATTCTAACTTCTCAATGTCAACTCACACCGTCTGAGTTGTCCCCTCTGACCTGCCTCAAATACCTGTTAACCAAGACACAGCTGCACCACTTTATATTGTTGTGTTTAATCTTCTAGTCCTTAAATGAACATACCTTTACTTATTAAACACAATCTCACTTTGTTTCACCTACTCTCCTTTTTTGAGCAGCAGCCCTAATAATGAGAGTAAAGGAAACTCTCACACTTTGCTTGTGGCAGGAACGGTAAGCACCGAGGTATATACTGACCTGTCTTCAGACAAAGCCACATGCCCAGCCCACTTTATCAAAGAGCTCTGCACTGGAAAGTCAGGCAAAACCCCAGCTTATAACAATGTGATCCCTTGACTTCCTGCTGCCATTGTCCCTGGAACATCTGTTCCCTTAGATCCTTACAGGAGGAGAGGAACAGGCACTGCTGGGTCCTCTGGCTATAAAAACATCTAGAGGCACCATATATACACCCTTCACCTAAATTAAGGAATGGGTGGTAAGCCACAGAGAGTCACCAAAGACTAATAATGAACTCTTTTCTTCAAAGATGACCAAAGTCTTTGCAAAGTCCTCTATGTAAAATACATTTTTGAGAACGTGGCCCACACTTTTCCTTCTAAATGGCTCCAGTAATGGAGAAGAAGGAGCTCTTATGCCAAACCTAGTGCCAGTATTCACAAGGACAACAGTCCTTTCTTATCTCTGCCCTCCCTGTTGTCCTTGAAGGCTGCGCCCCATCACTTTCCCAGGGCACTGAGTCACCCTCTAGTGGAGAATAATGCAGAAGATAAGCAGCTGATTCTCGAGTCATCCCTTCTATTAATGCTGATTTATGCTGCACTTACAGTCAACAGGGCCTCTCTTACTCAGGGTAATTAACTATCTCAGACAGCTTGCTAAGATGCCACCTGGGTATACACACAAGCACTCCAAAGGCAGAGAGCTGCCAATGTTTATTTTGGTTTTCACTTCCTCTGGTATCATGGCTGATTGTCCATTTTTTCTACAGGAAATGATGCCTTCGGTATTGTTATCTTTGGGCCACTTCCTTCCTTCTCCCCTCACAGCATCTTTCGTCCCCTCCCCTACCTCCCACACACTGTATGAATCTTTGAACCTATGACCCCAAGGGAAATGAAAGTCCACTGCTCAGGGAGCTGGGCACGGCCCACAGAAGGACCCCCGAGATGCAAGGATTTGTCTGCCTCAAAGAAATGGTTCTACTCACACACACAGAGGAAGCGCCTGCTGTAGCCTCACCTGGTTATCAGGTAAGAGAAGCCAGCACGTCCACCCAGGCTCCTCCCTGGACAGCCAGACGTGCAATCACAGCATGACAAAGCAAATGCCAGAGGAAGACCCTCCCAACCCTCCTCTGCCTTCTGCCCCTTCCTTGTTTTCCTCTGAGAATAACTGTAAGAAAATTTATTCCTATTTCCTAGCTGATAACACAGATTTTTTAAAAAATAATAAACAAAAATGTAACTGCGTTATTAGTGATGGTTACAACCTTCTGGACTACGTGATAAATTTAAGGTTTTTTCCATTTATAGAATAGAGCTACTGTTTTGGGTTGAATTTTTTCCCCCAAACCCAAAAGATACAAAGTCCTAAACCCTGGTATTTCAGAATGTGATTTTATGTGGAAACAGGGTCTGTACAGAGATAATCAAGTTAAAATGAATCCATTAGGCCCTAATCAAAAATGACTGGTGTCCTTAGAAAGGGGGGAAATTTGGACACAGTAACAAACACAGAGAGAAGATAGTCCTGTGAAAATGAGGAACTGAAGGGAGGCATCTATAAAACAAGGAATGGCAGATACTGCCGGGAAAGCACCAGAAGCTAGGAAGAGGAAAGGAAGGATTTTTCCTTACAGGTTTCAGGGGCAGCAGGGCCATGCTGACCTTGATCTCAGACCTTTAGCCTCTAGAACTATGAGACAATACATTTCTGTTGTTCTGAGGCACCCAGTTTGTGGTACTTTGTGACAGCATCCCTAGCAGAAGAATACAGCTACCAAGAACCATTCATTCACACCGACGAAGAGAAGGGCAG
This sequence comes from Tursiops truncatus, assembly GCF_011762595.2. Classification (NCBI taxonomy): domain Eukaryota; kingdom Metazoa; phylum Chordata; class Mammalia; order Artiodactyla; family Delphinidae; genus Tursiops; species Tursiops truncatus. The sequence goes on along the minus strand of NC_047036.1, from coordinate 119,054,245 downwards.
CCAGTAAAGGGATGAAAAGCTGGGCTGGGTAAGCCAGGTAACTCCCTTCAACTTGTCTTTAACCTGTTACTGCAGTGGATTACGGTAGAGATTGAGATCATCTATGTAATGGGCTTAATTAGCACAGGCGTGCTGGCAGGGGCTGCTCAGCCAGAAGGACAGAATCAGACCGATGTGTCAGAAAAGGCACTGTGCTGACAGGGTCGGGACAGGATGCCACTGACCAAAGCGAAAGAATGACAAGCTGCAATGGGGCGGAAGCCGTGAGAAGGGACAGGAAGGCACAGCAGCAAGAAATACTCTGGAGGCGAAATTCAGAGGCTGTGGAGCGTGACGAACGTAGAGAGTGAGCTCTCTGCCGCAGTAGGTAACCTTCAATTAGGAAAACTCAGGCAACAGACGGGATATGGCTTCACCTTCATGAAGCCAGTCGTGTCATTATCTACGATCCCAATCTCCAGAACATTTAGTACCTCAACAAGAAAATTAAGGTTTCCAGGGCCCACAAAAATATACGGTTTAGATCCCAGAGTCTGATTTTTCTTCCTTAGCATACTAAAATTTTGTTTCTTTTTCTGAAGGTCAATAACTTCCGGCACTTGAAGTTACTTTCTAAGAAACAAATGAACATAGTCGATGTACATGGAGGTTCCTTGAATGGTTGGAAGATTCCCTTGACTGCAACCAACTCAACACATGAATGTGCACACCAGGCACCCCAACAATTTAGTTCAATCGATTTTTTTGCTTGTTTCCTTTCCGCCCTTAAGTAGTCAAATGCTGTTTCATAGAGATTAAGAGTCAGACCACTACAGCTCTGCTATTTACTAGGTGTGACCTTGCAGAAGCAAATAAATGTGCTTCCATTTCTTTACCTGAAAACAAAAACAGTACCTACCCTCAGAGATGATATAAGGATTGAATGACATAATGTGGTAAAGCACTTATTACTCACACAGAACATGACAGAGTTTCAGCTGATATCATCGACCGTTATTTCACGTTCTTCTTTTGTACAATCTAGGCCAGCGGCTTAAACTTTAATGTGCAGCAGAATCGCCTGGAAGGCTTACAAAAAAATAGATGACTGGGCCCTACCCACAAATTTCAGGTGTGGGGTAGAGCCTGAGAATTTGTATTTCTATGACTTTGAGAACCAGTGATCTGGTCAGTAGCTTTTTCATTGTGTGACTCTCTTCTCCCTACCCACAGCTCCAGCCACTCACCTGCCTATCAACTGGTGTGCTCAGAAACAAGAACTTCTATAGAAAAGTGAAGGTCACACATCTACATCCAACCTCTCCGCCAACTCATTTAACTTAACTCAGGACAAGCTCCTACCACTTTCTCTTCACTCTAACATGAGACCAGACCTTTTTTTCATTAGCTCTCCAGGTGCCTCACTTTATGACTTCAAAAACATCTGCAAACCACAATGGTTCTCTACTTTTTAAATCCCTCTGGTACATCCATCCTATGCATGCTGGCACTGAACTGCTTGCTACCTTGGCTAGCTCTTTACCATAGACACTGATTCCCCAAGGAGACTGTGAGCTCCTCAGACAGAGCAGCTGGGTCATCAGCATTTTCTATGCTATTCAGAAAATAAATGCTTTTACATTTACCAAGACTGTATTAAACCAAGTAGGCCCTGTTAATACTGGCACTTGACTCACCTGCTCACTTGAGGAGACCCTGGGTGGCCAAAATTGATATATTCCTCTACTTCAGAATAAAAAATAATCGCTAACTGGGTCCTAATAAGCAATTATATAATAACTGGGTGTTACTTAGGTTAGCTCTATTCTAAGCAACTTACCTGGATAAACTCAGGTAATCCTCCTAACATCTTTATAAAAGTGGTATTATTATACCTGTTTCACAGAGGGGAAAACTAAGGCTCAAAAAATAACTTCCCCCAGAATGCGTAGCTGGAAAATGGCTGAGCTGGGATTTAAATGCAGGCAGTCTGGTTCTAGAGCCCTTGACGATGATGCTACACTGCCTCTCAAAAAACCTAAGACACTGATATACTACGGTAGCATGCCAGGAAACAGAAGGATAAATCTTTATAGATTTCTTTAAAAAAAAAAAAAAAGAGGAGGAAGAAAGGTAGGAGGAGGATACGGTGGGGGAGGAGGAGAGGAAAGCCCACCTAGATGAGCAGAGTCAACCAGCTGAGCCCAGCCTAGACTAGATGAACCCCACAGATGTGTAAGAAATAAACGTCTGTTGTTGTATAAGGTTTTATGGTTATCTGTTAGTCAGCAAAAGCTAACAGATATGATATCTGATTCACTCTATGGAGACATCAAAATGGACACACAAAAAAACAACTCAAAAATAGGATGGGTCAATTAAAATGCAACTCATCAAAATCAGGTATTTATAGAATAATACCGAACAAAGTATACATAAAGATTATGAGAATCACACTGGTTTTTTTTCCTCTAGAAGTTCTAGTAAAAGCAAGTGAAAAGGCTAATTCTTCATGACAGCATTTGAATTCCTGCTCCAGCCACGAGAGAGATGAGACTTTCTTTTAGTCAACCTGTGATTGAATGGCTAGTTTTAACACCTCTGGGCCCCAAGCAGGGAAATCAACAAGCTTGCTTTCTCTGACAGATGGCTTTCCCCATCTCACAGACCCTGCAGAAAGATGTGGATTTTGACCTGAGATCTTGGCAGAGATCATTGCTGGAAAGGAAGCTGGCTCTAAAGTTTCCCTTATTCAGATAAGACTGAGGTAATTAATAGCTTTGAAGAATCTGCCAGATGACATGGCTGGGAGTAGACTCCCAAGATCAAAATAGCTCCAGCAAAGTAAAAGATGGACGCAACAAATTCCAAGGCCAAATGGAGTCTTGAAACTACCAGTAAGTCTACGTGCCTAAAAAGCACCCCCAAAGTTTATAAATTAGAAACAGGGCACAGACCATTCTTGACCAAAAAGAGCAGTCACTCTCTTTCAATTTCTTATAGTTTTGTTATTTGCTTAAGAAAATCACTTTTTTTTGCGGTATGCGGGCCTCTCACTGTTGTGGCCTCTCCCGTTGCGGAGCACAGGCTCCGGACGCGCAGGCTCAGCGGCCATGGCTCACGGGACCAACCGCTCCGCGGCATGTGGGATCCTCCCGGACCGGGGCACGAACCCGTGTCCCCTGCATCGGCAGGCGGACTCTCAACCACTGCGCCACCAGGGAAGCCCCGAAAATCACTTTCTTAAATCTAGGTAGGTAATCTCATTTGTATAGAGACCCCAGGCTTGGGTCTAGATCAGAGGTTGCATTCAGCTGAAAAATTCAAGATCTGCAAGAGTTTTAAATTGAGGCCCACATGCTTATTTGGTGTTTCCATGGATTCTGAACACTAGTGCCACAGAGGGGTAGAGCAATACCACATCTGCACAAAACCACAACCACACTGGGGTGGCCTAAGCTACAGCCAGACGTGTCCCCACATTGCAACCCTTCATGCCCAATGGAACTTTCTGTCCAAGTCCAAATCCCATCACGATTCACTCAGAACGATCTCCATGTTGCTTGGTTATAACAAACTTAGTGTGAGAAATTGCTTTATATCGCATCTTTTAATACATGTCTGGGATAAGGAGGGGCTTTGAACTTAGGAGGCAAAAAGAGAATGGTTTCCTTGGGTTACTGCTACACTTGCGTTACTTGAAGGAGAGAAGAAGCAGGGAAGGAAGGAGGAAAGTTAAGGTGTCATCACTATTGTTTGGCAAGATGAAAACTCCTCCCCTCCCCTACTCTGACTTGGAAACCAACCAGCACAACGCAAGGTAGCTAGAGGATGGAACCATTGCTGAATGCTCTACACCCATGTCTGTGGTTGTACTGGGAAGAACCCAGGGTAGCCAGTTGACCAAGCACTGTTACTAGCAGAAGGCACAGCATCAGGGCTGGTCAATCTCTTCATTAACAACTTAGAGCATTCCGTCATCTAGGTAGTTGGAATGAGGGGTGGGGGATGAAAGTCTGGGTACACAGTGAAACCTTGAGCATCTACTTACAGGCTCCACGAACTCAAACATCTTTCTCTCTTGGACTTCTTGCACCTTGAAGACATACTCCAGGGATACTTCATAGAAATGCTGCCGGACCAGGTCCACTTGGCTGTCTGCCTACAAACAAGATGGAATTTCAGAAAAAAATCAGGTCACTATCTGAGGAGGGGATTCAGCAAGCAGGCAAAAAAAATCTCTGGAGATGGTTTTTAAAAACAAATCCAGTAGCATGAAGCAGAAATAAGAACAATGATCATGGTTACCCGAGCGCTAATTTTGTGCCAGGAACCATGCCCATAAAGCTGTACATCAGGGCTTCCCTGGTGGCGCAGTGGTTGAGAGTCCGCCTGCCGATACAGGGGACACGGGTTCGTGCCCCTGTCCGGGAGGGTCCCACGTGCCGTGGAGCGGCTGGGCCTGTGGGCCATGGCCGCTGGGCCTGCGCATCCGGAGCCTGTGCTCCGCAAATGGGAGAGGCCACAGCAGTGAGAGGCCTGCGTACCGCAAAAAAAGAAAAAAAAAAGCTGTGCATCATTACCTTATTCAATCCTCATTATACTTTCAGTTATTTAACCCTCATTACGTTCCTAAAAAGAAGATATCCTTACCCGTAATTTACAGGAAGTAAATGAAATCTGCTAACGTTAAGGAACCTGACCTAGTTGGTACGAGGCAGAGCTGGGATTTCTGTCCTGGCTGATCTGCCTCCAAGACCCCTGCACATTCCTAAACCACTAGACTCTACCGCCTCCCCACACCCTAGGCCAACCTAAGTTCCATGCAAGACAGATTTTTAAAGAGAAAAAGAAAACATACAGGGCCATCCTTCTAAATGAACAAAACAACCTGATAGGGGGCAGAGGACCTCAGAGAAGAACATTTTCACACGGTCGCACATACTTTCTTTGGACGAGGATGAACTATTAGTTTACCCCAAGCAGAGTAATTACATTGCTGCCTCGGAACCTCACCTCCCTCTCTGTACAGGTGTGTGGTTGTAAAGGTCCACACCTGGCTACAATTAAGCCACTGATCTGGGATCCAGAACCCAAGGGAGAAAATGAGCATGTGTGGAGTAGCAAGACACTGTGCTGGGAAGTACCTTAACTCTCACTATAAAGCTCTTACCCTTTCCACTCTTTTCTTTAGAAATGAAGTATGTCATTCGATAACATACTTTACAAAGACAAAGCCCCCAAAGGAGTATTTCTTTCAGTGTTCCTTTGTCAAGATTCCTGCAGAACAAAACTGGGACAGACCTTTTACTTCATTATACCAAATATGGTACTGCTAACCTGACATCTTAAGGAGCTGGCCAATCATTCATTCATTCATTCATTCATGGAGTTCACAGCATGATGAGGAAAAGAGATAATTAAATAATCATGTAAATAAAAAGAAAATGACAAACTCTGGAAAAGCACAAGGCGCCATGAAACAACCCAAAAGACTCCATTCAAGTCTCCTGCTAGCAACTTTCTCGCGGGGCAACTTCCATATTAATATGCAGAAGGCAGTCCCCTAAGTAACAGCTGCACAAAACCAAAATGAAGGGCTAAGCCTGGGGGCATCACCTAAGCCTCCAAGCAGGAGAGCTGATGTCTGAGCACTGACAGAGCTTTATTTGGAGACCGTGTTTCAGAAAGTGCTTGCACCACGCCCCCTGCCAGGTGTAGCCGATGGACCAGTGCCTGACACACCTTCCACCTGGGCTCCTGCCGGCTAAGGCCCGTTAAGTCCCTGTAGTCCTTCATTTCTCATAGTGCAAATCCAACACACTTACACCTAGGGATGCGTCTATTTCCCTGACCTCCCCCACACCCCCGATACATCCTCTCTGCTTGGGCTTGCCAAGTGAGACACAACAGAAATAAAAGTCATTCAGAAAAGCTGCAAGTTAGGCAGGGCTGGAGGAGCCAGGAGCGAAGTCCTCTGAGAAGAAGAGCAGAGCCCAGCGTCAGTGAGAGAGCCAGGAGAGCAACAATCTGGGTGGGAGTTGCAGTTCTATCATCTTCTAGCTGGTGGGACCCACTCCAGTCACTTATCCTCTCCCGGTCTCTTCCCCACACCTGAAGGCTGGAGATGTTATGATCTGCCCTTGCTCTGAGTAGAGCTGTTTCAAAGAGAAAATGAGCTAAAGGATGTGGACATTTGAAAACCAGGAAGTGTTCTGTGCACACTGGGGGTTATCACCAGGGACATCTGAGCAGATGGGCTGTAATCCCTGCTCCTACCCTAAGCCAGCCACACCTTCTCTGGGCGGTTCCAACCCTCGCCTCACCGGCCTCCCTGCTTTCTGTCTCTGCTCCCGCAATCCAGCCTCCACCCAGCAGCCAGAATACCTTTCCTTAATCTCCATCAGCTGTTCTCACAGCTCCTTCAACACCTCCCCCTGGCCTCTCCCATGGTCTGAAGACCCTGAGGAACCGGCCCAGCCCTCCTTCCCTACCCCTCTCCCACTGAGCTCCAGCTGGGGCTCCTAGCTACCCTCCGACACTCCGAACTCTTTCTTGCCATGCAGTCTTTGCACTTGCTGTTCATTCTGCCTGAAAACCTCTTCCCCTAGATAAATATTCAATTTTTTTAAACTTTAATGCACAGTAAGAAATACCTTTTACATTATGACCCAATAAACAAACATTTATAATTAGGTGCAACATACTTTCATATTTTTCACTCTAGTCTAGCCTATTCTATGTCATGACCCAGTAACTCAGATCTTATGACACACCCATAATTTAAAGAACATTGTCCTAGCTTTTCACCCAGCTTGCTCTTTCTCTTCATTCTGGTCTCCATTCAAATGTCACCTCTTTAGAGAAGCCTACAATGACGTTATTTTAGGTATGTTACCCCAGGGAGTCTCTATCCTATCTCCCAATTTATTTCCTTATCACTACATGAAATTCTTACTTATTTCTCTCTCTTTTCATGTATTGCCTACTAGAATATAAAGTCGATAACAGCAAAGGCCTTGCCTCACTTTTCCATTCCAGATCCCGAACAGGGCCTGGCCCACAGCAAACATTCAACTGATGCTTGAGGAATAAATGAATTGATCTCTATGTGGCCCAGCACTGAGAAAAAAAGCATAACAATGCATTTCCAGAGGAAAAGGAAGATGAAATCCCAAGTGGAATGGTAGGTTGCTCCTGCCAATGCCCCTCTCATATGCGCCATAGAATTTACCACATCCTTAGCTCCTCTTGTGATGGAATCAGAAGCCAGATTCCAACCCCTGGGCAGGCAGTTCCTCTGCCCTGTTACTTAAGAAGCTGTCAATCTACCAGCTTGTCCAAGACCCACCAACCATTCCGTGCTTCTTGGAAAAGAAAAATTCTCCTAGACTGTAGCTTCCGATCATTCATTTCACTCCCCACAACACACCCAACTCCTGAACGGACTTTCACAGAAGCGTCCAAGAAATAATTTGTCCAAGGAATGATTTATTATCTTTGAAGCCAGCTTCTGAGCCACTGAAGAAAACACTGGCTTTTAAAAAGTCTTCCACTAGATGGCAGTGTCACTCCACATCGCTGCCCAGTCATTTCAGCCACCAGAGGTCCAGGATGGGCTAGAATTTACAAGTATTCATGCAGGCCTGCAATCAGGGAATAATTCTGGATCATCAAAGGAAGTAGCTTCCGTTACATGTGTAGTAGGTGATTCATAATATTGTTAAAAGTTGATCTTTTAATAAATGTAAGGAAAATCATCACTAAATAGCTGGAAGACCTTGAGTAAATCACGTAACCTCTGCAAGGAACTCAGGTCCTGCATGCGAAATTCTAAGAGGTTTAACCAGAGGATCACCAAGGTCCCTCCCGCTCTCCAATTCCCTTAGCTTGACACTCGCATTGAATAACAATGGCTGGCAGGCAGCCCAGCAACATCCTTCCCCACAAGATGGCCAGAGAAGAGCTTACTGGGTTAAGGGAAACGGCTCCAGAGTCAGGAGCCAAGGTTCCAATCCTTGCTGACTAGCTATAGGCAGGCTATTTAAACATCTCTGAGCCTCAGTCTCCTCCTATGTAAAAGAGAGGGAATCCACCTGTACTTCATAGGGTGGTTATGAGGGTTTGAGCACATTCCACATAACAGCGCTTAACATGGCGCCTGGTACATGAATATGCATTCAGTAAACACGGGCCGCTACTGTTGCTGTTGTTAGTAAAGATATTATCATTATTATTGTTATTATTATGAGATTTTTTATTCAATTTAATTCAGCTTAGGTATAAAAAGCAATGCTTGAGAACAGACCAGGACTTGCAAGGAAGACCTGCAGCCCACTCCTTGCCTTCAAAGTATTTAGGAAGTGTGAATGGGTAAAAAAAAGACAAGGATTGTAGCAAAAAAGCATAATGAAAAAGTTTCCACTAAGATAAATACTGACAGTCAGTGCTGCAGACAGAATGTTTGCCCACCTCACCACTACGTTCATATGATGCAACCTAATCCCCAGTGTGATCGCATTTGGGTGGGGCCCTTGGGAGGTGATTAGGTCATGAGGATAGAGTCCTTACAAAAGAGGCCAAGGGGGCTCCCTCACCCTTTCTGCCATGTGAGGAGACAGCTAGAAGACAGCCATCTACGAACTGGGAAGCAGGCCTCACCAGACACCAAATATGCCAGTGCCTTGATGCTGGGCTTCCCGATATCCAGAACTGTCAGAAACAAATTTCTGTTGCTTATAAGCCACCCCGTCTAGGGTATTCTGTTATTGCAGCCTGAACCGACTACGGCAGCCAGGAAGAATGCCATCCAATTTGGGAGCAGGGGAGGGGGAGGAACAGGCCAGTTATGGGGATAATACTTTATATTTGTGTAGCGGCTGTAATTTACCTTCTCATCCATGAAGTAGGCAGGACAGGTATTTTATGAGTATTTTACAAAGGAACTAGAGCTCAGAGAGACCAAGTACTTGTCCCGGGTCACACAGTCAACTACATAGCAGAGCAAGCCTTGTGAAGAAGGTATCTCTGCCAGTCCAGTGTTCTGGTCCCCGTATTGCTATCTCAGGGGGAGATGCTATTGGCACAGCCCTAAAAGAAAATGTGGGACTCATTGCAGACCAACTCACCAGGAGCCAGGCATGGAGAGAGCAGACCGAGAGGAGAAGTAGCCTCACTCTGGTGAAGTCATGCAGGTAGGATAACTGTACTGTGGGCCTCCCGGTACCAGTAGGTGCTAGAACAATCACATATCCTCTCAGCTGTGAGTAACTGCACTCGTGGTGCATGGTCACCTAACTGCTTAGGAACTACAGTTAGCCAGATCTGGTGATTGTGAGCTCCAGCCAAAATGCCTTTCCCTACCGTTTCCAAACCCTAAACGCCAAATGATGTTAGAAGAATGATAACCGATCAGGACAGATCCTAAATGGAATTACGTATTTGTCACAGACAATTCACATATCCTTGGGTATCTCCTAGTGCCCAGAGACCCATGTAGAGCTGGGAATAGCCTTTTCTGTATCATCCAATGAAAATCAGCATTTCCTTAACCTTCTCAATCACATTTGACAAGATTTACCCGAGCAGCTTTGCTACTTCAAGAATCTCTTCCTCCTGCGTTGGCTACTTTCTCCCTAACCCAAGCAAAAAGTCTTCAAGGAAAGGTCAGCAGTTTCTTACTTCCTACAGCTCACCCCAAATACAATTGCTGCTGCTTGGTTGGCCAAGAACTGATCTGCAAAGCCCACTATAAACACTTCCTGTTAATAAGTCTGTATCCGTCACTCAAACAACTGATTCAAACACTCATTTCAAAGAAAGAGTTCTGAGCACAACACTTCCTAACTGAGGGTGTGTAACAAATCCTGGGCTCCACCATCTCCTGAGTAATCCTCATCTTTCAACCTCTGACCCTACCATCTTCATATGAACAGAAGTACTGGCAAGGAATTTGCTCAAGAAGAAAGGAAACTGAAGAATGAGGGCTAGCTTGGAAGCCACAGCCTCGCTTTAACACACACCTGAGATAGTTCAAGCAAATTGTTAAGAGCTAAATAAGATGATATTCATGTAGCCAAGTTTGGAGTTCCACTAGCAAACTGCCCTGTCTCCCCAAAACATAAACCCCCTCGCCATGCAAATCTCCATGAACTAAATAAAAATGGTCACAGCTCCAAGGCCACAAATCTGACTTTTCTTTCCAAGAGAACTACTCTTAAAAAAGACCCCATGCAAATCCAAAAAAAACAGGGGCAGACCAGAGAATTTACTTTTTTGAAACAAAGTTACCTAAGCACAAAATACATGAGACAATAAAATACTGCTTAAAAAAAAAAAAAAAAAGACTAATGTCAAGCACTGGTTGGAATAATTTTTTTTTTCATTTCACATTAAGGAAGGATGACCAAAGTGTTTCAGATGCTAACATTTCAAATCAGTGATGTAAGGAGGAGGTGGAAAGGCAGGGTAAGAGAGTACAGAATCAAGGTCAAGGGTGAGAGAAACAGGAAAACAGATCTCAGTTTGAAAGGAGGAAGCACAGCCTAGTGATTAGGGTGATCTGGACCAGCTGCATGTTCCTTGCTGTGGACAGGCGGGACGGCCGTACAGCGTGGCTGCATCGGGAAGGGACAAAGGCAATGCGGGCAGCAAGCGTGGAATGAGGGATCAGAATGAGGCTCCAGCAGAGAGTAACCAGAACAGCACCACGGAAAGATTAAACACTTTATTCAGATACTAGTAAAGTTTCTTACCTCCTGCAGCTGAGATTCTTTCTTTTTGGAAGACAAATTCAAGTGTTTTTCTAAGATGCCACAATACTTCTCTGTCTCCTTGTCATACTTCTTTTTGGCTTCCTGGCAAAAAAAAAAAAAAAAAGAGGAAAGGAGAAAAAGACTAAAATGTTGCAGGAATGAAAGCAACCTGGGTCAAACTCTTCCTGCTCATCTTCATGGCTTCGTCATTCCCTCAGACCCAGAACAGTGGCACACCACCCATCTCCTACTCTTCCAATAATGCCATGAAAGCAAGCAACCACCCATCAACAACAGCCCAACCGTTTTGAGGGTCTATCACAGAGGCGCCACTACTATGCCAGAAATGAGGTAAATACCAGTATTTCAGAGTGGCAGAGCCAGGGTTCCACCTTCTAGAAATTTCAGTTGTAAAAGAGAAATCTCTAGTTTCTAACTCACAAGTATGTTCAAAGCCAAAGAAGGGAAGTTACCTGTGAAGCTAATCCCCAAACAGGAAGATCCACTTACACCTTAAATGGGACAAGTCTAGACTAAGAGTAGATCCAGCTTTAACTGTGTCCACAAAGTATGTCTTAATTTGTAGACCTAAATATTCCTTGACGCAATAATATCACATATGGGTCTTTAAGCTGAGGAATAATTCAAAACAAAGAAGACATTATCTTCCCAAATATGTTCACTGTGGCATCATTTATAATAGCAAAAAAAATAAAAAGCAACAGCAACATTGCTGCCCAAGCATAGAATTTGGGATAATTAAAGTATGGGGCATCCAATAAACATAACTAGGAAGGCTAGCATGATACAAACTCGGTGTATCCTACAGGGAATGTGTCTACCTACAGACAAACATTAGATGGGAAGATACTTCAGTGAAAATACTTGAGTTAAGAAAATGGGATAATGGGTGATTTTTTTCCCTCCATTTGGGAAATGTTTATTATCCTATATTATTGCTTTCAAAGTTTTATATATATATATATATATCATATTATACAGAATAATCCCTGCTCCCCCAAAGTCACTGAAGTTCTATTTCTATTCCTTATTTTACAGATAAGAAAACTTAGATGCGGGAAGTTAACTTGTGTAAAAAGTCACAGAGAGTGACGGAGCTGGAGTCCGAGCCCAGGACAAGCTGCCTCCAAGTCCACACTCTCAGCCACACCTGGAAACACTGTCATAGGCGGTCTCTCTTCCCTCCACATTTCAGTGGGGATGGCGGACAAAGGGACTGAAAGAAGGTCTACCATGGCCTGGTAAACAGGATCAAATGTACTAACTGGGTGCATCATTCCAGCTTTTGACTCACGTGGAGCCCACAGCAGATATTTTTCTGCAACTCCAAGGCTTACAAGAGGAGAAAAAAATTTGCGGCCAGATAAGGAAGCTCAGATACATCTCTTCATTTAATGACGATATAACAAGCAAGCACTCGGTGTTAGGATCCTTCAGGCACTGGAAATATAATACAATACAAGGCAGAAACGGCCCCACCCTCGTGGTGGGGCTGTTCCAGCAGAAGGAGAAACACAATTAACCAGTAAACAAACAGTCTGATTCCAGACCGCCGCAGGTGCCACGAAGGAAACCAACAGGGTGCAGTCCCAGAGATTCCTGCAGAGAAGTGCTCCAGAGAGGCCTCACTGGGGAGGGGAGGTATGATCCAAGACCTGCCCACCTCGTAAGGGGCAGAGTGGAGCCTTCCAGACTGGTAAGTGCAGATGCTCTGGGCAGAACACACTGGGCCTACGCGTGGAGGCATTACCAAGAAGCCGTCACCGGAAGCTCTGAACAGCACCCGTGACAGCAGAACACCATTTATCTGGTCAACGGCAAGACTCTAAGCCTCACAGAGTGGGCAGAATCATCATATACCCATTTGAGCTGGTATGTACCCATTTCTACAAATCTGAATTTTGCTTGAAAGTTTTACATACACAAACAAACACGCAGAAGCATGAGAAGACAAAGCTGGAGGAGACATTACTCCTTCAAACGAGGAGAGGTACAGGCAAGACACTTGACTCAAGCAATGCTTTTCCTTCACAGAAGTCAGCGACTTTGAGCTGGGGTTCCAACTCTGACTGATGCTCGCACAGGCACTCCACCAGCCTCGTCGACAACCCCCAAAAGAGAACCCTGCGCCAGCGGGCCAGAGGCGAGAAAGGGCTCAGCAACATGAGTCACTGGCATTCTGTGACTTTCTGGCAACTCGACCTTTGGGGGAATAACTCCTCTAGGATTGAGATCATGTTCTTAGAAGACAGGAGGGTGGTAAGACTCAGTCACTCAGGTACGGAGATGGTGTTCCCCTTCCAGGGAGTCCACGGTGGGTGGTGAAATGGATCCAGGACAGAGTTAGGATCCTGGAAATTATTCCCAACTCCGTACAAACCACTACCCCTCTGGGACTCAGTTCCCTCATCTATAAACTAAGGATGACTAGACGAAATAATGGCTCAAGTCTCCTCTTTCAGCTCAGAGACTGTCTAACAAAAAAAAGCATAAGAACACTCATCCCATCATAGGACTGTCAGGACTAAATGAGATAAACCATATCCAGTGCTTGGTAGAGTGCTTGGCACATGGAAAGTGCTCAATAGAATTCAGTGCTGATGATGCTGGTGGCGGCGGCAATGATGTGGTCCATCATCTAACCCCACCGCCTCCTTATTAGGACACCACTTGCTTTCCAAGTTCCACGTCCATGAAGGCGACCCGTCACAGCACCCACCACAACTTGCAGTCACACGCTTATTCATATCATTCTGTCCAGTGCCTTTCTCCCTGCACACCATGAGCACGGTGACCACATCTGCATTTACCTGCACCGAACAGCAGTGTGGAGCACGGTGCCGGGTACACAGCAGGCTCTCCCCTGTTTTTTATGAATGAACTGTGTGTATCGAATAGAATAGTTAACGTCGAATGATTTTATGACAGTGTTCTGAGCGGCACTTTATAGGAGTTCACTCATTTCTTCCTCATAATAACTCTGTAAGGTAAGCACTCTCAGTATCCCCATTTCTCAGCTCAGGAAACGTGTGGAGGTGGTCAGCAACCTCTCCACGTTTACATGCAAGAGGCACAAGCGGGATTTGGACTCAAGCAGTCCCACTCTTAGCCACTCTCTCTGATGTCTATTCTACTTTCACTGGAGAGCCCAGCTTCGGCTGCAGGGAAAATAAACTCCCCCAAACTCAGAAATCTAAAAGCAGGGCCACAGCTATGCCAAGCCCCAGGGTCCGCTCTACCCCAGAGCAGCCACGTTAGCACAAGAATCCTCCTCACGTGCAGCCTTCACCCCCAGAACTCTAACTTCTGCTTCCTGCAAGTAGCAACAGGTTGTTATAGCAACCGAAGTGCACCAGACCTGGGAGGAGGAGGAAGGGTAATTTTAGCATCACACGGGCAGACTTCAGAAGTAAGGTCTTTTTTTTTTTTTTTGCGGTACGCGGGCCTCTCACTGCTGTGGCCTCTCCCGTTGCGGAGCACAGGCTCCGGACGCACAGGCTCAGTGGCCACGGCTCACGGGCCCAGCCGCTCCGCAGCATGTGGGATCTTCCCAGACCGGGGCACGAACCCACGTCCCCTGCGTCAGCAGGCAGACTCTCAACCACTGCGCCACCAGGGAAGCCCCAGAAGTAAGGTCTTTGAGGTATTCCTGAGTCTGCTCCCTAGATGGCCTAGTAGAGGGGTTGTTTCTCTGTGTTCTCTTAAACACACGTAATACTGTGATATACATGTACGGGGATGGGGGGGTGGGGAAGAGGAACAGGTAGACTGAAAAAAATAAAATAAAATAACGAAGGGGGAGGGATGAGAAATCATCCCCAACGTCATCACCTCATTCTTCAACAGGAATGAGAGAAGAGAATGTGTGTGAGGGGAAACATGTTTTGGTGAGTGACTATTTCATATAAATTTTTTAATTCTTGTGTTTCTCACCATCTATAGCCCCCAGCAAAGTACCTGCTCCTGTCACTCGGATCACTGATACTAACCCCAAAGGAACCCACTGAGCCTTCTGCTCTTCCTCCGTGGTAACTATGGTAACCCCCATGCCGCCCAGGGAAGAGGCTGGAGTGAGAGGCGTAGGAGACACCTACTGGAGAAGTGACTTCTGGAAAGATAACTCAGTGAATGAGCCACTGTGTATTTGCGGGAGGGGAAAGCACAGGCCCCAAGGCCACGAAAGAGACGGTGCTCCTTGGGTCTGAGAACTCAGAGAGGGGCACTCGGCATTTTCCCATCCATCCCTGGGCTTGTTTCCAAGTCTCGGACAAAATCTTAGTGGAATAAGACTTCCTTTAAACTATACATTCCTTAACCTCGGATAGAAGACCAATGAGCCCCAATATCCTCACAAATGAAAACTGTAAAATTGGTAGGGAGGTGCTGTAACAGTGGAAGAAGAATCTTGGCCATGGTCCCTCCTTCAAACTAGGGCCATTCCTCCCTCTGAATAACCCCGACTGAACCGAACATCTCTGTCACGTCCTAATCATATTCATTTTTAAAAAGCACATGCACTTAGTTGGGGGCTGAGGGGAGAGCACACTTCGTTACACTTCAGCTATGTTTTTCCCACCTACAGGCGGGCATCTCTCAAGGCCATTTCACAACTGAGTAAAATCCACACCTTCTCCACAAGTTAAGAGGGTGATGTTGCCCAAAACCCCCTGCAGGTGGCACAAGGGACTGCGGCCGAATGACTCACAGCTCCAGGAAAAAAAAAAAAAACAGGAAGAAAATCTTGAAAATCCTTTCGCTTTCATTGATTCCAATGAAAACATCTTGCCCGCAGGTGGTCTCTAACACTCTACTGAAGGTCAATCTCGCTAGGGTTGTCTAGTGATTTATCACAGGGCAGGGGACCCCAGAGAATCCACCTTTAAAAAATGAATAAAATTCCCTTCTCAGTCTTTCAGTAACAGGTGAGAGTCAGCCAACTTTTAGCTATAGTCCCTCCAGGTCAGCTATAACAAACGGTGGCCTCTGGGTTGAAGCAGTCCCGCTTTTTGACTTGCACACTGTGTAACACATATTTTTAAATTATTTGCCAGCATTTTTTGAAAGCCAGGAAATTTCATATAAAACTCTTTAACTTTTCAGTTTCTCTTGAAAAAAATGTAAAGGTCTAACGACAGAGGGCTCCTTTTCATACACAGCTAAAGTGGGCTAAGAAGAGGGTCCCCATGCCCCCAGGGGCCTATTTGCAACCCCCGTCCTAGGCTCCAGTCCTGGACCTCCACAGACATACAATTCCATGGTGTCTAAACACACAGGTATCTACTCACACAAAGGAGGCGTGGTTTCCTCCTTCGGATGATTTATGAACTAGCACAACATGATTAGATGTCAAAACAACAGAATGACAGCTCTGGGGTTGACCCCTCAGTCTTACTTCAGACACTTGTGAAGAACAGATGAGCTGGGCTCTAAGCTTATTTGCCCAGGATTCCCTGAAAACGGTGGGCTTAGATCTTCTGAAGAAGGTGTTGTGTTTTCCAGACCTCCTGCCCTAAAATCCAAGAAGAAGGCTTGCGAAATTCTCACCTTGGCAGCCCCAATCTGCTCCTTTCGAAATTTCTCCAAGGGAGTGATGAGCACTTCGCTGGCATTCTCAATCTGGAGGGGAAAAGCAGAGGGGTCGGGGAGGGGGACAGAGAAGCAGGGTCAGTAAAGAACCACAGCAGTGCTGGCACAAAAGGCCTCCGCATGCTTCAGTATAAGATCTCAGTAAGCACAATGGTGCACGTGTCACCTCTTCCTTACACCTGACCCGACAGCATGCCAAATCAAAATCCAGTCATCAGTTCAAAACACAGCATTCTTCCTGTGCATGAGTAAGATAGATTCTTTAAAAATAAAAATGAGGACCTCTAAAAACGTAAGCAACCACACTGATGGCAGAGCGGAACTGGTGGCAGAGTAGGGTCCAAATTTCAAGCTTCAGGTGACATCTTCTTGTAAATGCTCATTCAGCCAAGTTATATTTAAGTAGATATATTTAAAGGAGGTCAACACTGAGTCTAGGTTAACCCTCCCCCCAAAAAATCCTCCACTTTTGGGGGCATGAAAACCACCCAAGCCTGATTCTGTGTAGCCCTACCTGTTCTGGACGGGGATCAGGTCGCTTGTACCTCCTGGCCACTGGCTGCTTTTCAACTTCATCTCACCGCGCTCACCCCCTCAGGTCCTGCCCTCAACTAAACGGTCACCCGAATGCACCTCAAATGGGCCAAACCTGCCCCACTTCTGAGCCTTTGCATTTGGCTGTTCCCTCAGATGCTTTGTCCCCAAATACTTGTGTGCACAACTCATTACTTATTGTAATTCAGGTCACCTCTTTAGAGAGGCCTTCTCTGACCACCAATGCAATCCAAAGAAACCTCCCACTACCCCACTTCTGAAGTGTTTTCTTCAGAAGATGTAAGCCAGCTGAAGTTTTCTGGTTCAGCATTACAAGACGTGCACATGCATGCGCACACACGCACGCCACCCTCTTGTAAATGTTCACTTGTCTACCACCATCCCCAAAACACAGAAGAGTGCTGAAAAAAGGAGCACTCAAACATTTTTCAATGACTAAATGAAAGAATGATTTCTTGATTGCCTGCCAACTGTGTGACCACAGGCAAAACATTTAACCTCTCTGGGCTCTAATTTCCTCATCTGCAAAATGAGTGGGGTGGATTGCTCCAGCTCTAAGATTCTATGGTCTTTTCTAAGACAGCACAATATTTTACAATCTTTCCTTTTAAGTCATTCATTGCTCACTCGTCATTCAACTAATTATTTCAGGAATCTCGTCACAACAAAGCATTATTTTTCTAAATCACATGCCTATCCATTGCAATGAAACCAACAGGGTAAATGCCAGAAGCCATAGATGGAGAGAGCAAAGAACTAACTAGACAATGCGAGGGGTAGAAGGTGGCAGGTCTCCAAATTTATTGCCACTTGCCTTTTCTTCAATTTTGAGAGCACTTACTTTAAAAGAGAGCATTTTAACTCTAGAGTGTTGCAATGTTATTTAACTTGCTTGATTTTTATTGTCATTTGATGTCGCTTTACTGGCTCACTTATTTCAGTCTTTTCCACAAATCAAGTGCAAGTCTCTGAAACTCACAATGGAGCTCTGAGCCACTAAGCCATTGGTTCTCAACATTAGCCGAAGGTTAGGCTCACCTGGGGAGCTTTTAAAATTCCCGATGTCCAGGCCACACTCCAGACCAATAAATTAGAATCTCTGTACTTCGATCCAGGCAAAAGTGTTTTTTAAACTTCCCAAGTTGTTCCAGTGGACACCCATGGGAGAGAATCCAGCCCTAACTAGATGCTAAATATACAAAAGCCCTAACTTCCCACCTGGGAATCAGGACACCCAAGTCCTTGTCCCAGTCCTGCTACAGCACGCCATCAGCCTTCAGGAGACCTCACTTTTCTTAGCTGTCAAATGAGGGACTGCACACAGTGAGGAATACAGTCTGTCTGGGTCTAAGATTCTATGACTATGTAATTTCCACTCAGTTCCAAGCACTGTGCTGATATTCGAGGCACAGCGGTCCATTCTCTGCCCTTCAAGAACTCATATTTCGGGCTTCCCTGGTGGTGCAGTGGTTGAGAGTCTGCCTGCCAATGCAGGGGACACGGGTTCGTGCCCCGGTCCGGGAAGATCCCACATGCCGCGGAGCGGCTGGGCCCGTGAGCCATGGCCGCTGAGCCTGCGCATCCGGAGCCTGTGCTCCGCAACAGGAGAGGCTGCAACAGTGAGAGGCCCACGTACCGCCCAAAAAAAAAAAAAAAAAACAAGAACTCACAGACACGTGCAGTGACTATCAGGACACAGTGTGGTACATGCAGAATCAGAGGCATGAACTAGACATTCAGAAAACACAAGGGATGGCCAAATATCCCATCTGGGGAGTCAGGGAAGGCTTCCCAAAGAAGGTACAGCTTTGCTAGGCTAAGCTGAATTGATGATGAAGCTGTCACAGGGTGAGGAGGTAAGGAAGGGGCTTGCGATGGCCAGATACTCAGACGCAGACAGTAGAAACTAGATTCACTGACATTAATAATAAAATTGCAGAGGCAAGCTGGAAAGTATAATCCAGTCATTGTTCCCTTACCCCAGACCTTAGCAATCTGCAGGGTATTCATCGTGATTTGCTCACCATACCCTCCACCCCCAAATAATAACTCTGCCAAGAATCAGACTCAAAAGAATCACTTCCCTTTCTGAGGCACTAGCACGTGCACAAACACACAAGCCTTCCTCTGCCTCCACCCACTACCATCCCTGCTGCTGCTGCTGCCACCGCCGCCCTCCTGATTCTGGTTCAGGCACCCAGCAGTGAGCAATCAAGGCAAATAGCGTCTCTCTCTGCAGAGCAGAAAGTGAGAGGCTTCTGCTCTAGTTGGAGTTTTAAAGAAATGCCAGCTGCTTTGGTATCACACGCACTTGGGTTTGAATCCAGGCTGTGCTACTTATTAAACTGTGTGATCTTGGGCATGTTACTTAGCAGCTGTAAACCTTGGTATCTTCATCTGGACAACGGTGATGATAAAGGTCCCACTTCACAGAGTCATCATGAGGGTTAAAGTAGAAAATGCATGGCTACATGTCTTGGTAGAGGCTGTGAACTGAACTGCATCCCCTCTAAAATTCATATATTGAAGCCCTAACCCCTGTTAAATTAAACAAGGATGCCATTAGATTGAGATGACTCTAATGCCTTAGCAGCCTACATAAGCAAACCAAAACCTCAAGGTTAAGAAACTGAAATCTAAGAAACTGAAACCAATCACAAACAACTAGACTTTCCCAAATAAGGCAACCGCTTAAGCTAGAGCCAATCAAATAATTTCCTTGCTTTGTTTACACATCTGCTATATAAAAGTCTTTGCCCTACCTCCTGTTGATGGAGTGCTCCTAACCACTTCCGGGTTGGTTCTCCCCAATTTGAATCAATTTTTTTTTTTTTTTTTTTTTGCGGTACACGGGCCTCTCACCGCTGTGGCCTCTCCCATTGTGGAGCACAGGCTCCGGACGCGCAGGCCCAGCGGCCATGGCTCACGGGCCCAGCCGCTCCGCGGCATGTGGGATCTTCCCGGACCGGGGCACGAACCCGTGTCCCCTGCACCGGCAGGCGGACTCTCAACCACTGCGCCACCAGGGAAACCCCCTTGAATCAATTTTTGTTTAAATAAACTTAAACATGCCTCAGTTTATCTTTTAACACCCCCTATGTGATAGTATTGATATTTGGAGATGGAGCCTTTGGAGATAATTAGGTCATGAGGAGAGAATCCTCATGATGGGATTAGTGACCTTGTAAGAGACAGGACAGTTTCCCCAACCTTTTCTCTGCCCTGTGAGAAAACAGCAAAGAGGTGGCTGTCTGCAAGCCAGGAAGAGGGCCCTCACCAGGAACCAAATCAGCCAGCAACTTGATTTTGGACTACTCAGTCTCCACAACTGTGAAAAATAAATGTTTGTCGTTTAAGCCACCCAGTCTACGGAATTTTGTTACGGCAACCCGAGCAGACTAACACAGTAGACTTAGTCCTGAAACCACTGGCTGTTAGTACGGGAAGAGAAGAAAAATTCTCCTTGATGACTCTTCCCTGGGCCTCTGGAGCACTGCTGCCTAGAGACAAGCCCACCTGGCGACAGATCAGCATGCAGCTTCATTCCTGATGTCTTAGGAATGAGAGGAAGGCCCCAAAGAGCTTCCTGTGGATCCAAAATCCCTCATCTATGAATGCTGAACCACATCAGAATAAAGCCTTGTACAGAAGATCTCTCTTAAGAACCTGGAGATCAGTGTTTGATTCTCGAATTTGCACACTGCCTCTCTTTGAAGAACTTCTTATAGTTCCCATCATTTACTAAGTACCCCTTGATTGGATGCCTACCAACATGGCAGGCAGGCACTGCGTCAGATACCCTGGAACTAAAAGTGAAGGAGGGGCTTCCCTGGTGGCGCAGTGGTTGGGAGTCCGCCTGCCGATGCAGGGGACACGGGTTCGTGCCCCGGTCCGGGAGTATCCCACATGCCACGGAGCGGCTGGGCCCATGAGCCATGGCCGCTGAGCCTGCGCGTCCGGAGCCTGTGCTCCGCAACGGGAGAGGCCACAACAGTGAGAGGCCCACGTATCGCAAAAAAAAAAAAAAAAAAAGTGAAGGAGAGCTCTTGGATGGGTTTAATAAGGTGAGAAGGAGGGGAGCAGGGTGGGGCACCTTCATTCCCATTCTGCCAGTAAGGAATCTCAGGCTCCCAAAAGTTAAATAATTCAAAAGACCCACCTTAAGTCATATACTTTATATATACACCTTACAGTGAATCTGTAGGAGGACAACAATGTGGTTCTAAGTTATCCAGGGTAATCCTTTAAATATTTACAAAAGGTTTCAAACCCAGCAAGGATGAGAAGATGAGGCTTGCTCATGAGCCCAGAGCACTCTAGTGGCAGAGCCTGGACTCAAACCCTGTTCTTCTGACAACAAATCCTGTGTTCCCTCGATGTGACCACACTGTCCAGGACCAAGGGCAGCCCAGCCATACTCACCATCCGTATCCGTTCATCTTCAAGATTCCTGAGGACAGTGGCAAACTCCTGCAAAGACCTTGCTGAAAAAGAGAAAGAGGCCGTGAGGTGGAAGTAGAGTGACAGGCCTTCCAGATACAGCTATTGTGTTATGGACTGAAATCCCTTGGCATATGCAGAGACCTAAAGACAACTCTTCCCAAGGCTCCCCTTATCTTTTCATCATTAATCATTAAGGATGACCCAGAAATGCAGGATAATCCACCGGGCACTCTAGCTAGGGAAGGGTTTCCTTCAAGGAAAAGACCTGCCTGTTCCTGAGAGAACCCAAGACTGATGGGATGCTGGCCAGCTCCCAGGCTCCAGGCTGGACCAGGCAGAGTTCCTCTTTGGAGTTCAAGGATTTCCTGCCCAGGATTTGACCTCCTCAACCTTTGTCGTGGGGTTGCGTCAGAACCCAACCGTTTCTTTGCACCAGAGCTGCACAAACAACACTGCTGGCATTGGAAGCCACATCTCTGGCTTTTCCTTGGGTTCCTCCTCTCTGAGTCCTCGAGCCCCTTATTACTGCAACACAGCTGGCAGCACAGCAGTCAGATGTGGACAGTCTCTTTCGCCGGGATTATTCCAAAGGCAATAAGCATTGAATACAATAGCCCTAAGGATATTTGAGACATTCATGTAATGCTGGGAAAAACATCTGTATAATCAGGAGTTACAACAATGATACCTTTTCACCACTCTCAGCTGTCTCCCAATTCCCTCTGCTCATCCCCAGATCCTGATTTTCTGCATGCTAACAGGGAATCCATAAGCATTTGGTGACTTAATTCAATGTAATTTGCTCAACTCTTCCTCACTTAATGGAGTCAACCAAGATGCCCAATGGAAGAATAAGGTGCAATGACTAGGCCCTGACAAAGACAGGTGTCTTGACACTGCAAATCCTCTGTGCTCAGTGTTGCCCACAGAAGATGGACAGGGGATGGTGAAGAGCGACACGGCGCAGCAAAGCTAACAAATGGTAACCTCCGCTCGCAGCGTCTTGTTAAGGAAAATGCATGGGAGAGGTGGGGCCGTGACCCGGACACGGAGCTCCTCTCCCCATCCGAAGGCAGCGACGGCTACAGAGCTCTAGCCAACTGTTGCCAGGGCAGAATGAGGGGCCGGCTGCTCAGGCTCCCCAATTTTCAAAGAAGCTAGAAAACTGGAACTTTACATAAATTCAACTTCCATGGTAATTCAATTTTAAAAAATGAGCGCCCAAGAAAACATGGCTGCATTAGGACCTCAGCCCATGAGCCATCACCTGCAACCTCTGATCTAACTCTTCTCCCATCTACCCGTGTTCTGCTTTTGCTCTAATTCTAAAGTACTGTGGTTGGGGGAAGAACGTTGCAGAGCCAGTCAGAAGCAGAACGCTAACAGAGGGCGGAGACAGGAGCCCCACAGCGAACCTTCCCGCTTTCTCCTGCAGGCCGCAGGGTGAGAGCCACTGCAATCCCAGGGCTCTGAGGAGAAGCCCTGGAGAGCCCCGGGCCCTGACCTTCACTCAACTCTGCCCGCTCCACTCTTAATACTGACTTCTTAATTTACAACACTTACATACTCCCTATTCCAGGGGAAAGACTCAGGGAGGACACTGAAAGCTGTGGTACACAGTGGACTTTTTAAACTCTTGCATGTGGTTATAACTTACCTATGCACATTTCATCATCTGTTTCTGCATCTCCTATGCACTGAAACTTAAATTCATTTAAGGAATCTGCAAATTTCCGCTTCGCTGAAGACAAATCTAGCAAAAAAGAAAATAAAAGAGTAAAAAATACGAATTACTGAAATAAACCTGCTTTCACGTTTCCTGCACTTTTTAGTCCTTTTACTAATACAGCAGCTAGCAGATATGTTCCTGAGTCCATCTCAGAGCACAAAAGAATGTAAATTCAACACAGTGAATACTTGTTTATAACATGAAGTAATTCAGAAGTTAATATTTTTGCTACATTTGCTTTAACAAGTCTGGTCCTCACTCTAACTCCTCAGGCTACGCATCGAGTCCTGCCGCCTCCAGCTGACACCCGTGGGGGTCAGCGAAGCTGCCCTCACTCACATGAGACTCAACAATACCTCCAGCCCAGTGCCACGCACAAGGGAGCTGGCACAAAGGGCTTGGAACTTCACAGGAGCAACCAGACCACCCCTTCCGACTCAAGGACGCGGGAGGCCCGAGTTCTCAGAACCCTCTGGGCTCCACTCAAAGCGGAGCAGCCGCCAACCTGACGAATCTCCACCTGAACCAGTTTCCTGGGTCACCTCGTTCCACCGCTGCCCCGAGAACAAAGCCCTGGCACTGTTCTGAGTTGGGGTGAAAACACACCCCACACATGGTATCTATAAAGAAACCTCCTGGAGGCCCTTGTCAAATTTAAAAAATAAGCTTTCATTTAAGACAGTAATAAAAGCCAATGATCCTTCCTGAACCCTCAGCTTCTGTTAAGGGTATAAACCACCGAGGCACCTTTAAGTGGCCTGACAGACAAGGCTGCTAGGCACAAACATGCTAACTTAATTCCACGTGCAGCCTTCCTGCAGATGAGGCTAATCATTCAAATTACCCTCGGACATGTTTCCCTCACTGAAGGGGAAATGGCATTATGTTCCAATTCCCAGAGGAGGGAAAGATGAGGCATAACCGGCAATGAGGTCTGGCTTCAATAAGGTGCTGGGGGGAGCGGAGGGCGGGGATTCTGGCTTCCCAGATCAACAGAGCCTCTTGGAATATAAGCATCCACGATCCTCAGCCCTTCTCTTCAGCTCTTAGATTTGTCCCTCGAGGTTAGGGGTCACGGTTTTTCCACCTGCTGGTTTGTCTGTTTCCTCTCCAGGTACCTGGCACTGCACCCTGCTCAGTACATGATGAATAATGCGCGTGTATGGAGGAGGGGGCTGGGGGACTGTACACAAATCCAGCTGCCAGTGTTGAGTTCTCCGATCCCAGTGTCCATTCCAAGCAACGGTGCCAGTGGAAGAGCCAGGCAGGGCCATCCTGCTGTTCTCAGGTCTGAGGCTCCGACCACCGTATGGATACCAGGGGCTCCTGCTCCGGGACCACCCTCCCAACCTGAGCTCGGGTGACGCGGGTCCCCAGCTAGCCGTGGTTTGTGCAAGGAAGGCCCTCTGCTCGCTCGACACCAGAAGAGGAAGGCACTTGGAGTGGAGGAGAACACAGGAGCCAACGGCCAGCAGTCTCTGGTCTCTCCCTGGTTCGGTCAATTTAATGGAATGGTTCTTGGCCAGAAGTCCAAAGATGCCGACAGGGGAATCAGGCATCTCTTAAGACTGGCCAACCCAGGCTGAGGAGATCCCCAAGAACACACATCAGTCCCTGGCAAGTCAAGAAAGAAACAGATGCATCTGAAAGTCAGAACACTGTGGGGAGGAAGGACAGGGGCGGCCACAGGCAGGCAGGAAGAAAATGAGGGAGAATAATCTTTCCCAGACAAAGACAAAGCCCTCCGAGAGGCCCCACGTGTGGGCTGCATGGTACTTAGTCTTGGGCAGGTGGTACTCAGTCTTGGCTTTGCCAGAATGTTCCCCTGATCAGAACTCACAGAGAAAGGCCTGAGCAAAGAGTAAGAACAGGACTGCTTCTCTATCCGTTCAGCAACCCCCCTGTGCCTCCCCAATAGGGCAAGCAGGACTCAAGCTGGACCCTCTTCTCAACAAAGTGGAAAAAGAGAGAGAAGTCAGCCAGGCTTGGGAAAGTTCCCGGCACACACCTGAAAAGCCATGCTGCCAGGGGCAGCTGCCAGGAAGGATCAAGGAGTGGCCCATAATGCACGACGGGGCCTCTGTGGGGCCTTCCACAGCAGGCCCACTGAACCGGGAGCAGGCCCGTTAGCTTACAACCAGAAGGTAACCTGATTCCCTGTGCGGTGGCACACAGCACACCCCGAGAAGCGCTGTGGGCCCCACGAAGCCGAAAAAGAGGCCAGTGCCCTGGATGGGAGATTAGGTAACGAGTCCTGGTATGGAGTCAATACTGGGCTGTGGGCCCAGGAGGACAGCTGGGTAGAGTGAGAAGCCCAGTTACTGGAATCTGAAAAGGAACTCACCATGGGCTTGAACGACACATGCCAGACACAGCACTCTCTGGGTAAAGGTACAGTGGACACCTGCTGTTTCCTTATTCAGCATTACTCCCCGAACTTAGGAACATCATCTCCAGCTTGCTTTGGAGAACCTCCCTTCTCCACTTGTGTTACATGGGGTCCTGGTTCTACACTGGTCAACCCCTTCCCCAGCCCCTTGCCCTCACCCCAACCTCCACTGGCCCCTGGGTTCGAGTTGCAGCTCCAACATTTACCAGCTATGGAGCTAATCCTGGGTTAGTCATAAAGTCTCTGTCAACTCACCTCACAGAAGTTGTCACCCTCTGAGTGAGGAGACCCACCGAAGCTGCGGGGCTGCCAGGATAGCCAGCAAGACACATGGGGGAAGCACTCTGTACACTGTCAGCTTCAGTTCTGTTCAAGGATGGGCTACTCTTCCTTAATGCATTAGTCCTCCAGTAACAGGACCCAGGGAAGGGAAGCATGATTACTGGTACTGAGAGCTCAGAGAAGTTAAAGGACTGACATAAGAGCACACAACCTCTAAGAAGTGGATCTGCAACTCGATCGAGTCCTCTGAACTGAGGTCCCTGTGGGCACACCATGCTGCCTCACCCCATTCAGATCAACTCCTCTCCATTACTTGGGACAACAGAGAGGACATCCAAAAGAGAACACCCAAGAGCCACTGCCTCTTGGCTACTGCCACCCAGTAAGAGTGCTGGCATCCTATGCAGGTGATCATGTTGGATATGCAGCTGCACAGAGACTTCTTTCTGGAGCCTTTCACTCCGATGCTCACAGGAATCTCACATGCACATTCCAGTAAGAGGAGAGGAGAAGGCGGGGAGGCTGGCGCTGGGTGCATGCCAAGCTCTGTGGCCCCCTGCTCACATAACCCCACTGTTTCATGTTCAGGCAGTGCAAGACACAGCGAGCAGCCAAGCAGAGGCAATAATATTTACTTTGCAGAAACATCTGTTGCTAGAAAGGCAGAATGCTGGCCAGAGTGGGGAGAAGGCGTGACTGGCAGCCTCTGGGGAGGACAAGGATCTGCTTTACACAGTTAAGGAGGCTCTGCCGCTGAGTGAGGAGACCAGGCGGGTCGGGATGTGGAAGCAGCTGGAAGTCTGGGCCCTGACGGGCTGCTCCTAAAGCTGCCTGCTCACTGGGGGACCAGAGAAAAGTGCCCTTCTCTTCCTGGAGATGCCATGCTCTGCCACAGCAGACACTAATTCTGCAGAGTTTAAGAGAGTAAGCCAAGCATAAACCTTTCTTTCACCAAAACAGCTGGTTTATCCTAATTTTTGTTTTGTTTTTTTTTTGCGGTACGCGGGCCTCTCACCGCTGTGGCCTCTCCCGTTGCGGAGCACAGGCTCCGGACGCGCAGGCTGAGCGGCCATGGCTCACAGGCCCAGCCGCTCCGCGGCACGTGGGATCCTCCCAGACCGGGGCACGAACCCGTGTCCCCTGCATCGGCAGGCAGACTCTCGACCACTGCGCCACCAGGGAAGCCCTATCCTAATTTTTTAAGTTAGAATATACCTTGATTTACACAAGCTTTACCAGTAATAGCACCAGTCAAGCCACTTCCTTTTTTTCCTTTGGTAAAACTTAACACACATGTGCACAAACACACAGGCTCGTGAACACGCATATAATGAAGGACTCAAGGTAACCTTACAATTATATTTATTTTCAGTGCATCTGACCTCCAAAGTTACCAAGATCGGGTATAACGACCCTTAAAACGTTTTGCTACTCTGTCACATGTTCCTGGACTTACAAACTGATTACAGTTAATAAAGACCAACTGCCGAAAGAAGCACTTGAAAGAGGATTGGCCTCCTGGCTGCTTAAAACACAAGAACACCAAAGTCCCTAGGCCTTGTTAATGTCTCCCTTCTCTGAAAGCCAAATTACACTTACACTCTGTGCCCCATCACCCTGCATTTAGAATGACTCTGGAACTAATGAGTGGTTTTGTATCACAATGCACAATGAGTGCCTAGGACAGGGCTGAACAAGGTAGCCCTCAAAGCCTGTTGCATCCATCTGATTGGCCACAGCAACACAACCTGGCTTGTCTGGAGTGTCTGAGATTCCCCAGATGAGAGGACCCACGATGAGAGCTGAGAGGTGGACATGAGCCCGAGAGGTTACAGCTTTTCCCCACAAGCCCCATTCCCAGGTAAAACTCAACACACTCAAAATGAAATTCTCTCTCCCCTCCTACCGGCTCCCCAGAGAGCCAACCAAGGGCCCCTTCCTATGTCCTTCATTGGGCAAAGGGCACCATCATTCATCCTGCCACACAAGTCAGAGTCAGACACCCATGCATCGTCCTTGACGGCAACGGTGTCCTTCCCAAGTCTGTCCATTTTGCCTCCTAAGTATCTCGGTTCTGCACACTCCATCACTACCAGCAACCCCTAAACCAAATACCCCCATTGCCTGGATAACTGCAGTTGCCCCTCCCTGGTCTCCTCACATCCACTTTTGCCCCTCCGGCAGTTCTCCACCCAATCGTGTCGGCTCCAGCAGTGAACCCTGCGACGGTTTCCCAGAGCTCTAAGAACAAAGACCAAAGTCCCTTCCAAGGCCTGAGAGGTCCTGCAGGGTCTGGGCCACCACCTCCCAGTGGGCTCTAGAAACCCTGGCCTCTGCCAGTTCCTGGAACGGGCCCAACTCCTGCCTGCAGCCCTCAGCTCAACAATTCCTTCCTCCAGGAAGCCCTCCCTGACTCGTCTAATCAGACCAAACCCTGCCCCAATTTCACTCCCAGAATCCTATGTACCTCTTCTTCACAGCAATTTTATATCACTCAGGTAATTATCTGATTAGTATCTCCCTGACTTGTAAGTTCCATAAGGGTGAGGACTGTGTCCCTTCATGCTCACCACTGTATCCTCAGATCATGTATCCTCAGAACCTAGCACAGTGCCTGACTGAGAGTGGGTGTCACAGAAAGAACAAAGGGAGAGAGGAAGTCAGGCACTCCACTAGTTCATCACACTCAAAGGTGAAATTCCCGATTTTATGCTTGATGAGTGAAAAAAAGCAGATTAGGTACATTAGGTGAAACTTTCCAACTTATGTAAGTCTGGTTGGAGCTTACATATGTAAGAATGTGCTTACTGTTAACATACACCCACCTGCCCTGATGCTGTCCATTGAGGAAGATTCCCACGGAGCTGAAGAAAGAGCTGGCAGCGTGCACGTAAAGTAAAACCTTCTCTACACCAAGTGACCAGGGAAAATGAGCTACAAACACGTCAACTGTTGGGCACAGCTAAGTGTCCCCTTTCAGCCCCAGCACATCCCCAAGCCTGGAGCTAAAACAGATGAAAGAAGCGTTCCCAGTTGACTCTTCTCTCTTTCCCCGTATCTGGGCAAGCTGAGAACACATCCTACCAAAACCTGTGCTTGGAGAGAGGCATTTCCCCAGGTCTGCATGTGGCATTTTAAACTGAGTAACTGTAAGAAAAGCAAGCGACGTCCCCTTGTTAAATGCCTGAACCCTACATTATATAAGCAAAAAGAAACAGA
The DNA here is from genome assembly GCF_011762595.2 of Tursiops truncatus. Taxonomy (NCBI): domain Eukaryota; kingdom Metazoa; phylum Chordata; class Mammalia; order Artiodactyla; family Delphinidae; genus Tursiops; species Tursiops truncatus. The sequence goes on along the minus strand of NC_047036.1, from coordinate 119,025,288 downwards.
CCATGTTCAAATCTTACAATACTAACATTTGTCTCGTTTCTCTGATGTGCAGCCTTGCCTGTGGCCTCTAGATGGCGAGCAGCTGTATCAGAGAAGGTGTGCCAAGACTCAAGGAGAAACAACAGGGCCAACCTTCAACCTGTCCCACTGATGAAGACACCCACTGGAGAAGCAAATGTCCAGTGGACATTTGTCAATCAGCAATGGAGGGAGGGGCCCTGGCCTCCACGGGGGAAGAAGTGTCCTAATACATTCCAAGAAGCTGTGTTGATCTTATCCATTCAAGCCTGAGACATGGAGGAGAAGGGATGAAGTCACCACCGAAGTGCCTCTCGCATTCTTTCAAATCTGGCTGGAGGAGACTCGGAAAACCTCTCATCTCTCCAAAGGGTGATATGCCCACCAACCACAACAGCCACGGCACGTCACATAAAGTCCATTCTGATTACACATCTGCGTGCTTTCCCTAAGGCCATTTCCCCTAGAACTTCATTTCCTAAATGAGGCCATAGCCAGCACTGACTCCGGAGAATCTGTTTTTTCAACCAGAGCACTAAGGGTAATTAAATTTTCAGAGTTGATTTTTAAAATGAAATCAAATAGAGAACAAAGAAAGGTGTGTCATCCTTTTCCGGATGAGGTTTCTGATTCTATTTGCATGAAAACATCCTTCAAGAATATGGGAGACCAAACCCACCTTAATCTATATCAAAATAACTTTAAATATATTATGCATTAGTTTATTGGATACTTACTGTGTAATATGTACCTACTAAGCAATTTAAATCATTTTGTCCCTACAACCATCGTACTGAGCACGTATTATTACTCCCATTTTGCAGACCAGTGAACAGACTCAGAGAGGTTAAATAACCTGTCACAGCCACACAGTTAATAACCGGTAGTTTAAGAAACCTGGTCTCTCTGATCCCCAAACTCTTAACTATTACACCATATTGTCTAATTTACTCAAATATTTGAGAATCTAATATCAGTGTGCTCAAAGGAATAAAAAGATGACATGTACACATTCCATATCCTGGAGGAGAATACAATTTAGAAGGGTTGATCTGTGTATACAAAGATAAATTTAAGCAGTGCATGTTAAGGCAATCTGAGAATTAAAAGGAAAAAAAATAGCCACAGAAGTGTAAGAGGGATACTATTTCAGCTGGGGCCACTGAAGGAGGCTTCCCAGAAAAAAAAGAATAGGAAGTGGCATTTGAAGTGCACCTTAAAAGTTCAGTAGTATTTGGATATCTAGAAATGGGAGGAGGTGCAGGGCAGGGAGGCAGGGATGGGAAGGTATTCTAAAAGCAGGAATGGGAAGCAAAGAGATGCAAAAGGAGAGGACCTACCCAGAAATAGCAGGAAGCCCAGCTTGATGGATAGGAGATAAGACTGGGAAGAGAAGTTAAAAGGAACTGAATGCCAAGCTAACGAATTTGAACTTCATCCCCAAGGAAATGGAAACCAGATTTTTATGCAGAAGAGAGACTAGATCAACTTAAACACTGATTAAGCCTTTCACTAAGGAGCTAGCCCAGAACTTAGTTTGGGAACTTCTACTCTGACTTTCTATCCCACTTCACCCAAGAACACACAACCACAGTCAAGGGGCTTTCTCCCTGTGGGATGACACCTCTCAACCTGGACGATGGTGCTCACCACTCCGCCTGGAGATAGGGAGAGCATGAGGGATTCAAAGAAACTCTGCTCCCTACCAAAAAGTCCAAGTTCAGGTACAGTTATGAGTGATCAATAGCATCATCACGGTATATACATAATTACAGCTGACCCTTGAACAACACAGGTGTCAGTCACATATAACTTATAGTTGGCCCTCCATATTCACAGTTCTTCCACATCTGCAGATTCAACCAACCACAGACCACGTAGTACTGTAGTATTTACAACGGAAAAATATCCACATATAAGTGGACCCACCCAGCTCAAACCCACGTTGTTTAAGGGTCAACTGTATATACAAATGATGTATACAAAGACATTTGTATTTCCCAAGTGCTATATCAGCTTTTCCTCATAAGAATATTGAGAGTTTAAGTGATTACATTTGATCTTCTATAGATAAGGAAATCAAGGACTAGCTGAATGACAGTGCATGTCACATAGTAGGTGCTTAATGAATATTTGCTAATCAATGATCATTATGTTAAGTGAGTCAGCATCAGACCTACAATGTATAAAAATTAATAAAAATTAATAAACTCTAATTAAAATAGTGTCAGGAGGCCAGAAGGGCAAGCTCTCATGCCCTACAAAGTTAGTGCTCAGGAGGAAAAAGACTTCCTCTTCTTGCCTGGCAAGAACTTAGCCAATGAGAGACTGTCACAAGTCAGCCAATGAAAAGCCACTATACTTTGAACTCTCCATTCCTCCAGTGGATTCTTTGTTTACTACAGCCCTCCCAGCTTCCTTCTCCCCTCTTTGAAAGGGTTCTCCTCTCTTTGCTGGGCAGGGACTCACATGTGGCTCACCATGATTGTAGACCCCAAAAGGAAAATCTTTGTTGATTCCAAATAAACCCACTTTGTACTAGAGAAATAACTGGCAGTCTATTTGTTTGAGGTCAAGATTTTGGTGGCCCGAATGGGGATCGAGAGAAGACCCCCAATGACTCCAAGGCTCGGGAGCAAACAGGTGTGACACCCACTTCAAGCCCATTATCGCTCACTGCTTTTCTCACCAACCCTGGGGTTTGAGGGTAAGTTTTTCTCCCTCTCTCCAAATCCAAGCTTCTGCCCTCTCTGCATTTTGAACCTCTGCAGGTCTTATTTGGGATCTATTTTTAAGACTCTGTCCTTTCTGGTTAAGGCCTTGTTCTATATTCAAGCACTCACCTGGCACTTCAGCCTGATTTTTGAAGTCAGGCTGTTCCAATTCAAACTGTGCTAGCCTTCAGTCCATTCCTTTTGGAATAGGGGCTGTTTCATTGGAACTGTGCCACTTCAGCCTTGGGCCTGATTCCTTTTGAAGTAGGGGCTGGGGCTGTTGTACTGGAACTGTGCTGTTAAGCCTTTGGCCTAACTCCTTGGGGACTGAACTGCTCTAGTGGAACTGTGCTGTTATATCTTTGGCCTGACTCCTTCAGAATTAGGCTGTGTCATTAGAGCTGTGCTGTGCAGCCTTCAGCCCAACTCTTTCAGGACCAGATTGTTCCCTTAGCACTGGCTGGTATTCGGCCTGAAGTCTATTTGAGCTGTTTAGGCTGTTTGAAAATTACTCTCTGCTCAAGAGAAAAACCTCTGAGAGATGGGAACCCAGTTATGTGACTATTTTGAGGGCACTCCCCACATCGGGATTCCAGCCAGTTTTGTTTAAATACCACAATCCTTCCTCAGGCGCATTTCTAACTAAATGGACCTACCTAACCAAAGGTAATTTAGAATATCAAAGCCATTATGGGGAACTTTTGAAATCCCCAAACTTTTCTTAAAACCGAATTGGACAACCACAGCTCAAAAATTTCCAAAACTGAATGAAATGCCTATTTTGATTGGTATTTTGAGGCTTCTAAACATTATCAGAAGCCTAAAATTGCCTTTCTGCAAAATAAGATCTTAAGGTTAACTGAGACAAACAAATGATTAAAGAAAGATAAAGTGGCTTCTGAAGCCTCCAGCTCCTCTTCCCGGGTTCCTTTGTCCCAGGCTCTGCCTCTGGTGCCATCTTCTTCCTTTCCTTCTCTGCCACCTACACCTCTATACCCTCAATTCCCCCATACTAATAAGTCTCTGGTCGAACTTCCCTTTACTCCTGAAACTCTTCCCACCCCCTTTTCCTCTAAACCTATCAGAACCTGATCCTCTAATTAAGTTTTCTGAGGATCCAGAGGCCAAACACTTAATTTCTTATATTCCCTGGACTAAAGTTGAACTGCAAACCACAGTCAAAGATTTTCCCAAAGTAACCAAAAATCCTCACAAATTTGCTGGGGAATTTAATATAGCCATTCAAGTTTATCAACCTTATTGCTCTGACTTATATCTGTTAGTCATATGCTTGTAGGTGAAGGCCAGGCCCAGCACTGGATGAAAACTGCTAATAGGGAAAATCCTGAAGGTCCCTAGAATTACAACTGGGAAACCAGCCCACTCACTGACTTACTGTATTAACAGACTCAGGCAATCACTAGGCAACTTCATCAGGCAATTCCTAGGGCTTTTCCAAAGTCTGTTGATCAAAACAAAATTCAAGCATTCAAACAAACTCTGATGAACCTGTTCATAAGTATTACAACTGACTTCAGATTATTTTTAAAAGAAATTCTGGTCTTCCTTCAGATGTTGATTCCATTCACACAGCTCTTAACTCTATGTTTATTAATGGGCTAAACTGGGACCTTTCCCTTCTAGTAAAAAGGACCAGGATGGAATCCACTCCAGATTTAGTTAATCTGGCAAACCAGCTCTCTCACACTGTGGATGAATCACCTAAAAGGAAGACTGCTATAATTCTTAATCTTCAACTACAGCAAATGAAGGCCCCAAAATGAAACCAAAACCCTCCTAGTTTCTGCTATTACTGTAAAGAGCCAGGATATTGGAAAAGAGATTACTACAAATTTAAGCACTTCAGGTACCTTCAGCTCTCTAACCAGCCTTTCCAACGTCCTCCCAATTCTCAATGGCGGGGCTGCAACGAACTATAGAGGCTCTTCCCAACCCTCCTTCTTAATCGGCTAGGAGAAATATTTCTCCAGATTATGGATGAATCTCTTCCAGTCCTGACATTGGAGCCACACTCTCAGTGCTCAACCCCACTATGACAAAACAGCCCCAGCCTCAGGATACTAAATGAGTTCAAATAGTGAGGATCTCTAATGAACCTCAAAAGGTTCCTGTCTCTGAACCTACTCCCTTTTGTGTAGGCTCTTTGAGAGATAACCCCCTTTCCTCTGTAGTTCCTCTGCCCCATCCATTTATTAGGCTTAGACTTCTTAGAAAAGTACCATGCTGAAATTTCTTTCTCCTAAAAGGGGAAAATAACTCTAGAAGTTGACAGTAGTCATCAAAGCAGCCAGCCAGGTGAATTAAATGACCCTTTGACATCTTATATTTGCTCCATTTCTGATAATACTAGAGCTGATTCTGGAAACACTGATCATTTGTCCCTATTGAATCAGCTACCAACCTTCTTAAGGGCAAAATCTCCAACTGATATTGTCAAAATTCATAGCGCACCTCGCATCAAGATTCAAACAGATCCCTCAAAACCTCTCCCCAGAATTAATCAATACCCTATAAGAAGCTCTTCAAGGTACAAAGCCCATATAGAAGAGTACAAGTCTCAAGGCCTCATTATCCCTTGCACTAGGCACTATTTCCTGTAATACTCTTATTTTTATGGTAAGAAGATCTAAGGGCCGAGGGTAGAGGTTTGTCCAGGACCCCTGAGCAAGAAACAACATTATCCCTCGACACCTTGCTGTTCTTAACCCTCATACATTACTAACATCCACGCCCATGAAAGCAAATTCTTTACTGATGAATTGATGAATGCAGGGCATTCTTTAGTATTCCAGTTGAAGTTAGCCAGCACCTCTTTGCCTTCAATTGGGAAGAAAAAAACAATTCATCTGAACAGTAATGCCTCAGAAATTTATTTCTCACAAATCCTGAAGGCTGATTTGGATGATAAAAAGTTCTCTGGAAGTTCTACTTTGTTGCTATACGTTGAGGATTTACTTCTTTGTTCTTCTTCTCGAGCCTCCTCACTGGAAGGTAACATACACTTGCTAAAGCTTTTAGCCTTAAAGGGACATAAGGTCACCAAGAAAAAACTGCAGTTTCCCAAAACCCAGGTTCAATGTTTAAGGTATCTGGTATCAGAACAAAGGCTACACCTAGATCCAGATAGCCTTCACAGTGTCTTAAGTTCCCCAAAACCCAAAACTAAGCAACCAGCTGTGAGGTTTTCTCAGGCTAGTTGGTTATTACTGAAACTGGATTCCAAATTTCTCTCTTATGGCCAAACTTCTGTGTGTTTTACTGAAGAACAACCACCCTGACCTAATTTTATGGGAAGAACCAGACAACACAGCCTTTTAAAGGCTTAAAGGAGAATTTAGTGAACCCACTTGCCCTTGGGCATCCCATTTATCAGATTCCCCTTTTCCTTTCTGTATAGGGAAATGAACGGAAGGGAACATCCTTGGGGTACGCACCCAAAAACATGGGGACCACCATCGACCAGATAGCATTACAGCCAGCAAATGGGCGCTACGGCACAGGGAAAACCCTCTTGCCTTAGACCCATTACTGGCATTGCCCTTTTGGTTAAGGCCAACAAGAAAATCATTGTAGGATCCCCTTTAAACATTTTTGTACCTCATGCAGTAGAAGCCCTCCTGAATTTTCATCACACTCAACATTTCTGTCAGCCACCTCACCTCCTACGAAGTCCTTGTGTTAACTGCTCCTCACTTATTACATTATAATACACTTCACCTAGCTACTCTTCTCCCCTATGTCACCAAAAAAGTCCCTCACAACTGCTCAATGCTGAGAGATCACCTCCTGACTCTTCGTGACGACCTGTAGTAAATTCCTTTGGGTAAGGTTAACTTCTCATGGTTCACTGATGCTTCTTATTTAAAAGATGACAATGCGAACGTTGTGCTGGGTGTGCTATTTCAACTCCTTTTGATATTGTTGAGGCAACATCTTTACCTATGGCTACCTCAGCCCAACAGGCTGAATTATACGCTCTTACACAGGCCGATATGTTCGGTAAGGGCAAAACTGCCAGTATTTATACTAATAGTAGATATGCTTTCAGAATAGCTCATGATTTTGGAATGTTGTGGAAGCAACATGGCTTCCTTACTTCCAGGAGAAATAAAATTTTAAATGGCCCCTATGTTCAGGAATTATCAGTTGTGATACTTTAACCCACCACTTTAGTTATTGTTAAGATTCCAGGGCATTCTAAACTTGATTCTCTGGAAGCTATGGGAAATCACCTGCTGACATTTCTGCAAAGAATGCTGCCCTTAAAGAAACCAAAAGTAGCCAAACCTCTGTCATAGTCCAAATAAATAGTTCACCAAATGGTAACTTAGAAAAGCTGGCTAGAGAAGCCTAACAATTGGCCTCAAAAAAGGAAAAACAAGGTTGAAAATTAAGCAATCGTTGGTTTGATAAAAAGAGAAAGCACTGGTTCATACCAAATAACGACCAGTCCTACTAGAGACTCTAAAATTCCCACTCCTCACCACTGTACATCCATTCAGCCATTGGTCTACTGACAAAATGATAGCATTTGTGAATCAATATTGGTGGGAAACATTAAGAAGACTGCAAAAAGTGCCTACCTCACTTGTCCCACTTGTCCAAAGTACAACCTAGGGAAGCCTGGCTACTGCTCTCCAACATTTTAAACTGCCTAATAGATCATTCAAGTCTGGCAAATAGATTTCATACAGCTTCCTCCCTCCTGTTGATATAAATATATTTTAGTCATTGTATGTTTTCATACTGGACTGAATGAAGCCTCTGCCTGCAGACAGGTTACTGCCTCTCCTGTGGCTAAAGTTCTTTTGGAAAAGATTGCCCCTACCTGGGGAACTCCTCTCAACCTTCATAATGATCATGGAACCCACTTTACTGATCAAGTACTTCAACAAGTCTGCCCTGTTTGGCTGGTTTTATAACACTTTCACTGAGCTTATCACCCTCAATTCTCTGTTTTAGTTGAATGCACTAATGGCATCATTAAGACTCAACTGGAAAAATTTGTAGCAGCCCTCCAAATACCTTTGCAAAAAGCACTGCCGTTGACCTTTCTAAATCTGGGATCCACCCCTTCTGAAACTCAAACTTTCACCCTTTGAGAGAGTCGCAAGATGCCCAATGCACTTGGCTCATGCTTCTTTTAACTCACATATGGTAAAAGGACAGTTACTCCAATATTACAAAGGCCTAATTGCTTCTATTAAAAATAACCGTTTTTGGATAACTAATAAGAACCTGCCGTATAAAAATAAATAAATAAAAATTTTAAAAAAAATTTTGGTAGAGCAATCTTCTCACAGTGCACTCTCGGGAGGTGAATACCTTAAGTATCACAACTTGCAACCTGGATGTTTCATTTACTGGAAAAGACACCTCCAGAAAGACTCTCTTCAACTTCACTGGAAAGGACCCTATCAGGTACTACTAACCAACCTTTGTGAAGCTGAAATCCAGGGAACAGACTCTTGTATTCACATAACACACCTAAAGAAAGCAGCAAACCAAACTGGATCTGCACATCATCTGGTGACCTGAATGTAAAGATTCCCCAGAATTGAAGCAGACAATATCTGATGAGACAGCTTTTCCAAGATATCTGGACCAGGCCTGCAGAAAGTTTGTCTGCCAAACCTTTGATGATGACACAATATTTCAGATCTTCAGGTCTCCAATGACTATGATCTTGATTAACATACGGACTTTAGATAAAAGTGCCTGAGAGCTCCCCCTCCTACCCCTCCTTATTACTTGGATGTGACCTCAGTAGGTTTCTGTGCACTTTCCCTCCAATGTGGAACACTACACTCAGAAAATTTCCTTCCTTACATTGAGGGACAAAAAGCTGCTAAAACCAGAAAACCTAACTCTTGACCAGTGATGCTTTCAGAGAAGGATCTTGATCAAAAGGGGGAAATGAAAAAATTGATAAGCAAAAACCTCAATTAAAATAGAGTTGGGAGGCCAGAAGGGGGAGCTCTCACACCCAACAGTGATAGCAGAGCCCAAAAGGAAGTAGAAAGACTTCCTCTTCTTGTTGGCAAGAGCTCATCCTATGAGACACTGTCAAAACTCAGCCAATGAAAAGCCACTATATTTTAAACACTCAATTCCTCCAATGGACTCTTTGTTTACTATAGCCCTTCCAACCTCCTTTTCCCCTATTTAAAAGAGTTCACCTCTCCTTACTGGGCAGGGACTCACATGTGGCTCACCACGGTTGCAGAACCCAAATTGCAATTCTTTGTTGATCCTGAATAAACCCATTTTTGCTGGAAAAATAACTGGCAGTCTATTTGTTTTAGGTCAACAGATGAAAACTCAACCTCTAAAGACTCCAGCCTTAAATGTGAATTGCTCAGCCCTGACACAAAGCAGACTCCAGCCCTAAATGTGAATTGCTCAGCCCTGACACAAAGCAGAACAAGAACACAGAACACTGAGGTACAGGATTCAGAACAATTACATTTACATAATGCCCCGAGACCTTATAAGACAGCAGGTCAGCATAGGAAAAACTCCCTGAAGGAAAAGAGTGATGGTTTGCTTAGTTAAAACAAAGAAATCCATTTTGTGAGGGACTAATCAAGTGAAAGGAATAAAAAAAGGGTATTTCCAGGCCATTCAAGTACAAATGTGTGCGCAAGCACACGCACAGAGCAAAGTCAAGGGCAATTCAGAAGAGTGTGAAGTGCATGGATGCCATGAACAGGGGTTCAAACCCTGGATCTGCCAATTACCAGATGTCTGACTTTGGGCAAATTACTCAACCTTCCCAAACGTTCAGATAACTATGAGGATAATATGTACCTCGTGGGAAGGAAGGAAGAAAGGGAGGGCGGAAGGGAGGGAGGGAGGGAGGAAGGAGAGACAGAGGGGTGAGAGAGAGAGAAAGAGAGAGAGAGAAGGGAGGAAGGAAGGAAGGAAGGAAGGAAGGAAGGAAGGAAGAAAGAGACAAAGAGAGAAAGAGAAAGAAAGAGAAAATAAATTATGAAAGAGCAAAGCACAGGGAAGCCCTTAGATGCTGGTAGCTTAGACGCTCACAGCACAGGCTGAGTGTAAGTTTACTTGCAGGTTAGAGATAACAGAATCGACAAAAGGAGACTCAATTAGAATAAGAGTTAAGAAATTTTTGCCTCACTGATTCACCAAACTAATCAAAGAACCCCATTCTAGTGAACTATGAAAAACACATTTGAGTCCTTAACGGTTTTCCTCACATGCTTAGAAAACCCTAATGCATCTACAAATTAAAATTTTCCTTTCACACACTGCAGATGAAAGCAAAGACAAAAATCCTGGACTAAATAACACTGTTTTTTAACTGATCTATAACTCAAAGCAATATGTGTTTCTTCTTGAGAAGTTTATTAAACTCAAGTGGTACCTTTTAAATGTACTGGGGAAAGAGTGGTATCATCAAACCCTTTATGTCAATTGCCTGGGGAAGGAGGCCAGACCCAGATGAAACAGATAAAAGAGTGAGCGTGCTCACATGACATCAAGCTGAACGGGATTTTCAGGATTCACAGGCCTGAAGTGCCTAGCTAGCTTCCTGAGAAGCTGAAATTTGTGCTTTGCCCCTAAAACAGGCATATTTTAGAAAACGGTGGGAGGGGGACATGAAGAAGAGACCACACAAGTCAGACCAAAGGACCGGCAGGGAGAGTGAGTCAGACGAGTACTGGGAAGACCAGGAGGGGCCGGGGGGCGGAGCTAGAGTGCAGGCTGAGAAGGGTGAGTGTCCTCTAGGTCAACATCACTGCATTATGCTCAAGACTGAGCAGAGGAACAGATTGGGGGAGGGACAACTAAGCCCAGCTTGGGCCTCAAGACTTAGCTTTTGCTTCTAGAATGTCCTCCCTTCTTAGAGCAGAGCTTCTCAAACTTTAAGATGCACCCAGTCACCCGGGGATCTTGTCAAAATGTTGATTCTGATTCAGTATGCCTGGGAATCTGAGACTGCATGTCTAACAAGTTTCCAGGTGATGTCAGTGCTGCTGGTCCAAGCATCACACTCTCCAAGGGTTGGGATTCCCACCCGAGACCCTGAGAGCAAAGATCACGGTGTCTTTATCCTTCCAGGACAGTGCTTAGGGCATACAGGACTTCAATATATATATGGGAAGAATGGTTTCCTTGAGAGGACTTAAACTGTAGCAGAAAGGACAGAATAGAATCTAAAACAGAACCAGAAACGGGCTGCATCCTTGCTTATCCACCAACCATGCATGTGAACCTAGGGAGAGTTACTTAACGTGCTCGGCCTTAGCAAAGTCATTTGAAAGCCAGAAGGATGAACCACTTGATCTTTAAGGCCTTCTAGCTCTACAACTCCACCCAAAATATTTTTTTCTGTGTCTTTTTTAAAAAATCATTTTAATGGTGAGGATATATACTAGATATTCCTCCAGCGAGGCACACCTCTGTCATTCTCAGACAGCAGTTTCCAAAAATCCAATTGAGAGAACACAGATTCTGTTGGTCTCGGCAAATAACCATAGCAACTAATACCCCCCAAATAAAATGATGTCTTCACAATGATGTACTAGCTCAATTAGATTAACAGGGTGACGTGTACCATCTCAAAACTTATCATCATAAATTTACAGTGAAAGCCAGACCTTCTTGGAAGAGGTTTATAAGTAAAAGAGAGGCCTTGCCAATAAAACAAAGACGGGACAGGGAGCCAGAAAACCTGAGTTGATGAGAAACTGGAGCAGGGCTGCCCTGCCTATCCTAGATCCACACAGACACAGCCCATCACCCAGATGTGTATCCCGAACTTGGTTGACCAGCCGCAGATCTGAGTGCCATCACTTCTACCAGGGAGTTAGCAAGTAACTGTCCTCTCTCCATGCCTCCTTCATGCATATAATGAAAGGACACCAATACTGCTCCCTCAGAAAAGGCTTCTAAGAGATTTAGCAAAAGAACTGTAAAGCTTTTAAATAAAAAAGAGGATGTTTGCAAAATAGTAAATTAGGGATGGTACAACTCATCCTGGGGTGCAGATCTTCCTGCTCCAAGGTCTTCAGATTGGAGTTGGAATTGGGAAAAGAAAATGCAGCATCTATAAGTTCTATAATTTACCATCTTTACACACCCTCAGGCCTGCCTCTTCCTGGGTCTGTGAAATCACATTCACTCTGAACAAACTCAGGCAAGCAAGAACCTCACTTGAAACGCAGGAAGAGGGAAGCCAAGGCCCATCACCTCCCTATAACCCCCAAACCCTTTCCAGCAAAGGACGAAAAGAAAACAACAGACAAACCAAAAGAATCAGGGCTCAACTTCCATTCAACTGTTATTAACTCAGAAAGTCCAGGGCAGCAAAACCTGGAGCTGAAACACAAAATCAGCTATATCACCGGTGGTTCTCATCAACAGCTATGATAATTTAAGGGTAGTCAAGGCAAGACAAGGCGCGGCGAGTAAAGTGAGGCTTTCCACCAGCCACATAAGCCTAGAAAAGTGGGTAAGGGCTGTGGCTTTGGGAACAAACTCGCAAGGTTCAAAAGCCCACCTCAGCCCCCTACACGGTCTCTGTACTGAGTTTCCACCTGTATGAAATGGAGAAGAAAGGAAAGCTGCCTCTGGGGATTTCTGTGAAGAAAGAAATGATGCTCAGAAGTGCTTAGCACCAGGCCTGGCTAAGCCAGCAGGCAATAAATGATAGGTATTTGTAGTACAGAGTTTTACGCAATAACGTAATCAAATGTCAGGCTGACTTATTTCTGGGTAAAGATGAGAGGACCGCCAAGCCACTCGGCCTCCTTCCACCCACCTTTACGTCCACCACCCGGCTGACCTCCCACCATTCCTATGATCTAAAAAGAATCCACCTAATCCCTGGGCACAGCTCAGACTCTCCTCCTCACTAATACCACGCCACAGCACCAGAAAAGTTCAATTAAAAATGGAAAATCTGTCTGTTGCCCCTGGATTAAATTCATGTTTCCTGAGGGGGAAAAAAGAAAGTACCTAGCAATTCTGAACACAGCCACACCTAATAATGTTCTCGAAAGTTAGTTTCACTTTCTTTTATCCCCTGTTTAATGAGCCACTTCCCTGCTTGCCCCCTTAGGGGAGGCTGTGCCCCCGGACCAAGCAGGGAAGTCCAGGTGGGCACCATTCCACCCTCCTCGCAGGTTCCACAGGAAACCCTATTTCCCCGCTGTACTGCCTCCTTCCCCAACTGTCCCCTCCCCAGCGCCGTCCCCCAGTCCACATAAGAAATCAGGCTCCATCTAGTTCTCAGAGTACCCCCTCACCCCACACCATCACAGAATTTGAGGGACCAAAGAGTAGTGTTTCTCAAAATACAGTAAAGCATCACTTGTGACAGACTCTCCTAGGGAGTCCAGGCCAGCTACCTGGATTCAACTTCTGGGGCCAGGGCCCAGGAATCTGGACTCCCCAGAAGTTTTCATACATGCTGAAGTTTGAAAACTGCTACCACCTGAACCCTCAGAACATCTCATACTCGTACCAATCATGGAACCTCTCCAGATCATGAAGGAGCTCCTCTGCAGAGAGCAAGCTGGAACTTCTGACTTCTGGCAGAAGGTTTACAAATGTTCCCAAAGTGACAGTAGAGGTGGGAGGAGGGAAAACCACACTTCAATTTAAAAACCACAAATTCCGAACCCTGTGCCCTTTCCCAAGAATGTTTTCAATCACATCTCCTACTGTGAAACCCAAACAACCAACTAGGAAAGCCACTCTATTTAGGACTTGATTTGTACAGACCAGGCTCACGGCACTTGGAGCTGAAGAATGGCCCTGACTGCCTAGAAACTGATCCAGAAATCAGGCTTCCCAAAGAAGTGGCAGCTACCTTCAGCGCCTGGGGAGCCAAGTGCTCCTGGACCAGGCCTGGGCTGGGGCTGCCAATACAGGCTCTGCCCAGTTAATCTTCTCTGAGCCTGCTAATAGTAAACCTGACACAGACTGCACTGAATCCAGAATACAGGCCCACAGGGCCCGAGAGATAAGAGTACCTGAGGCGCTTCCGGGGTGTGCAACCTCGTTCAGGGACCCACACTTGGAAGGGCCTGCTTGGTTTAATGCTATCCTGTCATCATCTTGAGATTCTTTAATTTTTATCTTTGAACTTGAGTTTTTTAAGTGAAGTCTGGTGTGATGGTAGAGCATGTATATGAGCTGAGGCAAGAGCTACAACAGGAGTGTCATGCATGTCTGCCAGGGTTCCTTTTGGCCCCATGTGCATAGGGTGTGATGCCCCTTGAATAAAGGACTTTGGTGGACCCACAATGTGTGGGAATTGAGCCAGACTAAGAGCGAGCACAAGGTAAGTGTGTGATGTCCACAAATGAATAAGTGGGAACACCGACAGCCCTGAGAAGCTACGCTTTCCTTTCAAACCAGAACTCACGAAATGCAAAAAGGTGGCAAGAGCATCCTAAGAAACATGAATGACTGAGGAACCCTGCCATGGCCTTCCTTACTCACAGTATTTCCCTGGATAAGTGAACTATTATACTGTCCATGACAGGGCAGTCATAGTCAGTATAATAGGGCAGAGAAGGATGTAGCAACACAGTCCCATTTCCTTTCAGTCCTTGTTTATTCATCAGTAAGCCAAAGGGAGAACGTGTTGGTAGAATGTGCAAGTATCAGGAAGTGAAATAAAAACAGCTCTGTTAGGGCACTTTTCACAGAAATAAAACAATCCTAAAGTTTGTATGGAACAAAGAAGACCCGAAATAGCCAAAGCAATCTTTAGAAAGAACAAAGATGGAGGCATCATGCTCCCTGGTTTCAAACTATATTACAAAGCTATAGTAATCAAAACAATGTGGTATTGAAATTTAAAAGACACTCAGATCACTGAAACAGAATAGAGAGCCTAGAAATAAACCACAATATACAGTCAATAAATCTACTAGAAATGAGCTAAGAATATACAATGGGGAAAGGATAGCTTCTTCAGTAAATGGTGCTGGGAAAACTGGACAGCCACATGCAAAAGAATGAAACTGGACCATATGCAAAAATTAACTCAAAATGGATTGAAGACTTGACTATAAGACCCCACACCATAAAACTCCTAGAACAAATCATACATGGCAAACCTCATGACATCAGTCTTGGAGGTGATTTTTTGAATTTGACACCAGAAGTAAAGGCAATAAAAGTAAAAATAAACAAGTGGGACTACATCAAACTAAAAAGCTTCTGCACAGCAAAGGAAACCATCAACAAAATGAAATGGCAACCTACTGAATGGGAGAAAATATCTGCAAATCATATATCCGATGAGGGGCTAATATCCAAAATATATAAAGAATGCATACAACTCAACAGCAAAAATCCAAACAGTCTAATTTAAAAATGGGCAGAGGATCTGAATAGACAATTTTCCAAAGACAAACAGATAGCCAACAGGTACATAAAAAGAAGCTCAACATCACTGACCATCAGGGAAATGCAAATCAAAACCACAATACGATATTATCTCACATCTGTTAAAACAGCTGTTTATCAAAACGACAAGAAACAAGTTTTGGCAAGGATATGGAGAAAAAGGAGTACTTGTGCATTATTGGTGGGAATGTAAACTGGTGCAGCCGCTATGCAAACGGTATGAAGGGTCCTCAAAAATTTAAAAACAGAACTACCAAATGATCCAGCAATTCCCCTTCTGGATATGTATCTTAAGAAAACAAAAACACTACAGATAATCTCTGATTTACAATGGTTCAACTTACAAATGGTGCAAAAGCAAAACACTCTCAGTGGGAAACGTACTTCAAATTTTGATTTTTTTTCAGGCTAGCAGTATGCAATATGAGACTCTCTCATGATGCTGGGCAGTAGCAGGAAGCCACAGCTCCCAGTCAGCCACACAAGAGTAAACAACTGATACACTGACAACAATTCTGTTTTTCACTTTCAGTACAATATTCAATAAATTACATGAAATATTCAACACTTACAAAATAGGCTTTGCATGAGATAATTTTGCCCAACTGTAGGCTAATGTAAGTGTTCTGAGCATACTTAAGGTAGGCTAGGCTAAGCTATGATATTCAGTAGGTAAGATGTATTAAATGCATTTTTTACTTACATTTTCAACTTACAATGGGTTTATCAGGACATAACCCCATCATAAGTCAAGGAATATCTGCAATGCAAAAAGATATATGAACCCCATGTTCTATGCAGCATTATTTACAATACCCTAGACATGGAAACAACCTACGTGTCCATTAATGGATAAATAAAGAAAATGTGATGTGGGTGTGTGGGTGTGTGTGGGTGTGTGGGCGCGCATGCTAGAATATTATTCATCCATAAGAAAGAATGGAATCTTGCTATTTGTGGCAACCTGGATGGACCTTGAGAACATTATGCTAAGTGAAATAAGTCACAGAAAGACAAACGATGTGGGATTTCACTTATATGTGGAATCTTAGGGGAAAAAAAAAAACAACACTACCTCATAGATACAGAAAACAGACTGGTGGTTACCAGAGGCAGGGGGTGGCAGATGAGCAAAATGGGTAAAGGTGGTCAAAACGCACAAACTTCTCATTATAAAATAAAGGCATGGGGATGTAACGTACAACATGGTTACTATACTTAAATATACTGCATTGCTTACTTGAATTTCGTTTTTAAGAGAGTACATCTTAAAAGTTCTCAACACAAGGGAAAAGAAAACTTGTAACTACATATGGTGACAGATTTTAACTAGATTTATTGTGATGATCATTTTGCAATATATACAACTATTGAATCATTACAATGTACACTTGAAACTAATATAATGTCATATGCCAATTATATCTCAATAGAAAAACTATTTACAATAAAAAACCAGTTGAGTCATTTTGTGCAGTGTTCTGGTCAGAGCAAAATTAATATGCATATAAGCTACGCAATATGAATTGTATAATTTCAGTGGTTCTACATACAAGTCAGCTGATCTCACATTTACATTTAAAACTGGCATTGTACAATATCAAGATGAACAGTAAAATTCATACTAATAGTTTAAATTTTCCATTGTTCTTTCTTTACAATAGCATTAAATAACAAATTAAAAAACAAACAAACACACACTATAAGAGAGACCATAAAAGAGAAGGCCTTACATTTTAATACCTTTACCAGCACTCATTCGGGGTTTACAAACAAGGGGCCCCACAGATGAGGCAGCCAGCCCTGGGCACAGGCATGCCCGAGACTGCTTTCCCACCTGCAGTAACTTTCTCCTTTCCTCCAGCTGGCACCCTGAGGAAGAGCTCCACTGCTGCGGCATCACGGGGCCCAGGCCAGCACATCTCTGGCCTGCACTCCTCACTGGTCTGCCCACCCCCTCCCGCTCCCCTCCAGACCATGTGTCACTCAGCTGCCCAGGATGACCTTTTCAAAAAGCAGATCTGATCTTGTCACGGCCCCTTCCAAATGCTTCCCAACTGTAACTCTTCCCTTTCATCTCAAAATAACTACAAATCGGACTAGAGTTTGTGGGTGGGGGAAACTCGCCTCAAGGGGACATGCCACTGGCCTCGCCCTCTCTCAGACCTCTGGCCGGCTCAGATCCTCTAATGTGCCAGGACCCCTCCAGCCACAAAGCCCAGCACATTCCCTCTGCCCACAGCACTCCCCCAACCCTCTCCACCTTGTTGCTGTCACCCTTCAGATTCCGCTCAGAGGGTCACTTCCCCGGGGAAGTGGCCTCCTCTCATCCCCCACCCACTCTCAATGGTAAGTTCTCCCGCCTCCTAGAACTTCCCTTCCCACCCCTTTACACGGTAGGTAATTTCCTTTGATTTTCGTGGCTGTTTAATGTGTACCACCAATGACATAAGAAACACCAAGCAGGCAGTAGCCAATGTGTTTTGTTCATAAAAGGACAGTTATCGGGCTTCCCTGTGGCGCAGTGGTTGAGAGTCCGCCTGCCGATGCGGGGGACACGGGTTCGTGCCCCGGTCCGGGAAGATCCCACATGCCATGGAGCAGCTGGGCCCGTGAGCCATGGCCGCTGAGCCTGCGCATCCAGAGCCTGTTGCTCCGCAACGGGAGAGGCCACAACAGTAAGAGGCCCGCGTACCGCAAAAAAAAAAAAAAAAAAAAA
The DNA here is from genome assembly GCF_011762595.2 of Tursiops truncatus. NCBI lineage: Eukaryota > Metazoa > Chordata > Mammalia > Artiodactyla > Delphinidae > Tursiops > Tursiops truncatus. The sequence continues at coordinate 119,007,426 of NC_047036.1, read as the reverse complement.
AAAACAGGACAGTTATCACAATCCTAGTATGTAGTAAGCCCCCAATAACTTTTTTAAATAAATTAATTCAAGTGACTCTTTTTAAGAGTTGAGTCAGGAGAGTGACAAACTCTGCAACCCTCTTTTTACATAAAGGGAAAGCTGGATCACTGAAACGAAGACCAGCCATCCCTTTATTCACTCCATTACACTCACGAAATCAAACAATGGGAATCCATTTCCTAGGTTTAGCCTTGAAGCCACAAGACACACTTTCTTCCTCATCCAACAGAATGCCTACAATGTTTTCAAGGTACCACTATTTCTATCTTAAAATCACTTTGCCTATAGGAAAAGAATTTGCATTTGTATACCTAGACAGCATATCTAGGTATATCAGAACTTTAAATACATAATCTGGTGACAAATTACGTCTTGCAAATGCAGAAACCATCCTTTCTAATACACCAGGTACCACTTGAGGGAAAACACACACACACAGAAACATACCTGTGGGGGCAATGTTTCTTGATTTGGCTTTGGAAGGTCACCTGACCCAGATCGCCCCAGACTTTTTTTTCCCCCCCCCCCCCGGTACGCGGGCTTCTCACTGCTATGGCCTCTCCCGTTGTGGAGCACAGGCTCCGGACGCGCAGGCCCAGCGGCCATGGCTCACGGGCCCAGCCGCTCCACAGCATGTGGGATCCCCCCAGACCGGGTCACGAACCCGCATCCCCTGCATCGGCAGGCAGACTCTCAACCACTGTGCCACCAGGGAAGCCCCGCCCCAGACTTTTTGAATCAGAAGTTCTGGGAATCAAATCTGGAAGTCAGATCTGAAAATCAAACTTCCAGATTGGCAATAAAATTTGGAAATCAGAGTAACTTTAAGAACCGCTGTTATAGGAAGACATTGTTGAGTCATTTGTTTAAATGCAAGGGGACTGGAGGAAACTACTGACACTGAACCTGAGAAAGCAGGGACACAAGAAAGAAAAGGAAAGCGATGCCCCGTCCTGGACCCGGAAAGTCCCTGGCAACAAGCCTCCAAGAAAGAAGCAGGAAACTGTTCCCAGAGAAGAAAAGGAGCCTGGAAAAACCCTCGGTCATTGTCGGCTAGGGTTGTTAATTATTCTGGCCAGTTTATTCTTATGGACACTTCCTCCTCTTTCAAGGTGCTCCGGGGACAGCCAGTAAGGAACCCTGACATCTGTCCCCCTCGCTGCAGGAAGGACAGGGTGAACATGAGCCGGGGAATGCACAAGCAGGGCCACGTCTTGCGGTCTCACAGCTTCCTTTAGGCTGAGGAGGGTCCTATAGCCAGGAGCCCTCCCGAGAGACTGGAATTCCAGCCACTGCTGGTCCACCCTCCCCACCACCTGTCTCCTGCTTCTTTGTCAACCCAGAAGCCCTGAGGAATGAGGTCCACAGGAAGCCTCTCAGCACACCTCCACCAACTTCAATATCCCCTCCTGCAGTGGGCTGAATAATGTCCCCCAAGTTCATGCTCACCCAGAACCTCAGAATGTGACTTTACCTGGAAACAGAGTCTTTGCAGATGTAATTAGCTAAGATAAGGTCATACTGGATTAGAATGGGACCTAAATCCAAGGACTGGTGTCCTCATAAGCAGAGGAGAGGACACAGAAACACTGGGAAGGAGGGGGCCGAGATTGGAGTGATGTAGTTACAAGCCAAGCAGCACCAAGGATTGCCAGGAGCCACTGAAGCTAGGAAGAGGCAAGAAAAGATCCTTACACAGAGCCTTCAGAGGGAGCACAGTCCTGTCAACACCCTGATTTCAGACTTCTAGCCTCCAGAACCATGAGAGAATAAATTTCTGTTGTTCTGGGCCACCCAGTTTGTGGTAATTTGTTATGGCAGCCCCAGGATGCTAATACACCTCCTTTCTTAGGAAGCCTAAGCCTTTAAGTCACATTGTGGCCAAAATCTAGGGCTTCTGCAACAACACAAAAAGGAATGCTTGGGGGCTTCCCTGGTGGCGCAGTGGTTGAGAGTCTGCCTGTCGATGCAGGGGACACGGGTTCGTGCCCCGGTCCGGGAAGATCCCGGATGCTGCGGAGCGGCTGGGCCCGTGAACCATGGCCGCTGAGCCTGCGTGTCCGGAGTCTGTGCTCCGCAACGGGAGAGGCCGCAACAGTGAGAGGCCCGTGTACCGCAAAGAAAACAAAACAAAACAAAAAAAATGTCAGCAAGTGCATGAGCCAATGCACAAACAGCAAAGTCAATGGCATGCATGTCCAGCCCTCGTTCTTCATTACTCAGCCCAGAAATGGGATGGGTGTCAGTAATTCTGCCTCTGTGTGACTTCTCACAGCTGTGATTATACTCCTGTTACAGTGTGTCCCACACTATACAGATCACTCATTTATCCTGTTATTCATTCAAAAAATTATGTCGTGAGCATCTATGTGCCTGATACACTAGTCTGGAGAGACAAATGTAAGCAAAAAGCAGACACAGCCTGTGACTTTATAGCATTATAAATGGTGATGATGAGGTGTCAGTCAGTCATTAATAACCTCACATCAAAGCTGAAAAACAATAAACCAATCTTGTTCATGAGCCTGTTGCCTCTGGTAAATTATTTCCTACTCTGGGTTCCCAAGGCCTAGAACAGCACCTGGCACATAACAGGCAATCAATAATTCTGAATGGCTGGAGGAAGAATAGGTTGAGAATGGGTAGATGGATGGAAGGAGGGGTGGGGACAGTGCCTGGGATGTAACAGGCAGTCAGTAATAGGATAGATGGATACACAGAGGGATGGATGGACAGATTAGTGTATGGATAAGCCTCATACATAGCAGGCATTCAATAATGATGGACAGACGGAAGGATGGATGGATGGATATCCAGGGAGCAAAGCACCTGGGATGAAACCTGTACAAAATACAACCTCATCGTGCAAAAAAGTTCCAGAACCTTCTTAAGTGGTACCTCTGGAACCACCTCATTTCATGCCAAACCAACCAGCTGCCTCCTAGCATCTGAAAGAAATAATAATTCTAAATGAATCTGGTATCCACCTCTTCTGTAAATATTTAGTAGAAAATCAGCTTCACCAGCACAAATATGTTCTCTCTTGCTTCCCACCCCTCCCCTTTCTTTCTGTAATCGGGATTTTAAAAGCCTGTTTGGGGCCTCCCTGGTGGCGCAGTGGTTAAGAGTCCGCCTGCCGATGCAGGGGACTCGGGTTCGTGCCCCGGTCCGGGAAGATCCCACATGCCGCAGAGCGGCTGGGTCTGTGCCATGGCCGCTGAGCCTGCACGTCTGGAGCCTGTGCTCCGCAACGGGAGAGGCCACAACAGTGAGAGGCCCGCGTACCACAAAAAAAAAAAAAAAAGCCTGTTTGGTTCATTCTTCTCCACCACGGTAAGTATTTACTGCTCTAAAATGTTGACTCTTGCCAAAATGCACCACAGACCACTTACCTGGTTGCGTCATTCTTAATTATTATTTTTGTGATTCTTTACCTAAGAGAGACTTTTCTCTGAGGGCATCAGAGCTGGCTCTGAAAATTTACTACCATTTACACCTGGGGGCGGCGGGGGGGCTGTGGGACGGCAGGTAGAAATACCACAAGCTGGAGAGAAAAAGGATAGGGTGGGAGGGGTCCCTCTGACAGCATGTCCGGTTAAAGCCCCCTTCTATGGCAGCCTGTAGTAGAGAAACTGTTTGTAGTAAGACAAACAAACAAACAAAACACAACAGAGCTCCAACATAAATGTTTACCCTTGCATTGAACAGCTGAGTCCCAGAACAACAAAGGAGATCCCCACACACCTCATCTTTGGGTCTGGCTTGTATCAGGTTAGATTCCCTGCACTTCCAGGCTCTCCTTGGTCTCCCATCAGTAATGAAGTTCAAGTCATTCAGACCCAAGGAGGCCTTTCTTCCCTTTGATTTCCCTCTGCTGAAGGTAAGAAGAACTTTTGAGTCTCAGAACAACTGTTTCCTTTGCTCCCAATTCAGGCCCAACAGGAACATGTATCTTCGGAGCAACAGTTCATTCACTCATGCTTTACCTCTCCACTAAGTGCCTCCCATGTGCCAGGGACCGTTGGAGGCAATGAGAATAAAACACTGAACAAAACTGATAATAGTCCTTGTGCTCCCCAAGCTGCAACCCGGTGGGGATAGACACTCAACAGACACACACACACAGACACACACACACACACACACACACATCATCTAAAAGTTCACTGGCAAGAATATAAAAATGCGGATGGCAGCTGGGAAGGAATGATGTAAAGAGGAGAAAAGCAGACTCCCCCTCCCTCCCCATGAGGCAGAGGGGGAAGTGGCTGATCAGCTACCCAGAAACAAAAGACTTTTGAGACAGGCATTAAGAATTCCTCTAACCTTGTGGTGATGGCTTCACAGGTGTACACAGATGTCAGAATTTATCAAATTGTACAATTTAACATGTGCAGTTTTCTGTATGCCAATTAAGTTGTTTAAGAGAAAGAAAAAAAAGAATTTCCGCCCCTCCTCCCAAATTGGCTACCTACCTCTCATGATCTCCAGGATGATGAAGGTTCCTGTAGCTACAAACTAATAAAAATGACTTAGCTACCCCAAACATCCCACCCAGCCATATTCCTGTTCTTGATCTGCTCACAGCTTCATTCATTCATTCCACAAGGATTTATTAAACACCTACTACAGGTCAGATACTGTCCCCTGTGTTCTCCATTATACGACGAACAAACGCATATATAACCCAGCTCTCCTGGAGCCTGTAGCTTCCTACAAATGCACACCCAAGCAGAATGCTGTCTACATACTGAGAAGGACTTGCAAGATTCTCAGAACACGGAGTTAAGGCTACTCTGAAGAATTTTCACCATCATGAAAGACAACAACTTATTGTAAGCTTACTATGTGCCCAGCCCCTAAGTGCTTTAAAGGTATTACGTCATTTAATTCTCCCCCAATCCCTTTAAGATAAGTATTATTGTTTAAATCCATTTTACAAATGGGAAAATTGCCAGTTAAGTGGCAGAACCAAGATATAAACCCAGAGCCAGGCTCTAGATCCCACAATTTTAAAATCTAAGCTATAGCGTGAAAGGATAAGTTGCCCATCAACTGCCCCAGAAAGCCACTTTATAGTCTAAGCTATTCTTCCAGTCCAAATTTTGCTAAGCAGATTCTCTGACACTCCCCCATTAGTACTTCCACCACCTCTGGAGCTTGACAAAGGCAATTTTGAGAAGTGAGGGAGGTCACAGGTTTCAGAGCAGCAAGACTCTTCGAGAGAGAGATTGACTCTGACATCTCTCTGTGCCAAAAGAAGGGCTCAATGGTGCATGGAAAGACAACAGTTCGATTCCCTGGCTACAGGCAGAGTGATACCCAAGGCTTTCTGGCTGGTAAACATTTCTGTTGTTGGTCTTTTAAGACAGAAGTAAGGGACTTCCCTGGTTGGCACAGTGGATAAAACTCCACTTTCCCAAGGCGGCGGGGGCGGGGGGGGGTTCGATCCCTAGTCAGGGAACTAGATCCCACATGCATGCCACAACTAAGACCTGGTGCAACCAAATAAATAAGTAAATATCAAAAAAAAAAAAAAAGGCACAGGTAAGACACAAACTTACTGGGAGAGATCATAGCTATAACGATGACAGAGTCCAGAGGAACACAGAACACAGACCTCCACTGGATCAAAGACACTTTCCATCAGCCCTCACCCACGGGCTCAACCAGATCATGTAAAATCCATCCAACTGCTGGCAGTACACATGCAGCCAGGAGCCAAAAATGCATCAACATGTGAGAATGCATGTGTGAAATGATAAAAACCCCTGTGATGACAAGTCATAGGCATCTGTATTAATAGCACAGCTCCTATCATTAGAGTCATTCAGGGAAAAATGAGATAAATCTGCTCTAAGACAGCCTCCATGAAGAAACCAGACTCTCTGAATGTCGTGAGAGATATAAGGATGGCTTTAAGAATCCAGATCCTGCCACACTTTCTTTTCTAAGAAGGCCTTTTACCTTGGCCAGCAGACACATTGATCAAGAGGAGTCCGGCAATGAGTGTGCAAAGGGCTGGTCCCATGTCTCCAAAAGACAATGGGGTCCCCTCGACAATACCCACTAACATCTGTGAACATCCCACAATGCCTCAAAGGCTACGTGTCTCCCATCTGAGACCCGCCCCTTCCAAACTACCTCCTGCTGCTCTGAGCCCCTACCTGGTAAAGGGTCCTCTAACATTTAGCCCTACTGCTTACCTCACTCACAAGACCCTTTTGTTTCTCATTAATATTTCTCAACCCAGCATTACCTGCCTCTGTACAGAAAACCTGCAGAACCCTCTAGAACAAGTGCTTATCCTAACTTTAGGAAAATATGCCACTAGAAATGGAGGAGAGTCTAATGATGTATTGTGGGGGGGAAAGGAGGACGCACTGAGCACTACAGTAACAGAGCAAGTGTCCAGAGAGGGAGGAGGATTGCAAGAAAGAGGGAGAGCTTTAAGAGCACCAGTAGGTTTTCCCTGGAAAGGAGGGTGACCACCTTCTCTACTGATTAACTGTGTCTCCAACCACAGAGCATATGCTATTCAGAAACCACATGGCGGTAATATTTGAAAACGAACACACGTTCCTTCCTGAGCACCATTCATCTTTCTGGAAGACAAGCCAACACAAACATGAGTGCTTTGGGAGGGAAGAGAAAAGATGCGGCTGCAGCTGCTTCACCTGCTCTGAAGCCTTGTGATTTCTGGTCATTGTGTTTGTAGTTGGTTTTGTTCTTGTTTTGTATGAGAACCTGTCTCGCTCAAGGATGAGGAAACAACAGAGTGGAGAGAGTCCACTCCTACTCACCATGAAAACCTACTTGAATTGCTTCCACTAAGATGAAAGTTATCCTGTCTTCTTAATGGTTTCAATCTTTCATAACATTATTTAAAACTGCAGATCTTCATTCCCATCCTTTGCTTCCCTTTAAAGTGTTGTTTGTGGTTCAGAGAAGATGGTGATAAAACCTTTTTTAAAAAATTATTTCTTTCTTTCTTTGGTTGCGTGGGGTCTTAGTTGCAGAAGGCGGGCTCCTTAGTTGTGGCTCCAGGGCTCCTTAGTTGCAGCTCCAGGGCTCCTTAGTTGCAGCTCCAGGGCTCCTTAGTTGTGGCATGTGTGTGGGATATAGCTCCTTGACCAGGGATGGAACCCAGGCCCCCTGCATTGGGAGCACAGAGTCCTATCCACTACACCACCAGGGAAGTTCCGATAAAACCATTCTTTTTAAATCAAGTTGGAGCTGGGAATGGAGTCAGCATGGAAGGGATAAATATCACAGCAGAGACAGTCAGTAAAAGATAATCTGGAGCATTACCTCCAGTTTAAAATCACTTTAGTGCAAAGATAACTAACTGCTCCTGGGATCCATAACACACCAATATTTATCCTCTGACAGTTACTTCTTGATAAGGTCAAGAAACCAAACAGGAGGAAAGGAAGGACTGCTTGGCCCAGAGATCAGAAATCCACTGGTTAATTCCCACAAGCCATGGCTGGACCACATAGAGTGAGGGAGCAGATCCCTGTTTTAAAGAGCTTCCAATCTTGCTCTTGGAAAACCCAATGATAAAAACTTCCCGAAGAATCATATGTTAGGGCACAGGTGTTCAAAACTAAAGTAACAACCCTCCAGAAAGTAGGCATAGAGGGAACTTATCTCAGCATAATAAAGGCCACATATGACAAACCCAGAGCCAACATAGTTCTCAATGGTGAAACCATTTCCAATAAGATCAGGAACAAGACAAGGTTGACCACTCTCACCACTACTATTCAACATAGTTGTGGAAGTTTTAGCCACAGCAATCAGAGAAGAAAAAAAATAAAAGGAATTCAAATTGGAAAAGAAGAAGTAAAGCTGTCATGATACTATACATAGAGAATCCTAAAGATGCTACCAGAAAACTACTAGAGCTAATCAATGAATCTGGTAAAGTAGCAGGATACAAAATTAATGCACAGAAATATCCAGCATCCCTATACACTAATGATGAAAAATCTGAAAGAGAAATTAAGGAAACACTCCCATTTACCACTGCAACAAAAATAATAAAATCCCTAGAAATAAACCTACCTAAGGAGACAAAAGACCTGTATGCAAAAAACTACAAGACACTGACGGAAGAAATTAAAGATGATACAAACAGATGGAGAGATATACCATGTTCTTGGATTGGAAGAATCAACATTGTGAAAATGACTCTACTACCCAAAGCAATCTACAGATTCAATGCAATCCCTATGAAATAACCACTGACATTTTTCACGGAACTAGAACAAAAAACTGCACAATTTGTATGGAAACACAAAAGACCCCGAATAGCCAAAGCAATCTTGAGAAAGAAAAACGGAACTGGAGGAATCAGGCTCCCAGACTTCAGGCTATACTACAAAGCTACAGTAATCAAGACAGTATGGTACTGGCACAAAAACAGAAATATAGATCAATGGGACAGGACAGAAAGCCCAGAGATAAACCCACGCACATATGGTCACCTTATTTTTGATAAAGGAGGCAAGAATATACAATGGAGAAAAGACAGCCTCTTCAATAAGTGGTGCTGGGAAAACTGGACAGCTACAAGTAAAAGAATGAAATTAGAACACTCCCTAACACCATACACAAAAATAAACTCAAAATGGATTAAAGACCTAAATGTAAGGTCAGACACTATAAAACTCTTAGAGGAAAACACAGGCAGAACACTCTATGACATAAATCACAACAAGATCCTTTTTGACCCACCTCCTAGAGAAAGGGAAATAAAAACAAAAATAAACAAATGGGACCTAATGAAACTTAAAAGCTTTTGCACAGTAAAGGAAATCATAAACAAGACAAAAAGACAACCCTCAGAATGGCAGAAAATATTTGCACATGAAGCAACTGACAAAGGATTAATCTGCAAAATTTACAAGCAGCTCCTGCAAGCTCAATATCAAAAAAACAAACAACCCAATCCAAAATGGGCAGAAGACCTAAAGAGACATTTCTCCAAAGAAGATATACAGATTGCCAGCAAACACATGAAAGGATGGTCAACATCACTAATCACTAGAGAAATGCAAATCAAAACTACAATGAGGTATCACCTCACACTGGTCAGAATGGCCATCATCAAAAAATCTACAAACAGGGCTTCCCTGGTGGCGCAGTAGTTGACAGTCCGCCTGCCGATGCAGGGGACGTGGGTTCGTGCCCCGGTCCGGGAGGATCCCGCACACCGCGGAGCAGCTGGGCCCGTGAGCCATGGCCACTGAGCCTGTGCGTCCGGAGCCTGTGCTCCGTGACGGGAGAGGTCACAGCAGTGAGAGGCCCGTGTACTGCACAAAAAAAAAAAAAAACTACAAACAATAAATGCTGGAGAGGGTGTGGAGAAGAGGGAACCCTCTTGCACTGTTGGGAATGTAAATTGATACAGCCACTATGGAGAACAGTATGGAGGTTTCTTAAAAAACTAAAAATAGAACTACCATACGATCCAGCAATCCCACTACTGGGCATACACCCTGAGAAAACCATAATTCAAAAAGAGTCATGCAGGGCTTCCCTGGTGGCGCAGTGGTTGGGAGTCCGCCTGCCGATGCAGGGGACACGGGTTCGTGCCCCAGTCCGGGAGGATCCCACATGCTGCGGAGCAGCTGGGCCCGTGAGCCATGGCCACTGAGCCTGCACGTCCAGAGCCTGTGCTCCGCAACGGGAGAGGCCACAACAGTGAGAGGCCCGCGTACTGCACACAAAAAAAAAAAAAAAAAAAAAAAAAAGAGTCATGTACCACAATGTTCATTGCAGCTCTATTTACAATAGCCAGGACATGGAAGCAACCTAAGTGTCCACCGACAGATGAATGGATAAAGAAGATGTGGCACATATATACAATGGAATATTACTCAGCCATAAAAAAGAAACAAAATTGAGTCATTTGTAGTGAGGTGGATGGACCTAGTCTGTCATACAGAGTGAAGAAAGTCAGAAAGAGAAAAACAAATACCATATGCTAACACATATATATGGAATCTTAGGGAAAAAAATGGTTATGAAGAACCTAGGCGTAGGACAGGAATAAAGACACAGAAGTAGAGAAGGGACTTGAGGACACGGGGAGGGGGAAGGGTAAGCTTGGATGAAGTGAGAGGGTGGCATGGAGTTATATACACTACCAAATGTAAAATAGATAGCTAGTGGGAAGCAGCCGCATAGCACAGGGAGATCAGCTCAGTGCTTTGTGACTGCCTGGAGGGGTGGGATAGGGAGGGTGGGAGGGAGGGAGATGCAAGAGGGAGTAGATATGGGGATATATGTATAGCTGATTCACTTTGTTATACAGCAGAAACTAACACACCATTGTAAAGCAGTTATATACCAATGAAGATGTTAAAAAAACAAAAAAACTAAAGTACTTCTTTGCCTTGCAAAGAAATCACTGTAGGCAAGATTCTTTCACGAAGTGCTCACCTAGGTAGCAACCATACCACATACACAACAGAGCTTTCTCTAACCCCATGTTACATGAAGCGAGAAGCATTCACCTTGGCTGATGAGCTAAGGCTTGAGAACTACCTACGGTGAGAACTTGACCACAAAAAATAAGGAAAAACTGGAAGAGAGTAAAGGAGGGAAACATGATTGGGAAAACCACAGGGCCACTCACGACATTTACTTCAAACAAGTTTTTACTTGGCTCAAGGTCCCATGGTCTCAAATTTAAATGACCCCAGGAAGAAAGGTGGCCACCCAGTCCTGTAATGTTCTATCACCATCAGAATGCTGACGAAAAGCTCAGGGAGTATCTGTTCACAGTCCAGGCAAAATCAAAACTAGTGTCTAGAGTGACTTACAGTTTATAAGTAAGGCGGCTGAGAGTGCTGGCGTTCTACAGCAGAAATAAACAGTCCCAGGTCGCACTGTGGGCAGAAATCAACTTTTCCAACTGAAGTTCAAAATTCCTTTCTCCCAAGCCACTCCCCTTCACCAACTAAAACTCCACCCCCTCCAGACACTGCCATTCTGCTGGGCTGAACAACTCTATATGGAGCCCCTCCCAGGTGCAGGCACTATTTTAGGTCAGAACAAACCCAGCCCAGGCGCCACCCTCCTGGGGCTTACACAGCCCTGCTCTCTTCTGAATCAGAGGGATCCCAGGGTCCCCAAACACACACACCACCCAACCCTCCTGGCTGAGCATTTGTCCTTGCTGTTCCCTCCACCAACAATGTTTAGCTTCCCCGTTTCCTCTCATTCAGATGGACCAATCCGTCCAATACCATCTCCTCCATGAAGTCCACCCCACTGCCACACCAGCCCGACTGCAGCTTCTCCCCTCCACCCACACAAAGCAGGCGTCACTCCCCTCCCTTGAACTTCTTCATGTCACTCTACTTGTGCATGTAATGGCAATTAATATGTTACTGTCCATTGCAGTATTCACTGTGACCTGGGCTTGGGCTGGGCTGGGACAGCCTCCCCAGGGCTCAGTTTCTGTATCTTTAAAACAAGGAGATAAGAATACCTAAAAATAATAAAAGGAAAAGTAGACACCTTTTAGGGAGTTCTTACCATGTACCAGAGAAATGTGAAATTTACAAACATTACCTCATTTGATCCTCAGAATGCTATGAGGCATGCACTGTCATCCTCCTTTCATAGATGAGAAAACAGAAGATCAGAAACGCTGAGTGATTTGCCCAAGTCCACAGACGGCAAGCAGCAGAGCAGAGGTTCCCACTCTGGCAGCCCTCCACCCGGGCCCTCTCTTAAATCACTAGGCTCTACTGCCCTTCTTTTCTTCAGTTTCCTACCTACCTCACAGGGCTGTTCTGAGATAATACAGGAAAAGGCCTTAGCACACTGACTGGTTCTGGGTCTTTCTGTTCCCAGAAAGGTAGCATCCTTTAAGGGAGAGCTATTGGCACATGTGTGTGCTTTAATCATACTAATCAACAGATAATGGATGAATGAATAAATGAATGCATGAAATGAAAAGAATGAAGGGCATCAGCTGAACTACCAAAATAAGAGAAGGAAGCATCTTACAAGTGCTTACTTAACATTCTATATATAGACCCGCACAGGGCAGCACAAAATGTAGCCTCTTTCCGATGCATTGTTATAAGGGGCAACGGTGTGAGAGGTGACAGCAGCGGGGTGAGCAGGAAAGACACAGCACCTCCCAGGAGCAGCAGGCCCAGTTCTGCAGCCCTCCCTAAGATGAAATCCCCACTGGAGGGAAATCCCATCCGAATCCTCTTTGTCAGGGCAGAGAAGGTCAACAAGACTAATCCTCCAGGGGACCTGGAATTCTGGTTCACCTGTGCCACACCAAAGGACAGCCTCCCGGGAGCAAGACACGTGCCTCAGGGTGGCACACCCCACCCTCCTCCTGCTCTGAGCTGACTCATCCTCGCCTCACACACGCATGCACCTCAGCTCCCACCTGAGTGCAGCCACTATCCCAGCATGTGACCTTGGGCGGGGCATGGGCCTATCCAAGCCTCATTCTTCTCATCTGGAAAATCCAGATAATCCCAGAGCTACCCTCAGAGTGCTGATGGGAGGAGTGGACAGATACTCCACGGAGCCATTGCCTGGCACGTAAGGAGCACTTGGTGTCTGCCAGCTATAAACGTACGCAGACAATGGGGACACAGAGGGACCCCAACATCGCCCTGCACTGCCCTTGCTTCCAGGAATGGCAGCTTGGCCCCGTGCACTCCAAGCAACCAGTGCATGGTTCTTTACAGGAATTATGTGGCCAATCTCAGTGTGGCACACGAACTATACCTCTTTGACAATAACAAGAACTGCAGCTGGTCTTACAGAGGGGGAAAGACCAGTGGGTGGGGATAGAAAGGGGAAAATGCAAACAGGGAAATGGAAGAGAAGGATGTCGCCTAACCAGCTGCCGATATGCCAAGAGCTGTGCTGGTGGCAAGCCCAGACTCGGGAGAAAGCAGACACAGATCCCTTCGGGGACTCAGCGCTCAGTCTATCAACAAAAGAGACCCGAGTGTCAGTCCTGCCCCTCAAGCCATCACAGCAAATATCAGCCAGCTGGGAGATCGGCCACCAGCATTTGGACATCAACCAGGGCAGACAACTTGGCTGCTTTAGCTGGTTTTAGTCTTCAGAAACTGATATGCCTCTGTACATGAACAGCAGACACAGAAGTCTCTTCCTTTTCTAAAAATACACATCTGCAGTTCAGCACTGAGAAGGCCATCTAGAGCCCATAACAAAGCCGGCATCTGCAGATGTCTGGGCCCCAGAAGGAAAAGCATTTCCTTTATCAATAGCAAAGTCACCCGGAGGATGACTCTGTCTCGGGGAACAGCATGGCCCAGAGGTACTCCGCGACTGAGACAGACTGGACCTAACTCCCACCTCTGCCACTTGCCCTGCTCAGTTAACTTCTCTCAGCCTCAGTTTCCTCATCTGTAAAGTGAGAGTGAGAGCCGCCGCATCCACCTGGTAGGGTTCTTGTGAGGATCAGAAATGACTGCAAAGGGACTTCCCTGGTGGCCCAGTGGATAAGAATCTGCCTGCCAACACAGAGGGCACGGGTTCGAGCCCTGGTCCGGGAAGATCCCACATGCCACGGAACAACTAAGCCTGTGCGCCACAACTACTGAGCCTGCACTCTAGAGCCGCGAGCCACAACTACTGAGCCCACGTGCCACAACTACTGAAGCCTGCGCGCCTACAGCCCGTGCTCCGCAACAAGAGAAGCCACTGCAATGAGAAGGCCGCACACTGCAACAAAGAGTAGCCCCCACTCGCCGCACCTAGAGAAAGCCCGCGGGCAGCAACGAAGACCCACCACAGCCAAAAATAAATAAAATAAATAAATTTATTTAAAAAAAGACTGCAAAGCACCTAGGACAATTCCTGGCACACAGCAGGCCATCAATACACAGGAGCTTGGTCATTCCTGTAATCCCAGGGTCTCCCTCTCCCTTCATCCCTCTCTTATCCCTGAAATAAGCCAGCCAGGAAGACAAAGACTGATTTTCCTGCTCCCCGGGCAGCTCACTCCTGAAGGCCATTGCTGGTGTGTGTTCTGGGCAGCAACTCCAGGGCCAAGCAAGCAGGAGGCTGCTTGTTAGCAGATGGAGTGGAGGAGGAAAAGAAAGCCCATCCCCCAGTCCTCAGGGAGGGCTGCTCCATGCACCCCAGCCTCAGCTAAGGACCAGGGGGCAGAGGGAAGATAAGGCAGGGTCCCTCCGGAAAGGAGGCCACAATCGTCTGAGAGGGTTTCCTTCTGGAGTTCACAGACAAGGAGCTTCAGAAGGTCCTGCCTGAATCCTCTGAAACTGAATATGATTTGGGGTGAACATGTACTTTCCTGGGAGACAGTCCAGACATCCATCAGACTCTCAACAAAGTCTGTGATACTCCCCTCAACAAAAGGCTTTAAAACCACCAACTCATTAAGAGAAAACAAGAATGTCTGAGAAAAAGAGAATAACATAAAATGATCTCTAATTTTTTGTTCACATGTAATGATACTTACCAGGTGCTTTACCATGTGTCACGTCACTCAGTCCCCACGACAGGGGAAAATGACAGTCACCATCCCCAGATGAGGAAACTGAGGTTTAGAAGAGGATACCACTTCCCAAGGCCCCTGGATGAGCAAATGGCAGAACCAGGATGCAACCCCAAGAGCGTCTGAGGCCAGGGCTCAGGATCCTCGTCACCACATCACAGTGTCACCTTCTCCAGGCCAAGCCCCAGATCTTACAAACTAGAAGGAAGGGTGGAAGGAAGGGCAGAAGGGAAGCGGGGGCGGGGGTTAGAACCTGACTTACAGTTCAACAATCTTTCCACTACACCCATCCTTCCTGTCTTCACACACTGACACTGAGAAAATTTCTACATGTCAGGAAAGAAACAAGAAGTCGTAAGGAAGTATACAGAAAGCTGGGTGTGTTACATCAGTACCAAAAGCCTCAATTTCCTTGCTGGAAAGATGGGGATTATAAACGACTACTCCGTGCACATCTGGGATGCAGTAAGCATTCATGAATGGTACGGCATCATTGTAATTATTAAAATCTGGTGAAATCGCATGTCCTAGTGATCGAAGGTGCCATCTTTATGTCAATGAACCCCACACTGTTGGCTTCAATGAGCCCACCTCCCTGTATCCCTGAACTCTGCTCAAATGCTGCTGAAAGAGAGTCCTCGCTTTGGCTCCCAGCACTGATCAACCAGGGAAGCCAGCTGCGGCAGCCAGCAAGACTTGGGAGCAAGCCTGGGTCCCAGAGCCAACTCTCCGACATCATCTGAGGTGCAGAGAGGTCTTGGAAACCTCCAGGGTGATTACAGGAGGTAGGGAATATTCATGAAAGGCTTCTCCAGATACTGAAAAGAAAAACAGAAAGTAAGTATAAGAAGTTCTGAAAGGTGGGGCAGCTCCACCTCTGAGCCAGATATGCCAACAGGTGAAGAAGCCAGGATTTGGATGGACAAGGGCTTGGGAGAACAAAGGTTTGGGACACCTCTGACTCACAGCCCCTTCATCCCTACAAGAAACCCATCTAACTGATGTAATTCTTCAAGGAAGATAATTTTCATGAGTTGGACCCACTCTTCACAGCCAGAATATACCAACTCTAGCACCATCGATGACGCCTCCACACAAAAAACAACTGTTAACAATAACAGCTGCATTTATTAAATAATTATACTCTGCACTGTCCCTTACATATATTATCTCATCTAAGCCTCAAAATGCATGGAATTTTGAGATAATTCCCATCCCTGTTTTACAGATGGGAAATTAGCCTTGGAAAGTTGAAGTAGCCTGTCCAAAGTCATAGGGCTAGTAGGTGACAAAAGAGATTGCTCTTACTACTATGTGTTTTCAGATAAAATACTGGGTTCTACCCATGGGGCCTCTAGACATCTACTTCTCCTAGTCCTTCCAGAAAGTGAGGAACTTACTTATTCCACTCTATCCTAATCCAAAATACTTTTTATGCTAGGCACTGAACCCAAGATAAACTCCACCAAGCCAAGCATCAGTTATGCTCAGAAGCACACAAGAGAGGGGCTTAAATAATACACAGTATACGTGAGGTGAGGATATTAACACATGAGGGAAAGGAGGATGTGACCATGAATCTTCTGTCGCACAGACCGACATATGCAGAACGTTCCACACTCCTCTCTTCTCAAGAACAATTTCAAGAAAAGATGCCTTCTCCCAAGAGAACAAAACTCCAAAATGTTAGTAGAGTGTCTCTAGAATAAGGAAAGGTGGCCAAAGAAGAATGGAAAGGAAATATCACTTGAAAAAAAAGCACACACATAATACCATGCAAGTGTTCTCCATTAGATTTCCCAAAGCAAGTCATGACTTTGGAACCCACCCATTAACACAAATCAAAATAATCTGAACCAAATGTTCCCATTTAAAGGCCCTTTCCCCCTCGAAGAGTTCTACAATGTTCTACCAGGGTAAATGCACTCTCGTACACCAGGCCACCTCACTCCAGTAATTACCACCAGACTTGAGGTTTGCTTGGCTCTGACCAAGCCAGCAAAAGTCTATGAACCCCAAAACCGAGAGCAAAGATCACAAGAGCAGTGGGGAGAGGTAGACACAATGAACGTGGGAAATTCTGCAACGGTACCGCCCTCTGGAAATGAAACTCTCTCTCTCTCTCTCTCTCTCTCTGGATTTCTGTTCCTAGGTCATCCTTCAACAGGACTCACACCCTCTTCAATTGGCCATCTCCTTTGCTCCAGCCGGAGGGATCTGTCACTTAGCAACTACTCTCCAACAAAATACTAAGGAAAACTGGGAAACCAAAACTAGGAAGCCAAGATGAAGTCAGACTTTTGACAACTCTTGCTCCCGTGCCCTCATGGGACAAGCTTCAGGCAGAGCCAAGAAATCCATAGTTTCCATCAGACCTGGGCTCAGAGTGAGCCCTTGGAGATCCTCATGCGGTAAAAGATAGATTCCAACGTTACTAACCTCCCGAAATAAACTGTTACGGATCCAGTTTTCATACGTTTATAAAATCTGTTCTTACGACTTTTCACACTTTCAGTCTCAGGGAAAATAAATGAATTACATGTGTTTACTATCTACCGTGTGAAAGGAACATTTCTTTTTATGTTCCTAAATTACCTCTATTGAACCTTTTCTTAGAGGGGAACAGAAGGGAAAAAACTTCCAGGATAGATGTTAAAGGGGTGGCTAATCCAACTATTATTCTAGGATTTTGTGAACAAGCCCACGCTTACCCTAGCCATTCCTTGAAACTTTTCTCCCAGCTTATGAATGGAGTATGTATACGGGGAGCCCAAGAAGAAGGCTATGTGAAACTCCACAGATATCTTTTCTGCTGACTCTGTTGGCCAACTAACGAGGCTGAAATAATATCATGGCAACTACCACTCAGCCCGGGCTCTCCCATCTGTTCACCTAGGAACCTTGTAACTATCTGAAATTTCTATCCATTTACTTGTTTACCGTCCAGCTTTTCCAAGTGAATCTGGGTTTCATAAGAGTAGAGCTTTGTCTGCCTTGTTCACAAGCATGTAGAACATTTTTGGCCCCATTAAACAATTGTCAAAGGAACTTAACAGTAACTACGTGCTTTGTGAGGTTGCCTAGGCTTCTGAACAAAGACGATGGGCTTGTTCCTTCCTGAGAGAAAAAAGTAATCTATGGATTATTCCTCCATGATGAGGTAAAGCTCTGCCAGCCCCTCCCCATCATATATTCACATGGCTGTGGGTAAACTCAGTTCAGGTTCCACCCCAAAACTGTGTAAGCTTAGCCTTTGTAACAACTGCAGATTCATAAATCACACTAACCATGATGATACAGGGACTCAATAAACTACCCAGGCCCTGAATGAGCCTATTCAGCAAGAGGAGAGTCAACATATACGTGGCAGATTATATGCTCCAAAGATGGCCACACCAACACAGCCCAACCCATGTGTTATTCTTATGATGAGTGAGACACAGGCACTCATCCATTAAGCGGTGGGACTACACTCCCCTCCCCTTGAACCAAATGGGCCACTGCAACAGCCTCAACCAAAAGAACATGGCGGAAGCGACACTGCACAACTTCAGAGGCGAGATCAAGAGCCAAGATGGCATCTACCCGTTGTGCACTCCCTCCTGGCCTTGACACGCGACTTGGGAGCCCGCAGCCACCTTGTGGAGATGGAGAGACCATACAGAGAGACCACATAAAGGGATGACCAGTTGCTCCCACCCCCAGCTGTTCTGGTCCTCCCAGCCCAGGTGCCAGACACGTGAGTGGGCCAATGAGTCAGGTGATTCCAGCCCCAGCCCTCAGGTCACCCTGGATGACGCCGGGGAGAGCCGAAACAAGGTGTCCCTAGTGAGCCCTGCCCACACTGCAGATCCATGAGTAAAAAATAAACCTCGTTGCTTTAAAACCATCGAGTTTTGAGGTAGTTTGTTTTTCTGCCACCGTAGCTGGAGCAACATACCAAATCAGTAATAAGAGTCCCTCATCTGTAGTTCTCACCGCCACGTCCTAATGGGGGGGTGGGGGGGGGGGACCAACACTTCAGTCCACATGCAGTGTATATTTACATACAAATATACGATCCCAAAATCTCTGGGTCAAGGAAAGTCATAAAACAAGAAGCAGAAAAAATACAGAACTGCACAGCACACAAAGCTCTTCCAAGTTCTCCGGTCTCCGAGCTCTTTGGACTCAAAGAAGCTGAGTCTGGCTCTTCGGCCAGCTGCCACTTTCCCCCTTCACTGTCCATTTTCATTCGCACGAACAGAATGGAAAGTGAGAACATTTCCCTTTTGAACAAGCTCTTTTTACCAGCCTGTTCACTCTCAGAAAAGCCTTACTCCAGAACTTTTTTGTTTTGAATAGGACGGAATAGGGATTATTTACCTGTGTGAGAGCTCTCTTAGATCTGTTTTGGCAGACTTTCATCAACCAAACTTGGAAGGATATTCTTCTAATGAGGAAAATCCTTTAAATTTCACTATTTATTGAAAGAACATTTCACATGCATCTGTCTATGATCCCACATGGGTGTCAGCATCAGACATACATGAGTTCAAATATCAGCTCGACCAATTAGCAGCTGTGTGACCTCGGGCAAGTGACTTAACTTCTCTGTACATCAGTTTATTGTACCTGTGATGGAGATAATAATAACCCTCAAAGGGGTGAGTTAATATAGCTAACATTTATAAAGTGCTTACCATATGCCAGACACTGTTCTTAGTGCCCAAAGGCACTCAGACCATACCTGGCCGAGGGTGGGTACTCCATAAGCAGCGGCTGCCATGAGCATCATTATTACTAACGTTAACATCAGTAGATGACAATTTTTTCCTATGACTGAAGCCATAATGCTTTGGGATAACTCTGTAAATATCAACTCTTATTACAGCACAAGAACCATGAGGCTCAAATTTATAGTCAACTCATAAAACTGTAAACTCATAAGATGTATAAGGATCATCAGAGGTGTCTGTTAAAAGGAAGATCCCTGGCTACACCTCCTGAGATTTTGATTTAATAGTCTGGGATGGAGTCCAGGAAGTTGCTTTCTTTTTTTTTTTTTTTTTATTATTTCTTTTTTTAAATTTATTTTTGTCTGCACTGGGTCTTAGTTGCGGCACGCGGGATCTTCGTTGAGGCACGCGGGATCTTCGTTGAGGCATGCAGGATCTTTCGTCGAGGCATGCAGGATCTTCCGTTGAGGCATGCGGGATCTTCCGTTGAGGCATGCGGGATCTTTGTTGAGGCATGCGGGATCTTTCGTTGCGGTGTGCAGGCTCTTCGTTGTGGTGTGCGGGCTTCTCTCTAGTTGTGGCGTGCGAGTTTCCTCTTCTCTAGCTGTGGTGTGCAGGCTCCAGGGCGTGCGGTCTCCGTAGTTGTGGCACGAGTGTTCCAGAGGGCATGGGCTCTGTAGTTTGCAGCACATAGGCTCTAGTTGAGGCATACGAGCTCAGCAGTCGTGGCACGCAGGCTTAGTTGCCCCGCGGCATGTGGGATCTTAGTTCCCTGACCAGGGCTCAAACCCGAGTCCCCTGCATTGTAAGGTGGATTCTTTACCACTGGGCCACCCGGGAAGCCCCAGGAAGTTGCTTTCTTAACACTCCCAAAGGTGACTCCAACAAACCCTACCCTACAGATGCTTGTGTAAATATCTGGACTAAATCAGTCATGATGCCACAGAAAGAGCATAAGCTCAGAGTCAGAGTTCTGGCTTCTAGTCTCAGCTTTGCCTCTAACTAGTTCTACAGCTGGGACACAGTCCCTTAACTTCTCTGGGTCTCAATAAAATGCAGGCTTCAGACTAGGTAATCCCAAAGGTGCCTCCTTCTCAAAATTGATCCCACAAACTGACCACTAGAACCAAGTCCCTCAGATACCCCCTTGTTTTGTGCATTTGTAGCAAATGAGCTAAGAGCTCTAATTTATTAAGCCCCACTGTGTGCAAGACCACTGCCTGGGATGCTTCATTCAATTATTTTTAATGTTCACAACCGTCAGACGTTCAATAACTGCCTGAGGTGACACAGCCAGTAAGTGGCAGAGCCTTGATTCTATCCCAGGTTTACCTGACCCGACACCTGTGTTCTTACACCATTATGCCTTTGGCCGTCTCACTGAAAAATTCATTTCTTTGCATTTCTTTTTTGTTTTGTTTTGCTCCATTGAGAATTAAAGGTAAATGCCTATACTCCTCAGCTCTGCAAAGAACCAAAGGACAAGAACAGGACAGAGGAGGAGAGAAAGTGGGCCAGCTGGGAACCACAGCAGAAAAAGTGCGTCTTCTTATCATCCCAAAAGAGCTCAAATGAAGCTCAAAAAACAAGATACCAGGTCAGAATGATGTCTTTAGTAGGAGGAACTGCAAGGGAAGTTGGAAAAGAGGAGAGCAAAGAAGTGAACACAAGCACTGAGGTTGGTCGGCGGGAGAGGGTGAACAAATAGTATTTCACCAAGATCTTCCCTCCGTTTCTTAATTGCTCTTACGGGAAGAACAGGACTTTCCGACAGAGTATCCTCTACCGCGCTTAGAGATACAATGGGAACGTTTCTCATGATGTCCACTCTTTTGTTTTCTCTTGCCAAGTAACTTAAAAGGAACCTAATCCCAGGCCTCTCCCCTCCAAACTTCATTACTTCATCCTGGGGACTCAGAGGGAAAACGTAAAGCTGGTACGGAGGAGGAGAAAAAGTATTCACTATGGCAAGTTCCAGAGAATGGGTTTATACAAACACTGGGTTTCCAAATTTGTTCTGTGAGAGATTTAAAGGGGTGTCTGAAGGACAGGTAGCCTGGGGTAAGTCTCAAGGAAAAAGCACAGGACTTGAAATCAGAAAACCCCAAGTTCGGATCCCAGCACCACATGGGATACGTCCTATCTGACCTGGGTCAAGTTACATCATCTTCCTTCAGATTCCACATCTGTAAAATGGGCACAATAACACCGACATCATAGACCTGTCTTAAAGAACAGATGGACTAATGTATGTGAGATGCCTAACACGGTATCTGACCCAAAGTTTTTCTAAATTGGGAAAGAGGTAAGCAAAAAATGTGCCATAAAGTCTTCTTTATATTTGTTCAGTTTCAGACATCTTCAAACTACTCTGCAGGGAGACTAAAGATGGGGGGCACCCTGCAATTCTCTTCCAATCTTCACTCTTCTAAGTAACCCAGGAACAACTCCTGTGAAAACAAATGCCTTTGAGATGTGTCAAAACACCCATTGATGCCAATGAAAACCATGGTGATTACTTCAGACTGGGTGCATAAGAGACTCAGTATCATCTGAAGCCCAAAACAGAGCAAAGAGAAAAGGTGGCCTAATAAACACACCCAGGTAAGGGCATTTAGCTCTTGCTTTACAGGTGTTATATTGAATTCCAGTACTGGGAGGAAGGAAAACTTCTTTTAAGTTGTAAATGATCTATAGGACTTGTTCATCACAGAGGAGAAGGCTATCAGGTTTTCAGGAAGCCAGCACCTCTCTCCAGGGGCTAAGAATGAACCCTAGATTCAGGGAGAAGCCAAACCCCAGAGAGATCATTAACCGAGTGAGGCAGTGACTTGGCATGTCAGTTCAGGGCCCCGTGACTTAAGGTGCCTGGCCCTGGAATTCAACAACAGAGGAGGCTGGGGTCTGGCAACAGGGTCAGCTATCCTGTCTTTGCTCTCTAACAATCCAGACATCATGTCAAGGTATGCAAGGGTTCCATTCCTGAGAGAAGCATGAATGGCTACCAAGGCTCTGGACTCAGCATGGGCTTAAATCCTGGCTCTGCCATTAACTAGCTCTGTGATTCAACTCTCTGTGCCTGGATTTCCTCATCTGCAAAATGGGTATAATAAGAGAACCAATCTTAAACAGTTTTGTGAGGACTGTATGAGTGAATACAAATAAAGAGCCTTGATCACAGCAAGTGCTCAATTAAATGAAAGCTATTACTGCCTACCTCATTGTGTTATGAGCCAGCCCTTATTGGGCTTTTCTTCTGTACCATGTGCTAACCATAGGTTGCTTCCTTTAGTCCCCCAAAGCTCCATGAGTCTATGAAAGTAAAGCACTGAGCTCAATACTCTCCCTGAACATAGAAAAGGCTCAACAAAGGGGACCCACTCTTGCTACTGTCATCACCCAATCAAGCCCAAAACACCCCTTCACTCAGTTCTAAAAAGACACCTGGGTAAAAACAATTCAAAGAAAATCACCCATTAGCATCTATTGGGTAACATACAAATTGGGTATTTTTATGAGTCAGAGCCTCTTGTTGCATCAAGCCTTGATATTACCTTGAATATTTCATTTTAATTCAGATTCCAGGACCCAGGAGTTAAATAAATAAGGCCTCCTTGATACTCTCTTACACTGGGAGTCTATGGCCAGAAGAGAAGAGAAGGGGTCTCTATACCACAAATCTTACCTCTGATGGTTCAAAATGCCATGAGCTTTGAGAACACCTATTTAAAATCCAGAAAAGCTTGTGTGCTGGTAAGCATTAGCTTTATATCACTTCATGAGCCAGGCAGAGGCCACCTCAACCATGAAAGAAATACCAAGAAAAGATAAAGAAAAGATGTGATAAAGCTCAAACTTGGTTCCAAAAAAAGTCAGTCCCTAAAAGCACTTCTTTCTATTTCTGATCCAATCCTTTTCTATCAGAGGAAGATAAAATTGACGCCCCACCTGCCCCAGGCTACTTTGCTCTAACAAGTGACAGTGCTCACCTGTGGACCAGGGGGACCAGAGCCTCAATGTTGTAAGTAAAGTTCTGTTACTAACAATAATCTTGGTCTACACAGTAGGAATGGCACTCTTCAGGAGTATGGCACATGGTTAAATGGCCACAGATCTTTAACGCAAGCTTCTCTGCAATGTGAATTTGCCATTCCTCTTATACAGAAGTGAAGTCCATTTCTCCACTCCCTTGAATCTGGGCTGGCCCTGTGACTTCCTTTTGGCCAGCAGAACGTGGCGGAACTGATGCTGCATGAACTCCAGAGCGTGGGCCTCAAGAGGACCTGAAGCTTCCACCTTTGCCCTCTTGGAACACTGTCCTGAGACTGCCATTCCATGGAGAAGCCCAGGAAGAAAGACCACATGGTAGAGGCCTTGTGACCCAGCCGAACACACTTGCATGAGTGAGCCCAGGAGAGGCTAAGAGAAGCACCCAGCCAATCTACTGAGTTGCCGGAATAGACACCATCGTCACCTTCAGTCTCAAAGGTTTAGGATGATTGGTTGTACGGCAAGAGATAAGGGGATACAGGTACACTAACTGGATTTTACTTTGTTGTGGAAACTCAATTCAAAAATTATCTCAAACTTCTCAAACTCAAGAACAGGCAAAAGCTAGGTTGCTGGAACTTAGCAATAGTGGTTACCTTAAGAGAGGAGGGATGGGATGGGAGCCTTATGGGATGCTGATAATTTTATTTCTTGGCCTGAGCAGTGATTACACGGGTGCATTCACTTTGTGATAATCAAGCCGTGCAATCCTGAAGCTGTGGACTTTTTTGGATATGTACTAAACTTCCATTTTTAAGTTTAAAATAAGCCTCTCTTTGAGAAGCAAAGGTGTGTAGCTAAAGGAAATAAATGATCATGCTCACAATTTCTTATCTGTTGATCAAAATTTCCTCAGAGAAGATATAACACACACAAGTCCAGTTTTAAAAACTGAACCTCACCTGTTAAATATGAGCATGTTTCTTCCTTGCCAGAAACATGACCCATTTATGAATCTAAAGACATCCTGAAACCCCAGGAAACTTTGTAATGCCATGGTCAAGATATTCAAGTGCTGAAATTTTCATGTCATTTCAGAAAGATTGTATAAATCATTTCCAAAGTAAAAGGTCCTCAGAGCTTCTGCACTCACAGGTATGTCTCCCTTGGTAGGTCACATGATTAGTGGACATTTGCTCCTGTCCAAAACATCCACTAAGACATTTGGTCCACACCAAAAGTTCCTTGAAATTTGGTCCTATCAAAAATATCCATGAGTCGGGCTTCCCTGGTGGCACAGTGGTTAAGAATCCGCCTGCCAATGCAGGGGACATTCGAGCCCTGGTCCAGGAAGATCCCACATGCTGCGGAGCAACTAAGCCCGCAAGCCACAACTACTGCGCCCGTGTGCCACAACTACTGCAGCCCTTGCGCCTAGAGCCTGTGCTCCACAACAAGAGAAGCCACCGCAATGAGAGTAGCCCCCGCTTACCACAACTAGAGAAAGCCCGCATGCAGCAACGAAGACCCAACACAGCCATAAATAAATAAATAAATAAATTTTATTTTTTAAAAAAGAGAATCCATGAGTATATTTGGTCCATGCTACATGGTCCTTGATGTTTGGCCCGGCCAAAAACACCAATGCTTGGAAAATGTCCCTGGGCTCAAATAGCCCGTAACATTTACTTACACTTTTGGTTTACAGGATTAATACATAAAAAAATACTGCCGTGTCTTATTGGTCCAATAATTGTATTGAGGCTGTATTGCCAATGATAACTCTCTTTGCCTCAGTAGTCTAGCTGGCAATGCCACGTGGGGTTGGGTAGATGGGTCAGGGTTCAAATCCTACAAAATAGCAGGATTTCTATTAACTATGCATAGCCAGGAAGAGTCCTACAGTTAGAGAAATGAACAGAGGATGACTGACAAGTTGAGGATGGAATCTCATGATGTATGGTGCGTTAACATGTTGTTACTAGGCATTTGGATGGATGTGGCTGGGTCATTCAATAAGAGCTGAGTTTGAAAAGAGGAACTTTTTGGCACTCTCATGCCAAAGCCAAGCAGAGTCACTTGTTCACACAGAAAGAGGTCAAGCTGCTATGGAAAACGGGAGGCAAGTGTAATGTAAACACTTTACAAAGTACCTTGCTTGTCTCCTACCACATAGAGGTCTGGGTGTGAGAGTCACCATGAGGGGGAAACCAGGCATTTAATTAACTCCCATACAAGTACCCCATCACCCAGGGTTAAGAGGCAATACTTCCCTTGAATCAGTGCCCTATGGAGGTACGATCACAGTACCCACAAAAATGTCTGACACCATTTAGAGAGGTTTTAGTGGGTGTGACTCCCACACTTATCAGTCAATTGGTGGGGACCACCACACCCTCAGCTAGTGCCTACCTACTGGCTGACTCAGCCTGACCAAATCAGGTGTCGAATCCATAAGACATTAGTAAGGTTTCCCCTACCAGTAAACCACTGACCGTTGGTCAGACAGCTGCAAAAGAAAAAAAAATGATAATAATAACCCTTCTTCTGCTGCTTGGCAATGTAACATCTTTATTTGAAAATTCCACCAGAATATGGCAGAAATAGTATACTCACAATAGAAAAGCCAATGCTGCATTATAATGGTTTTTGTCACCATTTTCATTTCCTTAAGAGAAATAGGACTAAAAGGCACTGGCACTTTGGAGAGGAGAACCTGCAATGCTTGACGTACGACTAGTCGGGATTCGGATAACATTACAATCAGTCAAGGTGGGACAGGAAAACAGCAGCACAACATTGGTGCTAAAGGGAAGGAAGGAAAACCCTGAATAGGTTAAAAGGACACACAGAAGAGGAACCAAACGCAACACTATCACAGGTACTTCTAAGAACTCTTCATGATATTCATGTTGATGAGGTCCTATTAATGTTATGAGAAAGAAACTCATTAAAGAGGCAAGTAAATAGAATTGAAAGCAGACTTTAACCTTTAAACCCAACTTCAAACCCAAACCCAATGCATGGAATTCAAACTCCAGAGGAATATAATAAAGTGACCAGACGCAGAAAACCATTTCTTATGCATGATCCCTGTGCTCAAGATGACGACAGAATTCCTATTTACATAACTTACGACGATATTCAATATTTAAGTGCCAGTCCCACATTATCCATAATGGCACCTTCAAGGGGGCACCAACACAGTTCACTCAGTTATTTACTGTGCACAGTGTAGCAGTGGGTTAGACTATGCCATTGATTCATGCACTAATGATGAAAAGGTGAGAAGACACAGATTTACATATGAGAAGGTACTTGCATTTGCAAGGGAAAGAAATCTCAACATTAACCCTTCACTGCGCATGATGGATTTCAGAATTGCAAATGTAAATGGGATTAGACTACTCCTAACAAATGCACAAGTGAGAGGATGCTTGTTTCACTTTTCACAATCACTGTGACAAAAAATATCTTCTTCGTGTCTAACACGCGAGCATACAACAATGGAAAGTAACACCCATAAGTGTCATCCATGTTGTTTGGACTCCCATTTGTGCTTTTGGAAGATGTAAATGAAACTTTTAAGCACTGTGAGGGATGCAAAAGAAAAGTTAGGTGACCTAATGGTTTATGTTGAGAAAATGTACGCTCATGGAAGGCATGGCAGAAGATGACTAGAAGCTCCAAGATTTCCACCAGAAACTCGGAATATATATGTGTCAGTACTGAATGGCAATCACACGACGGACAACGCTGTGCTGACACAGCAAATTTCAAGAGCTGATGGTAGTGCACCATACCTCAATCTGGAGATTTACTGACATACTAAAAGATGAACAGCAAAGCAATCAACAAGTTAGCACCCAGGCTCTTGGTAGTCACACTCAAATACAGCCACCAACTACACAATACCAACAAAATCAAATTCGTATTACTGAAATTGTTTACACATATAATGAATATAAAACCAGTAATCAGTCAATATACACCTGAAAGATTGCTCAATGACTTAAGAGTAACCCTGACAAACTTCATGATGAGGATGAATAAGAATAAATGTGAAACCCAAAATTCAGCATGAATTACAATAAAAATAATGTAAATAAAATTTTAACTAAGTAAATGTTTGTACCATTTAATGAATCATGGACCAAATCTCTCAATGAAAGTTTTGGACAGGACCAAATTTCAAGGACTTTTTGGCACAGACCAAACAAACATTCTGCAAGAGATCACACAAACTCCATAAGGCCACATCTCTTTCTCATCTCTCTGTCCCCCAGTTCCAGCACTCTCATGCCAGAGCCAAGCAGAGTCACTTGTTCACACAGAAAGAACTCAACAAATGTCTGTGGTTGGTAGGACATCCCCAAAGCCCTTAACAATGTTTATATCCCTTGACTAAGTATAATTCCTCTTCAAGGACTCTATTCCAAGGAAATGATTTTATTAAATGGGGACAAAGACTTATGTGTGAAACTATCAAGTTCTTTAATACAGCGAAAAAATAAGAATGGAAATACTCTAAATGTTAAAAGTTAGGAGATTAGATAAGGAGATTATACTATATCCATAAAGTAGAAATACACAGACATTTAAAATGATATTAAAAAATGACATTTAAAAAGAGAAAAGAGGGAATTCCCTGGTGGTCAAGTAGTTAGGACTTGGTGGTTTCACTGCCACGGCCCCAGTTAAATCCCTGTTCTAAGATCTAAGAACTAAGACCCCGCAAGCCACAAGGCATGGCCCAAAAAAACAAAAAAAGAGAGAGAGAAAACAGGTTCTCTCTTTGTGGTAGGATTATGAGTGTCTTTCTTCCTACTTCTTTATAACTTTCTGTAATTCTCAAATTTTCTACAAGGTACAAGTATTCTTCACTTTTTACTTAATCAAAAGAGAAAAGAAAGTAAAAAACTGGAAAAATGTGTTGAAATAAAGGTGATTAACATTATAATGTATTACTCTTTTAGTATCTCTTTATGATTTTAGTATCTCTTTATGATTCATCCATTACTTACATTCCTTGCCTGGAATCATCACTTCAGCTGTTTACATATCTTGAACATTTTACCAGACTCAACTCCCACTGAATCACAATAATATATTTATCTATCTTTCTTTCCCTCTAGGCTCTAAGCTCTTCATTTTCTTTGTAAACCCAATGTTCAACATAGTGTTTTGCTCTTAATGGGCACTCAATATATTTTGACTGAAAGTTGCCAGATGTCAGGGTAACGACAAGAGGATTTACCTAAACTGCATGGCAGCAGTGGCCATGTTTTCCTATATGTCCCATGCCAGGCACACAAAAGATCCAAAATAAGTATTTGTTATTCATCTTAGCTTAAGCTGCCATAATAAAATACCATAGACTGAGTGGCTTAAACAACGGATATTTATTTCTCACAGTTCTGAAGATGGGAAGTCTGAGATCAGGCTGCCAGCATGGTTGGGTTCTCGGGGGGACTCTCTTCCTGCCTTGCAGGCAGTCACCTCCTTGTTATGGGCTCACATGACTTCTTCTTCGAGTATATGCATGGGGTGGGGAGGAGGGAGAGAGAGAGAGAGAAGGAGGGAGGGAAGGAGGGAGGGAGGGAAAGAGAGAGAGGGAGGAAGAGAGAGAGGAGACAAGGGAGCACATGTGCACACGCATGTCTCTTCTTATAAAGACACTAATCCTATCCAATCCCACCCTTATGATCTCATTTAACTTAATTACCTCCTTATAGACCCTATCAAATACAGTCACATTGGGTATAAAAGCTTCAATATATAAGTGGGGGGGACACAATTCAGTCTATATCATTATTAAATGAAAACTGACATTTCACCTCACTGGTGGACCAGTAAGGTGACACCAAAAATAGACTATTACCTGTGACCAGAACAACGGCTGAAAAACTTCATCCTATGTGTCTTCTGATAAGGTGCACCAAAGACAGGTATAAGATTTTGGTATGTCTTCATAATTTCATGCACAACAGCAAGTCAAGAAAGAATATGGGGAAACACAAAAGACCCCAAATAGCCAAAACAATCTTGAGAAAGAAGAACAGAGCTGGAGGAATCATGCTCCCTGACTTCAGACTATACTACAAAGCTACAGTGATCAAAACATTAGGTACTGGATTTCCCTGGCAGTCCAGTGGTTAAGACTCCACACTTCTAATGCAGGGGGCACGGGTTCAATCCCTAGTTGGGAAACTAAGATCCCACATGCCACGTGATGCAGCCAAAAAAAAAAAAGTATGGTACTGGCACAAAAACAGAAATATAGATCAATGGAACAGGATAGAGAGCGAATGAATATACCCACGCACTTATGGTCAATTAATCTACAAACAAAGGAGGCAAGAATATATAATGGAGAAAAGACAGATTCTTCAACAAGTGATGCTGGGGAAACTGGACAGCTAACATGTCAAAGAAAGAAATTAGAACACTCTCTAACACCATATACAAAAATAAACTCAAAATGGATCAAAGACCTAAATGTAAGACTGGATACTATAAAACTCCTAGAGGAAAACATAGGTGGAACACTCTATGACATAAATCACAACAAGATCCTTTTTGACCCACCTCCTAGAGAAATGGAAATAAAAACAAAATAAACAAATGGGACCTAATGAAACTTAAAAGCTTTTGCACAGCAAAGGAAATCATAAACAAGACGAAAAGACAACCCTCAGAATGGCAGAAAATATTTGCACACAAAGCAACTGACAAAGGATTAATCTCCAAAATTTACAAGCAGCTCATGCAGCTTAATATCAAAAAAATCAAACAACCCAATCCAAAAATGGGCAGAAGACCTAAAGTGACATTTCTCCAAAGAAGATATACAGATTGCCAACAAAGACATGAAAGAATGCCCAACATCACTAATCATTAGAGAAATGCAAATCAACACTACAATGAGGTATCACCTCACACCAGTCAGAATGGCCATCATTAAAAAGTCTACAAACAGTAAATGCTGGAGAGGGTGTGGAGTAAAGGGAACCCTCTTGCCCCCTTGGTGGGAATGTAAATTGATATAACCACTATGGAGAACAATACAGAGGTTCCTTAAAAAACTAAAAATAGAACTACCATACGACCCAGCAATCCCACTACTGGGCATATATCCTGAGAAAACCGTAATTCAAAGAGTCATGTACCACAGTGTTCATTGCAGCTCTATTTACAATAGCCAGGACATGGAAGCAACCTATGTGTCCATCGACAGATGAATGGATAAAGAAGATGTGGCACATATATACAATGGAATATTACTCAGCCATAAAAAGAAACGAAATTGAGTTATTTGTAGTGAGATGGATGGACCTAGAGTCTGTCATACAGAGTGAAGTAAGTCAGAAAGAGAAAAACAAATACCGTATGCTAACACATATATATGGAATCTTAAAAAAAAAAAAAAAGAAACAGGTCATGAAGAACCTAGAGGCAGGACGGGAATAAAGACGCAGACCTACTAGGGAATGGACTTGAGGACATGGGGAGGCGGAAGGGTAAGCTGGGACAAAGTGAGAGAGTGGCATGGACATATATACACTACCAAATGTAAAATAGATAGCTAGTGGGAAGCAGCCCCATAGCACAGGAGATCAACTCGGTGCTTTGTGACCACCTAGAGGGGTGGGATAGGGAGGGTGGGAGGGAGGGAGACGCAAGAGGGAAGAGATATGGGGATATATGTATATGTATAGCTGATTCACTTTGTTATAAAGCAACTAACACACCACTGTAAAGCAATTATACTCCAATAAAGATGTTAAAAAAAAGACACAAATGGGACCGAATTAAACTTAAAAGCTTTTGCACAGCAAAGGAAACCATCGACAAAGTATAAACACAACCTACCAAATGGGAGAAAATATCTGCAAATATTACCAATAAAGGATTAATATCCAACATATGTAAACAGCTCATACTACTCAACATCAGAAAAACAAACAACCTGATTAAAAAATGGGAAGAACCACGAAATAGACATTTTTCCAAAGAGGAAATGTAGACGGCCAACAGGCACATGAAAAGATGCTCGACATCACTAATCATCAGGGAAATGTAAATCAAGACCACAATGAGATATCACCTGACACCAGTCAGAATGGCTGTCATCAAAAAGAACACAAATAATAAATGTTGGTGAGGATGTAAAGAAAAGGGAACCCTCGTACACTGTTGCTGGGAATGTAAATTGGTGCAGCCACTGTGGAAAACAGTATGGAGGTTTCTCAAAAACTAAAAATAGAACTACCATATGACCCAGCAATCCCACTCCTGGGTATATATCCAAAAGAAAACAAAAACACTAATTCAAAAAGACAAACACGCCCCAGTGCTCATAGCAGCACTATTTACAAATGCCAAGATATGAAAGCAGCCGAAGTGTCCATCAACAGATGAATGGCTATAGAAGATGTGGTTTACATATACAGTGGAATACTACTCAGCCATAAAAAAGAACAAAATTTTGCCATTTGCAGCAACGTGGATGGACTTGGAGGGCACTATGCTAAATGAAATAAGTCAGAAAGAGAAAGACAAATACTGTATGATACCACTGGTATGTGGAATCTAAAAAATACAACAAACTAGTGAATATAACAAAAAAGAAGCAGACACACATATAGAGAACAAACTAGTGGTTACCAGTGGGCTGGGGGGAGGGGCAATATAGGGGTGGAGGAGTGGGAGATACAAACTACTGGTTGTAAGAGAGGCTCAAGGATATATTTACAACACAGGGAATATAGCCAGTATTTTGCAATAACTGTAAATGTAAAGTAACCTTTAAAAATTATATAAAAAAGGGACTTCCCTGGTGGTCCAGTGGGCAAGACTCCACGCTCCCAATGCAGGGGGCCCGGGTTGTTCCTTGGTCAAGGAAATAGATCCCACCTGCGTGCTGCAACTACGAGTTCGCATGCCACAACTAAGAAGTCCTTATGCCGCAACTAAAGGTGCTGTGTGCCGCAACTAAGACCTGGCAAAACCTAAATAAATAAATAAATAATTTTTTTATTTTTAAAGAAAGGAAGAATTTGAACCTGGATGTGATATATCCAAACCTGTGCTTTAGAACAATTAATGAGGGAGCAGTAAGTCTGGATCCAGATGTGAAACACAGGAGGTGAGAACTACCGTTAGAAGCCATTTCAGGAGTCAACTGAGTGCTGTGGTGCTGCCAGTAGGAATATCTATGGTGCTAGTAGCAGGGAGAGAGGGGAAAGAGTAGATGCAAGGGGTATCACCCAGGTCAGAGCCACAGGAAATTGCTACCAACTAGATGAGAGACACAGACAAGGAAAAAGCGGCAAAGATAGTTATAAGGGGAAGGGAAGATGTCAGGGCTGGGGGGGAAGGTGGGGGGAGAGCTGACCATCCAAACATCAAGGGATGGGAGGAGGAGGATATGCTCTGCAGAAGGAATGGGAGGGTGGTTTGCATGTGAGGCATGCTGAATCTGAGCTGCCAGGCGAAATCCAGGTAGAGATGCTAGTCAGTCAGCTGGAAATGGATGCAATGAACCCCAGACGTCAGGCCAGAGGTGGATACCTGAACATCAATCCACAGAAGTAAGATAGCTAAGGAAACTTAAGTGAACTGAGCACAGAAACTCAGAGACCATCATCTTCAAACAACAGAAAGAGAGGCCAAAGAACCGAGGAAAGGAAACAAGGAAAGGTCAGAGAGGCAGGAGAATCAGCATGACGCAGTGCCACGAACCAGAAAAGCCACATCTCCAGGCTGGATGGAGTGCTCAGAACCAGCCGGGGCACAGAGACACCGAATGGCTGAGACGGAGCACTTGGATCTGGCTTCCACGTGATCAGTGGGACCCTTGGACAAGCTGTTTCAAAACGGTGGGGAGAGCAGAGCAGGGAACCCCAGAAAGCGAGAAAGAGGCAGCTGCTAACAGGCTGAGTACCTATGGGGGTGCCAGGCATCGCGATAGGATTGTGTATGATTACCATCTTTAATCCTCACAAACAGCCCTCAAAAGGAGGTGCTATTATAATTTGGATTCAGAGCATTTTGTGTAAAAGTTAATAAAAGGAGCGTATCTACAACGTCACATTTGCCTGTCTGAAAAAACAAACCTCATACATATTTTGAGGTAGCTGCGGAGATTCGAGAGCAGGCACGTAGGTGGAAACAGATTATCAAAGAAAATGATACAAACTGGGAGGGGGCAGAGTACGGAGTGGTCTGGAGGGACTAAGCACAACCCTCAAAATGTTTGTAATGGCAAATGGATTTAACTCCCAGTGGCTTCCGTGTGTGTGGCGTGCCTGTGTGTGTGTCTCTCTGTCTGTCTCTCTGTCTCCCACAGGAACTGCTTGGGAGAGAAACGTACAGAACCATGCTGATGTGGTCAGTTAGCCCCAGTGCAAACTTGTACTATTAGTAACAATTTTTGAAGGTTGATTTTTCTTATCCACCTTCACAGCTATACTAATTAAAAAGTCTGAGTTCAGCAGACCACTCATTGAAAAAAATCAATGTGATGACGCATAGGTCATCACAACTACGAAAAAATCTAGTAGAAAATTATAGAAAAACAGAGTATAACACACTCTCAGAAATATTTCCAACCTGTGGAAATTTTACACAAATGGGAAAGTTGGGGGGTTTGGAATTCCTTCACTTCTTCTTCCTACCCTCTACCACAACTCATTTATCACCAGAAAATAATTTTTTATTATCACCATAGTCGTCCTCAATTGCGCTAATTAAAAGATACAAAAATCACCTTGCTTTTCTCAGCCAGATACTTAAACTGTACTTGAAAGTAATGGGCTGTTCTGTTAGAATTGTTTTTTTTTAAATGCTAGCAATTCAGGGCTTGCAAGAAGCCCCAGTAATAGCAGCTTCTTTGGATTCAGAAACCCAAAAATCTGTGGATGCTGTTTGACATTTATTGAACATGAATAACATCCCCACGTGCTGTGTTCCTGAGGCTTGCCCAGCATTCTAGGGAAAGACTTAACGCACACAGATAGGCTCAGAAAAGGTGCACCATGGACCAATATACCCTAACACTAATCACCCCTTCCTACTATTCTCATCAGGCCAAAAACATCCATCATTTGTACCTCTCCAAGGCAACAACAGTATAAAGCTCTGAGTTTGAATGTTGCCTCTGCCACTTCCCAGCTGGAACAGTGGCTCAGGGTCTGAATCAGTTTCATCCCCTGCATGAGGGGAATATCAGAGCCATGAACTGGAAACGCTAGACCGATATGGCAGACAGCAAGGGGCAGCAGAGAGAGCCAGACACTCTGGGCACCCACTCTGGGTTCACCCTTACCTACTAGGCTGGGGGATACTGGGTAAGCTCATCATTCATTTCCTTTAGGTTTCATACTCTTCCCAATTATCATGTCTGATTTTAGCCAATTAGCCTTGAAGTTTTGCTTTTTCAATCCAGAGACCCCCAATCCCATCACGTCGTCCCTTCCTCTCTCCCAGAATGAGGATCTAAAGTGCTCACTGCTCTGCAGATCTGTAGCTCTTTCAAGTTAATACGGGTGGAACTTGTAACAACCATTTCCAGAACCATTCTTTCTTGCTGACTTGGGTGGAGGCCAAGGAGGCAGCCTCACTCTTATCATCATCTACTGGGGGAAAACCCCACTGGAAGCTGATGCTCATTCCTACTGACAAAGGTTTCAAAGGAACCTGATGTGATCCATACATTGGGTGACCATATCCAAACCAGGGCAGGTTTGAGAAAAGGGGCACTATTGATAATCATTCTGAGATAGCAGCTGTGACCCAGGACATACAGTCCATCCTGGCTGGGTCCTCGGCAGGGAGGAAGTGGGTATACAGCCTTCTCTCTCCCTTCTACCAGGTTTCAATCAAGGAAATCTAGAGGTCACAAAGTTACAGTAACCTCAAAGCCTCCTCCCCTCCCTTTCAGGACCAGCCTTTCCCTGACTCCACAAAAGCACACGCCTAACCAGCACTTACTAACCTACATCATCAAACTGTGCCTTTCCCTTGAACACAGTGGCCAATTTCCAATAACAGCAATAGTGAGGACCCTGAGCACAGAAGCACCTAGGTAGGTCAAGCAGAAATGCAGTCAGACTAGCTGGTTTGGGCTGAGGACAAGGTCAGGCTGACGGAGGAACGAGAAGCACCTTCTGTTTGTCACAATCACCCAGCACAACAGTCTGAGTCTTGGTAGGGGAGGCAAAAACCAGATTTGGGCAACACCACGTAAGAGCCACGTAGCAGCTCTCCCTGAGAGTGCTGGGGTGCTGCCAACTTCCTGAAATACAGAGAATCACCCACACGACCAATCCTTGTAAAATCGGACCATCCCCAGCCTCACAGAAGCTGTCAATCACCAGTCCCTGCACAGGAGAGGAAAGCCTTTCTTCTTAAACTAACCCAAAGACATAGTATTTTAATTACTAATTATCAGGAAAAGGAAAGCAAATTTGTGTCAAAACAAAAGCCTTTGGGTAAAAGAATAATATATTTTTTTAATTTTCAATTTCACAACCATTTTAGAATTGTCCAGGAAGGACCTTGGTTTATGTGTTGGGCTTAAAAGAAACAAAAAGGGAATAAAATAATCTTAATTCATAATGACTTGTTTTATGATGCATACTCTGTAAGCCCAAGAAAAGTCTGTGACAAGAAAAATTAAATCAGTAAAAGTGGAATAGTACAAGGTGCAGGAATAATCCTTCCATTAAAATGAACTCCAATTTTTTTCCGTAAGAACAAGCAGAGATGTCAAAGAGGACAACACTTTCCATTTTTAACAGATACTTATCTCCTGAGTATCTCCAGCATTTCATACAACCTGCCAGAGCTTCCCAGGCAGTTCCAGGCTGAGGACCCCAATACGGAGATAATTCCTACCCGTGAAGGAACTTCCCAAAGCAAAGCGTCTATTCCCCCAGAAGAGGGTGTGCAGCTGTTCCCAGAACAAACCATCTACTAGTCCTACTTCAATCCTTGCTAGACCGAGCAAAGCCAAGGGAACAAAGACCAGGAAGAGTGATCTTGAAATTGATTACAGCGCTGGAAAAGAGGACATAAACCACAACATTTAAGGAATAAAATGCATATCAACACTTCCTGGATGCCAGGGGGAGTCATAGCTGGTAACAACTGACATTTATTGAGCTCTTACATGTACCAGGCACTAAGTGAAGCACTTCTATGCACTAAGCTCATCCCCCAACAATCCTGAGAGGCAGGTTCTTCTACCATCCTCACTTCGGAGGTGAAAAACCAGAAGCAACCTCTAGATTTCGGTCAGCAGAGCTAGAAATGGGCCCCCACGTTAACTCAAGTACCCACACTGTTGACCTCTACATTATATATACCCTTCTATTACTGGTCACCCAGCTGGCAGAAGGGGAGGCCAGGACTGGACCCCAGGTCTTCCTGGCCCTAAAGGCCATGCTCTTAACCCACAGTCTACACAGTTACCTGAATGCTATGGCTGGTCATGCTGCCCCACTCTCCACCAATAGGACAAATTCTACTATCACCATGAATAACAGAGGACATCATTTATGGAAGGCTTGCTGTGCCAGGATAAGAAAACTTTGGCTTAGAGACGTTCAGGTGACTCAGATCTCAAATATGTACGGGAGCCCGGATTTGAGCTGGGTCCCTTGGACTCCAAAGGCTGAGCTCTCAATCCCTCCAGCAGACACCAGGGCTGTAACAAGACCATGACCACAGGCCAGGGGACCTGAATACAAACAACCACGGAGGCCAGGAGGCCAACTCCAGAGTTGGTTGTCACAGTCACTGGCTCGTATTCTTCAAGTCTCACCCAGCAGCTTCCTGCTTATTACACACACACACACACACACACACACACACACACAAATAGAATAAAAAGCCCAGAAGCTCAGTGTCCTCATTCACAGCAGGTTAGAAACAATCAACCCAAAGGGAGTGAGAGGCAGTTAAGTGACAATCTCAGTGACTGCAGGTGAGGTGACAAATGACAGAGAAAGGGGAAGAAAATGAAAAAATGAAAACACAAAATTACATGGTACATGAATGAAACACATAATAACAGGCCTGAATCAACAAGAAAAAAACTGGCCTCTGCTTAAGCATCCACTGTTTTTAAAAGCAGGCAAATGCTTAACATTTAAACCAGGTTTTGATCAAGTATTTCAAATTTTTCAAGTCTTGGCATTTGAAATAGTAAGAGGCAGAGGGGTTTGGTGGCAATAGGCATAGAGGACAGTGGACTGCCCTGGGCTTCAGTGCTGAGAGCTGCAGCACACCCAGCTCTGTGGCCAGGGACCCAGGGAAATCACCGCACCTCAGGGGCCTCGGCAAGTGAGTGGGCCTCCCTCCGCCTTCCACCACTAGAACTCTGTGAGAAAGAACACGGTACAGGGACAAGTCATGTGCTTTGGAGCCAGGCAATCCTAGGGTGAGTCCTAACTACCCCACCGGCCACTCGTGTCTGGTTTGCTCACGATGATGACCCCGGTGCCTGGCACACAGAGGAAATCCAGTAAATGATTATTCAGTGACTGAATGAAACCATGCAATCTTGAATAAATTACTTCACTGTTTCTGAACTTCATTTTCCTGCACTGCGAAGCAGATATGACAATTCCTACATTACGGAATTGTAAGGATGAAACGAGTTAATTCTGTAAACGCTTGCAGAGGAGCCTTACTGTACTGTGACATCTGTACCGCTCATCTTCAGCTACCTGGAAATCTGACCTATGAAGCAGCCCCCACTCCCCTATGATAATGGACAGAGGAAGCA
This sequence comes from Tursiops truncatus, assembly GCF_011762595.2. Taxonomy (NCBI): domain Eukaryota; kingdom Metazoa; phylum Chordata; class Mammalia; order Artiodactyla; family Delphinidae; genus Tursiops; species Tursiops truncatus. The sequence goes on along the minus strand of NC_047036.1, from coordinate 118,969,340 downwards.
CAAGTGCCCCAGCCTGTCAAATATATGAACTGCAGTTTGAGGAAATATCTACACCCTTCCTCGAAAAATAATCCCCAAATTCAATACTGTCTCACTGGTCATTAATACCCTTGTGAGCTAGAAAGATGTTCTAAAATTTGCAAATGAAGACACGGGGCACAGCTGTATTTCCCTGGGCTAACTAGCAAGTCGGTGACAAAATCTAGACCTTCTGACTCTGCTTCCTCCTCATCATCATCTCTGCTCAGCCACTGTAAACTGAATACCCACAGGCATCCTGTGCAGAATTCTACAAATCCCAGGCCAGGCGGACCAACTACAGGAGGAAAAGCAACACTTAAAGTCACAAGCAGATTTTAAAACGTGTTCTGAGCACTGATTCCATCGAGGACACCTATAAATGATACTTTCTGGCTCAAGAAAAGTTTCCTCCTCTCTGATCTAGAATCTCTGCTAGACAGAAAGGCCTTCTTAGAATATTGGCTCCTAAGAGCTTCTTGCTTTATCCTTCAGTCAGTGTTGCCAATTTTGCTTTTCAAAAAAAGAAAAAAATGTCCTGAATGTCCCAGGAGGAATTTATCGTCCCTCTAAAGAATTACAATAGAAAAATAAAAACCCTTTGAACTTTTGGTGGCCTGGGGGCAGGGAAGAGATTAAATCAAAGGAGCCAGCGACACTGCTGCAGGCTGTGGGGAGGAGGGGCAGTCTCCAGGAAGAGGCTGCTGACCTGGGCCCCCTCCTGGGCTGGGCGATGGGGAGGGACCAGGCTTCGGGGTCCTCCCTCTCAGACTCCATATCCCCATCCTCATGTCCACTTCCAGCAGGCGGGAGAAGAAGTGAGACGCCCCCACCCCCACCCCAGACCCTTTGGCAGTGGGTGGAAGCATCTCACCACCCTCTTCCTCCAGAATTACTCCTCCTCGCTCAATAATGCTGATGATATTATGATATTAATCATTCTGATAACAGAATTATTATTACTAATACAGAGTATGGTGTGTTAGCATTGTGTGTAATACATTGTTGCAGCACTTTAAATATATTAGCTGATTTAAATTCTCACAACTAGCCTATGAAGGAGGCCATGTTATTATACCTAAGATCACACAACTAGGGAACCATACTCTTCACTCAAGCCCACTTCCCAAGCTTGAAGGAGAGAGGAAGAAGCCTCTTTTTCTTGTTGGAAGGAAGGCAGAACACAGATCTCACATACAGGAGGCAATGGATAAATATAAATGAATAAAAAGAGCACTTAGCCTGTGTTCATACTAGTTATCCCAGGAAAAGGTATCAACCCACTTCTTCCCTTCTTTGCCTGGAGTAGCAGAGGGCAGAAGACCCTCAATAAGTATTTGTTTAACATAAGCCAGATCCTCCCCTAACTCCTAAAACACAGTTCCTGGACATTTTGCTGAAAGCCTAGACCTTATGGCGGTACTCTTGATGCCGTGTTCCATTAGTAAGGCCTCCTGGGAAATCCTTTTCTAGTCAATGCTTTGCGCTTGGATCTCTCATTTCTTACATGCTCTGAAGGCCCACAGAGACACAGCTGCTGGGACCACTTTCTGTGGGCGTCTTGACAGTTAAGCACGGTGGCAGCCGGCAGTCTCACCTCCCACCTTTGCTGGATGCATCATCAGCCTGCTTTTAATCCTGCCAAGCTCCGTGCTGCCTGGCACCAGAGGCCAGAAGCTGCACATGGGTAATAATTTAACAAATCACCTGTCTGGCTCTCCTGCCAGGACACCCACCCTGGAGCTCATACAGCTGCTGATGCTAGGGCTGCAGTCCTGCGGGATGGCAGGTAAATGGCAGGTACCAGGGTCTCGGGGCCCACACGCTTTCCAGCTCTGTCCTGCCAAAGAACATCCAGGTGAGGTGTTTGATAAGAGGTGACCCTCAGAGTCTATACCTCCCACTCCATACCTAGCTCCTTGGGGATTTTTAAGTACTCCTATTTAGCCAAATGCACAACTAACAGAGCTCTCTTCAAGAAGCAACAACACATACTCCCAGAAACCTGGATGGCAGGAACATCCCAGCACACACCTGTAAGACACAGTAAGAGGAAAGCAAACTGCAGCGACATCCACCACAAACATTTTGAAACCTAAAGAGTTCCGCAACCAAACAACCAAAATATGTGATGTGAAACTAACTGCGAAGCTTGTTCCAAAACGTATGAGTCACACCCAGCCCAGGACCACAGGAAAATAAGTGAAATGGTTCTCAAACCATTTACAATACCTACTTATTGTGTTTGCCGTTTACCTATAAACCACTGAAAGAAAAGATCTTTTCAGGGTGACAAATAAGATGCCCACTTTTAAAAAATGACAATTCTGCCATGACAGACCTTACAAAAGGACAAATTGTTTTGCTCACTGCAGTGGTAGGGGCAAGTTAACCTAAGGAGAGACTGCCTTTAAATAACCATCAGCAAGATGTCACAAGCAATTACAGCTGTCAAATACTTGGCAACACGCACATTATGACATTCACATTAAAGACAGCAGAGCACAGATTTTTAGGTTAATCTAAAAAAATGTTCCAAACCAGACTCTTAATCCTATGTCTTGAGAAAGAAAACGGGCTTTTTTTTTTTTTTTTTAAATCACGATACTTGCTTCTGACCTGTGCTTTGAGATTGGTTTGCCACTAACACTAGATAACGCCAGGGTGACACGGTGTATTCCAAAAACAAAGACAGCAGTGTCTAAGGTCACAGAGGCCCTCCAACCAGGCTTCGGGGTGGACACTGGGGGAACTGGGGCCGCACTTACCAGTCTGTGGCTTTACTTCTGCAGAGAGGAAGGGGAGTAGCGTGCCGAGTGGGGACTTCCACCAAGCACCTCAGCAGCCAACACTTCCTAGCTGTATCTGTTTACATTTTAAAGGAGCCAAGCAGAAGCCACAGCCCCACGTACCCCATCGTTCTCTGCAGGTCAGTGTCCTTACCTGAACAGAGTTAAATGCTCGTGTACTTAGCACGAGCTTCAAAGTCAGATGGCTCGGGGTCCCATCCCCACTCTATCTTTACCAGCCACGTGATGCTGGCCAAGTTACTTTATAAGTTTCTACAGCTGTAAAACGGGCAAAGTGATACCACCTGCCTTGTAAGATTGTTGAGAGAATTACATGACAGAATGTACTGGAAGTGCTTAGCACAGGGCCTGTCTCAGCAAGAACACTCCATAAATGACAGCTGCTCTTGGCAACATCATCAGTATTTCCATAAACGGCGGCTCACCTGTGAACCAGAGCAGCAAAGGTCGTTAATCCACTCAGTCATTTAGCAACTATTTACTGACTGCTCCCGCAAGTGCCAGGCACCGTGCTAGAGGTTACAGATACAACGGTGAGTAGCGTGCGGCTCAAACTTCAGTAACTCCAGTCTGCTGGGGAGACATGCACATAACCAATGTGGTGGCCAAGGTTCCAGATTAAAACAAAAAACACCCACACAATAAAACAGTACAAATGCCTTTTCATAATTTAGAATGAATTTTATTTGTGACATGGGTCAAAAATATACATATCAGGTACTATATGATATTTGGTCCTTACACAGGAATTGTACTAAGATTCAACCGTGCACTGCTTTTGCCAACATACCCACAGAGAGTTAATGTTCAACAGTGGGCTAAAGGTCAGCACGAACTGGACGAGCTGCCAGATCAATATACACCAAAATGAAGATAGCCTCCCCCTTCAGAGACGAACAGAGTCCAGGGTGTATGTCACCAGAAAACGCACAATCACAAGACTAAAGACTCATAGACATCCAGCTGGCTGCATTTATTAAGTGTGAGTATGAGTCATCAGGCAACTCTCTAGGCAAATGTAAGACTAAACGGATAATTCATCAAAAAGTTAGTGCAACAGAAAGATGAAGAGTGAGCCAACTCTAGAAGAAAATGAACGAGCAAAGACCACCCCAAGATAATGATGACCAGCTGAGAAGTCAATTCAATTATTTCTTTAAAGCCCAAGGTGATACTCTTTGAAGAAATTCCTTATGGAATGGAGTTTGTTCAGCAGATCAATAGTTTATCACTTCCAATTTATTTGCCTCAAAGGGTTGGGTCAGGTGCCACTTTATGGCCAACATAAAAGTTCACATGAATTAACCAAAGCAGGTCAAAAATCCCTTTATCTAGATCTAACTCAATTTATAATCAGCTGAGCACCAACGAGCAAAGGACAAAGATGAGAAATATTACACATCAAGGAACCCTATTTCCTAAAAACAGATTTTAAGCAAATACGGCTTTTTAACAAACATTCCTCCTAGCACAGAGTTGACATTGGAAACTGATTCACTCACCATATGGAGAGAGTTACCCAGACCAGTGCTTCTCAAATTTAATGTTCATATAAATCACCTGGGTATCTTGTTAAACTGCCAGTTCCAATTCTGTAGGTACCAGGTGGGGCTCAAGATTCTGCATTTGTAAACAAATTCCCAGATGATACGGAAGCTACTGGCCCACAAGCCATACCTGGAGAGGCAAGGACCCAGACCAGCCAGCCATGATCCAGCAATGAACATCCCCCTTGCAGTGAGGGGGAACAGATGTTCAGGGTTATAGATGGCTCAGAGAGTATAGTGGAGGCCAAGGACTCCACTACCTGGAAAAATGCACATGTGCACTTGCAGCCATGGGCACATACACGCAAAATAGAAGGAGCCTCCCCACCTCTGTGAGGTGGTCCGTGGAACCCAAGATAAGAACCTCTGCCTTAGGAGCCTGCCGGTTACTGTTGCCAACACCAGATAACCTGGGTGTGGGGTAGAGGGATGCATCCCCTTGACCACTTTGGCCCATGTGTGAGCAATTCATGCACTCTTCCCTTGGTCGAAGGTAACACAGTTAAGACACCATAAAGATGACGCATAATAAATGAGAAATAAAGAAAGAATATCAGGAAGCTCCAGGATCTGTCTCCAAGATATGGCTGACTCACCTTGAGCCTGAGTTCCACCCCAAGGAGCCTCCCCTTCTGGCATTGTCTGTCCTAAGCAGAGCAGAGGCTGTCTGCATCCCACCATTATGTGGCATTGCCTTCCCAGATGATTAGGTTTCTAGTCTAGACCTGGGAGTAGAAGACTCTCCTCCCTACTTACTCTTTCTTTCTTTGTTTTAACATCTTTATTGGAGTATAATTGCTCTACAATGGTGTGTTAGTTTCTGCTTTATAACAAAGCCTACTTACTCTTGAAGTCTCAGTTTCCTCACCTGTAAAATGCAATTAAGAACAGATGCCATTTTCATAGCATTCTGGGGAAAAATAAGAAAGTGCATACAGGATATGCCTGGCACACTGCAAGTGCTTTAAAAATGTTTCCTTATTATTATGTTTTGATTATTACGCCCTTTATGAACTTGCAGAGATCAAGACCCATTCCCAAGGAAAGAGTTCTTTCTTTTCTAAATGGAAGAACTTAAATGCTATGCTGCACCTTGGGGGGCAAAGCCAGCTCCCACTGTCCTGCCACTGCACAGATACACAACAGCCATGAGAGAACCATGCTGGTGGCTGCTGCGGCCAGTCACAAACCCTGTGGCTGTCTTTTCTGCTTCTTTTTTTTATTGTGGTAAAATACACTGTGATTGTCTTTTAACAACCACTGTGGCCAGGCATTGTGTCTCTCTACCACCGTAATCAAGATCATATCCAAAGCCTCCAGCTCCAGGCTGGCATCGTTCAATACGAGCCTTAGTTTTTATTAGCATCTTGAACTAACCAGGCCAAACCCAAACACGAAATGGCTGTTCAGAAAAAAAAAAAGAGCCACAATGGTAAGAAACCCTTAATAATTTGTGATGTTAATTTATCCAGCAACCTTTTGTCCACAGACCTCAGAAACTCTTAACAAGAAAGTTTTACTAGTTTGGGCTTCCCTGGTGGCGCGGTGGTTGAGAGTCCGCCTGCCGATGCAGGGGGCGCGGGTTCCTGCCCTGGTCCAGGAGGATCCCACGTGCCGCGGAGCGGCTGGGCCCGTGGGCCATGGCCGCTGAGCCTGCGTGTCCGGAGCCTGTGCTCCGCAACGGGAGAGGCCACAGCAGTGAGAGGCCCGCGTACCGCAAAAAAAAAAAAAAAAAAAGCAAGTTTTACTAGTTTGCACAACAATCCTAAGGACATTGGGGTGGGTAAGAATTGGGTACTCAACTTTGGGGTCTCCGGGAGCTCTTTAAGCTCCAGTGTTCCTCAGTGCAAGGTCCAAGAATCACCAGCTTTGGTCACCTAAATGCTTATGAAAATACACATTCCTGGGTTCCACTACAACTGCTACATCAAAATTTCTGGGGAAGGAAACTCCAGTTTTTAATAAATCACCCCCAGAAAGTTCCAACTCACACTAAAATTTTAAACCAAGCTAAGACCTACCCCCCAGGAAAAAAGGCAGACAAATAAATACACCCAAAATTTTGCCTACAACTTCAAGGGATTCACAGACCTTCTGAAGTCTTCCCTTGGCCTCACAGGTAAAAACTCCTTGTCTATAACATCACTGATCACTGTTTCCCAACAATAGTCATTCACATACTACCTTCACTTTCTTTTTCCAAATCCATACTTGTTTAAATTTTTTAAATAAACTCATTTTTACTTACATGTATTCTGAAAGGAAATTTTATGTGTAATAGCTGTGAAATTGTGGGTTTGATCCTTAGCTGTAAGTTTTCCAAGTAAAATATATAATTATCAATACCAAAAAAATGGTCACTGCATATCCTAAAACCATCTCCCACGTTACCTAAGTGACATAAGTTCGACCCCTCTTCGGGAAACACTTTAGTGTCATCCAGAGATACGGACCCACTGGGGGATTTTATGAGGCACTCGTGGCTTGTGGCGTGAGGGGCTGTCTATCCTGGCAAACCCCAGACGACCTCACAGCCTCAGTCTGCGTATGCCCGGCACAGCCAGCTCTGGGAGAGAGGGCATTCCTTCCTGCCAGAAGGCCAGGAGATACGACACACTGACCTGTCCACATGCCCTTTCTGTGACCGGCCTGCCCCCATCAATGAGGTGAGACACGCCCATACCATCTCCAGCCCTGCCTCCTCACTGCAGGGACAGAGGTGGGCATCTGAGCCAGCAGGGCCAACCTGCTTCTGTTTGGGGAATCTGTAATTAGGGCACAGAGGAGCCTGTTCATTGATGCTGAGCATTCAAACTGGGGAGTGTTTCAGAACTGGGCTGGGGCGGCCTCTTTCTCCCTCGTGCACACACTGAGCGGAGAAAGCTGGTCTGTGGAGGCAAGTGAGAGGAGTCAGCAGCAGCCCCAGAGAGAAAGTACACGCAACCCAGCTCCAGACTTCCCAATTCCTGGTTCCCAGCCAGCTGCACTTCCTGCCCTCAGGGTCCATGGGACATGCCAGCATCCCAGCAATAAATTTCTCCTCTCGGCTTCAGTTGGTTTGAGCAGGCAGCTGCTCCTTGCAACCCAATCACCGCTAAACTAAGACTCCTTGTGCTGCACAGCCCCGGCTCAGATGACCAGGTGGAGGGGAAGAAAGGCCAGGGGCCAACAGCCAGGAGCTGGAGCCAGGGCGGGCATCCTTCCAGACACACCCAGAGAAAGGGTGAGGCTGGAACCCTATCACAGGGACACGGAAGGGGGATTCTTGTGGGGGTCCCCTCCACATCATTCCAAGTGAGAGGTTCACAAGCTGAAGGTGGCAAAGCATAAGAAAGATGACAAACAACAGCTGGCATTTACTGAGTGTTGGCATATGAGCCGGGCTCTTTACAATTACGATCTCATTTATTCTTCCCAAGAGCCCAAGGAAGGTGGTAATGTTATGTTCCCAACTTTATACATGAGGAAACAGACTCAGAAAAGTTGAGCGCTTGCCAAGGTGATAAAGCTCCAGAGTCTGAGCTCTTACCCATCACGCTACGTTGCTTTATGAAACAATACTAAAGGCCAGCACAGAGACCCCATGCAGAGCTCGTGTCTGAGTGACAGCAGAAGGTGCAGCCACCAAAGGGTCTTCCCTCCAGCAGCCCTGCCTCCTGTGCCAGTCCCCGACCCCAGCCAGCAGTACCACACCTGTGGGCGCAGCACCAAGTACATAAGGGTGTGCAAAGGTAAGAAGCCGGGAGAGGGGTGCCACCTGGCTGGGGTGTGGTTTGGCTGGCCCAAACAAGGCCCAGTGGAGACTGGCTTGGGTCCAGATCACAGACACAGGGTTAAACTAGAGTGATTTTTTTTTTTTTTAAAGGACTCATTTATTTTATTTTATTTTATTTTTTTTTTTTGCGGTAGGCGGGCCTCTCACTGTTGTGGCCTCTCCCATCACGGAGCACAGGCTCCGGACGCGCAGGCCCAGTGGCCGTGGCTCACTGACCCAGCCGCTCTGCGGCATGTGGGATCTTCCCGGACCGGGGCACGAACCCGTGTCCCCTGCATTGGCAGGCGGACTCTCAACCACTGTGCCACCAGGGAAGCCCGATTTTTTTTTTTTTTTTAAACAGTAACTGGTACCTGGCATCTCCTCTGTGGTCCCACATGGGGTGGAAAGGAAGATACACTCCCAGGCCAGGCAGATCTAAGCAAACCTGTCCAAGAGCCATGCTATCAGAGCTCCTAACAAATACTGGGACAAAAATCATACTCCCAGGCTTGGGACTGGATGACATGCTAAGGGAGGGAAAGCAGAACCTCAATCATGACCCCAGAGCCTGCTCTGATACCCCTGTTATTCATATCTCATTCCTAAAACCTGAAACCCAGAGCGGACAGCTAACCTGTCACAGTTCAGGTGACAGGTTCCCCAAACTCCAAGTAGATCTCAAGTGTGGTCAGGAATTTTAAATAAGGCACCTGAACTTTTCAATGTTTGTGCAGCAAGTTTTCCTATGAAAACAGTGCTGACGCATCCACTTCTCACCACCTTTGCGGGAGGAATGAACAGTGCGATTTGACAAGGCTGGATGATATGACTGTTCTGGGCAAGGCACTGAGCCAAGGACTGAAGTCCCACCAAACTGTCCTCACCAGCTTACAAGAGGCGGGCACTTACTGGATGGCCGCAGGGATTTGGGGTTGCAGTCTATGGTCAGGGAACCTGAGTAACAAAGATGCTGGCTGAAATGGCGGCCGACCCAAGATCCAATGCCACCCATAGACCGCCTAAGGTCCTCTTAGTCTTCATCATGTAGACAACAGGAAAACCCATCTTATAAACCAAGGCTTTCAAGGCACCATCCCCTCAGGGTCCCACCTGTTGTATCTCTGGGTCTTCCTCACTCGGCTCCCTGCTTCCTTCTCTTACCCTCAGAGGGAGATGGTCCCCCAAGTGCTGCCCAAACCCCTTACTATAGACTGAATGTTTGCATCCTTGCCAAAATTCACATATTGAAACCCTATTCCCCAACATGATGGTTTTAGGAGGTGGGGCCTTCAGGACGTAATTAGGATTAGATGAGGTCATGAGGGTGGAGCCCCATGATGGGATTAGTGCCCTAAAGAGTCACAAGAGCACTTGCTCCTTCCCTCTGCTCTCTGCCAAGTAAGGATACAATGGGAAGTCGACAGGCTGCAGCCCAGAAGAGGGCCCTCCCAAGAACCAGACCATGCCGGCACTCTCATCTTGGACTTCCAGCCTCCAAAACTATAAGAGATCAACCTCTGTTGTTTATGAACCACCCAGTCTGTGGTGCTTTGTCATAGAAGCCCAGACGCACTAAGACACCCCTTCTCCCTCCCTTGGCTACAGCAATAACTCTGCGAAGGTGGCACGCACCTCTCTCTCCGGCCAACTCCACTCCTGCTTTTCCAGCCACCTGCTGAGCTTCGTCACCTGAGCACTGTGCTGGCACCTCCATCTTGCTCCCTCCCCTCCTACCTGTTTCTCTGCCTGAGTTCCTTATTTCTGGCACAGGGAAGAGAACTAGCATTTACTGAACTTCCAGCACTTGCCAGGCACCGTGCTGGGTGTTCTCCACGCTCCTACAGCTAAAAATCATTACAGCCTCCCACCATCGCCTCTGTCTCTGGCGGCTAATCAGTGATCCGCCCCGTCAGCGTTCTCTCTCATCTCACTGTCCAAGTGCTGGGCAGGCACCCTGGTTGCCCAGGGCAAAGTGAAAAAAAAAAGAACACAGTTTATGCAATCTTTCTCCAAAACCCACAGCTGGGCTACACCCGACCCCGCCTGTTCCTTCTCCCCTGACCCTTCCCAATGTGAAGCTGTGTGAACAGTGGGTCCAAGGGCTCTGTCCCTGTCTCTGTCCACGTCCTGAGCACCACCCCATCTGCCCTCCCCAATGATGTGCAATCCTCACTGGTGTGTGCTGAGCACAGATTTGGGAAATCCTGGTACAGTAAAACACTTTCATGTCCCCATGAAAAAAAAAAAAAAGGACACTCCGAGTGTCTCCCACTTGGCCTCCCCACCACAGTCTTGCCTGTAGGCACCCCGTACTAGACACTATCTTCTTAAAGCACAGCACCCACGTCACCAGGACCTTCTACGGCACCTCCCCTTTTCCTCCATGCCAACCTCAAGTGCCTTGCCTGGCCCTGGAGGCCTGCCACAAACTGGCTTTCACATACCTTCCAACATACTGCTGCTCACTGCTCCCCCGCCAGCCTGCTGGGCTCCAGCCAAGCCATGTGACTTCTGTCCCTGAAGCCAGGCTGTGCTTTCCAAGCCTCAGCACACAGTTCCCTCCATCCAGTGTGCCTTTTTCTCCCACTTCTTCAGACTCACCTCCTCTTTCTCCTCGGCCTGGTGCAGGCATGGCACCTCCTGGAAGGTGCATTTGCTTATTCCCTTGTGGAGAATGACCGTGTCCTCCTGTGAACTCAGGAGTCCCTCATGTACTCCTCCGACGGCACTACTGAATTGCCTTCTCCTCTATGAGACTGGACGTGCCTTAGGAGCAGGGACTGAACAGGATTATCTCTGCAGTCCCCACCATACCTAACACAGCTCTTTTCACCAAAACAATATCCATTCATTCATTCAACACGTATTTACCCAGTATCTACTATGTCCCAAGGTGCTACAGGGTGTTCGGTATATGATGGTGAACCAAAAAAGACATGGTTCCCACCCTCACGGGCTTCCCAATTAGTGAAGAGACAAACTTTAACCAGTGCTTACCCAGATGAGTGTGCAGTCAGCATGGCTCTATGCTGCAGTAGGCAAGAACCAGGGTCCTACAGAAGCACAGGGAGCCAGGAAGGCCAGCCAGGGGAGTGAGGCTGGGATGAGTCTGAAGGAGGAGTGGTGAGAAGGGGAAGTGGCAAAAGTGCTCCAGGTTTCGGTGGTGGCGTATGCAAAGGCCCTGTGGTGGGTAAGAATGGCAGGCCACTGCAATTGGACAATGTTAAGGAAACAGGAGAAGGATGCACTGTGACTGGGGCATCTCAGTAAATGCATGGAGTGAATATGAATACATGACCTACACCTAATTAGCATACTTTTTTTTTCACACACACACACTGTATTTTATTTTTACAAGAGATAAATAAACTGACACCAAGCATTGTAAATGGATGACCACAACAAAAGCAACAATGTTTGCAATTACCAAACACGAAACACACTCATACTATAGCATACATTTTTTGTCAGTAAAAGCAACCAACCTTAGCTCTATAGCAGAACACTAAAGAAATATATATATATGCTTCTTTCCCATTTGAAAGAAATTTCCTCCTTAGCATGAGCGCCGTTCCCAGAAAAAGATTAAAGAAAGTTCTCCTAGCTAGGAATGGAAAAGCAAGCAAGGCTGAAACCTGATAAAAATCATATAAGTCTGTAAGTAACAGAATGAAGCTGGCCACCGGACTGGGCAAATAAACAGCCTGTGAATCACCCTGCATCAATAATAAGAACAGAGGCTAACCACTGGCTAACAACTGTTGAGCATTAACTAAGAGTGTTACCTGCATTCTCTCATTTGACTTCACAACATCCCATGAAGCAGGTACTAATGTCACCTCCATTTTACAGAGAAGGAAACTGAAGATCAGAGAGATTTATAACTGGTCCAAGGTCACAAAGGCGATGAACGGTACAGCCAGGATCAGTGGGATGCCAGAGCTTTACCCTTAACCACCATGCTACACTGCCTCACAAGCCAGCTATAATGTCAGCACTTCTGGAATTGTAATTTTTTTTTTTTTTTTTTTTTTTTTTGCGGTACGCGGGTCTCTCACTGTTGTGGCCTCTCCCGTTGTGGAGCACAGGCTCCGGACGCGCAGGCTCAGAGGCCACGGCTCACAGGCCCAGCCGCTCCACGGCACGTGGGATCTTCCCGGACCGGGGCACGAACCCGTGTCCCCTGCATCGGCAGGCAGACTCTCAACCACTACGCCACCAGGGAAGCCCTGGAATTGTATTTATTTTTTTACCTCCCCCCATATTTAAGCTACTAAACACGGACATTGCAAACAAGATGAAATAATTTCTGAAGGAATGCAATGAAACTTCTAGTGTCAGCTCCCTTCCTGTTCTATGTCTCCCTCAAAACACCCCAACTCTTCCTCCAATTTTAATAAGGAAAAGTTTTCCAGTTCATTGCAATACTTAATATCCTGAGAGAACAGGAATTGGAAACGGATGAATCTTCTCAGGCCACATCTCAGCCAAAGTCAACAGACTCCAAACCCCTCTCGTAGGCAGTCGCTGTTTACAGTACATCTAACCGGAAGGAGACGGGGTTTCAGATTACTGGAAAGCTCTTGCCATGGTTTTCCCAACTCTTGACAAGTTCTGAGTCTTGTCTGTGAAGGACAATATCATGCTTTCCCTGTCAACAAATCCTTCCCCAATCTATTTCTACTCCTCTCTCTCAAATCCTGTCTGAAGTAGCCAGGACACAGGGTAAATGATCAAAGTTTACCGACCTGTTGTGGGTAAAACTGTCCACCTACTTGAGGCCTGGCTGATCCTCCTGAGGAGGGTGGTGGTGGCCTAAGTAAGACACCAGCAAGATCTCATTAAATCAGTAATGGTGACCCCCAAAGAGCCAACGCCCAAGCCTGAAGCTGGCTGGCTTTATGATCCCCCCTCACACCCTCAAAGACCCATCTGAGCACGTAAAGGCCTAGGTGATAGGAGTGCATTTTAGACCTGCATTCCTGAACCACACTGTTATGGGCTGAAGTGTGTCCCCCACCCCCCTCAAAATCCATATGTTGAAGTCCTAACCCCTAGGATCTCAAAGTGTGACTATATTTGGAGAGAGGGCCTTTAAAGAGGTGATACAGGTAAAATGAGGTCATATGGGTGGCCCTAATCCAATACGACTGTTTCCTTATAAGAAGATACTAGGATTTAGACAATGACAGAGGGCAGACCGTGTGAAGACACAGAGAAAAGACGGCCATCTACAAGCCAAGGAAAGAGGCCTCAGAAGAAACCAACCCCGCCGACCTTGATCTCAGGCACCGAACCTCTGGAACTGTGAGAAAATTAATTTCTGTGGTTTAAACCACCCAGTCTGTGGTACTGGGTTATGGCAGCCCCAGCAAACTATATATGCACACTATTCGAGTCACTCCAAACTCCAAGTCACTCCCCATCACCCACTCTTGGCAGGGCACAGGCAGACTGGTTTCCCCTCTGAAGCAGTCAGACACTGGGCACATACAGCAGGGCATCTGGGCACAAAAGTCATGATCAGACAGGTACTGAGTGCTTGAGTCAATGGAGACTTTTGTCATTGGGACTGGGAGCCCAGGACAAAACCATTTATGTTTGCGTAGTTAATTACAAAGGCGGTAAGTAGAATTTTTCCTTCTGGAAATGAATGGAATTCAAATGCAGTCACACCCCTTCACGGACAGGTGCCAAGGCCCAGCTCCAATACCTCGGTTTTAGCCCAAACATGCTATGGGGAGTTTTTCCCATATGCAATAATAAAGAATTGTGTTAAACAGTTCCTTACAGCACACTGCAGGGGGAGGATTTCTGCCCAAACAACCCTCCTACTACAGGAAGAGAGGAGGAGGCTCTGGGGGAAAAGCAGGAGAGAGGGAGCCTTAACAAAAGGGCAAAAGACGTCATCCAGGGAATGAGAACGTCAACTCTTCACAGCAGTGAGGTGATGAGTAAGCTTATTTCAGGGGGTGCCAGGAGTTCTCAGAGTCCTATGATTAGGTGAGGAGGCTCCAAGCCATGCAAGTTTCCCAGAGGCTCTGGGGCTTCGAGAATTACTTAAAGGCCAAGAAATAAGGAGAGAATATTTCCGTTGGGCGCTGCGGAAGCAAAGGCAGGCAGGGGTGGGCTCAATGGGCTCAAAGCCTGGTACGATGCTGGGCACCTAAGTACCATAACAAAACAGCTGGCATTTACGAGGCAATCGCTGAGCCAGGCACTGTGTAAGCACACTTCCCACACCGGCTCACTGAAACCTCACAACAACCATAGGAGGGAGAACTGTCATTACCACCCCCATTCAACACATGAAAATAAGACCAGAATATAACCTCTGCGAAAGCCTGAGTTTTTTCTCTATTTTGTTCACTAGTATATTCCTAGTGCCTAGAACAGTGGCTGGGACATAGCAGGCACACAGTATTTATTAGGTGAATTAATGAAAACAGAGGTTACAGGTCAATGTCACAGAAGGAGCAGGCCCGGGATTTGAACCCATGCTGTTGGTGCCAGATCCCACACTCTCAGCTTCTGCTCTGCCACACACGATGGAGAAAGCTCGCTAAAGAGCTGGGGAAATCACCTGGTGTGAAGACAGCTTGGTCCACTGCACTTTTCAGCGTCTACACCTTCTGCTCCTTAGCACAGGCAATGGTACTCTGCACCCAGAGTACACAGCAAAGTCAACCAAGGGGCCAGGGCCCATAGATGATCGGAAAGAGGGGCAGCCAAGAACGTGCCCTTCCCTCATACCTGTGACACTCCCTGAGGCCTCACATACCAACTTGTGTCATATCCAGTAACTCACCTGAGCGTGGAACGCGGAGCTGGAGGGAAAGTGACTGGAAGGAGAGAGATTGATTCATCTGACTCACCAGGAATATGTTCAATAGAGCTGGTACCATCTACGACAGAACTTCCCGAAGTACGGTGAGCATCCAACTTCGCAGTGTACAAAATCATCTTACATGGCACATAAATACACATTAGAGCTGATATATTGATCTCTGAGGTTACTTTCTATATTGACCAAAGTATACTGGTACTTTATTTATGGCCAAATTATAAAATACCCTTTTCAAACAAAGAGAGGCCTTTCAAAAAGAACAGTACTCCCATTTATGTAAACACATGAGGTAAACAATAGGTGATGCGTTATGTGACAGAAAATCATCATGGAAGTACGCGAGTGACTGAAGTTTGGGAACTGCGGTTTCCTGAAACTTTCTAAGTTCTCTGTGTCAAATGTTCCCATCCCTGCCCCTCACGTGTCCACCCAGACATGCCACAGCTCAAAAGGAAGAGAATTTCCAGAGACTAAATTTTTGAATTTCCTTCAAAATTTCTTAATAAATGACTACACATGAGAGACACAGACAGTGACAGAGAGATTGAGAGAGACAAAGACAGAAAAAGAGAGAGAGAGAGAGCACAGACACAAACACAAAAGGCATGTTCATTAGGATATTATGAAGTTAACAACAGGGCTTGAGCTGGGGCTAAAGCCCTGCCCTCTGCTTGGGGAGAGCTGTAACACAGAGCTCCTTTTGATACCATCCTGAATTCCACACCGATTCTTTCGGCTATTATTTTATTGCATGGTAGCTGAGCTCAGCCCTGTCCAAAGACTCGTACTGAGGTCTCTGGGACCTGTTCCAACAACAACACACAATGAGGCCTTCTCTCTCTGATAAAGCCAGGAGCCCCTCCCTCTGTGATCTGCCCCCCTGCTCCTCCCAGACAAAAGTAAAGTCCCATTTTGAGAAGAATTCTGCCAGCCACATGCGGCCTTCTCCTCCTCACCTTCCCTGTTGGGGATAATCAAGTTTCAGGTCGGCTGTGGGTGGGAGGACAAGCTAAGCTCCAGGACGGAACCTAGGAGTCGGGCCAGTTCCTGGGAGAGAAGAATGCCTTCAAGGCCATGTAAGGAAAAGCTGAAAGGGAAGCAACGGTACCAACCACCTGCTCTAATCCAACATGAGCTCCACAAGAGCAGGGGCTTGTCTGACTCCAAAGTCAAACGCAATCAGTGACTGGTGCTCAGGAGGCGCACGGTAAACACGTATTATGAATCAATCAGTCAAGGAGTGAATGAGTGAGTGAACAGATGGATGGATGGATGGATGGCCCCAGCAGTGCTGGAAGGAGTAAGTGAAGAAGTATGTATGACTGTAAGATTATTTTCTCCCTTTCTGCTTGAGAACTAGCATCTGTATAAACAGGAGACCCCAAAGGGCTACTTTTCCCTTTTCACAGCCACCCACAGCAGGTGGTAGATTAACAGCAGGACCTTTGACCCCTGAACCAACTGGGCTTATAGCAGAACGCAGCAAACCGAATGCAACTTTGACTTTCTCCAGGACATGCTTAGACACTCCCAACTTGTGTCTTGATCTCTGGACCAAGGAAGAGAAGAGCAATTCTGAGAATGATAATGATAATGACTTGTACCAACAGACTTGACTCCTCCTTCTGTAAAGTTCAAAGTCCTTCACATCCTGGCTTCTCTCAAGGGACTTTTATTTAGAGAATATAATTTTTTTCCTTTCCTTTTCCTCTTTCTCTCTTTGCTTATCTGCATTTTCTAATCATTTTACAATGAACGTAGATTACTTGAGTTATAAAAATGTCTAACACAGACTGATGAAACACACAAATAAGACCATTCAGAAAGGACACTGAAAGTGCATATTTTATAGAGTTTCACTTGAACGTTTCTACATTACAAAATTTAACACTGCCACGTCATGCAATTGCACTCAACTAAGTCCTCTGAAAAGCAAATTGTAAATTTCTGATAAAAGTCAAAGCTCATGACTTAAAATCAGAACACCCGGTCATACAGGCACTTATCTTATAAAAGGGGCAACTATCTGCCGGGCGAAGGGCCAGGAAATTAGACAAGTACAAGGACACAAGCTTAATAAGTAATGTTCTATATATGGTTAAAACATATGTTCTAATTTGTCCACGGTAAGAAAAGCTGTGCAGCAACCCTTTCCTGCGGCAGAAACCTCCAGAAGCCAATAGGGGCCAGGGTACCCTCTGCAGTGATAGAAGAGCTTTCCTTTCTTCGTGGGGCTGGCTGGTCCATTTTGGGGCCCAACGCTGGTCCCAAACAGATGGACCATGCTCTAAGCAGCTTGTAACCACCGGCTAAGAAGGGCCTCCCTTTCTGACCAGTCCTCGGACCTCACTGTCAATGGCCAGTCTGTCCCACAAAGTGGTGACAAGGAAAGCAGCTGATCTAGCCATCAAAAGACCTAATTTCGAAGTCCCGTTCTAGCCAGACCCTGCACAACTCAACGACTGCATGCCTTGGTCACTCCGTTTTACCAAAAGTTAGTACCATCAGCCACATCTCACAGGCTGTTGAGCGTAAAAACCAAGGCAAATGTTAAATTGGGAGGGGGAAGAAAGGGAAGGGAAGGGAAGGGAGAAATTATTTAAGAACCACTAAGCAAAATTTGATACCAGTTAGATGGATGGGATTCCACCACCTCACTATGGCTGAAGTGTAACAAGCAGAAAAGAGATTCAACGCTGTTGTTCAGTCCAGTGTTCACCTAAAATACAGAATTCTTAAACTGGAAACTAGAAGAGAAATGGATAGAACTTTGCAATTTCTCATTTTCTAGCCACAGGAAATGGCAAAGCATTTAAACTGTGGCCTATAAGAACTGCATGAAGACAGCGGATAAGAAGCCCCTGGCTCCCAAGGGGAGGCAAGGGGGGAGCCACTTGCACATGGCCCAGCAGAACCCTCTGTCCCGCAGACAGTCATGAGCACCGGGGCAGGCGCTCACATCCTATCCTCAGCCCCAGGAGCCAGGGTTGCACCTCGGGTGTGAACTTGAACGTTCAGGGGATGTATCAACAAAAGGGGTGAGGAGGGCAGCCAGGGTAAAGACTTCCCAAGGCTGAATCAATAGAGCCATCTGTAGACAGAGGGGCAGCAAACAGGGTATGTCAGACACACCGGAGCTGTGTGGGCTGCCGCAGGGAGAACTTGATAAGTATGGCCCACGGCAGCCAACCTCAGCAAACTTTTCACACACGAGACCTCCACAGTGAAGGGGGACCAAAGTGCTGGGCCTCTGGAAATGAGATTTGAGGTAGAAACGGCTGAACAGAGGGGCCTGGGTTTTTAAGAGAACAGGCTGGGTTTGAATCCCGGCTCTTCATCTCTCATGCAGTGGCAAGTTAGATGAACAAGTTACTAAGCATTCCTGACCGGAAGTTGCTTCACACAAAAAAGGAATAAACACACCTCTCTAACACAATTGTTGCTAGGGTCAAATTACACCATGCCTGAGCACACTCATTAGCACTGTGCTGGGCTCCATGCATTGCATTCTTGTTAATTTCATGCCTCAAACCGACACTTTTTTGATTAATTGGAAAAAATGGCTATGTGTACTTAAGGATCATGTTACAGAAAAATTCTACTGCTTGACCCCAGGCTAGAGTGTAGATACTGGAGAGCAAGACTGGGGGCGCCCCTCCCCCTCAGGACCCAGGGCTGCTATTCTGTCCCACAGCTCTCACCACAGTTCTGCTTCTACAGAGCCTCCAGCCTCAGCAGAAGATGCAAAGAAAACAACCGCCTACCCTGAAGAGAATCAAATGTCGGGTAGCCCCAAACATGCCTGAGAAATCCATCCTGAGCTTAGCCTGGCTTCCTCACACTACCAAAGAGACTGAAGACGGCATGAGCCCATCCACTGCATATATTTACAGAGTCAGACGGCGAAGGAAGGAAGGGGGTGACGTGCTTGGGAGAGTCCTTTCTTGGTTTCTCTAATCTTCTATTTTGGTCTCACCCAGGCATCACTCCAGATGCCCACAATTACATAAGAAAATCAGGAAGGAGGCAAAACACAAGGGCCACCATGGATGCCAACCACCTCTTTGCCAAAACCTTCTTTGGAAAAGTTGTTCCCAGATTCAACCACCAACTTAAACTAAATACCGAAGCACACGTGCACGTGCACGCACACACACACGCGCATTTGGGTGCCAATTTTACGATTCCAAGTACAACCATTAAGAAAAAAATTTATCACTATCACTGAATATAAAAAGAACAGTCTTAACTATTCCAAAATAATAGGAGAGATGCATTCTCAGAATAAGACACATTATATAAATTTAGCTTTGTGAAAAACCCGTTATATTGTCTGTATTTTTCTCAGCAAAAACTGTGGGACTCGGCATTTGAGAACTGACGCTCCAGAAGGAGACATTGCTACTTTCCTGTAAAGGACTATCAACTGTGGGAAGACTATAAAATGTATTCCAATACCTGTGTCCAAAAACAGCAATGGAAAGAGAAGCGTTTTGCCCACTCCGCCAAATATGAAAAGAGAAGCAGCATTAGCCTCCGTGGACATCAGGATCTTTCTGGCTAACTCCAGCTGCCCTTCCTAACTGTCCTAATTTAAAATCTGTCCAGCTCACCTTTCTGAGTTCTGGCATTTTACTCCAAGTCATCATTGCGTTGCTGGCTAATCCAAACCTCATTTTCACTTTTGAGCCTTCGTGTAAACCCATTCTTTACTCTCCTTCCTCAAAAATCTGCTCAAGGAGAAATGTACTATATGACCCAGCAATTCCATTCCTAGTTACCTACCTAAGAGAAATGAAAACAAAGCCACACAAAGTAGAGGATGTTCACAGTACCAATAGACATAATAGCCAAACAACAGAAATGATCCAAATATCTATGAACTGGTGAATGGAAAAACAAAATGTGTCCATCTGTACAACAGAACGAACTAGTGATACATGCTACAACAGATGAACCTGAAAATTGTGTGGTAGGTGAAAGAAACCAGACACAAAGACCGCATATTGTATATATATGACTCCATTTCTATGAAATGTCCAGAAAAGACCAGCATACAGAAAACAGATCAGTGGTTGCCTACAAATGAGAGCAGGATTGACTACAAATGGGCAAGAGTGACATTTTTCATAATAATAGAAAAAAAAGTCCCTGCTCAATTCTATGCTTAATATGATGTTTGGCAGAATTCAGTGAGTTTCTATTTGGTGAGGGAGCCACTGAGTGAGTGGATGCGTGAATGAATGAACAAATGAAAACTAATTTCCCAGAAGCCCTCTCTAGTAACCTGAACCACATACTTCATTCACTCCTGTCAGCCTCAGCAAGTTATGTGTAATAGTTATATAACAATGAATTGTGTTACATATATGTGTGCGTACGTGTGTATGTATATGTGTGTACCTATATCATCTAAATCTTTGGATTAGGTTGAACTATATGAAATTGTCGTTTTTGTAGGTCAAAAATGGTTGGTAGAATATTGGTAATTTCATGTGATTCAACCTATACATGCTATTTTTGATGTAGGAGACAAGAGAACAGAGGCATTTAAAAGTCAGACCAACCTATGTGTGGCTCCGGGCTCCATCCCATTTTCGAAGCTTCAATGTCCTCTGGCAGAAAAATGGGGATAATCATAGGCCCTTGCTCCTAGGGAAGCCGTGAGGATTACTGGGACAATGCATGGAAAGCACCTACCAGTGTTGAGGCAAAGTCACCAAGGAAGTGCTCGGTAAATTACAGCAATTATTGGTACGTGCTGATCCTATCTCTCTATGAAACTATATATTCCTCAGTTCCCAAGGACTGGGATTTTTTGTATTCGTGTGTTCCCTAGACCTGCAGACAAAGGATGCTCATTGCTGGAGTCCTGCCCAGGGAAAGCTTCCAAATGGCTCCTGAAGCCTGAGAACACAGCTTCCTGGATGCCACCAGAGTCCCTGCCTGCGGACCCCCAACTCCTCCAAGGTGAACTGCAAACATCGCTGCAGGACTCTTGCGATTCCATTCCCAACATCCTCCTCACCACAAGCTCAGCAATACCATGCAGTAGAGGAAATGCCATCAGAGAGATTTCCTTCTGGCTTATTTCTCAATAAAGACGTCCGGCTGCTATGCAACGAGCGTTTTAGTGGATGATGGGTTTCTACTGGCAACAACAAAGGATGGTGGCTGCAGGGGAGAAGCAAATAAAATTCTATCCCTACATCCTATTCAAAATTCCTCAACTCATTTGTAGTAATCATAAAGTTAGACAATGACTCCAAACAGGGGAAACAGTGGGATTAAATTAGGGTTGCCAGATTTCACAAATAAAAATACAAGACAACCAGTTAAGTTTTTTTCGTTTTTTTTTTTTTTTGCGGTACGCAGGCCTCTCACTGTTGTGGCCTCTCCCGCCGCGGAGCACAGGCTCCAGACACGCAGGCCCAGTGGCCATGGCTCACGGGCCCAGCCGCTCCGCAGCATGTGGGATCTTCCTGGACCGGGGCACGAACCCGTGTCCCCTGCATCGGCAGGCGGACTCTCAACCACTGCGCCACCAGGGAAGCCCCAACCAGTTAAATTTAAGGTAAACGGCAAATATTAGGGACTGACCCGACATTACAAAATTTTCATTGTTTATCTGAAATTCCAGTTTAACTGGGTATCCTGTATTTCATCTGGTAACTCTAGATTAAATTGGTACCACAGAACTACTTTATTTCTCTGACACAGGAGAATGCATCTTCAATTCAATTAATTGTTCTTTAACCACAGAAAAACTATTTAGGCCAGAAAGATAAGGTTCCCAAATTTAGTGAGAATCTCTGTATGAAGCTGGATTAAGGGGTCTATACAAGCCACCGTTTACTGAGGTTGTAACCAGCACTTTGCTAAGCACTTTATATGCACTATTAGCTCACTGAATCCTCAAATTAGCCCTATGAGGGAGGAGCATGTACTATTATCTCTATCTTACAGGTGAGGAAACTGAGGCTTAGGGGAGATAGAATCAAACCCCAGTTTGGGTCTCTCAATTTGAACCTAAAAATTATTAAGTCTCAAGGCCTCTCACCAGAGTCCCAGACTCAGCCTACAATCTATCAGGTGTCCCTGAGCTAATTCCACATTTCCAATGCTCTGGTAAGTGAATTATATCTCAATAAAAGCTGTTAAAAAATGTTCATCCAATATCTACTTCTCTATCAATAAAACTGAGAAACTTCAATCCACAAAACACTCTAGAGCCACTTCGGTTGATGATTATAATTGCTTTTCCCCTCTGCCATTCTACCGCCAGATCTCAGCAATTTCACTTCTAATGAGCCTTTCCACTAAAATTAAGGACAGAAAAAACAAAAAGGTGACCAAACCTTAAACGAGTTAAATCCTTCTGACTGGATACAACTCTGTTAAAGGATGCTCTGAAAATAAGACTAGAATCAAAATGAAATTTGAAAAATGTCAACTCAACACATCCATTTATCTCCATCATCACCAGTGATCATAGAGCTGGGCTACAATTGAGAAAATTGTAGCCATTACTGTAAAAAAGAAAATTCCCTGGGGACTTTCCTGGTGGTGCAGTGGTTGAGAATCTTCCTGCTGATGCAGGGGACATGGGTTTGAGCCCTGGTCCGGGAAGATCCCACATGCCACAGAGCAACTAAGCCCATGTGCCACAACTACTGAGCACGCGTGCCACAACTACTGAGCACGCGAGCCACAACTACTGAGCCCGTGTGCCACAACTACTGAGCCCGTGTGCCACAACTACTGAGCCCAAGTGCCACAACTACTGAGCCCACGCGCCTACAGCTCATGCTCCGCAACAACAGAAGCCACCTCAATGAGAAGCCCGTGCACCACAACGAAGAGTAGCAGCCATAAATAAATAAATAAATAACATTTAAAAAAAAGAAAATTCCCTGGACATTCATTGTAAACAAAGGCCTCATTCTTACAGAAGGTACCACAGAACAGTTTTTCTCATCCCAAGGCTCACAGTCTCTAGAGCTGCCAGGGGTTTAAGAGGGAACAGATCCTCTATGATGTTCTTCTTTTCAGTCCAGTTTTTATCCACTTTCTCCAAGGTTACTGAATCTGACCCACGCCCACTCTAGTCTCACCAGACTGAAGGCCACAGCTTATATGGATACTCTAACCAATGGCTGGCATTACAGATGAGCATGGATGGCATGGATTTAAATCATTTTTAAAGAATGCAGTGTTTCCCTGAGACGTGTGGGCTATACTCTAACCACCAGAGTTCAGGACAAGGCCTTTTCATCCTTATTCCCTATAAGGAAAACAGTTGGGTATGGTGACATTCTTCAAACACGGGAGTAGACAAAAGCGGGGGGGATTTCTTCATCATATTTGCCTTTTGGAGGCAATATATCTCCTTGGTAACAATTCTAAAAAAGAAAAGGGGGGAAAAAAAAGCCTCTACTAAATCTCACACCTTAGCAGGCAGCCTAGAAAATATGCCTGTGATTCAGGCAAGATACCCATTCCTTTTTCTCAAAGGATGCTTAGTTTGTTTCCTTTTGTTTGTTTTTATCAAAAAAGGGCATCTAGTATCTTTCCATGTGGATCTCATGGCTTTCCCCACCTATGAAATGGAGATGGTGGCAAGGGTGATAGCATCACTACCTTCTAAGGTTGTTTTGAGGATTCACCGAGAGCGTGTACAGGATTTACAGAAGTCTGCCACGCAGGGCGTCATCGATACATATTAGTTAGGACTGTCACTATTCCCCAGCACAGCACTAGGAGCATGGATGTTAGCTTAGAGATGACAGGAGGTAGAACTGTATGGTGTGTAAGACACGATTCAGAGGTTCCTGCGGAAATTCCCCAGCTCAAGACCAAAGAAGTGAATTAAAGCCATGTCGAAACAATTTTAAAAACAAAGAAAAAGCAATCAGCCCTGGGCCCCAACCAACCACCACACAATTAAAGGTGCCTCAAGCACAGGAAACAGCACCTACAGTGAGCTGATGACTGAACCATACATACAATCACACACATTCCATCTGGAGCCTGTCTGTGCCCTGATGTTCCTCACAGGATGGGGAGGTCTGGACACTTGCTTTTTTTTTTTTTCTTAATTTCATTTTGGCCACGCCACGCGGGTTGTGGGATCTCAGTTTCCCAACCAGGGGTTGAACCCAGGCCCCCACAGTGAAAGTGCCAAATCCTAACCACTGGACCACCAGGGAACTCCCTAGACACTTGCTTAGACTGGAACAAGAAATAAGCCTGGCTCATCATCTCGACCCCTGCTTTCCTCTCACCCTGATGCCAAGACCTTCCAGCAGACAGACACCACACGACTAGGAGGTTCCAAGCACACGTGAGCACTGGAAACACGCTGCTGGGTTCCCAAAAGAAGAGCTGCAGAAAGTCAGGAAATCACTGCACTACCACCACAAGCAGGTCTATTAATGAAGCACAAATAATGGGATTAGACAAAAAAAGAGAAAAAGAGCTTGGCCTTCTGAAGGTAGTTCAATGGAAGAGAAGCCCAAAATAAAGGGCCGGGGAGTGGGGGTACTCCGATGAGTCATAAAGAACAGACGTGAGTAAGCTGTGTGTCTCTATCGTCCTCCCCAGCTCTGCACCCCAACATTTAAGTTAGGACAAATGTATTCATCATTCATCCACTTAGTCTGGGTTTTTTATAGTTATTTATTCTGCAGCCAGTGCTCTCTGGTTCACCATGCCAGACAAAAGGCAAGATAAGTACGGCTCCTCTCAGAGCTCGCATTCAAGGATACGAGGAAGATAACAAGGTACCACCTCTAGATTTGCCCCAGTGGATCAGCCATTTCATTTAATACTGTGCGTCCCACTGCATCAGGCCAGTGAGTCAAGCAGGACAATAAGCAGCCGTGAAGCCAATTACAACGATGCTCCTGTGGCTCGTGTCATTCCCTACAGCTGGCAGAACAAAGCCTGTGCAGGAATTCACAGGTACGAATACTCTCCGCCTCAAAGCATCACTGCTAGGGCTGCTGAAAGATCAGGTCAGTGGGGGACAGATGAGGTTGGGAGTCTCACCATATTGCAAATTAATAAGTTTCTCCTTATGACCATTTGTGGAGAGGCTATTATTTGCCAGTCACTGTGCAGACAACTGAGGATACAGCCCCAGACCCTGTCCTCATGGAGCTTAGAAGCTAAGTGCACCCTTCAGTCTAAGTCGTAAAAAGTTACGAGAAGGATCCAAAATACAGAGGACAAATCTCCAAAGGGGAAAGGGGGAACACATTAAAATATGCCTCTAAGAAAACCCATAGTGGGCTTCCCTGGTGGCGCAGTGGTTAAGAATCTGCCTGCCAATGCAGGGGACCCGGGATCAAGCCCTGGTCTGGGAAGATTCCACATGCCGTGGAGCAACTAAGCCCATGTGCCACAACTACTGAGCCTGTGTGCCACAACTACTGAAGCCTGTGTGTCACAACTACTGAAGCCTGCACGCCTACAGCCCGTGCTCCCCAACAAGAGTAGCCACCACAATGAAGCCCGCGCACTGCAAGGAAGAGCAGCCCCCACTTGCCGCAACTAGAGAAAGCCTGCGCACAGCAATGAAGACCCAACGCAGCCATAAATAAATATTTTTTTTAAAAAAACCCATAGTTGCTGTCTATCAACAGATGAATGGATAAAGAAGATGTGGTAAACATATACAATGAAATACTACTCAGCCATAAAAAAGAACGAAATTTTGCCATTTGCAGCAACATGGAAGAAGTTGGAGGGCATTAGCCTAAGTGAAATAAGTCAGACAGAAAAAGATAAATACTGAATGATATCACTTACATGTAGAATCTTAAAAATACAACAGGGCTTCCCTGGTGGCACAGTGGTTGGGAGTCCGCCTGCCGATGCAGGGGACATGGGTTCATGCCCCCGTCCGGGAGGATCCCACATGCCGAGGAGCGGCTGGGCCCATGGGCCATGGCCACTGAACCTGCGCGTCCGGAGCCTGTGCTCCGCAACGGGAGAGGCCACAGCAGTGAGAGGCCCGCGTACCACAAAAAAAAAAAAACAACAAACTAGTGCATATAACAAAAAAGAAGCAGACTCACAGATATAGAGAACAAACCAGTGGCTACCAATGGGGGGTGGCAATGGGGGGGGGAGGGGGAGTAGGAGGTACAAACTATTGGATGTAAGATAGGCTCAAGGATGTATCATACAACACAGGGAATATAGCCAAACTTTTACAATAACTGTAAATGGAAAGTAACCTTTAAAAATTGTACACAAATAAAAAAAATTTTAATGGGATAATAAATTATAGATCTTACCTCAAAAAAAGAAACCCACTGTTGTTACTCATGATAGTATTCACTACTGTTAGAATTGTGACACAGCAGGAAAGGTGAGCACATTACTAAGGTTTGGTAGGTTTGCTGCAGAACACATTCCGGGTACCCCTTCCAGGCATTCCAGCTGGGAAGGAAGAGCCTCACCTCAGCAGGGCTGTGTGCATGCCCAGGAAGCTGCCAAAGGGCTGCTGGGCTTTAAGGAGACACCCCCACCCCCCATGCAGAGCAGCACAGCACAGCAGGTGAAGAGGCCCAGGAGCAATCCCACCTGGATTCTTCTCTCAGCTCAGCCTTATGTCCTACAGCCCTGAGCTAGGCAATTGCTCTCTTTGGGATATAGTTTCTGCAATTATAAAACTGCAAGAACAACAGAAAAAGGAGAAGTATGGGAGCAGAAAGGGGGACACAGGACGATTTCACCGAGTGCGTGCACACAAACAACAGCCCTGAAAGCCAGCTTAAGATGACATGACTTGGTTCCTAGTGGAAACTCTGTGCTCCTCCTCTTCCTCCTTCACACTACGAAGAACACTTTCGCCATTACCACCCAGGCAGAGTGTTTTTGAAAAGCAGCTCTTGGGCAATCCACAACTTCCTAAAATGATGCACGATGCTTGAACTGACTGGACTATTGGAACATAATATCCAGCTGGGCCCCAGCCAAACCCCCCGCTTCCTTGCTGCTGACCCCAGGCAGAGACCAAAGGGGCCTGGCAATGGCCTAAGAGGCCAAGGCAGAAGGTCACTGAACAGGGAGGCCTGGGGCAGCTTCCAGAGGAAGTAGCACTTGAGCTGAGATTTGAAGGAGTAGTAGTTAGGGGAAAGGAGGCAGAGAAGGGCGGCATCAGAGGGAACTGTGTGTGCCAAGGCCCTGTGATGGGAGTCACGTGAGCATCAAAGGGGTCAGAAAAGGCACCTCGCAGCTGGAAAATGCAAAGATGGTACAAGATGAAACTGGAAAGGCAAATGGGCCAGACCAGGAGACGGGGGTGCACTGGGGGCCGCTAAAGGGATTTAAACAGTAAGGTGACATGATCAGATTTTTACTTTGCAAAGACCATTCTGGCTACCGAGGTAGTCACAAGCTAAACAATGAGTCCTGGTGGCAAATACTAGCAGCCACAAAATGGAGACAAGTGTCTGAGACACCAAGGAGGAAGGCTGGGGAAGAGAGGAAAGGAAGAAAGTTCAGGTGAAGGGAGATCCAGGTCTTTCCCTTGCGACTTGACAGCATCAACATCAACTGGGAGCTTGTGAGAGATACAGAGTTCCAAGCCCTATATCAGAACCTGATTTTAACAAGGTCCCCAGGCGACTTGGATGAGCATTGAAGGTTGAGAAGCACTGTTCCAACGCAGCCTGGGAATTAGTCTTTGGAGATCATCCATTATACCACTGATGTCTTGTATTTTTAAACCCAGCTTTTAAACACAGTCTGTAGGGCTTCCCTGGTGGCGCAGTGGTTGAGAGTCCACCTGCCGATGCAGGGGACACGGGTTAGTGCCCGGGTCCAGGAAGATTCCCACATGCGGAGCGGCTGGGCCCATGAGCCATGGCCGCTGGGCCTGCGCGTCCGGAGCCTGTGCTCCACAGCGGGAGAGGCCACAACAGTGAGAGGCCCGCATACCGCAAAAAATAAAAAAAAATTTTAAATAAAATAAAATAAATTTTAAAAAAACAGTCTGTAACGAAGTTGCAAAACCCAATACCTCCCTTAAAGCTTAAGTAAACTGGAATCACAGATGAGGCTTGCTGTGAAAGAACTCTTCCTAAACTAGCCAGGAGAGCAAATTGGCATGTATCTGCTTCTTGACTTTGCTAAATCTACACATATAGCAACCACGTAGGGCGACAACAGCTATGACACAATGAAGCATCCTTTATCTACCCTCAGAGGATCCAGTTATCACCTAAACAGAATCCAAGCCTCTGCCAGAGATTCCAGAAATACCTATGAGTCAGTCACCTCTGAGAGACACTCACACAACTATTCACCTTGCTACCCACTTGAAAAATGAAGGAAGCCACTTGCAACATTCATCAATCTTGTAGATTACAATGCTATCTAATTATAAAGATACTTGTTGGCTCAGTCACTGCTTTTCTGTGACGCCTAAAATAAGTCTCTTAATCATTATGTGTCCCAGCTTTTCCCCAACTGCAAAACAGGAACCCTAGCATTTATGCCCCCAAGTATGCTTTAGGGATTAGGGAAATGATGTTTTCAATGCTCTTAGATGTACATCTGTGCTATTTAGTTCATATAGCTTTGATTATGTCACTGTGCTACTCAAAACACTTACACTGGCTTCCCAGTATCCACTACATGAAGACAGTCTCTTCACTGTGGCACCCAAGTCTTCTATAGTCTAATCCCCAAAACCCTGGCATGCTTATTGCACAGATGCTCCAGCCAACCCAGACTGGTTATGGTTCCTGAGCAAACTCAGGCCTTTTCAGTCTCTGCTTTAGCTAGTGAGATTCCTAGTAGAATCTCACTACTACTAGGAACCCTATTGCCAATCCCTCCTAAGTCCAAACCCACTGTATTGAGATCCAAAGTATGTGTAGGCGTTGGCCAAAGGGGATGGGGAAGGCACCAGGGATACCAGGCAGAAAGAACAGAAATATTCAATGGGTTGAACCCATCATCCATTGGAGAAACCAAAATAAATTTAGGAGGACTGGAACACAGAGCACAGACATGAAGACAATGTGAAACTAAGGCGCAGGCAGGGGCCAGAGGACACAGGGCTCAGAAAGTACTATCAAGACATCTGCACCTTATCCTAAAAGGGCTAGTGAAAAGGTTCTTGGGCTTCCCTGGTGGCGCAGTGGTTGAGAGTCCGCCTGCCGATGCAGGGGACCCAGGTTCGTGCTCCGGTCCGGGAAGATCCCACATGCCGCAAAGTGGCTGGGCCCGTGAGCCATGGCCGCTGAGCCTGCGCTCCGCAATGGGAGAGGCCACGACAGTGAGAGGCCCACGTACCGCAAAAAAAAAAAAAAAAAAAAAAGGTTCTTGAAAACAACCAAACTATAATACTTGAGACTGTTTTAGGGAAGGCAGAAGGTACCTCTAAAGACGTCTTATGAACCTCTTTCAACCCACTGTGCCCACCAATGAAATTCAAACTGTTTTCAGGAAATATCTGTGGCAAATTTAATAGTAGTACATCATCTCTTTTAACCTGAGATTATAATCACAGAACTATAGACCAAATAGGAAATTTAGCAATCATTTACTCTAAACCCTTATTTTAAAGATAAGCAAACTACAGTCCCCAGAGATTAAATGATTTGCTCAAAGACAGAGGCAATTTGTGGCAGAGTCAATATTCAAACCCAAGTCTCATGGATTTCTAGGCAAGGGAGAACAGGATGCAGTAAACATTCCAATATAGGAATCAAAGCATTCATTCATTCACTCAACAAATATTTATTTATGTACCGGATGCTATTCAAAGCACAGGGAATACAGAATTGAACAAAGATAAATATCCTTGACCTTATACAGTTTTCATTCTAGTAGGGAGAGACAGACAAAAAAGAAACCATAATAAATAAATTATATAGTATGTTAGAATGAGAAACGTACTACAGGAAAAAGTAGAATGGAGAAGTAGGATGGGAGGGGCTGCCAGGTGAAAAAGCGTCAATTGAGCAAAGACTTAAAGAAGGTGGGAGTTTGCAGGACACTGAGGATTTGAAAGGTCATGTGATTTCTACCCATTCCATCATAATTTGCCTGTACGAAGTGCAGGTAATAGGTTGACATCCATCCACCAAGTTCAACAAACAAAAATCCACAAAACTCACATTCTCTCTGATATACAGGAAAAAAACAACTCTCCTTCCAGCTTTAATAAGAGGCCTTGATAGGCTGATGAACTGGAATGTAGTGAAAAAGTGGATAAGGAGGGAATTTCAGGCTGGAAGCAAAACAAGTACATATTCTACATTTTGATAATGAACCAAGACAATTTATTTCGGTTACTGCCAAATATGGATTCAAATGTGGGTCGCTTCCTGAACAGACCAGAAATGAAACTGAGATTGGCACCAAGTTCTCAAAACCTGATGATGAGTTGTCCAGAACAGAGAAAAAGCAGGCATCAAAAGAGGAAGAACAATGGAAATTACAACTCTTAGAGCTCAACCCCATCTTCCCCCCCAGAGTATGCTGTGTAGTGGCAAAGGGTCACCATCATGATTCCAAGGAGCCCATACTTTCTGAGCCATCCTCACAATAACCCGATGAGGTGGGTACTTCTATCAGACTTACTTCACAGATGAGAAAACTCACACAGCTGAGTCTCCGAGAGGTTAAAATGCCCACACGGTTCACAAGCAACATGGATAGGAATGGAACCCAGGTCTGACTCCACAACCCATACTGGGGCTCAGCAAACTGTGGCCCCTGAGCCACGATGGGTTTTACCTTATTAAATGGTTGTAAAAGAAAAAAAAAAAAGGCATAAAAGAAGACTATGCGACAGAGACTGTATGTTGCCCACAAAGCCTAAAACGTTTACTATCTGGCTCTTTACAGAAAAAGTTTGGGATCCTTGTCGTCTAATCCACTAAACTAGCCATCAGCAGATTCAAAACAAGCGCTGCAGGATATATTCTGCTTCCCAAAACATAAGTATCACAGGGGGAAACAGGCTCTGGAAAATGGAGAACTATTTTCGCATACTGGCTGGGCTGTAAGATAATCAACTGTTGCCTGGGAGGTTATGGATCTGCTACGTTACTTAATAGTTCTCATACAGAGTTTCGTGCTTTTTACAGTTTGTCCCAGCAGGGGCAGTCCCCTCTCACCCTCCTATCCACCGGACACCCCATGCCCTGCTCACTAGGCACGTGGCTCCCAAACACTATTCTCAGCTGCCCATGGTCTGCCCAATCCTGGTGGTCCCCAGGGCTTCCTCACTGTCTCATTTCTTGCCCTCCAAATCTGAATTTCCAGGGTTACTTTACTTAAAAATAGCCTGATAGCCCAAATTAACTTATCCAAACATGGCCAAGAACCATGAGATATTTGGGAAGCAGAGCCCTTTCTCTTCCCTGGATGACCCTGTTCAATCTATGCAGGCCAGGGTGGAGGAATTTTGTTGCCCTGGCAGCCCAGCAGCTATCCCCTCTTCTTCTGTATTTACAGCACCCTAATATTCCTCTGGGAAACCATCCATTCCTGACACTTGGAACATGGACCTCATATGCTGTTGACTCCACTCTGGGCTCAGGCCAGGGGAGCTTCAAGGATTATCTCAAGGATGTGCATGTGATTCAACAAAAAGCCAATGAGAACCACG
Organism: Tursiops truncatus; assembly: GCF_011762595.2. Taxonomy (NCBI): domain Eukaryota; kingdom Metazoa; phylum Chordata; class Mammalia; order Artiodactyla; family Delphinidae; genus Tursiops; species Tursiops truncatus. The sequence goes on along the minus strand of NC_047036.1, from coordinate 118,937,722 downwards.
CTCAGGGCTTCGGTTCGAACTCTTGGCCACAGGTCCTCTTGCCAACGTGAGGGAAGAGGCTGAGAATGGCATCAACCTATAGGAAAACAGCATGGAGGGATGCAGAGAGACTGGGGCCTACAGACACCGTGTGAGCCACGGGACCCGGGCTGGTTGGAAGTCAGAACATCCCTGGGCTTTCCAGCTCCAGACTACAATCAATTCTCTTCCTGCGTAAGCAGCCTGGACTGGGTCCTCCCTCCCTCGAGATAGAAAGTGGCCTGTCTGGCACGCTCAGAGTGGAATGGAATCGTCATGTCTACAATGTGCTTTATGAAAACCGACTGCAAGGATGGTGATAACAAAAGCTGCCTTCACAGTCAGCAAAGTACCTCACCAACACTCCACGTCCATGCTGACAGCAGGGGAAGCTCGCCTCTCTTCTCCCAACTGCTCCCGGAATGTGGGGCTCCCTGAGAGCTGTCCTTCTCATTTAAGGCCGAGTTATCTGATTAGAGCTGAGACCAGTGAGGCTAAAACAGTAAGACTCTCACAGTCAGTCTTTCAAATTAGTACACTTGATCTCCTCCCACCGAAAACTAGTAACCCTCAAGCCTCCAAGGGAAAACAGAAAAAAGGCAAAGGGAATTTAACAGTCAGTGGGTGAGTTCTCTTGCTTCTATTATGTCCAAGGTTGCTTGGCAACGGGCCTCAGCCTTGTCATTCCTGTGGAAGAGCAAAGGAACGAATGTCAGACCTCCAGGTCACGCAGCATGTCCTGTTTATGCCCCGAGACTCCAGGGCAGGGGTGGGTTCGTGCTGTTCTACAAAAGTGGCCAAATCCAGCCCACAGAGCACCTGCTGTCTTCAGGGGCTCTCCCACACCAGCCTCGAACTTTCCCCTTCAATGAACGTAAGCTGTGGATGTGGATGTGCCCCCAAAACAGATTAAAAATACTTTCAGAAACAGCTTGTTAGCAAAACAGAGAAAAGGTTCTGACACGGAAAGAGCTCTGTTTTTATTTATGAAGATAGTAGAAATCAGCAGGGAGCGGAGGGCATGGTGTACAGTCGGGAAAACACGGGCCAGCTGGTGTTTCAGGTTCAGGACTTTCTGGAATCCTCCATGATCCTGTGCATTCCCTGGCCACCTCCAAGGATTTGGATGCCGAAAGCACTGCCACAATGCTCTGTGTGTGACTCTAGGTCATGAGCTCATTTCCAACAACTGAGAAGTGAGTGGGGACAGAGATTTCTGCATTTGGCAACACGTTTTAGAAGTAACTGTGGCACCAGAGCCCTGCACAGTCAGTACACTGCAAGGGAGGGAGGGAAAGAATGTGGGTCAGTGAGTCTCTAGTGCTCAGATGTCGCCAAGCGGGGCATATGTGCGCACACAGAGAGACGTGATGCTGTTTCTTCTCTCTCCCTGCCCACTCCTAAATTAAATATCTAAGAACGGTGGCTTTCCACACAAAACAGAGACAGAGCCCAAGAAAGACAGGAACAAGAAACTGATGCTCGTGCTTAAATTCTATTTAGCAAGACAGCAGTCCTAGAAAGTAAAGGACTGTACGGGAAGCACTGTCTTTTGTTGGCCGATTCCTGTTAAGACCCATTTGTCCACATAAAACTATCCAAATGAAGTGATATTCACTCTTGTAAAAAAGTCACTACAATGTTTCAGAAAAATTTTCTACAGACAGTATGCCTGGGTGGGAGTAATACCCTGGGAGAACAATGTGGTCCCAGCTGGAAACACTGTCAGCAAACAACATACAGCCTGCAACATGAACAAAAGAAATATTTTTTTAATATTTTTAGAGGAAAATGAAAAACAAGTCTTTTAAAATTGATTATCAGGCTTATAAAGGATGCCTTCCCATTTGTGCTACTTTAACTAAAATGACTGTTAAAACTTAACACCTTTAAATGAGAGGGTACAGAGACTACCCTAATTTTCAAAATCTCTCTTTTTAAAGAAAAAGACATGAACAATCAGCCTTGTTGACTTAAGAATCAGCTGTAAGTCCCTTTCTTCTAGGTGTGAAGATTATGAAAAGAATCACCTCATAGAAGGTTAACTGGCCCAGCCAAGGGGACCTAGGCCTCTCGCTTGGTGCTACTTATGACACAGATTTTAAAACGTTAGATTTCTCTTTCCTTTCCTCTGCCTCATAAACATAAAGATAAAGAGGTGAAGAAAGATCTAAGAGAGAAAAAGAGCCAGCACAGACAGAGGGATGGGCAGCAAGGAGGAGGCGGGTGAAGCATCAATCAACTCTTCGTTCTGATTCTTGCTTTTTCTAACTCATCAGCATTTCCTGTGCTACCCCAAAGGTAGACTGGATTGTCATCCAATCAGAGCAGTCACATCTGATCTGTCCAAGAAGGACTCTTTAAACAAAATAAAATCTAAAGAGAACCAAGAGATGCTAGAGGCCATGAACACTTAGAGTTGCTTTCAGAACACACAGTCAAGTGGTCGGGCTCTTTGAAGGGACACTTGATATCATTCATTCAACACGCACTGGGGAGTTTAAAGGGTGGGACAGGTACATTACCTATAAAATGGGGTAACGGCATAGAGGAGGGGGCCACGTGGTCAGGGGAGGACTCTTTAAGGGGACCTTTGGCTGAAACCTGAAGGAGGAGAAGAAGCCGACCCCATGAAGAGCCGTAGCAAAGGTGTTCCAAGCAATGGAAAGGTCCTATGGCTAGAAAGTGCCTTGTCCTGAATCCCCGGAGAAGCCAGCCTAGATATGTTCTCAGAATGTCGTGTGCTGTTGTTTTCCTCAGAACCACCTCAGTGTTCAAGTCTGCTGAGAGACAAGAGTGATGGGGAGGTGGCGGGCGGGGGGGAAATAAAAGGACTGGAGTTCGAAACGGGAATAACTCATAACCAGAGGATAGAGATCACCAACCTCCACTTAACACCAACACTTATCCAAAAGGCAACTTTTTGTCCAGTCCTGCAACAGATACTTAGATTAGACTTAAGGATAGAACTCCCTGTTAGAAGTCAGCTGCCTGCTCAAAAAAGTGAAGGTGGTCACCTCTGGGTAGTGAGGCTAGGGGTGAGGTGGGACAGGCACCCATGGGATGTGTTACTTTTAGAATGGCTTCTGACAAGTCAGCATCCCAAACAGTCCTGAAGAAGCTGCAGAATCTTGTGAGTGGATGGGTGTAAAACAAAGACATCAATATAATAATGACCAGAGTATGAAGCCCAGTCTAATTTCTAGAGATAATCCCTAATACATGGGTTCATCTCCAGTGAGAAAGCCAGAGACTCAGATGTAGACACTGCACAAAGACAATTTTTAAAATATCTATATTATTCCTACCTTACAAAAGGTGAAGTAGTCAGTCATTAGAGTAGCAATAGCTGCAGTGACTTGGGCCCAGATGCTGTTCACAGCTAGCTCATTTAACCCTTATAATGTTCTCAAGCAAGCACTATTATTCCCACTTCATAAATGAAGAAACAGAAGATTTAAAGGAATGGGCTAAGATTATAGTCAGCAGCATAGCACTGGTTGAGAGCAAAAGAGTTCACAGTGGATAGAGGTTCCAATCCTGAGTCCAATACTTTTTACTTGGATGAATTACTTTTGCTTTCTGTGTCTCAAGTTTTCCAGTCTATAAATTGCGGTATTAGTACATACCACATAATACCGTTGTGAAGGTGCAATGAAATAAAGTTTGTAAAACACGTAACAAAAGGTTCTGACATATAATAAAGTTACATGGTGGTAAACATGCTACTACTATTATTATTGTTCAAATGAATGTAACCACATGCATTCAATATATGGGACTCTTCATTCTGTGGAACTCTAAAAAGACATCTTCTCTTTGTCTCCAAGGTTCTGCTCAACTGGCAGGAAAAAAAAGGGGACAAGTAGAGAGATGGGAGCTGAATCTTAAAGATATGGAAAGAAATGGGACAGCCTATATAAATTTGCCTAAGGAGCTAATGATGGCATAGCTAAAAGAAAGTTCATTATAGATTGGTTAATGATCATGGAAAAAAGAGAGAAACAACCTAACTGTCCAAAAGTAGGTCATTAGTAAGTCTTGAAACAGTACACATGGAATATTACACAGTCACTAAAAACAATCTCAGAGAGTGGGTAATGATATGGAAAGATGATCATAACCTGAGTAGAAAAGATGATAAAAACCAAAATGAGTATCTCTAATCGGTACTATTGGTATGATTTGCATTTTATTCACCTGTAATTTCTAAGTTATCTCTCATCAACATGCATTACTGGTATAATCAGAAAAAAAAATTACAAGTTTGTTTTTGGAATGCTTGGTTTGTTTTGTTTTGTTTTTTTAATGATTAGCCTACATGATGAAAAAGGCCAGGGATATACACCTCAAAAGAAGGCAGAAGGTGCATCCTGCTTTTTTCATGTTAACGACTTTGTGAACCATGGGGTTGTCAGCAGGAGGGAGAGAGATGTAAGCTATCTGATCCAGGTCTCATTTACATATGTCCAAAATAAATTGTTTCCAGAGATTCTACTGATAAAGACTCAGATTTCATCATACCCACTTTCCTAACCTATCCTAAATAGGTTTCTAGGTCCCTAATTGGCATTATAAATATACATAATTATATCTGGACCTATTCAACTAACCCAAATACCATGCTCTCATTCAGTGTCCCCAAATTTATTTTCGTGAAATGTAAGTCACTGACCCACTTTTGTTGAAGACAATCTTAACAGCACCCCCATCTCAATGATAAAAAATGAGGCTTGCCATCAGGTCCCATTAGAGAAGAAAAAAATAAGGTCCCCATCAGAAAAGCTAACCAGCTGGCCAGCCGTTCTATACCTTCTCTGGTTCTGAGCGTCCTTTCACCTCTGGAACCTAACACAGGAAGTGTAACAGGAAAGGGGACCCCACACAGTGTTTTCTACAAGATGGGACCACTGATAGCCCACATCTCTTCCCGGTTCTACAGATTCACAATCAGCTCAAATCTAGAAGTCTTATTAACTACAGCCCTAAAACTCTGGAAATTGGTTTCAGGTCATTCCCTTCACAAAAGTCTTTGTTTTTCCCCAAATCAAGAGGTTAGAGATCAGTCACTTTTTTGGCCCTTTAGTAAGGCAAAATGGAGTGGGGGGAGGGCACAGTGGAAGAATGAGAGGAAAAAAGAAGGGAAAGAAAAAGAAGGGACAGAAGCAACTGAGAGAAAGAGAAAACAAACAGATGGTAGAGGATGTGTCAGCTACATCTGGGCTAGCATTTCCTAGAATATAAGGTCTTTTGTAGGGAAGAAGGACTTTCATGTTAAGACCTTAGATAGCCCCAAACCACTGCCATTTCAGCACCTATGAAACTTACTTCTTTACCAACAGTTCCTGGAATAAAGCTAAAACCCTCCAAATGTGACTATCCAAATCAGTGTATCACTGAAATTTTTTCCTCTGTAGAAATAAAGGATGTTACTCTCTTCAGCTCAAAACAAAGGCATCTACCTACTGGATACTGGGTGTTCCTTCCCACTTAACACCAGGAGATTACTCTCTCCAAAGTAAGATCAAAACCCAGAGAAAGACAGGATAAAAGAAGTCCTAACCAGAGACCTACATGCACTCAGGAATGAGTGTGAATTAGTCCTGCCGCAGTAGCACATTTGTCAGGGGGGTGAACAGAACAGAGAAGGAGTTCCAGATTCAAACACCCTGGCACTGAAACTGCAGCATTCTGGAGAAGCACAAATCGGTTGAATGCACTGAAGGAAAAGGATATGTAGCTTAACACGATCTAAGGACAAAGCAGACAGGAGAGCACCACACTTTGGACCATGGGTTAAAATCCTGAGGAAGTGGTTGCCTAGGGCTGGGGGGAATGGGAAAGATGTTGGGGATGATGGCTAAGGAGTGCAGGGTTTCTTTGGGGGATGATGACCAAACATATTCTATAACTACTTGTGGAGATGGATGAAAAATTCTGTGACCATACTAAGAGCCATGAACTGTACACTGTAAATGAGTGAACTGTGTGGTATGTGAATTATATATCTCATTAAACTGCTTTAAAAAATCCTGAGGCAGGACCTCCAAGGTCTCTGCCCACCATTGCCTAACCCCATGCTGGCACATTTGAGGAGCTCAGTATCTTGCTGCTTGAGGTGTCACAGTAAGAGACATGAGTCATCATCCTTCTCCTCTGTAACATTTCACAAGTCTTTCATTTAAGATAACCACCAAAAGCATTTCAATCTTCTTTCTTGAAGAGACTCCGTTCTCCAGATTTGAGGGGAGGGGGAAGATGAGACCCCAACATTCAGAACTGAAACTTGTGAAAACAAGCCAATTTTGGGTTCTCGTCAGTTGATGACCATCTTTACGCTTGAACTCTGTGCCTCAAAAAAAAAAACCCAAGCCCTGTTGGGTTGTCTTTTCATTGCAGTATGGCGTGAACTCATGCCAGCCGGAAGAGGTGGGGGAGAAGGAAGCAAGCCAAAGACAGATCCCAAAAGACACGGGGGCCAAAAGCTCTCAGTTCCACTCCAGTTTTCTATGCAGTGGAGCAGAGCTTCCCTGCTGGGAAACTGATTCCAAGCATGCTGGCTCTGTAAAGAGGAAATGGGATTTCTTTCCGGAGCCAGAACCATCTTGTAGCTCTACACAGAGCTGGCAACAGTGGTAGCTTGCTGACCTTGCACACTGAGCTCAGGGCGGCTTCGATCAGAGGGCCAGGAGACGGCAGCAAGCAAAGCCACCTGTAGTCTCCAAGGCCCGGTCAGAGGACCAGATGCCTCGGGCGCAGCCAGGACTGGGCGAGGCATCCATCCCCAGGGCTTGCCTGGCCTCCATACCTCCCACAGCCAGAGTTGTGAGACTGATGCTCGGCTGGGTACCGACCCAGGGCAGGATTTGTGTCAAACATCTCAAGGCACTAGTCAGATAGGCGGCAGGAAAGCCGCAGGGCCCATCACCCCCAGGGTCCCACCATCAGTGGCTGCGGTCTGCTTTGTCACCCAGCCCTCCCACAGAGGCTGAAAACCAGCTGAGATCAGAACAGAGATAAGGAGGAGCGGGTTGCCAGAAATGAGTTGCCCGAGGGCAGCTCTGAGGCAGCAGGTGAAGATGAGCCTTCTCTGGGTTTGGGGCACCTCACCTTCCAGGACCATCCGCCAGTCCCTCTACTGCTCTCCCCAAGACAAGAGTCCCCCCTAGCTGTGCAACAGCTCTGACAGCTCATTACGCTTCCTCAAGGTTTTTAGAGAAAAAAAATGTGCAACGTAATTACAAGCTCCGACCCCAAATGACTTTAACCCTGACAGGACTCACTGTGGGAAAATGTGTGCCCTGTGACTGCCCGTGAGCATGAAGTTTCCCTGCAGGAGCTTCTCCGACCCCCAGTGCCACAGAAGCGTCCTGGCTCACAGGCCAAGCTCATGGGACAACTGGATCCCAGGCATGGAGCCACATGCTGAGATATCTGAAGTCGGGAGAACTCGCACCCTTTGGAAACAATGCCCCATCATTCCTTGACCTGCCATAACTTCCCCTTCCAGATACCTGAGGATGGCCGGCACAGCTGTGCACTGCAAGGAGGGGACAAAGGATCTGAGACAGGCTTATGTAGAATCTCCTCAGGCCTATTCAACTTAATGTGTGGTCCGAGGACCCCCTCCATGCAAACCACCTGCGGAGGTCCCTGCAAGGAATGCAGATTTCCGGACCTCACCCCAGAGCCTGTGTACCAGAATCTCCTTGGGGGGAATCCAGGAATCTGCAATTAAGTAAATTCTTACACACATTCACATTTAAGAACCACTACCTTATAACAAGGACAATCTAGAAATGACAATAATGACATTCCGATTACAGGGCACTTACCATGGGCCTGCTTACCCTGCTACTCACAATACCTACAAGAATCTCATTTATTCCTCAGAATCATATTGGAAGGTGAATATTTATCACCCTCGCACTTAAACTGCTCTCTCTAGTTTCACCTCCAAAGGGCAAATCCAAAGACCTTCGAGCAAGCCCTCACCCAAACTGCCAGGAGGACACACCTCATACTTAATCAGAACAAATCTCTCCACCCCTATTCTACCCACCTATTCTGCGGAATGTGGATATTCCCCACAATTTCAGCCCCCACTCTCTCCTCTTACTCCGTGCCAGTGGTTCTGTACCTGTGCTGCACATTAGCAGTACCTGCAGAACCTTTAAAATTCCCCAGGCCCAGGCTGCAGCCCAGACAAAATTACATCAGAATCTCCGGGGATGAGTCCCAGACTCATCTACCTGGAGGGGATTTCAATGGACAGCTAAGGTGGAGAACCACTGCCTGGACCTCTAATAGCATCTGGTGAAACCCAAACCTACAGCAGTACCTCCATCTCTCTCCAGAGCACCTGACCTGTGCTCCCCACCACCTGGTAGGTGTCTCCACCTGTAGGTCCCATGGAAACAACTCAGCAAGGACACTTAACCCTGCATCCCCCATCACACACCACGGTTCTTCTCCTGGGGTGCACAGTTCAGCCAGTGCCCCAAGCCCTAAGACAGAAACCCTGGGGACACCCCTGCTCCTCCCTCCTCTGTCCACTGTTGACTACGTTCTCCTCTTCAGCCACACCAGCAGGTCTCCCATGAAAAGTGCCATGGAATCTTGATTTCTCCTCTATAATTTATGGGCGTTCGTTTGAATATTCAAATAATGATTCCATTGAGTAAAACAGATTTTCAGTAAAGTGTAGTCCCCGCCACTTGCTCTGCATACTCCCTGGCACAGTGCCACCTACCCTGACACCTGTACCTTAGTCTGAGAAGCACATCTTTTTTTTTTTTTTTTTTTTTTGGGGTACATGGGCCTCTCACTGTTGTGGCCTCTCCCGTTGCGGAGCACCGGGGCACGAACCCGCGTCCCCTGCATCGGCAGGCGGACTCCCAACCACTGCGCCACCAGGGAAGCCCATGAGAAGCACATCTTTGCCCTTCCCTCCTCTCCCCTCCCGGCATGATGGCCACATGATGTCCGTTCTCCCACACACTTCTGCTTCAGGGCAGTGCGAAGCAGAGTGGAGCTCAAATCACTGGTAAAATATAGGACTATTTTAGATGATACAATGACAAATATTGTTCAATTTAATGATTATGATTCAATGACTACTTAAAGATATTCTAGAAAAAAATATATTGCTAACCACATCAAACCTATGATTTCAGAATGCTATAAAGTTCCCGTTTGAAACAAACATAATTTTTAATGAGTAGACTTTTTCAAAATAAATACATGTGGTAAAGATGGGGCAGCAATAACCTAGGTGTTTTAAAAGACTGATGGTTAGGAACACTGTTTCCTTGGACTTGATGTCTTCACTTGCCTCTCCCCAAGTTCTCTGCTCCCTCCCCCAGAGACCCTTTTAAACTGATAGGAATCATTGTACTGTGGACTGTCTGTTCTTCCCTGGCCTCCTGAAGAGCAGGGACTATGCCCAGAACTCCACTACCAGGAGCCTTCCACCCCAACGTGAGCAGTCCCAGGCATGGGAATAGAGACCACAGCCAACACGTGCCTTCCACCAGGGGAAGTGCTAAGCTCTGCCGAAGAGGCAGCCAGAAGAGAGAAGGACAAAAGCGCCCAGCTCCCTCGCCACTCCCCAGAGAAGCTTCACCGACAGACAAGGTGTGCCTACTGGCCCAAAGTCACGGTCTCCAGTCACCAAAGGTGGGAGACTGCCCTCCTTTACACCTGCCAAACTTCCGAAATAATGCGCACACTGCACAAAGATAAAAACTCAACAGCACCCTCACTAGAACCACAAACAAGCTCTCTGGCGCCCCGCATGCAAGTGATCCCCAATCCAGCTCTGTCTCATTTTAGGGAATGACTTTGTTGTGACTTCTGATCCCAGAATGAACAGTACACACAAACTGGGGAGTAGGAAATGGAGAAAATTCTAAGTGTTGTTTTATTACAGACGCCACCCTATAATGAACCAAATAGTGAGTTTCCTTTCTACTCTAAAATGTGATTTATAAAATTCAGTTCACTCAGAGCTTTCCAGAAACACTCCTATGAGATATTCATTGAAATGAAAAATGTACATACCCTCTGGCCCAGCAGTTCCATTTCTAGAATGCATCCTACAGATCTACTCACGCATATGCCCATGACAGGTACCAGGAGGTTCACAGCGGCATTGCTTATAATGGTAAAAGGTTGGAAATCATCTAAATGTCTACTATTTGGGGACTGATTAAATAAACTATGTTATGTCCATACAGTGCAATACAATGCGATGCTAAAAATGAATTTGCTCTATACGTACCAATGTTGAATAATATTCAAAATACATTAAAATCGTGCAAAATGCAAAAATATGCAAAACAGTGCATATGGTATGCTACTGGAGAAATATATAAATCTGTATTTGCTGGCACATGCATAAATTATATCTGAAAAATATTCAAGAATGGGTAAAATGTTGCCTGCAGTAGAACAACTAAGGATTTGGAGACAGGAGAAATTTGAGGATGCTCACATTCCTTCTTGTCCCCTCTAAACTGTGTACTATTGATAGGTGTTACTGACATAAACTTTCAAAAAAGAAACATAGGTATGAATTAAAATAAAAATGCTTTTTAATTTTGTTTCATTTGCTCAACTGATAATCATCTTCTACACCTGACCCACAAGTGTAATAGTGAGATGTGCAGTCAGGAATCTGTTACGGTTTGGGTCCTATCTGCTTGACAGTCTCTGTGGCACAGAAACAGCCTCAAGTTCAACTCAATCTGCCTGGAAATCTATCTAAAGTCTCACGGGAGAAGCCAGTTCATATTTTCAAAGTGTTCAAATCAGCCTGGAATAAACTTAAAAGCACATTTGATAGCAAGATCAGATGAGCTTTGAAACCTACCTGTGGTGTTTTTACAAACCATGTAAAATGGGGTTTATTTTGGCTTTTCCTGTGTGGCAGCAGCAGGAGTCAAACCTTAGCTACTGGCTTGGCCCAGAGAAGTCAGCCAGTTAACAAGGTTTGATCCAGAATTCCCAAGCCCCTCAACCCTTTGTCCATCTGGCAAAGAAAACACACACACACACACACACACACACACACACACACACACACACACACACACGGACACACACACACACACGGACACCTCCAGCCCCAGGAATCTCCTCTTTCTAAATATAGTAAGTACTGCCCAGTCTCCAAGCTCACCCTCTGTAGCATTCTGTGCCTTCCAACCGAGGTGAAATGAGCCAGATATAAACACACCGTGACAGCTTCTGGCCCACACTGCCAAGCTGTTTTCCTTACTATTTCCTCTCTTTCTCCACTCTGGGTTTCTACAAAAATGTGTAAACCCCAGTGACTATAATTTGTAAATATTCCTTTGGCCACTAAGGCTATTTTCCTCACCCTACCAAATGTGATTTCCCTGAAATTTGAGGTCAGAATAGCCTATTATATATGGGCAAAGTCACATCCCATCTCCCATTTTATCTGTAAGACCTTGCAGCTCAGAAAGGATTTCGGACAGGTCCAAGGCTAATTAGGACACAGCCAATTAATTGTAATCTCTCTCTCTCTCTCTCTCTCTCTCTCTCTCTCCCCCCACCCCGCCCTCACCCCCGGTTCCTTTAGAATCCGTGTCAGTGCCTAACAGAAGGGCTTGTTCAGGGATGCAAGGACCTAAACAGTCGATGTCAAAGAGCTTTAAAAAATGGAGGCTGGCAACAACTCCACCTTGAGGAATCTATCCCATGGAACTCCTGGGACCCACACACAAAGGTGGGTGTGCAAATAATCACTGTAGCACCTTCTATGCTGAGGCAATCCAAATATCCCTCAACAGGAGACGGGGTAAATAAGCTATGGTATCTCCACATAGCAAAGCTCTCTGCAGGCATTAAAAAGAATACACTGTGTATGTGTACTGACATGGAAGATCTCTAAAAGAGAGTCTCAACCAGAAAAGCAAAACACAGAATAATTCATATTCTATAACCCCCCCCCAAGAAAAAAAAAATATGCACAGAAAAAGGACAAGAAAAAAAGCACACCAGTGGTTAACTCGGGCAAAAGGGTGCTTTACTCTGTATAGTTCCACACTCTGTGATTCTTTTATGAGAACGTATTCATGAACTGCATACATGAATTTTTTTGTCTTTGCACTGTAAGATTAGGTCATCCATTCATACTGTTCATTTTACCTCCAAAACTAATCCTTCCCAAGTCATCTTTATTTCAGAAAAGAGCGCCATCATTCACATAATTGCTCCAGCTAAAAACATTTGAATCATTCTTTTTTTTTTTTTTAAGATTTTTTGATGTGGACCATTTTTAAAGTCTTTATTGAATCTGTTACAATATTGCTGCTGTTTTATGTTTTGGTGTTTTGGCCCTGAGGCATGAGAGATCTTAGCTCCCCAACCAAGGATCGAACCCACAGCCCCTGCATTGGAAGGTGAAGTATTAACCACTAGACTGCCAGGGAAGTCCCTAATCATTCTTGACTTTTATTCTCAAAGCCCAAATCCAATCAAATAGCAAATCTGTGGGCTCTACTTCCAAAAACACCCAGAATCTGACCACCATCTCCAGTGCTGCCACCCTAGCCCAAGGTGCCATTGCCTCTTACGTCACCTATTATAACAGCCTTCTAACTGCTCTCCTTGCCTCCATTCTTGCCCCACTAAATTATTCTCCACACAGTGGCCCCCATAATCTCTTAAAAACACAAGCAGGATGATGTCACAACCTCCTCCTGGCTTCCCATCACACTTAGAATGAAACCCAAAGTCCTTTCTGGGACTCAAGACCTCTAGGACCTGGCTCCCGACCTCTCTCCCTGTTCATTTGCCATCACTCTGCTCCAGCTACACTGGCCTCCCTGCTAGTCCTCAGACACCCCATGATCTCTCCCGCCTCACGAATTCTGCACCTGTTACCACCACCTTAAAAGCCCTTACTCTAGGCTAGGGCTTGGAGGACACAGTAAGAGTGGAGCAAAGCTGCATATTTGAAATGAAAGCCTTCCTCTGGTGGCCTAAGATATATAATTTGGAACATACTGGGTTATAATTTTAAAAATTGAAACTAGGGTCAGTCAGAAATTTAATCTAGAAAATCCACTTTGTTAGCTTCATACTGGCATCCCTCCTTTGGCTAACTTTTAAAAATGCAATGGCCTAAACAGGGTAGCAAAGTCACCTTCATGAATTGCTTTCCCCAATAGCTTGGTGGTGATAATGGTTCCTCCCTGACCCATTCTCATGTGGTCAATTCCTGGGATTTGTGATCATTAGCTTACACTGGCCAGCACTGGGAAGTTCAGCCTGAGGCCTCTGCCCAGAGGGACGCTGGCTGGCCTAGCTGGAGCAGAGATCTGAACCACAGCCGTGTCAGAATCACCTTCCAAGCCCTGGAATGTGAAACTGATCAGTCAAGTGCATCTGAGGTTGAGGCAAATGGAAGCAGAAAGTCCTCAAATGAGGGCAAATAGAGAAAATCTACCGAGGGGAGTGGTGTTCACTTAATCATCAAAAGTTTTATGGGACTAAAAAAAAAAAAAAAAAAAGTTGTATGGGACAAAGTAAAAGGATTAAAAAAAAAATCCAAGGTATAAAATAGTGCCCAACAAAAAGATCTGAATAGACATGTCAGCAAAGAAAATGCACCAATGGCCCTTAATCATATGAAAGGATGCTCATCATCGTTAGTCATCGTGGAAATGCAAATTAAAACCAAGAGATATCACTTCACGCTCACTAGCATAGCTACAATCAAAAAGACAGACAGTAACAAGTACTGGTGATGATGTGGAAAAATTGAAACCCTCAGACGATCCTGGTGGGAATTTTAAAGGATGCCTCTGCTGCAGAAAACCTTTAGGCAGGTTTTTTAAAAAATTAAACATAATGGGCTTCCCTGGTGGCGCAGTGGTTGAGAGTCCGCCTGCCGATGCAGGGGACACGGGTTCGTGCCCCAGTCCAGGAAGATCCCACATGCCACAGAGCGGCTGGGCCCGTGAGCCATGGCCGCTGAGCCTGCTAGTCCGGAGCCTGTGCTCTGCAACGGGAGAGGCCACAACAGTGAGAGGCCCGCGTACCGCAAAAAAAAAAATTAAACATAAGTTTATTCATACATCCGAGCAATTCCACTCCTAGGTAGGAAATGAAATAAGAAATGAAAACACATGTCTGCACAAAGACATGTATTTCAAGGGTTGAAATTATTCTGCATTATACTGTAATGGCCAACACACGTTATTATACGTTTGTCAAAACTCATAGAATATACAACACAAAGAGTGAACCCTAATGTAAACAATGGACTTTAGTTATAACACTATATCACTTTTGCAACAAATGTACCACCTGAGAGGAAAGGGTGTGAGGGACTCTATGGGAACTCTCTATACATTCCACTCAATTGTTCTGTAAACCTAAAAAGTCTCTAAAAAATAAAGTCTATTAATTATATTTTTTAAAAAAGGAGGGAGGGGAGAACTTAAGGCTCAATCAGTGTGCTGAGTGCAACAGATTAGATGCAATTTATTCAATCCAATTGAGAACAGAATAATTGGATTAAAGTGGAAGGACTTTTTTTAAAGCCAGTGTTATATAAAAACTACAAAATCTTGTTTGGATATAATTTGCCGTTGTTTATATTTGTATGAGAAATACTCCAAATGTCAGTACTGCAAATTACCACCGTTTACAAATAATTAGGAAATGCCTTTTTTTTTCTTTTATTTGAAAGGTGCTAAAGCAAAGCAAAGGAGCTGAGAAAAAACTTTTTGCTACCTAACTCCATAAGCATTTGTTCCATTAGGATTCTGTGAGTAATATAATTACTCCTAAACAAAGCAGGTTGGCACTGAACAGCCTTTGGGAATTTATACCATTAATGAAGGACTCACCTCACTACTATAAAAAGCCTACACCAAGTCCTAAAGAAGTATAAAAGGGTGACATGCTCTAAGCACACAACTCTTGATGTTGATTTTTTTTTACTCTTGTTTTAATGAGCAAAGAGGATGAACTATTTATCTTAACAAGTCAGACTCAAGAACAAGTTTTTGGCCTCCATGTTCAATGCTTTATTACCCAGTTAAAAGAGAATAACTTTCAGTTATAAAATAAATAAGTCATAGGATGTGATGTACAGCATGGTGACTATAGTTAATAGTACTATAATTGTATATTTGAAAACTGCTAAGAGAGTAGATCTTAAAAGTTCTCATCACAAGAAAAAGAATTCGTAATTATGTATGGTGACAGATGTTAACTAGACATACTGCAGCGATCATTTCATATTATATACAAATAGCAAATCATTATGTTGTACATCTAACATCTAAAATGTGTCATTTATATCTCAATTTTTTAATTAGAAAAATAAATGAATGCTAGGAACATATGCATTTTCTAAAAAATATTTAAAAAGAGAGAGAGTCATTGGTAATCAGTGCTACTACCCCCAAAGAGCAACTCTACTGCTTCAAAAAGCCAAGAGATAATCAGACGCCCTCATTTATCTCACTGGCCTACAATGGCTCTTTAATCATACGATGAAGAGAGAAACACAAAACTTGAGAGCACAATACAGAATCTTAGCTATACTTTGCTACTCAGGACTCAGAGTCTGAAAAACAACAGGGACAATATTCTCACTTAATCTAGCACCTGCTGCATGTTTCTTCTTTCTAGAGTCTAGATCTCCGAACAATTTGCATCTTCACTGCCAGCGTGTCTACTGAAGCACTGAAGGGTCATGTTCAAGAGAAGGCCCTGCAGTCCACGGTCAGCTTCAAAACTTGGTTGCACAACTTCCTAGCTGTGTGACCTTAGACAAGTTACCCAAACTGTAACGTGCACACAAATAAGTATTCATCCCACCGGACAGAGGTATAAAGACTCACGAGACAATGTGTGCACTTAGCATAGGGCCGGGCCCTTGGTGAGTGTTCAATAAACAAGAGCTGCTGGCGAGGTTTCAGGTTTTCTGTTTGCTTGTTTGTTTGCTGAGGAAACTGACAGTGCCCCCAAGGTCTTACAGTGTATATGTGGTAGAGCTCGGACTAGACATCAGATCTGCTTGATAACAGAGGCCTGGCTCCTTGCATTGCACTCTGCTCCCCAGACCTGGGTCTCCTCAGGCTGCATATTATGGGCTCCAAGTTAACTCGTCCGAGTCCACTTCTTAAATGAACTCAATACTGATGTGTTCCCTATCTACATAAAAGGGCTGGAGCCATATATAAATGCATTCTTGGAAGGCATCTTGTGGAAGGACTGCTATAAAGAGAATGTTATGTCAATGCCCACTAGGATTACTAATGTCCAGAATCCAGACCACTCTGAAATGTGGCATTATCCGTGGAGATGAGTGGTTATCAACCCAGGACCAGAGAAGATTTCTGAAACATTTAAGACAGACATGCTTTTTCTGGGACACATCTGTCAGACTGGGCATTTAGATTATGGCAATTAATGACAGCTTGCACTATATAAGAATATAGATATAATTTTTACTTTATTTTTTTTTCTGTAATGTGCGTTTAGGGTCCCTATTGAGCCTCATGAATGCCCTCTAGCAGATATTATTAAAACTATTTAGATCTCATCTTTTTTTTTCCTTAAGTAATGCACTACCTAAATGTTCTTTCTTCATGCCTTAGCAAAAAATCTTATAAGTGTGATCTCACCTAAGTACATCAGACTTTTTATCTGTCTCTCTGCCTAGGGTTCGAGCTCCAAAATACAGAATTTTGCTTTGTATATATAGTTATGACTACAGATGTATACAACCCTATTTCTGTTAAAAGATAAATGTCCGTTGAATTTAAGATTTGATTATTGACAGACAAACAGCAGCTAAAATTTATTGTTGTGGGTTTTGCTGGCATTCTTATAAAACTACTTATTTCTGTTAAAATTCTCTGTGGTTGCCTTGGAGATGTGATGCAGGTCAGAATTACTAACCTCCGCAAATACAATGAAAAAGGCATGTCATCCCCAAAAAGTCTCATGAAAACTATGGTCTCATAGTTTTTTTTGTAAAAAAAAAAAAAAAGTGTCTCCCGGCAGGCTACCAACCGCAGAGTAAGGCTTTTTTCAGTATCACACACCCTGCCCCAACTTGACTGAAAAGCTCACTGACAGAAGTGGTTGGATCCTTGGTCTTGTTTCGGTAGTCTCCCCTGTGTCCTTCAAGGTACCATGAACTAGAATGAATCCATCCCCTCCCCCTCATGAGACACCTGGGTTTTCCCTAGGACATGGTTCAGTCTTTGGGACTCCACCTCTACTTAAACCCCACTGAAGAAGAGCAGCTTATGGGTTCAAAGTTTCCCACCTGAAATTCCAATCAAGAAAACTGTGCCTCAAGATGCCCACCACCATCTAAGAGAAAACTATTAAAATTACACTTCTGATATCCAGAAGGGGCAAATCCACAGAGACAGAAAGTACATTAGTGGTTGACTAGGGCTGGAGGGCGGGAGGATGGGGAAGGAGGAGTTGGGAGCAAATGGTGGGGAATGACTGCTTATGGGAACGGGATTTCTTTTGGGGGCAATGAAAATGTTCTAAGACTGACTGTGGTGATAGCTGTACCGCTCTGCGAATGTACTAAAAACCATTGAACTGGGTGCTTTAAGTGAGTGAACAGTATACTAAGGCAAATTATATCTCAATAAAGATATTCTAAAATGTGCATTCCTGCCCCACTCCTCCCACCTGAGACTATCAAAATAAGAGAACTCACTCTGTCTCAGAAAGAAGTCAAACTTAAAGGGGTATATCCCCAGCAGCAAGTCCATAAACCAACTCTGAAGGTGGAAAGAAACACAGTTCCTGAAAACCCACATCACCTCTCAAAACCAACAGCCTAATTCACTTTCAGCTCTGTGAAACCATATTTGGTTTGCCATCGAGTCCATGAGACAGCCAGACATGAAGTCCAGTGCATTCTGCAAGCTTTTCCTGCAAGGCAAAGAGAGGCAGCCAGCTCAGCCACTGGATGGCGGGGGGGGGGGGGGGGGGGGGGGCGGCGGGTAGAGGGGTTAATCTAGCAAGAAGATGGAAAATTTAAGCTATCAGAATGTTATTAGGAACAACAGAGATGTTGAGAGACTTTTTATTTTTTGTCTTTAACTTGTGAGGCTTTTTTGTCATAACCATGACTTTATACAAATAGGATCACCAGGCTTCTTCCTACCAGTGGTTAATACATACACAACTGTGTAAGTTACCAACAACTGGCATGAAGAAGGCATGGGCCTAACTCCTTGCATCCAAATCAAAAAACTGTTCATTTGGATGGACAATTCTGCTCTTAGCGACTCTTGCTCCAAGTCTTGACAACCCTGAATGCTGGAAGATCATAACAGCTATCATTAATTGAGCAATGCTATGCACCAGGCTTCAAGCTAAGTGCTTTCTTTACACGCACTGTTTCATTTTGTGCTCACAGCAACCCTAGGAGGTCAGAGTGGCTACTCCCATTTTACACAGGAGGAGCTCAGGCTTAGTGACTCACCCAGAGTCAATCAGTAGGTGATGGTGTCAAGAATGAAACACAGAAAATCCTAAAACTCTTAATTCTACAAGTCTGAACTTCATCGCCTGCCTCTATCATCTTTACAGAAAGAAAAAAGGACTAAAACACACAGAATCCTCTTGACTGAGACACAGATTAATCAGGTCGAGGAAAGAGTGCCCACAGAAAAGGCCTGGACAAATCAGCACAGAAAAAAGTGACTCGGAGTCACCACATCAAACAAGAACTTTCTCCAAAAGCAGGATTTTTTGAAATGTAGGTCCCAAATTATTTTATTGCTTATCTTCCATGTGTCCAGCCCAGAGGTTTGAACTCCAGGGAAAGACTTCAAGGAGTTCATTTGTTTATCAGTTTATCAAGGGGAATCAAGAGACAACAGACCTACAGTTTTGCTTCAGAGTTAAGTGCACAGGCTCTGGAATCAGACAACTTAATTGCTGTGATGCCTTGGGCAGGTTACTAATCTCTCTGAGCTTCAGTTTCCTCCTTCATAAAGTGGAAGTAGCAAGAATAATGATCTAGCTGAACTTCAGCAATCCCAGTTTTATTGTCTCAGATTAACACACAATGGAAACCTTAACCCAAAGATCTGTGAAAATTAATTACAAAATAAAACCATAAAATTTTAGAGCTGGAAAAGCCTATAAATCATCTAAACCAGTGTTACTTACACAGTTATGTATTTATTTTTACGTATGTATTTTTTAAAACACTGGCTTTACATTTACAGCAGTGATAAAGATGATCCAAAGAAAATGAATACACAAACACTAATATAGTAATATACAATGCAAGAAGCACCTAATGACAACACAATGACAACACAATGCCCGAAGTGTGGTAAATAGTAATCACCTGTACCCTTTTTAAGAGGTCACATGACCTGTTCAAGCAGTAGTAAGAATAGAAGAGTATAGTTAGAAATAGAGCTGGATATTAAGAGATTAGAACACCTAGTTCTCCCCCAAGTTACAGAGCTGGTCCATTCCACTAGCCAATTTGAATAACTCTTTAATTTTATCACTGCACTGTTTCCTCCTACCCAAAGAATTCTTACATGCCCTCCCCACCCCCCAAAAGAACAGTAGCAGGCAAATAAACTGCCAGTCACACAAATGCATCCTCCTCAGACTGAAGGCTGAGATACAAAATGCAAGTCCAGATTCCAACAGGCTTGGTCCAGGGGGTCCATTCTGGGCAAGAGGGATGGGGCAGAATTAAGAGCTCAGCATCAGCAGGAACTCCAGCTCTGGCTCAGACCATGTGGAGGCTCAAAAACCACCCTGCCGTTAGAGCAGGGTGGCTCTGCGCTAATGATTTCTCCAAGTCTGTTTCCTCATTTGTAAAATGAGTAACAGTACATGAGATAATTTGTGGCTGAAGCAGTGCCTGGCATGGAGTAAGTCTTTACAACCACAGGGGCAGCAGAACTGTCACTACTACTTCAGTGCCTGGGGCAATATCTAACACACAGAAAGCACTCTAAATGTTTGCTGAATAAAGCAGAGGCCCAATGAAAGCCAGCCTGAGAGTCACTCAAAATTAATGGGCCCGGGGCTTCCCTGGTGGCACAGTGGTTAAGAGTCCGCCTGCCAATGCAGGGGACACGGGTTCGTGCCCCGGTCCGGGAAGATTCCACATGCTGCGGAGCGGCTGGGCCCATGAGCCATGGCCGCTGAGCCTGCGCATCCGGAGCCCATGCTCCACAACAGGAGAGGCCCACGTACCGCAAAAAAAATTTAAAAAAAAAAATTTCATGGGCCCAACCTATAAGTGGGCCCCTAACTTACTCCAAACCAGGGTCACATATTCCCTGAACCAACGATGGTCCTGGTCATTGACAAAAGAAGAGTCTGTTCATATGCTTCAGGTCACAGCCTCCAGCAGAGACCCTGCCTCTGAGGAGCCTTATCACATCAAAGTTCCATGTTTATTTCACCCCAAAACACTGGCACTTGCTGCCCTGGGGCTCCACTGTCTCCCTCTTCATTTTTAGAAGCAACAGGCTCACAAAATGACACCTCAGGCACTTGACTTTACATCTCCTTTATAGAGGCTTGGGGACAATTCTCACACCTAGGGCCCCACTCTGCCAATGCAAGCTTTCTTAGCTGAAAGATACCACCTATTAAGAAATCCATCACAGAGAAAGGAAAAGTCAAAGACAATTCCACTGTCTCCCTTTTTTCCTGATTCTCAAAACTAAAAGATGGACCAAACTATTTTTAAATGGGTAGACTGAAAAGGCACCCAAAAAAAGAACTCAACAATCCAAGGCACTCAACAATCCCTAGAGCACTCCTGTTTGGCCAGAAGGAGACATTCCCTGGCTCTGCAGAAGACAAGGCAAATCATACACAGAATGCAAAACTCATTTCTCCCCTGCCAAAGGGAAATTTGCAAAAATTGTTTTACAAAAGGTTTGAGGATCTATAAGGATGAGTTTAAACTTCTCCTTTCTGAGTGAGGACCGAGGACATTCCTTCTCAGACTTTTGAGTTTTCAAGGATATTGGGAGAGGTAAAAAGGGGAGCGAGGGAGCGGGAGAGGGAGAGGATATGTTCGTTCTATTTTTAAACCCTCGCCCACAGTTTAGAGTAAAGGAACACTCTGATTCTGTACTCCCACCCTTATCACCTTCTGCTAAACACAAGAATCAGAACCTGCACACGTACGTGACCCTGATTCTAGATCTGGGTGGTACAGGCTGCCAGTACTCCAGAGAATCTCGAGCTGACAGACCATCCCACCCACCCCTTCTCTGTGCAGCAGCTGTGCCTTTCGGAGAACCCGGCGGCCCTGAGCAGGCTGGCGCTGCGCCCAGGGAGCGAAGAAGGCACAAACCGCCTTTTTCCGAGGGGAGGCAGCGCCCCCTTGGCGGGGCCCACTCCATTCCCAAGGCTGGGCACCCAGGGGTTAGCAACTCTTCCCCAAGGGAGCGGGAGTCGTGGACGCGAAGGGGTTTCCCAGCAGGCTGCGGCGCACCAGGCACTCCAGTCCTACTCCCAGGACACCTGTGTGCCGCGCACACCCGCCGCGGCGCCCCAGAGCGCCACTCGCGCTCGGTCTCCTCCCAGCCACCCCGGAACGCAAACGGCCGGGCGACGGATCTTTTCCCTTACCGTCTTGTTGCTAGTTCGCCCATTTTACGTATCCTTCCCGCCCCACTACAAGCATCTACACCCGTCCCTCAGCGCCCGTGGGCAGAAAACCAGCCGGACACGCGACCCCCAGGGCTGAGCGCCTCCCGACGGCCCCTCCCGCCCCCGAACTCCGTCCCCGCCAGGCTCGGGGGCACTCACTCTTGAGCGCGCTGACGAGTGACTTCCCGTCCTTGATGAGCTCCTTGATGAATTTGTTGGTCTTGTCCAGCTCCGCTTCGTGTGACTTGAGCGTCTCTCGGAAGTGCGGGCTGTCGAGGCAGCAGTCGCTGAATTCGAGCGCGGGCAGCCCCATGGTGTCTGCGGCGCCCAGACGGGGGGCGCGCCTCCCCCGGGGCCCCGGCGGCCCGCAGCCCCGAGCACGCACGCGGCGGGACCCCGGCCGGCTCCCGCGACGGCCGCCGGCTCCACAGGTGTGGCGCCGGCTAGCCCTGCGCGCGGTGTCCGCGGGCGCGCACGACTTCCGAACCGAGCCGGGACTCGAACGAAGGGCGGCTGCTCCGGCGGCGTGCAACCGAGCGGCCGGGGAGCAGGAAGCGCAGAGACGGACCCGCAGCGGCGCCGGGAAGGGAACGAGAAGTCGAGCGAGTGCAGCCGCCTCCTCCCCGCCTCCTTCGCCTGTTCGCTCTCCAGCAGCCTCGAACGCCCTCTCACAGCAGCCTGGGCCGCTCCGCCGGCGTTCGGACCGCACTAACGTGCTAGCAATGACCTAATCCCAGCCAAGCCAATCAGACGTCCGGGCCTCCGGGTACGCCCGGCCCTTCCGCGGCTATAACCCAATCAGCGGTGTCCAGAGGCGGGGCCTGGCCCAGGGGGCGGGACCCACGCCACTGCCTAGGCCCGCAGCACAAGCTCCGCCCGCACCCGCCCGCGCGGTGTTGCAGACCCGGAGACCCGAAGGTGAGCGCTGCGGCATGCCCCGTACCTTGCCCGCCCGCAACCGAGATGGTGCGTCTGAAGGTCTGGGGAGCGGAAGAGCCTAGATGTGCCGAACATGAAAAATCTGGGAATTTAGGGCTGCAGTCCCCCTCACACTTCAGGCAATCGAGCTTGCACTCAAAACGCAGCCTCCTGCCCCAGAGGAACCCCGAGCGCACCAAGCGACCACATCGCCCCTAGGAACAAGCTCCTTCTTCCAGTCGAGCAGAAAATATTTTCATCTTAAAATTACCAGCTCTTCTTGCCTGCAGTCTTCCCGCCCCCTACAGTCCGGCCCCTTCACGGCCACTCCTACTCAAAACCCGCCCACGGCTGCTCTCAGCCGAAGGATCTAACATCCTTACGAGAATTTCAGCCGCCTGTTGTTTCACTGCTGGGCACCTAACACAATTTTACATAATTACCTCCACTGCCTGTCGTCCTTTGCTGCATCGTGAGCTTCAAGAACACGAGCCAGTTTTCTTGTGCGCTGCCGCATCCCTAACACCTAGAACAGTGGCCGGCATCTAATAACATATTGAGCGCTTACCGTGTGCTATGGCGATTGATAAATATTTGTGGAATAAATGAATGGATCCTTTCCCCTCCTCCCCCACCCCACCCCCAATGCGTTGCCCTGTAGCCCTTTGGTTCCACCACAAGTATCAATCCAGGCAGCTCACGCACTGCACTTGCCAGGCTGGATCCCACAATGTCTAGTGCTGAACTGTGAACTCCTAGAAGATAGGGACTGTCTTGGAATAAAATATTTGTATGTCTAGGAACTAGCAGCCCTCCAGTTAGGTGGTTTTGTGTGGTGGTGGTGGTGGGGGTTGTTGCTGTTGTTTTTCACATAGGTCTGCTATGTTTAGGCACTAGGCTAGATGCTAGAGATGCAAAGATGAATAACACAGAATAAACCTGACTGCTACTGGTTAGTGGGAGAGACAAGCGACAAGCAATAGCAATGCTGCATGGTAAGTTAGGATAGAAGGCCTGGGTGCTCAGGAACGTGGAGAAGGGATTGCTAACTCAGGGAGCCAGAGAAGGCATTGATGTCGAGGTACTGATTTATTAAATGCATAAATGAATGAATGTGATCTATTTGCCAGTTGCAGCTACAAATTCAGACTTGATAGCAGGCCCAAACAGCTATCAGATGGATAATTAAAACCCTGAAAATAGTTGTTCCTCACCTGCCAAGAATGAGAAAGATGTGGAATGGAAATCCCATGAAACTAAATCTGTTTAATGCAATATCTTGAGCACTTAAAAGTAGGTGTTCTGACTCTTAAACGATACATAACAAATCACACCAAAACTTAATGGATTAAAACAACTATGATCTCTTTATTTTCTCTCATAATCTCTGTGGGTCAGGAATTTGGGAGAGAGCTTGGCTGGGTGATTCTGGCTTGGGGTCTCACACATGTTTGCAGTCATATGGTAACAGGACCATCTCCCTCTCTTCGGTGGGCTCAGGACTTCACTGTGTGGTCTCTCAGTGTGGTCTAGTTGAGTTTCCTCACTGCATGGCAGCCTCAGCGCCCCAGTGTGAACGTTCCAGCTCACACGAGGAAAGCTGAATCACCTTTTATGACCTAGCCTTGGAAGACAAACACTCCTTCCACCTTCATTGGGTACAAGCAAGTCACAAGCCCAGATTTAAGGAGAGAGTAATTAGACTGTACCTCCAGATGGGGAAGTAACAAGAAAGGGAGATATTAATGCAGCCATCTCTGAAAAAAACCAATCTGCCACTGCGGGCCTAGCACAAGGCAAAGTATTCAATAAATGTTAAATGAATGAAACAAAATGAGGTCCACAATTATTTATTTTTATTCTATTGAGTAATATTGGGCAAATGTGCATAAACATATATGTATTAGTAAGAATAATGATAAATATTACCGATCATTTGTTAAGCTGTTTGTGCCAGACACTATGCTAAATTATGTACATGCATTTAGTCCCTACAAGGGAAGACTGGTACTAGGATAATCCCCATTTTTCAGATGAGAAATTGAGGCCCAGAGTTGTAACTTGAACCAGGTTACCTAGCTAAGAAGAGTGTGTGGCACATACACAAACATATACCTTCATGTGCCTGTTTACAAGTGTGTGACTTCTTCTGAATTTATTCCAGAATTTCCACAAAGACCTCCCACACTTTCTGCAATATTATCAGAAGAGAATCAGAATGTAGTAGTACCGAGTACAGAAACTGGCCCCTGGAAGGTGCAGCTGTCTCTCTCTCCCTAGAAAATAAGCTCCATGAGATAGAGATTCTGTGTTCACTATACAGCCCCAGCACCTAGGACAGCAAAGGGCACTTCAAAAATGCACAATGCCAATGGGAGGGGCACCTGTTTAATAAGGAAGAAACAATGAGTCATGTAACAACATAGGTTGTGGCCATGAATGCAAACAGAACAGAACACTTAAGGCCCAGAAATCACTGTCATATGAAATATAGAAACTATTTAGGCAACACGATTTGGCCAAATTTCTTGGATGAATATCTGAATTCCTTCAAATTAACCAGTTAGTTCAAATACTTCTAGTTTTGATATCAATGTATTTTAAATCCATATTATTTCTGCCTTCAATTGTCCAATTAACTTTTTTTTTTTTTTTTTTTTTTTCTGCATTGGGTCTTCATTGCTGTGCACGGGCTTTCTCTAGGTGTGGCGAGCAGGGGCTACTCTTCGTTGCAATGCACAGGCTTCTCATTGTGGTCGCTTCTCTTGTTGCAGAGCATGGGCTGTAGGTGCGCAGGCTTCAGTAGTTGTGGGTCACAGGCTCTAGAGCACAGGCTCAGTAGTTGTGGCGCACAGGCTTAGTTGCTCCACGGCATGTGGGATCTTCCCGGACCAGGGCTCGAACCTGTGTCCCCTGCATTGGCAGGTGGATTCTTAACCACTGCGCCACCAGGGAAGTCCCTCCAATTAACTTTATATCTACCATACAATTACCTCCCATTTGTAGAAAACAGGAAAGCACTCTCACATATGTTATCTCCAAGCCCACACAATCAGAGGTGGGCAAGGGTCACTGGCTCATGATTCCTGAACACAAGCTAGAGAATGGAGCTGGTCTTTGATGAAAGTTCATCAGTCCTCACGTAACTGAGGACCAGGGATAGTGTAGCTTCAGGGCAGCTTCTGGCAGTTTAGGTGGTGACATCAGTATAAGGTCTCTCTCTCCATCACTCCAGCTGACCATCCTCTGTGATGTCTTCATTTTCAGTGACTCTTTCTGCTTCTCCAAACTTACATCAAGCACTATTAGCAGTAAGAGAGTTTTCTTTCCAAGAAGTCTAGCAGAAATTACAAGACTGAAACCAGAGGTGAAACAGCCCCACTCCTAACACATAAAGCGTTGGGAGGAGTTGTTCCCGCAAAGGACAAGCAAAGAGCTGTTAACAGGAGAAGAGAGAATTAATTGCTGCTGAATAGGCAGAAGCAATAATATGCAGTACACCTGACCGGTCCCCCAATCCCCCTCAAAATGAGTGTTCCTTCTGCTACATTCTCCTGGTTTTGTAGTTCTAGTTAGCATTTATTCAGCCTTTTGTATAGTTGATACCATGTCTCTCTACACATGACTTCACCTTTGTGTTCTTACTGGATAAGACATCAATTTTCCTATTTTAAAATACTGATTTGGGGGTAATGGAAAATCTATATCTTGACTGTGGTACATAGGCATCAACATTTGTCAAAATTCATGGCTGCATTTTATTGTATATAAACTGCACCTCACCTCAATAAGGTTGGTTTTAAAAAATGATGGTGGTGGTGATGTTAACGATATTTATTAAGCTTTTGCTGTGTAGTAGGATTCATGCTAAGCACTTTATTGTATTTCCTCACTTAACCTTTAGTAGAATCCTGGGAAGTAGGTACTGATACCCTTCATATTGGGTGGGCCATAAAGTGCCTTTGGTTTTTTAAGTAAAAATAAAAGACACATTTTTCATTTTCACCAAGAACTTTATTGAACAACGTATTCACTGTTTTGTTCCACTACCTTCTGCCATTTTTCAGGCAACTTCATAATTCCATCTTCCCAAAATTTTTTATCGTTTTGAGCAAAGAACTGTTCCAGGTACCTTTTACAGTCTTCCAGGGAATTGAAATTTTTTCCATTAAGAGAATTTTGTAAAGATCGAAATAACTGGAAATCCGAAGGTGGAATGTCCAGTGAACATGACGGATGAATCAGAACTTCCCAGCCAAGTCTGTAACAGTTTTTGCCTGGTCACCAAAGAAACATGCGGTCTTGCGTTATCCTGATGGAAGATTATGCATTTTGTGTTGACTAATTCTGGACGCTTTTCATCGAGTGCTGCTTTCAGTTGGTCTAATTGGGAGCAGTACTTGTTGGAATTAACGTTTGGTTTTCCAGAAAGAGCTCATAATAGAGGACTCCCTTCTAATCCCACCATATACACAACATCACCTTCTTTGGATGAAGACCGGCCTTTGGTGTGGTTGGTGGTGGTTCATTTCGCTTGCCCCACGATCTCTTCCATTCCACACTGTTGTACAGTATCCAGTTTTCATCACCTGTCACAATTTACTTTAAATACGGAACGTTTTCATTATGTTTCAGTAGAGAATCGCATGTGGAAGTATGGTCAAGAAGGTTTTCTTTCACTTAACTTACGTGGAACCCAAACATCAAAGCGATTCACGTAACCAAGCTGGTGCAGATGATTTTCAAAGCTTGATCTGGATATTTTGAGTATGTTGGCTATCTCTCGCATGGTACAACGTTGATTGTTCTCAATTATTGTTTTGATTTGATCGCTATCAACTTCAACTGGTCAACCCAACCATGGAGCATCACCCAGCAAGAAATCTCCAGCACGAGACTGTGCAAACCACTTTTGACACGTTCGATCAGTCACAGCACCTTCTCCATACACTGCACAAATCTTTTTGTGTGTTTCATTTGCATTTTTACCTTTCTTGAAATAATAAAGCATAATATGCTGAAATGCTGGTTTTTTCTTCCATCTTCAATATTAAAATGGCTACACAAAAATTCACCAATTTTGTTAAGTCTATTTTTAAATGCACGCTGGTATGACAGCTGTCACATACAATCTAACAAAATTGTTTCAAATGAAGTTAAAGACAACTAAGTGCTACCAGAGCCATCTTACGGAAAAAAACGAAAGAAATTTTTGGCCCACCCAATAGATAAGGCAGCTAAGGCTTCGAGACGTAAGATGCCTAAGGTCACATAGTTAGTGGTGGAACTAGGCTTATTACTCAAATCTATCTGCCTTCAGTAACTATCTCCATACAAGGTGTCTATCAGAAAGACATTTTACACATGTTAAAAAATTAATAATAATAGCCAAATACCTAAAAATGGAATAAAATCACACATGAATGAGAGAGGAGGAGAATTCTATGTGTTTTTCCAGGACCTTTTGCTAGTATGTCCCCAATACATCAATCATTATACTAGCCTCTAATTTGTTTTGGCTTTAAATCCCAGGCCCTACAATTCGAGTAGTAGCAACTGACTGAAGCAGACATGAAATTCTCATTTTCCTCCAAAGAAGAAAGAGTAATCTATCCTTATAAAACCACTGGCTTGCAGTTCTTTAAGGGAGGTAACAGCACTTAATTAACATTCTTTGGCTCAAGATATCAATGAAACTCATATTACTTCTACTACACAAATCTGTTTTATATGTTAGCAATTTTTTTTTTTTTTTTGCGGTACTCGGGCCTCTCACTGTTGTGGCCTCTCCCGTTGCGGAGCACACGCTCCGGACGCGCAGGCTCAGTGGCCATGGCTCACGGGCCCAGCCGCTCCACGGCATGTGGGATCTTCCCGGACCGGGGCACAAACCCATGTCCCCTGCATCGGCAGGCGGACTCTCAACCACTGCGCCACCAGGGAAGTCCTCCATTTTTTAATAATTTATTTATTCTATGCCTGCTGCTTTTCTACCCAATGTCCACTCTCCCATCTTCTTTACTCATTCACTGAGGAAGTACTTATATAACATTTACTATGTTCCAGATACTCTTCTAAACACTTTATAAAACTTAATCTCATAACAACACTCTTATTATCTTATCTCCATTTTATAGGGGAGGAAAATGAAAATGAATCACCTATAGTCACATAACCACTGAGCAAAAGAGCTGAGATTCTAACTGGTAGTGTACCTCCAGACTTAGCCTATGTTACTAGCAGAACCTTAAGTGCCCAGCTACAGATTCCTCTGGCTTTCACACAGCTGCTCGTGGGCATGGGCCACTTTACTGGCCATTGAGATATGATTGGAAATCTACTGGGTAGGGTTTTTTTTTTTCATAAGGAGACAACTAACACATGCCTTTTGCCCACCTTCCTTCCCTCTTCTTTTTGCCTAGAATGTGGGTACAATGCATGGAGGAACGGCAGCCATCTGGCAATCATGAGAAAGAATGCCACATGCTAAGGACTGATGGAGGAAGACAGTGGGAGCCAGATGCCTTGGTGACATCCGTGAGCCACAAAGCTTATCCCCAAAGTGCCTACCTCTCAACTACTCATCACATGAAGGGGAAAAAACATAACCTCTTTAAGCTCCATTAATGGAGTTTGCTGCTACTCAAAGCCAAACAAACTTTAACTGATAAAATGCACTAATCACAAAACCTACTGTTTTACCTCCTGAAATTTGGTCATCTGCATTAATACGTGGTTCTTAGGTCGTTTCCAAAATGGAAAATTATTAGTTTTAAGGATGTTTTCTTTTTTTTTCTTTTCTATTATGCTTTATTACAGAATATTGAATATAGTTCCCTTTGTTATACATTAGGACCTTATTGTTTATCTATTTTATATAAGTAGTTTGTATCTGCTAATCCCAAACTCCCCATTTATTGCCCCCTCACCCCCTTTCCCCTTTGGTAACTGTTAGTTTGTTTTCTATGTCTGTGAGTCTGTTTCTGTTTCGTAAATAAGTTCATTTGTGTCATACTTCAGATTCCACATATAAGTGATATCATATGGTATTTGTCTTTCTCTTTCTGACTTACTTCACTTAGTATGATAAAGTCTAGGTCCCTCCATGTTGCTGCAAATGGCATTATTTCATTCTTTTTTATGGCTGAGTAGTATTTCATTATGTATATATGCAACATCTTCTTTACCCATTCACCTGTCAATAGACATTTAAATTGTTTCCATGTCTTGGCTATTGTTAATAGTGCTGCTATGAACACTGGGGTCCATGTATCTTTTCGAATTGGAGTTTTCCCTGGATATATGCCCTGGACTGGGATTGCTGGATCATCTGGCAACTCTACTTTTAGTTTTTTAAGGAACCTCCATACTGTTTTTCATAGTGGCTGCACCAATTTATAAATATTTCCACCAACAGTGTAGGAGGGTTCCCTTTTCTCTATACCCTCTCCAGCATTTTTTATTTGTAGACTTTTTAATGATGGCCATTCTGACCACTGTGAGGTGGTACCTCATTGTAGTTTTGTTTGCATTTCGCTAATAATTAGCAATGTTGAGCATCTTTTCATGTGCCTGTTGGCCAACTGTATGTCTTCTTTGGAGAAATGCCTATTTAGGTCTCCTGCCCTTTTTTTTTTTTTTTTTTTTTTTTGTGGTATGCGGGCCTCTCACTGCTGCGGCCAATCCCGTTGTGGAGCACAGGCTCCGGACGCGCAGGCCCAGCGGCCATGGCTCACGGGCCCAGCCGCCCCACGGCATGTGGGATCCTCCCGGACCGGGGCACGAACCTGTGTCCCCTGCATCAGCGGGCGGACTCTCAACCACTGTGCCACCAGGGAAGCCCTCCTGCCCATTTTTTGATTGAGTTGTGGTGGTGGTGGTGGTTATTGAGTTGTGTGAGCTGTTTGTATATTTTGGGAATTAAGCCCTTGTCCGTTGCATTGTTTGCAAATATTTTCTCCCAGTCTATAGGTTGTCTTTTCATTTTGTCTATGGTTTCCTTTGCTGTGCAAAAGCTTGTAAGTTTGATTAGATTTCACTTGTTTATTTTGCTTTTATTTCTACTGCCTTGAGAGACCGACTTAAGAAAACACTGGTACAATTTACATGAGGGAATGTTTTGCCTATGTTCTCTTCTAGGAGTTTTATGGTGTCATATATTTAAGTCTTTAAGCCACTTTGAGTTTATTTTTGTGTATGGTATGAGGATATGTTCTAATTTCACTGATTTACATGCGGCTGTCCAGCTTTCCCAACACCACTTGCTGAAGAGACTGTGTTTTTCCCATTGTATATCCTTGCCTCCTTTGTTGAAGGTTAATTGACCGTAGGTGTGTGGGTTTATTTCTGTGCTCTCTATTCTGTTCCATTGATCCATATGTCTGTTTTTGTGCCAGTACCAAACTGTTTTGATTACTGTAGCTTTGTAGTATTGTCTGAAGTCTGGGAGCGTGATGCTCCAGCTTTGTTCTTTTTCCTCAGGATTGCTTTGGCCATTCTGGGCCTTTTATGGTTCCATATAAATTTTAAGATTCTTTGTTCTAGTTCTGTAAAAAAATGTCATGAGTAATTTGATAGGGATCACATTAAATCTGTAGATTGCTTTGGGTAATATGACCATGACCATTTTAACAATGTTAGTTCTTCTAATCCAAGAGCATGGGGTATCTTTCCATTTCTTTGAATCATCTTCAGCATCCTTTATCAGTGTTTTACAGTTCTCAGAATATAAGTCTTTCACCTCCTTGGTCAAGTTTATAAGAAAGTTTTCTTAAACATTTAGAGTAAAGACAATATCTGATTTACAGGGCAGGAATGTGTATTAAATGAGGAAAGATATTTAAGAAAAACAATAAACCATTAATAAACATAAACTTTTTCAAAAGCTGAGATGAAACCACAAAATTGTCAGAAGACAATTTCAATACAGCCTCAGGGTCACTTGGCTCAATAAAAGTAACTGGCCTATTTCTTACCACTGTTGCTGCTGAAATGACCAAATGAATCAGCTTACTTATGCAAAATAACCTAAACTAAAGTAGGCCCGTACACCTTGCTCTCTTTCTTGCCTCTGGATCTTCTCATACATGTGCATACTTTAAATTCACATTAGCATATTAGAGGTCCTGAGAAGTCCTGCAGTAAATAATCCTGTGAGATTTTGCTTAACCCAGTATTTCTCATATTTCTTGGAACATAGAATCCTGTTTTTCCTCCAGTGTTACATTCCACATAGTGCTCTAGGAAACACATTCAGGAAATGAACAATATCACAGACAACAGGAATAGGGACATAAGGAGAAAGGGTTAATTGTTAATCTTTTGGTTGCCATTTCAGTGGTTGCAAAATAGAAATTTTGTCATGGGGAATTAATAAACTTTCTAAAGCAACTAGAAAACTATCATATCCAACTTCAAATACTTATTAATGGATGAACTTTTCTTCCATGGGAATTCATATTCTGTTAGATGGCTCTGGTTTTGAGGTGATGCTGTGGTTTTTAGTGAGTGCCTGGGTCTACTGAAGGTGGCACTGTTGGGGGCAGAGGAGGGCAATATTTCAAAAGAGAAATTATTCCATCACTTTCTTCTAGGGAGAAGCCAGTATGAAAAATCAATACTAAAATGGGTTACCTTCATCTAAACACTGGGCAAAGAGGATATAATATCTGCTGTATCTACAACAGTGGGTGATGGCAGATTTCTTTATTTTTTTTAAAATTTATTTTATTATTTATTTATTTAGCTGTGTCGGGTCTTAGTTGCAGCACATGGGATCTTCATTGCGGCACTTGGGATCTTTCGTTGCATTGCACGGGCTCTTCATTGCAGCGCGCAGTCTTCTCTAGTTGCGTTGCACAGGCTCTCTAGTTGTGTTGCGCAGGTTCCAGAGCGTGCGGGCTCAGTAGTTGCAATCTGTGGGCTTAGTTGCCCTGCAGCATGTGGGATCTTAGTTCCCCAACCAGGGATTGAACCCGCATCCCCTGCATTGGAAGGCAGATTCTTTTTTTTTTTCTTTTTTTTTTTTTTTTTGCTGTACGTGGGCCTCTCACTGTTGTGGCCTCTCCCATTGTGGAGCACAGGCTCCGTTTGCGCAGGCTCTGCGGCCATGGCTCACGGGCCCAGCCGCTCCATGGCATGTGGGATCTTCCTGGACCGGGGCACGAACCCGTGTTCCCTGCATCGGCAGGCAGACTCTCAACCACTGCGCCACCAGGGAAGCCCGGATGGCGGATTCTTAACCACTGGACCACCAAGGAAGTCCCAGACTTCTTTTATTTTCTTCCCTACTTCCCTTTGTAGTTCTTTTCCAGAATTCACCATCGTTATATTTTTATTACCCAAAACTCATCTATTAAAAAATTTTATTACAAAACTCATGGCTGTAATACTCTCAAACTAAAATACTAAAATTTTCCAACTTAGAAACTAGACATATTTTAAAGCTTGCGTTGTCTAAAAAGTAACAGTGTGAATTATCCCTATGCTTCCCAAAGCTGGTCTGATGACCTGGGCCTGCCCAGAAAGAAGTATTCTTCTTTCAATGCAGGGGGCCTGGGTTCGATCCGTTTCAGGAACTAGGCCCCACACGCATGCAAAAACAAAACAAAAACAACCAGTGACTGTGTAATGAGTTTTTTATGATGCTACATGTATTCCACTTAAATGAGTGCTTTTTGAGATATGTCCTTCTTACATATTTGGTACTGGTATACTCATTTTTTGGTATTAACATACTCCTTTTTTTTTTTTTAAGATGATGAGTGAAGATAGTAGCTGTAGTCTTTTTAAATATCCTTCGGCAAATTAAAACTTGGAAGTCCTCTGTCCCTCCAACTTTGTTTATTGTTTGTTTTATCTTTTATTTGATGGTTAAGAAAAAGTGCCTTGGGCCAAGGGAACCTGTGTGTCTTGTTGGCTGCTGTGTTCCCTGTGACCTGCAGAGAGCCTAGCAATAGTAGACTATCAACACAGTTTGACAGATATTAAAAGTTTGAGGCACATTAAAATCTTCAAGAGTTTATTTGAGCAAACATCAATTAGAATTGGGCAGCATGAAACTGGGAGTGGTTAAGAGTACTCCACCCACAGGAGCTAGGAGAGAGGACTCCGAAGCAAAGCAAAGAAACTATTTGATTGGCTATAGCTTAAGGGGTTGCCTTATTTGGGAAAGCCTCATTGGCTGTTTGTGATTGGTTGTTCTTAAGTTTCATTTTCTCAGATTCCAGTACACTGACTGGCTTGGTTTAGGTTTTGGTTGCATAGGCCACCAAGGCATTAGAGCCACCTCAGTTTGATGGTCTCCTTGGCCTCCTTGTTTAATTTCTTTAACACAGACTAACCAGAGGTTGGCAGACTTTTCGATAAAGGGCCCCACAGGGTCTGTTGCACCTACCTGACTCTGCCGTTGTGACAGGAAACCAGCCACAGACTACATCAATGAAGGAGTTTGGTGGTGGTGTCCCAAAGAGCTTTACTTATGGACAGTGAAATTTGAATTTCACATGATTTCCATGTGTCACAAAATATTCTTCTTTTTATTATTTTTCCCATTTAAAGATGTAATACCTATTCTTACTTTGTAGACCATACAGAAACAAGCAGTGGGCTAGATTTGGCCCACAGACCATAGGATACTTGACCCCTGGGCTAACCAAATGAAAGAATGAGTGACCAAACACAGAGTAAGGCTAGAAATTCCAGAGGTGTAGGTCCCAATCCTTCCTTGGCACTGAGTAACCGTGACCAAATTAAAGCACAGGAATAACTTGTTTTCCCAGCTCTAAGTTAGCGAACGCAATTCAAATCTATTTCTTAGAGCTATTGTTACTGATAAGTATTATAAATGACAGTGGGGAAACATTTTGCAACTAAGAAGGATCAAATAATATATCCATGAATATAAAAGAGAAAATATTGACAGTAGATAGACCTACTAAATTGATTTAAAAGATTTAATTTCCTACTGTTTTCAATTTTAAAAAATGATGAAAGCAGGAGTCCCACTGAACGCCTATGAATTATCTTTGAACTGAACTATTTATGGAATCACAGAACTGTGAAGCTTCAGAATAAAAAGAGGGACTTCCCTGGAGGTAGAGTGGGTAAGACTTCGTGCTTTCAATGCAGGGGGCCTGGGTTCGATCCGTTTCAGGAACTAGACCCCACACGCATGCTGCAACTAAGAGTTCGCATGCTGCAACTAAGAGTCTGCATGCCACAACTAAGAAGTCCGCATGCCGCAACTAAGAGTCCACATGAAGTCCTCATGCTGCAATTTAAAAAAAAAAAAAAGATCCTGCATGCCGCAACTAAGACCTGGCACAGCCAAAAATAAATAAATAAATAATAATTAAAAAAAGAAGAACAGAAAGAGATTATGGGAAACATCCAGTGCAATCACATTGTTTTAAAGGCAAGGAAACTGAATACTAGGGAACATACTTCCCCAATGTCACTAATTTAGAGAATGAAAATCGTCTAATAAGAAAAGATACCTTCTGAAGCCTGAATCAGAAATAAAAAATCAGAAATTTCATTCTTATGATGAAAGGAACACAGGGTTTCCATTCCTAGATTTAAACACTGGATTTGACACATGGTTTTGAATCTCAGTTACTTAACTGAGTCTCAATGTCTTCATCTTCAAAACAGGAATGATAATTAATATCTCATAGAATTATAGTTAAGAACAAGTAAAATAATATACACAGTACACTGTCAGGCACACAATAAATGCTCAATAAATTGTAACTTGAATTTCTATTATATGAACTTTTAAAATCTCACAATTTACCATACCTGCTTAAAAAATATAGTAAATTTGTGGTTTTTAAACTGAGCTAAGAAATAAGACCTAAATATTTGATGCTCTACCAAAAATATTTTTATCTTTATTAGTTGAAATACTTCCTTGAATTTCTGTTTATAGCATTCCTGAAAGACAACGTAAGGCTGTTTTCAAACTTGAAATCACCAACATACTTTCACTTTAGGAAGGGATTTGCTTGACACCACTTAAAACAAGTTTGTCACTGAAATACCCCAAAGATTATTCAACTACAGAGAAATCCTAGCACCTCTAAATTTGTATTTTTGTTTCCTACCTGACAAAATTTTGTGAAGATAAGGAATGTAGTACTTAAAACCTAGTTAAGAATGTCCTCAAAAAAAAAAAGAATATCCTCAAATCATCTTTTTCAAAAGAATGCCGAAAGCAAACTCTTGAACGTTAGACAGACATGGGTTTTAACCAGAGCCCTGCCACTTGCTAGCCCTGTGACCTTGGAGTTAATCCATCTAAGCCTCGAGATTTTTCAGTGTAAGATGGGGATAGTAACAGTACCCACCTCACAGGAATTTTGTGAAGATTAAATGATAGGATGCATATAAAAAGCTTACTTAGACCAGTGTCTGCACTGCAGTAAGTGTTCCCAAAAAAATGTTAGCTAAGTTAAATGGTAACTAACCACTTTGTTGGAAGATGAACTTTGATGAGTGCCCTTTTAATAAACTTTTGTTTCCTCTGGCAGATGTTAGGTGAAATTGTAAAAGATTGATTTTTCAGCATAATCCCATAAATTGTGAAGGGCGGGTGCTCAAGTTAAGGTGGAACCAGAGGTAGGTTTCCGCCCTTGTTCTATAAGAGCCCCAGGTTCATTTCAGGACCTAAAAGAAAATGATTTGCTGGTTACTTTGGAGACATCAGGATCTTAGTTTTCAGAGAAGCTTCCCTGCCCTCCTACTGGAAGCTAGTCCCCAGTCTTAGTCTTCACTGTTATTCTAAATCTTAGACCCCTGATTGTTTTCTTCAGTGTAGACATAACAATTTGAAGTTATTCTGTTTATTTGTTGACCCCCTACACACATTGTCTCCCTCTCCCCCACTCCTCCCCACTCTGCTAGAATGTAAGCTCCCTGTTGGCAAAGTGGTGCTGGGACTATGTGGTTCATGGCTGTAACCTCAGGGCCTAGGACAGTGTCTGCGTATTGTAAATTCCCAGTAACTATCTAGTGAATGAATGAACGAATGAATAAATGAATGATTTTATGAATGGGCAGCCCTGGCAGGTGCTCAGTGCTTCAGGCTTTCCTTAGAAGTGTAGAAATGAAGGTGAACTGATCTTGTAGTGGCCACAAGAGGAAAAGAGAACTAGTAAAATTCACGACCACCCAGACCCAGTAATGAAGTCTGGGACCACATGGACTCAGAATTTCTAGGGGGAGGGAACAAAGGAAATATATGGTAGCTGGGCGACCCCAGGACAAAAAAATTATACACACACACACGCATGTGTGCATGCATACAGAAATACACTATCCAGTGAGACTTGGGGTAAATTAGAACTTGGTAGGTTGTTTCTTATTTCAGGCACAATAATCTTTCTTTCCTTGGCCTCTGGGTCACCACCCACTCACTGCCTCTTGGGTCTCCTTTCTCACTGGTCCCTCCTCCCTGGTTTCCTTTGCTGATTCCTCCTCATTTTCCCAACTTCTGAACACTGGATCATTCCAGGTTGTTCCTCAAACCTCCACTCCATACACACCTCCTAGATGACCCCAACCTGCCTCATGGCTGCAAATACCATGTGCACACTAACAACCTCCAAATATCTATCCTCACCTCGACCTCTCCTCTGAACTCCAGACAGGTACACATACTTGAATGCTCAATACTCTCCTTGTATTATATATCTAAATAGACATCTCAAACTTAAAAAGAGACCAGAACTGAACTCTTGATTTTCTCCCCAAACCTGCTCTTCCCAATGGCAGATCCATCCTTGCAGCTGTTCAAGCCAAAACCCTTAGAGCTGTCCTTTTCTTCCCTCTCTACAATCCACGTCTAATCACTGGCAAATTCTCTTGACTGAGTCTCCAATATACACCTATAATCTGACTACTTTTCTACCTCCTGGCTACCACGCTGGTCCAAGCCACCATCCTCTTTTGCCTAGATTATTACGGCAGCCTCCAAACTAGTCTCTCTACTTCTGCCCGTGCTGCCTGTAGTTAAGTCTCCAAGCAGCCAGAGTGACCCTTTCAGAACATTAAATTGCATCAATGATCTCCTCTGAGCAAAACCCTCCAATGGTTTTCCATCTTTCCAAAGTAAAGGAAAAGCATGATCTGACCCAGGATACCTCTTCTCATCTCATTTCCATCTTTTCCCCCAACTCGCTCTGCTCCAACTGGTTGACCATCCATATGGATTTCAAATTAATTTAGAAAATATTAGTCTGAAAATTTGGGAAAAGGCTTAAAAGATCTGACTATAAGTAAATAAACTGTTTATGCTGGAGAAATGCCTGATTTTTTTTTATTAGTCATTCTCTGATCCCAAGGCATCAGATCAGCATAAATATTTTAGGGCCTTTAACACTTGCCTGGAGTTAATCTTTTGGGCCAGAAAATGCAAATTAGATTACCTCCAAGTTTCCGCTGATAACCCTTGACGATCTTGATCTTGGTCTTGAATAACATACCCTTTAGCTTTTAGTATTTTAGGGGGTGCCTTTTTCACACTATAAAAGTACCAAGGCTAAAACACCTGCTCCACTTAAGAGGAAACATAGACTTTCAACAGACGTTTATTGAAATCCTACTGTGTTTCAGGTACGGGCTAGGCATTGGGGAATCAAGGATGAACAAGACATGCCCATGTCTTCAAGGAACTCACAAGGGAATCCAGGTGGCAGCAAGAGTACCTGATCTTAATAGTGCAATGACGGAGGGATGCCCAGTGTGCTATGAAAGCCGACCAGAGGACACCCAGCTCAGCCTGGAGAGGACTGACAAGGCCTCCTAGAGGACACGGCACCTCAGCTGAAGCTTAAATTACGTGCAGAAATGGGGGTATAGGGTAGGTCATATTCCAAACAGGAAGTACAGCACGAGCAAAGCCATGAATCTGTGTGCTGTGTGTAGGAAACCACAAACGTTCGAGGCAAACCACTCTTAAGGTGAGACTGGAAAGGAAGACAGAGAGCAGGACGCAGGGAACTTTATTTAGCATTTTAAGGAGTATGATCTTTGTTCATAGGCAACAGAGAGCCACTGAGGCAGGAGAGTGTGACTGCTGCACGAACACGCTTAGAGGCAGGCAGACCAGTAGGGAGGCTATGGCCACGTCCAGGTAGAAGGTGCTGCAGGTCTGAATTAGGGCAGGAGCTGGGGAGATGGGGGAGAAGGAGACAGACTTAAGAAATATTGAGTTAAAATTAGTGGAACTTGATGTGAAGGAGACAAGAAGGAGGAGGTAAGGATAACACTGAGGTTTCTATCCTTGAGGGTATTACCAAGTACAAGTAGTAATAGGATCAGGCAGGAAGATGATTTCACTGTTAGGTATGTTGAACTTGAAACATTAAGGGAAAAGCATTCATTCATTTATCCATTCATTCAAGAACTATTTATAAATTACCTACCTTGTGACTGTCCAAGTGTGAATCTGAAGGGAGAGGGGTCTGGACTTCAGAGAGTTGGGTGTCATTAGCACATGGGATGAGTTAACCTTCAAGGACGGCTGGCACAGTACCTGGCACAAAGGACGCTCTCCTTGGGTACCTGTTGAAAAGAATGAATGAAGAGCTATCCCTGTGAGAGTTTGTAAGAAGAGAAGAGCTGGGGATCAACGATGAAGCTCTAGAAAACATCAATGGTTCAGGGTTGGGCAAAGGACACAGAAATGGAGTAGTCAGAAATGTGGAGGACTGGAAGGGTGTGGTGTCATGGAAACAAAGTGAGGTACACATAGGACCCAAGTACACACACATTATCAGGTATCAGAAAGGCTTCATGAATTATTTCTAAGTTGAAGGTGAAATAGGTCTCTAGAAAAATCTGGATAAAAATGAGCATTTCTTTTTTTCTAGAGTTTTGGAAGCTTGGAAGCTTGAAATCTAAGGGCTACTGGGCAATAGTTGAATTTCTAGTTACCAAATTTCATTACCAAGTTTGTGCTATTCTGTGCTTTTGCTTTAAATCACTTTGGATCACTGTTTTTTTTTCCATTTATGATGATTAGTTTCTGTTCTTGGTGTTCACTCCCTAATGCTGATTTAAACCAGAGGCTATAACTGTCAGTATGAGAACAGCTGAATGTCTAAGACCTGACAACAGCATTCAGTTAGTATTATTTTCATGTGCTGGTGATAAAGATGGTGGCTTCTGGTGAATGCTATGTGAGTGTGGTGATTACTGGTAGTAGACATCTGATCATCTGGTTTTTTATTGTTTGCATTTTGTTTTGTTTTTTGCCTACCCAGCATCTATACCCATTTTTATGGTAATGGCACTTGAGTTTTTCCTGGGGAACCACTGTCTTCCCCATTTCTAGTCCAGGTCATTTGGGTGGAGCTGACTGCACTGGGCTTCAAGGACAGGGCATGTGACCCAGCGTTGGTCAATAAAACACTGCAACCCCCTGGGTTCAGTGACTGGCTAAAGAATGGGTACATGACCCATCAGGCAATGAAGTAGTATTCTTGGACTTGCTAGAGAGACCAGGCCAAAGATATTCTTTACTGAACTTAAAGCTGGATGAGTATACACCAGGAGCTAATGTGAACCACTTCATCACGGGGAGAGCCTGTCCGAGAATGAAGCTAATACAGAGGAAAGAACTGCTGAGAGATGAAGAAAGAGAGAGAGACTAAGTACTAAAGGCATTCTTGGAAAGCCCAGATCTGGCCACACCTGAAGCTACACTTCTCAATTACGTGAACTAAAAATTTCCCTTTTTAAACTTTGGCAACATTTTGTTAGCTTTTCTACCACTTGCAACCAAAAAGTCCACATGAGAGACGCAATACCACCTCTCTTGTTTCTGCTTCACCCACCAACTGGGAATCAACTGTCTAAAGTCAAAGTCACTTCCTTCGGCCAGCCATCCTGTGAATGCAATCCACACTACACTCGGCATTTTCAGGTCAGCCTCTCGTCACCTCCTGCATCAGCCTCCCTCTCCATCGCTACTTTGTGTCCCAGAGCTCTGTTCATCACCTGAACTCACTGAACTTACAAAGCCCTAAGTTCTAAGATCCACTGCTGTGGTCCTCACTGCTTCCCACGGACTCTTCCTGTTTATTGTATTCACCTACAGCAGGCTCTTTCTACCCTGCCAATTGTTTGTTTTAATAAGTAGAGGCAGGACTGGATGGAAGCCACTTCTGTGCCCAGGCTTGGAAAGCCCACTGCCAAATGGTTGGGTTCTGGCCACCACCCAACACCACTCGGTACACTCTGTTTGAGCTCAAGTCTTCTTGTCCCAAATGTCGTACCTGCTGCTTTTTTTCCCTCTCTCCTGATGACAAGTTTAGCCTGATGTGATTCGCACCTCTGTCATCTCTACCGTTGCCGTGACACCCAGGACCTTTGCCATTTTCCCTCAGGAATCTTGGGAATTTCTGGGAAATCAGACCTTAGTGGTCTAGAAGAATCTAGCTTCCAAATACCATTTCACAACTACCAAGATGACACTCTCTCTCCTCAGATAAGGTTGTATCCCCTTTTCCTGCCTCCATACAGGCAAGGTACCTGTTTGGAGACATCCGCCAAGAATGGAAAATAACTTTCTTCAGAATTATATGAGGATAAGAATTTTTCCTTTGGCTTTTTCCTGAAATAACAGGGAAATAACAAAGGGACCAATGCTTCTCTGAGTGCAGATGACAAGGTGATCTCCTTCTTCTGCTTTAATTATCTTTCTCTCATTAAATAAGTATAAATTCAGTAGTCTTCCACGTTCTTGTCAAGCCCCAGAGCACTGTGTTGTAACCATTCAACTCAAATTCAACAAATATTTAATTGAGCATCTATTACATGCCAGGCACTGTGCTAGGTAAGGGGTGTACAGAAGAGAACAGGACAGGCAAGAGGCCTGCTTCTAGGTCCTACTCCAGTGAAGGTTAGAGAGAGGTAGCACATACATGTAACAAATAAAGGAACAAAACGTCAGACAGTGAGACGTGCTATCAGGAAAATATAAGGGGTATGGACACCAAGGGGAGAGGAGGGGTGGGACGGATTGGGAGATTGGGACTGATGTATGTACACTACTATATATGAAGTAGTTGGCTGGTGAGTACCTACTGTATTGCACAGGGGGAAAAAAACAGGTACAATCTGTTTGCAGGATGTATATTAATTTTAAAAATGCATTCCAATATATGTTAAGTGCAGACAAATACTGTTTGATTCCACTTATACGAGGTACCTAGAATCGTCAAATTCATAGAGTCAGAAAGTACAATGGTAGATGCCAGGGGCCTGGGGGTGAGGGGCTGTGTGGAGGAGGGGAATGGGGAGTTAGTGTTTGAAGCGGACAGAGTTTCAGTTGAGGAAGGTGAAAAATTCGGGAGACGGATGATGGTGAGAGTTGCACAACAATGTGAATGTACTTCGAGCCGCTGAACTGTACAGTTAAATATGGTTAAAATAGTATGTTTTATATTATGTGACTTTTACCACAATAAAAAGACATTAAAAATAAAAGAAAATATAAGGGGATAATATGTTTCAGAGTTAGGGGACTATTTTAGATAGAGTGATCAGAGAAGGCTGTTCTGAGGAGGTAATATCTGAGTTAAAACCCAAAAGAAGAGAAGGTACAAACCACATGAAGACCTCGGAGAGGACAGAGGGTCAGCACATGCGAAGGCCCTGAGCTTGCAGCAAGCTTGCATTACGGTAGGGGTAGGTAGAATAGGGTCCAGGGACCAAATGCGGCCTGCCTTCTTTATTTGTATAGCTCAAAAGCTAAGAATGGCTTTTACATTTTTAAATGGCTGGAAAAAGAAATATTTCATGATGCATGAAAATTATACAAAATTCGAATTTCAGTGATCATAAATAAAAATTTTTTGGAACACATCTCATTCATTTATATATTTTCCATGGCTGGTTTCATACGTCATCGGCAAAGCCAAGTCATTGCAACAGAGGTTGTGTGCCCTGTAAAACTTAAAACATTTACTCTGGCTCTTTGCGAAAAAGTTTACAGACCGCTATATTAGAGGAACAGGAAGAAATACCTTCCCAGTCTTGAGAGAACCTTGAATTTCTTTAATGATTTCTGATCCTTTTGACTGTAAATAACAGAAAACCTGTTTCCAGTTGACTTACGTAACACAGAGGATTAGCGACAGCCATAAACTCTTTGGTACTTTTCCCATCAAGAGGTAGAAGCTATGTCATCTCTTTTTGAAGCTGGGTGGGCTTTGTGCCTGCTCTGACCCACAGTACGTGATAGAAATGATCCTGTGCCAATCCACGCTTGGGCCTGAAGAGCCTGGCATCTTCCACTTTCTGCCTCTTACAACACTTTTGGAGCCCTGCATCTCATGTAAGAAGTCTGACCACCTCGGATGGCCACGCAGGAAAGTCCACATGGGCGTGCTCTGGTTGAAGGTTCCAGTTGAACCTAAACTTCGAGCCATCACCACCAAGATGCCAAATATGAGAGAAGCCATCCTAGACTCTTCAGATAGGCCATCGGCCAGCTGAATACCACTGAGTGACCTCAGTTGATGCTACATGGAACAGAAGAATCACCTGCTTGGCTTCCTGGACCACAAAATTGTGAACTGTAATAAAATGGATGCTGTGACCGCCTGGAGGGGTGGGACAGGGAGGGTGGGAGGGAGGCAGACGCAAGAGGGAAGAGATATGGGAACATATGTATAGGTATAACTGATTCACTTTGTTATAAAGCAGAAACTAACACACCATTGTAAAGCAATTATACCCCAATAAAGATGTTAAAAAAATAAAAAATAAAACATCACCAGAAAATAAATAAATAAAATTTAAAAAATAAAATAAAATAAAATGGATGCTGTTGTAAGCCACTCCATTTTGGGATAATTGTTTCACAGCAACAGATGACCAAAACAAACAATACAGAAATTTTATTACCTCACGTAACAAGAAGTTCAGGGGTAGATTAGGGTCCATCCACAACATATCCTGGTTCTGCTTTTCTGAAATTCCTTGGCCTCTGCTCTCTGCTTTGAGTTGGTCTACTTGTTAGACTGGCAGATGGCTGCAGCAGTTCCTGGAGTCTCCTTCAAACCTGACAATGTCTAGAAGAAGAAGAAAGATTGTTCTTAGGAGAAAGAATATGCAGACTGATCAGGATCTACTCTGGAATTAGGGATGGAGTCTCCTCCTCTGAGTCACTAGGGGAAGGATGGACACGATCAAAATTCGTGGAAGAAAGGTAGGAAGGAAGGAAGTGGATATTGGGTCAGCAACCCACTGTGTTCAAGGTATCTTTCTTCTTCCTATCATTCATTTATTCATCCATCCAGAGTATTTTAGGTTGAACCATATGAATTTTTTTTTAATAAGTCAAACGTAAATAACAATAATTTCAAATGGTTAAAGTTAATATTTAGCAAACCTATACTATAGCGGTAGGCATAGAGCTAGATGTTAGAGCTACTGCAATTAAATGGTGCTAAGTTTAGGGAAAGGAAAGAACAGGGCCAGCTATATAATCAGCAAAACTCAGTCAAAATGAAAATGGAGAGCCCCTTGTTCAAAAATTATGAGGAATTTCAAGATGGCAACAGCAGAGCATTAAACTAAGCATGGAGTCCTTCTAAGTACAGGGCCCTGTATGATTGCCCAGGTTGCACGGCCAAGAAACTGGCCCCGGAAAAGAACAGGTGTCCACAAGAGAGAACAGCAGGGGGCCTAGTTAGATTAGGGGGACCAGGAAGGAGGACGATCTTTTTTGTTTGTTTGTTTTGCGGTACGCGGGCCTCTCACTGTTGTGGCCTCTCCCGTTGCGGAGCACAGGCTCCGGACGCGCAGGCTCAGTGGCCATGGCTCACCGGCCCAGCCGCTCCGCGGCATGTGGGATCCTCCCGGACCGGGGCACGAACCTGTGTCCCCTGCATCGGCAGGCGGACTCTCAACCACTGCCCCACCAGGGAAGCCCGGAGGACGATCTTTAAGCAAGGATCTGGAGGATGGATATGAGTAGCCAGGTGAGAAGTGGAGGAATGCAGATCCCCAGCAGAAGAATAGCATTCCTCCTTCTCCTCCATGTTCCAAGTTGGTTA
This sequence comes from Tursiops truncatus, assembly GCF_011762595.2. Taxonomy (NCBI): domain Eukaryota; kingdom Metazoa; phylum Chordata; class Mammalia; order Artiodactyla; family Delphinidae; genus Tursiops; species Tursiops truncatus. The sequence goes on along the minus strand of NC_047036.1, from coordinate 118,893,041 downwards.
AGAGACTTAGGTTGGCCTGTCATCAGTTGTGATGAGACAAAAAGATAAAGGTAACATCCCTTTCCCGTCTGTGCCAGCTCAGGCCTTTTTCCCAACCCTTTTCTGTGCTCCAGATCTTAGCACTTGGGTAATCTACCCACATAATCTGACCCTTCTCCTGCAGCACCACAGATGGTCAGGACAGCCCCAGAGCGGCCCCAGCCCTCTCTCTCCGGTGCTCGATTGCGAGTGCTTCCTGGGACAACAGCCTAACCTCCTGATCCAGTTGGCCTAGGCTCGTCATAAACAAGGAAGAATCCTCCCGGTCCTCACATTCCCCAAACCGCAAACCATGAAGATAGCCAACACTAATTGGACCTCAAACATTTTTATCAACAAACCTGAATCTTTTCCCTAAAATCACTTTCTTCCATTTTTAGTTCTACAGTGTTCCTCTTCTATATTGGAGCCTGTGGGGGCTTGGCGTAGTGGGCCTCCAAGTTGGTTGTAAACAGAATCAGATGAGAAGCTTATTAAAATTACAGAGGCACCAGCCCCATGCCAAACCCAGCTCCTCTATTTTTCACAAGTTCCACAGGTAATCCTGAGACACTGCCAGGTCTCTGAACCACTGCTTTAGCAAGCTGGACAGAATAAGGAAGAAATTCCCATGTGGCTGGCAGGAGTCAGAACGTTTCATTTCTGTTGTTACATGTGACCCCTCAGGCAAACTACTCTCATTCAGGGCCTCAGTTTCCCCATTAAGTCCTGTGGTGATGATCCCTCCCTAACACCTCTTCCCCAGAGGCTCTCTGTGTCGTAAAACTCTTGTTGCCTTCCCATAATCTAGTCCCCCTTGTGGTGGCAGCACCTCAGTTTCTCCTGGGACTAACAACCCCTCTCCCACTCCAGGTAGGCTTGGTGGGAATATCAATCCAGGTGCTCCTATGCCCCCTGGCTGACCTGTAGGCCCAAGACCTAAGTTTGGCCAACCAGAGTTTCTCTCCCAGGAAATTAAATCTTGGGACAAATGAAGCAGAGACTGAAAATAAATGGAGTTGATTCATCTGGTAGGGGTGACCAGGGACCCTGCTCCCTGAGCTGTTCTGGTTCCTGTGCTTTCAGAAACCTAGTTCGCCAGCTTTTCCTTGGCATCTATGAGCAACCTCACACCCTTCTAATAAATTCTTTTTTTTTTTTGGTTAAATGAGCCACAGTTGGGTCTGTTGCTTGCCACCAAGGAATCCTGTTTCTTAGAATCGAGTTGATAGCGCTCTATATGATAATGGTGTCATAGCTTCCATTCTTATAAAGCCATTATGAATAATGCTCTTTTAACTAAAGTAACCATTCTATGGGAAGTCGAGTTTATTTTAATAATGACGTTTTTGTTCCAGTAATGACAGTGAAACCTCCTCAATAGGATAAGAGATTATTCACTGTCCTGCTGAAATACCTTAAATGGAAACAGGCTTTCAGTAAATACTCTTTATCTAAACGAGGTTCATTGTTCTGGACCTCAGGGAAGGAAAAGAAAAGGGAAAAAGGAAAACAGCTTGGTTTCCATTTAAACCATCTCTCCTTCAGCTGCATCTCAACCTTTACACACAAATTTAAGAAAAGGCCTACACTTTACGTACTTAAAGGAAGATTGGAAATTGCATCCAAATATGCATCTTAAGGCATAACTACCACAGAGGAAACAGCTTTAGTGGTTTAGTGGTTGAACCCTTTCCTCTCAGCAGCCTCTATTTTATTTCTACCCCATCTCATTGTTACAGTTATTACTATCTCTTGCCTTTGTTGACGTCTTCATTATTATGATTCTAGCTAACAGTTATTGAGCACTTCCTGTGAACCAGGCATGATGTTGGATGTTTTACATGCATTACCTCATTTAATCCTTGTAACGGCCCTTCATGCTCATATTATTATCCCCATTTTACAGAGGGGAAAACTGAATTCAGTAAGGTTAAACAATAGGGCTAGCGGGCAACAGAATCACTTAATCATTTATTATCTGTGTGTCCCTATCTGTCCCCAAGCCTTCCTTCCACTGTGCCCCATTGCCTTAAATGAAGGTGCCCGCTTAGTCCAAAGCATCATTGGAAAGAGTATTAAATGAGGCACTGCATCTCAAATACAATGGCAACTGAACTCACTGTTCGTGTCATGTTCTGTTTCCTGACTATAATGTACTGGAAGATAGGAGCAATGTTTCGTCCATCACGGTTTCACCACACGTGTCTAGCATGGAGGAAGTGCTCAAAAAATTATTGTGGAACCAACAACTATTTTGTAGGGTCTTTAGACCTAGGGACCAGCACGGGGTTAGGAGAAAGAAGGGCTAGTGTCAAGAAGCCCCTTCCCAGGAAATAGAAAATTCAGGTACCCCTAGAAAATTCAGCCAATGTAAGTCTGGTTAAGCCTTTAAATAGCATCAGATGATTCTGAACTTGGGACCCTTGGAAGCTCTTTCTCTTCCATCTTTTAGGCACAGTCATGCTTTGGCTTGAGTTTATGAGGAGTGGAAGTTTCTAAAAATCTGAAAGGGGAAGTATAAGCTAAAGGCTGAAGTATCAATCATACTTTTTCCAGGGCTGGTTAGCTCACAAAATGCTCAAATCTTGCTATGATGCTCTCCGTTGAGGACCGGATATAATGTTATTTTATTACTTTCAGAACTAGAGCTAATCTTTGGTAGATATAAGACCCACTTATATCCTTTTGTGCCTCCGTTCCTCAAATGTGGAAAACAGCCAAATTAGGACATAAACAACCAACCAAAATTTCCCACCAAGTCTATATGGTTCCCTCAGTAGAGTCTTGTTCATTCCCTGCTATTAATTCAGAGTTTGGCCTTTGGATTCAGGCCTTTGGCTGGGCCCTGTACCAGCTGAGTGACCTTGGGCAGAACACCGTAAGCTCCCAAAGCTTCTGCAGTCTTGCCTGTTGTTGGGAGAATGATAATGTGATGTGTACAGAATGATTTGCCCAGTGCAAGGCACGTGATAGGCAGGCAATAAACTGTGACTTAGGAATAGTGATATCTCTGCTGGCTCCACTTACACATTTCATTCAAAACAGTCCAAAACTCCAGTGTGTTCTTGGTGTTTTAAGTGGCAGGTGTGATCTGAAGTCATCCTTCAACCATGTAGGTGACTTTCTCAACTTCTAAATTATGAGCAGAATTAATTGGGAATAAGGCAATGAAGCTACATGGACATATTTATCATAACACTTCTGTCCTGAACTCTCCCTTGGAAAAGTTTCAATAAACTACATGTATTACCCTTACAAAGATTGCTTTGATCATTTCTCAAGGAAAATAACCATTGGTATTGCACAAACCTTGACTGTTTTATGGCCCAAACTTTCTGTTTCTATTTCAAGGCTCAAAGGTGAGGCATGGAACAGGTTTGATTTTGAACATAGTGCAAAGATGACACATTACTGCTTTCTCAAAAGGGACTCTTAACGGGCATTTCAAAACCCCCATCCTCCCTCATTTTCATTAGATCACTGGTCAGTCCTTGACAATTTCAAACCAGATGATTTCAAAGGTTCAAGAAACCCACTAGATCACACTGGCTACAGGTAGGCCCATTTGAATGAGAAAAACCCTTACACAGGGACAACAGAACTCTTCTAAAGTTAGGTGTGGCTACCAGGACCTACTTGAGCTACTGAAATGTGGGCAGTACTCTTTAAGAATCAGAACATGATTTTATATGTCCCCCTTCTCCCTGCCAGGGTCAATTGAGATGGATCTGGATGTGTGGTGTGAGCAAAATAACCTTTTGTTGTTTGAAGCCACAGAGATTTTACGACCACTGGATTCTACAGCATAACCTAGCTTATCCCAACTGACACAGCAAAGAGCTAAATGCATGTGACACGGAAACCAGGCATACTCATGGTGCCATGCTTAAATCCTCTCATCTTGGTCAACAATTAACTTCCAGAAGCTAGTGGTTTGGTGGGATGGAGAAATGAAGCTCTGAATCACAGTCAACGTCAGAATAGTTTTAACAGACCAGCGGAAAGATTCAAAGAGACCTTTCCAAAAGAGATCAAAGAGATTTCTCTGCCATCATGAGAGTGAGAAACACAGTTCCTAAATCTGGACTTCTCATTTATCTATAGACTAAGTCCACTGACATCCTAGAGAGAACCCAGAGCAGGCTGTCTCTCCCTCATCCTCTGGCACTGCCCAGGGGAGTTGGAGAGCTGGGACTGACCTCAAACTGAGAACACATTTGGATAATATCATCCAGGCTAAGTAACCCTCACTCTAAGGAGTTTATAATAGAGGAAGGGCTCAGGGTGATACCAATCTTGTACATGTCCTCGATTCCCAAGCCAGCCTCTCCATGAAGGAACCAGTCATTTTCCATATATTTTCTTCTTATTGTTGGAATCAATAACATTATTTATTATTTTAATTAAAAATGCACCCGATCTAAATCTCACTAGTAATAATAATGATGATCATTTGTTGAGTGCTTTCAACGTGGCACTCAACAAACACTTTACTTTCATTGTTTTACTTAATCCTCACAACGACTCGATTAGGTAGGAACTATTATCTCCTCTTCTATAAATGCAAAAAACAAACTTCAGAACAGTTAAATAACTTGTCGAAAGTCGGCCAGCCTAGAAATGGGAGAACTTATACAAATCCAGAAGCTGTTCTCTTAGACAAGGTACCCTTTACTCCTGGTCCTGGCCATAGTGTTAGATCTCAATTCCCACACCCAAGACAGAAAACCCTGGAGTTTTTCCTTGTCTTCGTTTTGTTGCCAGTGACCTGATTATATCATTTCTGGTCTTGAACTAACGTTGCTCCAGTATATTCCCTAGGAGAAGCAGGCTCTCCACACCTGCTTAGCTTCTTCCTGGCTTTGCAAAGAAGAGTCTGGGAAATTAACCTAAGAATAAAGCAAAACAAAAAGATCCAAGGGGGAAAAAAAAAAACTCACAAAGGGAGAGAAGTTATTTTCCACTTTGATAATTCTGTGTGACTAACTAGTAACTGTGGAAGAGAAAAGGGATCTGTGGGCTTGTTTGAGAGCCTTAGGCGGAAACAGACACTGTGAGACCAAGAAGGGGGCGGAACCAGAGGCTGCAGCCAGGAAACAAAGGACAGGAAACAGGATTTCTTTTATTCCTACGCCCAGAACAAAGCTGACGTGAAGTTTGGCAGGAAGAGGGACCACCATTTCATACTTCTGGTGGAAAAAGTACTAAGCGCTCAACATTGAAGATATTTGGGAAGGCATGAGTCATGGAGGAGTGACGATACATAACATTCTCTTTCTGAGAACAGGCATTTAATATTCCTACTCAGCATACTTTGACTGCAGTCCTCGTGCCTTTCATTGGAAGCCAGATAAGGGCTAGAATCCTCTCACCTTGTTCATGATGGGATGCTCAACTTGGAAAGCTAAGCTCTTTCCTACTCCCCTTCTTTCTCTCTCTCCTATATTGCTGGTCTCTCTTCCTGCAATGCCTCTCCCACTTCTGTTAGTACAGGATACTCTTCTTCATTTTTATTTATTTTATTTATTTATTTATTTTTGCGGTACACGGGCCTCTCACTGCTGTGGCCTCTCCTGTTGCCGAGCACAGGCTCCGGACGCGCAGGCTCAGCGGCCATGGCTCACGGGCCCAGCCGCTCCGCGGCACGTGGGATCTTCCCGGACCGGGGCACGAACCCATGTCCCCTGCATCGGCAGGCGGACTCTCAACCACTGCGCCACCAGGGAAGCCCTTCTTCATTTTTAGATATTAGCTTAGATGTTACTTCCTCAAAGGAGCTTTCTCCAACCTTTATTCTGTAGCAGAGATTGCTAGTTGCCTATCCAGGATTCATACTCCCTTCTTCCTTGTTAGGTGCATCCTTCTGGTTTTGTTGGTGGTGAAGTTCCCAGTAAAACACTACGTTTCCCAGCCGCCCTTGCAACGGGGGCAGCCACGTGACACAGTTTAAGCCAATGAGGTGTGAAGAGAAGCTGTTAAGATTGTACCTCTGGAAAATTTCCCTAAAAGGGAGGTCAATTCAACCAGCAAGCAAGCTAGCCCTGTTTGCATTTGACCCTTGCTGCTCCTGGACCTCTGTCATGACGAACAGCGCTCCAGCAGCCTTCTACTCAGCATGAGGTCAAGGACAATATTCTGATGATGGCAGAAAGTTAGAAGGAAGCTAACACTCTGATGACACTGAAGAGCTGCCATACCAGCCCTGGTCTATTTACTTCCAGACTTCTCATCCCCCAATGGGAAGAAACAAACCCTAAAATGTTTAAGCTACTGTTCATTGGATTTCTGTTACTCCTAGCTGGATAAAACCTCCACTGATGATCCTCACACGAGTAAATAAGTACTTTCTTGATTTTGCTCTCAAACATACTGTCCTTTTCCTTCACAGAACTTCAGCTTTACAATTATTTGTTTGATTAATAGTCTATAAGCTCCAGGAAGTCTGGGACTCATTCTCCTTTGCTCGCTGTTATATTCCCAGCACCTAGAAATCTGGACTAGATTTTGGGGGTGACCATTGGATTCCATTGCTGATCGGCCCCACCAATGACTGAAAAAACAGTCTGAATGTCAAGAAAGCACACAGGAGTCCTTCAGAGGAACTGCACTAATGTTGGAATCTCTGAAGAGACCAAGTAGAAAATAAGCCGAGCATCTAGATCAACAACAAAGCAGAATAAACTTGCCCTTTTAACCCAAGCTGTCTTGTTATTTCATCGCCTGGACTAAGTTTTTGCAGGAGACAACGGCACGGCTCTTATACAGAGGGTTCAGTTAAATGAGAGCACACACGATAAACCTGTGAGAATTTTGGAATTATTAACCATGGTCACTGTTGCGATGATACTACTATTTCGTGACCATCTCCTTCAACTGTTCTTTCAAAGTAATTATTTGCATTTATAACCAATTTCTCTGCTTAGTAACTCCCAGGCTTTTAGCATATTGACTTTCCTCTATGGGAGGACATTATCCAAATAAAACTTTTGTTTCATGTTTACTTGTGTGTGTTGGAAAGAGCCATTACTACCAGAAACTGTTTAGACTTCGTTCAATTTCATTTTTCCTGGAAAATATTTTCCAATTGTTGCTTTGGTAGAAACATGTTACCTGGATAAATATTTGTCAAAGTGTGGTCGCACTTCTTCCCACTCAGGATTTAATAAATTTGCATAGACAGTGCACAGTCATGCAGAGCACACACGCAAACCTCAGCTGGGGAGTGTAAACTTGGCCATCGACTCCTGATTTGCAAGCAACCCCTGACTGAGTTTGGGTTCCTCCAGAAGCCGACCTGGATTTGAGAGCAACTAGTTGATGCGGGAAGTAAAGGTGATAGAGGGAAGGAAAGCCGCCAACAAGGGGTGTGCTGGTTAGTCAGCAACTACAGCGAGTGACTGGAACTTAACCCGACAGAGAAACTCTGAGAAACAGTATAAAAGCCACGCCTCAGAAGTAGCCCACCAGAGGGGTGAGGGAGCTACGGTACTTTTATACCAATTTCCACCATCATTGGTTGAGGCTACTCTCAGGGATGTGAATTCCCTGAGAGCCCACAGAGCAGGGCAGAGGCATGGGTGGCCTTCTATGGTCCTGGACAAAGCCCTCAAGCACACAGGTGCAGATCCTGGCAGTTAGAAAGGTCTAGAGCACAAGGAAGAAGTAAGGTCTAAAGGGCAATGAACCTCTGCTACAGCCTCCTTCAAGTAAAGCTCAGACATCAGTATCCTGTTTCGTAGGTGATATAGGAGAAGTCTTGGGATGGCACGTGGACAAACATTTTTTTCAATAGTTATAAATTAGGTTTAAAGTTCCCTTTTACTTAATGCATAAGATGTTGCTTTTCCACTTGTGAAAGTGACGTAATAAATAAATTGTAAAAGAAATCAAGTAAAACCAAAGTGATCCATGGATTTAAAGAAGAATAGTGAAGAAAACAATCATACAGATGGTATACCAATACACAAAGGTAATGAGGAAATGACTGAAGTTTGGGAAACACCGATGAGTATTTTACAGATAGTGACACAGAAGCATATAGCTAGGCCACTAAGTGTTTAATAAATGTCTATTGTGTACCCAGCACTCTTCTAGAATATAAGAGACTTACGAGGCATGAACCCTGCATCAGGGATTTTACCAGTGGTAGCAGTGGTAGTAGGAATGGTTAGCATTTAGTGAGAGCTTATGCTTACCCTCTCCTTGCCTGCCTTCCTCTGGGAAGCTGTAGCAACTTTCATAAAACACGTGAAACAATTAAGCGCTGTCTATGCAGAAAATGAGGGCCAGACTTTGCTGGAGGATGGTTTCATTAAGTTCTTTTTGGCTGCATTGGGTCTTTGCTGCTGCGCCCAGGCTTTCTCTAGTTGTGGCGAGCGGAGGCTACTCTTCGTTGCGGTGTGCAGGCTTCTCATTACAATGGCTTCTCTTGTTGCACAGCATGGGCTCTAGGCAAGCAGGCTTCAGTAGTTGCAGCACGCAGGCTCAGCAGTTGTGGCACACGGGCTTAGTTGCTCCGCGCCATGTGGGATCTTCCCGGACCAGAGCTCGAACCCATGGCCCCTGCATTGGCAGGCAGATCCTTAACCACTGTGCCACCAGGGAAGTCCCTCATTAAGATTTCAAAGAAGAGAAAAGAAGCCTTCATGGTAGCCTGAGCAAAGACAGAGAGAAGCAGCCTAGCCCATCAGCGGTCACAGTCAGAGAACAAGAAGGCACAGCCTTGGATTCTGTATCCACTGACCTATTTCCTACCCCACAAGCTACAGAGCTGGACTCAGCCGCTGGGAGCTGGAAGGATGGAGAGGAAGATAGCTGCAACGACGCTGCCAAGCAGCCCCCAAAATGTGCCGTGTTGAGAGGCAGCCTTACTGTGTAAGAAGACATAGAATCCAGATGACCATTTTTGGATTTGTAACTTCCTATACAGAAGTCACATTTTCCAGTACATCTTAATTCTATTGAGAGAGAGAGAGAGAGAAAAAGAGAGAGAGAGAGAGAGAGAGAGAGAGAGAGAGCGTGAGAGAGAGTGTGTGTGTGTGTGTGTGTGTGTGTGTGTGTGTGTGTGTGTGTGTGTGTAATGGCCAAATATCATTAACAAAAGGCAGGAAAATGAAGAAAGTCATTAGGCTAGGACGGGCTAGGAGACCTGCACCAGCTCTGTGCTCTTCGGGGGAAGGTACAGTTGCGCAAGAGCCTTTGCTGGGCTACATCTAAGTGTTGTGTGGCCTCCGGCGTCCATCACACATGTGTAGGCACAAATCTGGACTGACAGCAACATCACATTCAATCAAGTCCTAGTCTGACCCAGAAAGCCACAGACTTGCTACAGAAAATGCTTGAATGGTTGACTCGGAAAACAAATAGGTGCTCATTTGCATTCAAACTTGAATTTGCATGTTGTTTATTTTACTTCGGTGCAGAGAAGGGAACTGCAGTCTATGCTCACAGAGCCCCACATCCTTCTAATTTCAAACTGGGTTCATTAGCCAAGCCTAAAACAACCCACGACGGGGGCAGGAAGGAGTGAGAGGTTTAATCAAGAGGGCAGGTTGGAATCAGATAGCCTGGGTCTGAAAGCTGGCCCCTCCACGCACTCTAGTATGAGCCCTGGGGGAAATGTGCTTACTTTTCCAGAGCTTTTCTTCTTCTGTCAAACGGGGACAAAACCAATACCTACTTCATAGGTTGCCATGCGAAATTAAATGAAGCAAATTTTTAGCTCGGTGCCTGACTCACAGTAAGTGCTTAAGAAATGCATGATTACAACTAAGTATGACTGACTTCTATGGTAGCAATCTTCATTCTACCTTTGATGTCCTTCCCCACTGCAGAACATCAAAGGATACTATTAAATTAATTAAACAAGGAGACCATTAGACTGAGATGGTTCTAATGCCATGATGTGACGGCCTACGTAAGCAAACCAAAATCTAAGCCTGGAAGTACCTCAAGCTTACGAAATCAACACCTAAGGACAAAGAGCCAACTAGGCTTTAAGCTACAGCCAATCAAAGAACTTCTTTTCTTTGCTTCCACATTTTCTCTCCGTTAAGTCTCTCCCCAGCCCCTGTCAGAGGAGCGCTCCTAACCACTTCTGGATGGGCCCTGCCTGATACGAAATGATTTTTTGCTCAAATAAACTCTCAAAAATTTTAATATGGCTGCATTTATATTTTAACAGTACAAAGAGGAACTGACACAGAAATGGGGCAAGATTTGACCAAATCCATACCTTATAAGGAGATAAAGGAAGAGAGAAGAGGAGGATGAATGAGTAAGGCTCTGAAACACCAAAGAGGAACGGAAGATGGAGAAGAGAGAGAGCCCAGCGTAAGAATACACGTCTACCCATAAGCACAAATTCATCTGACTGTGACAGAGGATAACATTTAAGATAACTTGGCAGGAAACTTCATGTGTTTATTCCTAAATAAAAAGAGGAGAATTAAAATGTCTACTGGAAGGGGGACAGAAAGCCATGCTGCTGTAGTATCAAAGCACTGAGGCAGCCATGTGGCCAGAGAACACTTCTTCCACTGCTTTATTTCAGGAGCCCTGGTCTCCCCAGTACCACGGAGACAGCTTCATGATTTTCTGCTCCCACTTAGGCCCCCATACAAACTGTCCTCTACCCAGCAGCCAAAGTTATCTTTTAAAACTATAAATCAGGGCTTCCCTGGTGGCGCAGTGGTTGAGAGTCCGCCTGCCAATGCAGAGGACGCGGGGGCACCGGGAAGATCCCACATGCCGCGGAGCAGCTGGGCCCGTGAGCCATGGCCGCTGAGCCTGCGCGTCCGGAGCCTGTGCTCCGCAACGGGAGAGGCCACAACAGTGAGAGACCCGCGTACCACACACACACACAAAAAAACCCTATAAATCAGATTATGTTACTGCTCTGCTTCAAATCTTCTCTTAGCACTTCCCACTGGAATTCAAGTCAAATCCACTCTCCCAGCCGTGGCCTGAAAGGTCACGACCTGGCCTCCAGTTGCTTCTCCGGCCCCCTTTTGCACCATCATCCTGCTGCAGGGCTGTTCCGTCCACCTGGACCGCTCCTGCCCACATCTGTGCCTGGCTGGCTTCCTAGCATGTGAGGCTCTGCTCAGACCTCACCTTCCTGGAGAGGCCTTCCTCAACCACCCAACCAGCTGATCATCCTCCCGCCCCATTCTCTATTCTATCACTTTCTGCTGTACCACCGGGCAAAATCACCATCTATGTGTGTTTACACACTTATCATCTGACTCATCCTCCCTGCCCCAGGACTGAGCTTCTGGAGAGAGGAAACTTGTTCACGAATGAATCTCAGGGACTACGGTGGCACCTGGCACACAGACAAGATTTCTTGAATAAATAAGTAAGTAAATGTGCATTTCAGTCTCTTAAACCCTCCGCTCTCCCCACCTCCCCGCCATGGGGGAATCTCTGATGTGGAGCTATAAGCAGAAGCTGTCTGAAGCCAGCCTGTCCTTCTCTGTTATGAAGATCTTACCACGTTGAAGAGCAGACGGTAGGGGACTCAGGGAGCTGGAAGGGTGAGGGCCTGGCTTTGATGGGGAGAGGAGGACCGCAGGCTGGTGAGTGATGAGGCCCTGGAGACATTCCCTGGGGTCACCTGGAGACCTGGGAGTTGCAGGATGGGGTGGCTCACGGAGACAGGTGTGAAGGCTGGCCCTGTGCCCTAGAGGCATGGAAGTGCAGGGTCCGCAGACGTCAAATGCTCACCTAAACCTGGACAAGGCGCATGCATCAGTCCTTGTGTCCCCTATCGGCATCTCCCTCACATCCGGGCACCCTGTGAAACCCGGAATAATACACGACACTGAGTCTCCTGAAAGTCTGACGCAATGGGGCCTTAGAGTTGGATGTCATTTGATTTTTTAAAAATTAGGAAGCGATGGGACATTTCAGATGCATGTGAGTTCTGGAAACACTCCACTTGCTGCTCCAATACCTACTAAAGAAATACCCACATTTACAGCAACCTTCCTTATTAAGACTTTAGAATGCCAGGCCTGGCCTGGGCACTTTTTGCCCCTTACTCCCCTTAAACCCCAAAACAAGGCTATGAGGGAGGTGCTATTATTATCTATTATCTATCTATCTACCATCATTATCTAGTTGTCACTATCTATTACCAGCTATCATTATTATTTATCATTACTACCTATCATTTTCTATTATCTATTTAATCGATCATCCGTCTATCTATCTATCTATCTATCTATCCATCTACTAACAGATTGAGAAGCCGAGGTCCAGAGACGCTTGGCAGCCAGCTCCAGGTCCCTCTGGGGTACGTGGCAGAGTATGGGGCTCCCTGCCCCTCAGCACCCAGAGGCGGCTCCACTTTGAGGTCAGTCCCCTTGAGACCTGCACCCCTGCCCTTACCCCCTCCGCCTGCAAGGTCTGTGAACTCCTGACCAAAAGCCAATCCCCTGGCTAGGGCTTTCTGCATCAGTTCTTTGTCTTGCTTCTGGAAACAAGCAAGAGCGGGCTGCCTGCCTGTCTGTGGATGACAACAATCCCCGAGTCTGCTCTCCGGGTGGAACAAGGTGTTCAGTCCTGCACGGCTGCAGGGCAAGGGAAGGGGGTGGGGGATTGCTTTCCTCTAGAGGTTTGGACTGGGATAATTTTCACCCTGAAGAGGTTACAACACGCAAGCACTGAGGTGAAGTGAGCTGGCCCGAGTCCTCCCCTCCTCTAGCACCTGCTGGAGGTACCAAAGGAGCCAGAAACACTGCCTGACCTTAGCAGTTCCTCCCTACCCACTGCATGATATTAAAGATTGTTTTCTTGCCTCAAAGACACAAAGATCTCTTCCTAGAATACCTGGAGGCAGGTGAAGTGGGCAAATACCACATAGAAAAATATATGATCACTTGCACCTTTCTAGCAAGGAACAGCAGTCTATTACGCAGTGTATCTTTTTTTTTTTTTTTTAAATCATTGGGGCTTCCCATCTGCTGCCCTAACCACATTCCTCACTGCACCCCCAGTGCAGCCCTACTGCCCAGGGTTTTTCCTGGATGGAGGAAAGATCCAGGAAAATGAGTTCCTAAGGGAGCATTTGAGGTTTAATCACTTCCTTCTTGGGAAGTGAGGGCAGGAAGGGGATGAGGGTGAGGAATAGCAGTTAAAAAGAGGAGCCTAGGGCTTCCCTGGTGGCTCAGTGGTTGAGAGTCCACCTGCCGATGCAGGGGACGCGGGTTCGTGCCCCGGTCCGGGAAGATCCCACATGCCGCGGAGCGGCTGGGCCCGTGAGCCATGGCCGCTGAGCCTGCGCGTCCAGAGCCTGTGCTCCGCAACAGGAGAGGCCACAACAGTGAGAGGCCCGCGTACCGCAAAAAAAAAAAAAAAAAAAAAAAAAAAAAAAAAAAAGAGGAGCCTAGAGAAGATTATGTTTTGGACAAAGGAATGACTCCAGTGATGGAAGTTCAGACACAAAGGCAGGGCAAGAGATAGCTGGGACCCCATCACATCACAACGCAAGTCTCTGGCTGCGGCCTGAGGAATCTGCTTGGCTGTTGAGGGAGCTTCCCCATCCCAGCTGTTTTTGGGCCTGACCAGTAAATCCTAGGATGCCATATGTGCCCCACTCTGTCTCTGCCCGCCTCTCCACAATCCCATGTGTTACCAGTTTTTATTCATGAAACTAGGCCTGCACCCAGGGCCAGTGAGGAGGGGTGGAGGCAGCCCAGGACAGGCTGAGCTTCTAGGACAGAAGTGGCCTCAATGTCAGATACTTGGCGGTTCAGGGTAATTACATATTCTCACCCGGCTCAGTTAACAGGCTTAGTCAATGGAGCTCTTGATACTCGGGGCACTTGTGGACTAGGGGCCATCAAAAGGCTGCTCAGTAACCTACTGTAGAGCACAGGGAACTCTACTCAGTACCCTGTAATGGCCTATATGGGAAACGAATCGAAAAAAAAACTGGATATATGTATATGTATAACTGATTCACTGCTGTACACCTGAAACTAACACATTATAAATCAACTATACCCCAATAAAATGTTTTTTTAAAAAGGCTGCTCAGTCCTGTTGCTGCTTCCAGAAGCTGGGGAGGGGTCGGGTGTGGAGTTGACTGACAGCCCCTCTGAATCCTCCCCAGGGTTGGTGCCCAGGCACTTTCCAGAGCCGCTCCCAGCAATGACTGAGCATGGTGGGGTCCTAGCCCACGACTCTAACTCTGGCTGAAGGACCCTCCATTGGCCTGGCTGAAGCTCTTAGAACCACACTGTGGTCTGAGTCTCAACGCTAACAATCATCCTTCCCCAAGTCTCCTTAAACAGCTATCAGACCAGCACAACAGTCTGAAGACACTCCCTGCCCAATCCTGCTCCCTCCCTTCTCCGCAAATAATCTCTTGCACTTCATCACATCTTGGCATTTGCTTCTCAGAGAACCCAAACTAGCACAGGAATGGTTGAGAAGGCAGGCAGAAGAGATGGGGCTTGGGGCCTGCCTCACTCACCACCAGGAAGGCTGAGGACATCATCCTGAGTAGAACAGGGGACACAGAGAACCACTGGCACAAGGTGGCAGCCCAGTGGCTGAGTTTCACTGGTGGTGGCCTGGGGACGTGTCTGGGTGGAAGGAAACAGCCTGACAGGTCGAGGAATTTGAATGATACTAGGGGGGAGGGGGAGTGTCTACAAGAAGGGCAGAGTTAGCTGGTTATTGCTAAGATGTCTTGAAGCTGCAGCCACAGAAGAGAAACCCAGGGTCCTTAACAAACAGTTAAACAAACAGCTAAAGGCTAAGTGTGAGAGCCAGAGGGTTTATTTGGTAGTTTACAAAGAGGCCCTTATTTCCTGCAGTGGACAAGCTAACAGAGCCGAGGAACTGAAGCAGGACTTGACTGTCTGAGTTTCAGAGTTCCAGAGGCATTCAAAAGCTCAGCCTCGACTAGCTGTTGTGCTAAGCTCACACCCTGGCTGGAAAATCTGGCCCTTGAAATGGTGGGATGGGGACATCT
The DNA here is from genome assembly GCF_011762595.2 of Tursiops truncatus. Classification (NCBI taxonomy): domain Eukaryota; kingdom Metazoa; phylum Chordata; class Mammalia; order Artiodactyla; family Delphinidae; genus Tursiops; species Tursiops truncatus. Next base: position 118,878,034 of record NC_047036.1, on the reverse strand, counting down.
GGACAGATGCTCTAGGAGGTGCCTCCGCAGAGGTAGCTCACCTCTTTCTAGTAAGAGTTAGCTCTGCCCTGTGCTGGATGGTCTGGCAGAGGCTTCTCCTCACAAAGGCTCTCGGGAACTGCGCTCGCCGTTCGCTAATAAGGATTAAATTCCAGGATGTGCTGGGCCTGATAAGGGAGGAAAGAGGCTGTACGACGAGAGCTGTAAGACTTAGCTAGCATGTGCCAGCAGGAGCTGGAGACCTCAGGGATTCGACTGGAGGGTTCCTGACCAAAGGGTAAGAACACGGGACTCTAAATACTTTGACTTGGAGATACTTTCTTGGTCCATGGGAGTTAATACTTCCTGTCCAGTACCCCAGGGGTCAAGGCAAACTTACTGCTAGGGTAAGCCTCCAAGAGGGCCCCCATGCCCCCTGCCTCCTGGTACTCGTGCCCCTGTGTAATCCCTTCCCTAGAGGCTGGACTTATGACTCACTTCTACCAAGTAGACTATAGCAGAAGTGATGGGATGGTACTTCCATGATTAGGTTGGCTTAAGTCTTAGCCTTTCTCTCTCTCCTTCCGGTTCTCTTTCTCCTTTTGGTGCTCGCTCTTTCTTCCTGAACACACACTTTTTCTTTCTCTCACGGAGTCCAGCCACCAGGGAAAGGTGTCCAGACTGTCTCGCGGGAGAAGCCACACGGAGAAGGGAGGTCCTGGAGGATGAGAGGTCACGTGGAAGAGAGCCATGACATCTCAGCCAGCACCAGCTGCCAGCCACGGGAGTGAGCCTTCTTGGGAGCAGCCCCTCCACTGCCAACCAAGGCTTCAGACGATGCAGCCCCGGCTGACACCTTGACTGCAACCTCATGAGCGTCCCTGAGCCAGAACCATTAAGCTGAGCCACTTCCCACCTGACCCATAACAACTGTGAAATAATGTATATTTGTTGTGTGAAGGTACCAAGTTTTAGGGGATTTGTTCCATAGCAAGAGACAACAAATCCAATAGCTCTTAGGAGGCTGGAGAGAGTAAGTGAGCCACGCTGAACAGAGTGGAAATGCCTGATTTGCTCTAAAAGACAGGAGAGGGAGGAATAAAGAAGCTGAATGCTGGAGCGGATCCATTACACGAGGCCAGCGGATCACAGGATACTGTCCCATGGGACGGTCCAGATGACACACCATTAACTAAGACCACCAGGACCTTATTAACTCAGCGTCACTAGGAAGTTTAGTGGTGGCTCTCCTCTGCAGGCCAGAGGGGCAGTCACAGAGCTGGGCTTGTTAATATCCATGGGGATGACCCCTCATTCTCAAGTAACAGAAGCCAGATATCGATCATCAGAAGCCAGCTCTGCTGGCTTTCATCGTAACCACTGGCAAGTTGGGAGGGGCAGCCAAGGGAGACGGACCTACAGGGGGTTGTGGCGATGGCTGACAGAGCAAGGCATTCCTAGATGCAGAATAGGTGGGCATCTCAGAGGGATACCATTTATAACAACAACAACAAAGCAAGAGTCGGGGAGCAGGAGATGGGGGGCAACTGGCCCAATAAAGAGTCATGGTCCCTCACTCAGTTTCCGGATCACATCAATTTTCAGATCCAGAACCTGCTGATTGAAGAGGTAGATGGGTCCTTAACAGAGAGGACCCAGAAACACCATGGCAAGTACACACTAGAACATTTACTCAGGTTATTGTACACTAAGAAAATGGGAATATCCAGATATTTAAGAGACCCTTGGGCAGATCTGAAGTGACAACGATAGCCAGAGACACAAAGCATTATCATGGTGCCCCCTATAGAGTAGGGGCCTGTAGGGATCCAGTTATAAATGGAATCATGGTATAACATCTGGCTCATGGTAGGTCCAGTGGGTCTGTGAAACCACCCAGTGATCATTTCCCCCATCCCCGAGTGTAAAATTGGGATCGATAAGTTCAGCAGTTGGTAGGATACCTGTATTGGGTCCTTGGCCTTTGGCATAGGAGCTATCATAGTGAAGAAGGTCAAATGGAAACCTCTGAAGGTGGCCCCTCCTTCCTGGCCAAGAATGTAAATAAAAAAGACTATCAATACATCCTGGATGGATGGAAAAGATTAATATCACCACTAAAAACTTAAAGGATACAGGGATGGTGGTCCCTCTTGTATCTTCACTTAATTTGCCAGTTAGCGCCCTGCAGAGACCAGATGGATCTGGAAAATGCCTGTAGATTGCTGCAACTCAACCAATTAGTAGCCCTGATTGCAGCTACTCTGCTGGAAGCGGTATTTTTATTCTAGAAGATTAATAAGGCCTAAAGTACATGGTACGCAGCTCTTGATTTGGTAAATGCACTTTCTATTTTTGTTAGAAAAGAAGATCAGAAACAGTTCACATTATCATAAAACTGACACTTATTTAGTTCTGCTTCCATGCTCTTTTAACTCTCTCACCTTCTGTCATAATACAGTCCAAAGAGATCTGGACCACCTGGACATCCCATGGAACTAAGATTACACTGATTCATTACATTGATGGCATCAGACCGATAAGACAGGAAGAGAAGGAACAGGATGAACAAGACACTGGAAGACTCAGGAAGACAAGTGCATCACACAGAGCAGGATACTAACGCTGTGAAGATCCAGGGACCAGAGCCACTGTGAAGTTTTTAGGGGTCCAAGGGTCAGAGATGTATCAGAACATCCCCTCTAAAGTAAAAGACAAATTGCTGACAGACCCAGTGGGAGAATCACGATGCAGTTCCAGGATTCTAAGGCAGGGCCGAGCAATCCACAGCAGACAAGCATACACCTTTGGAGAAACAACTCGTGCTGTGTTGCTGGGTCCCAGCAGAGACAGTCTACAACTGCCTATTATGAGCTGGGGTCTGTCAGATCCACCAAGTCACAGAGTTGGGTGGGCCCAGCAGCAGTACCATGTAAGTTGGAAATGGTGTATTTGGGACCAAGCTGCATGGATCCAGACTCCCAGGTCACCTATCACAGGCGCACAAGCATCCCTTCCCCAGCTCACACCTATGCCATGTTGGGTGTCCTTTAGATCAGCTGCAGGCAGGGGAAGAAGGCCTAGCTGGCTTTATAGATGAGTTGGCCTGGTTGCCAGGTACAAGGCCAAAACGGATGGCGGCTGCAATATAGCCACATTCAAGGGTGGTCTCGAATGGATGAGAAGGAGACAGAAAATCTTCTCAGTTGGTACAGCTGCAAGTGATGCATGTGGTGACCCATTTTGCGTGAAAGCAAAAGTAATCTGAGGTGAGAACATGTAGAGATTTATGGGCTGAAACCATCAGGTCATCTGATCAGCATCATGGAAGAAAAAGCGCTCCTTATTGGAATGGGAGAGGCTCCTGGAGTGCACCTGGCCTGAAAGGAGAGAATTGAGACACTGCCTAAGAAATGAACAAGAAATCTGAATCTTCTGTCGCCACCTTGGAAAGAGATGAACACTCCGAAACTGACAGAAGAGGGAAAGTGGGAGTGGGGTCCTTCTTACTCTCCCTTGCTGGTGTCTTCTCACATCTGTGAGAAGATGGGCAAGTCCTTAGATTCTTCCAGTCCTTTAATTCCTTATTAAACTAACGTCTTAGAGGATGTCATGGAGCCTTGTGGCCTAAAGTAACACCTGTATGCCTATGGCTCCCAAATTTATATGTCAGTTCATCAAAATTAAAAACTTTGTTCTTCAAAGATCATAATCAAGAAAGGAAAAGACTACCCACAGAATAGAGAATAAAATTTGTAAATCATATTTCAGAGAGACACTTGTATCCAGAATACACAAGGAACTCTTAGAACCCAAAAATAAAAGGACAAATAATCCAATTAAAAATGGGCAAAGAATAGAAAAAAAAAAATGAAATAATGCCACTTGCAGCAACATGGATGGACCTACAGATTTTCATACTGAGTCAAGTAAGTCAAACAGAGAAAGAGAAATATTGTACGGTATTGCTTATATGCGGAATCTAAAAAGAAATGATACAAATGAACATATTTACAAAACAGAAACAGACTCACAGACTTAGAGAATGAACTTACGGTTACCGGGGCTGGGCGGGGGGTGGGGGGAAGGGTGGAGGGAAGGGATAGTTAGGGAGTCTGGGATTGACATGTACACACTGCTATATTTTAAAAGGATAACCAACAAGGGCCTACTGTATAGCACAGGGAACTCTGCTCAATGTTATGTGGCAGCCTGGGTGGGAAGGGAGTCTGGGGGAGAATGGATACATGTACATGTGTGGCTGAGCCACTTTGCTGTGCACCTGAAACCATCACAACATTGTTAATCGGCTATACTCCAATATAAAATAAAAAGCTTTTAAAAATGGGCAAAGAATTTGAATAGGTATTTTTCTAAAAATGATACACAAGTGACCAATAAGCACATGAAAAAATGTTCAACATCATTAGTCTTCTGGGAACTGCAAATCAAAACTCAATGAGATACCATTTCATGCCCACTAGGATGTCTATAATCAAAAAGACAGACAACAACAAGTGTTATTGAGTATCTGGAGAAATTGGAATCCTCATACCTTGCTGGTGAGAATTTAAATTGGTACAGCTGCTTTAGAAAACACCTTTAAAGTTCCTCAAAAAATTAAACATAGAGTTACCCTGACCTAGGATTCCACTCCAAAGTATATACTCAAGATAACTAAAACACGTGTTCACACAAAAACATGTACATGAATGTTCACAGCAGCACTATTCATAATAGCCAAAAAGCGGAAACAACCCAATTATCCATCAACTGATAAAGGGATAAACAAGTTACGGCATATCCATACAATGGAAAGTTATTCAGTCATAATAATGAAATACTGATGCTGACGGATGGACCTTGCAAACATCATGCTCAGTGAAAGAAGCCAGACACAAAAGGCCATAAGTTATATGATTTCATTTTTATGAAATGTCCAAGATAGGCAAATCTATATAGAGAGGAAGTAGATGACTGATTGCCAAGGGCTTGAGGGGACAGAGTACTGGGCAGTGACTGCTAACGGGTATGGGGTTTCTTTTGGGATGATGAAAATGTTCTGAAATTAGATAGTGGTGATGTTTGCACAATCATGTGTATATACTAAAATCTACCACACTGTGGACTTTAGAAGGGTGAATTTTATGGTATATGAATTAGCTCTCAATAAAGCTGTTATAAAAAGGAAAAAAAACATACAACTGAGAAAGAATAATGATATGTCAGTAAGCCACAAATGATAAATGCTGGAGAGGGTGTGAAGAAAAGGGAGCCCTCCTACACTGTTGGTGGGAATGTAAATTGGTACAACCACTATGGAGAACATTATGGAGGGTCCTTAAAAAACTAAAAATAGAGCTACCATATCATCCAGCAATCCCACTCCTGGGCATATATCTGGAGAAAACCATAATCTGAAAAGATACATGCACCCCAGTGTTCACAGCAGCACTGTTTACGATAGCCAAGACATGGAAGCAACCTAAATGTCCACCGACAGATGAATGGATAAAGATGTGGTACATATATACAATGGAATATTACTCAGCCATAAAAAGGAATGAAATTGAGTCATTTGTAGTGAGGTGGCTGGACCCAGAGTCTGTCATACAGAGTGAAGTAAGTCAGAAAGAGAAAAACAAATAGCATATGTTAACACATATATATGGAATCTAGAAAAATGGTACTGATAAACCTAGTGGCAGGGCAGGAATAGAGATGCAGATGTAGAAAATGGACTTGAGGACATGGTGGGGAAGGGGAGGCTGGGAAGAAGTGAGAGAGTAGCATGGACATATATACACTACCATGTGTAAAATAGATAGCTAGTGGGAAGCTGCTGCATAGCACAGGGAGATCAGCTCGGTGCTTTGTGACCATCTAGAGGGGTGGGATAGGGAGGGTGGTAGAGAGGCTCAAGAGGGAGGGGATATATGTATACATATACCTGATTCACTTTGTTGTACAGCAGAAACTAACATAACATTGGAAAGTAATTATAATCCAATGAAGATGTAAAAAAAATAGAGATAATTAAAAAAAAAGATGTGGTACATATATACAATGGAATATTACTTAGCCATAAAAAAGAATGCAATAATGCCATTTGCAGCAACATGGATGGACTTAGAGATTATCATACTAAGTGAAGTAAGTCAGACAAAGACAATATATGACATCACTCATATGTGGCAACTAATTTAAAAAAGTGATACAAATGAACTTATTTACAAAACAGAAACAGACTTACAGATATCGAAAACAAACTTATGGTTACCAAAAGGGAAACGGGGGGTGGGGGAGGGATAAATCAGGAGCTTGGAATGAACATATACACACTACTATATATAGGATAGATAACCAACAAGGACCTATTGTATAGCACAGGGAACTCTACTCAATATTCTGTGATAACCTATATGAGAAAAGAATCTAAAAAAGAATGAGTATATGTATAACTGAATCACTTTTGCTGTACACCTGAAACACACAACACAACACTGTAGGTCAACTATACTTCAATAAAATTAAAATTAAAAAAATATAAAAATAAAATACAAGACTCCTTCCGTCAAAAAAAAAAAAAAAAAAGAACAGGTTGGTGTGGACCATTTTCTGAAAGTTCTCACACACTCCCCTTCGCCCACCAAGGCTCTGTCACAGGCCAGGTGAGGAGCCCTGGTGTTTTTCCATCACAATTTCTTGGCCTCAGACTCAACATGGCCTCAGATTACATGACTTTTCTACTTTCTTTGCTTCTTTGTGTTCTGTTGGCCAACACTTGCCTAAGTTGCTGAGGGAAATCTAGTTGAACCAGGAAAAAAAAATCTAGGGTCTGTGGGACAGAAATTCAAGCTTAATTGTTGTAGAGCAGTGGCTTTCCAAGTGTCCTGGTACATCAGCATCACTTATGCAGCAGTCCTCAAATGTAAATGTGCTCAAATTGCTGAGGGACCTGTGGTTAAAGTCACCTGTTAAACATGAAGCCATCCGCACCCTGTCTATTTAAGTGAGTCTGGGGTGGGACCAAGGACCCTGCAATTTTTTTTCTGTTTTTTTTTTTTTTTTTTTGCAGCACGCGGGCCTCACACTGTTGTGGCCTCTCCCGCTGCAGAGCACAGGCTCCGGACGCGCAGGCTCAGTGGCCATGGCTCACGGGCCCAGCCGCTCTGCGGCATCCGGGATCCTCCCGGACTGGGGCACGAACCCGTGTCCCCTGCATCGGCAGGCGGACTCTCAACCACTGCACCACCAGGGAAGCCGGACCCTGCATTTTTGAACAAGTGCCCAGGAAACTGGATGCAGGCAGCCTGCGGACCACACTGTGAGAAATACCTCCTAAGGAGCTCGTTAAGGATCCCGGGGTCTGGGTGTGGCCACCCACCTACCGATTCAGAACTTGCAGCTCTATGTGTGTCCTTCTCCACAGAGGAACCCAGCACACAGCTGGGGCTCCGCTGCCACAGAAAGCATTTCATTCAGAAAAAAGCAGCCAGGCTTTCATTTTTGAGGTCTCTTCGTCCAGGGGCACCCGTCACCCGCTGAAAATCAAGGTACGACAGCTGTCGACACAGAAACCCTGGAGAAGAAGTCCCATGTGCCCCAGCAGTTGAGATCCTTAACAAAAATGACTACAGAAATGGAAAGTATGATTGTGATCATTTTACACAGCTTTTCTCTCTTTTCCTGGGTCTCGTGGGAATTCCCAAGGTGAAAGTGGCCACCTGGAGCCACCCACCTGGCTGGGAGACTGGCCACTCCATGATTGAGGAGCAAGAGGGGCAGTGGCGGTAGCTGTATCTGTCCATCACCCAGAGTCAGCGAGTCTGGCGCTCACCCTGAACAGCTGCACAGCAGCACCTGATGGGCTGACTCTGCGGCGGCGTCAGGTGCCAGGTTGCTGCAACTGCCCTGGAGAGAGTGCTCTGTCAGAGGGGCTAACTGCACCTGGTGGGAACGATGTAACCTCCAGGAACGCCAGATTCGCCTGCATGCAGACAAGTCCACTGGGGAAAGTCAGCAGCCTCAGCACTGAATTATGGCTGATTCAACTGCAGAAGCTGTGGTCAGACTTGCCTGTTAGGTGGGATGCTTCTCAAGGGGACCAGAAGGCTTCATTTGGAGTTTATGATAAAACTGAAGTTTCATTCAAATGAATGTAACCCTCATTTCCCAGTCAAAGACAAGTGGAATCATGGGTCATTCCTTTTTTTTTTTTTTTTTCCTTCGGTACGCGGGCCTCTCACTGTTGTGGCCTCTCCCATTGCGGAGCACAGGCTCTGGACGCACAGGCTCAGCGGCCATGGCTCACGGGCCCAGCCGCTCCGCGGCACGTGGGATCTTCCCAGACTGGGGCACGAACCCGTGTCCCCTGCATCGGCAGGTGGACTCTCAACCACTGCGCCACCAGGGAAGCCCATGGGTCATTCTTAAGCTTAAGCTCCTGTCCTGATCTCCCACCTCCAGCGGGTGTCACTGGGGATGCTTAAGCCACTGCTCTCGCTCATTCATTCAACAAACATTTACCAAGTGCCTACAGTGATCATCTAACTCACATTGTCTAAGTGATCGCCCTGGGCTAGGCACTGGGCTAGAGCTGGCATGGGCGTCTTATGCAATTCTCACCAAACTATATGAGCGAGGGACTCCATTTTACAGATGAGGACACTGGGGATCAAAGAGGCAAAGCAGGTTGCCTAAGGTGCCACGACCAATGAGAGATACAGCAGGCTGCCGGACGGTCAGCCCTTCCTGTGTGCCAGGCTGAGCTGAGGCAATGTCCTCTTCCTGCCTTTAGGTGGGTTCACTGATCTCTTCACTCTACAATCAAACCTTTACTCTTTCTATGCATTCTGCCCCTCAGCCTATCCACCCTGCGCCCTCTGGCACTGGCCCTTCTTCCTATCTATCAGCCCTCCTAGGTAGCTTCTCCTGGCTCCTCCTGAAGCCTTGTCACCACTCTCTCGATCTTCCCTCCACCCTGCGGCTCGCCCGCTGCTTGGCCTCTCGAGCCCTGGTGCCACTCAGAGTTCTCTGACACTCAGCTCCACAACCTTTCTCCCAGGAAGACACCCCTGACCCACCCCCTCCCCACATTCACGACTCCACAGTGTGACCTCATTGCATACTGAGAATGCCTTTGTCCCAATGTGATATCCCATGTTATGACAGGTGGCATTTCTATTTGTCAGAATCCCCTATTAAAATGGCTTCGTGACGTTGTACTGGTGCCCATCCCCTTCCATCACGGCACATGATGGGTTCCCAATACATGTCTGTCAGACTGACCAGAACTGACTCACATGCCTTATGCATCAGGGTATAGGCAATAAAAAAAAGCAGGCCTGATATTTTAACACAAGAAGGTAGGCGTAACCTCACGAATATCACTCATGCTCAGAAGGGAGAAAAACAGGACAGATACATGGTAACAAAAACTACACAGGAAAGGCACACAGGTTAAATACATGACTCAGGAATCTGACCACCTGGGTTTGAGTCCCAGCTCCTCCACTTGGTAATTATGTGACCTGGAGCCACTGATTTCACCTCTCTGACACTGTGTTCCATCTGTACGTGGGACTAACATCTTACAGGGTTGTGGGAGGATTAAATGAGATAATCCACGTGCAGCATTTAAAGGAGCACATTGTTAATGTTTGGTGAATGTTATATTTATTTTTTGTTCATAATATATGGATTTGATAGTAAGAGTAAGGGAGGAAACTAGGAAGAAATGAGATAGTATGTTGAGACTATGGTACAAACCCCCAAGTTAGAAAAAAAATGCAGGTGAGAATTGGCCAACCAGAGGCCCAGACTTTCAAGTTTGTAATTAGCTGCCGTAACTAAAAATTAAGAAACTTCATGTTAAGCAAAAATCCAGAGTTCTGCCCTCTCTTGAGAAGCACGAAGAGTTGACAGCTCTGGGCTTCTACTTCCCCATGGTGATAACTGTCCTGATTTGTGTAATAACTGCTCATTTAAGAGCAAACACCAGCTCTCTAGCTCCCCCAGCACCCCCCCTCCCCACGCCCTACTGCTTCTTACCTGGCCCGCTTCAGAAAATAGGCATTTGAGTTTGTGACCCCTCTCATAGGTGATGCCTTCTCAATAACAATTTATTCTTATGCATGGTTCTCCTTTGCTCAAGAATCTAGTATATCTCCCTCGTACTTCCATCATCAAACTCAAACTTTAACTGTCACCTCCTCAATCTGGGGACTCATCCAGCCTCACTTCCCAGGACTCCCCATCACACCCCAGATCCTCCTGGTACTGGGCTGGCACGGGCCCTCCCTCCCTTCTGCTCACCCGAAGCCCCTGCCAAAGCTAAGCTCGGGTCCAGCCACACCCTGCCCCAAGCTTCTCCCATACTCTGCATCCTGGAGTCCTCTCCCTCCCCCAGGCTTGCACAGCGCTTGGGGCAAGAGCAACCACGATCCCAGTGCAGTCAGGGGCTCTCGGGATTTACCCCACATGGAAATCTGCCCTTGTCCACTCGGTTCATTCCTTTCCCCCTGCCCCTTGGGGTCCCCGTCCCTGATGGACCTATTCCCGGACTTTTGTGATTTAAAACAAAACCAGAATGGAGTGGGAGAAATAGGACAAGAGATGTGTGAGGTTGGGGGAAAAGGAAGAGAAAAACAGGGCAACCCTAGGGCAGGCGGTTGAGCAGGAAGGAGAGAAGGACAGGCTGCGGCAGCAGCGGGAGAGAATGGAAGGCCAAGGACAGAGAAGGGGACTTGTGTGCTTCCACGCTGCCTCCCCCTGTAGCCAGAAATACAGCCTCTGGGCCCCTCTCCGTCTTTGGTTCCCAGTGGCAATCCCATCTCCTACAGGAGAGTGGAAGCTCCGTGAGGGTGGAAACCCTACTTAACGCTCTTTTATATCCCTCAGAGCCCAGGGATTCCACAGGTTCATGCAGAGTGACTGACCTCAGTCTCCTCAGGTGTTCTCAGGTAAGTGACCTGAAGAAGACGTCGGGCATCAAGAAGGTGGGCTCCTAGATTTCACCTCCTGGCAGAAGTGTGATGAGATCAGATAGCAACGTGGTTTTGTGTCCCAGCCAGTAACTAGGGAGATGCTCCAGACTAGACAGCAGCGGTGCTCAAGCTAGAGCCTGCAGCGCAATCACCTGGAGGGAGGGGGCGGAGCCACTTATTACAAGAGATCACTGCCCCGCCTCCAGAGCGTCTGATGCAGCTGGTCTGGGATGGGGCCAAGAATTTGCTTTTCTAACTACTTCCCAGGTGATGCTGATGCTGCTGGACCGGGGATCACCCTCTGAGAAACCCAGCTCTAGAGTGCAGGGCTGCGGTCTGAGTGAAGCCACATCACTCAGCTACTTTATAGAAGAAAAGTAACTGTTTCCTCACCGCCTCCCCCGCTTTCACTGCCTAGCAGGTCACTCAACCTTCTGCTTCAATGCCTTCACCCGGACCATGGATGCCCATGGCAATGTGGAGGGCGCTCCCATGTGGCACAAATGGAAAATTACCTGAATTGTAACCTACTCGCTCTTACCCTTAATAAAGATTACTGAACAAATTTAGTTTTACCTGCTGGACAAAAGATCCTGGGAAACGTGAGCTGTTCATCATTCACTAGATCTGGTCCACGTGTAGAGGAGGGGCCATGGGTCCATTAAGGCGGGTGATGGGTCGAATACTTGGCCCAAAGTTGCCTGGGGACAGCAGAAATGATTTATTCTCATGGCTTTGGGATTTTATAGGGTGAGAAGTATTTTAGGAGAATAGTCCAAACCGGATTACTCACTACATTCTCTGTTGGAGAAGACGCCTTTGTAACAGACGTTAGAACTGAATAATTTCAAAGCCCTGGAAACACTATATGACTAAGAAAGAACCTTAGGATGATTATGAACAATTTCCCCTCTGACTTTCCTGAAATTAGAAAGCTGGCATTATTAACTGTGATCTAGTGTACAAACACTCCGGCACCCAGCTCGGTTACCCACTGATTCATCGCAAGCACGCAGCTTCTCACAGGCGTTACAACATCCTTATAGGCTTTGCTGCCACCTGCTGCTCGGGCCTGGGATGTGCAGGAGATGGTAACCAGGAAACTGTCAGCTCAGCAGGCTTCTCAGACTTCACAGGACATTAGAATCAGCTGGAGGGCTTGTTGCACCATAGATTTGGGGGCTCCACCTCCAGAGATTCTGATTCAGCGGGACTGGGATGGAGCCTGAGAACTTGCACTTCTGATAACTCCCTGGGCGATACTGATGCTGCTGGTTGGGGGGCATGCACCTGGGTGGCATTTGTAGTTTCTCTTTATGTCACACATTTTCCAGACCTTGACCATTAATCAGTGTAAGTTGCAAATAACCAAGAGCCTCTAATTCAGGGTTTCTCACCTTGGGCACTATCGATATTTTGACGTGATAATTTGGTGCGTGTGTTTTTTGGGGGTGGGGGTTATTCTGTATGTTGTAGAATGTTTAGCAGCATCCCGGCCTCTACCCACTAGACGGCCAGTAGCAGCCCTCTCAGGCTTCACCAGACGTGACGTCCCCAGTTGAGAACCGCTGCTCTAAAAGGTAGGCAGATTTTCCTCTCTCATTTGGTAGACTGTGATGGCACCCTCTAGTACTGCCTTAAATACGTAATGCTACTGACCTATAGGAAACTTCCAGCTCTGTGAGTTTAACTAACAGAAAAGAATAGCTTACATTTGTAGACTACCTACTCTGGGGCAAGGCACACTGTTAATGCTTTTTAATTACCCCCTTTAATTCCTACGACCACTCTTTTACTGATGAGGAAACTGAAGCTTCCATGGGTTTTAAATAACTTGTCCAAGGTCATGGTTAATACCAGCTGGATCTGGGTGGTGCAAGGGGAGTGTGGAGCTGAACCAACCAGCAGAGTCCAGTAAAAATACAAAGCAACTCACAAATACAAGCCACGTGTGTAATTTTACATTTTCTAGAAGCCACATTAAAATAGTATAAACGGTCAAATTGATTTTCGTATCTTTCATTTCACCCAACATTTACATCTAAACTGTTATTTTAACATGCAACTAATATTTTTTACATTGTTGATATATCTCACCTTGTTTTTTCTACTCAGCCTTTGAAAGCTGTGCGTCTTTTACACTCGCGGCACCTCTCAGTGTCCACCAGCCACAGGTCAGGTACTGGAGAGCCACACATGCTCCCAGCTGCCACACAGCATCACACAGGACTAGACTCTCCACCTCAGTCCAGCCACCCTCCAGCCTCCATGTGTGGAGCAGCATGTGTCAATGTCACCTCAATGTCCTTCAGTTTCTGCCTACAATTCAGCTATTTTATCAGATCCCTATACCTATTCATGGACCCTGCAATCTGTTCTTGGAATATCTCTACGTATTTTAAAATGAGGGCTACAGTTTTGTGAAATTTATCAAACAGTAGATTCCTCATCTGGTGGCCAGACTGCTGACTATCATCTAATTTTAGTTCCAATAGCTTTTCCAGTGGCTGTTTTCCCACAGTCTGTGTTTGTACTTGCATGATAGAGATCATTCATCTCATCTGACGCTAACCACCGAGGCATACGTTTAATTACACTCTCGAGTCTTTTGGTTTATCTCCCAACATCTAGGAATGTTCACCCTCATTCAGGGACTCTGCCTTTCAGCAGCCTCTAGATGATGTTTCTCCCTGCAGTTCTCATGCAGCCTTTAGTAAACGTTTCTGATCTCTTAGGAAACCATTTATTCTCTAGAGAATTTTGCAATAAACCCCTTAGTCTTAGCACATTTGTTCGTTCAAATTTTACAGGTATGAAAAGCAAAACAGACTTAAGTACTAAGGTCAACTTACACCAATTAAAAAGGAGTAATAAGAGCTCATCCTTATGAAATGCTTTCTATAAGCCATGCGCTGTGCTCAGCACTCGACACACATTTTTTTCTTTTTTTAAAATTAATTAATTTTTGGCTGCGTTGGGTCTTCGTTGTTGCACGCCGGCTTTCTCTAGTTGCGGTGAGCGGGGGGCTACTCTTCGTTGCGGTGCGCGGGCTTCTCATTGCAGTGGCTTCACTTGTTGCGGAGCACGGGGTCTAGGCATGCAGGCTTCAGTAGTTGTGGCACGTGGGCTCAATAGTTGTGGCTCACAGGCTTAGTTGCTCCGTCGACACACATTTTCTTATTTATTTTTCCTAATAGTCCTACCAGGTAGGTGCAACTAAAATTGCATCTCGAGGTGAGGAGAGGAGGCACAGCATTTAAGAAACTTGCCCAAGGTCTCCCAGCTAGCAACTAGCAGAACTGGGAGTTGTATCAAAATCTGTTTAATGACAGAGGTGATTGCCTCATCTCTACACTCCACTGTCTGAAAAGTGATTTGCAAATATTGTTGTTATTCCTGAGTTTGTAAGGGTGTGGTTCTGGATTACATCTCATTCTCTTGATGGGGAAGATAGATAGATAGATAGATAGACAGACAGATAGATAGATAGATAAATGCAGCATTATTGACAATGGCCAAGATATGGAAGCAACCTAAGTGTCCATCAACAGATGAACGGATAAAGCAGATGTGGCTAATATATACAAGTTAATATTACTAAGCTACAAAAAATTGGAGGGCATTATGCTAAGTGAAATAAGTCAGACAGAGAAAGACAAACACTGTATGATACCATTTATATGTGGAATCTAAAAAATACAACAAACTAGTGAGTATGACAAGAAAGAAGCAGACTCACAGATACAGAGGACAAATTACTGGCTACCAGTGGAAAGGGTGGGGAGGGGAAGTGTAGGGGTGGGGAAGTAAGACAGGCTCAAGGATGTATTGTACAACACGGGGAATACAGCCAATATTTTGTAATAACTGTAAATGGAGTGTAACCTTTAAAAACTGTGTAAAAATAAAAATTAATACATCAATAAAATATAAAATTCTTGGTGTTCTAGGGACTGCCTCTGAAGCAAGATGCCAGGACCACTCAGGATGCAGGGCTCTTGCCTTGAAGAGGGGGCTGAGACTCGGGTCCGTCAGGAGGTCACATCAGGAGGCTCAACAAGGTCATGTCAGAACCCAGAGCCAGGAGAGCATGGGCGCCAGAGTGTGATGAGTTTAGGAGTGAGTGGGGGTGGGGATGTGGAAGTGAGGAGGGAAGACAGGTCTCCAGGAGGAAGAGAGGGAGAGAGGGTGGGAGAAGAAGTGTGATAGGGCTCGGGGGGGTGGGGGGTGGGGAGGGAGGTTATGATTTGCTTTGCAGTTTTGTTTCATTACACTTGAGCATGTTGCAATGCTGATGGGGGGAAAAGTAAGAGTTAAAGATACAGGAGATCTTGGGGAGGGGGTGGATGTGAATCAGCAAGGACCCTCAAGAATCAGGACAAGGCAGGTGTTTGAAGCCCATGTGGGGGACACATGTTTGCTGGTTTGATATCAAAGCTTTCTTGCATCTGCATCACCCCATCACTTCCCACCGCCACTGTCTGCCAATCAACCACTGTCAAGATTCCCATGGCCGAGTAGCTTAAGAAGTGTTTATAGTCAGAAACATTTTCCTTCCACTGGACATAAGTTCCTATCCCTGTCAGTGAGGAAAGCACACATCACACGATACCAGAACACATATCCCCAGGCAGCCCCATATGCACGAGACATAGTTTGATACAAGAGCACCACATCTGTCTCCACCTAAAACAGCTCGCAAGGGGTCAGCCTCAGATCCCTGAAATATTGCACCATTTGGATTACCTTCCTTAAAAATCCCGTTAAAATACAAACGGGTCAAAACAAGCAGGAAGAGAGCACCCACATTCACTGCAGCATAATTCACAACGGCCGAAAGGTAGAAGCAACCCAAGTGTCCATCAGTGGATGAATGGATAAACAAAAGGTGGTATGTATGTTCATACAATGGAATAGTATTCAGCCCTTTTTAAACAGGAAGGACATTCTGATACATGCTACAACATGGATGAACCTTGAGGACATTATACTCCGTGAAATAAGCCAGTCGCAAAACAATAAATACAGTATGATTCCATCCACACGCGCTATCTAGAGTAGTAAAATCCATAGAGACAGGAAGTAGAATGGTGGCTGCCAGGGGCTGGGGGGAGGGGGGAATGTGGAGTTGCTGCCTGCTGGGTAAGGAGTTTATTTGGGGACGATGAAAAGAGTTCTGGAGATGGATGGCAGTGACGGCTGCACAACAATGTGAATGTACTTAAAAGCCACTGAACTGTATACTTAAAAATGGTTAAGATGGTAGCTTTATGTCATGTGTATCTTACCACAATTAAAAGAACTAATTTAAAAACCTAGCTCATTTAAAAGGGGCCACTTGATCCCTTGTTCTCATTTATTATTAGACTGCCTCAGCTTTGCTTCTCAGTAAAGGAAACTCAGCAGACAGCAGGACATCTGGGGAGCTGGGATCTGGGAGAGCTGATGAGAGGCGACAGTCCCTGTGGCTAGTAATTCCCTGGGCTATGGGATGTGATTTGAGAAAGGGCAGGTCTTGAATCCCATCCTGACCTGAGAGGGACAACCCTGTGGGATCCTCAGTAGCAGGAAGAGAATGTGAGCCCCAGACACCTTGGGGAGCTGCTTGGGGGGCGGGGAAGGGAGACAGCAGCCTCTGTGGACTTGCCAAAATGGCAAGTAGCCTCCCTCTGGGGGAGTAATACTACTACACAGTTATTATTACTATTCAGGCTTCTGTGAGTCAGCAACACTGGCTTATTTAGAAAACTCACAAGCTGGCATAAGTGAGCCCTGACACTGTGAGTCAAAGTGAAGGGTGGGTGTGAGAGTGGTGGACCCACACCCATGACCCATGACCCTCCCAGTCTAGTGCTTTCTTTAATTCGGCCAGCACCTCCTCCACCATCAGACCCTGGGAAAGGAAGCCACTTGGCCACAGAGAGCAGCATCTGAACCCTCATCAATGAGAGAGAGACAGAATTGTTACACTAATATGGAAACACTAAAGGAAGGAATAAATTTCATCTCCATGCATCTCTAGCTTGAGTTCCAAGCTCAACAGATGCTATTTTTATCAAATACTTTGTATTCTGTGACAGGCTTTGCCAACGTTCTATTTTTAGACACATCAGAAAAAGTCCACTTTGATTTCTCTTCCTTCTGGCTTCTCCCTCCCCGTTTGTGGGAGGGGTGGTGGGTTGGGTGGGACCCTGTCCTTTCAATAGAAAGTAAGTGACAAGGAGATGGCAGCCACCCGAAAACTCACCCTGGTGCCAAGACATCCTGATATGGGCTCTGCCTCCTTTGCAAAATGACGTCTTGTCCTGGCTTCACCCCATCCCAGATGGCAGAGCTGACGGGACAGGAAAACACACATATTTTAGAGTATTGACAGCACCGTTTCTCCCTGCCCCCACTTCCTGTGAAGGAGGATTTAGCTTTGGCCCACGAAGTTTTGGAGCCTATCTCGCGCAGAAGGTAGGAAACCATGGGAAGGGGTTCTGCACTGTGTGGTGCTGTGACTAAGATGCCTTGATGGGGTCACTGAAGCAAAGGCGGAGAAGCACCTAATGGAAGAAGCAGAACAGATCAGAAGGTGAGAAGGGGGACAAGGGAGATAAGAGCCAGGGATGGGCTGAACTGGGAGGAATTAAAGAGATGAATTCTGGGGGACTGGAGTAGCTGCTGAGCTGCCATGAGGAGGATTTGGGAGAGAGATGGGAGACGGCTTTTCAGAAATGTTCTTGGTGTTATGATTGGAATCCATCCTCCCCCTTGGCATTTTTAAGAGATTTCCGTAGAGACATAAAGTGGTTTGAAAGTTATTTTTTTGTATGAGGGCCTGGTGTTTATTCAAGGCAGCCTGGACCGCTGGAGGCTAGCGTTTACTGGTAGAGGAGAACCACCCTTCACCCCACTTCTCCCATCAACGCAGACTGCAGTCCAGCTATTTCAAACTGGTATCCAGTGGGCTCGGTTTGGACCCCAGATGGACCTTGTGTGGCTCATTGAGAGTTAATTTTTTTTAACCACCATTGAAAATTGGGATTTCACATTTAAAAAGCCCACATTTCCTACTTCTCTTGAAAAAAACCGGAAAATCTGGCAACATGAGACTTTCATCCCCATAAGGCAAAAATAAGCACATGCTCTCTGGTTGACCCCAGTGCCCACCACTCACAGAAGGTGTGCACGTGCCCAAACACCTGGACAACTTCCTACATTTATACTTCTTACCATCTGGTAACGGCAGACTAGATCATCGGGGTCTGCTTTCCTGCTGGGGACAATTAGAAAGGCTGGACAAAATAAGAAAAAAATCAGCCTGAAGGCACCCAAAACTTAAGAAGATCGTGAAGAATTGCCAAACCAAGTTCCGGGAAAAGATGGCCATTCAGGGAGACAAGCCCAACAACTGGGGGCCCTTTCCCCCTTGGGATATTGGCTGCCTCAGGAAGAGACAACTAAGAAGCTGAGAGGTTAAGCAGCACCTAGGCAGCTCTGCATGTCTAAGGGGACACACGGTGGGATCCAGTGCCCACCAAAGGAGCCGGGGTACTGTAACTCCCCGTTTTAGACAAAGACCCTGAAATTGCACCTTAAGACTAGGTGAACTGAAAATAACCAGATTTTGCAGAGTCCCAACCCAGCTTCCAATAAGCTTAATGCTTCAAACTGGATTAAGGCCAGATTGGCCAGACCAGGTTGCTAGTATCCCCAGGTGCCTAGCAGAAGCAAACGTAAGTACAGTAAGTCCTCTACATACAAACCTTCAAGTTGCAAAGTTTCAAAGATGCGAACGTGCGTTCATGTGTCCAATCACCTAAGTTAGTTCTGTTTGAGGAGGCACACCTGAACATAGAACGGTACACAAGGGTTGCAGCAGTCGTTCAGAATGCAATCCAGTGCTACTGTGTCATCTACAATGACAAAAAAGAGCTACTACCCAGACATCACTGGATCGATTTTTTGAAGAGGGTAGATAGAATTGAATCCAGCAAGGAACCAGATCCTGTGCCATCAGCGTCAGGCGTGAGTGAAACTGCAGCTCGCCCTCCGTCTCCTATCGCTGACGATCCTTCAGCTCTGCCATCTCCCACCTCCTCCCTCTCCTCCAGTCAGTAACTCTTCTTGCCTGTTCACTCGATGCCAGCCCCTGTACGCCAGCTGTTGTACTGTACAACTGTACTTTTCAAGGTACTGTACTGTAAGACTAAAAATGTTTATTTTTTGTTTGTTTGTTATGTATTATTTGTGTGAAAAGTATTATAAACCTATTATAATACAGTACTATATAGCCGATTGTGTTGGTTGGGGACCTAGGCTAACTTTGTTGCACTTACAAACAAATTGGACTTATGAACGCACTCTCAGAACGGAACTTGTTCATATGTAGGGGACTTACCGTACCTCTGGAGGAAGATAACACCATAACGTCTCACTTTACTTCTACTAACAATTTTTCACACACAATTCGGTCTGAAGGTACCGAGACACATGAGGAAACAAGACAACGTGAATGAGATCCAACAGAAACAACTACAATAGAAACAATCCCAGAGAATTCCACTTTTGGAGTTACTGGACACAGACTTTGTGCAAAGGAGATAAAAGATGAGATTTAAAAATATGGCAGAGAACTGGAAATTTTTTTAAAAAGGGACAATAATGATTTGAAAGATAACCAAATAGTAATTTAGAGTTGAAAATATAATAACAAAAGTAAAGAGCTGACTGGATGGGTTTAAAGCAGATTAGACACAGTCAAAGGGAGAAGTGATGAACTGGGAAGTCGGTTAGAAGAAAACATCAGGATGAAACATGGAGAGACACAAGGATGGAACATACAGTGGAGGGAATAAGAGATGTGGAAGATAAAGTGAGGATTGAAGTTCTAGAAGGAGACGAGAGAGAGAATAGGGCAGGAGCAATAATTTGAAGAGAAAATATTTGAGAAATTGCCAAAATTGACGAAAAACAAGCCACAGATCCCAGAATCCCTGGGAACCCCAAGCAGGATAAATAAAAACTACACCTAGGTACACGTCATAGTAAAGTATATGAAAACCAAAGACAAAGAGAAGAAAAAAACGTTAAAAGCAGCTATCATTACTTGAAAAAAGGAATAGACTGTTAGCTTGCTTCTTGACAGAAACAATGGAAGCTAGAAATTAGTAGAATTTAAATATCTTTCAAGGGCTGAAAGAAAAGAAGTACCAACCTAGAATTCCAGGCCCAGTGAAAAGAGCCTCTAATAACAAAGGTTAACTTAAGACGTTTTCAGGATTCTTTACCAGCAGCAGACACTAAAGCATGTTCTTTAAGGGAAAGGAAAATGATTTAATGTGACAGATTACAGGTGCAGGAAAAAACGAAGAACAATGCAGAGATTAATTTGAGGAAATCCAAATGAAGTAGACTGTACAAAACAACAGGGCAATGTCCACTGGGGATTTAAAAAGTTAAAATGTATAACAAGTACACATAAGTAAGGAGGGAGGGGTAAATGGAACTAAGATGTTCTAAGGTCCTTGTATTACTATGGAAGAAGATAAAAATGTTAATTAACATTAGACTTTGATAAATCAAAGATACATATTGTGATCTCGAGGATAACTTCTAAATGAACAGTAAAAAAAAGTATATAACTTGCAACGTAAGAGAGGGTAAAACAGAATATTTAGCCACTCCAAAAGCAAACAAAGAAAGGAGGATAAAAAGAACGTAGAGCATGTGACAAGTGGAAACATTTAATAAGATGGTAGATTTGAATCCAAATATATCAGTAATTTCATTAAATGTAAATGAACAAAATACGTCAATTAGAAGTCAAAGAGTATTGAGCTGGATTTTAAAAATCTATATACTGTTTATAAGAAACACATCTAAAATATTAGTTTTAAAAGGTTGAAAGTAAAGGGTAGACAAAACATAAATATTAAGCAAAATCATATTAATATTTATAGTATATATTAATATCAGACAAAACATATTTTCAGGCCAAAAGCATTACTACAGCTAAAGAAGGATACATCATAATTTTTAAAATTTCAATTCACAAGGAAAATAGAGTGATTATAAAATTTGTATACATTTTATGATGTGGCTTCAAAACATATGACACTAAGATGGACAAAAATCACAAGAAATGACCAGATAAATAAGTAAGGATATAGATTGTTTGAACATGATCAGTAAACCTGACTTCCTGGAGATATATACATATATATTTTTTATATATGTATATATTTTACACCCAGCAATTATATATTTTTATTTTTATTTTTTTTTGCAGTACGCGGGCCTCTCACTGTTGTGGCCTCTCCCATTGCAGAGCGGCCATGGCTCACGGGCCCAGCCGCTCCGCGGCATGTGGGATCTTCCCGGACCGGGGCACGAACCCGCGTCCCCTGCATCGGCAGGCGGACTCTCAACCACTGCGCCACCAGGGAAGCCCCCCCCAGCAATTAATAGAATTCAGGTTCCCCAAATATTTATGACTCTCACTTCCTCACCTTCCAAGCAAATAATAGGACTAAAATTCTCCACCTCATTTTATGTTAGGTGTGTCCATAAGACTCATTTTGACCAATGAAATGTGAGTAGGAGTAACTGCCAGGTGCTAGTGTAACAGTAACCATCTCTCCCCTTTCCTTCCTGTAAGCTGAGGGCTGGACCTCCCTCAGTCTGGGCCCTCAACTGAGAATGACATGGAGCAGAACTGCCCAGCCAACCTACACATGGACATGTCAACGTTGATGTATGAGGAACAGACCTTTGTTACTTTAAGTCGCTAAAATTTGGAGATTATTTATAAACGTAGTATAACATGGTCTATCCTGACTAATACAAGCAGAAAAAGAAAAGGATTACTTTTCAGGCACAGAGGTGAGCCTGTCTTGAAAGAGTACGGTGTGACAAGTCCTGGTGAGTTCACTATGACTTAAGCTCTGGGGAGGTGGGGTGGGAACAGGGCTGTCGCAGGAAGAGCGGCTCCCAAGAAGAGCCCATAAAGACTGCCTGGAGGCAAGTTTTGAAGGACCCTGGGTTAATAATAAGGAATGGATACTATCCTGGAAGTTTTTTGAATGTTCTCCAGAAGTTGGTGAGCGGCTGAATATTGGTAGTAACTGAGAGGATGAACTGGGGAGAATCTAACTGGTGGGAAAGGAGGGAATTAGGTGGGGAACTTTTCCCAATGAACGTGTTACACATTTTTCCCCACTTTCTGGAGGTAGCCATTTTTAAGAACTTGGTGAGACTTTTCCCAACAATTGCATGCACAAGCAAACACACACAAAAAACCAATTTTAAAAACACAACTCAGATCAATCTCATTTAACCCGCTGTTCTGAAAATGTTTTTCCAGTTAATATCTTCATGGTTATTTTCTGTGTCATCTCAAAGAAATTTGCCTCTTTCTTTTTTTTATTGGCTGCTCAGTATACTATTGTACGGATGTACCAGATGATGTAGCTGTTCCCCTCTTGACAGACATTTAGGCTGTTTTCACTCTTGCCATGTTGCAGCAACCATATCATGAATCATACCCGTAGATCTTTGTCTCTTTCTCTACAGACAGCAAGACCAGTTTTGCCACCATTTTAATGGTGAAAAGTTTAGGCTGGGTAACAGGAACACACCCAGGCAGGTCATTTGAGATGACAGTTTTGGTTAGGGGGTGCCTGGTATGCCTCGATTATGCTCAGAATGGTGTCTTGAACATAGTGGGTACTCAATAAGCACCTGTGGAATGAATGAATGGATGAATAGGTCCACATCCACTGCAGACACGTGGACGAGGCCTGCCCTGCCCCCATCCATAACAGGCTTTCTCAACTCCAATACTACTGACTTTAGTGCTAGCCTGGATACTCTGTTGTGGAGGGCACTATCCTGAACACTGCAGCAGGCTTAGAGCATCCCTTGCCTCTACCCGCTAGGTGCCGTGAGCACAGCCCCAGCTGCAGCAACCAAAAATGCCAAATGTTCCCTGGGGAAAATTTGGTCCCAGTGATTTTTAAATATGGACTGTATTTGTGTAAGGGCAAAGGCCCTTTCTAAAAACAACTGACTCTGCAAAGGTTGATCCTATTCACCAATCCTCCCACATTAAAATGGCCTTTCTTCCTGGGTTCTCACAGTCCTTTCATAGAGATTGCTGAATACCTTTTTCTGGCTTCAGACTTTATTCCTAACATCTCCATGAGTTAGGTCAATCTTCGTAACATACAATCCTCATTCTACGTTCTCTCATCACTGAATACCCCTCCTTGGAAGTACTTATCAAATGTGAATTCTTACATTTATTTGAGAAAGTACTACATTAATCTGTTTCCCCTCACTCAATTCCCTAGAGGGACTCATAAGTAAGAATTTGGCATGTCACATGTCAGTTTTTGCTCACCATTTTTATGTCTGGTACCCAAAACAATGCCTGACAGACAGTAGATGCTCAATGGGTGTTGGGTGGAAAGATGGATGGATGGATGGATGGATGGACAAAAGCCAAGGGCTGACTGATTCACCCATTTTTGCCCTTGTGCCTTCTAAAACAATTTTGAAAAATAATGTTACTTATACTCACATTTAAAAATTGACGTTAAACGTTCACCACTAAGTTGGTAGATGGATTCAAGATAATAGCTTCCAGCATATTGTAAATATTGGAATTAAAAATTTAAACTGTGACAACATTCTTTAAATGTTTAAATGTTAATCTGTTATTTTTATTTCTAATATTCTCTACAACTTTCACGGTACTCTCCCTCAAATTCAAGGGATGGAAGAGACAAAGTTGTTCAATTAAAGACTGCCTTAATTAGTTATGAAGGGAAGTTGAATTAAATTTTTAAAGGAAGCTTCCAGTTTGAGAACCTGGACCTGGAAATTTTTACATTCAGGGTTATGGTTCCTTAGTAAGATTTTTGAAGAGTGAGGGGTATGCTTTCCAGTAAAGGTAGGACTATTATGAACACAGACATGTTCTCAGGCAAATCAGTTTTAGGAAAAGGTACCTAAAGAAACTGGGAACCTGGAAATTGGTTCTCTAAAAATAATCCCTGGTGTGCCCATTGGAAAGTCTTGAAGACCACCATCCTAGGGGTAATGCATGCTAGTGGCCAGCAGAGGGAAGTGTTGGACAAGCTATTGGGCTCCATCTCCCTGGCTCTCCCTCAAGGCAGCAGACAGAAAGGGCAATTCACCTTGCATGCAGTGGGGACCACAGCCTGGGCGGCCCCACCCAGTCCTCTCTGGTGTGTGTGTGTTTGCACAGTGAATTATTCATAGGAAACTGGCTCCACGGAGAATGGAGGCCAGAGACTCTCCATCCTGTACCTAGAATCAGGGCCTGGGACTGTAAACAGATGAAAACCTTCTTCTTCTTTCCCTTCAAGAACTGAGGTTGGGAAAAGAAACTGAGGATTGAAGTCATGGGTCTGAATCAAATGTGAGGTTTTTGTTATTCTTCTTATAAAATGAAAACAACAGTGAAATCTCAATAATTTATGGAGACAGGGAGCAAAGTGACGGAAAGTTCCTGCTATTCAGTCAGATGATGGGGGCTGGGATCTCTCTCCTTGGCAAGCTCACCTTCCCCAGCCTCTGCCTCTCTGGCTGTCAGATCGGAACAGGATTACCTTCCCCACAGAGCTGTTGCGAGGATAAATGAGACAAACGCGAGCAGAGAGCTCAGCATGAAAATGGCATTTAGCAAGGGCTCAAGAAATGACAGTGGTGATGGCGAAGATGATATGGAATTGGCATTTTGTCAGGCATGAGGGTTTTCAAAGCTTCCCATTCAGGTCTGAAGAGGAAGAATCAGAGGCAAAAACCCAAGCTTTTTAAATATTTTCAGTTTTACAAGCCTAGGAATTAGAAGCGGAAACAGCCAGAATCAGTGTGATTCAGTGTAAGAGCCTCACTCCTCCCCATTGCTCACAAGTGCCTTCCAGGGGTGGGGTCCCACCCAGTGCTGGTAAGAGGGTCTCTGTGTCTACAGCAGTGTGCCGATGACGGCCAGATGCGTGTTGACTATAGGACATGCCCACCAGCCTCAGATATAAAAGCAGTGACTTTGTTCATTAGATTGATATTCTGTGAAACCTCAAAGGGTGGGGATGAACTGGTTAAAATAAAGTTAGTAATTTGGACTAATAGCTCAGATATATTAAAAGTAAGGTTCAGAGCAAGCCCCCCTCCCCGCCTTCTGCCTTATACGTGGAAAGGTAACAGGGACATAGTTGAGAGAGAGGCATGGAGACAAGTTGGATGAGATAACTGCCCTTTCACCTGGCAGCTGTCCAGCCCCCAAATAGCTTTTGTGTTTGGTCCAAAAATAAGATCACATGAGAGGGGGAGAAATAAATACACAAGTGCTTGTCCTTGGGCTTTCTGTGGTTACACCAGCCGCACTGGTAGGGACCCCATGAGGGTGGCCTGACGACGCACTCCCCAGGCTCCCCAAGGCTGCGGAGCCCACCTGCATCAGGGCGGGTGTGGTGTGTGGTGTGCACACGGCCCTTCTCTGGGGGCTCCCTGAGCTCCATACACATCAGAGAGGGAGCAGGAGAGAGAGAACACGCAGCTCCAACAGCCTGGACTCCAGGGGAATAAGGGCATTGCCTCCTTTGGTGAAGGCCACGCCCTTCCTCCCACGGTGGCCTGCCTGCAGCGGTCCTGGTAGGACAGTGTGGATGCTGTAGGCGACGCAGCTGCCGTCACCCAGAAAGAAAGTGCCCCAGAACCAAAGTACAGAGGTGAGTGCATCCGTTCCTCCAAGGGGCTCCGATTGCTGTGGACTTTCCGCTTGGCTTCAGGCTTGTGCTCTGCTCTCCCCCCACCCGCCCCCTGCTTCTCCCTGATCTGAGTCGGTGGCAGGCTTGAGGCTGTGTGATGGATGCTAGACTAAAGCATTCCTGTACTCCCTTCTCTCATTCGGAGGCCAGCTTGCTTCCAGAAAGAACTGGGTGAGTCGAATGCTTAGCAGGGAAGCAGGAAAGGGTTTCTACAAAGTGAATTATCTTTACTGAGATCCAAGAAGACATTTCCCAGAAAATCATTAGACAAATCCCATTGCAGTAATGCTAATGCTTAGTTTTTTAAAAGCTCTGCATCGAATAGGAGATAAATAAAAGGATGCCAGCTGATTCCCTGTAACTGGGCAAAAGGGAGAAAACACAAATGGCATCTGTAGAGATTCCTTTCCCCCCTTCCCCATCTCTCCCTGATGACTTTAGAACCCTGCATAACATACTTAACAGATCCAAGAACTCTCTTCTTTGGTTGAGAACAAGAGGAATAAAATCAAGGGTTTGGGGAGAATTGCTCTGTAAGCAGAGTCAAGGGGCAAAGCAGAACGACATTTTGCAGAGTTTTGGGTTCTCCTTCTAACATCTCCGCCACCCGAGCACGTGACATGTACCTGTGCCTATTGAGGGTATGGACAGGTGTCTCCATCGCTTGCACACGCATACCGTTATCCCTCGGCTCAGGACCACAAATATCTATGCTCAGAGTAAAGCCAACAACATTGCTGGGAACAAGATAACTCCTTGAATGAGTCAAGATTCTTCTAGTGACAATGGACTGAAATCCAGTTTGAAGAGACTTAGACCAAAAAAGGGAAAAATGTTTTCCTCATGTAACTGAAAGAGCCAGCGTTTTGATATGGTGGGATCCAGGTGCCCAGATGATGTTATCCTGAATCTGTCTCTCTACATTTCTTGCTTTGCATCCCTGTGTCATTCTACTCCCAGGAAGACTCACTCATCCTGGTGGTAAGGTGGCTGCCAGCAGCTGGGGGCTGACATCCTACTGGCCCAGCCAACCTACAAGAATAGGTGTTTCCCTTTCCCAACAGTTCTAGCTAGAGTCTCAGGGTCACAGTTCACTGAACCAATGTGGGTACTGTGTCATCCCTGCCATGGGGGTGTAGTCATCCCCACCCAAAACCACACGGCCTGAAAGCAATGAAAGGCTGGGTCCCCGAAGACAATCAAGGGGGCTGCATGCAGGATGGCCAAGGTCATTGGTTGGCACTTCGTACGGCTTTTTTTGTGATCGTCTAGATTAAGAGCCAGAGCTCCTCCAACATAACCCCGCCTCTTTCCTCCCTCTTATAGTCCACAAAAATGTATGCGTGACAGAAAGTCTCATAGAAAGGATAATTATTAGTAGAACAGGTGACTAAAAGACCCCATGGTACGTCATCCCTAGAGACCTGAGAGTGGGAAAGACACCAGAAGGCTTGTCTCTGGCTCAGACTACCCACCATGCCCAGACCCACTGGGCCCCCAACCTGCCTGTGCTCCCACGGGTCTCCCCTTCCCTTCACCCACCCTTGCCCACTTCTTCCTCCCTCTTCTCTGCTAATGTGAACCCATCTTGCCTTTCAAGGGCCAGACTCCGTGCTGCCTCCCCTCCGAGGCCGCATCTGGCCCACCCAGCCTTTTCTGTTCTCTCCCTCTCCACACTGGGACAGCGCTGCCCCTCGGCATTGCAGTCCACTGTTTACCTGTTCTTTAAGAACTGCATGTACCTTAGTTTCTCTCCCAGCTTGGATTTTACATTCCTGGGGAAAATTAAGTTTCATCCCCAGCCCTCCCTGTGGTGTCTAACACACATTAGGTGCTTCCAACCAATAAAAATAGATAAAAACAGCCTCCCTAAATAGCTCAGAGAGGATGGCTAGATTACTTGAGATCCTTAATTCTGATTGTATAAGTAATATAATAACTATGACAAACACCGATGGAGCTCTGAATGTATACTGGAGCCCCTGACAGGCATCATCTCAGGTAATCCTCACAGTGACCCCACGAGGTAAATACCACTATTATCCCCATTTAACAGATGGGGAAACGGAGTCTCAGAGAACTCAGTCACTTGTCCTAGATCAGAGAGCTAGTAAGTGGCAGCGTGGGAGTTAGAACCCAGGCAAGCCTACCATCTCCTTTCCTATTAGATTCCTCAGTTACATGTTTATCAGTGGTACTTCCTGCTCCCTGATTTGAAAGAGCGAGGGGCACAGGTGATTGGTCAGAGAGCAGGAGAAAGTTCAGATATTTTAGGCCCCTCTTCTGCCTCCGGGGCTCCCAGTGCCTCTACAGGGGGTTCGCCCAGCGATGAGGGGTCACACTCCTACCCCAGAGCCAACAAGAAGGTCAGGGGCAGAGGAATTTCACAAAAGGAGGTACCTCTGGGGCTCTGCAGAGAGCGAGGTGCTTTTTGATGAGATGAGCTCTTCGATTAGAATGGTCTTTGGGGAAACGTTAGCTGGAGGGTGGGCTTTAGAATCTGTCTGCCGGTCCGGCTGCCCATCACCAGGCATGGCCTTGTCCTTTCTCCCGCCCCCTGAACAGGGTGACCAGGCCAGAGGCCTCACTCAAAGGGCAGCTTGCAGGATTTGGAAAGCAACCAAATTCAGCAAATGCAGATCTCCAAGGAAACCCAAATCCTAAGTAAACGGTATTTTTTGTTTTATAACGTCTGTGCCTCTGCATCCAGCTACCGGCCTCTTGGTTGACACCATCACCTGTGGTGCTGGGAGCCCTTGGTCTGAGGGTATCTTGTTTCTCTGATGCACGTGAACCTGCTCTTGTGAGTTAGCACCTTCTCGAGAGCAGATCCTGTTGGGTGTATGCCATGAATCCTCACAGTCTCCCTGAGAGGCTCAGAGAGCTGGCATCCCCACGAGGGAGGCACAGTGAGATGAAAGCACATTCCCAAATACACAGAAGCAGGGAGGGGGCCGGGACTCCGGGAAGCGGGCCTCTGAGGTCCAAGCCTGCTTGCTTCCCCAGGCGGTCATGATAGAACAAAGCTAAAACCCAAAGAATTAAATAGGCTAAGTAATAGGCTTTGGGTAAATATTTAAGAGAAAAACCGCCACTAGATCCAAGAGAAATAAAAACAAATATTCACACAAAAACTTGTATACAACACGAATGTTCCAGCACCGTTACTCATGATATCTAAACAGAGGAAATGAGCCAAATGTCCATTAACTGATGAACAAAAAAAGATGGCGCACCCATACAGTGAAATATTATTCAGCAATAAAAAGGGATGACGCGCTGATACATACGGATCGAACTACCATGTGGATGGACCTTAAAGACACTATGCTTTATAAGGAAAAGAAACCCACGCTGTATGATCCCATGTATATGAAATGGCCAGAACAGGCGAATCTACAGAGACAGAAAGTAGACCGGTGGTTGCGTAGGCCTGGCGGGAGGGCAGGGATGAGGAATGATTACTAACGGGTATGGGGTTTCTTCCGGGGATGACAAAAAAAAGTTCTAAATTAGACAGTGGTGATGGTTGCACAACTTTGTGAACATACTAAAACCACTTAATTGTATACTGGAAACGGGCAAACTCCATGGTATGTGAATTACATCTCAATAAAATTGCTCAGAAAACCCCCAAACCATGGCTAATGAACCCAGTGACAGGGCTTTGCTGAAGGATGTGGTCTTACCCCGTCTGCTCTGATAAGCTTATGTCTCATCCCACCACGCTTGGCCACAGGCCACCCAAACAATTCAAGTGGAAAGAATATAGACGGAAAAGATGGGCTCCATAGATTTCTCCCCAGAGTCTAAACTGGAGGATCTTTTTTCTTCTTTCTTGTCCAGATCATTTTAAATTTTATGGAATCAATCTCACTATTCAGTTTTTGTTTCTGGGTTTCAAATCATGCTTCAAAATCTCACTGTTCAGTTTTGTTTCTGGGTTTCAAAATCATGCTACCATCCTAAGATGGTAAATCTCATTACCTAATGCTTTCCTCTAATGCTCTTCTCTAATGTTGTCCTCTAAGGTTTGTCTTATTACATTTAAACCTCTTATTTAATTGGGAATTTAAAAACAAACTGGGGATCCAGGTTGTTCTTGTTTGTTTTGCCAAATAGATAGCCAATGATTAGATCAGGAGTTTTAAAATTTGAGATTAAAATGGACTTGGGGCATCTTGTAACTTCCTGAAACTCAGTATGAAAACGTGTGTGTGTGTGTGTGTGTGTGTGTGTGTGTGTGTGTGTGTGTGTGTGTGTGTGTGTGTGTGTGTGTGTGTGTGTGTGTTGTATACATTCCAACGCACCAAGGCAAGTCAACAGGACAGCTGTTAAACAATTACAGGGGAGGCCTGAGTGATTCCCCATAGGGAAAGTTCTCTGTCACATATGAAGGGAGAATCCCACCCACTTTGGCTTTGACGTGTTACTGAGGCAGAGAACGAGGGGTGCCTCTCACTGGCTCCCCTGGGCCTATAACACTTTAGGTTTCTGATCATTGGCTGACAAACCAATGGAGCTGATACATCATTTTAGGTGACAGAACTTGGGGTCCTCCTGTCACAAAGAATTGGAGGAGGTTTCCTGTCCAATAAATATAAATAAATGATACAGTGAAAATAAAACTGCCATTCCAAAGAAAATAACAGATCCTTCCGTGCAGACTCGTGTGTTCACATAATAAACGTATAAGCAACTCACTGTGTGCCAGGCACTGTCTAGACTGGTGGTTCTCAAAGTCTGGTCCGTGGACCAGCAGCATCCGTATCTCCTGGGAACTTGTTAGACATGCAAATTCCCAGGCCCGCTCCAGACCTACTGAATGAGAAACTCTGGAGCTGGGGTACAGTCATCTGCGATTCTGATGCACATTCAAGTTTGAGAACCATTGGTCCAAGTACTGGGAATATAAGGGTGAAAAGACAGATAAAATCCCTGCTCTCCTCACGGACTTTACATTCCAGTGTGTGTGCTAGGAGAAGACAGACAACATATAAGTAAACAAATAACTGAACATGATAATTCTCAGCTAGTAAAAAGATCTATGAAGAAAAAGAAAGATCTATGAGGGGCTGATTTAGAACAGGTGGTCAGGGAGGAGGGTCTGAAATGAGACCAGAATGGTAAGGAAGGGCCAGCCATGTAAAGAATCAAGGGGCAGAAAAGAAATGCATGCACTTCAGGCAGGGGGAACAGTAAGTACAAAGGCCCTGAGGCAGGACCACACTTGGCCTGTATGAGGAACAGTGAGGCTGGAGCACAGTGAAAAGGAGGAATGCATCGGGGATGGATTTGGAGGGGCAGGTGGTAACAGCAAGCTCAGTTTTTGTTCTTAGTGCCAAAGAAAGGCACTGGGCAGTTTTGACCAAATAGAAACATGATCCAATTTACCTTTTAGCAGGATCCCTCTGGAATGAACTGTAGGGGGTAAGGGTAGAAAGAAGCAGGGAAGTCGGCGAGGAGGTATCGCGATAATGCAGGCAAGGAATATTGGCACTTAGACCAATGTGCAAAGATCTATTATTAAGTGAAAAACAAACAATGCAGGACCGTGCCTAGTAAATCGCTTTTAAGCATACACACATTCAAGTGTGTGAAGACATTTCTGTCCCTCAAAGGATCCAGAAAAAAAAGTAAATAGTGGTTATCTTGGGAAGAAGGGGGGTTAGTGAGGGTCATTTTATACCTCTGTGTACATTGTGCATTTTTAACATGTGCGCAAGGCATTACTTTTATTTAAAGATAAAATATTTTAAAATAAACATTGAAAAGCTGAGATCTAGGAAAACATACAATAGGCTATGGGTGACCAATATCAGAAAGAGGAAGCCTACTTCTCATGGGTGTGACCCTCTCTAATTAGGCGTCCTCCCCTGAAGCCGCTGAGAGCCAGGCTGACAAACTGGGACAAGTTCCTGTCCTTGGGTTAGAGTGGGATCAGAGCGAGGCACCTTCTCACTGGAGGACCTCTGGACCCCATTTCTGTCCTGTAGCTCTGGTAATGTTTGTGTCTGTCAGGTCTCCTTGGGCAACCAATACAATTTCCTGTGAATGTCTGCTGTATTTCCCTGTGCCCTATTTGTCAAATTGCTCCCCTCCGTCATCTTGGCAGCCGGTTCGCCAGGAGGCCAGCGTGCCCTTCATTTAATTGCATGATTGGGCATAAACAGAAGGAAATACTTTACTGCAGGGAGAAAGCGGCAGGCAGTATCTGATTTCTCCTGTCAGTTGATTAGGATTTGTTGAGTCCGAACAAGGTCAAATGAGATTAGAAAGAAAATGCAGTGTGTCTGGTATGCATTTCACATAACTGTACCGTTTATGTAAACAGGATGCACGAAGGGGAAATTTTAAAGCAAATACTGAATGTCAGCCTCAAGGTTCAAGAACAAGAAACCAGGGCTTATGTGTTATGCCGGGAGAGAAAGAAAATTTATTTTCTGGGACATCTGGAGTCCTACTGAATCTATCACGCTCTGATTCCTTTTTCATGTTGGTGCAGTTAAAAAGTGACAGTTTTACATCTGATTTTCAGAGGCACTGAGCACAGAATAAGAAAAAACCAAAGAAACGCCCCATTCTACCTTTCTCGTCCTTCTAAAGCTCTTATAAGTGGTTTAGAACCACTTTCTGTAATAGCTGCCGCTGAAGTGCTTGATAGTGAGTCAATCTCTTAGGACACGGAAGGAAAAATCTCACCTCCAGCACCGGCCAGAACACTCTAGACGTGGCTGACTCCGGCCAAGGCCACACCTCTGTGGATAAACCTACCCGGCTTCTACTAGGATTTTTGTTGGTCCTCGAAATCTGTCATTTTCTTCCTTTCTCAGATCCACCCTCTGCGGGGCTAGTAAGCATATAAAGTTTTAATCACTTAAACATCTTAAATAGTTTTAATGGCTTTAAAAGTGGTCTAAACGCTTTGAGGGAAGATATGGTTTCTGTTACACACTCTCTATAGGATCTAGCATCTTGTGAACGCTTAATAAGTGGCTTGGACAGCTATTATTTCCATGGACTATTTCCTAGCCCAGAGCTGGAAGGCTATTGTGAGGCCAGACTTTTAAACTAGGAAACGTCCTGTCCCTTCCCATGTTAAATAACAGAGGGGCCAGGAAGTATTAACATTATCATGTCTCATGACTCCAAGCATCTGAACATATATTATTTAAATGATAAATCTAGATATGGTATGTATACATACACACACACACACACACACACACACACACACACACACACAATGGAGTACTACTCAGCCATAAAAAAGAATGAAATAATGCCATTTGCAGCAACATGGATGGACCTAGAGATTATCATACTAAGTGAAATAAGTCAGAAAGAGAAAGACAAATACATGATATCACTTATATGTGGAATCTAAAATATGACACAAATGAACCTATCTATGAAACAGAAACAAACTCACAGACATAGAGAACAGATTTGTGGTTGCTATGGGGGAGGGGAGGTGGAAGAGGGATGGAGTGTGAGCTTGGGATTAGCAGATGCAAACTATTACATAGAGAATGGGTAAACAACAAGGTCCTACTGTATAGCACAGGGAACTATATTCAATATCCTGTAATAAACCATAATGGAAAGGAATATGAAAAAGAATATATATGTATAACTGAATCACCTTGCTGTACAGCAGAAATCAACACAACGTTGTAAATCACCTATATTTCGATAAAATAAATTTTTTAAAAATGATAAATCTAGACACTTCCATTTCAACATGGAAGTTGAAATAAATATGGAACTTGAGGGAAGTTAAACCAACACATTAAAAAATTCAATATTGAGGAGAATTATATTACAGTAAGCACTTTAAGGAACTGAGGAATCAGTTCCCAGTATTTGGACAGGAACATTGCCGAACAACACCTGATATGTAATAAAGAAACTGGTTTATATCAGTAGCTAGTGGTTGTATTTGCCTGAAAGCTGTGTGGTTTTTTGGCTTTTTTTTTTTTTTAACAGCATTTCACAACTAGATGTAATGGAGAAGTAACACTAAAATAATGACTTACACTTGCATTACCGGTGTTCAAGGTGCTGTCACATGCTTGGGCACATTTGATTGTCACCATAATCGTGTTGGCTTGCGGGAAAGACGTGGTTCGGAAAGCCTCATGAATCTCTTTCAGGAAGGAGGGAGTCAGGGCCCTGAGATGCTGAGCAGCCCAGAAATGGTCAACAGCCCTGTGTGGGCAGGTTCAAGAGTGCTAGCCTGAGGTGGGAGACCAGCTTTCAGAGCCGGTGAGGACTTAGAAACTACGGGGGCAACCTGGGTGAGACGCTGAGCTGTATCTCTGTCCTCGGTGTTTTCAGGGTGTTTCCTAACTTTACAATCTATCATTCCATGGGGTTAAAAACAGTTCACCTGCCCCCTGCATGCAGCAGAGCAATTCTCCAATATTGAGAAGATGACTGTCTGAAATATTTTCATCTGTGATCCAGAGGTCCTTTGGAATCGTGCAGATGCTCGAGAAAATGACTATTTTTTAAAAAGCAAATTATTAGGACCTTTGAATATGTGGTAGTGGCAATTCATGGAGGTTCCTGTTAATAAAGTTTGCAGAAATCAACTCTTTCTGCACCTCTCAAGTCCCTTTTAGGAGATCTGTGGCTCATCCGTTATCAGAGCTGTGTGATGTCTGTGCCTCTAGTTCTGTCACAGGAGGTGAGCTTCTCTGAGCCTGTCCCTTCAGAGGCACATGAAGTCTCCCTGGCTGCTCCCTGATGAGTCTGGAGAACAGTTTTCCACCCCCACCTTCCCAGAGAAGGGAGAGACCAGTGAGCATATTTCTAATTCCAACAGGCCAATCTGTACCTCCTATCTGAATCACCAGGTGGGCAGGCTTGCACACACACTCTGTGACACCTCCCAGGCTCAGACGCCTGCATAAGCAGGTAGGACTCTTCATCAACTATAAGAAACTATTAATCATGTTTCCATTTGGTCTCTTCAAAGACACCTCCCAAGCTGTATCCTTTCAGTCCAGTTTCATTCCTCACCTTGCAGCCAAAGAGTTATTTGTACAGGCAGCTTCCTCTCTTCGTTACCCCATCCTGGCCAGGGGCACAAAGATGCCACCCATGGTCCACTGAAGAAATCCCCACCGGATGGTTCGCCTAGTTCAGCATGGACAGGCTGGACCACTGGTGAGGAAGGGCAGAAATATTCTCTCTGCAGCCCCTCCCCAGCCCTAAACTGCATGCCCACTGCCTCGAGCAGCTTTGCAACATGGGAACAGCACAGACAGACACACACACACTGCCACACACAGACATCTACACCCTGTGCGGGGATGCCAGATGCCAGGAGCAAAAAGGATTCCCTTTCATCCAGCAGCCTTCTGATTGCAGAGGAGTGTCTCTGAGCCGTGACCCGCTGTTTCCCTGCCAACTGAGGCCTCAAAACAAACAGGAATCTGCTCAGACAGGCTAGTAGTCCATTCGGCTCAGCCATTTGCCCCAGGACAAACCACGCTAGAATAACACCCAGGAGAGCTGCCACGGCCGTCTGCTGTCTCTGCCTCCCTTCCCTGCTGGCCACCAGCTCTGTGCCCCTGGGCCTGCCACTGGCTGCCCAGGGTTGGGGGCCCTTAGAGCTCCGTGTGCATCCCTGTGGGCGGGGTCGCTAAGGCAGGTCCCCTCTGCAGATCAACGAGGCCAGACAGAGACCCAGAGGCTGCATTATCAGTCCCCCGCCTGCCTCCCTGCTTCCCGCACAGCCCTGCGGGACTGGGAGCCAGCTCTGTGGCACGGTGTCTGCAGGCGGACCAGCAACCTGATGTACATGCCACGGTCCGTCCCCTCTCCCCACACAGAGCTGCGGCCACCGGGAGGTTCAGAGAGTCGGCTTGGGGCTGCTGGAGAAGCAGCTGCAGCGCGGGGACAGTGACACCACAGAGCGGACGAGACCAAGTGGATCCCCTTTCCCTTCGACCGGAGAGAGGAGCAGCCCTCAGCCTGCAAGCTGTTCAGGTAAGAATCAGGGTTTCTGTTCTGAGCAGGTTATAGTATATCCAGAGCTGAGGTGGAGAGTTGTGTGTGCGTGCGTGCGTGCGCACGTGCGCGTGTGTGTGTGTGTGTCCCAGTGCAAGTATGAGGCTGCTTGGAATAAAAAGCAGGGCTGGCTAATCGCACAGACATGTAAAAATAGCACCTGGAGTGCAGAGACTGTGAGAATAATCACGCCCCCGCTGCCCCCTTTATCTTCATCCCCGCACTGCCGGGCCACGAGGACTGGAGGGGGCGGAAGGTTCTCATTCACTAAAGCCTCTGTGGTTCAGCAGGACACGGTGGCCTTCGTGAGCCTGCCTGGCATCACCCTGCTTGCCACACTTACCCTCTTAGGTAGCCTGGAAATTCAGGCACCTAGAAATCCTGTCCACTGGGTGGGCACCTCAGATTTGTTCAACCTTTTGATATAAAAGTTGGGCTGAAACATAGGATTATCTGAGTGTGTTTGAGAGGGTGGGATTCTGATGGCCCTGCTGGTCACCTGGATTACTTCTTACTGTCCTGATCTCCTTTGAAAATCACATCCTCATTTCAGGGCCCCTCCAGATAGGCACTGGCAGAGAGGGAAGGGGAATGGCTAGCCACCGGGCACATTCTCTGGCACTGACGCTATCCACACCTACGTCACTATTATATGCCTAAAGTTATGCAAGGCTTCTAGACGGAGCGCTCGAAAACTTCAGACCTCCAGGTGCTGGGGTGGGAATTTCAGGCGTTTAATCACGGACCCATTTTTCAGAGACCCAAGAGGGCACCCACTTATCTCGCCTCTCAGGCGCAAGAGCTCGCTCTGCGCCTCAGCAGACACAAATGCTCTGTGCTCTCTCCAGCTGTTTAAATCCACCCCCACTTTCCTGCTTTGGTAACTGGCACTTTCCCTTTCCTTTGCTATAGGGATGCAATTGTTTACGATTTAGCTCCGTGAACACCAGTGGGCGGATGCAATCATCCGGGCAGAGGGTGAACTGGGCTCTGAGTGAGGGCGAGCCAGCCCAACAGTGGCAAAGGGTTGGAGAGAAATCAGCTTTGCCAAGTGGTGTCTAGCAAAGGGCTGGCCAGCTGCCTTCCAGGCTGTCTGGGTGAATGAATGTGGATTTTGGTGGAGACCGTGATTCACAGTCGCAAACTCCCTTTGTTTTCTTTGTGTTGTCGTCGAGGGCTTCCGAGGAAATTCCCCTTTTGAGATCACGTACCTGACTGTCTTCTGTTGATTCTACCTTTTTAGCATGAGGAAATGGATTTGTAAATGCAGTACTTCATCAAAAACAAAGTTAATACACGAAAAACTAAGGGACAAGACGTTGAGTTACTTGTAAACTTCCTCCCAAATCTGGTGTGCACATACACATATAGGGCTTGCCAGGTTCCAAAAAGGATTTAAGGAAGCAGTATCCAGTTAATTAAAATGGTTTGATTTCACAGGCAGGTAGCACCAACTCTGAGGATGATATTTCCACGGTGACAGTGGACAGACATCCATGCGTTCTATCTACACCTAGCAAAGGGATGTCTGATGCCAGGATAGAGATGTGCTCGCTCACTCTGCTGACGTGCGTTATGTGGACCCTGAATAAACTATTACAGGTCATGGAGCTGCTGGCCCCCCTGTGCCAGCTTCCAGCAGTCAGAGACCATACAGAGGGGAAGACACACCCCTTCCACCTCATCCAATAGGCATTACTTGGCTAATGCAATA
Organism: Tursiops truncatus; assembly: GCF_011762595.2. Lineage (NCBI taxonomy): Eukaryota > Metazoa > Chordata > Mammalia > Artiodactyla > Delphinidae > Tursiops > Tursiops truncatus. The sequence goes on along the minus strand of NC_047036.1, from coordinate 118,840,553 downwards.
CTCCTTGATTTAAGCTACTGGAAAAATAATCTGCAATCAGTCGTGCTACAGACATACCCTGTTTTAGGTCAATCTAACAACTATCCAGGACACAGAAATTGTACGTGAATGACTGTTTTTCCTTAAGAAAGGATTCACTCGTCAAGTTCATCAAGTACTGTTAAGGTGTCCCACCTAAAGATGGGACTGGATCCAGCCCATTCAGCCATAGAGAAAGGTGAGGACTTACCTGGGGGGGCAGGTAGCAGAGAATGAACCTGGGCTGACAGGATGTCCAACTCAGCTGGGAGGTAAAGGAGTCCAAGGTAGAGGAACAAGGACAAGCATCTGGGCCAGTGGCCTATAGCGAGAGAAGAGGGAGGGAGGGAATAGTAATTATTATTATTACTATAATATATATTTTTTGGTTGCCCTGGGTCTTAGTTGCAGCTCCCAGGCTCCTTAGTTGTGGCATGCAAACTCTTAGCTGTGGCATGCATGTGGGCTCTAGTTCCCTGACCAGGGATCGAACCCAGGCCCCCTGCATTGGGAGCGCAAAGTCTTTTTTTTTTTTTTGTCTGCCTTGGGTCTTTGTTGCTGCGCACGGGCTTTCTCTAGTTGTGGTGAGCAGAGGCTACTCTTCGTTGCGGCACGCGGGCTTCTCATTGTTGGTATGGCTTCTCTTTTTGTGGAGCACGGGCTCTAGGCGCACTGGCTTCAGTAGTTGTGGCTCGTGGGTTCTAGAGTGCAGGCTCAGTACTTGTGGTGCACGGGCTTAGTTGCTCCGCAGCATGCGGGATCTTCCTGGACGAGGGCTCGAACTGGGTCCCCCGCGTCGGCGGGTGGATTAACCACTGCGCCAGCAGGGAAGCCCAACAGTAATTATTTTGATTCCTAAATGTTACTACTTAAGAGAGGCAGCAGAATAGTGGTTAAGTACATAGATTCTGCAGCCAGGAAGAAGCTGGGGTTCAGTTCAGACTCTGACACTTACTAGTCCTGTGACCTTGTGCCTCAGTCTCCTCATCTGTAAAATGGGGTAATAAAGTACCAGCCTCATTACTGAAAGGATCAAATGAGTAATAGTCTTAGCTCAGTGCCTGGTTTATAATGAGTAAAACCTAAGTATTTCTTGTTGTTACTGTTATTACTATTATTATTGTCATTGAAAGGTCAGTTCTGAAAAGGCTGCTCACAAGTCCATTTGTTCCAAGGTCCAAAGTGACTCTCTGAGTGACCACCAGTGCCACCTTCTGGGCAGCTGGAGGTGCTTTTCCTTGGTGTGGAGTTTTGCTTGCATTTCCCAGCTTTCAGAATCGAGGAGCTTCTGTGCTGGTGGCCAGCGTTTCTTGAGCCCTTATATGAGCCAGGCACCGTGCCTGACTTTACGTGTGTGACCTCGCCGGATTCTCGTAACAACCCTGTGAAGTAGGGCTGTCACGGCTGCAGGAATTGAGCTCGGTGGGCTGGGCCATTTGCCTACAGTCACACAGTTACCAAACTGCAGAGCCAGGCTTACACCCAGGCTGTGCTGCTAACCAGTATGCCGTCTATGATTTGGGGGACCACTGGAGGTGTCCTGACAGGCAGGTGGAGTTTGGTGACAGATGGACTTCAGCAACAGATGAGATCTGAAGGCCCCAGAAAGTAGACCAGAATTTGGAAGCTTTGCCAAGAAGACAGCAGAACCCTACATTGGCCTGGGGACAGAACCTCAGCCTTGAGGACCCATGACCTTTGGGGCTCGGTGTTTGGGAACAAGACATGAACGCAGGCCCTGGGGGACAAGGTGGGCCTCAGGCCTTCCTGCCGCAGGCAGTGGACGGTGCCCAAGAAGAGAGGAAATGGTACAGAGACGGACACAGCAAGGGTGCTGGGCCAGATATCCTGACACCCCTCTAGCCTAAGGTCAGAGGTCATCTTGAGCTAAGGCCGAGGTCAAGACTAGGTGACTCCAGCCGTGGAGAGAGGAGGAATGGGCAATCCAGAACGTAGTATCTGGGCTCAGTGAAGTTTATAGTGATGTAAAAGGCTTGATTTGCCAATGCAATTTCTCTAAATTGAACATTTAAAACATGACACACAGAGATTTGTTTTACGCATAATTGCTCAAGCCCACCTCTCTGACTTCAGCCGAGGAACGCTGGCCATAGGAACAGGTGTGAGAGTGTGCCTACCTCACACCAGGGCTGTGTAGATCTGGGGGTTACTGATGGACAAGACTCATCTCTGCCGCTCCAGAACCTGTGGTCTGGCCCAGGTGTTTTCAGACTTTAATGTGCATGAGAATCACACGGGAGCTTCTTTAAAACACCAGGTTCATAGAGAACAGACGTGTGGTTGCCCAGGGGAAGAGGAGGGAGGGACAGAGTGGGAGTTTGGGGTTAGCAGGTGCAAACTATTACATATAAAATGGATAAACAACAAGGTCCTACTATATAGCACAGGAAACTATATTCAATACCCTGTGATAAACTATAATGGAAAAGAATATTTTTAAATGTATGTCTATGTATAGCTGAATCACTTTGTTGTACAGCAGAAATTAACACATTATAAATCAACTATACTTCAAAAAATAAGTTAATTAAAAAGATGTTTTAAACTTCAGGTTCCTGGGACCTACCCACACAAGTCCTGAAGTAGCCGGGTTCATGAGGGGCCCAGGATTCTGCATCTCCTGGCTGGGGCCCAGCTGGTTCTGATACCTTTGGTCCACAGGTTACAGCTGAAGAAGCCTCGGGCTGACCGTTGCTCCAGTTCCCTTGTCTTCATTGCTGTTCATGAGAACAGAGTCACGGGGCCTGAATCAGTGGCAATTAGCCTCTTCTCTGTCACAGCTTCTTCCTGGACCACCATTTAACTTAGGCTAGACCTCCACAGCTGGTAATAACAGCGACAGCCCGCCTACTGCGTACTGAGTTACCATGTGCTGGGCACAGTACTAAGCCCTTCACAACCATCCGGTAAGTTAGGTGCCATTATTATCACATTTGACAAGGGAGGGGAAAGGCCCCACTGCCAGTATGTGGCAGATCTGAGATATGAACCCAGGCCCCGCAGATCCCCAGAGCACAGCCACGGAACCCCTGGGCGAGGCTATGAACATAGTTTTAGCTTCTCTGTCAGTTCAACCCTCCTTTCTCACTCTTGGGTGTCTTTCTCCCCTTCACATTCCTATCTTGTCCTCCCCCATCCCGCGACTCCCATATAATTTCTTCAGAAGATGATGTGTCCCTGTGGTTCCCTATTTTTATCTCATTCAATAAGTCAAAAAGGGTGTGGTCAATGGGTGGGTAGAAGGTAGCTGTTATGGGTTAAATTGTGTTTCCCCCTCAAATTCATATGTGGAACTCCTAACCTCCAGTATTTCAGAATGTGAGCTTATTTGGAGATAGTGTCCTGACAGAGGTCATCCAGCTTTGTTTTGTTTTGTTTATAAATTTATTTATTTATTTGTTTATTTTTGGCTGCGTTGGGTCTTCATTGCTGCCTGCGGGCTGTCTCTAGTTGCGGCGAGTAGGGGTTACTCTTCGTTGCCATGCGCGGGCTTCTCATTGCGGTGGCCTCTCTTGCTGCAGAGCACAGGCTCTAGGCACGCGGGCTTCAGTAGTTGTGGCGCATGGGCTTAGTTGCTCCACAGCCTGTGGGATCTTCCTGGACCAGGGATCGAACCCGTGTCCCCTGCATTGGCAGGCGGATTCTTAACCACTGCGCCACCAGGGAAGCCTGGTTATCAGAGATCATTAGGGTGGGTCCTAATCCAGTATGACTGGTGACCTTTTAAAAAGGGGAAATTGAGACACAGTGACATATACAGAGGGAAGATGATGTGACAAGACACAGGGAGAAGATGGCCATCTACAAGTCAAGGAGAAAGGCCTGGGCCAGATCCTCCCCTCAAAGCCCTCAGGAGAAACCAACCCTGCAGATGCCGTGATTTTGACCTTCTGGCCTCCAGAACTGTGAGACAAGAAATTTCTGTTGTGTAAGCCACCCAGTCTGTGATACTTGTTACAGCGGCCTTAGGAAACGGCTACAGTAGGAATGAGATTCCCCCTCTAGGCCCTGGGTCTGGGCTGATCTAGGTGAAGGCCACACATTCTGCCAAGCTGTGGCAACTTCTTCTTTAATTCTGAGTGCTTTTCTGTTGGCTTAAATAGTGTTCTTGGGAGCCACAGGTAGGCCCAAGGCCCAGGAAGGAAGAAGGAATGAATGGAAAGGATGAAGAGGAAGCAGGGAAGGGAAAGCAAAGAACAAAGGAGGCAGGAGCAGAAAGAGAAAGAGACTGGAGACCAGGATGGGCACACTGGAGGCCACCCCTGACCAGTTCAGGTCATGCAGCTCATTCATGGGGCCCCTCCTGCGTGCCAGGAGCAGGCCACTGGACCTGGGACCACCAGTCCCTACTTTCATGAAAGGTAGAGGCTAGGCGGGTCCACCGACATCCATCGTGCAGGAACTCCCCCTGCAGGCACAGGGCAGAGTGCTGGACCCAGTCAGGGGCTCTGGAAAAGCTTCGGCGGGGAGGGGATGCTTGGGCTGAGATCTGGAGCATGAGCAGGGGTCAGATGGGTGAGGGCTGAATGTTTCAGGTGGAGGGAGAGCACGAGCAAAGGTCACATGGTGTAAAAAGTGTGGCTTCACCAAGGAGTGGAGGGGAGGCCAGTGTAGCTGGAAGGCAGGGAAGCAGGGGGGCAAGTTGGCATCAAAGGGGCAGATGTGGGCTGGACCACAGTGGCCACACTGAGCATTTCGGTCCTTTGCTGAGAGCCACCGAAAGCCAGAGAAGGAGGAGATCCTCTATAGGGTAAACTCTGAGTTCAACAAAGGACAAACAAGTTGCTGGCGCAGTTCAGCAGTGGGTCAGCCCTGAAGCAAGACAGCAGGCTTCCTGAGCTCACAAATCTAGGGTTGGCTGTGTCATGATTAAGGAATAAAGTTCCAGGCCACTTCCCAAATAGTGTTCTAGCGCAGTCCCCCTCAGCTGGGCATGTTCTAGGTGTTGGTCACGGCCCCACTGGAAAGGGTTTAAATAGGGACAGCTGTCTCCTGCTGATGAGGTTAATTTGTGAACTTGGCAGCCAGGCCAGGCTCAGACTGGGGTTGACCAGGTGGCCCCTTCTTTGGTATCATTTGAAGGACACAGAGAGGCCTTGTGACTATAACCTCTCCTTTGCCTGCTGAACTTCGCCTGAAGCTATGGGAGAGGGCCAGCCGTCAGCAGGCCAATTATTCAGCATAAGATTCAAGCTGTGAAGGGGAAAGAGGCAGGGGCAAGAAGCCCAGGCAGACCCCCTGAGGCACCAGGGGTGAACGTGGGCAGAGACAGGTCTGAAAAGAGGCAGAGAGTATAAAGGAGGAGCGCAAAGAACTTGACGCCAAAATTTGCCTTATTCGTGATTTCACACAAGCAGCAGCAAGGTGGGCCCTCAGCTGTGGGAAGTCCACCTTGGGGTTTGCAGCCCTCTCCTGTGCCCCTGCTACCAGAGACGCACACCCCATTCCCATCACTGGGAAACTCCACATCGACGCCAGCGGTTGTCGGCATAACCCATGAGTGAGTCCTGACGTCAAACTGAACGCCACACCTTTGCCATATGCCCTGCCGGCCACAAAAAGAATTCCTTTCCTGGGCTTCCCTGGTGGCGCAGTGGTTGAGAGTCCGCCTGCCGATGCAGGGGACAGGGGTTCGTGCCCCGGTGCGGGAAGATCCCACGTGCCGCAGAGTGGCTGGGCCCGTGAGCCATGGCCGCTGAGCCTGCGCGTCCGGAGCCTGTGCTCCGCAGCGGGAGAGGCCACAGCAGTGAGAGGCCCGGTACCGCAAACAAACAAACAAACAAAGAATTTCCTTCCAGCAGAGGGACTGGACTTGGCTTAGCAAAGATGAGTCCTTGGGGCAAGTGGAACACACTTTGGAGAAGAGAAGGGACTTTCAGGAAGGTGAGAGCAGCCAGGGGGCCTCGTGGGGAGCGAGATCCTCCCACTTCTCTCACATCGCCCACTGGCTCTAGCCCCACCAGCCTCTCTTCCATTCCTCTGCTGTTCCACGCCCTTTCCTGCCTCTGGGACTTTGCAGTTGCTGTTCCATCTGCCTGGAGTGCTTTCCCCACAGTTCTTCACATAGCAGACCTCTTGTCAACTCCTTGAAGAGGCTTTCTCTCCTGTTATTCCCTCTCCTACCTCTGTGTCCTTCATGGCACTTACGCCAGTCTGTAGTCATCTTGTCAATTTTTAAAGTTTGCTATGATTCATTCTCCCCCCTAGAACGTAAGCCTCAGGAGGGGAGGACCTCATCTGTCTGGTTCCCTGCTATATCCCCAGGGCCTAGGACAGAGCCTAGGCACATAGTAGGTGCTCAGTAAATGTTGATCCAATGAATGAGTGAATGAGCGACTGGTTCAATCTTGGGAGTGGGAAAGCCAAGACCAAGGACAGCAGTGGGACCCCCCCCCAGCCTCTGTCGCTCCTCACAGCTCTAGAAAGGGGCACGTTACGTCTGAAAGCAGCACCGACAAGTGCGCGTCGGGGTCCCCGACCCTGACTCAAGTGGGCAGGCCCCTCACACTGCCCAGGACCCCATACTTAGCATCGGCTGCTCTGGTCTAGTGTGCGCAATCTCAGCTCTTCAGAGAACTCGCTTAGGGAGCCTGGAAAAATCCAGCCTCGTTGTATTATTCATGCTCAAAGATGAATAACTTCTGTTGGCTGATGGACATCAAAGGCAAACAAGTGATGTCAGGCACCCAGAAGGGAGACATCGATCCGGCGCGTTCCAACCCTCGCACCCGGGGAGGTGGGTGGAGCCGCTCATCCTCGCCTTTGCCACCAGGTCCCACAGGAGCGGAAGCAGCGTCTGCACTGATAAATCAGTGCATGCACAGTGCTGCCCCAGTACCTCCGGGACACAAAGCGCTGCTACAAAACCAGGCTGCGCTTGTCCTTCCTCAGAATCTTCGTCAGAATTTAGAAATGGCACCTGGAGGACAGCGGAGAATGAGTACTTCAGAGTCCCTCCTCGGAGTCCACACGGCAAGCTGCAGCCCTGGGAGAGCGCGTCCCTGGTCCAGAGTCCCAGGCTGGCTTGGCCCCGGCTTCTTGGCCTTTAGTGCTAGGGTGGTGTTTACGTTAAAGGAGCAAAATGTTCCTCCTTAAGCCTCCACTGGTTTTTCGTGTTTGAAATGCTAATGGGGATGTTTCTAGGGGCAGAGATTCAGGTCAGCTTCAGGATGGTTTCTTCACAAGGATAAAATCCCCACTCCGCTGGCCTCACAGAACTTGCTGCCGTTCTCCCAGGTCAGTCCTGGGATCCCTGCTGAGGGCTCGGGAGGCAGTGTCCTAAGTTCCTTGGAAAGAGAGCTGACACGGGAGACCAAGAATTCTCCTGACGGCTCCACTTCTGCCCTGTCTCTCTCAGCATCCTTTTCCTATTTCAGAGTGACAGTCTGCGGGGCGTGATGCTAGGGGGTATAATGGTTGGGGCAGGACCGCTTGGGTTTGAATTCTGGCTCTGACACACAATAGCTGCACAGCCCTGGCCAAGTTCCGTAACCTCTCCACTTCTGTAAAAGAGACATAATAACGGCGCCCATACCCTAGGGCTGTTGACGGTACTATGTGAGTTCATACAGGTGAAGTCTGAGAGAGTGTAAGTGTTATATTATCAGCATTAGCCGTTACTCCCTCATAGGGCTGACTTAAGACTTCAGTGAGACAAAAATGTTTTACTACATAATGCATAGCACACAGTGTTTGCTCATTAAAATATTAATTATTGGGCTTCCCTGGTGGTGCAGTGGTTAAGAATCCACCTGCCAATGCAGGGGACATGGGTTCAAGCCCCGGTCTGGGAAGATCCCACGTGCCGTGGAGCAACTAAGCCCGTGATCCACAACTACTGAGCCTGCGTTCTAGAGCCCGTGAGCCACAACTACTGAGCCCTCGTGCCACAACTACTGAAGCCCACGCGGCTACAGCCCGTGCTCCGCAACAAAGAGTAGCCCCTCCCCCACCCCACTCGGCGCAACCAGAGAAAGCCTGCACACAGCTATGAAGACCCAACACAGCCTCAATAAATAAATAAATAAATATTATTGCTACTGATAATCTTCGCAGTCTGGCTAAGGTTTTCTGGAAGCTTTCCTAAGAATGCATTTGAACTGAAAAAAATGATCTTGTGTTAGGCTTTTGTGGTGCTTGTGTGTGCACTCTGTGTTATCATTTTGTTTTTTGTTTTTTACAAAAATCATTATTACTAAAATTCCTATTAGAAAAATTAAAAAAAAAATGACCTTGGAACATGAAGGTCACCTGCTGCCCTGCTGTTCCCCTGTCAGTCTTTTTTTGTTCCAAGGGACAATTATCACCCTATGCTCTTTCAGCACTTAAAATCCACATGTCAGGAACCTAGAACTAGCCAAGAAAGCAACAGCCCCCTTAAAGAGTTCAAGCACAGAGCAGACGAGCCTCCCTGTTCGGCAGTTTTAAGCTGCAGGCGTTTGCAACAAACAAGTAAAGAAGCCTTGACTTCCGCGAGGCTCCTTAGCACAATTCCTTAAAAGGCTTTGGGATTCCCACCCCTCCAGGGGGCGCGCCGTTCCTAGGGGCATGGAGTCCTTCAAACTTTTGCTGCATGTCCCCTGACCCTGGGCTTTGAGTTTAAATTATTTGAAGTCTGACTGCAGGGCGAACTTGACGGCCTGCTGTAGGCTGTGAACTGCACAGTTATTCTACATTCAGGCCGCCAGATGCCCTGCCCCACCCTCCTGAGTGACTGTGGGTAAAGAACTTGTCCTCTCTGTGCTTTGTTTTCCTTCTCTGCAAGAGTTCCTCTCGAGAGGGGGTTGTGGAGGTTATTAAGGGGACGTGGACAGCTCCAGCTGTCTCTCTCCGTACTTGCTAATTTCCTTCCCATTCCTCTGTGGCCCTCCTGACCATCACATAGTGGGGAATATGGAAAAACCCAGCGGTGATCAATGTTGCAGAGGTTTGCAAATATTCCCCTGCACTAGGTGACCATGAGCACATCACTTGGCTTTCGGAGCGGCACAGAGAGATGGATTACGGGAAGGGGTCCAGGTCATAGTCTGGAGGAGGGGATGCTGGCAGCCCTAACCCTCGGTCCAGCCCATTCTTGCACCACGGAGACCAGGCCCAGAGTATGGATTTTCAGCCCGTGGCTCTCCTGGGTCATCAGACCTTTCACTAAGGCCTGAAGATCGATGGTCTCCCATCATGGAGGTGGACCCCTTCCTGACACACTCTGACCTTCCGCAGATGCCTCCCTACCTCCCACTGCGGCCAGAGGATTTAACACACAGCTGGTTCAGGATGGGTCCAAATGCACACAGCGCGAGTTGGGGGAGAGCGTTTCCAAGGCGATGTCCAAGTTGTTTCTAGCAACCCACTGACCTGACCCTCCCCGCCTTGCGTTGTCCCAGAACTGAGCCAAGATTGTGGAGGGCGGCTACACCTTGGGATGTCTGGCCGGGACCCTACTGTGGTGGGAGGTTCGGCTCCCACGCTGGAATGGGCCCTGGGGAAGGTCAGGGGGAGGGTGAGCCAAAGCAGGCTTCATCGCCTCCCTGTAACCTCTCGCCTTTCCCGCTTCTGCTGACAGCATGGCAGTCAGATGTGGGGTGTGGAGGCCTCTGTTTCAGGAACTATAAAGAATAGCTCTTAAAAAAAAAAAACAAAACTCTAAACATGTCTTGCTCTAGGATGGAAGCATATCCTGAATTGGTGACTTTAAAGTCTTTTCATCTGCTGCAGACCAAGAGGAAGATCTCTGGTGACTAATGAGGAGTCCTACCTTCATCAGACTCTTGCAGCATTTTCTTGAAGTCAAGGTCCCTTTCTCTTCCTGGCCAGTCCCACATCCTGCTGGGCCTGTGTTGGCCAGCTCCTGCTTCTCATTATCTCTCCCCCATCCTCTTTAAAGGCTTCTCACTCCACCCAGGGGTTTTATTTTTAAACTTGTACGGTAATGTTAGGGCTGAGCAGGACACACTGCCCACATTCACGGGAAACTGGGCTGCCTGGAAAAGCATCCCCCTTTTCGGAGACGCCCTCCCTCCCCTCCGTCCCTATGTACTGGATACCTTCTCCATGAGGGGTCCTGCCCCAAGGATACAACAATGAAGAGAGAGACATGGTCCCCACCCTTGAGGAGCTTACATTCTAATGAGGCAGGAGAGTGGGGGACAGAGTATATACAAACACACACGCGCGCGCGCGCACGCGCGCGCACACACACACACACACACACACACACACACACCAAGTAAGCCAACAAATAAAGAAATAAGTAGAAATTGTGATGAGATCTACAAAGGAAGGAAACAAGGTCCTGGAACAAGAGAAGCTGTTACAAATTGGGTAGAAAGGGAAAGCCTCTGGAAGGTGACATAGAAGCAAAGGCCAGAAGGATTAAGGGGCTCCAGGTATGCAAAGAGAAGGGGTGAAGAGTAGACTATCCTTTGTGGAGGGAAGAGCATGCGCTAAGGCCCCGAGGTGGGCAAGAGTTTGTGTGTTCTAGACTCCAGCAGAGGCCAGGATACGTCAAGTAGAGTAGACAATGGAGGAAAGGTGAGGCTGGGGAAAAAAAAAAGATGAGGCAGGAGAGGCGTGCAAGGACAAGACCATGCACAGCCTGGACTCATGCAGAGAGTTGGGGCTTTATTCTGAACGCACTGAAAGCCACTGGGGGATTCGAATTAGAGGCGGCACACAGCAGCGGACATTTTAAGATCCTCATTTGATCCTGAGTGGAGATTTAACTCTAAGAGGGGTGGAGGGAAGGCAAGGGTCTGAGTTGGGAGGCCCGGGAGTCATGCAGAAAGGAGATGATCGGGGCAGAGGCTAGAGTGAGGCAGGGCCACAGCTAGAAACAGGCTGTCTCTTCCAGGAATTAGCGGGCTGCTAAGCATCTTGCTTCCAAAGAGCTCAAAGAACAGAGCTACTAAGACAGAACAGAACACCAAGCCCCCAAGTCATGGACTTGGTCAGAATAAGCAAGAGTTTACCTACCCTAATGCCTATACCTAGCCACGTGTGTTAGGTTTCCACACAGAATTAAGTAAGAACTTTGTCCAACATTGGCTCCCGAGAGTTTCTGAAAGGTGTAGAAATATTCTGGTTTCTCTTTAAGCCACGTCAGCTCTCTCTATGCATTACAACTTTGCCTGGGATGTGAGGTTGAATGGCTTTGACTAAGTGATCTGATCTACATGCAAAACTCAAAGGTGACTTTATATGCCTGAATGACCTAAACAGGGGTCCCTGCTCTCCAAGAGAAATACGGCTATGTTATACTCTTTGGAAGAAAGGAGACAGAAAACAAAACAGAACAGCAGGGTAGCCATTCTACATAGAATAACAGTAATAATAGTTACTGTTTGTTGTGTACTTCAAGGCGCTTTACTTGTAACTCATTTAATCCTCCGAAAGCCTGTTGAGGTAGGTAACACTCTTAATCCTTTTTACTGATGATGGAGCTGTGGCTTAGAGGGAAAGGAAATGATGTTTGGTGGTAGAAGCAGCCGAGTCACGGCCCAGAGGCTGGTCGGCCTCCATTGGCAGGACTCCTGACTTCGTCCCAGGGCTTGGTGGCTGTCTGCTTTGGTCACCACTGTGTTTAAAAGCAGCACAGAAAACGACCTCAAGGATATCATCCAAAATGCCAGTAGAACAGGGATATGAGTAACTTTGTTTTCTTTTTCTGTTTCTTGGTTTTCCTTATAATGTTCTGAATTCACAATGTCTGGTACATAGTGGATTCTCAAAAACTTTGTATAATGAAGTTGTTGAGTTAATGAGTATGCATTACTTAAAATTTTATTTTTAGGTAAGTAATTTATATCATTATAGGAAATTTAAGTCATTCTAGAAAATACAATTTAAGAGAATTAAAATCTACCCATCATCCAGAGATAATCACAGTTAAAACACTGATAATATTGGTCCCCTCCAGTTCTTTTCCTGTGTTTACGTATGTCTGTATTTGTGTGTCTGTCTCCTTACCTGCCTGTGTGCGTGAGAAACAAAAATGGGGTCATACTGTCTTCGCAGACGTCTACTTTTTCATTTAGCAACATATCATGGGCATTCTCCATTCCAATTAATATTCTTCTAAAACAGAATTTTTAATGGTGGCAGTGTGTTCCTCTATAATCTAATGAGTCCTCTGTTATTGGATATTCAGTTCATTGTCACCATTATTAATAATGCCATAAAAAACATTTAAACATAGCTCTATTACTATTAAGGAGGAAAGAACATTATATATTGAAATACAAAAGAGAGAAAGACATCTATTTTTAGGGCTCTTTTGGGTAGGCCAACCACATTGCTTGCATCTGTCCTTCAGAATCACTTAAAGGATGGGGAGATGTCATCTGGAATGTTCCACATTTTCCCAGGCCTGGTCACTTGTCACCTCTCAAGTATGTTTTTGTTGCAATTCTGCCACCATGGAGGTGGGTTAAGGAAAATCCCAGTTGTGGCTAAAATGTGGGCCCTAAAGTTAGACAACTAGATTTAAATTCCAGTGCTATCCCTAAGCAGCTATACGACCTTCAGCTGGTTCACTGTTCGGAGCCTCAGTTTCTGTGTGTAAATGGCACATACCTCAGAGGATGTAATGAGGCAAAACTGGTAAAGCTCTTCTAGCATCTGTCCAGCATGGAACAAATGCTCAGGAGATGGTGATTTCTATTATTATGAAGGTAGAGGAAGACTTTCCTCACAAGTTCAGTGCTTTGGGAAACTCCCTCCCGACCTACACTGCAGGATCTGAGGAAAATGAATTGAAAAATCACTCAACATACCTTCTGGCTATATTGCCCTTTTACCCTCTGTGTATGCACGCGCACACGTGTGTGAGTGTGAAGTCTAAAGTGTTAAAAAAACAATGAACTCAGTTTCCCTTCCTTGCCAAGAACCAGGTCTGTGAGATTAGAGATATATTTAAATTCTGTTGTTCACAGCTGCATAAGGAATGTACCTTTTCTTTCCATTTTGCCAGCTGTGTTTTATAACTGTCTATCCTAAGATAAAAACAAAGCAAACCAAAAAAATGCAGGACTATCTACAACAGTTCTAAATTGCTCTCAGTTTTATATAATAAAACAGAAAATATCTAACCCCTAAAACACAGACCACAGAAAGAATTAACCTGACTCATCTATCGTACAGTTTAACAAAGACACACTACTGGCACATAGTAGGTGCTCACTGAACCCTGTTGAATATATTTATTGAATATATGTTTTCCTTACAAACAGCAAGCTGTCGCAAAATAAGTCAGTATATTCATTTCATCTAAATACTGTCAGAGCCTATTCGGAGGGGCTGAAGAAGATGATAGATGATTAAATGAACAGATGCTTTCTGAGTTTGTAAATTGAGTGTTGGGAAACTTTCTCCTCCTAATTCATGGCTCTTGAAATATGTTTATGATCCTGGTGGAATTGTGTAGGGATTTCTCTAAACCTCCATCAGGGGAGCACATGTGATAAAGCACTTCTGATGACCAGGCCAAGTTTTTCTATTTTTGTCTAAATATGGGAAATGTTCAGAAAAATCTTAATGTATGTGTAATAGTGTATTCTCAATATCGAAATGGCTCTGGGGATCACAGATACCACGTCTGATTGTAAGGTAACCCAATGCTGGGCCAAGATTTTAATTGCAGGTCAAAGCCTTGAAGTCGAATAACTCTGAGACCCTGTAATTTCCAAGTAAATCACTGGAAGTGGTAGAACTACCAGCATCTACTGCCCTTAGGTATTCGTTTCTTCCTATGGTTTGAGGGTGTCGGTGGAGATCACACTAGGAGAGATTCAAAGACAAGATATGTCTTCTGCTCTCATGATGTCATAAGCCAGTGGAGGGGAGAGACAAACCAACAACTGGATGGAATCTTAGAAGGAATCAAAGTATTGCTAGGCAAAGCACCGCACCATGGGTCCTTGAAGGAAGGAAGGAAGGACGTTTATTACTGGAGAGATGAGGGAAGGCTTTGCAGTGGATATAAAATGTGATGTAGGCCTTGAAGGATAAGAAGAATTTTAGCTGATAGAGACTGGAAGGGAAGGGCCTTCCAGGCTGAGGGAGTAGCATGAAGCAACTCATGAAGCCCTGGACAAGCAACAAGGAGGGGAGGGCCCCACGTGGCTGCGATGGGGAAGGACAGGGTGGAAGGTAAGGTTTTCAGACAAGATACGGGGTCATGGAAATCCTCTGCTAAGGACTTAGGGCCTTAATGTCTGGGAAGTGGAAAGAAATGGAAGGTTTCTGATAATGGAAGAGCGCACGTCTTCCTTTAGAAGAGGGACTGGGTGGCCGTGCGGAGAAGTGATTAGAACAGCAACGCTGCGAGACCAATCTCAAGGCTATGGCTTCCGTTTTCCTTTTCTGGTTAGCCTCTTAGCAGCTTTGGGCAGCATGGCCCAGAGCCAGTTTCCCCTCTGAATTATGTGGTCCTATACCTTGGGGCCTCTAGTCTCCCGTGACATCTCCTTTGAGATCACCGGCTGCATTGGGGGTCTCTAAGAATGTGGGGTGTCCCCCAGGGCGACTGCCTCTGTCCGCCTCTCTCTTCAGGTCGTTCTCCCTTGAATATCCCCTCTCTCCCCTTGGCCCCGACCCTCCCGCATCTGCTTCCAACTCTGGCTTCTCTCCAGAGTCCCACTTTCAGGTCCCGCTTCACACTCCGCTCTGTACGGATGGTGTCTCTCACCCGGGATGCAGCCCACTCCACAGTGCGCTCGGCACCTGCCCTGCTGATCGGGCTTCTGGTTCTGTCCATTCTCCCATGCATTCCCCCATCCTCCCCACCCGCGCCCTGAGCTATCTCTGACTATTCCTTTGTTGAGTTCCTAGCATTTGCCAAATCCTCTTCATGTTCCTCCCCAAGCGACTTTATTTATTTATTCATTCATTCATTCATTCATTCATAGACATTTACTGAAACTGCTGTGGCAGCCACTATAGAAGAAATACATATTCTATATATTGATAGAAAACTAAAAATACAAAAAAGTATAGACAATATTTTGGCATCTTCCAGACTTTCTGCTGGTTTTATATAGTTTCAACTTCTTGCATTAACAAAACTGCATGAATCAAGTTTTAAGTAATATAATTTGACTATAGGGTAATGCATACTTATTAGAGCAATATTGTGATATACAGAAAATTTAAATGAAGAAAAAGAACTCACCCAGAATCCTAGTGAAGATCATCATTAGCAATTGGTATATATATATAAATATATATATATATATATATATATATATATATATATATTGTTTTTGCTGTACGTGGCCTCTCACTGTTGTGGCCTCTCCCGTTGCGGAGCACAGGCTCCGGACGCGCAGGCTCAGCGGCCATGGCTCACGGGCCTAGCTGCTCAGTGGCATGTGGGATCTTCCCGGACCGGAGCATGAACCCATGTCCCTATATATTTTTCTAATTATTTATTTTATTTATTTTTTAATTTTTGGCTGTGTTGGGTCTTCATTGCTGCGTGCAGGCTTTCTCTAGCTGTGGTGAGTGGGAGCTACTCTTCGCTGTGGTGCACGGGCTTCTCACTGAAGTGGCTTCTCTTGTTGCGGAACACAGGCTCTAGGTGCACAGGCTTCCGGAGTTGTGGCTCGTGGGTTCTAGAGCGCAGGCTCAGTAGTTGTGGCACACAAGCTTAGCTGCTCGGCAGCATGTGGAATCTTCCCAGACCAGGGCTCGAACCCGTGTCCCTTGCATTGGCAGGCAGATTCTTAACCACTGGGCCACCAGAGAAGCCCTGTATATTTTCTTAATATAATCTCTCCTATGCGTTTTTAAATAGCTAAGGTTATTGTGTACGGGGTTTTTTTTGAATTTTTGAATTTTATTTTAGTTTTTTATACAGCTGGTTCTTATTAGTTAACCATTTTATACACATCAGTGTACACATGTCAATTCCAATCTCCCAATTCATCACACCACCACCACCACCCGCCACTTTCCCCCCTTGGTGTCCACATCTGTGTCTCTATTTCTGCCAGGCAAACCAGTTCATCTGTACCATTTTTCTAGGTTCCACATATATGCGTTAATATACGATATTTGTTTTTCTTTTCTGACTTACTTCATTCTGTATGACAGTCTCTAGATGCATCCACGTCTCTACAAATGACCCAAGTTCGTTCCCTTTTACGGCTGAGTAACATTCCATTGTACATATGTACCACATCTTCTTTATCCATTCATCTGTCGATGGGCATTTAGGTTGCTTCCATGGCCTGGCTATTGTAAATACTGCTTCAATGAACACTGGGGTGCATGTGTCTTTTCGAATTACGGTTTTCTCTGGGTATATGCCCAGTAGTGGGATTGCTGGGTCATTTTTAGTTTTTTAAGGAACCACCATACTGTTCTCCATAGTGGCTACATCAATTTACATTCCCACCAACAGTGCAAGAGGGTTCCCTTTTCTCCACACCCTCTCCAGCATTTGTTGTTTGTAGATTTTCTGATAATGCCCATTCTAACTGGTGTGAATACAATACCTCACTGTAGTTTTGATTTGCATTTCTCTAATAATTAGTGATGCTGAGCAGCTTTTCATGTGCTTCTTGACTATCTGTATGTCTTCTTTGGAGAAATGTCTATTTAGGTCTACTGCCCATTTTTTGACTGGGTTGTTTGTTTTTTTGATATTGAGCTGCATGAGCTGCTTGTAAATTTTGGAGATTAACCCTTTGTCAGTTGCTTCATTTGCAAATATATTCTCCCATTCTGAGGGTTGTCTTTTCGTCTTGTTTATGGTTTCCTTTGCTGTGCAAAAGCTTTTAAGTTTCATTAGGTCCCATTTGTTTATTTTTGTTTGTATTTCCATTTCTCTAGGAGGTGGTTCAAAAAAGATCTTGCTGTGATTTATGACATGGAGTGTTCTTCCTATGTTTTCCTCTAAGAGTTTTATAGCGTCTGGCCTTACATTTAGGTCTTTAATCCATTGAGTTTATTTTTGTGTATGGTGTTAGGGAGTGTTCTAATTTCATTCTTTTACATGTAGCTGTCCAGTTTTCCTAGCACCACTTATTCAAGAGGCTGTCTTTTCTCCATTGTATATCCTTGCCTCCTTTATCAAAGATAAGTTGACCATATGTGTGTGGGTTTATCTCTGGGCTTTCTATCCTATTCCATTGATCTATATTTCTGTTTTTGTGCCAGTACCAAACTGTCTTGATTACTGTAGCTTTGTAGTATAGTCTGAAGTCCAGGAGCCTGATTCCTCCAGCTCCAATTTTCTTTCTCAAGACTACTTTGGCTATTTGGGGTCTTTTGTGTCTCCATACAAATTTTAAGATTTTTTTGTTCTAGTTCTGTAAAAAATGCCATTGGTAATTTGACAGGGATTACACTGAATCTGAAGATTGCTTTGGGTAGTATAGTCATTTTCACAACATTAATTATTCCAATCCAAGAACATGGTATATCTCTCCATCTGTTTGTATCATTTTTAATTTCTTTCATCAGTGTATTATAGTTTTCTGCATACAGGTCTTTTGTCTCCTTAGGTAAGTTTATTCCTAGGTATTTTATTCTTTCTGTTGCAGTGGTAAGTGGGAGTGTTTCCTTAATTTCTCTTTCAGATTTTTCATCATTTGTGTAGAGGAATGCAGTAGATTTCTGTGCACTGATCATCAGTGATATTGGTCTGTAATTTTCTTTTTTTGTAGTATCTTTGTCTGGTTTTGGTATCAGGGTGATGGTGGCTTCATACAATGAGTTTGGGAGTGTTCCTTCCTCTGCAATTTTTTGGAAGAGTTTGAGAAGGATGGGTGTTAGCTCTTCTCTAAATGTTTGATAGAATTCACCTGTGAAGCCACCTGGTCCTAGACTTTTGTTTGTTGGAAGATTTTTAATCACAGTTTCAATTTCAGTGCTTGTGATTGGTCTGTTCATATTTTCTATTTCTTCCTGGTTCAGTCTTGGAAGGTTATACCTTCTAAGAATTTGTCCATTTCTTCCAGGTTGTCCATTTTATTGGCATAGAGCTGCCTGTAGTAGTCTCTTAGGATGCTTTGTATATCTGCGGTGTCTGTTGTAACTTCTCCCTTTTCATTTCTAATTTTATTGATTTGAGTCCTCACCCTCTTTTTCTTGATGAGTCTGGCAACTGGCTTATCTATTCTGTTTATCTTCTCAAAAAACCAGCTTTTAGTTTTATTGATCTTTGCTATTGTTTTCTTTCTGTTTCATTTATTTCTGCTCTGATCTTTATGATTTCTTTCCTTCTACTAACTTTCGGTTTTGTTTGTTCTTCTTTCTCTAGTTCCTTTAGGTGTAAGGTTAGATTGTTTATTTGAGATTTTTCTTGTTTCTTGAGGTAGGCTAGTATTGCTATAAACTTCTCTCTTAGAACTGCTTTTGTTGCATTCCATATGTTTTGGATCGCCGTGTTTTCATTGTAAGTTGCCTCTAGGTATTTTTTGATTTCCTCTTTGATTACTTCAGTGATCTCTTGGTTGTTTAATAACATATTGTTTAGCCTCCACGTGTTTGTGTTTTTTACGTTTTTTTCCCTGTAACTGATTTCTAATCTCATAGTGTTGTGGTCAGAAAAGACGCTTGATATGATTTCAATTTTCTTAAATTTACCAAGGCTTGATTTGTGACCCAAGATGTGATCTAACCTGGAGAATGTTCTATGTGCATTTGAGAAGAAAGTGTAATCTGCTGTTTTTGGATGGAATGTCCTATAAATATCAATTAAATCTATCTGGTCTATTATATCATTTAAAGCTTGTGTTTCCTTATTTTCTGTTTGGATGATCTGTCCATTGGTGTATGTGAGGTGTTAAAGTCCCCCACTATTATTGTGTTACTGTGGATTTCCTCTTTTACAGCTGTTAGCAGTTGCCTTATGTTTTGAGGTGCTCCTATGTTGGGTGCATATATATTTATAATTGTTATATCTTCTTCTTGGATTGATCCCTTCATCACTATGTAGTGTCCCTCCTTGCCTCTTGTGACATTCTTTATTTTAAAGTCTATTTTATCTGATATGAGTATTGCTACTCCAGCTTTCTTTTGATTTCCATTTGCATGGAATATGTTTTTCCATCCCCTCACTTCCAGTCTGTATGTGTCCCTAGGTCTGAAGTGGGTCTCTTGTAGACAGCATATATATGGGTCTTGTTTTTGTCTCCATTCAGCGAGCCTGTGTTTTTTGGTTGGAGCATTTAATCCATTCACGTTTAAGGTAATTATCGATATGTATGTTCCTATGACCATTTTCTTAATTGTTATGGGTTTGTTTTTGTAGGTCCTTTTCTTGTCCTGTGTTTCCCACTTAGAGAAGTTCCTTTAGCATTTGTTGTGGAGCTGGTTTGATGGTGCTGAATTCTCTTAGCTTTTGCTTGTCTGTAAAGCTTTTGATTTCTCCATTGAATCTGAATGAGATCCTTGCTGGGTAGAGTAATCTTGGTTGTAGGTTCTTCCCTTTCATCACTTTAAATATATCATGCCACTCCCTTCTGGCTTATAGAGTTTATGCTGAGAAATCAGCTGTTAACCTTATGGGCGTTCCCTTGTATGTTATTTGTCATTTTTCCCTTGTTGCTCTCAATAATTTTTCTGTCTTTAATTTTTATTTGATTACTATGTGTCTCGGCATGTTTCTCCTTGGGTTTGTCCTGCATGGGACTCTCTGCGCTTCCTGGACTTGGGTGGCTGTTTCCTTTCCCATGTTAGGGAAGTTTTCAACTATAATCTCTTCAAATATTTTCTCAGGTCCTTTCCCTCTCTCTTCTCCTTCTGGGACCCCTATAATGTGAATGTTGTTGCATTTAATGTTGTCCCTGAGGTCTCTTAGGCTGTCTTCATTTCTTTTCATTCTTTTTTCTTTATTCTGTTCTGCAGCAGTGAATTCTACCATTCTGTCTTCCAGGTCACTTATCCATTCTTCTGCCTCAGTTATTCAGCTATTGATTCCTTCCAGTGTATTTTTCATTTCAGTTATTGTATAGTTCACCTCTGTTTGTTTGTTCGTTAATTCTTCTAGGTCTTTCTTAAACATTTCTTGCATCTTCTCGATCTTTGCCTCCATTCTTTTTCCGTGGTCCTGGATCATCTTCACTAGCATTATTCTGAATTCTTTTTCTGGAAAGTTGCCTATCTCCACCCTAATTTAGTTGTTTTTCTGGGGTTTTATCTTGTTCCTTCATCTGGTACATAGCCCTCTGCCTTTTCATCTTGTCTATCTTTCTGTGAATGTGGTTTTTGTTCCACAGGCTGCAGGACTGTAGTTCTTCTTGATTCTGCTGTCTGCCCTCTGGTGGATGAGACTATCTAAGAGGCTTGTGCACTTTTCCTGATGGGAGGGACTGGTGGTGGGTAGAGCTGGGTGTTGCTCTGGTGGGCAGAGCTCAGTAACACTTTAATCCGCTTGTCTGCTAATGGGTGGGGCTGGGTTCCCTCCCTGTTGGTTGTTTGGCCTGAGGCAACGCAACACTGGAGTCTACCCGGCTCTTTGGTGGGGCTAATGGCAGACCCTGGGAGGGCTCACACCAAGGAGTACTTCCCAGAACTTCTGTTGCCAGTATCCTTGTCCCCACGGTGAAACAGAGCCACCTCCCACCTCCGCAGGAGACCCTCCAACACTAGCAGGTAGGTCTGGTTCAGTCTCCTATGGGGTCACTGCTCCTTCCCCTGGGTCCTGATGTGCACACTACTTTGTGTGTGCCCTCCAAGAGCGGAGTCTCTGTTTCCCTCAGTCCTGTCGAAGTCCTGCAATCAAATCCCGCTAGCCTTCAAAGTCTGATTCTCTAGGAATTCCTCCTCCCGTTGCCGGACCCCCAGGTTGGGAAGCCTGACGTGGGGCTCAGAACCTTCACTCCAGTGGGTGGACTTCTGTGGTATTAAGTGTTCTCTGGTTTGTGAGTCACCCACCCAGCAGTTATGGGATTTGATTTTATTGTGATTGCGCCCCTCCTCCCATCTCATTGTGGCTTCTCCTTTGTCTTTGCATGTGGGGTATCTTTTTTGGTGAGTTCCAGTGTCTTCCCGTTGATGATTGTTCAGCAGTTAGTTGTGATTCCAGTGCTCTCGCAAGAGGGAGTGAGTGCACGTCCTTCTACTCTGCCATCTTGAGCCAATCTCCCCATGTGACTTTAGACCCATTCCCTCCCTTCTACTCTCACAGCTCTAGTTTCACATCTTTTGTCTATTTCAATTCAACAACTATTTATGAAGCACTGGGGATTGTGCTGGGGGTACAGGTGTGTGAAGGAAGCACACGGCCCCTGTCCTACACGAGCTTGCAGTCAAGTCAAGAAGATGAAGATTAAGCAAGGACTTGAAGGGCTTCCCTGGTGGCACAGTGGTTGAGAGTCTGCCTGCCGACGCAGGGGACACGGGTTCGTGCCCCAGTCTGGGAAGATCCCACATGCTGTGGAGCGGCTGGGCCCGTGAGGCATGGCTGCTGAGGCTGCGCGTCCGGAGCCTGTGCTCCGCAACGGGAGGGGCCACAGCAGTGAGAGGCCCATGTACCACAGGGGGAAAAAAAAAAAAAAGCAAGGACTTGAAGACTGATGAATTTTTCTGAGATGGAAACACACAGCAAGTGCCCTTCAGCCTCTGCTCTGCCTCTGCCCAGCCCTCCCCCACCCCCACCAAGATTTTCCTATAAAATGTTACCAGACGCATCTTCCCAATTCCCTTCTCAAAATTCTCCACTGGTTCCCCACTGCTTGCAGATAAAAGTCTACACTCTTCAGGACGGCATCATTAGGGGGTCCTTGATGGTGTGACTCCAAACTACATGCACGGTCCTGCACATCCTGCACGCACCCCCCTGCCCCCACAACGGCACCAGTCACTCAGGCTGAGACCAGACCACCTCTACCTGCCCATGCCCAGGCCTTTGTTCAAGCTATCCTGTTCCTCTGCCACAGCTTCCACTAAATCCTCCTGGACCGCTTCTCCCTCCAGCCTTTGGCACCTTCATCACAGCATTTATCACAGTCTGTCTTGCTCACGATTCAGCTTCTCATCCTCCATCAAGGACAGGGAACTTGTCTTATTTATCTTGAACAATCGAACAACAAAATAATAGCTAAAACGATGAGATGCTTCAGATGTGCCAGGCGCTGTGCTAAGTGCTTTTACCTGCATTACCTCCTTGCACCCTCATGATGAATGGGTGGGGTGGGTGCTATCACTGGCCTCACTTTACAGGTCAAGTAACTGCTGCTCAGAGAGGTGAATTGACCCTCTGGATTTAAACCCAGGAAGCCAGACTTCAGAGCTCATGCCTTTGACCTCAACTCCACCTTTATTCCCTCGTTGTGTCTTGTCAGGTCCCTGTGCTTAACAGGCCCTTAGTAGGTGTGGCTCAATTAAGTGAATGGGGACAGTGAAGCCAAGAGCAGTCTCCTCAAGGTGATACGGCAAATCACAATCGCTGGGCAAATGCAGGATGTTCAGTGGCCGCGTCTCCTCTTACATGTGTTAACTAGGAAATAGAGCCAGTTTTCAGAGCAAAGCTAAACATTTTTGACTGATTCAGGGGCAAAGGATTAGATGGAGGCTTACTGAATCCAGGAGGATTTAAACTGATTGGATTTGGGTGGCGACAGGCTGCATTCACAGCCCTTGTTGGTCCAGGCATCCAGAGCACTTTCCTTTCACATATCCGCGGCCTCTCTACTGAGTCTGAGAGGAGGTATTTCATGAGGGGAATACCCTCTCCCCGACACTGGACTAGATCTGTCCATTTCCTTAAGGACAGGGCATGGTGCGGAGCGCCAGTCCTCCCCGTGGGCCTGCCCTGCTCAGCTCCAGACAGACCTGCCTTTGTGAGCAGGGCGGGCGGGTGGGCGGGCGGGCACTGCTTGGCATCCCACGTCCTGGGAGCGGGGCCAGAGGGGAGAGCTGGGACAGGAAGGCTGGGAACGGAATAGGGCTGCTTTCCCAGAGGGCTGAACACGCAGCCACCACCAAGCCGTCCGGGTGCCCCCTCCATTCGTTTCTGTGATAAATGAGGCAGGAGCTCGCCCCCGAGAGCCTGCAGGAATAGAGCCCCAGCCTCCAAAGCCTGAGAGCATCAGGCACTTTGACCTTTCAGAGCCGCCCCCAGAAGAAAACATTTGCAGCGTGGGACATTCGGTAGTGGGAGAGCATCACTCCTGCCTTCCTACTGCCTCTCCCCGCAAGGGCCTGGGAGGGGCTCCAGAGGGCCTCCTCTCACTTTACGTCTTCACTAGCCTTGCGTCTGCTCGTCTTACTAACCTGTAGACATCTTAATACGCCGCTCTGGGCTCCGTATCTTGGCTTAAATGCCATATGCCCTTCTCTGAACAAGTCGGAGCATGTACAGACAGGCAGACAGACTCGTAAATAAGTAAACGTGGGGAATCTTGTCTAACATGCCGCGCTTTCTACTTTCTGACTCAACCATGCCACGTTGCTGCTGCTGCATTTTGTGAAATCTTCCATCCCACACCCTCCAGCACATTACCCGCCATCCTGAAGACTTTTAAGTGAGCAGAAACGAGCTTTGAGGAGCTGGGACCTTTTGAACACACTCAGACCACGGGAGTCACTCTGTTACAAAGGCAGTGAAGACTCCTAATACCAAGCTTCGCTGAGGGGTAGGCCCGTGACGCTGCTCCAGATCCAGTCCTCTGAAAGGGACCTTGACAGGGAGGCAGCGGCTGTTTCATTGACAAAGCCTGAGACTTTTATCAGATGCCATGCCGCACTAGAGCGGCTTGTGTTACGCGGAATCCCCCCAGCCAAGGTGCAGCAAGGCAGGCCAATTATAAAAGGCAGAACAAGGCAGATTGCAGGGCAGGGGTTGGTGGGGGTTGGGTGGGGTGGGGGACTGTGTCTCATCACAAAAGAGAAAGGCTTGCCAGAGAGCCAACCTGGGGAAAAGGCATTAGCTCCATCTTCTGTGCTCACGAAATGATGAGAAAGATTAGGGCTCAAGAAAGGGATTAGTCGGGCTTCCCTGGTGGCACAGTGGTTAAGAATCGGCCTGCCAATGCAGGGGGCACGGGTTCAAGCCCTGGTCTGGGAAGATCCCACATGCCGCGGAGCAACTAAGCCCGTGCGCCACAACTACTCAGCCTGCGCTCTAGAGCCCGCGAGCTACAACTACTAAGCCCGTGTGCCACAACTACTGCAGCCCACGCACCTAGAGCCAGTGCTCTGCAACAAGAGAAGCCACCGCAATGAGAAGCCCGCACTCTACATTGAAAGAGTAGCCCCTGCTTGCCGCAACTAGAGAAAGCCCGCGTGCAGCAACAAAGACCCAAGGCAGACAAAAATTAATTAACTAGTTAATTGTTTTTTTTAAAGAAAGGGATTAGCCAAGTCTGTCTACCCGAGAGGCTCTGCAGCGTCTCCTGAGAAAAGCTCATTTGTGGCACTTGAAGAGGAAGGCTGTGTGATGCTCTCAGGACCACGGAGAGCTCTGGATGGGCGAGACCAAGGGGGGATCTGAAGACATGGGGAGGCTCTGGGTGTGTGAGTTACTGATGTTAAAAATGTAAAGCTTGATTGATTCTGATACATAAGACTCATTAGGTAGAGGTAAGAAGCTTGGAGAAAAACACGCCATTTACATTTTGGGCACAGGATGCCAGCAAGGACAGAGGCAGATAGCTCGGTGAAGTGAGCCAGGGCACAAGAGGAGACGGGAAGATGAAGCGACAGAGAAGAGCCTTGTTGGGGGAGGTCCTGGGTCATTCATTGCTTGAGAAAACCCCAGCCAGGGTTTGGGATGGCCTTTTCCAAGGGGGAGCGAGCCAGCCCTCTTCCCAAGAAAAACAGTTCCTGAAGTCCTGTGTCCAGAGTCCCGAGGGAGGCAGAGGGAAGGGGGAGGGGTTCCAGGTGAGACGGTGGGAGGCTACAGTCCCAGCCACAGTCACAGAGCACGAGGCCTGACTTGGGTTCTGAGATCTCTTCCCACCGAGAGTGTGAGACGGATGCTTGTGGTGGGGCTCCTGAGGTAACTCAGGCATAATAGTAACAATATGGATACTTCTAACAAGATGTAATCTTGTTACATATAAGGTAACATTATTTATCTGTATCATCATCTAACATGGATACAGTGCAGCACTGTGCTAAGAAAGCACTTTATATACCCTTATCTCGTCTTATCCTCACAATATCCCTATGAGTGTAGGTAATATTGTTATCCCCCTCGTAGAGCAGAGGAAACTGAGGGTCAGAGAGGTGACACTGTTTAGCTTCGGTCTCACGTCCAGTAGTAGCCAAGACAAGGCTTGCCTTCTGCAGGGCTAGCTCCAGGGCCCAGGTTCCTGTCCCCCAGGGAAAGGGCTCCATCAGCCCAGAGAGAAGGAAACCCAGGATGTGGACACAGCCACAAATCTAGCCCGGGTAGAACGGCCACAAAACACCTCCACTGTCACTTACTGGATGGCTCCTTCTGTATCAAACCTAAGGCACCATAAGTTGTAAGATACGCCATCATTTTAGGTACCACTAAGAAATCAATGCCTATCCTAATATTAGAGACGTTAAAATACCAAAAGAAAACTGCATCTGAGGCTTGGGGAAATGTTCTAAGTGCTGTGATGTGCTGAAAGTCTTGCCTCTGCTACCTTCCTTCAAGCCAACAAATAGCCCTTTCTTCTCACCCCTGCTGTTAGAGAGGAGAACACAGCAGAGGCTGTGTCATGGTCAGTGACACAGCACTACGGAGCTGGAGAGCCTGGATGTGTCCTTGGCAACGTCCTGTGCCCCAAATCCCTTTCCCTAACCGTCACGCAACACTGCCTCTGAAGGAGATGGGCCATCTCTGTCATTTGTTCCTTCTGGTGGGCAGCCAGCTAAGCAAACCAAAAACACAACAGAGGCACTGACTTCAAGAGAAAAGAAAACCTTGTCTCGTTCATCTTCACAGGCTCATCTATGCCTGGATTTACTCCAAGTCTCAAGCTCCCCCTGCACTCTGGGGATGCATCATCCTCTGGTTGCCAGGTCAGGTGACCCATTTAAGAAGATCTTGCAGCTCTGCCCTTCCTTCGCCTAGTTCATAAACCTCTTCAGTCCTGGCTCTTTCTCTGACCCATCTCTCCTTTTTCCCAAACTCCAGTTGGTGATTTGTGCCAGATTTTGCAACATCATCCTTGACCCTGAACTTTATTCTTCCCACATCTTCCTTGCCTCCTCCCATCTTTCCAAGTGTCCTAACTCTTTGGCCTGACCCTGCCCTGTTCAAGAGCCTTATTCACATCTTAATCACTTCCTAGCTCCATTTCACACCTCCTTCTCATTTAAGGCTTTCTAGAATCCCTGCGTGTCAAAATGAACACATGGGGAAAAGAGATGTGGAATGAGGAGGTAGTATGTGCGGAAAAAACCAAATGGACCACTTTCCTTGTTTTAATTTTTGATGCTAAGACCTCCATCACCCACTGTGGGCTGGGTAGCTACAAGATGGCCTCTTGGTTTCCCAGCTGTGTATCATCATATATCTGCTTGCCCACTGTCGTGACCCCTTGGCTGTCCTTCCCATGATTTTCCATAGTGAAGGAGGCAATTGTGCTTTCAAGAAATCTTCTCCATCTCTTTGAAACACTCTTGTTCCCTCCCCTCTGGGCCACTGAGTCACTCTTTCCCTGCACATCTCTTCTCAGAGCTTTCCCGACACTGGAAATGAAGGAGAGTACTTTCTCAATACTGCTCCCCACTTCAATGAGAAATTAAAATCGCAACTTGGACACGTCTCCTAATGGCAAAACCATTCTAGTGGGAAATGCCCATGTTCTTTTTTTTCCTGATTAAGCTTCTTCTCACGCAGCGTCTGTCCTTCAGAATCTCTCTTCTTTTCTGCATGACTGTCTCAACTCAGCCTAACTTCCCACAAAGCCCCAGTTCAACAAAATTTCCACTTTCCATCTGTGTAAACTTTTACTGAAGGTTCAATATTATTTGTTTTCATGTTTGATTGAAGTGCTAACCCTGCTCAGTACAGGTTTCCTTTGCTCTGAGTTCCCCCAGGGCAGAGACCCGTCTGCTGCATACTTTCATTCCATCCATGCATCAAGAGGACACAGTAAATACGTGCTGAGGGAATGAACGACTCACAGCCACTGCTGGGCTTCTACATCCATTGAGGATGTGAGCGCCACGAAGCATCTGTTCATGCGACACATCTCTGTGGTACCCTACCGTGTGCCAGGCCCAGTATTAAGCATGAACAAGAGTCCCTGCTCTCTTGAAGCTTCACTTCTAATGGAAAAGGATGGTTTAAAAATCATTAAATTGGAGTCTAGCCACCAAATACTGGACTCTAATAAGTATGTTGGAGAAAGTCTTGAAACGACCGCAAGTTGAATTCATGCTCGCCCTGGGAGAGCTAAGAAACTGGGAGAGGGAGAGTCAGTTAGAGAAAGAGATGAGGACTTTTTTAACAGCGTTATTGAGATGTAATTTACATACCATACAACTCACCCATTTAAAGTGTACGATTCAATGCATTTTACTATAATGACAGAGTTGTGTAAATACTGCCACTACCTAATTTCAGGGCATTTTCATCCTGCTAAAACCCGCACACCCATTAAGCCATCACTCCCCAGTCCCTCCTCTCCCAGCCCCTGGCAACCACAAATCCACTTTCTGTTTCTACAGATTTGCCAATTCTGGACATTTCACATAAATGAATTGTATAATATACAGTGTCTGTGACCAGCTTCTTTCACCAGCATATTGTTTTCAAGGTTCATCTATGTTGCAGCATTTTATCAGTACTTCACTCCTTTTTACAGCCAAATAATACACTCCACTGCATGGATATACCACATTTTGTTTATCCATTCATTCATGATCTGATGGACATCTGGGTTATTTCCACCTTTTGGCTATTATAAACAATGCTACTCTGAACATTAATACGTGCGTTTTTGTACGAACATACGTTTTCATTTATCTTGGGTATATCCTTAGGAGTGGGGTTGTTGGGTCACATGGTAACCCTATGGATAACCATAAGGAACTGTCAAACTGTTTTCCAAAGCGGCTCACCAACTTTACATTCCCACCAGCAATGTACAGGGGCTCCAATTTCCCCACATGCTTGTCAACACTTGTTATTATCCATCTTTTGATTATAGCCATCCTAGTAGACGTGAATGGTATCTCACTGTGGTTTTGATCCGCGTGTCCCTGAAGGCTAATGACGTTGAGCGTCTTTTCACACGGAGATGAGAAGATCTGTGTTATGTTTGCGAGGCAGCCACTGATCTGATTCCCAGCACAGTGCGTGCATGTCACAGGTGCTCAATAACGTTGCTGAATGAACATAACTAAGAACGGAGCAAAGAAAAGTGCCTTGAAGGACGCCGGCTCCATGAGCTACGGCAGGCCTGGAAGAGGACTTGGATGAGGGAGAATATTTTGCAAAAGTGAAGCAACGTATTTTGATCCCCCTTACCCCACCCTGCTGCCTTTAAACCATGTTCCATTTGGAGCCTCCCTTCCCGGAGGCTAGGTCAGGAGCCCTGTCACCTGGAGCCAGGGAAGGAAATGGAAACGCCAAATAAAGAGGGCAGTCGGCTCAACTGCCAAGATTTGTAGACAGAAGATTTGAGAAATTGCCTGAGCTCCCTTTTAACACAGCAAGGGCTGGGCCTGGCAGACAGACTGTGGAGCTTCTATCACCGTGTAAGGGGATGCCCACCTGCCACAGGGGTCAGCCTTGAAGATGATGTGACTGTGTGTGTAGGGGGTGCAGGTGGCTGTATCTTTGGCAACATCCCGGTGAGCCGGGGGTAACCCTGGCCCTGCAACGTGGGGAGGCCTGGAGAACGGAGAGGATGGACAGGCCTGAGCCCACGGCAAGTGGGCGTAGTCTGTACTCCAGATGTCCTGCTGTTCCTGTTTGATACAGATGCTGAGATGAGGGTCAGAGGCCATTGTGTGGTGACCTGTAGCAGCGCTAGGGACAGACCTCCTGGGCTGGGAGGCAGAGACCCAGAAGGGCCCATTGGCCAGTAAGAGCTAGTCAGCCAGGGAGCCTCCCTGGGCCCTGACCAAGCGAAGAGAGACCAGGGCCTCAACTTGAGTCGTGAAGGCCGCGGGTGGGCAGTAACAGAGCAGGAAGAGGGCTCCACACCTAGACCTTGGGCCCCAGAGGCCCCTGAGTGAGGGTCTCGACTCTTCCAGTGAGAGGCTGAGTGACCTCTGCTCCCCTTACAGCTAGACGATGTTTCCGAGAGGAGCAGGGAGGGTGGCCAAAGATGGGGGGACACTCTAGGGGGCGGAGCATCACCCAACAGGACCTTTTAGCTTCTTGTACTGGATGAGACTGATGCCGCTCTTCAACGACCTAACAGGTGAGGGCTTGGGAGGAAGCCCAGGCCACAGACAAATGAAAAGCAGCTCCAGTCACGTTCTGTGACAAAACTGGTGACAAAACTGGTGAGCTGCTTCGCTCAGCAGTGAGCCAGGCCCACATGGGCAGTGGGCGCAGGATGCGGTTGGAATCCAACCTAAGTCTGCTTGTGGCTGTGTCTGTGGCCGCTTCCAGCGGTCCCTTCTGGAGTCAAGGACCGTCTGGGCAACTCTCCACCAGAACCAGAAAAACAGCTCCAAGTGCACGTCCTTTGACATGTTTACCTAGGATGCTTTGAGAAGCTTTTGGAGGCGTGTGGATGGGCCAGGCTGAGAAAACATCTCTCCTCTAACTGCGGCTCCTCCCATTTCTTGAGCCCTTCCTTTGTTTCAGGTGCTGTGCTAACACTTACACATGTCACCGAATCCTCCCAGCAACACTGTGGAAGTAGAGACTCTTATTAGTTATGCTTTATAGGTAAAGAAACCGGGGGCTTGGTGAGGTTTCCCAGGCTCTTCTGTGGGTGTTTGGATCAGTATTTGAACACAGTGACCTGGCTGCAGAGGCCGGGGACTGGAGCACCGGGTATACGGCCTCTTATTTTTCTATCTAAAAATTCCCCTTAAAATTGAAGCAAGAGCTGTTTATTAAAGAAAAAATTTTTAATGTTATTGTTTCGTATTTGTAAAAAAAAAAATACTTGCCCATTTCACAACAGTAAGGATGGTTGAATAGAAAAATGACATGTAGCCAAACTGAGTGAGAATTCTCTTCAGCGACTCTTCCCCCAGCACAAGGCAACTCCAGCAAACTCAAGGCCTCAGCTTCGTTGGTTATGTAACATTACCCAAAAGACACTACACCCAGCTCATCTCAAAGCATGTGTGTTTCCACCCATCCATCCACCTACCTACCCATCCATCCATCCACCCACCCACCCACCCATCCACTGATCCATCCACTTTTTCATCTCACAGTTATTGAGCCTAGTAATGTACAAAGCACCAGGGACCCAAATGAACAAGGAAGTTCCTTCCTTTGAGAAGTTCACAGTTGGGGCAGAAGCACCCCCAGAGTACAATGTATACAGGTGCAGATGGTGGTTCAGCAGGCATGGAGTACAGAACAGATTAAAAAAAAAAAAAAAAAGGAGTGAAGAGAGGCAGGCATGAGAAGGAGGGGCTTTGCCTGGTGAGCTACCCCCAGATCTCTGCACCTTCTCTTCCTTCAGGTCTCAGCTTAAATGTTACCTCCTCAAGGAGTCTTGCCTGACGATTCTAGAGTTGGGTTTACCCTTTATTCTCTGCCTTGGTTCCTTGAGACTGAATGTTTCTGTCTTTGTCTTTTAATTCATGTGTGCGGGTGTGTGTATCATCTGTGAAGTCCCAGGTACAATGTGGTCCCATAAGGACAGGGACAATATTCCCTTTTTCACAAAAGTATCTCCAAGGCCTGACATACTTGGTTTGTTGTTTGGTGCCTGAATGAATAAAGGTTGGAACCAGATCATAAAAGGCCTTGAATGCCAAGCTAAGAAGTTTGGGCTTTGGCCTGCAGGCAGTGAAGAATGAGCAGAGGGTATCTGAGTGAGGATGAAGCATGATCAGATCTGTGGTTTGGGAGGACAAGGCTGGAGGTGTTGTGGGTGAGGTAACAGGAATAAGCTACAGAGAGAAAAATGAGAAGCAATCGCCTTGGATAGGAGTCAAGATTCTGCTGG
Organism: Tursiops truncatus; assembly: GCF_011762595.2. Classification (NCBI taxonomy): domain Eukaryota; kingdom Metazoa; phylum Chordata; class Mammalia; order Artiodactyla; family Delphinidae; genus Tursiops; species Tursiops truncatus. The sequence goes on along the minus strand of NC_047036.1, from coordinate 118,809,495 downwards.
CCCGACCCAAGACACTGATGGTAGTGAAGGAGAGGAACGAACACGTAAGGAATATTTAGGTCAAATCATTAGGAGATGCCTGTGGGTAGCGAGGGAAAGGGGATATGACCAAGGTCTGTAGAGCTTGGGTTACTCTGTAACCACTGTACTGTCATTCATTAAGGCAGAGGCAGTGTGGGATTTTGGAGACACAGGTGGAAGCTGAGGCAGACAAGGACACGCAGGGAGAGGACGACAGCACGCACATGGTTGAGAGAGGACAGCTCGGACAGACCCCTGAGGGATGCTGGACGTCAAAGGGGGGGCTAACGGACAAGAACCAGGACAAGACACTGAGCAAGTACAGTTAAAGAGGACCTGGAAGCCAGTGCAACTGTCGAAACCAGACAGAGGAGAATTGCCTGGAACGGAACTGAAAGCTCTACTGTCCATGGGGGTAGAAGAGTCCATAAGAGGAAACAGTGGACACCCTGGGTCAGGCTGCCCCTCAGCCTGAAGGTGGGTGCAATGGGTCAGATCTTCTGATGGTTAAAGCGAGGGCAGACGGCGCTGGGTCCAAGTGAAATCTCCCAACTGGCACATGTTGAATCGATTAAGAGCAGCTACAACCAAAGTGCGGCTCCAGCAAACCACACAGCCTCAGGCCACCTCTGGCTCACGGGTCACCGGTCTGCAAGCCCAGTTTTGGAGAACCTCATGGGCAAGCTTTTCCAAGGGCAGTTTTGGTGGAAGGAGGACTCCAGAGGGCTGGGGATGAGTGAGAAGGGGTGGAGGCAGTGACATTTGGGGGGGAAGCTCGGCCGTGGGGAAAGCTGATAGTGAGGAGGGAGCAGAAAGGCCCCAGGGACAGTGGGAAGGAGCCTTTAGGTGGAAGACATTTAGCAAGTTTGGGGCTGAAAGGAAAGGCTGAGAGCACAGCATTCTTGCCCTCTTTTCAGAGGGCTTTACAAGTGTTATTGTTTTCTCTTTATATTAGAAAAATACCTGCGATGTATTTCCACCGACCCCATCCCACTCCCCAGAGGTCATCATTTTTTCAGGTTTCTATCGATGTATCTACACAGGCACATGTAATTTTAAAAATCAGTTACGGGATAATTCCACACATATTGTTCTAGAGCTTTCTCTTCCCCACTTATCTAGGTTCATAAATTGTATGTCCAGCTCTCTCTCTTTTTTTTTTTCCACCTGCCTGGGATTTGCTTGGCTGTATAATTTATCATTTCACTACTCATGCAACATGGTTTCCAAGCTCTTTCTGTGGCAAACAGTGCGGCTGTGAACCTCATACATTGATCTCTGGGCCCTGGGGTGAGTCCCTCCATAAGACAAACTCTTAATATTGGACTCACTGGTCACAGAGTCCGCACACAGTGTGTGGCTTCCTCAAAGGACTTGTTCAATTTGTCTGCTTCTTCCTCAGGGCCTGGGTATAAAAAAATGCAGGGAAGAAGGTTTGTTTCCAAGGAAGCTTGTACAATTGAAAACAAGGCTTCAATGTATCCCAATCTGATGACTATACAGCTTTCTTTTTAATCAGGATGCTGTGAGTAGGGTGGTACTTATTTATAGGTAACGCCTTCAATAACCTGATAAAGATGGGACAAATACAAATAACTTTCAGAGAAAATAACACTCTACTCTTCTTGGTTTGAACATCCACCTTCTAGGACTAGAGTCAATATTTGAAGAAGATACTGATTCCCGAGGGCCCAGTGAAATACGTTAAAAGAGCCACAATGTGGGAAATTTGATCACGTATTTCAGGGAGACCAAAGGTTGAAGGCTATTAAAATTTTTTTTAAACAAAATTAAATGCCTAGGATTTGGTATTTGATCTGTGAAATCATCAGTTTAATTATATTTGCAGAAGATCATTCTTTGGCACAGAGGAGGGAAAACCCTCTCTCATTCCTACAGAGAACACAAAAACAGGCAGGACAAACAAGGTGAAGCATAAACAGCCTCTTTCAGGGACCCTGATTTCCCGGCTGCGGTCGGCACACTTAGCTCAGAGCGCCCTCTTCTGGACCTGGGCTCCACTGCATCAGCCTGGGCCCAGCCCACGAAAGGCAGGACAAGTCTGATTTTCAGTTTGCAAAGCGGCTCCAATTCTAGCTTCAACACATCTTTGAGTTTCTTCTGCCTTAGTCACTGAAACCCCAAGATGTTCTTTTTCAATATTTGTGCTACATTTTCAGGTTACACAGGACTCTGCCTCCTCTTAAGAATGATTCCTTGGTGACTCTTTTTTAAAAAAAAAAAATACCCTCCTTAGATCTGAGTTAAGTCACTGGGATTCCTCGTACGTTTGTTAACTGTCGGGAATAAATTCATAATTTTGGATAAGTGGGAACTAGGTCTAGAAACCCACGGAGAACGTCAAACAGTTGTATGTGTCATTACCCAATGCATTTGAGCAAAGTCTGTTTAAGACTGTGGGTTTTTGTCTCATTCCAGAAAGTTGTCAGAACCTTAGGTCAGCCTCGTATTTCCCCTATTCCTTTAGCAAATACTGCCAAGCACCTACTATGTGCCAGGGGTGTTCACAATGGGGGACAAGAGGAGGATCGTGTCACTTTAATCCCTCATGTGTTTTTACTGCAAAACAGCTGAAAATCTATGAGCATCATAATGGGTTACTGGAGCCTCAATAAAGTTCTTTCAAATTACCTGTTAATCTATCATGTGCTGCAACTATTACATTTAACTAGGTTAATCCTCTCAACTCAGAAATGGCTTCTAGCTTCTTTAAAGGGGCTATTCAATCCGCCAAAGAACACGCTCATAATCTGTTATGACAAGAAGGAGGGGCTAGGATGAAAGGAAACAGCTCTTCTGAAAAACTGCCTGTTTTCCTTGGAGCCAGGGTGGCCAGAGCTGAGGCCGGCCCCCGTTTGGATGTGGGAGCCCACAGTTACCTGGCACTTTCTTCATGAACCCTGCTGGGTCAGCACCGGCCTCTAACCAGCGACGCGCCCCCTGCCCCGCTCATCCTCTGGGCAGAAGAGAAGCCCCCTTTCTCTTTCTCCTTCAAGGAAGACCTGGGGCCCATTTGCCAGACTGAGCGGCATCAGGTCCTGGAAAGGACCAGCCCCAAAGAGGGGAATGCTCCCTTGCAACCAGACCACAACGTTTACAGAGTCAAAGACAACAATAACAGCACTGGGGAGTGAGCCAGCAAGGTCTTCCAGGAGAGACAGGGAAATGACGCAAGGCCGAGGGCTTTAGGCACCAAATCCCAACACAACTTCCAATGAGATTCCACTAGTTATTTATGCTCTGACTTTCACTAAACTTCAGATGAGCCTCGGAGAGGCAGACATCCTTTCATCCTCACTTCTCTTAGATTTGTAACCGCAATACGATGCTTCTTTAGGAAAGTCATGGATCCTTCTAGTCTGCTATCCAAATGATAAGTGAACTTGGCTTTTTAAAAAAGCTAACCTTCTCTCTAAAATCGCTCCAGATTTCCAAGGGGTGATTCTGAACGACTGTATTCTGTGGGCTCGCTCCATCCAAAGTTCTGAACTTTCAGGTGCCCTTTCCCAAGTTACACTGTTTAATTAAACCCAGTTCATTCAATTCAACTCACCAAATATTTATTGAGCCGAGCACTGTGTTAGCAAAAGACCTGAACGCTGCCCTCAGGACATTCACAGACCAAGGGATGAGACAGATGAATAAACAAATCATTTCAGTCCAGCATGGTAGGTGCAATGACAGAATTATGTACAAGGCAGCACTTTTAAGCCTCTCATGGAGTTATGGTCTGGGGGGAGAGCCAGACATTAATTGGAAAATTGCACAATTAAAAGTAGAGTTTAAACTTTGACCAGCACCATCGAGGAGAGGCAGGCGGCACCATCGGAGCTTTAATGGGACATGTGGTCAGGGAAGGCTGAGTAGGACATCCTTGAAGAAGTCGCAATTGAGACGTGAAAGATGGTTCAGGGTGAATTAGCTGTAGAGTGGAGGGCACGGTGGTCCTGCGTGGGAAAGCATGTGCAAAGGACCCGTGGCAGGAGATCACATAGTGTATCCAAGGGACCAAACCAAAGCTGGTGTGGCTAGAACACAGGGCCGGAGGGAGACTGTAGGGTGGCTGGGCCAGAGGGGTCTGCAGGGCTGGACCCCAAGCATGTCCTGGTCAGCCATGGCCTTCACTTCTGTGTGCTCTTCTCCTCATCTGTGTAAAGGGGATCAGAGCAGCATATACCTCAAAGGAATGAGGGAATCCCTTTTAGCACTTTGAGGAGTGCCTGTGAGTATCGGCTGCTGTTACAATGTTGTAATTATCATCCTCATCCTCTCACCACGATGAGCCTGGGGATGAGGACCCTGCTGGCTCAGGTCAGGTATTTCTTTTTAACACTTCACACTAGCTACATGGGCACAGTTCCGTAGAGGTCTCAGAGGCCACAGAAATCAGCAAAGACTCCTACAAGGGTGACCGCTGGCTTTCTGGAGACATTCTGAATGAATGACCAGCTGGACTGCTGACCACAGGGCTCAAAAACAACCACCAAGAGTTTATCCCCAACTACCTAGAAAAAAACCGAGACAGAGGAAGGACGACAGTGCCTCCCGAGAGCAGGCTGTCTATAAATAGAAAATTACACTGAAAGAAGACAAATCGCACTTGATGTGAACCCATTTTTGACTCTGTCTGGAAATGCAGGGCAGAAGGAAGTGGAGGGGACAGGGAGTGAGAGCAGGTGTGCCCAGGCTGAGGCTGCCTGCCTGCGGACCGGCATGTACTGTGACCAGAGTGATGACGAGGGGCTGTGCTGGCTGCCAAGGCACCCACACCTAGGGACAGACCCCAGCGCTCCCGGGCTGCTTCTGTGCTCTGACACGTGCCCAGACTGCAGATGTTGGCCCCCGGGCTGAGATGGGGAGAAGGGATGTAGGGCGCAATGGGAAACATGGAAGGAGCTTCAGAGGAGTAGGGAGAGCAGGGCTGGGCTCCTGGGCACCTGTTTCCTAAAATGGACTGTTGTAGCGTGGAATGGGATAACCTATCCGGTAACTGCTCTCAGTAAACATCCGCTAACAAATCAATTAGCGCTCTCTTCAGAGCAACCTGGAGCCTCCAGTACCCACGGCTCTTCATCCCAGTTCTGTAACCCCTTGGCTGCATGGCACTAGGGAAATTCCGAACATCTCAGTGCTTTGTATGTCTCATTAGAAAAGAACTGCAGGGACTTCTCTGGTGGCACAGTGGTTAAGAATCCGCCTCCCAATGCAGGGGACAAGGGTTTGAGCCCTGGTCCGGGAAGATCCCACATGCCGTGGAGCAACTAAACCCATGCACCACAAGTACTGAGCCTGTGCTCTGGAGCCCGTGAGCCACAACTACTGAGCCCATGTGCTGCAACTACTGAAGCCCATGTGCCTAGAGCCCGTGCTCCGCAACAAAGAGTCCACCGCAATGAGAAGCCCGCGCACCGCAACGAAGAGTAGCCCCCGCTCGCCACAACTAGAGAAAGCCCCTGAGCAGCAACGAAGACCCAACACAGCCAAAAATAAATCAATTTATTAAAAAAAAAAAAAAAGAATTGCAACCTGACCATTTAAGTGGCTCTGCATCAGAAATATTTACAATAATAAGAGGTAACATTAGCATGTTTTCACTACGTGTCAAACACTGTTAAGAACTTTCCAGGGAGGTCACAGCACCAATACTAACACATGAAGTCAGAATGTCTGGGTTCGAATAATAGACCAATGCTTTCCTGGATCTGTGGCTTTGAGCAGTGACTTAACCTCCCTGGGCTTTAGTTTCTTCATCTGTAAAACGGGAGTGTTCATACTACCTATGTCATAGGATTCAGGAAGGACTAGATGAGGTAGCGCAGAGAGCCTGGAACTGAGCACCTCAACCCTCATGCTTATCATCATTATGAATTCCCTTGGTCTATGCTACCCATCACCCCTTATGACAGCCCAGGAAACTGAGGCTGAAAAAGGGCTGGGTGTCCACACGATGAAGTATCCTTCAGAGCTAAAAACAAACGAGCCATCAAGCCATGAGAAGACATGGAGAAACCTTAATGTATATTACTGAGAAAGAGGCCAATGTGACAAAAGGTTACATCCTGTATGATTCCAACTACACGACATTCTGGAAAAGGCAAAACTACGGAGGCAGTAAAAAGATGAGTGGCTGCCAGGGTTTCAGGGGGAGGAAGGTAGGGATGAACAGGTGGAACACAGAATTTTTAGGAGCGTGAAATTATTCTGATACTACGATGGTGGATACATGTCATTATTTGTCCCAACTCACAGAATGTACACTACCGAGAGTGACTTCTAATGTAGACTATGGGTTTGGGGTGACTAATACGTCAGGGTAGGTCAATCAACTGTAACAGATGTACCTGTCTGGGGGGGATACTGACAGTGGAGGAGGCTTGCTTGTGTGCTGGAGGGGACACGTGGGACCTCTCTGCACCTTCCTCTTAATTTTGCTGTAAACCTAAAACTGCTCTAAAAAAAAAAAGTCTATTAATTAAAAGAAAAAAAGGTTAAGTGACACAGCGCTCGGGAGGCAGAGCTGAGACTCAGAGCCAGGGGTCTCGCCCGCTTTCCTCGGCTGTGGTGGTAGATTCGAGCTCCTCTGGGCTGAAGCAGGGCGCAGGGAAGAAGCGGGCTGGGGCCCAGCAGGAAGGACAGCGGGCACCTCTGTGTTATCTCTATGTGTTCCTTGGTCTACAGAGGGGATCCCCAGCGCTTGCCTCTCTGAGCCAGTGGTCCCGCCCGAAAGGTTCACGGGATGGAGACATGGATGCGGCTGCGTTACCACCTCCCCTTGTTAACACACACTCAGCTCCTGGGGGAATCATCTGGGTGTTTGCATGCTGGAATGAGCGTGTGTGTAAGCGATATATCTATACTCACAGTTTGAAATGTTTCCCCTCCGACTCAGGCCCTCACCTCCAACAACACAAGGACTCCCCATTCTCCACTGTAACACATTTCTAGAACCTGCACCTTGTAGCCGATTATAGGTATTGATCATATTCTTCCATGAGAATAATAGAGTGACGGGGAGCTATATATTTAAGATCTCTGTCCATAGTGAGATATTAAAGCAATACCCAGCTACTATCAACCACCGTTAGAGTTTCAAATAATGAGGTTACGAGCCAAACTATAAAATATATGTATTGACTATAAAGGGGATTGAACAATCACAGTCATAAGCATCCTTCTTGCCACCACTGTCATCACTTACTAGCCACGTAAGACGTGTCAAGTTCTGAGCAGGTTATGTGCCTTACGTCATTTGATCTTCTCCTTTTAGGTATGTAGTACTACTACTGTCATTTTGCAGATGGAGCAACTGAAGCTCAGAGAGGTTAGGTGACTTCCCAAGGGCACACAGCCACTAACTAAGTAGTGGACTCCACAGACTGTATTTAACTGCAATACTCACATTTCCTGGCCTCTTGAACCTTTTGGACATTTCATCTTGATACATCCCCACGGATCCCCTCTCCCTCCTACTTTAAATGTCAAGCCCTAGCACACAGCCTGGCACAGGGGAGCTGCTGATCAATGTTACTCTCCATCCCTCCCCAAGAGCACCCTTCCTCCACCATCTATCTGCCCCTGCCCTCCCCCACCCGCATCTCCTCTCAGAGGAATGAGCTGTCTACTGGGTGCTTCCCAAACTAGAGGATGCCTAAGAATCACTTGGGGAGGCTCATTATAATGTGGACCCAGTAGGTCTGATGTGGACCCAGGAATTTGCATTTTATAACAAAAGGGCCATGTAATTCTGATTTGGGTGCTCTCTGGATCATACTGAGAAATTTTTTAAGAAAACCAATGTTTCTTATTTGCAACACTACTTAAACATGCATGTGGTTAAAAAAATTTAGAAACCTTAAAAGAGTAGCTGGTTATAAGTACATCTCTCCATGTGCAAGGGTGTTCATGGCAGGAGTTTGGATAACAGTGGAAAACTAAAAGTAAGGTAAATGGCCATCCCTGGAGAATATATGCAAATACGGTAAAGGCTACCTGTAAGATCAGAACTTACTTCTAGAATTTACTTATATGATATTTGTTGTTAAACATTACAGATAAAAGGTATCAAAATGGATAGATCTCAGATACAATGTTGCGTGAATAAATGCAAATCGTAGAACTATACAAAGTGCACCGTTTACGGGCATTAGACTCTCTCTCTCTCTCACACACACACAAGTTATAATAGTGGCTGCCTCAGAGGAGGGAGGACAAAAATGTTCAGAAAAAGGGAAACGAGGAACTTCAACTTTCCCTCTAATGGTTTATTTTTTTTTTCCAGTGGGTATCAAAAATTATCTTTTATTGTGGAACTAGTAACTACATTCTCCTGCAATTATTTCCTTCATATAAAAAAAATCTAAAGTAAATTTGAGAAAATGTTAACATTTGTTACATCTGGGTAGAGCACACACAGGTGTTTAATTATTTTTGTTAGTTTGTTTTTCTTAAATAAGAAAGAAAGCTACCCTGCCTCCCTAGTCACCCAGTTTCCTTCCCTGAAGGCAGCCGGATGTTTATTTTGTACCCGTCTAGGTCAGTCTATGTGTTAACAAGCATACAAAGTCTAATGTGATTCTCTCCTACCTCCTCCAGGACCCAGTCTCATCAATTAAACTCTCCTTTAATCTCCAATCTATTCAATCCCTTCCCCTGAACATTTCTTCTTGACAAACATTCCCAGGTCTCTCATTTGAGAAAAGCTTCTCTCCATTCCTACTCCTTCAAGGCACAATTCTCCTCTTGGTGTGACCACAGTCCTTCCTGGGCGGGTGGCGTGGACTCATTGCTTCCAACCGCTCACCATTGACTCAAGCCTCTCCTCCCCTCACTTGGTTCCTCCATCCATCCATCTGTGGGAAAAGAACTCCATGGCCACTTCTTGGTCTCTATGTCTCTTGACTCTTCTGCAGAATCTGATGCTTCGGGTCACCCCATTCCTGACCTCGCCTCCTGCCCTGACGTGTGCCATCGTTCTCCATCCGTCTCTTTCTTTCCCCACTTCCTCGTCGCGGCTCCCCTTCTCCCACACCCATACCAGGGCTGCCCCCACGGTCCACCAGTGCTTTTTCGTCTTCTCTTCTTTCCACTCATGACCTCACCACACCACACCCCGCACTCTGACCCCCAAAAAGCGTTTTAGTGAGGACGCTTACTTCCTTTTGGGTTCGCTTTCCGTGACCTCAGAACCACATTTCCAACTGTCTGAGGGATACACCCATCTCCCTGTCCTGCAGACAGAGCAAATTCGACCTGCCAAATTCAAAGCACTTACTCCTCAGGAATTCTGTATTTCTGCTAGGTAGGTGCTTCTCAAATTTAATATGCATACAAGTCAGCTGGGGCATCTTGTTAAACTGCAGATTCTGATTCTCTAAGGCTGGGGTAAAGCCTGACAATCTGCATTTCTAACAAGTACCTGGGTGATACTGATCCAGGGACCCCATTTTGAGTAGCAAAAGAGATTTCCATTCTCTAAGTCAGGGGTTCTTAACACTGTCTAAAAATCAGAACCACCTGGGAACTGTACTAGGTATAACACAGTTAAAACTATGCATACGATAAAAAAAAAACTCAAGTAAATTAACTCCTCTTTTGCCTGGCCCCAACCCAGACAAATGAATCAGAATTTCTGGGTGTCTGGTGTAGGCACCTGCATTTGTAAATGACTACTGAGCACGTGCTTGGGACTGTGCTAAGGACTAAAGAGACAGTGGTGAATAAGACAAAGTCTTATGGAGCTTACAAGTTAGTAGAAGTGATGGTGCTAAAAGAGAAAAACAAATACTGGAGAGCATTTCGGATAAGTGCTATAAAGGATAAAATGGAGTTCTGAGGTAGAGGAAGACTGAGAAGGGGCTACTTTAGTTAGGCTGGTCAGGGGTGACCTGCAGAGGTGACATCCGAGCTGAGATACGAGCCATGAGAAGGTGGACAAGCAAAGGTCTAAGGAAAGAGGAGCACTTCAGGCTGAGCGAACAGTGTTTCAGACAGAGGGATCAGTAAATGCAAAGATGCGATGGCAGGTCCATGCTTGGTGAGCTCAAGGAAGACAAGAAGAGCCAGTCGTGTGAATGGAGCAGGGAGGAGAGGAGAGGGTGAGGCTGGGAAGAGGCTGGAGCCTCACCATGAGCCTGGAGGACACGGTCTTCCCATGGATAGAGCAACGGGAAGCCGATGCTAGGAGGTTTTCAGCAAGCAAGGGGATATGATCTGACTTAAGCAAGCTGCTATATGAGGGCAAGAAATGAAACAAGGAAGCAGGTAAGAAATGATGGTGGATTGGAACATAGTGGAGACGACAGAAGAGGCTCGACTGAGGATATATTTTGGAGATAGAGCTGGCTGATGAACTGAATGGGGCTAGGTGAAGGACAGAGAAACGACGACTGTTCCTTTTTAGGGACACTTAGGAAGATTTTTAAATACCTGAGGAAAAAAAGCTGGGGAATTGGGTGGGGAGAACCAACAGTTCTGTCTAGACCATCTTAAGTTTAAGATAATTATTGGACATCCAAGTAGAGATGTTGAGCAGGAAGTGGATTATAAGATCTGGCTATAAATTACCTTTCCAGCCTTACCCCTTCCCCATGAACTAACTCATTATATATGAGCCATCCTTAATTCAAAGTGTACTGTTTCCCAGACACAGACACAGAAAACAAACCTATGGTTATCAAAGGGGGAAAGGCAGGGGTGGGGGGAGGATAAATTAGGAGTTTGGGATTAAGAGATACACACTACTATATAGAAAACAGACAAACAGCAAGGTCCTACTGTATAGCACAGGGAACTATATACAGTATCCTACAATAACCTGTAATGGAAAAGAATCTGAAAAAGAATATATATATATATATATATATATCTCCTTCCTAATATCTCTGTCATTCGTGTGATTTGTGTCTCCCGGGAACTCTCATTAAAACGTGATACCTCGTTTGTAGCATTCGTCACTTTCTCCCCCCATTTGTGTGTATTTACCTCCCACGCTGGGTGTAAGTTCCTGGAGGGCGGGGCTTGCATCCGACTCTTGTACCGTCTCTGTCAGTGACATCCAGAAATGTGCCCAGCACATAAAAGGCTGTTCATTAAACGTGCTGAATAAATAAATGATTAGGACACGCCCTGGGATGATAGCCTGTGGTTAATCTAGTCATTGGAGATCAAAGGTGGGAGGTTTTCTTAACCCTGAAGGAACTGATGCTTGCCGACTCCCCAGATCATCGGTACGGAACTACCTAGTACAATGCTAAGAGTCTTGGCACATGTACATCATTGTTTATCTCTCAACAGTAATGCATGTAACCTGCTTAGGCCAAGAGTGTACGCCTTAAAAAAATCTGAATCTAATTTATGAACTCACTAAAGAAGCCTATTATTAGAAAAGCTGGTGGTACGGTCTTTCCTAAGAAAAATACTGCATTTGTCATCGTCACCACTGCTGCTCCAGGCCCAGCTGTGATAAGACTGGACTTTGGTCCACTCTGCTTTCTGTGGATACACGTTCATCATGCTGGGGCACTGGAAACGGGTGTTGAGCCCTGACCATTTTATGACCTTAGGCCCAATCTGTCCATGAGGTGTCACTAAAATCAGATTGATTTATTCCAGTGCCCTTTGCGTCACCGTGTGCCACGTCATGGATTCTGAAGTGGGGAAGAGACCATAACAGGTCAGACATTGGATCTTGGCACACAAGCTGACAGACACTGAGAAAAGTGAGAGAAAGACGAGCTAGAAATGGAGAGGAGTGACCACGGAGGGAGGCTGGGCAGTGGCCTCAGCTCAGAAGGGTGTGAGAGGTAAAGGAGGCCTCCTGAAGGAGCAAGGGTATGGAGGTCGAGTGAGATGAAAAGAGAATAAAAACATAAAGGATGGGGGGCTTCCCTGGTGGCGCAGTGGTTGAGAGTCCGCCTGCCGATGCAGGGGACACGGGTTCGTGCCCCGGTCCGGGAGGATCCCACATGCCGCGGAGCGGCTGGGCCCGTGAGCCATGGCCGCTGAGCCTGTGCGTCCGGAGCCTGTGCTCCGCAACGGGAGAGGCCACAACAGTGAGAGGCCCGTGTACCGCAAAAACAAAACAAAACATAAAGGATGGGGCAGTAACAGAGCTGCTGGAGGAGGATGGTAAAAGAACAACACTCTCAATGCCAGCAGCCATCATCTACTGAGTGTTGGTTACAAGCCAGGCACTGTGATAAGGGTTTTATACAGACTGTCTGACTTACTTTTCTCATGACCTTGTAGTAGGTACTACCATTTAACCCATTTTACAGATGAGGGATGTAAAAATCAGAGAGGTTAAGAAATTCACTTGGGGTCACAGAGCTAGCAACTAGAAGAGCTAGGACTCAGGCCCAGCTCTGTTGGACGTCAAAGCCTCAATCCATAACTGCTGCTCTCTATCACCTTCTGATATTGATTCAGGGGCATTTCCTCTCGCCATGCCCGGTGTAGGCTAGGAAACGCAATGTCTTCCAACATCCCCAAGAGTGAGGAGCTGGGTGATGAGCTAATCTGGAGGTGTACTTCAAAAGCCCTGCCATGACTGAGCTGTCTGTCGGGTCCGTGAGCCCCCGGAGCAGAGATGCTCTCATCCGTCATCAGGGAATACTCACTCCATTGTGTCAGGCCCCACCTCAATGTTTTTTTATTGTCTGCTCTTCACCATGAGTAACGCCACTTTCCATTTTAAGCTGGGAGCTTCAGGAGATGACCACATTATAAGCCAGGGTTGAAAGCTAAGCGCTGCCTGGGGGATTACTCACCCACTATAGGATGCAGCCAACATCTCACCCTCCCACTCAGGATGCTGCTGGAATATCCTCTTCCTTGCCAAAGCCTAAAGGAAATCTGGTTTCTCCCGGAATCAGGCTAGGAATGGTGCCAGGTTATCAGAAAGTTGGCAAGTGAACTGGTTCTCCAAGTAGAACTACTGTGGTTGCTCTGGTCCCCTCCTGGGTGGTTGCTTGTTTATTCATTTGGCATTTGTGGAAGACCTACTATGTGCCAGGCACTCTGTTCCATGATAGAGCTACTGCAATGATCTACATGGCTTTAGTTCTTGTCTTCAGAGTTAAGTCTAGGGGAGAATGAGCAGGTGATTCCAATAAAATGTCATAACCAGGAGAATGTAATAAAGAATATGACGATGGGAAGCTCAGAGAGTTTGGGGAACTAACAGCTGAAGAATTTATGTCAACATAGGAGAAGCAGGAGCTGGCTAAGTTCCTTAACTGTAAGCAACCCAAAATGACTTTGACTGATAATAAACAGAAAGAGAATTTGGAGAAGCTGGGGTTGCCCACAGAATCACTGGGAAGGTGTGGTAGGACTGAATCACACTGCAAGAAGGGTCCAGCCAGACTAGGACCTGTGTGTGTGTCTGGCGGGGTATCCCTCGAATACAGGACGGGGCTTTAGATGCTGGGCAGTCAAAAAGGATGACAAATGTCCAGGACAACAGGTAGAAGTGGGGAAGATGGGGGGCAGAAGGCTGTCTCAGAATGACCTAAGATACTGAGTCAGAAAAACCAAAAGGAGCAGCTTCAAGAAGCACTGACTTAACTGAGGTGAGCAGGCACTGGGGCCACAGCCACGCTCTCAGGCACTGACTTCATGAGTGAAGTTTGCTGCTCAACCAAAGACTTCGAGGCTCTGTGGGGAAAAAAGCCTATTGCCAGCAGGTAAGTAGGAACTATGTTTTGAGCTTTCCTCTTTTTTTTTTTTTTTCTTTTTTGGTGTTCCTGGGGCCATTCTGGAAGGTCACAGTTCTGAGTACATGCTTGAGATTACAGAGCCCAGCTAAATCAGAAAAACATTCTCTGCAAAATAGTTGGAAAAGATGGTTTGGACCAGCCAATGGGATGATGATAATAACCGGCCTTTATTGCTTGTGCTCTCACGTGCTTACGTGCATTATTTCATCTAATCCTCATTATAAGCCTATTAGTTTGCAGACCAACAGACGGAGCAAATGGCTTGGCCGAGGTCCCATTGTGAGCAAACTGTGGAGCTGGGAGGCAACTGTAGACTTGCTTTACTAAACTGAGAGTCTGTTGACAGAAGACACAAAGAAGTGAGCCTCAGATGAAGAAAAGTGGTCATAGAAGAAAACAGTTTTGTTTCTATGCTAAGAGATTGGAAGCCTCATTCCTTAGCTATTACCTCTCTCACGGGTACCATTTTGAATCTTAAGTTATTGCTCCCTACTGAGAAATTTCCAAATTTTATACTTTAGCGAGGTACTTTTAGCAGTGACTCAGGGTGTTAACCTCTAGATTGCAGCAAGAGGTATATATAGTATTTTTAATGAATTTTTAAAATAAAAATGTCTCTACACAAATAATACATGCTACTTGTAAAAAAATTGGGGAACTATGGAAAAGAAAACAAAAATCACCTGTAACCTTGCCACCTAATAATGGCTATGGTCACACTTTGGGGTCTCTGTGTATGTATGTATGTATGTCTGTGTGTGTTGTAGCCTCTCTCTCCAATGCATATACATAGGTATTGTGTTTTAAAACCATAGTTCTTAATATCTTAAATAATTGTTATTGCCTCAATTTCACCTTCTTCCTCAAGGGGGAATTGTATTGGAGTATTCAACCTGGCAAATCTACTAAACGAGTATCAGTAGACAGAGTAGAACGTGATATGGAATGCAAGGTCCTTTGTTCAAATGAGTGGGCAGAAGACATGGGGGCCTCCTGGGGTACGCTGGATCTCGTGTGTGTGCCTGGTTCTTTCAGGAGGATTTGGTTTTTCATTATTTACTAATATTTCTAGTTGGTAAGCATTGCCTGAAAAGCATTTAACGTAATGATTAGCCTAATCACTTATTCATTAGCAGAGATTTATTGCACAATCTACCACGCAGATGACACTGAACAATGCTGTGTGGATAAAAAAGTAGAGGAGTAGCTTTTAGAACTGAAGAACTGAGCACCGAATGGAATCCTGGTTCTGATCCCACTTCCCCTCCTCTGGCCTAGGGGACCCCATCCCTCCCCACATCCTGGTCACAGGGAGTTCAAACCTCCACAGTCCAGCACACACAGCCACGTGGCCTTCTCAGGCAGGAATGCGGTTTGGCCTTCACAGCCCCCGCTGAGCATCTCCTTCCGGAGCCCACGTGGCTCCAGCCAGCACAAAGCCAGGTCTATTCGGTTGCTGCTATTGTCAACTCCTGGCACACCCAGTGCCAGCTGTCTCCTGTCCTTTTCCCAATTCATCAAGACAAAGTCCTAGCAGCTGAGGAGCCCTGCATGCTCCCTCTGCGCAGCCCAGGCATCTGTTTTGTGTTGGGGGTCACTGGCCGGTCAAGTGCTTGCACCGTGCAGCTGCATTTGCTGATGTAAACAAAGCTGCCTGCATGTGAGTTTTCTGACCCTGAAAAGGCCCCACAGAACCATCCCCTCAGGCCGCCATCAGACTTTGCTACCAGTCCAAGGGGACAAAGAAAATGGACTGGAGTTTTAGTTAATAAGTAACAGCCAAGAGGGAAGCAAAGCACCTGGTTCCTTCCCCCTTTTCTTCCTGGACCACCATTCCTCATCCTGAACTGAGGCAATGTCACTGCCAAGGACATCCACGTGGCGGCCCAGCAGGCCAAGGGTCAGCTGGCTCCCCTGACAGCAGTGGATGCTCCACCTCACCCCTCCTAGTACAGAGCTCTTTTCTACTCCTGCTTTTTGCTTTGTTTTCCCATGCTTCATTAGATTTTATTTTTAGTTACAAAAGGAAACAGTTAAACAACACTTTAGTATCCATTTTAAAAGTTAATCACCTCCAGGCCCACCTCTATTCTACCTTTCAGCTGCAATATCTCATTGGCAAACAAAACAAAAAACTAAACACTAATACAGATTAAAACACCTCCTAACTCTGGGAGCCACTTAATTTCTCAAAATCTCAGATTTTTTCCTCTGCGAAAACAAGAACAATGTTTATGCTACTTCAGCTCCTATACGAAATCATGAGATGATATCTATGAAATACTTAATATGACAGTACAAATACCTTAGATTTAGTTACATACTTTTGATCTTTAAAATTTCTTAACGTGGATTATTTGATCATATTTACTCTTATAATTACGTCCTGTGGCAAATGATACTGGTTTTACATTTTCAGTAGTGATACTAAGTTTCCATTTGACGTGAATTCCAGATTGAACACTGATTCCACTTCAAAAATACTAATTATAACAAAAATACAAAAAAACAAAATTGTAGCTGCGTAGATCTAGATTATTCTGGACCATACATTCTGTATATATAGAAAATAACCCCCTCAAAAAAAGAAATGACAAAGAGAACACAAGAAGACATGAAACCCCGATCAAACCCCAATCAACCAGCTAGCCAATCAGGCGGCACAATCTCAGAGCAAACACGGACAAGCGTGGCGTAGTGTTGGACGGAGCAATGCAGGATGATTTTCAATGGCTTTTTACCACCATCATGACCCAAACAGCCAGTTAGTCCTCATTGGCCCCCAGCCCTTTTTTGTGCTCCCCACAGCTTTCTTTTCTTATCCTGGCACGCCCCCCTCCTGCCGCAAAGCCTCGAGGCATTCAATGGTCTCCCCTAGAACCATCCAGGTGTGTCTCCCGCAGGAGTTCCATGCTCCAAAATGATCATTCCCATCCCCCAAATCACACTCTCTTTAAAATAGGTACGTTTCCAAAGCATCAGCCACAAATTTTAGTTGTTCTGTTTAATAAATGCCAACAAATATGCACCGAGCATCTATCAGGTACAAGCCAAGAGTGTGTGTCTACGGGGGAAGGGGGTGCGTGAGATCCAGTCCCCGCCCTCGAGGAGGTGAAAACTCACTAGGGAGGCCAACCGGAGGATGCAAATAACTATAATTGCAGGGTAGAATGTAGTAACTGCCACAAACAGCTCCAGCCAACAAGCTGCAGGATGCCGCAGGAGGAAACAATGAATTTCAGCTTAGTGAGGCTCAGGACAGGTTCAGTCACGAGGCAGCACTGGCCCCCCCGGAGACGCATCTGTCCTTGGCAAGATTATATGAACTCCTGTGGCCTCCCAATTGGTGGGTTTTCTCGAGTCCCTTGCCTATGCTGGGCTAACGACCGCAAGAAGGTTTAGCATCCTAACGCTTCTTTCCTGAAACGTGCCAGCTCCTTACCCAGGAGGATTACGCAGTCCCCTCCAGTTGGTGAAACAGATTAGGACACGTGCGGCCGTGCTCACATCCCTGGGCCCACCCACTGAACTCCTGACCACCCTCCAAGGTCTCAGCTCAATGTCACTTCCTCCGAGACATCTCGACCACTCTCTATCTACTGGTACCCTCTCCGCCTCCAGTCACGGCTATCTCATTTCAACAGGGAGATACACGCACTGGCACTGTAATAAGATGTTCTCATTCAGCTGTTCACTTCTTTTTTTTCATTTTTTTTTTTTCTATTTATTTTTGGCTGCTCTTCGTTGGGTCTTCGTTGCTGCGTGCGGGCTTTCTCTAGTTGCGGTGGGCAGGGGCTACTCTTCATCGCGATGCGCGGGCTTCTCACTGCGGTGTCTTCTCTTGTTGCAGAGCACGGGCTCTAGGTGCGCGGGCTTCAGTCGTTGCAGCCCGTGGGCTCAGTAGTTGTGGCTCGCAGGCTCTAGAGTGCAGGCTCAGTACTTGTGGCACACGGGCTTATCTGTTCCGCGGCACGTGGGATATTCCCAGACCAGGGCTCGAAACCTTGTCCCCTGCACTGGCAGGCAGATTCTTATGAACCACTGCACCACCAGGGAAGTCCCTGTTCACTTTTTTAAAACTTAATATTGCAGGGAGGTCAGTGATGCAATGGATAAAAACTTAGTATCTCCCCCACAGGAATAAAAACAGACAACGAATGCAGAGACTTCGCTCGTTTTGTTTGCCTATGTGTCCTTAGTGCCCGATAAATCACAGCATTTAGTTGAATGAATTAATGAATAATAATAGACTGATTCAACCTCATCTCCTCCTGCAGTCTCTTCATCTCCCCGGTTGGTTTGTTAGTTTTTGTGGTGTGGGATCAATGGTTTTAGAAAACACATAGGATGAATTTCACATTGATTTCATCTATTGAAAATACTCATATTTGGGTTCAGTATGGCAACTGGCCAATCAGTATAGTTTCTCAGGCTTTGGTTCACGAGGGGACTTCTAAGCGTAGCACGTGACCTTTCAGGAAAACTGATACAATACACAGCACACCGGGACCATCATCCCCGCCCTCCACCCTCCTTTCTTTCAACAAACACTACTATGCATGTATTATGTGCCAGTCGGTGCAAGATACTAGACATCAAAAGCTGAGCAACAAAATCGAGGGCTCTCCCTGATGGAGCAAAGTCGAGGGGGAGGAACTGTCAGTAAGCGGCTGCAGTGAAATACAGAGGGACAAGGGCACCTGCTGGGGGGTTGGGCCTGGACCTGCGGCCGGTGGTCAGGGAAGGCTTGTCTGAGGAACACCTGTGCGGAATTCTAAGGGAGAAGTAGGAACACCCTGCGTGAGAGTGGGCAGTGGGGAATGTTGGCAAAGAGAGGTGCAGGCCAAGGCGAAGCAAGTTCAAAGGCCCAGAGGTGACAGCAAGCTTGGAACCAAAAGACATTTACCCTCGTTAGAGGCCACCGAGGGATTCGAGGCCAGGGACTCTTGGGCTTTCTTACTCAATACCAAGACCAGGAAGGCTTGGAGGCAGTGTGGGTCACCGGTTACACCTCAGGAAATGACTGCAATGTAAGCAGGACTCTGCCGCTTTATTCACCGTCTGAGGGCGGGCCCAGCAACACAGCAGACTCTTAACAACCATTTCCTAAGTGAACAAGTGAAGTCCCCTGAAGGTGACCTCAGCCATCTCCTCTGGTGTCACCAAACCCCACAGAATCATAAGACCAAGAGGCATCTTGAGAGCCAGCTGGTCCACTTTGTCCCCTCCAGCCTGTCTGACCTGCCCTCAGACCTGCCAGAGATGACACCATCTTGTAGATTTTATAAAGTTAGTAGCAGCATGACTCGGAAATTCATTTCTTGAAGTCACACACATACAGCCGAGGGACAGACGACTTGTCCAGTCATCTGGTGAGTCAGGGCAGGATGGAAAAGAGCAAAGAACAAGAGTCCTCAATGACCAGGCGGCAGGTCAGGCAGCAAGGTCCCTCTGGCTCCCCTGCATTCTGTGTCACCTACTGAGACACCAAGGTGCCTCGCTTCCCAATCTGGTCCTGAATGAAGATCAATGAGCCCGCATTCCCCCAGCAGCACCTTCTCCCGTGGAAATTATATTTCCGGGTATATCTGGTGGTGAGATTTTTCAATCCGACTTTAGCTCATCTGCTGGTACCATGCGCTGGCTGGATGCTGCCATCCTTCTCAGGGAAGGCTACTGGGCCTGTGTAACCAAGGCTACTGGCTGGACAGCTGTGAAGAACGGACACCACATCTGGCCTAAACCCACATCTAACCGCATACATGATTCCACTTTGTAAAATGCTTACATCTCCATGAATGGAAATGTTAACAGAAATTATCTCTGGCTGATAGGATCATGGAGAATCTTTTAAAACTTTTTACTGCTGTTTACCTGTATTTTCTAATTTTTCTATCACTCTCTCATATTTCAGGATTTCTAAGGGGGCTGACGGGCATCCTCTGCTTATCTGTGGAACTGATAGAAGAGTAAAGCCCAAGTAGTAACCCTTCATTTCCCAAAGTATGAGGCATGTGCCCCTATTGATACAGGAGAAATTCTGAGTGGTACTAAGACACCTTTCAGGACCACTGCTTAGAGAAAGGGTGCCCCCTTTGAAGCCTCCTTCAATCATTTTCACTATTCAAGGAGGAGGCTTTAGCTTGGTACAGTTTTGCTTTCAACCCCCCTAGAAGAATTGTTGTTCTCTCTGTGTAACCAAAAGAGCTGAACAGGCAGGAAACAGCACCTAAGCAGAAGCCAGTGACTGCTGTCCTTTGACTGTATTTGTCTTTACGACTGCCTTCTATTTATGGGATGTTTTTGCAATTATACTAGAGAGATAAAGCTTCCTTTAAATAAGGAAACTGAACTTAAGTAAAACTGCACTTCAGTAATAAAATGTAAAAGTAAGGAATGTGGTGAGGGGATAATGGTCAGAGTGACGTAGGTGCACCCCTGTACTGAAGCCCAAGGACAGTGGTCGTAACCTCTGGTGAGGGTAATACCACCCCAATGGAATATCAGTGCACAGCAGCACATCCCAATAGCTCCCCCAGGTTTTGATTTTTGTCTGTTTATCTTATCATTTCAATATAAAAACAAGAGCATGGAAATAATAAATGAGGAATTTGCTCAGATGGTGACCCAGGCAGATGGGGGACAACTTCAGAACAGGATTCCAAGTTTGTCCAGATAAGTCCTGCTGGAAGACTGAAGGAAGGAGGAGGCTCCTAAGAGCAGATAGAATTTCTTTGTAATGTTTGCCCTGAGGAAAGAGGCCCTTCCACAGGAAGAAGGTCAAGTCCGGTCTATTTTTATAAGAGCATTTCAAGTGGTTAGTGGACTTATTTCCTGTGGTTCCCAGGAATTCTGCAGCAGGCTCTCAGGAGGATGCTGGTGATAGGGAGCAGGGACTTGATGAGTGAGAATCAATAATTATCTCTATATTTGCTTCTCTTTTTCTATAAAAATAATCCAGAGGAAAAACACTTGCTTTAGAAGAGCAAAGTTCATGACAACAGAGAGCAGAATGCGACATAAAAGTGTCCCATTGTTCCTTAGCGTGTGGCAGAGTCTTTAGGTCAAGATTTTGCAAGCTGAAGACTGATTTACTCACTCATTCCCTTCCCTCCCTCATTTACTCAAGAAAGGGTTGAGCAACTCCTCTGTGCCAGGCATGGTTTAGAGGCTGGGGAGAAGGTGGTGAATAAGCATGACTCTGTCCTCCAGAAGCATACGGGCGAGTGGGGGAGAAAGACATCAGCAAGTAAACACATGGATGGACGTACAATGAAATTACAAATGATGGGAAGTGTTGAAAAGGGAAAGAACAAGAGGCAACAGAAGAGAATGAGAGAGGCAGAGGGGGACCGAACTTAGGCCAGGAGGTCAGGGAAGACCTCTGAGGAGGTGGCACTCCACCGCCATCTGCGAGGCGGAAAGAGGTTGGGAAGGGCATTGCTGGAGAACCATGGGTACGAAGGCAGCCATGTGGAGGAGACCACCACGGACTCAAGGATCTAAGAGAAGACAGGAGTGCATGGAACATAACAGGCCAAGGGAGGGAGGAATGGGAGGTCAGGCCAGGTCACAGGGTCTCAGGCCATGGTAAGAGTCTGGGTTTTACTTCATGGAAATAGAAAGCCACAGAAGGTTTTAAGCCAGGGAGTGATCATCTGATATAGGTTTTAAGAGATCTGATTCTGTGTATAGAAATGACCGGAGGGGGCCAAGAACAAAAGAGAGGACTACTTTAGAAGTTAAGACAGGAGCTCGTGGTGCATTGGACTGGGTATTGACAGTGGATGATAAGAACATAAATTCAATAGCCCTTAACTAGAGTCAAAGGGCTTGATCACGGGAGCTTAGAGAGGTTGACTAGCTAACAGGGCTGGGACCAGGGTGGAAAGAGGTCACTTGCTTCAGGTGCAAAATTTACTCAGAAATCAAGAGAAATACTATGTTAATGCAAGGTTTTTAAAAAATCAAATTTAATGCAGAAAAGTCCATGATGAACAAAATATCAAATTTCTTTAAAAAAAAAAAAGGATCAGTAACAGTGCTGTGCTAAGCCATATAAGAAAGCTGAGGCAAAAGGGAAAAATCAGTAACTGATCCTGTCTTTACGTAAAAGTTTGACATTTTGTTCATTTCCTCATTCTTGTCCTGTCTAGCTGACCGTCCCCACCTGTAACACAAGAAGCCCCCATGTAACCCTCTGCTCTGAAGTCGATATTATGGAAAGAAAACTAATGACATAGATCATCACAAGCTCCCCGATGGTTTAGACAGTATCCCTTCTCCTTACTCTGGAGATTCAGACAGAAGGTGCAAAATAGTTGCTTCATAAATATTTCTGATGGAAGTGTTAATGGCTAAAATTTATCAGGCTCTTAACATGTTAGATACTTTGCCAAAAACTGTTAAGTACAATTATCTCATTTAATTCTCACAACAATTCTGAAGTAGGTATATAATTACCCCTGTTTTACCATGCCTGGCATATACTTGATAGGCATGTAATAAATATAGGAAGAAAGGAAGGATGAATAGATAGAAAGGAAAATAAGAGAAAGAAAAAGTGATAGGCCTTCCACTATTTCTTCAAAGTCCTATAGGAATAACTAGTGATTCCAAGTCTGGCAAACGCTATTCTCTAAAAAGTGCTATTCATCTTGTGTAAAAGGATTGGTAGAGCAAGGAAGCTAACCTTAAATATCACCTTCTTCCACAGGGAATATTTTTGATAAGTGGGGGTTTTTTTACACCTTTTCCCAACAGCTTTTCTCAGAACATAGTTCGGGAATATTTTTGATACGTTGGGTTTTTTTTACACCCTTTCCCAACAGCTTTTCTCAGAACATATTTCTTGAATTCATTCATTCCCATATATTTACTGAGCAATTACTATGCATCAGGCACAGATCTAGGTGCTGACAATACCAAGTGAGCCAAAGGAACCTGATCTGGGCCCTCCTGAGGCTTCCATGAGAGAGAGACAGAGAGAGAATGTGTGTGAGACAGACAGTAACAAGTAAGCAAACACATAAATAAAATCATAAATTATCATAAATGTTACACAATAAACACATCTGGGTCTGTGTTACACAATAAACACATTTGGGTCAAACACATAGGGAAGGGATGGGATCTCCCCTAGACAGGGTGGGCTCAACATAAGTAGACTCAGGGAGGCTCCCAACAGTCACGCTGCCAAATACGCTGTTAGAACTTTTGCAAATCAGATCAACCAAGCTCCCTACAGAATGTGACACCTGACAACCTAATGACCTGTTCCTATGCAGAACAGTTTTGAAAAGCAACACCCGTTTATCTATTTTCTGTACAAACAAATCCCATAGAGAAGTTATGCACACCATCAAGGGTTTAGGAATACAGTATCATGAAAACATTAGGAAGCGTTCTCCCTTCTGACCGCCCCACCCCATGGGCCCACCTAAATGTCTAGATTTATCGAATTCCAGAGGAGCCCCTTGAACATGACAATGTCAAGGAACCAAGGAAGGTAGGCTCTTTGAAAGTCAAGAGGAATTATGTGCAAAAAGATGGCAGCCCAGAGAAGGAAGAAGTTTCTCTGACGTTTCTCCTTACTTCTTGTTGCCTAATCCGCTTTCAAAGGCCGGTAACGTAGAAGCGCTCCATTTTTCAAACCACTCCACCCAACGTAATGGTGCTTTGATCTCTAAAACATGAGAGGGGAGCAGTGGGTGGTGGAGGATATTAATGGCTTTGAAAGGTCAGTTAGAGAAGAAAAGAAATAAACAAGGAGAGAAACCATGAAGAGCAGAAGGGATGAGGGCAAACCATGCTTCCAGCTACCTGCCAAAATTAAAGGCAACTCCCGTGAGGCCATGTTTGACATATGAGTGTACTGTCCTCATTATTGGTCCCGGGCTATCATTGTGATTTTTCTGATAAATGGCATCTTGACTGCAATGTGCACATCCCTGCAGACGCTAGATACCAGGGGCAGATTTCTCTCTTAGTTGAGCTTCTTGGATAGAAGATTTCAACTCACTTCCAAGCTCTTTCACCCCTTATCAAACACCAGTCATTTCCCGGGGCCTTCAGTGGTGATGCTCTCTTGCTCCATCTCCTTCCCATAAGGCCCACCTGGTTCCTGCCAATAGCCGAGCTGCGTGTGGACCCGTGTGTGGAATACCAGTGACAGTGACCTGGTCACAGGACCCGAGAGCTATCAGATGTGCTGAAACAGGGCAAACAGTGCAAACTGAAGACTGGTCCCTTTTGGACTTTTCATGTGGGATCAAAGAGAATTGGCAAGTGAAAGGAACTTCTAAAAATAGCCAAAGTCCTTAAAAAGAAATAACGCAGAAGGAAACAAGTTTTATATGTCCTGATGCAGGCTCTGCAAAAACTAGGCCCTGGAAGGCTGGCGCTGGGGTGGGGGATTCTTTTCTTCCTGCCCTTGGGCTGTGACACCCACTGGGTCCCTTTGGGAATCCTGGGCCCCCCGCCCACTTCCTGCATGGTGCTGGACGCCTCTGCAGGAATGTAGCTCTTGGGGCACAGCTGGGGCCTCCGTGGCCCGCTTTCAAGATCCAGAATAGACTCTGACATGTGAAACGAGTTCCATGGGGTTTACAGTTCCTCTTTCGTATCCAAGCACCTTACAACACAAAACCGCACGCCAGGACTGCTAAGTCTTTTTCCAGAGATGCTTGGATATCTCTCTCTGGCAGAAATGGGAATTCTGTCTTTTTTATTTTTGAGTGTTTTGAGTGAGCATGGGGCCCTTGGAAACGAGGCTGCCCCATGGAGACGCAGCAGGATAAACTGATGTCTTGGGACTGAGGGTTTTATTCTTGGCTAAGCCACAGATTTGCTTTGATAAGCCGTCAGCCTCTGGGCGACCCGGTTCTCTTGGCTAAAGAAAAAGGAGAGCCATTCATCCAGCCGGGATAACAGCAGAAAGAGCAAATACGAAATGATTATCAAGTACCTAACGCAGAGTCTATACAACAGACACCCCAAGATGCTTGTTTACTCGTATAAAATGCTTTGTGAAACCCCAAGTGTTATAAAAATGTAAATAATCAACACGCTAAAACATAGGCTCTTATTAATTACACTCATGATACCTTTTATTTCCAAAGCACTCACTACATTGCAAGGCCCTTCCCAGGCCTCACGGCCCCATGATGGGATCGGTCCTGTAACAGCTTCCTTTTACAGATGAAGATCAGAGAGATTAAATGACTTGCCTGGTCATGCAAGTAGTTAAAGACGCAGGAGAAACCAAAAGCCATGTCTATGAGAACTTCCCTTTTTCATGGCCTTTCCAACCCAGTCAAGAAGGAAGATCTTTTACTCAGTTTACCCAGTAGCCTCTGGCCTCACCCCAGCCCCTTTAAAAGTAAAAGCAAATGACCCTGCCGTGACAAAAGCCAAGACGGGGGCTTCCCTGGTGGCGCAGTGGTTGGGAGTCCACCTGCCGATGCAGGGGACACGGGTTCGTGCCCCGGTTCGGGAAGATCCCACATGCCGTGGAGCGGCTGGGCCCGTAAGCCATGGCCGCTGAGCCTGCGCGTCCGGAGCCTGTGCTCCACAACGGGAGAGGCCACAACAGTGAGAGGTCCACGTACAGCAAAAAAAAAAATAAATAATAATGTATGTAACACAGAGAGATCAGCTCGATGCTTTGTGACCACCTAGAGGGGTGGGATCGGGAGGGTGGGAGGGAGGGAGGCGCAAGAGGGAGGAGATATGGGGATATATGCATATGTATAGCTGATTCACTTTGTCATACAGCAGAAACTAACACAACATTGTAAAGCAATTATACTCCAGTAAAGTTACTAAATTAAAAAAAGAAAAATAATGTATGTAAAGCACTTAAGACAGTACCTGGTACACAGTAAATGCTCGAGAAAAGGTCACTATTTTATTATTTATGGACACATGTTATTATTTATGGGTATGTCCATAGGAGGCTATTGGGGAACATATGGTAGGGCAAGCCCTCGGTATTTCCAAAGAGATAACAAACACATGCTTCAAAAGACTGAGTTTGGAGAAGCCAAATTTTCCAGGTCAGGAGAGAAGAAAAAAAAAAAAAGACCCAACAAACAGACTCTCTTTCTATGAGCTGGAAGGTCTGCTGATTTCAAGAAAGGAATGTCCTTCCTGGGCTGGTTCTGGAGACTGTAACTTGCACAACAGATTCAAAAGATTTTTGGAGACACATCAATAAGAGAATGCTAGACTAAGGGGGCGAGGGCTGCCAGAGCCCCTGCAGAATCACTTTGCATTTGACTCGAAGCCCCAGGGCTTTAAAGCGTCCGTCTGCAGGAAGGATATTTCCGTTGAAGATGTATGCAGGTCTTCAGGATGACTAAGCGCGTGCAGGATGCTCTGGTCCGGGGTGTACCATTAAAGTTCAAACAGAACTGGGGCCCGCAGAGCACACCGCTGCACCAGGGAGCGCTCTGTTTTTCCTCTCGAACGGAGGCTGTTTTCTCTAAGCGCTTAAAAGAATTCCTGACCTTCAACTAAAAGAGGCTCTATGGGGGAAGTGTTTTAGGGGTGGATAAGCCAGACTGCAGAGAATTAAAGACCCATAATCAAGGGAAGTTAGGTGGAGACCAGATGAGGAAAGCCTTACAGGTCATGGATATTGGAGGAGAGTCTTCAGAATGTATACGTCTGCTCAGGTTTTCTACTCTTCATTGAGTATGAGAGCTAAGGCTGGGATTGAGCAGTTGGGTGACACAGCCCAATTAGATGAACATCCCCTACTTCCTGTCGGCTACACTCTGTCTAAGCATCTATGCCCCTCTTATCCGAAGCACAGCTTGATGACTCTGGTATGGGCCAAACTGTAAACTCCTTAAAGGCAGACACTGTGATTTCTACTACAGGTCCAGAATCCCTTATTTGAAAAGACTTGGGGCTAGATATGTTTCAGAATCCAGAATTTGGGGGCTTTTAGAAAGGTGGTATGGTATGTATACTGTATGTTACGGAACAACTCCAGTAGACGCTGGTCTAATAGCCTATAATCAAGCATGTCAGTACCTTTGAACCAGACTATATGAATATTAACAGGAAGTAGAATAAATAAAGACTTTAAATAGTCTCAGGACAGTTTGGGTCAGGTTTTGCCACATTTGAGTTATGAAAGGACTTCTGGTTTTCAGAGTCTTTTGCATTTCAGAATTACAGATTACGGATTTCGGGCCTTTCTTTTTCTTTTCCTTTTTTCCCCCTTCTTTTCTTTTGTAAATTTCCAGGACATCTGCAGCATCCTGCTCCTGGCAGGCGCTGAGTAGAAGTTGTCAACCAGAGTATAACATCTTTTTCTTTTAATATAAATTTATTTATTGGCTGCGTTGGGTCTCCATTGCTGCGCACGGGCTTTCTCTAGTTGCGGCGAGCGGGGGTTACTCTTCGTTGCAGTGCACGGGCTTCTCATTGAGGTGGCTTCTCTTGTTGCGGAGCACGGGCTCTAGGTGCATGGGCTTCAGTAGTTGTAGCACGTGGGCTCAGCAGTTGTGGCTCATGGGCTCTAGAGCGCAGGCTCAGTAGTTGTGATGCATGGGCTTAGTTGCTCCTCAGCATGTGGGATCTTCCCAGACCAGAGCTCAAACCCGTGTCCCCTGCATTGGCAGGCGGATTCTTAACCACTGTGTCATCAGGGAAGCCCGAGTATGACATCTTGATCTCCCTGATATAACACCTGATTCTGGAAGCCAGGGAATAGTTTATTCTCAGTGACTTTGGGATATTTAAGGATTAGAAGGATCCTAAATTACAGAACAGGAAATGAAGACTACTGACCCCATAGGTTCTCTGTCATCCTGGACAGTAACACACACAAACCCAAGAAATATACTGAGAACTGGTCACTAGTGTATCAGAGCACCTAAGCAAATGAGAAGAGAGCTTCACTGTACATCAGGGATAAGGAAAAATTCTACCCTATCACTTAGAAAATGATATTTTCAAATATTGCTAAAAGATCACTAAATGTTAAAAATCAAGTTTGTTCAGTCCTAAGTCAAGAGCACGGATGATTGGCAAAACTAAACAATAAGATACACAGAGGCTGAAAAAATCAAGCTAACGTCTATTGAATGCTTACAAGTTTCCAAGCGCTGGGCTCAGCACTTTGCATGCATTATCTTTTAAGACTTATGGAACTCTGTGCAATGGCTACAGTTTTGGGGCCCCATTCTGGAGATGAGGAAACTGAGGCTCTGAGGAATTTGCTAGTGAGTGTCCAGCCAGGACTCCAACCTCAGTTTAGCAGTCAGAGGAAAAAAGAAGGAAGGAAGGGAGGGAGGGAGGGAAGGAGGGAGGCAGAGAAAAGGAAGAATAGAGAAAGAAAAAAAAAAAAGCCTTGACTTAAAGCATTTGCCACTCTCTGTGGTATAAATACTCTCACTGGGGCCAATTTCAAGCCACTAATGGTTCAACAACTGGCTCGCAAAATTCATGAATATTTAATAATTGGCTTTCCCAAACTTGTAGGAGCCATCTCCTACACACCACTGCCAAGTCCATCCCCCGGCCATGTCCATAGTTTACTGCTAACTTTGCAAGATGAGATTTCAGCTCATGGAACAAAACTGCCTTAGGAAGTGATAGCCCAAGCCAGTCAGCCATGACTCCATTCCTTCCTCAGACCTGGTGCAGATCACCAAGGGTGGAGCAGGAAGAAAAGAAAGAAGAACACACTCCCTTTCCTCACCAGAGGAATGAAGTGGGTCCCTGCCAACCTGACACTCCCTGGCAGAAATAACAACACCCGGAACTTTCTTCCAGACCCTACCAACTTTCTCTTGGTCAGATAAGGAGGTCAGACTTGAGACCAAAGGGTCTGACTCCTTCCTTTAGATCCTTTATTTCCTTAATATTTCCTTTGAAGAAGTAAGGAAGTATCTTCTACAAGATGGGAACCAGGTTTGGCCCTGCTTTTAACCCAGGGTAGGATATTCCAGCCCTAATTTGAACCCAATTAAAATACACGTGTGCTCTTGGCTTAGCTACTCTGTTAATACCTGTAGGACATCACCTTCTAATTAGGTGTCCTGATAATATGTTTCCATGAGAGCCTCCCGAGAAGGGATTGGCCTGGTATTCGATCAACAAACGTGCACAAGGCACTGATGATGTGCAGCCACCTGCTAAGGGCTGGGTCTAGAAAGAAAAGGCACAGCGTCTGTTCAGGGCCTCAGAGACTGATGAAGGAGATAGTCAAGCAAATATAGTTAAATTATATTTATTCACGCTTCCAACAAATGTCTATCAAATGCCCATTCAGTGCCAGGCATTTTACCAGGTACTAGGAGACCATGGTGAACAAGGCAGATTGGTTTGTACTGTCATGGAGCTGACAGCTCAGTCATGAAGAGAGACATGAATTAAATAATCACAAGAATGAAGGTGTAATTAGAAACTGAAGTAAGAGCTCTGAGGAAATGTTAGATGGTCCCCTGAGAACTAGAGGAATCTGATCCAATTAAGGGAAGTCAGGTAAGGCTTCCTTGAGGAACTGACAACTGAACTAAGACTTCAAGAAAAAGTAGAAGTTAACCAGGTGAGTGGGGTAAAGAGGAGGAGGAAAGGAACAGCGCTCCAGAGAGGGAACAGAGTAGGTAAAGGTCCTCAGGTAGGCGGGAATGCATGGTTTCAAGGAAGTGGAAGGCTAGTTTGGAGAGATGAGGAATGAGGCAGAGGAAGAGGCCAGGGCTGGTCCTCCCAGAGCCCCACAGGCCTTGTTCTGGCCTTAGTCTTTATCCCAGAGCAATGGGAAAACAATGAAGGCTTTAAGCAGGGCATATGCACAGCCATTACACCCAGTGCTGTGACAGAGTAAATGGAATGCTGCTATGGGAGCATTAGGGAATCAACTAATCTGAACTGGTGTGTGTGGAATGGAGGAAGAGTAGGGGTGTCAGGGCTGGGGATGTGTCCAAGCAGGCTTCCTGGAGGAAGAAATATCTGAGACGAATTTCTGAAGGATGAGTATGACTTAGAAAGGCAACGGTGGAAGGGTGGAGGAAGGGGGAGAGAGAGAACGTGGCTGGCTGAGTGTGAGGGTATGGGGAGACTCCAAGAAGAGCAGGCCAATAAGAGAAAAGGCAACAAGGTTAGGTGGAGACCAGATGAGGAAAGCCTTACAGGTCATGGTGGGGTCTGGGTTTTATCCTGACGGCAGCAGGGAACCCACTGACACAGTCAAAGATCTTCAGCAGGAGAGGGATACTCATTTTCACATGTTAGAAGGGTCCCTGGCAGCAGGGTGGAAAGTGGACTGGAAGAGAGCAGTGCTGGAGAAGAGAGGCCGCTGCCGCCTGCCTCAGCAGCCCAGGTGAGAGAAGGTGTTGCACCTGCACTCAGGCAGCACAGTGAGAATGGAGTAGGGAGGGTGATGCTAGGAGACATTAAAGAGGGACAGATGAAAGGGCTTTGTCACCAGTGAGATGGGTGGGAGTGATTTCTACTCTAATCAAAGAATAGTCGCAACAAAATGATTTCTATTTGTGCTGAGTCTTGCCTTATGACCTTGTACATGGTGAATTTCCGTAAATGCTCCATGTGTCCTTGGGAAGAACGGTGTTGACTAATTGTGGGGTGCAGGGTTCTCTTACATGGTTCATTCCATTAAACACGTTAATTGTGTATTTCGATCTTCCACATCCTTAGTATTTTCTTGTCTGTTTGCTCCATCATTTATGACAGAAATGTGTTAAAATTCCCCACTGTCATTGTGAATTGGTCAACAACTTCTCTTTACGTATTTGTCAATTTTCACTTTATATATTTTGAGGCTATGTCATTAAGTATACACGTTTAGAATTTTTATATCTTTCTGTTGAACTGATCCACTCTCCATTATGCAGTGATCCCTTTTATTCCTGATCATTCTTTTTGTCTTAGACCTACTTTATATGATATTAATATTGCCATACCAACTTTTAGTTTTTTGTTAACATCTGGTGTCTAGTTTTGTGTGTGTGTGTGTGTGTGTGTGTGTGTGTCTGTTTTTCATTCTTTTGCTTTTAACCTTTCTGTGTCCTCATGTTTTAAATGTGTCTCTTGTAGTCAGAGTGTAGATGGATTTTTTAAAAATCCAGTAGCTAGTAAATTTAGCCCATTTACATTTATTGTGATTATAAATGTATTTGAATTTACTTCTGCCACGTAATTATGAGCAATTTTTAAAAACATGTCTATTATTTTTCTCTTTTTTCTAGATTCCTTTGGATAAGTACAATTTTATTTATTTCACCTGTTTTCCCTTATCCCTACCAGTTGCTGACTGGAATTAATGCATTTTATTTCTTTTCTTTGAGTAGTTACCCTTAACGTTTAAACATGCATACTTGACTTATCAAATTCTAAGGTTAATTAATATCTCTAAGGCAGAGTTAAGGCTTTTGGGTGATTCCATTCAAAGATACAGGATCAAGGACTTAGGGCACATTTGAGACCAAAGGTGAGATCTGTTTTACATATGCTGGGTTTGAGGACACATACCCAATTATCACCTTAACGGATGCCTACACATCTACCTTCAGTGGCTTAATATACTTTGCAAAATATCCTCCTTCATGGGTATTCTGCATTGCTTAAGCAGTGACAGGAGTTAAAAACAAAATTAAAAAAATAAACATCACTGTTTGCCTTCCTTTGATTCTTAGAACCATGTCTTCCCTTTGACCTAGTCACCAGCGCCAAACTGAACACTAACGTGTCCTAGAAACAGCAAGCTTCACAAACATTCCTTCGGTAACTGTCGATAAGCTGAGAACTGAGTCTGAAACAGTGACCTGGATTCTCTCTTACATAATGATGGCTTACCTTTGCCTCCTCCATCTTCTCTACTATGTTTGTGGCTTAAATGACGAGGGAGGAGGGGCTTAGCTAATTTCTGCCACATATGAGAGGGAAGGAAAAACTCCATTTCCATACCAACTGAAAAAATTATTTTAAATTAAGCATTCAATCGCAGCTGACCTAGAGCACATCAGGATTCAACTAGTTCAACAAAACCACTCACTTGTATCTCCTAGAGGTCAGGTCACAGTTGTAAACTTTCCAAGTAGTGTTATGAATACTGTACCCAGTTAACCCTTCAGACAACTCTGAGGTAGGCAGGGTGGGGATGATTAGAGGAAACATCTCGGAAGGAACAAATGACTTGCCCGGGCTCCCAGAGCCAATCTGTGTGCAGCTGGGGCTGTACAGTGTTGCTCACTCTCCCACACTGAAAAGTGACTCTTGTATTCCTGCGTGAGAGCGTATACTTAACATCCTGTCCAGGTGTCAGAGTTCAGGATCTCTTCCAGAGGCTACAGCTAACAAAATATATCAGGCTTAACATGGACGGTCCAATAGGCCTGGTGTTCCCCTCACTTTAGTGTCACTGGTAAGTCCAGAAAAATCTCCCCAGGGCCCCAAATCTCAGAGGGCTGGGCTTAGCACACCACGATGACATGGAGTCCATTGGGCTTGGTCTTTTCCATCTCCCAACACACACACAGATAACCCCTTCCCCCGACAGCCAACAAAAAGATAATACTAACCACAAGCAGGGTTTATACATTATGCTCAATGCCTGATTTCACACAGTTAATGGATTCATTTGTTAGAGCAATTTGTGAAAATCCCCAAGGGCCTGGTAAGGCTGCTGCCTAATGGTTTTATCACGTCATATACTTCCTTCATTCCTATCCTTTAATTAACAATACTAGATTGGCAAGGAACTCTGGACCAACCACTGCTAAAAATATAGGTAAATTGTGAATAAAGCAAAATGGGGGGAGGGGAATTTTCTGCCTCTGCAGTTCCCTCCACCAACAAAAAGAGGTTTCATTTTTTTGTATGTTTTGGCCGATTCGTAATCCCACTGATACAGTCTATCGAATTCACATTGACACAAGGCTTACTTTCAGGCATCAGCAAGTCACCTTCAGGTTTCAGGTACGGATCTGAACTTAAGGGCGACGGGAGAAATCTGAAGTCAGTGCAGCCACACCATCACCGTCCCTCTTACTGGGGGGCGCAGGCAGAGATCAGAGGCATGGGCTTGTATAACCCCAGGCTGCAGTACAATCAAGGGGGAGGGGATGCCCACCGGCCTCTGATACAAGGCCTTTAACTTCGTGGTTTACACACACATGAATGTGAGCGTCAGTATAATTCTTGGACAGAACTGATGCCTCCAACCTCGGCCAGTGCATCTGTTCCCTGCATCCCAGTGGGATGGAAGAAAGAATGTAAATGGGAAGAGCCAAATCCATACACAACACGTAGAAACCAACTTAATGGAGACTCCCCACGGGGGCTGGATCTAGAAGGGAGGCTGTCCTCACCACGCAATTACTGCACAACCAGGGCTAATGGGGACCTCCATTTGAGAAAATCCAGGGACGGCAAGAAACAAAATTCTGCCCATCGAAGATGGACAACACAAATGGCTCTTTGTACAGTGAAATGGCCACCACCAGTATATGATTATTTTCTCCTATACCAAATTAAGTACTCAGTAAGTGCTTGAAAACAAACAAAAAAAACCTGATGGAACAAAAAATATGGATTATCTCTTAGCTGTAATTTAAGGAAGAAGGATCATTGTTGTATGCTAATGAGAGGTGATGGGTGAAGATGCCCATGTTTGGAAGCACTAAACTGCTTTACATTGAGGGGATCCAGAACGGAGCGGAGGAGGAAGCGGAGGGAGAGGAAGATTGAAAGGCTGGGACAGAAAAGGACTGAGTACAGAGACAATGAGAGAGAGTGTGAGAGACAGAGGTGGGCACAGAGACTCAGAGGCTTGTGGGTAAAGAGAGGGTTTGGGAAGAGAGAGTGAGGCTTTGGGAAGGAAATGCAAAGTGCTGTGCAAGGTGAACTCTGCAGTCTGCCCTATGAAACTGATGTATATGAAATTAATTTTCCATATGTTATTGGACTATGTGAAAAGGGCTGGACAGAGTTTCACCATATGTGAAGGGGATATTTGGAGTGGTCTGACTTTAAAGATAGTTTATATGGTGTATGCAAAACTCTCTTTGGGGGTCCTTGGAGGAACTTCAAACCACAGCCCTTGTGGCTGTAGACTGGGAGAGATGTACTAGACACATTAAAATGCCTAGAGCAGAAGAAACACACGGAGGCTTCCAACATGAGCCCTAATTCCAAAGTCACTGGGACAAATCACCCAGATTGCTCCCTTGATTTCTGATGGAATCACCTTCTATGCGAGCAGCTCCATGAGGCCGCTCCAGGGATGCGTGGATGGGAGTGTGAGAAATGCAGGAGGCTGGCTGGCCTTCCGTCAAGTTCACAGGGCTCCTAACACCTGGTGACCTGGGTTCTCTGGGAAATGAAGAGATGCACGGGGGCAAAAGCAGAGGCTGTGGGTGGTGACAGCCAATACCTGGGTCACAGATGAGTAACTTAAGGAATGATCAGGTCGTGGGGGCAGATGTATGTGCCAGGCAATGGGTAAAATCCCCACTTCTAATACTACTACTGCGGTCCCAGTAAAGTCACTTCACCTTGTCATGGCTATTAAAGGCAAGTTAGGGCTTTCTTTCAACAGACCCCTTTTGAGGCTCACTTACTAGCTGTTGACCTCGGACAGGCCACTGAGCAGCTGTAAGCTTTGGTTTCACTTTATAAAAACATGAGGGGGCTTCCCTGGTGGTGCAGTGGTTGAGAGTCCGCCTGCCGATGCAGGGGACACAGGTTCGTGCCCCGGTCCGGGAAGATCCCACACGCCGCGGTGCGGCTGGGCCCGTGAGCCATGGCCGCTGAGCCTGTGCGTCCGGAGCCTGTGCTCCGCAACGGGAGAGACCACAACAGTGAGAGGCCTGCGAACCGCCAAAAAAAAAAAAAAAAAAAAAAAAAAACATGAGGATAACATTAGCATCTGCCTCAAAGAATTATGGTGAGGAGGACAGGAGTTAACTTGCAGCCCACAATATGTTAATGATGATCATTATTATGATAAGGCCACTTGATAATCAACGTGTACAATGAGCACCTACTCGCTCTTGTAAGATGAAGTTCTCATGTTGGTTTCCAAGTCTCCTCTTCACCTCTTTCTTGTACCGTCCTTGTAGTCAGCACCAATTCATTCTCCTAAATGGTGGGGTAAGTAGATATTTTAAAATACTAACGTTTATTGGCTTTGCTTTTTAGTCCTCAGCGGTGTCACGGATGCATTTTCACACTAAAAATATAAATTTGTATATAGTGGGTATATACAACATTAGAGGATGATAATAGGCAGTATGGTGGTTTCTGTGTCAACAGTAAGTATGTCTCATTAGAAAATAATTAGGAGGAAGATGGCCTTAGTCCTAGGAACAGACTACCGTCTTCCCTGTGTGATCTGACGATATACAGGAAGCTGTGGACCCAGGCAATTGCTAGCAGAACCTTCAAAATGCTCCACCCCATAAAATGTCCTTTGGCAGTGACTGCCATTTAACAAACCCCACTGATGGGGGCTTCCCGGGTGGCGCAGTGGTTGAGAGTTCTCCTGCCGATGCAGGGGACACAGGTTCGTGCCCCGGTGCGGGAGGATCCCACATGCCGCGGAGCGGTTGGGCCCGTGAGCCATGGCCGCTGAGCCTGCGCGTCCGGAGCCTGTGCTCCGCAACGGGAGAGGCCACAGCAGTGAGAGGCCTGCGTACCGCAAAAAAAAAAAAAACAAACACAACACCTCCACATGCCTTCTTCTCCAGCTCTGGTTCTGTTCCCACCAGTAAACCCAGAACTGTCCTTTACAAATTAACTGTTGGCTGCCTCGGAAATGCCCCTCACCGCCACCTACCCCGCCCCCGCCTTCCCCATGGGTCTCCCATGCCCAAGCTCCCGGGGCTATCTCCATACAAGGGCCTCAGCACCTGGCCAAAACAGTGGGAGGGTGGAGGGCACAACCTCAGTGCTGGCCTCTCGGCATTTGCGGGTTTCAGCCAGACCCTGAGTGTTATTTTAGTGCAACTTCGGCGTTTAATTTGAGGATGTGTGTGGATCAGAAGGAGGAACCAAAACATTATTTTTTTTCCTCTCCGCCAAATGATCAAATTTGATGTTCTAAAAAACACACAGCCTGGTCCAGAGCTGTGTCCAATTGGGAAGTGCGACATGCCTGAAAATCCCTCCCCTACCAGGGACCATCCTTCCTTAACCACTGGCCACAGCACAGGCCTGTTTACTGTGGACAGCACCTGGGCAGTCTGTGGTTACCACCCGCCCAGGAGCCTGTGCCCTGAGGCTCTCCTTCCCTTCTTGAAAGTGCACGCTGCACCTTCGCTGGAAGAACGTTCTACAGGGTTGTTTAATTTCTTACAGCCTTGAAAGCGCCATAACCAGGAGCTGCTCAGCCATGGCTGAAGGGGAAATCACAACCTTCACAGCCCTGACCGAGAAGTTTAATCTGCCTCCAGGGAATTACAAGAAGCCCAAACTCCTCTACTGTAGCAACGGGGGCCACTTCCTGAGGATCCTTCCAGATGGCACAGTGGATGGGACAAGGGACAGGAGTGACCAGCACAGTAAGCACCCATCTCACCTTTCTGGTGCCTTCCTTAGTCAAGGACGGAAGAAGGGAGGATAGCTAAAGAAGGGCTGTACCCTCTTCCCCAAGGCTCTATTCAGGCATGACACCCTCAGAGGCAGGGGGAACAAGGTGTAAAGGGTCTACGTGTGGAAAAGGGGGAGTTGTGAAGGCTACAGCCTGCCTAAAGAGGTCCTATTTCAAGAGTTTAAGAGGACTCTCTGTTGACCTAACACAACTGCTGTGAGATCAGACTGGCTACCAATGTTCAGTTGTTCCAGATTTCTGTAACTAGCGAGAGGTCTGGTCCCCAGGGCCCTGCTCGCTCCATGACAGGAAGGGCCACAAGGGGCAGGGTTGGCAAACCGCCCCCCCCCCCCAAAGACATGGGCTCAATTTCAAGTTAACTGACTCTCCAGGTTATCTTCCTACTGGGCTTGATTTGTGAAATCCTAGTTCATAATCGTAGTCTTACACATCATAAGTTGTGCTTGCTCTCACATCTGCATATTGTGCAGATGTGTTTGGGGTAACCGGGAGGAGTGAAGTCATTCTCCAGACCTTATAGAAACCAAAGGGCAAGAGCGATTCCAGCCAAAGGCCGACTATCTCTTCCGGGCTTTCCTGCCAGCCCAGCTCCCAGATGGTGTTGATAAATGGAGGTATGACCTTGGAGAAAAGAATCTCCTCGACTATCTAAGAAACAAAATCTCTTCGTTGTGCTTTAGTACTTCCGGCGGTGGTGTGTATGTTTGATGTTAGGTGTCTGGGTCCTACTGTGATGTGCTCAGGGATTCCCTGAGCACCACCAAGGCTTTAGATGTTGGAGAGGAGCCAGAAGTCAGATCTGGTCCCTGATAGGAGGGTCTGTAGGGTCAGACGTGTCACGCACCAAGAGAAGGAATGTGTGGATGCAATCAGGAGACACAGAATAGCACGGGTGGAAATTAAGGTTGCTGCAGGATGGCTTTAAAATGAAATGCAGAACACTGGCTTTGATGTGATGGTTTCTATATCAGGTAGTCTTTCTTATTCACACGATATGCACCAAAGGTTGCAGGCACTAAGCACTAACGGTCACCCCAGTGGCGCTCACTCTCCATCCTCAGATGCACAGGTGGTGGGGACGGAAGCCAGCGCTTACCAAACCAGGCGGCACTGTCCTGTCCTTCCCGCCCACCAAGCAGACCCTTGAGATGAGAAGCAGGAAGACTGAGGTTGGGGCTGGACGCTGCAGGGTTAGAATTTTTTAGCTTGGTTTAGATGGCTTGTCTTCAGATGGGCCTGTTGAATGCCTTATACCCGATGCAAAACAGGTACCAGAGTGAAGCAAAAAAAAAGACTGCTGAGTAGGTCAAACATCTACAGAAGCAATGTTTACTGCAAATAAATGGACTCAGACTGCAGTCTGTTGTGTTGTGTCAGACAAGCTACACAATTCATGTGATCTGCCTCATACAACACAAAGGGAACAAGTTGTAATTTCTCAAAGGTTTTAAACGTTTCTAATAAGTCTTAGCTTTCCGAACCAACGGGAATGCTCTCTGGTCCTTAGAGTCCCAGGAGAAAAAACAACCTTGGTGATGTGTTCCACGGCGTTAAGCTGGCTCTTCTGGGAAACCTTAAATTCTGGGGTAACAAGAAGCTACAATTACAATTCCAAGTACTGGAATTTCTGTACAAATGGTAGATGACTTCACTGTTAACATTATAGACTGCACTCTGGGTACGGAACTTTGGGACAACTTCTGCATAGCGCTGCGAATTCAGCTGCCCGACCTCAGATGTCAGGAGCCCTGGAGGGCAGCATACGGTAGCGTAGGAGTGTGTGTGAGGAGGTGTGCACACAAGTGATGCTGGATTAATTACTTTCCAAGTGAACTTGGGCTAGTTACTTAACCATTTTGGCCTCACTTTTCTCACGTGTAAAATAAGAATGATATTACGTGCCTCACAGGCTCCTTGGGAGGGTTCCGTGAGATAACGCAGTGAAAGTTCTTGACACATTCCCCTGACGCAGAGCCACAACTCAGCACGTGTGGCTATTCTTGCCACCACTGTCACCACCACCAAGACTTCCATGTATTCAACGCGGCACACGGAGATACAGTACAACACTTGGGGACCTTGCCTAGTCCCTTCTCTTCAATAACACTGCCCTCCAGGAAGGCCAAGGGTCTATATTCAGGTTTTGATTCAAGGCCTCTCTGGCAACATTCAGAGTCGTTGCGTTGGCCTATTTACTTAGTGTAGAACTAAGAACAAGGGACAAGGAGGGCAGAAGTCAAAGTCGGGTGAGTGAGCAGAAATACATCCCCGTACCTGTCAGTGCCAGGAGAGCTGGATCATCCACATGGCCCCTGCAGAGTCAGGGGCCCTAGATTTAGAGACAGAAACCTTGAGTTCATATTCCTATGCTTCCACTTTCTAACTGAAGCAGCACTAGGCAATTACCATTCTCTCCATTTTGCATAAAGTGCTGCCAAAGCAGCTTCCCATCCCCCAGCCCCAAGACCCTTCCAATCGTTCTCTCTTGTCTAGCAATGTAAAAGTCTCCAGGGTTCCCAGCTATCTCATCTTGGGGGAAAATACTGAGGCTCAGTTTCCTCACCTGTGCAACGGGAAGAGCAGCACTGCCTTGTGTACCTGACAAAGCTGAAAACTCTTATGTGAGATCCTGCAGCCAAGAGGACTCCCTTCCTACCAGGGATGCGCCCTGTAAATGGGGTTCTGTTGCCCTCTTCTGCCCAGTGACGGTACTGCCACAAGCCTTCTGAATTTCAAGTTTCTTCAGAAACAGAATCAACCTGGGCAGGCATGGAGTGGATGATCCCTGAGTGGTTGGCACAGCCTGGCGATGGAATGGTTTCTATTCTTTGATCATTAGTTTGAGCATGACTGGAGGCCATGGTGACAAGTAGAGAGCTGCACTCTAAGACTTCCTTCAGGAAGAATATTTCTAAAAGCCAATCAAATATTTACGGAAATCTACATAAATCATGCAAGGTAGAACTGCACTCCTTCCAGCTCTACAAGGCAAAAACACAAAAAAACAAAAAACCTACGTTCACAGGTCTTCCTTTTTTTAAATTTTTTTTAACATCTTTATTGGTGTATAACTGCTTTACAATGGTGTGTTAGCTTCTGCTTTATAACAAAGTGAATCAGCTATACATATACATACATCCCCATATCTCCTCCCTCTTGCGTCTCCCTCCCACCCTGCCTATCCCACCCCTCCAGGCGGTCACAAAGCACCGAGCTGATCTCCCTGTGCCATGCGGCTGCTCCCCACTAGCTATCTATTTTACATTTGGTAGTGTATGTATGTCCATGCCACTCTCTCACTTTGTCCCAGCTTCCCCCTCCCCGTGTCCTCAAGCCCATTCTCTATGTCTGCATCTTTATTCCTGTCCTGCCCCTAGGTTCTTCAGAACCTTTTTTTTTTTTAGATTCCATATATATGTGTTAGCATACAGTATTTGTTTTTCTCTTCCTGACTTACTTCACTCTGTATGACAGACTCTAGGTCCATTCACCTCACTACAAATAACTCAGTTTCATTTCTTTTTAGGGCTGAGTAATATTCCATTGTATATATGTGCCACATCTTTATCCATTCATCTGTCGATGGACACTTAGGTTGCTTCCATGTCCTGGTTATTGTAAATAGTGCTGCAATGAACATTGTGGTACATGACTCTTTTTGAACTATGGTTTTCTCAGGGTATATGCCCAGTAGTGGGATTGCTGGGTCGTATGGTAGTTCTATTTTTAGTTTTTTAAGGAACCTCCATACTGTTCTCCATAGTGGCTGTATCAATTTACATTCCCACCAACAGTGCAAGAGGGTTCCCTTTTCTCCACACCCTCTCCAGCATTTATTGTTTGTAGATTTTTTGATGATGGCCATTCTGACCGGTGTGAGGTGATACCTCATTGTAGTTTTGATTTGCATTTCTTTAATGATTAGTGATGTTGAGCGTCCTTTCATATGTTTGTTGGCAATCTGTATATCTTCTTTGGAGAAATGTCTATTTAGGTCTTCTGCCCATTTTTGGATTGGGTTGTTTGTTTTTTTGATATTGAGCTGCATGAGCTGCTTGTATATTTTGGAGATTAATCCTTTGTCAGTTGCTTCATTTGCAAATATTTTTTCCCATTCTGAGGGTTGTCTTTTTCATCTTGCTTATGGTTTCCTTTGCTGTGCAAAAGCTTTTAAGTTTCATTATGTCCCATTTATTTATTTTTGTTATTTCCATTTCTCTAGCAGGCGGGTCAAAAAGGATCTTGCTGTGATTTATGTCATAGAGTGTTCTGCCTATGTTTTCCTCTAAGAGTTTGATAGTGTCTGGCCTTACATTTAGGTCTTTAATCCATTTTGAGTTTATTTTTGTGTATGGTGTTAGGGAGTACTCTAATTTCCTTCTTTTACATGTAGCTGTCCAGTTTTCCCAGTACCACTTACTGAAGAGGCTGTCTTTTCTCCATTTGTATACTTTTGCCTTCTTTATCAAAGATAAGGTGACCATATGTGCATGGGTTTATATCTGGGCTTTCTATCTTGTTCCATTGATCTATATTTCTGTTTTTGTGCCAGTACCATACTGTCTTGATTACTGTAGCTTTGTAGTATAGTCTGAAGTCCAGGAGCCTGACTCCTTCAGCTCCGTTTTTCTTTCCCAAGATTGCTTTGGCTATTCGGGATCTTTTGTTATTCCATACAAATTGTGCAGTTTTTTGTTTTAGTTCTGTGAAAAATGCCACTGGTAGTTTGATAGGGAATGCAGTGAATCTGTGGATTGCTTTGGCTAGTATAGTCATTTTCACAATGTTGATTCTTCCAATTCAAGAACATGGTATATCTCTCCATCTGTCTGTATCATCTTTAATTTCTTTCATCAGTGTCTTATAGTTTTCTGCATACAGGTCTTTGGTCTCCTTACGTAGGTCTATTCCTAGGTATTTTACTCTTTTTGTTGCAAGGGTAAATGGGAGTGTTTCCTTAATTTCTCTTTCAGACTTTTCATCATTAGCGTATAGGAATGCCAGAGATTTCTGTGCATTAATCTTGTATCCTGCTACTTTACCAAATTCATTGATTAGCTCTAGTAGTTTTCTGGTGGCATCTTTAGGATTCTCTATGTATAGTATCATGTCACCTGCAAACAGTGACAGTTTTACTTTTTTTTTTTTTTCTTTTGGCTACCTTGGGTCTTCATTGCTGCCTGTGGGCTTTCTCTAGTTGCAGCAAGCAGGGGCTACTCTTCATTGCAGTGCACAGGCTTCTCATTGTGGTGGCTTCTGTTGTTGTGAAGCATGGGCTCTAGGTGCTTAGGCTTCAGTAGTTGTGGCACACGGGATCTAGAGTGCAGGCTCAGTAGCTGTGGTACACGGGTTTAGTTGCTCCATGGCATGTGGGATCTTCCCTGACCAGGGATTGAACCCGTGTCCCCCGCATTGACAGGCGGATTCTTAACCACTGCACCACCAGGGGAAGTCCCAGTTTTACTTCTTCTTTTACGAGTCTGAGGTCTTCTGCCAGCGTTCAGTAGGTGTTCTGTAGGAGTTGTTCCACATGTAGTTGTATTTTTGATGTATTTGTGGGGAGGAAGGTGATCTCCACATCTTACTCCTCCATCATCTTGAAGGTCCTACCCACAGCCTTTCTTTGTCCCCAGCCAGCTGATCTGCCCTGGGCAAGATAGGGAAGTTTTCAAAAATGTGTCCTCTTCCTACCTCCAAGAGAATCAGTTTCCTAGAACCTAACACAAGGCCTTGCTTGGAGTGGTATAAACTACGATGGATGCCTATGTATGGGCTGCTGTAATGTAGACCTGAGTCCAAGGTCTCCACTGGTGGGAATTTCTGGCCTGCAGAGAAGATGTTTTTGGTTCATCCCTTTACGATGGCTCAAATCACTGCTGTAGGAAATTAGCAATGCAGACTGTGGACGTTTGTTACTTCGCCATACGAGGAAGGCCAGGCAGGATGACAGAGGAGAGCTGCAGACTGCGAGAAGGGGCATGGGGGGCAGGGTGTGAGAAGCTTCATGCTGACTCCTAGGGCTCGACTTGGGGAGGCTAGTAAATGGTCGTGTCACCAGGAGAGGGAGGCTCCTGGAGGAGGAACAGGGGCAGGGAAAGAGGACCTGCTCCATCTCAGACACAGGGCGTTTGAGGAGCGCCTCGTGGACCAGGCAGCCCTCCTTGGGGTTATCACTTCACATTTACTTGTGCGATTATTTAATGGTTCTCTCCCTCGCTGGGCTCCCTGAGGACGGGGACTTTGTCTCTTACAGCTCAACACTGCAATTTGTGTGTCTAGCACATTGCCTGGCAGCTGGGATCATGCTCAAGAAATATTAACTTGATGAGTTAATGAATTGTGTTGGTGGCAGGTAAATTCAAATTCAACAATATATTCCATAAATATCTATCTAGCACCTGATATATGCCAAGCACTTCACTAGACTCTTTCATTTCCTCTTAGCCACGATCCTGTGAGGTTATTAATTATCATTCAAAACTAACTGCCCCGTGAACTAACCCTGTGAACACAGGGCCTGGCACCAGCCAGCAACTGGGAAACCTGGCACCGACCCACAGCTGCATCTTCCAGGACCCTCTCCATAGCCCACTACCACCCCCGACACCAACAGCACAGCCGTGCATCCCGCACACTGATCAAATAAACCTGCTGAATTCACAGAGTCCACCATGTAGGTCAGGTGGGTGTAGGTGCAGGGCCCATCACTGCTGTTTACTGGTTTCCTGTCACCTTGGGGAAGCTACTTTTCCTCCACGTGCCTCAGTTTCCTCATTCTAAAAACAAGGATGGCAACAGTACCCACCCTCATAGAAAAGTAGCAATTCTAACTGTGGTAGTTTGTGAAAGTGTTTAACACCCTGCCAGGCCCATGATAAGCGCTCGGAACACGGTATTTATCATCATCCTCCTCCTCCTGAAGCTTGCTCGGCCTTCCTTACCCAA
The DNA here is from genome assembly GCF_011762595.2 of Tursiops truncatus. NCBI lineage: Eukaryota > Metazoa > Chordata > Mammalia > Artiodactyla > Delphinidae > Tursiops > Tursiops truncatus. The sequence goes on along the minus strand of NC_047036.1, from coordinate 118,766,202 downwards.
CCATATGATCTTGGGAGTCTGTTGAGATAAGCCAGATGCTACATCAGCTCCCTCCATCTCAGCGTCTCCGAGACTGTCCAGGCTTGGAGCTCTGAAGGCCTGGCATGCAGGTACCTCATGCCCAGGCGCCAGCCCCACAAGCCCTGCCCTGACCTCTCCCCCCGGCAAGCTGTCTTGGGCAAAGCAAGGAGGAGCTCCATGCCTGATTCTGCTCTTCCTGCTAGAGTTTCCTCTCTGCCTAAGGGGGCCGTGACTTATTCCTGGACAGGATTCATCACTGGAACAGCAACTGAAGGATAGGAAAATGCTCACGAGCATCCCAAACCTGCAGCCCCTCCTGCGGCACGCACCCCCTTGCCTCGCCAGGCACGTAGGAGGTTGCACGGAGAGCGGGATTACCGGCACCACTCACCACACAAATGGAAATGTTCCTGAGCAAAGTGTGTGCCAATCAAATATTTATAAATCAAACCACATCCTAAAGGCAGTAGAGGAGTTCACTGGTCCCAAGAACCCTGCTCTGCAGCCCTTTAGAAAGGGCAGGCTCCTTCCCTGCCGTGAATCCCTCCTGCCCCTAGTTCTGGGGGCAGTCCGGACTCCGGTTCTGCTACCACTCGGCACCTAATGGTGAAGGCACTGTGTTCCCCATAAGCCTGGGCCAAAAGTGAAAACAGCTTTTCAGAGGACCATGGTGGGCAGAGCCGGGCCAGGCTGTCAGGCATCAGAAAGAGGGGCTAGTGTCCAGGCAGGGAGGCACGCTCTCCCCAGCGGGATGCCATGCCGAAGGCCTCCCTCCCTCTCCTCCCCACCGCTCCCTTATCTGCTTATACAGAAGGGGTTTTTCCAGATAAACTTTTTTTTAACTATCACACAGTCCATGGACTATATCAAAATTTCCCAGGCACCTTTTTCAGATCCTAAAGGGGAAGCAGACACCTTCACACATTCTAAGAAAAGTTTTTTTCGTGTGTGTGTGTGTGTGTGTGTGTGTGTGCGTGTGTGTGTGCGCGCGCGCGCCTATTCTAAACCACTGGAACTTTTTTCTTCCACAAACTCCATTTTATTTCTTCTCCGTCTTTCTCTAATGTTTTACGGCGCCCGGCTTGTGGCTACATTTTAATTATAAATGCCACTGACATAAAACAACCTCACGGAGTTCTGAATGAGGGTGACCTCATGTTGGGTAAACACGGCAAAGGACGGGAAGTCTCCAACCCAGAATAAACCAGGCACGTAATCTCTCTTGGCCTCTGTCTGGAGAGCAGAGGTGGAACGCAGGCCTCTTTTAAAGGCCACGGAGGAACGTGCTGCAGACGTTCATCCTGCTGAATGCACCGGCTGTAATCTTATCTTTAAAAATTCCTAGGGCAGGACAGGAAGATACTAGGATGGTGCCCAAGGCTCATGTCTCTTGCCACTGGCAGGCTCCTAACTCCTGTTCTTTCTTTCTATCCTTGGAAAGTAAGCGATCATGTGTCTTACTGTGAATCAACTACTATTGATAGCTAATGGAAGGGTCTGAGGAGCAGAAGAGAAAGCCGGAGATACCGGCTTATATTTCCTCAGGAAAAAAAGGAAGAACACCTAGTCGGGGACCAGCATATCCACTCAAAGCCCTGGATTCCTCCTTACGTAGGTTCCCCTAAGTAAAGACGCATGAAGGCATCCAAAGGATGAGGGTCCAAAGGATGAAGCAGGAGCAGGGTCTGCAAAGGCGATTTGGTACATTTCAGTTATTTGACATTTACTTTTGCTACATCAGCTATTTCCAAACCAGCACACCCTAATGCATGCCTAGAAAAGGAGCAGGATTGCATTCCACTGGGGACACTATGGTTACGAATCCACCAGGCAAACGCCTCCAGCCTTCCTGCAGTGCTTTATAAATTTGAATTTCTCTAAGAAACTTGTATCTATCACTAGAGTACCTTTATAAAAACTGCTTTCCGGGCTTCCCTGGTGGCGCAGTGGTTGAGAGTCCGCCTGCCGATGCAGGGGACGCGGGTTCGTGCCCCGGTCCGGGAAGATCCCACGTGCTGCGGAGCGGCTGGGCCCGTGAGCCACGGCCGCTGAACCTGCGCGTCCGGAGCCTGTGCTCCACAACGGGAGAGGCCACAACGGTGAGTGGCCCGTGTACCGGGGGAAAAAAAAAAAAAAAAAAAAACTGCTTTCCATTTCTTCTGCTAAGTCAAAAGTCGCTGTCCGCATTTCAGAACTAGGGAACACTGAGTTCCCATAGAGCTAAATGATTTGTCTCGTTTTTCAAAAAGTACTCGCTCCTTCATCCTTGGGATGCTACAGAGCCACTGACCTTCCCGCTCATAGAGAGTAAGTCCTAAATTCCCCGTATGGGAGGGAAGAGATGCTCCCGCTCTGTGCGCTGGGTGCTAACCTGGTGGAAGGTGCTGGAAGAAGAAAATGAACAGAGCAGGTGTGGCTTTAGTGGCCCTTCACCAGCTTTCCTGGTTCCCTGTCTGCCCTTAAGAAGACGCACCTTTTGCAGATACCTATGTTCAGGTCTACATGGTACCTGAGGTCAAGCCTGCACTGGGTCATAGAGCACCGCAGGGGTCAGCAGCAGCAAGAAACTGAGTGTCTGCCCACCAACCAAGAACCAGGCTTTACACATCAACTACCCACCCCCCACCCCCCAAAAGTACGAAAACATCAGTAGCCCCATCACCCAAAGTGAACCACTGTTGTCACCTGGCTGTTCTTACCTCAGAACTGTGTCTTCAAAGAAATGAAGAGTTAGGATGAAGGGAAAGTTGCTTCCACTCCCCTCCCCAGCCTCAACCCTTCTCATCCTCCCCAGAGCAGCCACTGCTATGCATTTGGTCTGAATTGAGCGCACATTTTTATCTTTTACTCCCTATCTATTAATGAGCTATGCGCATTGTTTTATGTTTTTTACAAAAATTTCATCAAGGATTTACCATAAATAGTCTTTTGCAATTTGCTTTCTTTCACTGCACATTATTTTCTGCTTTTCTTTGAAAGGGAAAACAATTAGAGAGAGAGAGAAAAAAGAGAGTTTTTGTTGTAGTTGCACTTTTGTTTGCTTTTAGCTCAAAAACAAGTGGGGTGTTTGCTACGGTGCTGCTTGATCACTCTGGGTCGTCTGTACCCCTAACTGGGTGTCAGCCCCTGAAGGCAGGGACCTTGCCAGCACTGAGCACAGCGCCCAGCACACGATGACCGGTGCATGAAAACGTGGTGACTGGGTGGCTCTCCCTGAGCCCCCTGCTTGCTCCAGGAGGGAGGAGCTGCTGCTTCCACCCAGGCTGTTGGCCAGGCCCTCCCTCTCTTTCTGAGCCCCCCTCTCTCACTCGCTCTCCTTCCCACCCCCAAGCAGCAGCCGCAGGAGGATGTAGGTTTGGAAAACTGGAATGAAGTCACACTAGGGAGTTGGACACCTAGTCAGTTACACGAGCAACGCGCTGGGTGTTACTCCTTCCTGCCAGCTCTGCTTGCAGAAGGATATATGCTTAAGAAACTCAGCCAGAAAGAAATCCAGTGAAAATGAGCTATGAAACTTGGACATCCTGGAGAAATAATATTTACAGAGGAAACTCTTGAGACGAACTCTCAACAGTACCACAGCCCTGGTGTTGGGGCTCAGGGCCGAGGACTGAGTCCTGTGCCAGGCAGCTCTGCTTCATGTTTACCTCCATGGGGCGTTTACACAGCCAAGACGGGACTCCTCAGACAGCAAAGTCAACCCTACTTAGCCCCACAGAGAGACAAACGGGCACTATTTAAGGCATAGGACAGAAATGGACTAGAGAATGAAAAGCTTTAAAAAAACCTCTTCCTTGGTGATAATGATGTGTCAGTGTAGGTTCATCAGTTATAACAACTGTATCACTCTGGTGGGGGATGATGATAATGCCGGGGAGAAGGCATATGGTAAATTTCTACACCTGCCCCTTATTTTTGCTGTGAACCCAAAACTGCTCTACAAAATGACGTCCGTTTAAGAAGATTTTCCTGGATTACCCAAAAGGACTTGCCCTTTAGGACTCTTGTTGCACCTATAATGCGTCTGACTAAATACCTACTTATATGGATGGTAGGTGGAAAAAAAGTCCCAGGCAACTAACATCACTCAATCCTACGGCTATGACATGGGATCCTGGATGGTCATCTGCCATCTGGTACACGTCTGACCTTGAAGACAAGGGGGACCAAGGAGGGAAGTGAATATGGCTTGATTTGGACCAATCTCCCTGATAACTGGAGCTCAAGGTATTGTACGAAAGACAGGAAAAAGTAGGATACCTGAAATAGGTGAGCCTGGGTTCTGGTCATGGTTGTGCCCCTGATTATAAGTATAATGTTTGGTAAAACATGCGCTTACCAAACTTCAGTTTCCTTACCTGTGGGACAGAGCCAGTGCCACCTTCCTCCAGGGATGCTGTGAAGAGTGATGAGGGCACCTAAACACAGTAAAAATGGCAGTCATCGTACTGGACACTTCCAGGCATCAGATCATTAAACCCCACAATTCCGTGAAGCAGATACTATCATTATAGATAAGGAGATAGAGGTAAATACCATGCCAAATCATCACACAGCTAGTACACAGCCAAGCCGAAATCTGAATTCATGCAGTTTGCTTCTGGAGTCCAAACTCTTTTGTTTCCTCTTTATATCAAGATAGAAACCAGCATGATGCCTGGCACATGGTAGGTAATCAGAAAATGATTATTCCCTTCCTTTGGTCTCTCTTAAAGATACAGGATTATGATGGGAAATTGACACAAAGTACATTTGAAAGTTCTCTGAAAACCGTGAAGTCCAATGAAAATACAGAGCATTAAAAAAAAATGTATTGAGATAAATTCACATACCTTACAATTCACCCATTTAAAGTATGCAATTCAGTGGTTTTTTTACATTCAGAGATTTGTGCAACCACCTCTATAATCAACTTTCATCACCCCAGAAAGAAACCCTATACCTCTTAACCCAAAAAGAAACCCTATACCTCTTAACCACAGTTTCCCCTTCTCTCTCCAAGCCCTTCCTCAGCCCCTGGCTACCACTAACCTACTTCCTGTCTCTATGGGTTTGCCTACGCTGGACATTTCTTTTAAATGGAATCATACAATATGTGGTCCTTTGTGAGTGGCTTCTTCACTTAGCATGTTTTCAAGGTTCAGCCATGTTGCAGCATGCATCCGTACTTTGTTCCTTTTTACGGCCAAATAATACTCTATTGTATACAGCATTGTTATTAAATGTATTTACATGATTCCCAGACTGTTAGAGCTGAAAAAACTCTAGAGACTGAATCCAAACCACTCCCATTTTACTAACAAGGAGACTGTAGCCTGAAGGTTAAACAGCCTAGCCAAGGTCACCCTGCTGGTCAGTGGCAGAGCCCAGCCTTGACCCTTACAAACTCTCAACTTGGCCCCATCCTACTTCACTCCACAAAGCGTTATTGGAAACACAATTCAAAACGTGCAGCCTACTGATGATGGGCCAACAGAATCATCTCTGCAACGATCAGCCTAACATCATTCATTCAGCAAATGCATACTGTCTGTACCCGGAGCACAGGGCACTATGGGAGGCACTGGAGACTGAAGGAGGAACAGGATAGCTAAGATTCCTGCCCTTTCTCCCAAGTGTGCAGTCCCCTGGGGAGGTAGAAATTAATGAGTAAAGCCCTAAACGATAAAAATAAGTGCACACTGTACAAAATGCCATGAAGGAAACAAACAGGGACCGAGAAAGACAATGATGCAGGGACTAGGGTGGCAGGGGTCCTGGCTGAAAGGACTTGCTGTGCAGAGTGTGGAGGGGCACTTGGGTGGGGAAGGCCTCTCTGAGGAGGGAGTTTTAGGCTGAGGCCGGAAGGAAAAGACCATCTTTGTGAATATTAGGGGAGAGGAGATACCAGACAGAGGGCAGAGCGTGTGCCAAGAGCCTTAGGCAGGAGGGAGCTCGGGGTGAGGCAATGACTCAGGGAGCAAGTGGTGTGACCCGAGGCTGGAGAGGGGAGGCCTCTGGTCTGCGCTCTCATGCCTACCTCTCAGAGCTAAGCGGAGTTAGGAAGACTGGTGGGAAAGGAGATCGTGGCTTCCGCTTTCCTTCCTGTGAATTAAATAAACGCCACTTGCCAGAGGAGGCCCTGAGTTTCTGTGGCTAAGACTTCCAAGGACAAGAGAACTGCATCTTCAATAAGGGTGATGTAACTATGTATCACCCTTAGGATGAATCATAAGATAAGGAAAAAAGAGGGAAATGAGAAAATACAGACATATTAATAAGGAAGTGGTGAAATGATTACGGTACAGCCACATAATGGAACACAATTCAACTGGCAAAAAGAAGGTAACTACTGAAGTGGAAAGATTTCCAGTCAGTTGTTAAGCGAAAAACACAAGGTGTAGAACTGTATGGTATTTCACCATTTGCTAGGAGAAAAAAAAAAAAAAAAAGGCAGGAGGGATAACATCTCTCTAGAAGGATATATTCCAAATATGTCTCAGGGGGCTTCCCTGGTGGCGCAGTGGTTGAGAGTCTGCCTGCCGATGCAGGGGACACGGGTTCGTGCCCCGGTCCGGGAAGATCCCACATGCCGCGGAGCGGCTGGGCCCGTGAGCCATGGCCGCTGAGCCTGCGCATCCGGAGCCTGTGCTCCGCAACGGGAGAGGCCACAACAGTGAGAGGCCCGCGTACCGCAAAAAAAAAAAAAAAAAAAAAAAAAGTCTCAGAGGAGTTTACTTGTTTGTCTCTGTCTCCCCAGGAGAACGTGCCCCAGAGGAAGGGCAAGGATCCTGCCTGTCCTGTAGCCCCATCAGTTGGGAGTGGGAGGCTGGAAGGACTGAGAGAAGACATTCACCATCTCCTCTTCTATGTTTCCAAGTCTGAAACATGGGAATATATTTCTAAGAAATTAAGTGAAAACAAGGGGTCTAGAGGTGCCAACCGAAACCCTGTATTCCTTCTAGCACCCCTTGCGCCTCAAACTTTGACAAAGTCAACCCTTAGAGGGGTCAGCTGACTCCAAGAGAACTACTGGGTGCTCACTGGTCCCCCGTCTAGATTTCACTCCTTATCATAACAATGGCTATGACCAAAGAAATTTTCCAGAAGAATCCAGAATTCATTTCAATTCCCAAATGGGAACCATCAAATCACCTCTCTCCAGAGTCACTCCAGGGAGGATGAACAAATGAATAATTATCAAGTGGGACTCCAGTGAGGTATCCAGCAGTGAGCAAGGCACCATGGGAGTATCAGTCAGTATAAATGGAAAGAAGGCAACTCAGGGTATCTCAGTCCTCGCCCTCAACTTCAATGTCTCTCAACCTCGGCACTATTGACATTTTGAGCTGAATAATTCCTTGATGAGAAGGGCTTGCCTGGGCGCTGTAGGATATTTATTTAGCACCATCCCTGGCTTCTACTCACTAGATGCCAGTAGCACCATCCCACCCCAGCTGGGAAAACCAAAAATGTCTCCAGACATGGCTAACTGTCCCCTCTAGAACAAAATCATCCCCAGGTAAAAAGCACCATTCCCATCCCAGGTGGCTGCTTCATTCTCCCTTTCAAATGCCAGGGTTTCCCCTCTGCCTGTATCCCAGTGGGGTTGCCACAGAGGTTGGGGGTTGACTGAACTTCATTGTGGGTGAGTTACCTGAGTTTCTTATGTGCCAAGCAATCTAACTTCCTGGGAACCTCTTCTATCTGGGAAAATAACACTATCAGATTTTGAAAAATAACAATCTGTCCACGAGAAGCTCCCACACCAGGAAGGCCCGGGCCATAAAAAGGCACCCCTGCCAAAGCAGGTTGATAACTGAAACTGAACACCCTCAGGCTGGCCGGTTGCCGACTCTATGATCCCCCCAAGATCACTGGGATGATGGAGCCAGGGAAGTGAATGCTGTTTCCTCCTGTGACAGTGCCCGTAAAGTGCACGTGGGGTCACGTTGTAACGAACAAGGCAGATGGGTGGGCGAGCCCGCCATCCTCTCTCCTTCCCTCGAGAACATGATTCCCAATGGACAGCTTTCTTTGGAGGGCAAAGAAAAAGGAACTGTATTTCTATGTTTTGATTAATTTGAGGCTCATCCTTGAGGGCTCTGTGAGATGAATGAGCAGAATTTTCCGTGGCTAACTGTCTTGGCCGCCAGGCCCTATCGGCAAAAGCTTAGTGTTTATTTACTTTTGCTCGTGTTATTTTTATTTCAGTTCAGCTGCAGCTCAGTGCGGAAAGCGTGGGGGAGGTGTATATAAAGAGTACGGAGACTGGCCAGTACTTGGCCATGGACACCGACGGGCTTTTGTACGGCTCAGTAAGTATGAGGCTGACATGCTTCCAGACTCGGCCAAGGTTTGAGGTTTCCAGAAATCTTGTTACATGGAGTGATGCAAACTATAAAGCGTCAATTAGTCTCTGTTTGTTATTTTTTCCAGCAGGATTCCCACCCTCCACCCTGCCTTATTTTAGGCACAAACATAAAAGAGTTTCTTGCGGGATTCTCTCAAAATACTCCAACGTATTATCACATAGACAAAGAGAAAAAACATTGATTGAAATTTTAGTAACTCATCCAGTCACTCGCTCCAGAATACCCAATCCCACTTCATTATTTCATTCCAAAAATGTTTCTTGAGCATCTACTATGGGCTATGTAGGTGTGTCTCTTAAGGCTTTTTACAAAAATTGCAGAGCCCAGACTCTAGCAGTTGATATTTCATGCATAAAACTTTGAAAATAGCCCTTTTATTCTGGAAGCGTCACCTAAAAGGATAAAAAGTTTAATAACTTGGGCTTCCCTGGTGGCGCAGTGGTTGGGAGTCCGCCTGCCGACGCAGGGGACACGGGTTCGTGCCCCGGTCCGGGAGGATCCCACATGCCGCGGAGCGACTGGACCCGTGAGCCATGGCCGCTGGGCCTGCGCATCCGGAGCCTGTGCTCCGCAACGGGAGAGGCCACAACAGTGAGAGGCCCGCGTACCGCAAAAAAAAAAAAAGAAAACAAAAGTTTAATAACTTAATTCAACAAACATTGAGCAAACGCCTCCTGTTGTCCAAGTACAGTTGGGTACTGAGAGGGTGCAAAGGTGAATAAGCCACATCCTTGCCCTGGAGAAGCAAAGTCCAAGAGTCTATTCAGTAGCTAAAATCCTGCTGCATCTCCTGCTCCATCTCTCTCCTAGTTAATGCTTTATATATGTTTGACTCGGTACATATTGATCTTTGTGAGAAAAGAAGAGAATAGGGTCAATCTGATTTTGTCCCCATTGGTATCTCTGGTAAACGATTTGAACGGAAAGAGAGCTGAAGCCAATGGCTGCAGGTTTTGAAAATATTTCTGGAGTTCAATGATCCTTTCTCTGTAGCCTAACAACTGAACATTAAGGCTTCACCAAACCCCCTTCTTCCCTTTTATGAAAGATGTCTACCAAAAGGCACCCAGTAGGTGGGATTTTAGTTTGGGGCTCCCTTTAACTTACATCAAATCGCCAAGTAGCAATGGGCAAAGGAAACTCCCTCTTGAAGCTGTAATCTCAGCCAGAGTTTGGGATGTGAACACAAGTTCATTTTTTTTCATGCTGCCCACTAGGGCTCAGGAGATGAGACCATCAGAGGAACAGGTAGTTCCTGCAGGCTGTTTGCTGAAATATGGATTGATTTGGACAACTTGAAAGGGTTTGGAGCTAGGCAGTGACTGGTACATAGGGAGTAGACTTTTTTTTTCAGGCAGGCCTTCCAATCAGCAATAAAATCAACAGGCCAATCAATCATTCAATCTCAGACTCATAAATGAATCCCATGCCTCTGCCACTTTGGCAAGTTACTCACCTACTCTGAACCTTGTGTGAAACGAGGACAGTAATGGATAATTACCGCATACTTACATACTTAAGAAGAGTCAGAGAGACAACGCACAGAACCCGCCCACTGGTGTAGCAATGGCAGCTATAAGGCAGTCGGTTTACAAATCCCTTACCCTCATTATTTCTTGCATTATGTGTTACAATTTTATGGCTTTTCCTCCTTTAAATCAATTCTGATGTTTATTATAACCTTCTCTTACTTGTATAAAAATTTGATAAAGACTCCCCTAAATCCAGATACGTCTAGGCTCCAGACACCCCCTTCTCCCACCATAGTCCTGGACATCACTGATTCACCTGACATGTTCATAGGGTGATATTAATACATTATGCCTAAGAATTTTTATATTCCCCCATTGATAAAGATAAGTTCTAAAATATCTCAGGGCTCTGCCTCATGCTCTTAACCCATTTTAGGTATTCATCCATCCTGATACAAATTCACGTGTGTGGAAAGGACATATTTATTTAAAAAAAATAAGTCTGAAAGGCTCTAAAACATTAATATATTTATCTTTGGGAGTGCTACACGGCTGATTTTATAATATATGAATGCCTTTCTGAATTTTCCAAATTTTTTACAGTTGGTATCTGTCACCTATGTAATTGGGAAAAAGCATGCTAAATATAAAAAAGAAGTTAATTAAAACAATAGGCATGAATCAACTCTTCATCCCCGGGCCCGTGGCACTGCACGAAGTGCACAGTAAGCACTGACAAATCCTGGTTGAGGCACAGGTAGAGCATCTCCAATTTGGCCTGCTGACTCAGCCTGGGACTCAGCCATTCTGTGTGTCAACCGCTCTAGTGTAACAGACACATCAGGTGGGGGACGTGGCCGCCCCGAGCTTCGTCACAGAACACAGGCCTGACGCCCACTGAGCGGTGTCATGGGGTGACTCCTCCCTTGCAGGAGAGTGGGCAACCCACCCAGGTCCAAAACTGCCTACCTCCTCCCACCCTTGACAACGTGCATCGAACCATAATGTCTGGATGAGTTCCTCTAGAGGCAACAGAGTCACCTAATTAAATATTACATCTATGTCCCATCTTGTTCCAAAATGATCTGAAGTGTCTCACCCAGTTGTCACTGCACTAGACTACAGATGAAAAAGGGGCAGAACACTTCCTGTTATGTAGTTCCTTACTAAACAAAGGTAACTTTTCTGAATACTTTAATGAACTCAAGAATCAGATTACATTCATCACCTAGCTGATGTGCACCTATTATCTGCAAAATTCTTTGTCTTGGGGGAGACACAAGGCTGACAAGATTCCATCTCTTCCCTCAGTAGGACTGACAGTCTAACAGACAAACATGCCACAAATAGAGAATAAACAATAGGACTGGAAACCACCAGAAAGGGACTCACCAACCACTATATGGGTGAAGAGGTAATATAGAGATCACATGACTTGGAATTGGAGCAAAGTCCATACACAGCATATGTATGTTAATACTCCTGTTTATATCCAAATATAATAAATGTATTCTAAAATCTTGACAAACAGAAAGGGCAAAGAACTGGGATTCCTCCCACTCTAACAGATGAATTTTAGTAAAGCAGTAACTGTTGGTAGATATTTTCAATGTAATTGCACTATTTAATATGTATTAACTATCTCTCCAACTTAATAAATTTACATTTGCATTGGATCCCACTGTGTGGATGTACCGCTATCCACTTAACCAATCACCTTTCCATGGGTATTTACGTTGTTTCCAATATGTCACCATTATAGCCAATACTTCAAAGAACATCCTTGAAAATACCACTATCTCATAAGCGTCAGTTCCTAGAAGTGAAATCCCGGATTCAAGGGTAATGCATATTTTAAATTTTGATACTTATTGCCAAAGTCCCCTCACAAAGTTTCCATCAACTTATCTCACCAACAGTGTCTGACAGTGACTATTTCCCACTCTCCCCCATACTAAGACTTGTAAATCTTTTTGCTCTTTGCAGATGTTATAGCCAACATATTAAATCATTTTTGAATTTGCATCTTCTTGCTAGTGAGATTAAATATGTTTTCATAGGTTTATCACCGATTTTTTTTTTTTTTTTTTTTTTGGGGTACGCGGGCCTCTCACTGTTGTGGCCTCCCCCGCCGCGGAGCACAGGCTCCGGATGCGCAGGCCCAGCGGCCATGGCTCACGGGCCCAGCCGCTCCACGGCATGTGGGATCTTCCCGGACCGGGGCACGAACCCGTGGCCCCTGCATCGGCAGGCGGACTCTCAACCACTGCACCACCAGGGAAGCCCTTATCACCCATTTTTAAAACAGCAGACATAGTATGCCATTTTGATAATACCCTAAGTTTCTATCGATATGGCCCTATCTATGTCTCTCTGTGTGCTCATACATAAAGAGGTACAGAAGGATGTTCATCAACTGTTAGTAGGTGCCTATATCTGGGTGGGTGCGCTTTGGGGTGATTTTTTTTCTTTCTTTTTTTTAAAGTAAAGTTGTGCTTTTCTTTTTTACAAGTACCAGTCTTTTGATAAGTAGCAAAAAAAACAAAAATCTATTCTCACTGAAAAAAAAAATCCTTTAAGTTCCAGGACATGTTTTATGCTTAGGACACATTTTATGCAAGCATTTATGTTCATAACAACACTAAAGTAAAACCCTGATACTGTTGGTGAAAATCACAAGGGTGTAAAGTATAATTGGTAGGTTTTCATTTATTCTTCAAGACCAAACTTAAGAATGCCCCACTGCATCACAGTCTAGTTTTACCCATTTTGGATGCTTTTCATGGTCAAACCTAGGTGCCAGGCCTCTGCAGAGACAAAAGACCCAGCTCTACCCTTAAGGTACTTAAAGTCATTCAGGATTTCCCAAGTGGGAGACTCTAGGGTCCTGAGCAGAGCAGAGGTGAGGGGAGTTTACATAACAGCAGATGTACATTGAAGGCTCATTATGTACTGGGTCCCGTTCCAAGTCGTCATTTCTATCCTCAGAGACAGGTTCCGTTATTTTCCCAATGTCGCTGAAGAAGAAACTGAAGCACAGAGAGCCTCACTAATTTGCCCAAGGTCACACAGCCAGTACACAGAGGAACCCGATCTAAAACCACTCACTAATCATTCTACTCTTTCCCGGTTTTATTTTTTTTAGCAGACACCCAATGAGGAATGTTTGTTCCTGGAAAGGTTGGAGGAAAACCATTACAACACCTACGCATCCAAGAAGCATGCAGAAAAGAATTGGTTCGTTGGTCTCAAGAAGAACGGAAGCTGCAAACGCGGTCCTCGGACTCACTACGGCCAGAAAGCAATCTTGTTTCTCCCCCTGCCAGTCTCCTCCGATTAAAGAAATCTGTGCTGGGTGCTGATCACTCCAGAGGAGCCCGAAGGGGTCCTCACCCGGTTGACCCCAAATTGTACGCTTGATCGTTGGCCGCGCTAACCCCTGGCCCACAGAGCCTAAACTTGTAACGTGCTTCTAAACGCCCAGTTCACTTTTTTTGTAAAGCCCTTCACCCTGGCACAGTTTGGAACCGAGGGACCAAATGGCTTTTAGGGGCCAACTGGCTGGCCAGTCTGGGTCTGGTTTGGAAGTCCAGTTGCCTCTGGGCATCTGATGCAGGCTGAGCCTCCTAATGCATGGGTGGAACCAAATGAAGTGTGAGCAGAGGGCTGCCAAGTGGGCTGTAACTGCATGCAATTCCCTCTACAGAGTAAACCCTGCCCGCAAGTCCCCTGAATATCTGGCATGACTCCCTTTCATCCTTTCAATCCCCCACGATTATTAGCAGAGAAGCTATGGCTCCGTTAGAGGAAGGCAGCTTTCCATGAGTGGAAACAGGGATGAATAAATCCCCTCTCAGAAGGGATTCAAATGGCAAGGGGAGACTGACTGGATTCTAGTGGACAGCTTAGAAGGATGGGATCTCAAGGCGCAATGAATGAAGGCTGAGAAGCTCAGGCACAGGAGAGCAGAATGAAGGCAAAACCTTGCGAGTTCTTACAACGCCTTGACTTCCCCAAAGTTATTCGGCAGCAGGAAGCCCCTCGATGATGCCAGGTGGAGAAGAGAACTAGGTTCTTGATAAACGCCAGGACTCTGGCTATTGGGAAATTCATTTGGGTCTGGGGAGTGGGTGTGGGAGTGATGAGAAAGGGAAACATGGGCTGAGGGGACATTATCCTCCAAAGAGGATGATTCTAGAAGTGAGAAGGAAAGAGAAGGGGATGCCATGACCTGTGCTTGGCCACCAGAAAGCGGAGGCTTTGGGGTCCTGGGGCAGTGCTTACAAATCACATGGGCATCTTGTTTGACTGCAGGTTCTGGTTCAGTAGGTCTGCCGTAGAGTTTTCCCATTTCTCACAAGCTCCCAGGTGCTGTAGATGCTGCTGCCTCCCCCCCCCCCCGCCCCCTCCGCCCCGTACTTTAAGTAGCAAAGTCCCTAAAAGCGTTATTCAAATGAAGGGGGCTCAAACCCGACCCTCCCGGCCACACCCTTAAAAATGCACGTCCCCTGGATCTTCCCGCACTCAGGCAGCATCAGCAGTCACGCCTGAGTTAAGGAGCCGGGGTTTAAGGCACTTTGGCCCAATGCCTGTAAAATGCCCATTTAGAAGATATACAAAAGCATACTTCAAAAACGTTAAACGCTCACAAACAGCTTTTCCCAAGACACCATTTGTGTGACGGTGACTTATATAAATATGCTTCCTGCTTAAAGTAAACTTGACCCAAGCGGCTAGCAAATTAGAAATACCATTCATCTCTGACATGATGCTGTTGCCATGTAAAGGCCTTTAATAAGCCATTTAAATTTACTGTGAGACTATACCTTTTAGGCACATTTAAAAATATATAGCTCAAAGGCAGTTAAACTGATTAGCACTCAGCCACCGAGAATGATAATAATAGGATATGATATATAAGCTCCTCAATTATCTACTACTTAGACTACATTTACCTTAGAAAATGAGATTTCTCTTTGTTTTCCACTGTGCTGTTCTAAATTTTCCTTTGCAAATGGGGATTCTTAAGCAATGATATAATTGTGCATAAAAACTGATGAGAATGCTAGCTCATGTTTTATGATCAACTGCAGTAATTATTAATGGAAAGGTAATTCCTTAGTAACTGAACTATTTTGAATGGAAGAAAAATGACAATTTGTGAAAGTTCAGTGTGATACTACAATTGTGGAACTGAAACACGTTAACGCTACAGTTATATCATTCTGCATTTGTACAGCAAAACGTTTCATAACTGTTTTTGTTTTTGTAACTTGGATAAGACAATTTGATTTTATTTTAGTAAATCTTTGCAGGCAAGTTGGGAATAGTGCACTGTGGCTTGACATCTCTTGACTATGAAGATTTGGCCAGAAAAAGGTACCCACAGAGGAAATCCAAGATATTTATAATGGTCCATAATTTTTAGTGTATGAATCAAATTCAAGTATAACATTGGCCAAAAAAAATGAAAGCTGTGGCTAACAGATGAGATGGAAGTCTGTGGTTGCAGAGACCCAAGGCATTGAGAGGAAATACTACTGTGACCTTGACAACCTCAGCCCAGTCGCTATTCCTGTATTTGTTCAATGAATATGTAAGTGCCAACGGTGTGCCAGGCGTTTTACTGGGTCCTGGGGCCCCTGGGAACCTTGTCTGTCTGGTTTGCTGCTGTATTCTCTCCCAGGGCATTATATTTATGACGCAAGATGCTGAGGATTCATTTCTTTCAGTCAAGTAAAAACAGAGACTTTGTAGGTTCCTGCTGAATAAACAACAAGTCCCAGAAACCAAGGTTTTGGAAGAATTAGCAATCCCCAGCATAAGATAAACCTCTATGGAAGTGTCAGAGGACATGGCAAGGTAAACCTAACACTTCAACTGCAGAACCGTGTCAGTTCAGGGGGACCACTTTCAAATCAGGAAAAAAAAGGCTGTCCGGTCTTGTAAGAAGGGAGTCAGTGGCAGCTGCCTGCTCCGTTTTGAACATGTTCTCGTTCCTCAAACATGGAGCATTCCTGTTGCTCTCTCTCTCTCCCTTGAGAAAGTCCTGGAGCCATCTGCCCATCAGATGCCTCTCGTGTGGATTCACTTTCAGGCCAACTGTTAGGAATTGCCTGACATTCTATACAAAGCATCAGGAAAGTATATGCTTTTGGATTGTTTTCAATGTGGTGGTGGAGGTGGTGGAGATCTGTTTCCTTGGAAGGGGTGATAATTAAAGCCCCCTATGGCCAACAGTGTGGACTTACAAAAAACTGACTGGAGCATCACATGTTACTGAAGATCAGGGTCCTTGCTTTGTGTTAGAGACGGAGCCCAGGCCCTCAGCCTTGTAGAACATACTGTTCAAATCAACCAAGTTCCTGGGCTACAAAGCAGACCTCTGAAGAAGAAGATGCTTGTCATTTTACATCACTCTCTCTTTTTTTTTGCACCTTAAAAATATTAATAAATATTCCACTTATAGGGGATAATGTGTCTCTGACTTTTTGAGCATCATCATGTCTCGTCTTCCTATTGAAGGACTTAGCCAGCATCCCTGAGGTGTGGCTGCTTGGTTTTCTACACTTAGCTTGTTATCAGATATGAAACTTTGAAGGCTGATAGGAAGAATATTTTTCATTTTGTTTGGAAACCTAAGGCAATCATGGTGCTTTTCTAGGGATCCATTAGGGAAATGTATTCAGGAAGTTTGCCCCCTGAAGCAAGGACCATAACTAACGCAGCTGACACTATTTCTTCATCCGTAGCACATGAAATTATGCTACCATCGTAAAGCTGACCAGCTTGCGCTTCGGCAAAAACACAGTGACCTGAAAAAAATGTTAAGGACTTATTTACAATTTTAAGTCAATGGCAAGAGGTGCATCTCTTGCATCTCCAGGACCTTGATGTGGGGCTAGAGGTTTGCCCATCAGATTTTCTGAAATTATTATCACATTGAAAAACATCTCCTCAAATAAACTCCTGAATCTTATGACTTCTTATTCTTAGGAGGAAGTACACTGTTGCCTAGACATTGTGGCAGAATCAGATCACACACATGCACACTCGCACACATGCAAACATATGCACACACTTACTACATATGCATGCATGCTCACATATACACATGCATCTATAAAAAACAGTTGGGCGGTGTTTGCTCACTCAACGAATTACATATCACCATCAATCCCTCCTTTTCTTTTTAAAGTTGCCTAAGGCAGTATTCTTCTACTTTTTGGAGCTGGAGCAACAGTAAGAACTACATTTTTTCTATCCCATTTTCCAACCCAGCACATATATTACCTTTAACATACACACAACTGAAACCAAAAAATGTCACAAAATTATATATATGAAATGCTCTGAGATTTTTCTATTACACTCCCCTAAAAGAGGCTGGTCAAAGATCAATTAAATGGGGTCATGACATTCAGAGTCACAACCACAGTTTGAAAAACACTGGCTTAATGTAACCATTCTTCTTCCCAAAGATGACCAGACCCTACCAGGATCCTGTATTATGACTTTAGTGTTTTCAAAGGCACGGTTTGTTCTTGAATAAACAGTACAAGGGGACTTCCTGTTACCCACGAACCACCTGTTTAGAGGGCATCGTGGATTCTTTTAGCTGGTTTGCTACTAATGCACTATGAATGCAATGATGCAGACCCCACAGGCAGCCACTGCTGCCTCCAATGCTGGTCTTAGCAGATTTCTGCTCTCAGAGCCCCGGAGACCTTGACCCTCTCCCCTGCTACGGAATTCTCATCACTTTGGGGCTTGAGGTCATTCCCTCCTTAACTCCCACAGTCTTCACTTCATTCCTCTCTCTAGCCCCAACAATTCCTACTTCGTAACCATTTCTAAACAATACATGAAAAGTGGACTGAGCCAGGAAAAGACTAGAAACCCAGGGCCTCTGAGCATCCTCCCCAGCCTCCATCACTTTTTGGAAATGACGCTCTTATCTACCTAAAAAAAAAAAAAAAAAAGAGTGTACCATTCATGACTCAGTCACAAGATAAACATCATTGCTACCAGACTATATCTTATTCAGAGATTCAAAAATTCCCATCTTTGCTGAAGCAACCGAAAAGTGTAACCCTGTGCCCTAAATGTTTGAGGGGTTAGGGTGGCTGAGAATTGGCCTCTTATGGGGGAACTGGACTGCAAAGAGAAAAATATAAACGAAGTCACCTTTCATAGTTCTCTGAGTGACGTCCTGCCTGCCCTGTGGCAAAGGGGGGAGGGGAATCCCAAATCCTTAATGGCTTTGGGGTTGTTAGCTATTAATAAGCATGGTAAAAGTGACACACTAAACAAAGATGCGCCCTTAACTCGACTTTCACAAATTAAAAAAATGCTTTTCAGGAACAGTAGTGCAAAGTAAGAAGCCCAGGTAGGCAGTGGGACATGTATGCTTTCCATTTCAAAATTCCTAAGGATTTGTTTGACAAGCGTTAAAAGTTGAAATGATAGCTCATAAAAAGTGGCACACCGCCCCTCCTTCCTACTTGGCTCCCTAAACCTGCTCTTCACCCCCAGAAAGACTCTCTTTGCCACTGTACGTAAAATTTACTCTAAAATCTAGGCAGACAACTTAGCACCTGAGACGTGGGGATCTGACATCGGACGCTCCAGATCCCCAGGATTCATCTAATATCCTCTCAGGTTACAAGGGAAATGTACTAAGCGAGTCTTGGGACCTTTCTGTAACATGGTACCCACTTTGCGGTTGACATATTGACCATGACATACTACACTGTTAGCTTTCCACCAACAGCTATAAAATTAAAGAGAGAAACCAGGTCACACACAGCCTGAAGCCAGAGAGTGGATCTGCTTTAAAAAACGCATATATTGTAGGACCTTGTTTTGGTGTTTTGGGGTCTTCTGGGGGGTCTGAGAATGTCTGTGATGTGGGGAGGGTGTACTTCCCAAGTTGCTTCTTTCCTTCGTGGCTTCCCACTGTCACACAGGCTAAATTTATACACTCAGCAGCTAAACATTGGTGTCTATTTTATTATATAAACAAGCAAAACCTCACCATGTCCCCGATGTGCTTTTCTATCAGCCTTAATGAAGGGTTGGGCATTCCCTCTTTGGAACTGTATTCAGTGTCAGGATTTGGTGCACTTGGCTGCAGCTTCTGGGATGTAGCTGTAGGCAGGCAATTTGTGCAGATCATCACAGAAACACATGTCATTGTGATTTTCGTATGTTTTCCTGCCTCAGGAGAAAAATTTTCTGTGTGACCTAGCGATACATAAGAGCAAGATGCCAGATTATTTTACTGATTTGCCTCAGCCCCAAACATTTTCTCCAAAATAAGTTATAGGAATGTTATTCCGTATTAACATGTTTTGTGTACATTGTAGAAGCAGGACTGCTCATAGCCTGGGAATGTCAACTGCATTCAGAGTTCCATCAGTTCCTATAGAAATGAACGGTAACATCTATGGCATTCTCAAAATAGGAGCACCTGCGTTAGGATCCCTGAATCTGACCTGGGAAATGGTGTTTGTTTTAGAACTGGCCAGATTATTTCTGATTAAATACAGGATAAAAACCCAATCCAGGGTGGCTGTGCAGAGGGGACAAATGAGAGAGAAACTGGTCTCTTTATCCTTGGTGCTACTGGAACATGTCACATAATATTTAATTGGAGTGAAGACGAGAGACGATTTTACAGATTGCTTGAAAGTATGTAACTCCCAAGCAACCTAAACATCTGGGGAGAGTTCGATACGGCAGAAGCCTAGTCCATCCAGTCCAGTCCGCAAGATGAACAGCAGCAATAAATTGAAAAGGAAGCATCCTTCCTCAGTTCCCCACTAATTCACCCACCGCCTACTGAGCGTCTAGCACTGGGTTAGTCAGGGTCTGATCGGGAGACAGAAACCATGGCAATAATTTAAACAGGAAAATGTTAATGGAAAGAATTTTTAACTAGTAAAAAGGGATTGACTACAAAGGGGTAAAGCGATCTCTGAAGATAAGTGGAACAGCAGATGTAGGGAGCAGTTACTATCCCCAAGGCTGAGGAAAGTATTCAAGGAAGGAACAAATTTGCGAGGGGCCCTTCTCTGGAGAATGAGATTCAGACTTCATGGGCTATGGCCCACAGGGGATGGAGTATCTCACTACGGTGCTTCAGGGAGCTTCCCACTGGAACACTGGTGAAACTCCGGAAGTAACTTGCTGGGGTGCCAGTGACACTCACTGGAGGTCGTGTACCACCAGGTCTCCAGCAGGAAGCTGCACAGTAGCCACTGGGCCACAGGAGCAAGAAGAAAAGCGCAAGAACCGCAGGGAAAAGCCCCTTCCTCTCGCAGTGGCCCTCCAGCGCCCTCTACTGACAAACCTTAAGTTGGTTGCTGGCAAAGGAGAAATGATTACATGGTCCAGCTCCAGTATCAAAACATGATTTAAATACCATGCTGGGCACAATGAGAAGACGAACAAATGCGGTCCTCACCCTTAAAAAGCTTCTGACAGCAGTGAAGAAAGTCCCTACATGAAAGCATCAAGTTTTTTCAGCTTTGTCCCTTTAAAAAATGCCATCTTTCCAAAGCCCTCTAAGCTGCTCTGTATGTTCAAGGTACTTCCTTTAGATATTGTTAAGTCAGTCACTCATTTAAATCACCCAAACCAAAGTACTACCCACATACAGAAGAAGGTAACTCTGGGGTCAGACTGGCTGAGTTGGAGTCCTGGCTCTTCCATCTACTGATTTGGTAACTTGGGGCAGGTTACTTAACCCTCTGTCCTCTGTTTCCTCCTCTGTAAAATGAGGATACACACAGTACCAACCTCACAGGCTTGTTGGGAGGTTCCAATGAGATGGAGACATGCAAGAATTTTTAACACAATATCTGGCATATGATAAGGACTGAATAAACATGTGCTATTATTTTTATTAAAATATGATTATACACACTATGTAATATGATAGGGCTTAAAATGATCTTTTAGAGTCTCCATTTAGGTTCCCAGTGATTGCTTTCATGAACTTACATTTGAAGAGAGGTTGCTTCACAGCAATTCATTTGAAAAAGACACAAGAATCTTAACTGCCTCCAAGCTTACTTCTGTAAAGCACAGATTACGTTACGGAATTGTCCTACTGTAGTCTGAGCTGGTTAGGCCACATCTGGGCTACTGCGTCTCATTTCAGATGCTGCATATTAAGTTTCGCAAATTTAAAAACACGTTACGGGGAGGCTAAAAGACGAAGAGTAAGGGGCCAGAAAAGCATATGCCAAAAAAACAGTGGAAGAAATGAGGTGAGTTCAGTCAAGGGAAGATTTAAAATGAGATATTGTGGCTCTCTTCAGATCGTTCAAGGCTCATTTTGTTTTTCTTGGTCATAGCCAAAATGAATACAGGTATTTGGAACTTGACGAGGAAGCGATTTTTGGTTCAGAACAAAGCAGAAAACATTTCTAACAACTACAGCCATTCCAACCATGGTTGAAGCACAGCCACAGACAGTGATTGACATCTGCCACTCCCGCCTCGAAGCCTGGATGGGCACCTGTGGTCGACTCTGTGAGGCATCATCCAGGTCTCCCTTCAGAAATGACCCTCCCAGCTGCTGACAGTATTACCTGCAGGTAGATGGCCTTGGTGAGGAGAGCTGCCTTGCCCAAGAGCACGCCCCTCTGAGGTGGCCTGCGTATGGACATAACTGCCCGGCCGACTTCGAGCAGCCCTGAAGGATCAATCCAGCTTCAGACCTTCTCATAAAGTCAGCTGAGGCCTCTACACTGAGACTGCCTCAACTTCTCCTTCTGCCCTGTCCTGCCTTCTTCCTTCCTACAGGTGTTGATCCTAAGATCCCTAATAAACTTCTGGCATGCTAATCTTCATCACGGAGTCTGCTATCAGAGAAGCTTGCCTGTGATAACACCTATCCAGGATGCTCGAGGCACTGCTCTGAGCAGGGTAACTGCAAAGGTCCCCCACAGCCCCGTGACCCTACACAGTCTTTGGGTATCCAAAGCTGAATGTTCTAAGTCTACAAAGTTCCAACCTGTCTCTACTGCGTGCGTCCATGTGGATGACCCTCAAGAGAAATCTCGGCCTTCTTTCTACTCATCTGACCTGCGGCTTGCCTGATGTCACTGGGAGGGGCACCTGTTGAGTCATTAAACTGTTCATTCAATCACTTGTCCAGCCTTTCAATAAATATTTATGACGGCCCAAATATGCACCAGGCCTGGTGGGTACAACAGCGCACAAAGAGGCTCTCTTTTGGAGCTTACGTTCTAGTGATGGGAAACATATGAACATACTATTTCCCAAATTTCAGTCATTTGCATACTGCTTCCAAAATGTTTGCCTATATGCCCATTGCCTGATCACGGTACTTCTTATTCACATGGCTTATGAAAGGTGGATTCCCAGTTTTATCTGCTTTAGGCCTACTGCAAGCAGAAATATTCACAAAGGGATAAGCTCCTACTACATAGATTTTTTTTAGTATTTATTAAACATAGAACTTTAAAAGAAAAAAATGAACACCTGCATATCATCTTTCCCATATACATATGCCACACCCTAGGAAACTATTCACACAAAGGCTCATACAGGGGAATGTAAAATTGCACGTGTGACAGGTGTTTACAAAGGAGAAGTATTCAGTGCCCTCAGAATATATAATGGGGGGAATTTAACTTCGCGGGCTTCCCTGAGGAAGTGAGCTGATATCTGCAAGAAGAGTAAGAGTTGACTAGGTCAAGAGGTGGAGTGTGTGCTGTGAAGAACATTCCAGATAGAGGCACCAGCATGTGCTAAGGCCCTGTGGCAGGAGGGAGCACAATGCCAGGGAGGCTCAAGAGTGGAAAGCATGGGGTGCACTGAGCCAGCCAGCAAGGAAGAGGTCAGCGATGGAAGAGGGAAGGTAGGTGGACTCCACTCTCCAGCACGTGTAGGTAACCAAGTGGAAGCTAAATACATCTACACGATCATTCTCTCTCCCCCTTTCCTTCCCCACACAACTGAATTTATATCACTTCTCTAGACCCGCTGCCAAAGAACACAAATAATCAGTATCAGCATGCATGTTTCTGGCCTGGGTTCAAATCTGGACTGTAAAATGTATTCCAGACTTAAAACTTTGGGGTTGAGGTTATATTTGTTAAATATTTAGGTCTTCCCCTGAGGCTTTTATTCATTCCATCCAGCAGGTGAAGTACAGGAAAAGGTTGTTTGTTTCCAACAAATCCCCTTATATCCAAAAGGAAAGCAAGGTTTGCCAGCATAGTCAAGGGTGAGAGAGAAAACAAGAAAGCAGGGATTGTGTGTCTGAGTTCCATTCATATGGAAAACATGAACTAATTGGTGTCTTCGTGCTGCTGCTTCCAGAGATTCTGAATTTAACGTTTATGTCCAAGTTTGGGTAGCTATGCTATTAATCAGTCCAAAAACAAATGAAGCAGCTTAAAAAGAATCACACAACCAAAAACCACATCCTTCACAAGATAGAAAAACAGAAGGATAACTTGGAAACTCTTCAGGCTTGGTGCCAGTTTCAGGGTTTGGGGGGGAGATTTGGCGGCCTGATGGAGACGTCTTAATCTGGGTATGAAAATAGATTTTTAAAAAATGTTTACACAGATCTAATGAGGAAAACTTGACGGACCACATTACCCTTGCAGTAACTGGCTTCTAAAAGACCTATGATCAAATAGCAACCCCATAGAAAGAACAAAGAAACGAAAGAGACAGAAAGAGAATATAGATATAATAGATTATTTTCTGTCTCCAGATTCTGTAAGAACATGACTGATTAAAACAGCCATTCAGAATTTATCTTACTCCTTTTTCTAGACGCCACAGAGACCTGCCTTCCTGACAACCAAACAAAGAAGAAAAGTTCCTGCTGCTACAGAGAAGGGATTGTAGCAGATACTGGAGAAAGAAGGGAGAAAAGGGCTCTAATGAGGAATCCGCTCCCCAGCTGGGGAACATGATATATGAACAAATCATTGAAGGCAACAGGGGGGAGCGCTGAAACAAACGTGCACAGGGTGCTGCAGGAGCCCAGATGGGAGGAAAGGTTCTTTCCAAGGGAGGTGGGGAAAGCTTCCCAGAGGTGGTGTGTGACCTGCGTTGGAAGAGATGAGCAGGTGTCTGCCAGGTGGGAAAGTGGGAAAAGGAAGCAGGACCACGGGGTCTCACCCCGTTCCTGGATCAGGCACTGGAGAGTTGCTTGTAACAGGTGAGTTATACACAGTCAAAGGCAGCCCTGAAAACCTGCAAGGAGGTGGATGCGCCATCCCCCAGGAAGTCTCTGGCATGTGTTTGGGCAGCTACGTCACATGAACGTTGTAAATAAGTAAACACCGTAACCACGCTGAGCCAGCAAAGCGCTCCCAGTACGAGGGGCCCAGAAAACGTGGGTAACAGCAGAGTCCTGCCTTGCCCTCTCTCCCCTGGAAGCACATATGCATGGAGTAGACTGGCAGGCAGATCACCCATGCTATTTATCTTTCTCCTTTTTTTCTCTCTCTTTCTCTCTTTATTCCCCCATCTCTCCCTCCTGGGTGAGTAAAGTTGGTTTCTTCTGTTACCTACATGTGTGCGATGTCACTTTCCTGCCAAATATAGGGCATCAGCTTGGAATTACCCAACTCTGCTATTAAGTATATGACTTCCCTAAGCCTGGGTTTCTCCATCTCTAATACAGGGAGAATATTAAAACCTTCTTCATAAAATTAATGATTAAATGAACTAATCCGTGCAGACCGCACAGAACTCTGCTTGGTACAGGGTAGGTAGTCAATAACCATTCACTGCAATTATTATTACTCCAATCAGAGGAGACAGCGTGTGTCAGGACCTAGAAGTGCAAAGGAGAATGGTGTGTTTAAAGGATGGTATGCAGCATAACTAGCAAGAGGTGAGGCTAGTAAGGTAGGCTCTGGGGAATTGGTACAAGTTCTTTATTGCAGGACTACGTTCAGTCTCTGCCTTTGGGCAAGAAGGAAGCAATGGAGACTTCAAGCAGGTAAGTCATAACTCCACATTTATATTAAACTGAGATAGGTCTGGTTGGAGTATGGAAGAGAAGATGGGAAAACAAGCCAGGAAGCTACTGTAGGAGCTTGGCCTTAAGATAATGAGAAGATGAACTGATGACGATGATGATGGTGGTGGTGATGACTGCCTTAGTGAGGGTTCCACCAAAACAGATCCTGAGACCATGACATGGGTACAGGTTGGGAGCAGACCCCAAGAAGCACAAGTGAGGGAGGGAAAGTAAGACAGGGATGGCAGAAGGACCAACGAAGGTGCATCACCAATCAGGTCACTGCTGTGGACTGGGGGGGGGGGGGGGCGGGCTCAGTTCCCCTGGGAGCCTCTTAGAGATAGTGGAGAAGACAC
This sequence comes from Tursiops truncatus, assembly GCF_011762595.2. NCBI lineage: Eukaryota > Metazoa > Chordata > Mammalia > Artiodactyla > Delphinidae > Tursiops > Tursiops truncatus. The sequence continues at coordinate 118,740,974 of NC_047036.1, read as the reverse complement.
CTCAGAATTGCCCCAACAAGGAACGTGGGTACTTATCCATTGATGCCATCCTTCTCTGGTTGTGAGCTTCCACTGGACGCGTAGTCCCGGCATTTCTGGGCTTCTCTGCCTCCCAACTGAGCAAAGTCGTGTCACACCCAAGGAAGTCCTTGGGCAGAGAAAAAGAGGGAGGCAGGCCCTTGAAATAAGAAGCTGTCAGTCTGTATGGGGACTGTCCACCAGGACTGCACACGAGCTCAGAAGTGGCTGAAGAGATATGCAGCAGGGCGTGATGATGATGATGATGATGGTACTAGCTACAGCAGGTAACCTTGTGAGTGCGTACTATGGGCCGGGCGTGGTGCGAAGCACTTCATTTAAAGGCATTCTATTACAGTCTTTCGTACAATCCCTAGAACATGATGATGCTATTAGTATCCCCATCTCATAGATGGGGAAACTGAAGCACCAAAAGGTTATGTGATATGTTCAAAGTCAAACAGCTAGTAAGGGATGAAGCCCATGCTTGGGCTGATGCAGTCTGACTCCAAAGCCCACACCTTCAATCACCACTGTATACTGCCTCAGAGAGAATGGCAATGAGCTTGGACGAAGGGATGAATCTGAGAGTAGTTTAGGACAGTGCTGTCCAATATGGTAGCCACTAGCCATATGTGGCTACTGGGCACTTGGAAATACGATCAGTGCAACTGAAGAATTGAAGCTTGAATTTTATTTAATTTGAACTAATTTTAATTTAAATAGCCATGCATGGCTACTGGCCACTCCATTGGACAATGCGAAGTAAAGATTTGGAACACCCTGCCCTTGAAGAAAGTGACGATGACTTAGACCTTTACCAACATGGCAATGTTACAATGCATCATGAAATGTGTCACAGTTAATTAGTTACAAAGAGTATGTAAAATTCTGAAATTCATAAACTTTTTATTTTTGTATTTAAACAATATTTTAAAAAATAAAACTAACGTAGGTATATTGTTTTAAAAGTCATATGGTACTACAGGTTTTTAACAAAAAACAGTTGTCCCCCTTCCTATCGTACTCCTGGTTCCTGCTTCCCAGAGGCAGCCACTTTCATTCCTTCGAAACATCTCTCCTGATACTTACCTTTGTTTTTCTAAACAACATGTTGATATTTCATTTCTTGATTTTTCTTCAATATTAAATAGTATCTATAGTATCTATTGGTTTCATTCTACGGAAGATAAGGATTTAGCTTTTTACCCTAGCCCCCAGCCAGCTATATTATAGCCTCCAGCCCATCCCAGTGACCTTCCCATCCTCCCTGTATATTCACATGACATTACTGGTCAGTACAAGATTCAATGCTTACATTCCTAAAACTATGTAACCATTAGTGACAGATAAGCCACACAGATGATTGCATGTCTTTTCTTATACAAGTATGTTTTTCATTTCCTTCATTTTCAACTTTCTCGTCACTAATTCAGCCCCCACATTTCTGACAAAAGCTCTAATAAGCCTCTCAATACAGTCAACCACATTATTTAGCAGTTCAATTTTCACTGAGATGTCCCTCCTGGAGCCCTCCAATCTGTGAGGCTGCCCTCAGGGCCTCCTGTGGGACAATCTCCCTGTGATTTCCTCCACTATTTTCCTGGGATTTCTTGTGCCTCTCTCCTGTTTTAGCTCTGCTGCTCCAGGATCTCACGCAGTCTTCTTTTTTATTTAGTCCCCCAGTTTCAAATATTTCCTCCAGTAGCTTTTTTACAACTGGTCACGTGAAAAGTTATTTTACAAGAACTTTGTGCCTGAACATGTCTTCATGCTAACCTTACACTTGGGTTGACAGTCTAGCTGAGTATGAAAGTCTTAGCTGGAAATTATTCTCACTCAGAAACATGAAGGCATCGCTCTTCTGTCCCCCAAGCTTACAGTGCTTATGTGAAGAAGTGTGATGCCGTTCTGATTCCTGATCAATTGAATATCAGCTCTTCTCCTCTCTGGAAGTTTTCAATATCCTCTTTCAAACACCTCCAGTGTTTGAAAGGTTATAATAATGTGCCTTGGTGCAGATCTTTTTATTCATTGTGTTGGGTGTGCACTGGACCCTTTGAATCTAGAAATGCATGACCTTTTGAGCTAAGGAATTTTCTGGTAAAACTTCTTAATTTTCTCCTTCCCATTTACTCAGTTCTTTCTCTCTCTCTCTCTCTCACACACACACACACACACACACACACACACACACACACACACACACACTCCCCCCCACCCCGCCCCCACCTCTTACAGTTCTCTCTCTCTGGAGACCCCTAATTAATACAATTTGTTAAGCATGAAAATAGTAATACGATTTTGTAAAGAAAAACCTAATGTTTGGAGATGCACGCTGAAGTATCTAGAGGTAAAATGTCATGATGTGTATAATTTACTTTACAATGGTTCAGCAAACACACGCACATAGATAAAGCAAATACGGCAAAATGTTAACTACTAAATACATGTGATGAGTGTGTGGGTCTTTATTATATTCTTTTTACTTTTCTGTTCAAAACTTCCCAGAATAGAAAGTCAAATCAAATAAGAAAATGAAAAATCAGGGCAGTAGGTAGGAATTGGCACTGTTGGGGATTCATCTGATGCCGCTGGTAATCAAGTAGATGAAGTTTTAAAAGCTTCTGTAGAGAAGTGGGGTACACAGGAGACTCGTGAGCAGGAGGGAGGCAAGAACTATTATCAAGACTACTGCTCACCAGGAGTTTCGAGAGCTATACTGTCAGTGAAGGGATGGACCAAGGAAAAGAAGTCTATCCATTGGCCTACGGATATGGGTGTCCTCAGCTCTGGATTATGAGAAAGAAGAGTTTCCCTCTAAGAATTTATAATCATGAGCCTGTGCTCAAGTAGATTTGGGCTACAAATTTATACTACATGCCTGGCCTAAGAGCCCCTGGCCTTAGAAATTAAAATAAGACGATGGTCCATGATATTCTCTGGATGCCAGGAAAAGCAAACAAAAACCTCTCTGCAGATTCAAGCCCCCAAATCAGGATGTACTATTTTTCCATGTTTAATGCGCTCCCAATCACTGGTTCATAATCCAAAAACTACTTATAAAAAGCTGAATGAGAGTGCTCACTTCGGCAGTACATATACTAAAAGTGGAATGATACAGAGGAGATTCGCATGGCCCCTGTGCAAGGATGATACACAAATTCGTGAAGCGTTCCACATTTTTTGAATTGGGAGATTGGGATTGACATATATATGCTATTATGTATAAAATAGATAACTAATGAGAACCTATGGTGTAGCACAGGGAACTCTACTCAATGTTCTACGGTGACCTAAATGGGAAGGAAATCTAAAAAAGAGGGAATATAGGTATACGTATAACTGATTCACTTTGCTGCACAGCAGAAACTAACACAACATTGTAAAGTAACTATACTCCAATAAAAATTAATTTTAAAAAAAGTTGAATGAGACAGAGACAGCAGACACAATAACTTGTTCAGCAGCACGGCTGAACACCCAAGAAATTCACGTGCTGGAAATACTAGATATTAATTGGATATAGACCATAAAATAAGCATAGTTAAAAACATTTTTCAAAAGGGACTTATAATGTGAGAAACTAAAAGACTATCGGACTTCCCTGGTGGCGCAATGGTTAGGAATCTGCCTGCCAATGCAGGGGACACGGGTTCGAGCCCTGGTCCAGGAAGATCCCACATGCTGTGGAGCAACTAAGCCCGTGCGCCACAACTACTGAGCCTGTGCTCTACAGCCTGCGAGCCACAACTACTGAGTCCGCATGCCACAACTACTGAAGCCCGCATGCCACAACTACTGAGCCCGTGCACCTAGAGCCCGTGCTCCACAATGAGAAGGCACCGCAATGAGAAGTCCGTGCACCGCAACAAAAAGTAGCCCCTGCTCACCACAACTAGAGAAAGCCCACGTGCAGCAACGAAGACCCAACACAGCCAAAAATAAATATTAATTAACTAATTTTTAAAAAAAGAAGACTATCATGGGCCCTAGTCAGATTTAATTCAGAAAGGAATAAAATAGAAATTCAAATGAAAAATAGAGATATTGAAATTAACAACCAAATGGGTGGACTACTTCCAGACGACTGAAGTGATTGTGAAACACTCACACAGATAATAATGATAAAAACATGATTTTAAAGAAGTCTTTTAAAAGAGCAACCCTGGAGAGAGTCTGAAAGAGGAAGAAGAATGAGAGTTTACTCTCAAAAAATTGTCACAGTAAAGCGTAAGAATTGAGAGTTTATGTCTTCCTGGCCTGAGGTAATGCCCAACTCTTACAGCTATAGCTGTAAAAAGAAAAATAGCAGTGGAAAACCACAGCCTTACCAGCTAAGGTGCCAGAGATCAGAGTCCAAGGCTGAAAATGTAGCTAGAAGTCTACAGGAAAAATACTGGCAGCACAAAGAAACCACAGAAGGAGTATACAACTCTGAGTATAAACTCTGCCCAAATCCCTGGCCAAGAGCTAAACTACGCATGTGTAGGAGGAGGCCCTATGCGGCCTGGTGAAAAAGTGGGCCGGAGCCAGAGACAAATCTGCTCCTGAATAACAGACCTATGTGCAGCCCTATCTGTGAGTCTGCTGCCTTTTTTTTTTTTTTTTTTAAACTGAGTAAACTTTCCAACCATGTACAAGTCAGGTGCCAGAAAGTTGGATCTTACAAGCTTGAAATATAAGGGACAGAGCCCCGAACCATCCAAATAGCTAGAAATTAGGCAGAAGGGAACCCCTAGAAGAAAATCAAAAAAGAATGACTTCCATCTCTGTTGAAATCCTTGACTAACCAGCAAATCATAGAGAAACAGGAAAAATCACAAAGGACCAGGAAAAAAAGTAGCAATGGAAAGCCATATGAATACAGATATTAGCTGCTGCATATCAGAAGGGAGACAAAGTTTGCAGGTGGAGTCCAGACAAGTTAATTGCCTACTAGAACCAATTATATCTCTATATCTATCTATCTATCTAGCTATATATATATCTGATAATATATATAAGATGAATACAACAGAATCTATAGTTGCCATAATGTACTATCTACAAGGCCCAATTTTCAACCAGAAGTTACTACACATGCAAAGAAATATTAAAGTGTGCTCTTAGGGCTTCCCTGGTGGTGCGGTGGTTGTGAGTCCGCCTGCTGATGCAGGGGACACGGGTTTGTGCCCCGGTCCGGGAAGATCCCACATGCCGCAGAGCGGCTAGGCCCGTGAGCCATGGCCGCTGAGCCTGAGCGTCCAGAGCCTGTGCTCCGCAACAGAAGAGGCCACAACAGTGACAGGCCGGCGTACTGCAAAAAAAAAAAAGTGCACTCTATACTCATGGGAAAGGGCAGCCAATAGAAACTGACTCTGAAAGGTTCCAGATGTTGGGTTTAGTAAACACAGACAAGCAGTTACCATAAATATGTTCAAAGAATTAAAGGAAATTGGGGTATAATATCAAATGAACAGCTAGGAATTCTCAATAGAGAAAGGGAAACTAAAGCAAAACAAAACAAATGGAAATTCTAGAGGTAAAAAACTGAAATTTTAAAAGTTTACTAGATGAGCTCAACCACATTTGGGGGTGGCAGAACAAAGAATTGGAGAACTTGAAGACAGAAAAACAGAAGTGCCCAAACAACAGAAAGAATAAAGACTGGGGAAAATTAAGGAGAATCCCAGAGATCTGAGGGTACAATGTCCAAATGTTCATTACATATGAAACTGGAATTCCAAAGGATGAGGAGAAAGACAAAGAGCCAGAGAAAAATATATGAAGAAATAATTGTTGAAAACTTCCCAAATGGGCACAAGGAAACTCTTAGGGGTGATGGAAATGTTCTGTGTTTTGACTGTGGTGGTAGTTCCATGTGTGCATACCTTTACCAACACTCATCTAATTGTACAATTTAAGCAGATGTGCTTTACTGTACATACACTGTATCTCAATAAAGTTCAAAAATGTAAATGATGAAATATATCTCTCCTGTCCACTAAAAAAATTCTTACAAGATGGCTTAAATGTTATGGACACATCTAAAGAGAGAATATGGGTAAACAGAAAAATAATTCTGAAGAAATTAACCAGAACACCGTGAGATCAATGAGAGGTCAAGAGACAAGGAAAATAGAATGAAAGGAAGAGCTGTGGTATGAGAGATGAGTGGAAATGGGGACTGATGGTATTTGGAGCAACTTCCACTGAGAATTTTCCAGTTTTGATGAATCCTAAGGTTTAGGACACCTAAGAAGTCCTATGCAGTATAAATAAAACTATAACCACGTCTAGAACCACAGTTGTGATTATGGAGAATGCCATAGAGAATATCTCAAAAACAGCCAGAGGAAAGAGTGATTACCTATAAAGTGGCATTTATACTGGCAGCAGACTCTTCAGCACAATAGTGGCCAAGAAAGAGTAGAATCTGGTCTTCTAAATGCTGTGAAAAAATAAATAACCCACTCCCTGCTGATACTTCGTAACCAGCTAGAGTCATTTCTCAACAGCACCTTCTGCTGTGAGCTTTCTTGTTACCTCTTCACTCCCAGTCCATCAAAATATGTCCAGTCTCTTAGGCTATTAAGGGATTTTATTTAAAGTAAACAGTGTTAACGCACTGAGGGTGTTAATGATTTAATACTGTGGACTGCCTGTGTTGACTTAAGCCATTTTTATTATAAAATTAAATACACACAAATATATAAAACTGGGTATAAACTCTTATGCTTATAGTTCTTACACGACTATTAAACCAAAGTTATAAATAAGCATATGTGATTTATTTTTAAAGCAATTTTTTAAAATTTCAATGCCAATAAAATCCAAAATACAGACATAAATGTGATAGATACGATTTTGCTGAGATTAAAGAACTGAAATTGTGTTTAACGGCAGAAAGATATAGCTGTGTGTCTTCTCTTTTACCAAAGGAGGTTCAGTGTGATGGGTCTGGAGTCAGGCTGCCTGGGCTGAACTCCCACCGTTTGATAGGGGCAAGTGACTTAATCTCTTTAAGCCCCACCCCCTCCCCTGTAAAATGAAGATGATGAGTACCTACTCAGAGGGATGTTGTGAGGATTAAAGGCAACAACACGAGCAAAGTACTTAGCCCACAAAAAGGGGTTTATAAATTATTATTGTTGTGGTGGTAATTTGTTCTTTTTGACAATAAACCCATTATATCTTCTATTCCATTATTCTGAAAGGGTAATCAATTAAATGTGGTACCCTAAAATACAAAACCAAAAAAATTCCATCCAAGGGCAAAAATCCTAATGAACGTAGGACTTACAAAGTTGGCTCTTCGCTGCATCTTTGCCTGTAATGAAAAAGGTACCAGCTATACCAGCTTTTGAGGTTGGAAAGCCTCTGTTAGTGGGAGCCACCTGAGTACTCAGTTCACACACCCTGTTTTCTCTTCAGTCTACCCTGTGACAGGATCTCAATGGCCTTCCTTTGGTCCCACTGTGGGTTTAAACTCCCATGCAAACCTGGGAACTGAAAAAATATGGCCAGACTGAGTCACAGGGTAATCATCCAGGTGATCCAAAATAGGTTTACAGCCCTTTTTAAAGATCCTCCCAGAAACGGAAAGACACACACACACTACCACCATCACCACGCTAAGATTTAACAGCTTCCTGGACATGAAGAGATTTAAGCCAAAGGAGTCCCTCCAGGGGTGAGAATCCTAGACCTGGTGACAGGCTGTAGCAGGAGACCGGAAAAGGGAGGGTTTGTCATCCTTTAGGGGCAAAGAATGCTTACACGTTAAAAACAAAAAACAAACAAACAAAAAACATACAAACCACCACCAACTCAGTCTACCAAGAGGGCAAGCCCAACCGTACAGAACAAAATCTTATCATTTTAGTCTTTATGGGATGGCAATTTACGATAAGAAAGGCTGGGCTGAACCATCTCTACCATGTTTATCAAGGGAAATTTAATAAGCAAACTAGCAACATTGGAGGAGAAACTTTTCACTACTTAAAAATACAACCATTTTTAAAAAATGACTTTAGCTCCTATCGTATACAAATGCAGTGACTTAAATTATAGCTATCTCTTAATTAAGGAAAGTCTATCAAGCTCTCGGTCCCAAAGGTACATCCTTGAAGGTAATCAAAATCTATTCCCCATACTTATAGTTTAGGTTGGCCCTATGCCAGTTATTCTAAACGGATAAGGAATTAGCTGAGGTACCTGAGTCTAGGTAGGTCGAGACATATTTTACAAATAAAAGCAGATTCTTCTGAGAAACTTATTTCTCACTTGGCACTTTCTGCCTCTATCTTTAAGTGCTCTCCCACTGGCATGGCAAACGTTGGTGAAATGTAGCAAAGACCACATAAAGTGGATCACATGAAATACTTAACAAAGACCACTTTGACCCAAGCAAACCATTATACCATGGCCTAAGAAAGTTGCACACAGAGGCTGGCTCCAGTGGTGGGCTCCAGCCCATCACCTGGATCCCACTTGCCCTGTATCCAAATTGTGACTGCCTTCCCCCTCCTCCGAGAATCCTGAGGCAGCTAATGAACAAAAAATTGGTGGAATTCCTCAAATCCTTTAAGAACACTAAGTACAAAGAACAGTGACTAGACTTAGATCAAACACCAGATTCTTAGAAAACAGAATTCTCACATATAAGCCCCCCCCATGGCGCCAGTTGCCAATTTAAACTAAAATATGGGAGTGGCCAACGAATTAAAAGCAAGGACTCAAACAGACACTTGTACACCCATGTTCACAACTGCACTATTCACAACTGCCAAAAGGGGGAAGCCACCCAAGTGTCCATCAACAGATGAACGGATAAACAAAATGTGGTACATACAAGGAAATACTATTCAGCCATAAAAAGGAACGAAGTGCTGATACATGCCGCAACAGAGATGAATCTTGAAAACATTGTACTCAATGAAATAAGCCAGACACAAAGGGACAAATATTGTATGATTCTATATTTGTGATACCTAGAATAGGCAAATTTACAGAGACAGAAAGTAGGCAAGAGGTTAGTAGGGGCTGGAGGGAATGGAGAGTTACTGCTTAATGGTTACAGAATTTCTGTGTGGAGTGATGAAAACGTTTTGGAAACAAATAGTAGTGATGGTTGCACAACACTGTGAAAGTAATTAATACCATAAAACTATGCACTTAAAAATGGTTAAAGTGGCAAGTTTTGTGCTATATGTATATTTTTTCAGCACAATTTTTTAAAATGAGAGAATCAAGTCCCTGAAAACAACCCACATGTCCTTCAGCAGGTGCCTGGATCAACAAACTGTGGTACATCCATAAACTGTAATAAGATTGAACAAACTATCGATACACACAACAACTGGGATTAATCCCAAGGGCATTATGCTGAGTGAAAGTAGCCAGTTTCCAAAGGTGACACACTGTAAGATTCCATTTAATTACATTCTCAAAAAGAAAAACTCGAGGGATGGAGGACAGACCAGTGGTTGCCAAGGGTTGGGGATGAAGGGAAGTGTGTGCTCATAAAGAGATAGCACAGGGGCTTGCCTGGTGGCGCAGTGGTTGAGAGTCCGCCTGCTGATGCAGGAGATGCGGGTTCGTGCCCCGGTCCGGGAAGATCCCACATGCTGCGGAGCGGCTGGGCCCATGAGCCATAGTCGCTGAGCCTGCGCGTCCAGAGCCTGTGCTCCGCAACGGGAGAGGCCACAACAGTGAGAGGCCCACGTACCGCAAAAAAAAAAAAAAAAAAAGAAAGAGATAGCACAGTGGTTCTTTTGGGGGGTGATGAAGCAGTTCTGTACCTGACTGCGGTGGTAGTCATATGAATCTAAGCATATGTTAAATTTCAGGGCTTCCCTGGTGGCACAGTGGTTGAGAATCTGCCTGCCAATGCAGGGGACACGGGTTCGAGCCCTGGTCTGGGAAGATCCCACATGCCGTGGAGCAACTAGGCCTGTGAGCCACAACTACTGAGCCTGCGCGTCTGGAGCCTGTGCTCCGCAACAAGAGAGGCTGCAATAGTAAGAGGCCCGCGCACCGCGATGAAGAGTGACCCCTGCTTGCTGCAACTAGAGAAAGCCCTCGCACAGAAACGAAGACCCAACACAGCCAAAAAAAAAAAAATTCAGAACTACTCATCAAAAGTTTTTTAAAGTGAAGTTTAAAAAAACAGTGGGGTAAAAGGAGAAATAGCACTCATTGCTATCACTGCTCTTTGTAACCTCTGATCATCGCCTCCTCTCTTGCACCTCCCTGTGTTTCCCATGGATTTCTCTACCTCTTAAAATACCCAAAGATCAGAGTCTGGAAAACATGCTTTGTAAAATTATAATGAAGGGTCCATATTGCTATTCCTAGAAGGAGTTATTTTCCCTGCACCTCATCCATCCACATATAATCACACTGTTTGTCTTCCTAGCCTTGATACCTTTCCTGGACAAAACCTGATTCACTCGGTAAAAGAAATGTGGCTGTGTCCAAGTGCTACCGTCCACGGGGTCCTGCAGAGTATCAGAGCACACATCTACCACGACACAATGAGAGGAACGCTCAGAGTGCTTCCTCTGAGGTCCACACTTGGCAAATTTGTGTTCTCGCAGTGGAGCTTCCTAGATTGTTTAACAAGGACAGTCCCCCCATCCCAAACCTTCTGGTTTCAGGACTATGAGTGCCTGTAAGGATCCAGTCCCACAAAAGCCCACATCTAATGCTCCATCTAACAAACACACCAAAAAGCTGTGGGAAACTTTGGATCCAAACCAATGGTCTGCAGGAGAAAAACGGGAAGAGAAAGCTCCCAGCTAGCTCATGTTTCTGTGGCAATTCATGCTACACTGGAAGCCCCTGGGGCATTATTTATGGAGGCTACAGACAGCTACAGGCTCTGGGTGGGAGCTGGGCAGATGGGAGAAAGCGGACAGAGAGGCACTGGCCTGCTTGATCTCATCATGTTCTCCCTCACCTCTCCCCGCTGGGCAGGGGTGTCACCCAGTGAAAGAATACTTTACAAGCAAGCCATTCATCAGGTCCCTAATTTAAAAGTTGGAAAGCGTAACTCTGGAGCTGGTTTTGTCATCTTCCGACACCTCATTAACCTCGTCACTGTTCTTCTGTCGAGGGCAAGAACCTCGGGAATTACTACAGAGGTTCCGTCCTGAACACTCAAGCAGAAGAAGAAACAGCAACACTTTGCCTGAAAAAGAACTCCCCCGTATGACCACAAGAGTTGTGTCAGATCACAGATAAAACAGGAAGGACGTGACAAGGAGAAGAAGATCTACCCAGACTTCAGTAAACTTAGGAATATTCATCTTTATCCAGAGAGAAACAGAGGAGGAATCATAAATAATAACCAATTTTTCATAGGCCTTTCTAGTAAAGGGGAAGATGTTACCCCACTTCTCTCTGAAGGAGACATCTGAGAAGAAATAGCCAGGGATTTGAACCATACTGTGTACCAAAAAGCTGCACGTTTTGTGAATTTTGAACTGAGCCCAAGTATTTCTTTTTTTTTCCCTCTCAATGGCAAAACTAAACTTAGTGTTTTTGTTTGTTTGTTTGTTTGTCTGTTTAATTTATTTATTTTGTCTGCGCGCAGGCTTTCTCTAGTTGTGGCGATCAGGAGCTACTCTTCGTTGCGGTGCGTGTGCTTCTCACTGCGATGGCTTCTCCTGTTGCAGAGCATGGGCTCTAGGCACACGGGCTTCAGCAGCTGTGGCACGTGGGCTCAGTAGTTGTAGCACTCAGGCTCAGTAGTTGTAGCACACGGGCTTAGTTGCTCCACGGCATGTGGGATCTTCCCAGACCAGGGCTCGAACCCGTATCTCCTGCGTTGGCAGGCGGATTCTTAACCACTGTGCCACCAGGGAAGCCCCAAACTTAGGTTTTAAATACATAAATAAAGCCTAGGAATGTAGTTCAAACTGAAACTATGTCCATTTATTTTCTGAAACAGATAAAATGAAATATAAAAACGTTCACTCAACCAAACAAATATTTCTCTGTCTGGTATCATGGACACGGGAGGAAGCTACTAGGCTCTACTGGAGCAAAAGCATCCAACTCCATCTCATTACTGGTGAGAATTTGGTAAGACTTAGGGAGAAGCCCAAGGGAAGAATCTACAACTCTAGCTCTTATCTGAATCTTGGGCATTCTCGCTTGCCCACAAGATCCAGATGCCCTTCCTTTCTTGGTCCCCTATAAAAGGAAAGTTACAGAGCCCATTACCCCTACCACCAAAAATAAGGAAGAAGAAGACATCAAGAGGCCAGAAGATGAATTCTAACACACTTACCTATCTTCTTTGGCCTAGAGCAAGTCACCAGGGCTGTGACACTGCTGTCCAGCCTCTTGGATCCCCTCCAAAAGGTCTAATGGGTACCTTCATCAATCTGAACAGAATGGAAGGGAGGGGAAATGTGGCAGACACAGCAAGGCCAGATATTTTCTCTCTCCTACTTAGGAATGAATGGTGCATGTGGACAGACTGCTAGACAAGCTGGAACACTAATATATTCTGGGAATGTTGACATCCTAGGCACAAAATATCGAAAACGGGTGATTTGTAGAACAGAGGACACATGAATGAGCCCCTGGCTCTCTCCTCCGAGAGCAAAGGACAGTGACACATGCCTGGCCCACAGCCCTAACCATCTTTCAGCATCTCTTTTGGTTGCCTTTTTTTCCTCTTTTTTTTGCATAAGGGTCTGTTCTTGGCCTCTTCCACTCTCCTTGGGTGACTACAGCTGTTCCTACATCTTCAAAGAGAGCCTCTCCCCTGACGCCCCCCACCCTGTGTCTGCCCTTCCTTGGGGAGCTGTGGGTCTGTATGTTCAACGACCCACCGGACATTGCCAGTTGGGTGATCAGCAAAATCCTTGAAAGTCTTTAGCTCTGCCCTGCTCAGTCCCGAATCTATTCCTCCTCATTAACCCACGAAAATTCAGAGTTCCAAAGCAAAAATTACTCCAAAGTGATTCCCATGATGCTTTTTTAGTCTCAAAATCAACAGAGTTCCAGCAAAGAGAAGGCAGCCAGAAGGTGACCACGTTACAGACACACCAGTCTACCCTGGGCAGGCTGGGTGGATGGGTGGATGGGTGTGGGGAGGTATGGGCAGGATGCATAGGGAGCAGTTCCCAGGAGACAGAAGTGGCTCCTTGAAAGTTGGAGAGGCTGGTCAAACAATCCACTGCCAGCTCCAAGAGCGTTCCATATTTATGCTCAGTATAATCATTTAGAGGACCTACCTTATTGTTCATAAGTAAGGAAAATTACAAGATTTCTGTGGGGTTTGCTTACATCTTGGGATATCAGGACTTTTATAGCTTCCTTTAGCAAAGTCACCATGTGCTTAAGTAACATAAAATCGTCGAAAGAATGAGAGAAAAATCTTCTAGAAGGAATGAATGTTGAGCAGTCTCTGATTCTTGCCCCCTCCTTCAGGTTCTTCTACTGTGCCTGACCATTGCCTCTAGTTGAAGCAGAGACAAAATAAATTTTCTTTGTTTCCATTTATAATGTCTCAGATCAGCTGATGACTTTACCAACAGCATTATAAAACAAACAAGAAAACATAAATAAGGAACGCTTATGTCCTAACAGACAGTTTTAGAATTTGAAATCCAGACATATTTAATCACCAAACTCTTTAACTTTCTTTTTATAAATGCGGAAACTAAGGCCCAAAGAGAGTAAGTCAAGGGCCCAAGGCCACAAAACTACAGTGTGGTAGAGGCAGAACCTGAATTTGGGGACTTGCCTCTCCATCTTATGCCCTTTTCATTCTCTTATGATACTACTCTTTAAAAAAGGTCTTGATTCCCTCCTCCCTCTTGAGGTTCGCTCCTCCTTGCCTCTACTACATGGCCTCCCCGAACCACCTTGGTTCCTTGGCTCATGGGAACTGGGTCACCCAATTATCTTTCTATAGTCAAGGTCAAACTCCAACCACTCAAACAAAACAAGCCTTTTTCCTTATAAACCTTCCACTCAGTCCTGGTTTCCCATCCAAGCAACAAGTCTGGTTTACAATGTAGTTACCTGGGAATGCGGATTGACATCCTTGAGTCCCTGTGAATGGCCATGGTTCAGGTAACTTGTTCCAGCCCATTTAGGAGTCTACAGGGAGTCTCCCAAACAGCACAGGGAAACAGACTCTCAAATGTTATGTATTACATCTTCAATATATTAATGCCTTAATCATAACTCTAACCACTGCACTTATATATATATGCGTATACACACACACACTCACACAATAAGAATTATAACAAATGTATTGAGGATGATTATTCTTGCTGTGACATTTAGCCCAAAATATCAACAAGAAGGCACCTGAAGAACATGAGATTTTATATAGCGTGATGCAGTAAACTGAGTCCTGAGCCGGAAGTCATCATAATGTGTTCCTTATCCTGATTTAGCTAGCCAGGACTCTTAGAGCCTGATCTGCATGCCAACTCGGGATATCTGAGGAATCAGCCTAGGTCAGCAGCAATCACATTTGCTTCAGGCCCCCAAAACCTTATAAGATAATAGTTTTCAAACATCTGGCTATCTCTGACGGATAGAGATGAGAGACAGTCTCCACATTTGTAAAAGATAAATGGTTGAGGATGGACATTGTACGACGTGTTAGATTCCTTGGTTTGCCTCTTAGAGAGTGTTTAGGGGGAACGCTAACTTTTTTCTTGAACTTTTGTTTCTGGGGACTTAGGAGGAAACAATAAAGTGCTTCCTTTTCCCATTCCCCTCTCAGGCAAGGCCTGAGCACCCTACCCATCTCCCCATCCCTTCTTCCCCTCTTCCCTCTCCCTAACCTCTATTCTTAGAAGAAAACTGCATTTTTGATTTAGGGAATTGCACTAGATCATCCCAGAGGGAAGGAGTGCGGCCTCTGCTTCGCACCAAGGCAGCAGAAGCAGCCGTACTCAAGAGGGTGGCTGAAACTCTTTGGAAGTTCAGGGTTTGGGAGTTGCTGTATATAGTACTTGAACATCTGTACTCTGCTGATGTACCACACCCTGAACAGGAATGAGGATTGCTGCTAAGCCACGAAAATTGAGGGCAGTGCCAGGGGCTTCTGTGTCTTCCCTGGGCCTGTAAAAGGAGCTCTTTGAAGGACATCTCTGGACCTCTTGGAGAAGTAATGCCCAACAGATGGCCAGGAAAAGCCACCTGGAAATAGCAGTAAATGTCCCCAATACTCACCAAATCAATTTATGAGGCCAGCATTACTCTGATACCAAAACCAGACAAAGAGATTGTAAGAAAAGAGAACGACAGACCAATATCCCTCATGAACATAAATACAAAAATGCTTAACAAAGTATTAGCAGATTTAATCTAGTGTTACAGAAAAGGATAACTGGGGTGTATCTATACAACAGAAAACTACTCAACAATGAAGGTGAAGAAACTACTGATATGCATGACAACATGGAGGAACCTCAAAAATACTACACAAAGCAAAAGAAGCCAGACAAAGTGTGTATGTATATATCGTGTGTGCGTGTGTGTGTGTGTGTGTGTGTGTGTGTGTATACACATAAAGCTTATAAAGCTCTAGAGAAGATGAATCAATTGTATGGTGACAAAAAACAGATCAGTGGTTGCCTGGGGTGTGGTAGGGTAGGGAGGGTGAGGGGTGAGGGGTGAGGAAGGAAATTCTGTATATCATGACTCTGGTAACTGTTACACGGATGTATAACTCTCTCAAACCTTTATCAAGATGTACGCTTAAGCTGGGTGCTTTTTATTTTATGTAAAAAACAGTTCAATAAATTTTACTTTTAAAAAATTTGAGGGCTTCCCTGGTGGCGCAGTGGTTGAGAGTCCGCCTGCCGATGCAGGGGACACGACTTCGTGCCCCGGTCCGGGAAGATCCCACATGGCGCGGAGCGGCTGGGCCCGTGAGCCATGGCCGCTGAGCCTGCGCATCCGGAGCCTGTGCTCCGCAACGGGAGAGGCCACAACAGTGAGAGGCCCGCGTACCGCAAAAAAAAAAAAAAAAAAAAAAATTTGGGAAAGCAATTTTGTCTAATAGAGGCTCTAATTTTTAAAAGACCACAACATTTGGTAAGGGTTGGCCAAAAGAACTGTAATCACTTACAGCAGGGGTCCCCAACCCCCGCGCTGCAGACAGGTATCAGTCCGCTGCCTGTTAGGAACCGGGCCGCACAGCAGGAGGTGAGCAGCAGGCAAGCAAGCAAAGCTTCATCAACCGCTCCCCATCGCTCGCGTTACTACCTGAACCATCCCCCACCCCTTGTCCGTGGAAAAATTGTCTTCCACGAAACCAGTGTCTGGTGCCAAAAAGTTGGGGACCGCTGACTTTCAGCACCAAGGATTCCCTAGAAGTGGTACCACGGTAGTCTCGGGAAAGGTGGCAACCCCAACCCTAAAAACCCTTGAATACTCAATAACTAACTAGAAGAGACATTGCATCTAAAAAGCCATGGGCTTGATGTTCCTTGACAGTCCCTGAGAGTTCAGGCTGCAAGGCTTGCAAGGGGTTAAGACCCTTCCTTCAAGTCCTAAAAGCCTTTTTTTGGTTGTTGTTTTGGCAAGGCTTTCTCATGAGAGGTGTTTAGGAGCTAAGGGCAGCGCCAGATGACAGCCATCAAGAAATGGGAACCTCAGTCCTGAAACCACAAGCAACTGAACTCTGCCAGCAACCTGTATGAGCTTGGAAGTGGATTCTTCCCCCTGAACCTCCTAAAAGGAACTCAGCCCTGCCCACACCTTGATTTCGGGCTGTGAGACCAAGAACAAAGGACCAAGCTCATTCAGATTTCTGACCTACAGAACTGTGAGATAATGGATTTGTACTATTTTAAACTCTAAGTTTGCGGTAATTTGTTATGGCACCAACTGAAAACTTAACACATGTTATAACAATAATAACCGTCTATAGGAATTCTATAGATTTTATTTTTAAGTCTTTATTGAATTTGTTACAATGCTGCTTCTGTTTTATCTTTGGTTTTTGGCTGAGAGGCACATGGGATCTTAGCTCCCCAACCAGGGATCCAAATTCGCACCCCCGGCATTGGAAGGCGAAGTCTTAACCAGTGGACCGCCACGGAAGTCCCACTATAGATTTTATTAGACTAAAAAACCAAAGAGGGGGCTTCCCTGGTGGCACACTGGTTGAGAGTCCGCCTGCCGATTCAGGGGACACGGGTTCGTGCCCCAGTCCGGGAAGATCCCACAAGCCGCGGAGCGGCTGGGCCCATGAGCCATGGCCCCGGAGCCTGTGCTCCGCAACGGGAGAGGCCGCAACAGTGAGAGGCCCGCGTACCGCAAAAAAAATAATAATAATTAAAAAACCAAAGAGAAGAGAGAATCAATGTCACAATTCTAATGTTTTTCTTTTTGTTCACATTTCATGATAAAAGTAACTTAAAACATGTCTATCTACTGGTCTATATCCCTAACATTAAACTTTCAATTTCCCCTTTGGTTTACCTGAATAATTCCAAGAAGTGAAATTTCATATAGAAGAGATGACATCTTTACAGTAGACCTTCTGTTTGTATCAAAAGATTTGAGTTTTTCTTCATTACAGTACAGAGGTGAACTTTGCTAAGAGACTTTCTTTGATTTCTGAAGGAAAGAATATTTAACATTTTACTCTACATACTAACATTTTACGCTACATACAGAATTAGCTGTGATTTCAAAACTATTCTTAAAACCCAGACACACAACTTTCAGTACATCAACCTTATAAGTACACAAGAAAGTCTCAAGGTTAAGCAAGACGTTCGTTTTTAAAGATGGGATTTTCCAGGTACAATCAAAATGGTTTATTAGAAATCTGTAAGATACTCTCCCTTGATTCACTAAGCAGTGGCAACTTACTAAATACCCTTTTTTTCCCCTTAAAAAGTTTTGAATGAAATATTTTGCTTAGAAACCTGACGTTAGAGTAGCATAACACCCAGGCAGAGGTGAGACTGACACGTGGCTCCTTGGAAATCACTGGAGTTTACACCAATCCAAAAGCTACCTTTAAAACTATTTGATTTTATAATGCATTAGTTAAAAGGGTCTTTTAAAAATTTTTTTATTTTATATCCAACTTTCTGAAATAATGGAGATGGTGCCAGGATGGCCCACTGGTCACTGTGTCAGGGGCTTGCCTGGGGCAGGGATGTATTTTTAGTCTTCACTAGGAGAAATATTTTCAAAAGGTTAGTGGCTGGGAAGTTCCTATTCTTCCCTAATTCCAGATGATAATTCCACTGTACAAACATAAAGTGTCTTTTCATATTTCCTACATTTCCGTCCACTTCTTCACACCTAGGATTATCTCCAAAGCACCCAGACATTTAATTTTTTTAAGGATTCTTACACTAGATTATTTATAAGCTAATTATCTATAGAAGTTCCATGTCCTTAGTTTTGCTTTCTCCCTCTTTCTAGCTGCCATGTCTAATTGCAATTGTCAACCACGGTTTGTTAAAAAGACAAGCTGCCTCATGGAACACTGCCGTTAGGACACCTTTAAGGAAGCCAGTCTTAGCTACCGGAGGATGAAAAGCCTGGAGGACAAAGGAGATGCCCAAGCCAGCAGCCCTCATCAACTGCAAGACATGTGAGTGAGGCCATCTTGGATCTTGCAGCCTAGATGGAAACAGCCACGCAGCCACATGAGTGAACCTGCCTGAATCCAGCAGAAGAACTACCCAACCAGTTCACAGAATGGTGAGAAAGAATAAATCATTATTATATTAAGCCACTGTGTTTTGGAGTGGCTTGTCCCAGCACAGGCTAACTGAAATATTAGTAAAATATTGAAAGCTTTCTGCTTGAGAGACGGAGTAAGACCAAAACACCTGACTTTGACATTTTATCAGAGGCCCTTCTCAGAATAATAATAATAATAAAAGAAGAAGAAGTAGAGGTAACAGCTATAAATAAAAAGGCTTAGGATTGGAAAGGAAAAAATAAAACTGTCACTAGTTGGAGATGACATGATTATATATATGTGAATAATATAGAAGAATCTACTAGGTTTAAATAAGCAAATTTAACAAGGTCACTGGTTTAAGGTTGATATTAAAAACTTTTTTCCTATAGGCAAGCAACAAATAGGAAAATTAAAATGATGCTATCTACAATAGGATCAAAAAGCATGAAACACCTGGAAATAAATTAAAGATCTGTAAGACCTCTGCACTGAAAACTACAAAGCACTACTGAGAAAAATAACACCTAAAAAAGGAAGAGATACAATATGTTCATAGACAGGAAAGTTCAATATTCAATTATTTCACGTTTCCCCACACTTAACTACGGATGCTACGCAAGTACAGACAAAATCTCAGCATAGTTGTTTCTTCTTTTTCCTGGAAATTGACCAGCTGATTCTAAAATTCATATGGAAAAACAAAGAGCTAGAATAAAATAGACAATCCTGAATTGAAAACAAAATTGAGGGACTGAAAACTACCAAATACCAAGCTACATTAATTAAGGCATTCATTGGGTATACTAATTCGTGCAAAAATGGACAAACTGACTGATGAAACAGACCCACACCTGAGTGCGTACTAGTATGAGCAAAGATAGTCTTTTCAATAAAATGGTCTGAGTTGATTGGATATTCACACAGAAAAAAAGAACCTTGACCCCCTACTTCAAACCACACATCAGTAAATTTTAGACAGACTCAAGATCTAAATGTGAAAAATAAGACAATATAGCTTTTAGTAGAAAACTAAGCGGAAAATCTTCATGATTTGGGGGAAGGCAAAGATTTCTTATATAGGACACAAGCATTCTGCCACAGAGGGGAAAAACTGACCAACTGGATTATATTGATCTACAAATTAACACTTCTGTTATTAATACAAAATTAATTACTTTGTTCATCCAAAGACACTATTAGTAATGTGAAAGGGCAATTTTGATATTTTGTTCATTGTGGATTTTTAAAAATTTTGTCACGGTAAAATATACATGAAATTTGTCTTTTTAACCATTTTTTGAAGGTGCAATTCAGGGGCATTAAGTACATTCACATGGTTGGGCACAAATTAAAACTCTGTACCCATTAAACAACGGTGACATAAGAGGCTCCTGACCCCGCCCCCCATGGATGCACTGCGTATACAGGAACAGGTGAATCAATTTTCTCTCAGAGAAATCCAAAAACTAGTTGAGTAACTCCTACACACTGGTGACTGAGAAAAAAACCACATCAAGATGGGAAGGAAAGACTGAGAAACACTCTCCCCATAGACTCAGCCCCTGGCATAGCACTTTACAATTCGGAGGGAACCCTTAACTCCAAGCTTTGCCCAGGGGAACAAAGGATCTGGATCACAAATCATCTAGTGCCCCAGCTCTTAAGGCTGTCACCTGAGGTTCAGGTCCCCAAATCACCTAGCTCTGAGCGCCAATGGGGCTTGCATTCATAAATCCCACAAAACTATAGCAAATACATAAGCAGTTGTTACATGGGTGCATGAGGACTCTCCACGGCTATTACCAAGCCCCCAACTCCCAGCTCCGCTCAGAGAGATCAGACAAAAATGTCCATCCCTCAGTTTCTCCCTGGAAGTGATCAGACTTCCCCAGCTGCTTTCTGAGGTTCTGGCTTCTACGCAGCCTGCATGTGGGAACTGACAGGGATCCTCTTGGAAGCCCAAGAGAGCTGGGGGGCACATCCTCTACTGTCTCCCCACGGCTCACTCCAATACTAAAACCAAGTCACCAGCTTCTCCCTGGAAGGAACTTGTCCATACTTCTAGCACCCCAACTATTATGGCTACTACCCAAGGGACAGCCTCCCAAATTACCTAGCTCTGGGAACTGATGGGACTCAGCATGCATGAGCCCCCCAGGACCACGTGAAACAAAGAGGTGGTTCTCGTCTGTGGGAGTGCTTGTGCGCCCAAATATTCTCTCTGGCTCAGCACAGAGGGAGTAAACAAAAATACCCAGATCCCAGCTTCTTCCTGATAGGTGCTAGACTATACATATAATGTCCCGATTTTCCCAGCTGCTGCCTGAATGCCAGGCTTCCAATCAGCCTGCAGAGGGGGCTGAAACGGGAAGCAATGAGTAGTCCTCCGGGAACCTGAACAGGCACGTGGCATTTCCCATGTCTTTCATACACTGACAGATCTTGGCACATCCTCATCTACTGGGAACCACTAAGAACAAAGATGGTGGCTTGACTATGGAGAACAGTTTGGAGGTTCCTTAAAAAAAACTAAAAGTAGAGCTACCATATGATCCAGCAATCCCACTCCTGGGCATACATCCAAAAAAGATGAAAACTCTAATTCAAAAAGATACGTGCACCCCCCCCGCCATGCTCATAGCAGCACTATTTACAATAGCCAAGACACGGAAGCAACCTAAGTCTCCGTCAACAGAGGAATGGATATAGAAGATGTGGTGTATATATATATATATATATATATATATATATATATATATACATATAATGGAATATTACTCAGCTATAAAAAGAATGAAATAATGCCATTTGCAGCAACATGGATGGACCCAGAGACTATCATCCTAAGTGAAGTCAGTCAGACAGAGAAAGATTACTTATATGTGGAATCTACAAAAAAAGATACAAATGAACTTATTTATAAAACAGAAACAGACTCACATAGAAAACAAACTTATGGTTACCAAAGGGGAAAGGAGGAGTAAGGGATAAATTAGGAATCTGGGATTAACAAATACACATTATATATAAAATAGATAAACAACGAGACCTACTATACAGCATAGCATTTGTATCTTGTAATAATCTATGACTGAAAAGAATCTGAAAAAAATATATATGTAGTTGTATGGCTTGGACAATCACAAAGGTTTGAGAGGCAACTAGGAGCTCAAGGTGGGCTAACTGACTAGGCTCATCTCCTACACAAGTCTAGTCTGTCAAGGCTGAGAGAGATGGTTGTTTTATCTAATGTGTAGAAACAACACAGAGAGTCAAGGAAAATAAAGAAATAAGGGAATATGTTCCAAACAAAAGAATAAGATAAATCTCTAGAAACAATCTTAATGAAATGGAGATAAGTGATTTATCTGATAGTTCCACCTACTGGTCATAAAATGGTCACTAAGGTCAGGAGAGCAATGCATAAAGTGAGAATTTCAACAAAAGAAAATTAAAAATATAAAAAAGTGTCAAAGAGAAATCAGAGATAAAGAATACAATACCTAAACTGAAAAATTCAATAGAGGGATTCAACAACTGACTAGCTAAAGCAAAAGAAAAGATTAGTAAACTTGAAGATTTGATGATTTCCACTACCCTATCAAAAGAACAAAAAGAAAAAAGAATAAAAAGAGTGAAGATAGCTCAAAAGACTTACGACGTACTATTAAGTGAATGCATATAAATAATACAGATGTCTGAGAAAGA
The DNA here is from genome assembly GCF_011762595.2 of Tursiops truncatus. NCBI lineage: Eukaryota > Metazoa > Chordata > Mammalia > Artiodactyla > Delphinidae > Tursiops > Tursiops truncatus. The sequence continues at coordinate 118,718,563 of NC_047036.1, read as the reverse complement.
GAAGACAGAGAGAGCAGCAGAAAGATTATCCGAAGAAATAACGAATGAAAACTTCCCTAACCTGGAGAAAGAAACAGACATCCAGATTCAGGCAGCCCAAAACATACCTAAAGAGATTCACGATAGGACATGTTATAATCAAACTGTCAAGTGTTAAAGACAGAGAATCTTAAAAGCAGCTTGAAAGAGGCTACTTGTTATGTACAAGGGAACCCTTGTTCAGCATATTTTGCAGAGAAACATTTCAGGCCAGAAGGGAGTGGACGATGTATTCAAACTGATGAAAGAAAAAAACCTGCCAATCAAGAATACTCTACCTGGGACTTCCCTGGTGGCACAGTGGTTAAGAATCCACCTGCCAATGCAGGGGACATGGGATCGAACCCTGGTCTGGGAAGATCCCACATGCCGCGGAGTAACTAAACCCGTGCACCACAACTACTAAGCCTGCACGCCACAACTACTGAGCCCGCGTGCCACAACTACTGAAGCCCACGCACCTAGAGCCTGTGCTCCACAACAAGAGAAGCCACTGCAATGAGAAGCCCATGCACCACAACAAAGAGGAGACCCCGTTCACTGCAACTACAGAAAGCCCGCGCAGAGCAATGAAGACTCAGCGCAGCCAGAAAAAAAAAAAGAATACTCTACCCAGCAAAGCTGTCCTTCAGAATTGAAGGAGAGAGAGTTCCCTGGACAAACAAAAACTGAAGAAGTTCATCACCACTAGACTGGCTGGACAAGAAATGTTACAGAGAGTTCTTCAAGCTGAAAGAAAAGGACAGTAATTAGTAACATGAAAACATGTGGAAGCATAAAACAAACTGGTAAAGGTAAATATATAAATTCAGAATACTCTAAATTGTAATGGTGCTAGATAAATAACTTATAACTCTAGTATAAAGGTTAAAAGACTAAAGTACTTAAAATAACTGTAACTAAACTAATTTGTTAATGGATGCACAATATAAAAAGATATAAATTGTGACATCAGAAACATAAAATGTGGTAGGGAGTGTAAAAATGTAGAGCTTTTGTATGTGATGGAAGTTAAGGTGTTATCAGCTTAAAATAGACTGTTACAGGATGTTTTAATGTAAGCCTCATGGTGGCTACAAAATTTTAAAAACTATAGTAAATACAAAGAAGATAAAAAGAAAGGAATAAAAGCATACCAACATAGAATATTATGAGATCACAAAGGAAAAAAGCCAAAGAGGAGGAAAGAAACAAAGGAAATACAGAACAGCCAGAAAATAATAAACAAAATGGTAATAGTAAATCCACGCCCACCAATAATTAATTTAAATGTAAATTGATTAAATTCTCCAATAAAAAGACATAGAGCACCTGACTGGATAAAACGACGACAACTCCACCTATATGCTACCTACGGGAGACTCACTTTATCTTTAAGGACACACATAGACTGAAAGTGAAGGGATGGAAAGAGATATTTAATGCAAAGGGAAACCAAAAGAACGTAGGGGTAACCATACCTACACTGGGAAAAACAGACTTTAAGTCAAAAAAATGTAACAGGAGACAAAGAAGGTCATTATATTGATAAAGGGGTCAATTCATCAAGGGGATATAATAATTGTGAATATTTATGTATCCAATACCAGAGCACCTAACTATATTAAGCAAATATCAACAGATCTGAAGGGAAAAATAGACAGCAATACAATAATAACAGGGGACTTCAATACCCCGCTTTCAACAATGAATAAATCACGACAGACAGATTATCAATAAGGAAATATTGGACTTAACTTACAAGTTAGACCAGAGGGAACTTACATGTTAGACCAGAGGGACCTAGTAGACATATATAGAACATTCTATCCAACAGCAGCAGAATACACATCCTTCTCAAGTATGCATGGAACATTCTCCAGGACAGATCATTTGTTAGGCCACAAGTCTGGACAAATTTAAGAAGACTGAAATCATATCAAGCATATTTTCTGACCACAACAGTATATAACTACAAATCAATTACAAGAGGAAAACTGGAAAGTTCACAGAAACATGACTAAACAACATGTTTCTGAACAACCAATGGGTCAAAGAAGAAATGAAAAGTGAAATTAAAAAACAACTTGAGACAAATGAAAGTGGTAACATGATATACCAAAACTTAAGAGCTGCAGCAAAAGCAGTCCTAAGAGGGAAGTTTACAGCAAAAACACCTACACTAAGAAACAAAAAAGATCCCAAATAAACAATCTAACTTTACCCCTCATGGCAGTAGAAAAAGAATGAATGAAGCCCAAAGTTAGTAAAGGAAGGAAATAACAAAGATCAGAACAGAAATGAATGAAATAGAGACTAGAAAGACAATAGAAAAGATCAATGAAAGCTGTTTTTTTTGAAAAGAGCTGTTTTTTTTGAAAAGATAAACAAAATTGAAAAACTTTACCTAGACTAAGAAAAAAAAAATAGAGAGAGAAGATTCAAATAAATAAAATCAGAAATAAAAGGAGACATCATAACTGATAACACAGAAACATTAATGATCATAAAAAACTACTATGAACAATTATATACCAACAAATTAGATAACCTAGAAGAAATGGGTAAGTTCCTAGAAATATACAACCTACCAAGACTGAATCAAGAAGAAACAGAAAATATGAACAGAACAATTATCAGTAAGGAGACTGAATCAGTAATAAAAAAAAAAACCTCCCAACAAAGTCCAGGACCAGATGGCTTCACTGGTGAATTCTACAAAACATTTAAAGATTAATTAATACCAATCTTTCTCAAACTCTTGCCAAAAAATGAAGTGGAGGGAATACTTTCAAATTCATTTTACAAGGCCACTATTATCTAAATACCAAAGCCATATCAGGACATGACAAGAAAAGAAAATTACAGGCCAACAACCCTGATGGACATAAATGCAAAAATTCTCAACAAAATACTAGCAAACTGAATTCAACAGTACCTTAAAAGGATCATACACCAAGATAGAGTGGGATTTATTCCCGGGACGCAAGGATGGTTCAACATATGCAAATCAATAAATGTGATACACCACAATAATAAAATGAAGGATAAAAATCATAGGCAGACAAGAGAATCAGATTCACAGATGATTCCAATTTCAGAGCTAGCTGAGAAGTACTTTAAAATAACTGTGCTTGAGGACTTCCCTGGAGGTTAAGACTTTGTAACCACTGCAGGGGGCATGGGTTTGATCCCTGGTCGGGGAACTAAGATTCCACATGCCACACCACATGGCCAATAAATAAATAACTGTGCTTAAAATGCAAATTAAAACCACAATGAAATATCACCTCGCACTGGTCAGAATGGCTATCAACAAAGAGAACACACATAACAAATACTGGCGAGGATGTGGGGAAAAGGGAACCCTTGTACACTGTTGGTGGGAATGTAAATTGGTGCAGCCACTGTGGAAAACAGTATGGAAGATTCTCAAAAAACTAAAAATAGAATTACCATATGACCCAGCAATTCCACTCCTGGGTATATACCCAAAAAAAAAAAAACCCCACTAATTTGAAAAGATACATGCACCCCAATGTTCATAGCAGCATTATTTATAATTGCCAAGCCATGGAAGCAACCTAAGTGTCCAGCAACAGGTGACAGATAAAGAAGATGTGGAATATACATACAATGGAATACTACTCAGCCGGAAAAGAGAATGAAATTTTGCCGTTTGCAATAACAAGATGGACTTGGAGTAGGTGAAGTACAGGCTGAGAGAGCTTAGGGAACATACCCAAGATCACTCAGGCTATGAGTGGTAGAGCTGGGGCTTGAACTCAAACCTGTCTGAGACAAAGTCAGACTCTTACCCACTTTACTACGTAGCTTCTCTTGACTAGTTAACTAAAGACAAGCAGGTTCATCTGAAAAGTGGGGATAATAACAAGCAGACGATTTTGGAGCTTGAGGATGTGCATTCTTAGCTCTTTCAAAATTCCAGCTTTGGAGTCTTCAGGATCTACCAAGAGAACTCCATATTTTCCAAAGTGGAGAAAGATGGCATTGGTCATTTGATGGGAGTTCTCTTCACTTCTTCAAACTCAGTTGACAATGACTTATCATTTGAAGAGATATAAGGGCATTCATAATGAGGTTTGCTCATTACGGATTTTTTGTTGTTTTTGTTTTTGTTTTTGCAGTAGGCGGGCCTCTCACTGTTGTGGCCTCTCCCGTTGCGGAGCACAGGCTCCGGACGCGCAGGCTCAGCGGCCACGGCTCACGGGCCCAGCCACTTCGCAGCATGTGGGTTCTTCCCAGACCGGGGCACGAACCCGTGTCCCCTGCATCGGCAGGCGGACTCTCAACCACTGCGCCACCAGGGAAGCCTGCTCATTACGTTTTAAAATAACAGTAATTGTTGTTATTGCTTTGTTGTTGAGCTGCTCATAGATTACGTTTTAAAATAACAGTAATTGTTGTTATTGCTTTGTTGTTGTTGAACTGCTCATAGATTACGTTATAAAATAACAGTAACTGTTGTTATTGCTTTGTTGTTGTTGTAACTGCATTCAGAGTTTGGATCAGCAAGCCAGTGGCTCCAAAGACTTAATGCGCCTCCTTCAATGTTTAGCTTCTTACCAGGCGGTGCCTTAGGTCGTGAGGAGAGAGCAGTGCAGAGTCCTGTAAATTTGGAGCTGTGAATTATCACCGCATGAAAACACTGCCAGGCCTTTCAGTGTGAGTTTGTTCTACTCTGCTACAACCTGAGAAGAAACAGCCCAGGCACCATGACTGAAAAAAGAGACTGCCCATCAAAACAGTGCAAAGCAGACAAGTTTTCATTTATTTTCTTTGGAGAACTCCTGTTGGCAGCTGCACCCATTTGGTTAATGGAATATTCTTGACTCATTCAGCAGGCTCACTGAGGGAAAGGAGCCACGGGGACAGGGGCAGGATGGAGAGCTACGCTCGCTCTCCTTTGGCACGTTCTCCAAAAGTGGAGCCTTTTCGGCGACTCCCAAAGATAGCATGTTGACAGGATGGGCGTTAGAATCATGATGAAAGACTGGAGGAAACAGCATGAAAATAAGACACAGTCTCAAAGGGAAGGAAGTTAAAGGGTGGGGCCTCTTTGCCCTTGCCTGGCACCTTGCGGTGGGGCACGTGTGCAGTGAGGGGTAACAATGGTCAGCATCAGGCCCACCTCCAGGCTGACGACTTTTACACGAGGACCTGGCCTCACCTCTGCGTACCTCGCCTGCCCAGAGACTATTTATCCCACGAGCAAACTGGCTCATCCTCCAGGACCCCCGAGTCCTCAGTCCCACTCCTAGTGCTATTTGTGAAGGGCAGCGGCTTGCAGATCAGGAAAGCTCAGAACACGGATTCCCAGAGCCCATGAAAAGGCCTGCGGCCAGGAATTGTGCCTATCAACCATGTGCTGTATGACTTCATGCCCAGCCTCTCAATCTGTGTCCCTCACCTCTGAAATGAGAAGCTGACAATTTTTCACAGCATTCCAAAAACAACTCTAAGTGCCACTTAAAACCTGTGATAGATGTGGGAATTTTAACAAAGCTGTATTAGCAGGAACTTTTGGTTCCAGGTAGACCAAATCTCATTACAGTGAATATAACTACAACAAAAAATGATGCCAAACTCCCCCCAAGACCCATTTATTTCTAGCAATATTTAATACCATGTAACTCCAAGACAACCCAAGAGTCTGATAGTCCCTTGGAGTTTTTTCAGGTTGAATGTATTAATACACTGAAGAGAAAAACTCTTTAGTCAAATATTAACTTTTTCTACAAATTATTCCCAATGACTGACAATTGTACAGAGCTTTGAGATGTTTCATATCAAGACCTACGTCTCTCTCAAATACCATTATGACCATTTGTCATTTACATGCTATCTCTCTGTTCCTCTGACTCTGATCTCCCCAAGCCTGCCTTCCCTGTGCCCTCTATCTTGATACCTGCTCCATCTCGAAGTGGCATCTCTTGGCTCAAAGACTGTTTAAAAGATCTCTGGGTAGCGGATGTTCACTAGACACCTTGTGGTGACCATTACTCGATGTATACAAATATCGAGTATTTATGTCATATACCTGAAACTAATATGTCAATTAAACCTCAATTTTTAAAAAAGTGAATTTATGGTATGTAAATTATATCTCAATAAAGCTGTTAATTTTTTTTTTTTTTTTAATTTTAGGATCTCTGAAATTCAATTTGGGAAGGACTGCCTGACCCCAGGGATATCCCCTCACTCTGGGTTCTGGGTTTGGTTAGCTGAAAAGCTTTGCTGGGACCTACCAAGCCCATAGGCTATGACACACCCCTAAGGAGGACAGTTGAGCCACTCGCAAGCACACAGACACACACATCTGCATAAGGAACAGTTTTAAATAATTCAATTCCACCAAGTCCAACCTCCCTCCCAAGATATCGAACACACACGGGCAATGAGAGTAATTTCCCAAGTTGAAGTAGAAAGAATAAAGTTAACTAAAAAATGATAAGGAAGGAGTTAATTTTCCAACAGTAATCAGCTTCCAGGAATATGAATACAAACAACTCCATTCAAGAGAAAACAATCTTTCTTTTTTCTTGCAAAATAGGAGTTTTGCCCCACAGTATTATAAACAAAAAACTAGCCATCCATGAGGACAGAGGAAAAACACTATAGACTTCGCCATTCTCCTGTTTTGTTTATTCTACCTGAGAAAAAGGGGCATGAAGTCACATGAACTCCTGCACTCTAGGGCCTAAAACGTTTTTTCAATTGCATTTTATGTCAAACAAACAAACTTTCTGAAGCACGGCCATTTGCTGGAGAAGAACGTAAATCTGGACTTAATCAGCCTCAGATGACCCTCGGGATTGTCCGACATGACCATGAATGGAAAATTACTAAGCCCCAGAAGGTATTAGTGTGCACGGCTGTGGATCTGCTCAACTGGAGACTTTCTCTTTCCTTTATAGATGGATTTTGTCCCTTGGACACCTAAAGCTTGAAGGGGTAGCTGTAGGGCTATCCAATGGGGCCAAGGGAAAGGGATGAGGATGAGGGGGGAGAGAGAGAGCTTCTGAGGTCACCCAGTTCTCAACAGAAATGGGAAGCAACACATGGGAGTTCCCTGGTGGTCCAGTGGTTAGGACTCTGTGCTCTCACTGCCGAGGACCCGGGTTCAATCCCTGGTCAGGGAACTAAGATCCCACAGGCTGCGTGGCGTAGCCAAAAAAAAAAAAAAAGGAAATGAGAAGCAAGACTTACCAGTTACCAAGCTGACCACAAATATATCAAAGCTTTCCCCTGGGACACTCTACTCTGCCCTCCATCAATATACAGAACCCTGTTGCAAGTGGAGTCTTCCAAAAGGATCTCCTCCAAAAGCAGATGTACATACACCCTCAGAACAGAAGGATGCAGTTCACCTCCTTTGATCAGCGCCCTCTACTCTTGTCTGTGGGCTCAGAAGACTCTGGAACAGAAAAGGTACAGGCTGGGGGAAGTAGCATGGGTTTTCCTACTTTTGCTCAAATGTCCAGGACTCACTCCCCGAGACTGTTAAGGTCATGAAAAGCAAGGAAAGGCTGAGCCACTGGAAGACCAGAGGAGCCTGGGGAGACAGGACAACTGAATGCAATGTGGATTGGATTCTGGAGTTGAGCTAATAGTAATGTACCCATGTCTCCTAGTTTCTCAGTTTTGACAAATGCACCATGGCAATATAAGATGTTAAACATGGGGGAAACTGGGTGAGGGGTATATGAAAACCCTCCGTACCTCTTCGCAGCTTTTCTTTAAACCTAAAATTATAGCAAAATAAAAAGTTTTAAAAATACAAATTCTGAGAAAGTAAAATCCATGATGATGGTACAGCATGGAAACCTTGTAGCAAGAGCAACAGCACAGCAGACGCCTCACAAGTGTTTATGATATGCTGGGCACTGAGCCATGCCCTCGACGGAGAGTACATACTGAACCCTCTCAACAACTCTATGACATGAACCCTATCTTCCTCCCCTGTTCCTAAATGAGGGAACTGAAGATTAGAGAGGTCAGGTAACGAACCCAAGGCCACAAAACTGGTAGGGGGCAGAGGCACAATTCAGACCTAGACAGAATAACTCCAAAGACTGTTTCTTACTTGCCATTTCCACAGCACCTCCCATTTCATCTCTTTCCTTCACAAGATGGGGAAACACTTCCTTGAATGGTAACTCAAAGAGATAAGATAGTATATAATAAAGGCACAAAAATATTAGGGCTCTCATTCCAAAGAGGAAGATTAAGAGATGGGCTCTGTTTCCTTCCTGCCCCCTTCCAAGTCACCACCATTTGTAGTCATGCGTTAAAAACATGGTGAACACGTTACTATTTAAACACGGTAAAGCCACAAAGAAGGATCTAAAATAGAAATCAAAACCCTCCCTGAACACCCAACCTCTAGTTCTAATCATCAGCATAAGAAGGGGTATGTTTAAGGTCCATAAAAACAAGAGTTCATGCACAGAGAGAATACAGATTTGTTCACCAAATCCTTGAAGATGAGAACCCTGGTAGCCCTGAGAACTTTATAGGAGTAATTTTATAAATAAACAAAAGCCAGATTTAGCATAAAGTGAACTCCTAAAACTCTCTCTCTGGGGAGTTGGCATGAACAGAAAAGGTAAAAGCTCTCCGGAGGGTTTAAGATGCATTCCTGGCTGATGAGCCCTTGCAGGCTGTTGAGAGAAGCAGCATCCCCATGTTTCAAAATTATCATGAGAGAGCTGAGCCATGCTCCCCCGGGAGTCAGTAAAGTTCACTGAAGAAATAATGAAGTTACATATTAGTTAGGAATCTTTTCAGCTGCAAATAACAGAAAACCTAATAATGGCATTACCCCTGTTGGGACATTTATTCTTCACTTACAAAAAGTCTGGAAATTGATGATCTCAGAGTTCATTCAGCAACTCAACAATTTTGGGAAGGCTGCAGGTCTGTCTTTCCATCCTTCTGCTTAATCATACCCAGCGTGGAGAGAGGCTTTTTGTGCTTACATTTTTCAATTCCTGATGTCAAGATAGCTGCCACTGCTCCAGGCATCACCATCCCATGCTTTCTCTTCACAAGGGTCCACTGATCTGGGAAGAAAATCCAACCTAGTAGCACTCAGTAGATTTCTCTTTAGGTCTCAATGGCCCAACTAGGTTTGGTCCCTTTTATGGGCTGAAGGTAGCACCCCCCCCAGCCCCCACCCCCAATTCATATGTTGAAGCCCTAACCCCAGTATCTCAGAATGGCGCTGTACTCCAGACATGGCCTTTAAAGAGGTGATTAAGTTAAAATAAGGCCATTAGGGTAGGCCCCGATCCAGTCTGACTGGCGCTCTTATAAGACAAGGGGATTTGGCACACCGAGGTGTATCAAGGATGCTGCACTCAGAGGAAAGACGAGGAAGGACACATCAAGAAGGCAGCCATCTGCAAGCCCAGGGAGAGGCCTCAGGGGGAAGTGATCCTGCCAGCACCCTGAGCATGGCCTTCTAGTCTCCAGGCTGGGAGAAATAAATTTCTGTTGTTTAAGCCACCCGGTCTGTGGTGTTTTTTATGGCAGCCCGAATGAACTAACACAGTCCCCTAGCTGCAAAAGGTCTCTGAAAGGGAGACTTAGGAAAGGAAATGGGACAGCATGACTGTCTTAGGCTGGCACTCTCACCCCATACAAAACCAGTGTTCCCGGCACACGAAGGCATAAAGGGTTGTGGTGGTAACTACTGGGTAGGCAACTAACAATATTATTTATCACAACTCTTGAGTAGAAAGAGCTGGATTACAACCTGTGCTACTGAGCAATGACCATGAGTAAGACACAGAGCTTGAGTTCAGTAAAATGAATATAATAATTTATAGTTATTCTCCTTTTGACCCCTCAACTCTGAAATTCTAAATCTGAGGGGGCTCTCCTCAGAAAGGACTTCGTTTCTACAGCAAATGAAAACACACAGAGTACCTATTCCTAAAATGCAGCTAACTTACAATATTTTCGGTTCTGTTCCCATTTTCACTTACTCAATAGCTCATTTCCTGCAAGAATGGATTCAACAAATGTAAATCTCCTTTTCTTACATTTTCAAGGCCCCAGGAACTGAAGGCCCCTGAATGAGTTGTAAACATATGAATGCAGGCACACTCCACAAAATGAAAGGCCCACCACTTCCCTATTAGATTATAAACTTCCTGAGGGCAAATACTGTTGATAATCGTTTCTGTGATCCCAGAGGCCACTACACAAAGTGGCCACAGAGGGCTCCTGGACTCAATGAATGGAAAACACAGCCTCTGGAAATCCATCTTAGGATTCATTGGTTTCACAAAGACCTAGCCAATATTAGCAATTAATTTGTGCTTCTTTCGTGAAGATGGGTCTCAGTGTCCTTAAAGTTAGTCAAGGATCAAATTATTTTCTTCTCGAAAGAGCTTCACATATTGGGAAAGCCATCATTACGGAATGGTAAGTGTTCTTATGTTAAGAAGTTTCATTTTTTAAAGTGCTAAGAAAAGATACATTAGTTAATGAATAGTATGAAACAACTGGCTATGTGAGAAAGAAATTTGCCCTCTATTGTATCATTTATTCTTCCCCCCCCCCAAATTTTAGCAGGATTAAAGATTTAAATGTAACAAATAGAAAACATGAGTGATTTTTTAAAAAATCATAGTTTATGTTAGTTTCTGAGCATGTCCAGAAGAAAAAAAAAGAGAGAGAGAGAATTGACAAGTTTGCCATTAGAATAATTTTTCACATATTAGCTGGAAAAAAATAACAAACACAACCAAATGGCAATTGATACAAAGGGGAACTACTGATAAATACTTGGGACAGAAAAGGATTATTTTCCTTTATTTATAATGAGATTCTCAACTCATTAAGATGCAGATAAATAATATAATAGGAAAATGGTCAAGTTTACATGAGCAGGAAGTTCATCAAACAATGCTCATTTATCTGGGAGTAAGGCTGGATGCCTACTCTGAAGGAAATATTAATTTAAATAATAATAAAATACACTTGTTTTAAGGTCGACAGCGTTAAAAAGTTTGATTTTACAGGTATTTGTGACGGTGTAGGTAATCAGGCATTCTCATACATTAATTCTGGACTTTAAACTGGTATGACCTTTCTGAAGGACAATTTGACACCTGTCAAAATGTTAACTTCCCAGACCCTTTAATCCAAAAAATACACCTCTAAGTGGAAGTTACTCTGACTTGAATATGGATATAGGTAGCATTGTTTGTAATAAAGCAAAACAACCTAAATATTCATTAACAGGAAGCTGTTAAATACGTTAGTACCGGGCTTCCCTGGTGGCGCAGTGGTTGAGAGTCCGCCTGCCGATGCAGGGGACACGGGTTCGTGCCCCGGTCCGGGAAGATCCCACATGCCGCGGAGCGGCTGGGCCCGTGAGCCATGGCCGCTGAGCCTGCGCGTCCGGAGCCTGTGCTCCGCAACGGGAGAGGCCACAACAGTGAGAGGCCCGCGTACCGCAAAATAAAAAACAAAAACAATATATACGTTAGTACCTTCACACAATGGAACGCTCTAGAGCACTTTTTTTTAATGAGTAAATCTGAATTTATTGAAATGAAAAACAGTCAAAACAAAGCGAAAAAAAGCAAGTGGTAGAACAAGATGTCCAATTTGCTCTCATTTGTGTTAAAAATACATATAGATTTGTACGCTCGTATGTGCCGAGAACGTTTCTGGAAGGATATACAAAATGCTGTGAACTGTGGTTACGTCTGGAAATGATTCTTTTGAAATTACTACCGTGATTGTGTATTGCTTTAGCAATAAAAAAAAAATACAGTGAAAATACAAAACGTCCCACGTTGCTTCCTCTGAAATTCCTCAAATGGGAAAAAATAAGCTAAAAATGTTAGGACTTATCACTTCCTCCTAAGTGTGGGCTTTTGGAGAGAGAGGGACAGGGAAATGCCCAGACGGAGAGGAATCTCTTGGATGAATCTTTCAGAGCTCAATTTGAAATGGAATGTTCTGAAACCCCCTGAGTGTGGGTGAGGAAGGGGCTAAAGGGCTGAGGAGCTGAGGCAGGGATCCTGCCCTCCAGCACCTATTACCCCCCAACCCACCGGCCCCTCGCCCACTTGGGTCGCCAGCGCCACACTGCTTAGGAAAAGCAGCGGGACTTGGTTCCTTAATCTCTTCGAGACCTTAGAATTAAAGTCAGCTAGGGAGGGAAGGAGAAGGGGTGGGTGAAGGAAGGCCCCCTGGGAAAGAGATCAAACAGAATGGAAGCATCTCTGACTTCTGGGTCACAAGCCACTTAGAACAAACGCACCCTCTCCTACAGCCCACCCTGGGCGCCAGCGCTGGAAGCCAATTCTGAGTGATTTAGGAAATCGGCCCAGCCCCCGGGGCGGGCAGGAAAGGAGCGATTAAGGGCGAGCGGGAGAAGTGAGGCTTCCTCGGGAATGAGCGCATTTGGAAGCGAGGCAGGAAGGGGGCAGGAAGCTGCTCTCATAAAACAATCTGACAATTATGTGTCAGTCTAGGAGAAGGGCTCTGGAAATTATGGGGTTACCGTGCCACACTCCCCGGCCCTCCCCCTGCGATGCCCTCACGGCTGCAGTGAGCTGCAAGAGGAAATTATATTTGGGGCCAGGTGTTTGTTGCCCTACGTTCAGGTTCAACCTGGGACTGAGCAGTTACACTCACATGCTGAGGGACACAAGTCCCTGATGCCCTTGACAAGCACGGTGGCCACACTGACTCCAGCTGGCCTGGCATGCTGGGACTGCGATGACCATTCCTGGCACTTACCAAATGCTCACTGGAGCCAGGCGCATCACCTATGTTAACTCGCACGACAACCCTCCAGGGGATACTGAGACCCAGAGAGGCTCCGTGACCTGCCACAGACAACTAGCTAGGGGTGGCAGAGCAAGGATCTGAACCCCAGTATTCTGCCTCCAGAGACCCACACTCAAAATCCAGTTGAAAACATATGTTACAGGTATTTTTCATAAGAGCATCCGGAACCACTGGTAGAAAGAGATTCCTAAGCAGACTTCTACCCAAACACAGGTGCTGCCTTCTCCTTGTCCATCATTCATTCATCCATCCATCCATCCATCTATTCATTCCTTTCTTTCTTCCTTCCTTATATTTTTTAAGTACCAATGGTATGACCGACCAGCAGAGTTAGGTACAAGACGCACTCCTGCTTCTGAAGACAATGAGAAGACACATTTTACAGACTTAAGAGTCCAAATACCTTTGCAGTCTCCTCCTGGGCCTCAATACGATACTTTTAGGTCCATCCTGGGTTTGCCTGGAGCAGACACATTCCTTCAAAGGCTCAGGACCAGGAACTTTTCCCAGCGCACACATTTGACAGAGTCCTGGCAGATTCCGGCCTCTTGCCCACCACCCCCATTTCAGAGGGGATGCTCTGGGAGGTGGCAGGACATTTGTTCAGGGGCCGGGGGCGCGGGATGGACAATCTGACCTTTCCCTCATGGGCTGAGAAAAGTGCGGCTCTTAGAAGCTCCTTCACGGCACCTAAGAGGAGTTCAGCAGAGCAGCGGTCAAGTGTCCTGACTCCACCAATCACTCACTAGCTGTGTGACCCTGGGCAAGGTGCTTCACCTTTCTGAGCCTGTCTCGTAAAGTGAGACTGTCATGAGGATTAAATGAAACAACATGCCGGGTTTGAGCGGGAGTGCTTCCCAGGACGTGGTAAACGTTCACTGAGTCTTGGCTATGACCCTGAGGGTGTGTGCTGGGTGTGGTGGAATCAGCCAGTCCTGCTCCCACTGCCTCCTCTATTACAAAACAGGCAAAAAGGCCAACAGAAATGCTTTACTTCCTCCCTAGCTCAACTGCACCATACCCAAATCGCATCTTTATGAAATGAACTATACCTGGTCACATGATTATTTCCTCATCGCACACTTATTAATTACTTGCAAACGCTAAGGCGGACAATATGCACCGTAGGTAAAAAACCAAGGCCTCGAGAGCTGGACTTCTGGGGTCAGATCCTATCCCTGCCACTTGGGCAAGTTACTGAACGTCTCTGAACCTTAAACACCTCATCTGTAAAAACAGGGATAATAGAGATAATTCTTATCCCATCGGGTAACTGTGAGCATCAAATGGAAAGATGTAGTGTCATCTGTGCCTGGCTTCAGGTAAGGACCCACTAAGCGACAGCCACGTTTGTTGGTGCTGCCGCACTGCAAACTGAACATGCAAAACAGACGTGACTTATGAGATAAGATGAACGGTGCTCATGGTCTTTAGCACATAGACGGAGCTAGAGAAAGCAGAACCTACATGCCAGTTAGAATAAATGTCTGGATGAAATAGCAACTAGAACACAGAATTGAGAAGGCACCATTAAAATCTCTTCGTTTTCTGTAAATTTCATTGAGATACTACTGTCTAGTGAAGAAAAAAGAAGGTAGAAAATGGTGGTAGGTGGTAAAGGGCTCCCAGAGGCTTAAAATTTGCAGTTGTATGTTAACTGGTTCAGTGAAAGGAACTTCCAATGCAACTATTTCCAGAGACTACTTCTTAGGGGTGAGGATTTACCCCCTTTCTCTGGGCAGCTCCTTCCCTAGCATCTGCCATTTCATAAGGAGACCGCTAGGTAACAAATATCCCCTCACCACTCCAAAATTTCTGCCATAAGTAGAGCCCCTTCAGTGCTTCTGTTGTCTTATAATTGTTTAAAATAGTATTTTGTGTGCATTTAACTATTCATTCTTCATATTCCTTATCTATAGTAACTGTAAGCTTTTATTTATTTTCATTCGCACACCTGCCCTGGTGTCCTGCGCATAGTAAATATGCAAATAAGTTCTTACTCCCTGACAAATCTTACCTGGAATCTCTAAATGTCCAACGTTGACTGGTTTGCAAACAGTCCTGAGCACCACTCAAATAAAAACTAGAAGGGGCCAGGAGGGGGCAGTGATGGGGCAGAGCTTACCAGAGACAGGGAGATGCCGGTTATTATCCTAGATGACTTCAGGACAAACGGAAAACATTTGGATTTAGCCCAGGAGAGGGTGCTACCTACTTCTAAGACAATCTCGCCAAGAACGCTGGGCAGGGCCTGTCCCCTGAAGTGAGGCTGGGGTTTGGGCTTCTAAGCAGCCCTTTTACCAGTGCGGCGAGGGGAAAATGCTCTGACTCCCCGTGTCCTCCGCTGATACAACAACCTCTTCTTCTAAATTGGACGACAGTTAGGAGTCTAGGGAGCATGAACATATCAGCAAAACAGTAGCAAAGCTTCTCCTTTTGTTCCAAGCATTTATCCAAGCAGCTTACTGGGCTCTGGATAACATTTTAAAAAAGCCCATCACCACTCTACCACCAATACATACTCTAAGGGGTTTTTTTAAAAGGCCCTGAGAGGGACTTTCCTGGTGGCGCAGTGGTTAAGAATCCTCCTGCCAATGCAGGGGACATGGGTTCAAGCCCTGGTCTGGGAAGATCCCACATGCCGCGGAGCAACTAAGCCCATGCGTCATAACTACTGAGCCTGCATGCCACAACTACTGAAACCCGTGCGCTCTAGGGCCCGCATACTGCAACTACTGAAGCCTGCACGCCTAGAGCCTGTGCTCAGCAATGAGAGAAGCCACCACAATGAGAAGCCCACGCACTGCAACGAAGAGTAGCCCCCGCTCGCCGCAACTAGAGAAAGCCCGCACACGGCAACAAAGACCCAACGCAGCCAAAATATTTTTTTAATTAAATTTAATGAAAAAAAATTTTTTTTAATTAAATAAATAAAAGGTCCTGAGAAAAGAAGGGAAGTGTTAAACGTAGGGGTAGGTGGTTAGAGATCATGGGATATTGAATAAACCCTAAATTTGGACCTTCTCCCAGCCCTTATATAAGGTATCATTCTATTTCCAACGATATTCAAAGTCCCTTTTGTCTTTGTGGTGGAATAACTTCTCTGGAGTCTGGGATCCAGAAGGCTGGCCTCTACATTCTTAGTTGCACCCCTGATCCTTTCTCCCCAAAGCCTTCAGCTCACTAGGCCCAGACCTTAAACAGGAAACACTGCTAGCATATTCTCAGCAATAAGGTGGGATTTTTGCTCATAATCCCCTTTAAACGATACACAGATCACTCACCTGCTTCTCATCTGTCTTTTGACAAGGCAGATGTCCGCCTTGAACAGAAACCCCAATTAACAAAGTAGTAAGCGAACAGGAAATAAACTGAATGTTACGTTGTGGCACCTGAGGGGAACCTGAGTTTAAAAAGCTTGATCCTGTTGGTGGGAGTATAAATGCAGAGGACACTGCTTACATATTTAACATACCCATTCACCCAGCAACTCCAAGTCTATGATTTACTCCTACAGATACATTGGTCCATATGCACAAAGATATACATACAAGTGAAACTGTTCACCAATGTTTATCATGGCAAAACTCTGGAAGAAATGGCCATTAACAGGAGACTGCTTAAATTAATTGTGGGACACCTGCTGTACAATGGGACACCATGCATCAGACAGAAGTCAATGTGTAGATGCTGATTTGGAAGGATGTTTATAATTATTATTTAATTTAAAAAACAAAGTATACTATGGTGTATGTAATATGTTCCCATTTATGTTATACATATATACATTTATGGATATACTCACTTTTTTTAAAAAAAAGAAGGGCTCTACACATATGGAAAAGTTCTATAAGGGTGTCCCCAAAGCTTTTGTGACTTTGAAGTAGTGGGACTGGGGGTATGGGGCACATTTTCTCATAGACGGTTTTGACTTTTTTACATGTGTTACTTCTGTGATCATAAAAACCAGTCTCCAGGAGTGGTGGGCGCCCCTCTCACCTGCCTTTAGAAACTCTGTTGGCTTTATTCATCTATACCTAGAGTCCAGGTGACAGAAACACAAAAGTGGAGGACAATGGCATGGGACGGACAAGTTCCTGTGGCTGAGGGGACATGAGTTCAAACCACATTAGGTATGACACCATTGTTTTCACTTTTTGGTTCTCGGGTAGTAAGTGATGCACACTACACGAGGCTCTTATGAAGGATGATCTTAATGATACAATGCAGTATCCTGGGGAGACTAAAGATTGGTGACTCGGCAGGAACGGGTACATTGTTCTCCTCAGCTGAGAACGACACTGTGCCCTGAGCCCTCTAGTTCAAGGAAAGATTAGATATGGTTGTATGAGCTGGGATGAGGCTCAGCTGTGAGGACCAGAAAATCTCAAGTAACAGCACCTTAAATATGACAAAAGTCCTTTTTTTCCCTCATATAAAAGGCCTCAGGGGAGTTTCCTGGCGGCCTCGTGGTGAGGATTCTGGGCTTTCACTGCAGAGCTTTCACTGCCGTGGCCCAGGTTCAATCCCCGGTCGGGGAACTGAGATCCCACAAGCCACGCAGGGGCTTGCTTACTTCATTCATTCATTCATTCATTAAAAATTTAAAATTGAAACAAAGGCCTCAACGACAGGGCACAGTGGGCTACGCCTTCTCTCTTGCTGCTTCTTCGTGCATGGCTTCAACCTCATGGGGCAAGATGGCAGCTTCTACATTTCAGGGAGCGGGATGGAGGAAGACGTGAAGAAGAAGGGGCAAAGTATGTACACATAATGCCTCCTAAGTGGGATTTCTGGAAGCTGCCACCAGGCACTTTTACCTACTCACATTGGCCAGAACTCAGTCCTATGGCCTACCTAGCTGCAAGGGAAGCTGGGAAATGTCGTCTTAATGCCAAGTAGCTATACGCACATCTTAAAACTGGGGTGTCTATGTTATTACCACAGAAGAAGGGAAGAGTAGATCCTGGGAGATGGTTAGTGGTTTCTCCAACACTGATCTAACCTACTTTCCCTTGCCCCCGAACCTACTTTTCAAAGATAAGTATCATCTCACCGAATGGCATAGGTAAGGAAAAGTACCGTGCTTTGCCATATACCTACCTTTATAAGCTTAGAAAAAATGTTTTGCTAATATTTTAAGAATGAAAGGACAGCAAAATGTGCTGGAGTTTCACTCACCTGTTTCTCCCATCTCTGAACCCAGCTCTATAATCTTGAACATGAATGGGATATACTAACTCTTGGGGACAGAAACGATGTCACTCCCATGAAACTTCCACAATAAACGTCCGCAGAATACAGTACAACTGGTTGGTGATGTAATTCGGAGACTATTTCCTGTGAATAAGATGATATGCACTGGAATAGAATACTATTTATACTATGGGAAAAGCCCGTGGGGCATCAGATTTAGAATCAAGGAAAGAGGAATTCATCAGCTGATTAAACAGGATCCCTGGGGACCACAGACAGCAGTGTTAACAGTCATAAAGGACTTGGGACTTCAGAGATGCCCAAGTTTAAGAAGGACTAATTCCTCTTGTAGAGAAGATAGTGGCAGCTCTCCAGGCATTCCTATCGGACACCCATCTTCAGAGCCACCAAAGACTGGTGGTTCAGGGAGTCTCTGCCACGAGGGACCTGAAGCGTCCCTGCCCCTGTTGTATCTGTCACTTACAGCAGGTTCCCAGACACGCACGGGACAGCTCTTCACTAGGAATTACAATTAGGATGCTTTTGTGTGTCCCAGCCTACGGGCCACCAGTTAGCAGTAAAAAGCCAAATGTTTAAACCCAAAAGTGAACCTCCATGTTGTGGCTTTCTGTCTTGTTAAAAACAAGTCACTTTATGGTTCCTTGATCAAGAAATAGCATAAGAGTATAGAGACAAAGGAAGAGAACAGTGACATGAAGGCAACAGACTAAGCCAGCCCCCTGAGGATGACTCAGAGAGGTGGGAATCAGAGACTCCAATGCAGGAGCATTGCTCCAGACTTGCAGATTTGAGACCACTTCGTTTCAGCATCTGTGTAGCTGGACACTGGCCCCACGTTTGGCCCATGTTCTTAGGCCCTTGGCTAGTGGGGACTCAGTGGTCATCATGCCAGCGAATGTGTCAAGCTAGGACTCCACCCACTGCCTACTGGGTCTGGGCCCTACAGGTTCTATTTAGGTGCTGAAACCTAAGACATGACCCCAAATCGACTCCTGAGTTCTTCCCAAACCTGCATCTCCCAGTCTTCTCCATCTCACTAAACGACCAGGGTCTTCTGCTAAGTGCTCAGTCTGAAAGCTCCCTCTCTCACACCCCACCTCCAAACCATCAGCCAATCCCACTGGCCCTGCCTTCAAAGCCTATCTGGAACCTGACCACTTCTCACCACTCCCACTGGTCTAGGAGACTCCCCCTCTCACCTGAGTTACTATGAAGCCTCCTAACTCGCCGCTCTCCTCTCACCAACCCCCTTCACCTTGGAAATCCTAAGCCGAGTCAGGGCACCCCTTGGTTCTAGACCCTCTGGGGGCCTCCCCATTTCACGAGGAGTAAAAGTCCACATCCATCGCAGCCTCCAAGTCTTCCCCTCCCACCTCACCGCCGCACCTTTCCCTGGCTGTGCTCCAGCCCCCTCCCCCCGCCGCAGGCCAGGCAAGCACCACTACTGCCCACATTGCTCTCCCTCCAGCCGCCAGCCAAGTCTGCTCCTACACTCCCGGCGAGGTGCTCTCGCATGCCACCCCCCCCCCACCCCCCGATCAGAAACCTTCCCCAACTACCCCTTTACCCTACTTTACTTTTCTTCGTAGTATTTATCCCCACTTGACAGAATATGTATTTACTGGTTACTGTCCATCTCTCTCCACTGAAACAAGTTCCACGGATACAGGATATTTTCTCCCTAGAACAGTGCTTGGTACAGAGCGAATACTTGAAGAACAAACGATGTTGCACACTGCTCAGCTCACAGGCGGCACAAGACCAAACAAACAGCCCCAAGGACGATAGAAAACCCAGTCATCTATATGAAAATGCGTCATGCCTTTTTCCACAACTAACCTTTTCATTTTTTCCATAACAAACCCATTAAAAAGCGAAGGAGAAGGAAAGTTTCTATTTGTTGACTGAATGAGGGGGAAAACCATTTACTGAGCACCTATTATGTCTCAGGCACTATTCTGGTTCTGGAGTATAGAGTCAAGATAGGAAAGCTCCTTGTTTTGTGGAGTTTATGCTACAGAGGGAACAGGGAGGCAGAGGTCCAAGCTGAAGAAGCTGGAAAGAATACCATCAAGAAGCAAACAAGATTGTTAAATAATTATTAATAACGCGTATTTTTAAGAAATCTTTCTTAAAATTACCAATAAAAATATATCTGTTTTATACATGGGGACTTACTTATGAGTCTCTTTCGACACCCTCGCCCCACAAAAAATCCCGCACTTAAAATCGAAGTATCTATATACTTGTATTTCATATATATTAAATTAATACAAGCTGTCCATCTCAGAGCAGCTACTTTATGACTTCTTTTAAATGATGAACTATACCACGTCAAAGACAAGGTCTCTTGTGTATGAATTAAGCAGTTGATACTGTACGTACTCTGCCACGTGCTTAGAAGGCACCCATTGAAAATCAGTGGATGATTTCTCACAGATCTTGAGAAGTGAATTCTGCAGTTCTCTCTGACCTATCACAGCAGCTATTTCAGTACACTGCTGAGAGGCTGCATGCTTTTATTTTAGTAGAGCTGGTGAAAATTCCATATGGATTCCTCAGTTCACAAAACTGAATGAAAACACAGAGCCCCTTAAAATAAAAATAGACTCATTTGGGAATCACAAGGGAAATGTTACTTATTCTCAGAGCCTTCAGCTTCTGGTATCCCCAGCGGTGGGAACCTACACTGTCATTCCAATTTCCTATCAACTTGGCAGGGCTCTGTGTCCATTTGGAATTGTAATAGCCCGGATTTCAGTTTGGGGAGGAAGGAAGGAGTCATTGCATTCCACCAAAGAGTCCTCCAGCTGAATCCCAAGAAGCCAAAGTTTCAATGTCAACGTTCTCCCAAAGGAAAGAGAAGCCTGCGTCTAATGAGTTTACCTGGTTAGCGCTGCATAACCCAGTTCTGGGCTCTCTTTGCTGGTCTTTCTTTGGTAATGTTGCTTGGTGTAGAAAATTCCGATTCCTGTACTAGGTGTTCTGGGGTTTGGTTTGGTTTTGTTGTTTTTGCAATTATACACGGATTTTTCATACTAAATACCCTAGGCATTTCAGACCAACAGTACCAGGATGTGTATATTCTTACTGTTCATGCCCCACTCCTACATGCTATTTAGGATATGGGAATTGCAAGGAAGGCCAGTCAACCTGCCCTCACCAGTCGCTCCAGCTCTAGCTCCTATTACCTCGGTCAGACAGAGAAGCCAATCCTATTACGGTGCGGGGGACACTCAAACAGGGTGGGAGGCAGGAGGTGCCTCTAACGGGCTTTGAGTGGCCCAGGTGAGAGGCATGACGTGGGGCAGCCTGCTGAATGCCGACTGAGCCCTGAATCTGTGGTCCCTACTTCCCTCTCCCAGACTTTTGTTTCCAAGTAAGCAAGTGATTTGCGTGCAAACAGTTACACTCCACAAACAAACCATTTCCTCTTCCTTAGGCGAAGGCAACTGAGAGGAGAGGGCAGAAGAAACACACCTCTTTAGAAAAAGGGGGATCGTGTTAAGGCCTTCTTACGCCCTTGGGCTCTTCATTTGAGGGCTCCACTCTCCCCACTTGATGTAAACACATTACACAACACTTATATCCCCTCTTAAAGACGTGTGTTTCTTCCCTGGTAAGATTATGGAAGGATTTTAAAATTTCACTTTAAAAATTATTTGGGGGGGCTTCCCTGGTGGCACAGTGGTTGGGAGTCTGCCTGCTAATGCAGGCGACATGGGTTCGAGCCCTGGTCTGGGACGATCCCACATGCCGCGGAGCGACTGGGCCCGTAAGCCACAACTACTGAGCCTGCGCTCCGCAACAGGAGAGGCCACGATAGTGAGAGGCCCGTGCACCGCGATGAAGAGTCGCCCCCGCTTGCCACAGCTGGAGAAAGCCCTCGCACAGAAACGAAGACCCAACACAGCAAAAATAAATAAATTTTAAAAAATATTATTTAGGTCTAGGGAACTAATGTCTGAACAATGCATGGGAAACGCAAAAATGTAACATACAAATTATTTTCCAATGAAAGTATCTAATGGACACAATTTAAGCTGATTCAGTGCCATGATGCTAGCTATTGCAGGCATTAAATTACACATTTACTGATCTAAATTTTGCGGGTTTCTTTTCTTTTCAATATTTATTTATTTAGGCTGCTCTGCGTCTTAGTTGTGGCACACGGGATCTTCGTTGCGGCACGCAGCCTTCTTAGTTGCCTCATGCGTGATCTAGTTCCCCGACCAGGGATCGAACCTGGGCCCCCTGCCTTGGGAGCACGGAATCTTACCCACTGGACCACCAGGGAAGTCCCTGGGTTTCTTTTCATATGTTGAAAAATACATTTATATTATGCTATCTCATATATATATATATATATATATATATATATAACAAAAATACTCTCTCTATATAGCATTTTTTCAGGGTTAAATATTGCCTGAGGCCCTTAAAATCTCACGGGCTCTAAGCCCTGGGCCTATCGAGCGTAACAGATACATTTGGGAGTTAAATAGTCCTCTCAAGAACAAACAAAAAAATATTAATGTGTAAAGTTATTGCAAACCCAGGGTAGCAAATGGATAAACATGACCAGAAGTTCAGTTCAGTTCTGTTGGGGCTCCCTTCCAATCCAAAGGCTCTACTAAAACCCTGGACTTTTACACCCACTCCCCTCCAGCCTCGCCATAGGAAGCAGTAATCCCACCACAGAGGTTTCTATTTCAGACCCACTGTCATCCCTTGGGACTCTCCTCCAGGCTGTCCTTCCTAAACCACTTGAATCTCATTTCTCTTGCAGTTGATTTTTTTTTCTTTTTTCAAGATGTTAACAATTTCTGTGGAACCATCTGGATGTTATTAAGAAAGTGTCCCGGGTCCTCTGAGGCAGCTGGCTGCGGCCTCTTGCCTTGTTTCCTGTGTCCTGAATGTCTAAGTTGACTTTCATAAGAAATCTGGAATATTAGCTTAAAAACAGAAACAGTCAATATCTTCCCCTGGCTGCGACTTTGCATTTTGAGCTCCCATCGTTGGCCCCAGCTCTGGGAAGGATGAAGCACGTCTGTTTTAAAAACAGAAGGCCTGAGTGCCCGGGATGGACCAGAAATCCAGTCTTCCCCACCCTCCCCGGTAGGCCTCACAAAACTTTCCTTACGTCGCTGCTGACCAGCCACTTCCACATCTCCGACCCCTCTTCCAAGTTGAGACCCCTCCCAGCCCATCTTGGTCCAAGAGTAAACACCAGTTAGTTCAACTCTAGCAGACTCTCTCCTAGCATCCCTGAGGGAAAAATAATAGAACAAAGGCTTAAAAAAGAGGCCCCAGATGACAATGATTCCGTGGTTGAAAGGGGTGACGTGAGTAGGGGGGACAATCAGGGACTTTTCTAACCACCAGCCAGGAGCAGCTGGGACCCGAACAGAGAAGCACCCGAGGATCGGTTTTATTACTCAGAGTCTGCAAATGGGGCTGGGGCATTGGCTCACCTCCCTTCCTGCTTGTTACTCAAACAATGGCCAAGCCTTGGTTGCTGGCCGGGACCATTTGCCTTCCCTCTAAACAGGCGCTCATGCCACCTCCTTCTTCCGTCCTGTCCTTAGGCCTTCACCCCCAACCTACTTGCATCTCACTGCCCTTTCGATTTCACTGATACAGTTAACGCTTGATCTCTGGAAGATCTCAACACTCCTAGACAGTGCTATCAAGTCAGACCACATGGTCAGGGAGCCCACGCTACCTAAGAAGCCCAAGCACAGAGTGACTTTCTGGAACACAGCCTGACCATCTGTCTCTGATGCCAGTGGGACCAAGAGAAGCGTTGAAGGGAGGCATACAGTTCACTCTCCTTCGAGGATTCACTAAGGAGGGAGGGCTGTGCCTTCACATTCCTAATTTCCTTGTCACAACTCGCAGGGGTCTGGTGTGTAACAGACACCCAAAAGTGGGCCCCCCTTCAAATCGTTTCATTTTGAAAAACGTCAAGCTACAAAAAAGTTAACGGAATACTTCAATGAACTCCTGTATATCTTTTACCTAGATCACCAATTGTTCAAATATTACCACATTTGCTTTCTCCCAATACTTTTTTTCTGATTCCTTTCAAAGTAAAGTACAAATATCATGACAATTTTATCCCTCAGTTCTTCATACTTAAATACATCCCTCAGTATTTCCTATGAGGTAGGACATGCTCCTATACAGCCACAATACCATCATCACATCCCGGAAATTTAAAATTGAAAAAATATCATCTGACAACTCGTATTCAAATCTCCCCACTCGCCCCAATCAATGTCCTTATAACTTTAACTGAGATATAACCCACGCATCACAAAATTCACTCTTTCCAAGCATTCAATTCAGAGTTTTAATATATTCACAAGGTTGTGTAACCATCATCCGTGTCTAATTCCAGAACATCTTCATCATCCCAGACAGAAATCCAGTAACTAATTATCAGTCACTCCCCATTCTCCCCTCCCCCGCCGCCCTTGACAACCACTCGTCTACTTTCTGTCTCTATGGATTTGCCTATTCCGGAAATTTCAAGGAAATAAAATCATAAAATATGTGGCCTTTTATATCTGGCTTCATTCCCTTAGCATAATGTTTTTGAAGTTCCTTCATGTTGTAGCATGTATTATTTCATTCCTTTCCTGGTTGAAAAAGATCACATTGTACAGAAATACCAAATTTTGTTTATCCCTTTGTTAGGTGATGAACATTTGGGTTGTTGTATAGCTTTTTAAGAGCCAGGATCCAATCAAGGACTACACACTGCATTTAATTGCCAGGTCTTTAGTTTCCTTTCATCTAAATCACTTATCAGTCTACATCATTAATTCTAGAACATGAGTCTGGATTCTAGAACATTCTTCCTTTGTTTTCTCTTTTTATCTTTTACAACAGTAAATTTTTTGAAGAGTAGAGACTGGTTGTCTTGTAGAATATCCTCGTGGATTTGTCTGATTGTTTCCTACAATTTGATTCGGGTTAGACAATTTTGGCAATAATGCCACGTGGGTGAGGTTGTGTATTTCCTGCTGCATCACATCAGAAGGAATATAATGTCAGTTTGTCTCATAATTTGTGATGTTAAATTTGATCATTTGATTATTTGGTATTTACCAGATCTCCCCATTGGAAAGATATACTTTTCTCTTTGTATAATAGTAAAATAAATAATATTGATATACGTAATCTTTAAGACTGAATATGTTTTCCCAACAACTTTT
The DNA here is from genome assembly GCF_011762595.2 of Tursiops truncatus. Classification (NCBI taxonomy): domain Eukaryota; kingdom Metazoa; phylum Chordata; class Mammalia; order Artiodactyla; family Delphinidae; genus Tursiops; species Tursiops truncatus. The sequence goes on along the minus strand of NC_047036.1, from coordinate 118,693,265 downwards.
AACAAAAGATTTTAGCCTCCCATGATGATCCTTATCTGAATCCGATTATTATACGTGTTACAAAACAGAAATTTTGTGACTTTTCTAACTCTGTTCATTCCTTCCACATACAGTTGCTGGAATTTTGTTTAAAAAAAAGCTTCCCTGGCTCTATTCCACCTTTTTAACCACCACTGTCAACTCACGAATTTTTTTCTCAATGTGTTATAGTCAACATCCCTGTCATTTTTTTTCTGATGTTCAAACTGTTCCAAATTTGAGAAGAGGGAGCCAATTCGGGCTAGCTCATCCCTTTTTGACATGTCCCCATCAGTCTTTAAGCACTTCAATACTTTGTGACACAATAAAATGTTCCAGATCACCTCCTATTTTCCCTTCTCCAGAACTTAAAGCAGCATTTCTTCAAGAAGACCTGGTTTCTTTGGTGAATAATGGTATTTAGAAACCAAGATTTGGGTGCTGGATGTGCTCATTGTTACTGAGTTGTTTCAGATGTTTTTGCCTGAATGACTCATAACAGTTACTTAAACCCTCCATGTGTAACATCTCTTGTGATTTTCATCTGGGTTTCAGTTAGTAGGTAACACTACTGCACATTCAGTGGATCCTGAATATTATAGGTACAACAGCTGTCATCTTTGTAGTACTTACTAAGTACTCAAAAGCTTTACACTTGGTATTTCACACACCGTACTTCACTTAATCTTTGAAACAACTCAATGGTGTAGGCGTTATTATTTATCCTCATTTAACAAATGAGATAACTGAAGTAGAGAGTGAAGGTCACACAGCTATTAAGTGGCAGAGCTGGGACTAGACTCCAGGTCTGTCTGACTTTAGACCTGCTGTACTACTAGGTGATACTATGCCAATAACAATCACTGTGAAGGAAATGTAAGTGTGTCTTCAAGCTTGCGATCCACTCCTGGGTGTATTACATCACATGTGTAAAGCAGGTATGGCCACGGTAATCCACCGTGGTATAAGGAGAAGGGACAAGGCTCACTGATGAGGGGGTAAACCCTTCTCTTTTCCAGGTCTCAGATACATCATCTGTAAACGTGGAATAATGATACTTAGCTTGTGTACTATATAAGGTTGCAGTGGGGATCAAAGAGTGTCATAAGCAGAAACCTCGGCAAGAATTATAAAGCTTCCTCTACTATAAGGAAGTGGCTTTCCAATCAAACAGTGAGGGTAAGAATCATCTCAGGGAGGTTGGCGGGCTGGGGAGTGTGCTATATTTAAAGTGCAGCTTGCCAGGCCCTGCTCCTAGAGTTACTGATTTAGTGGCCTGATGTGGGGCCCGGGAATCTGAATTTTTAACACGCTTCCAAGTGATTCTGATGCAGGTAGCTCAAAGATCACACTTAGAAAAACTCTCATGTAATTAAAGACGATAAGAAAAAGAGATGATAAACCCATGCTTAGAAACCACTTTTACATCTTTTCAGACCCATTCCTTGCATCTGATTGCTTTTTCTTCCTCAGGCTCAAATGTCACTTTTCCTGACCCTCTGACACAGTCAGCCTCTCCTGTTACCTGCTCTCATCACATCCTTTGATTCGTCATAGCACACAACAACCTGATAACTACTTAACTTCGGTGCGTAATTAGATGCTTAATGTCTGCCTCTCCTGATACAGAGTAAGCATCAGAGGACAGTAAGTAACCAGGACCTCTTCAGTATGCCCAGTGTCCCAACACAGCGGAAAGTCAATAAATGTCTGTTTGACAAACGCACAAATGAAGGAACAAAAAGTAATACTAACTTCATTACTAAACAAAGATTGGATAGAACGCAGAATTCATAAATAATACAGAATAAAGTTCATTACCCACATGAATAACTGGATGCCCCACTTCCTGTTCTCAGCATCTTTCCTGGAGTCCTTGGAAAGTTTTCATAGAGGAAATTGCACTTTTAATGACAAATTTGGGGACAATCTGCTCTGAATAGGCAGGAATTCATAATGAAATTATGGCCCTCTGCTCTGGCCTCTCCTCCCACTTCCTTCCCCTTCTGGCTTCACTTGTCATCTCGAGCTGAAGCAGCAGCATCCTCTCTTCCTGCCTCCTGCCAAGTCTCTCTAACCAGTACCATGCAGGAGAGCTGTCTGCCTGGGGAGGGAGGGTGCTTCCCTCGGGTCATCATTAATTGCATGTGTTCCCCAAGTTATGTGTATTTTCACTGGTGCATTTATCTCTATCCTGAATGGGGCCCGTAAAACTGCTTTACGGTTTTGCCTCAGGCCAAATGAGCATTGAATTTCACAACCAGAGTTTATGCTCGTATATTTATGGCAAGGTGGAAGGCAGGGTTATTTTGTTTTAAATATTTGTTTCTCTGAAGTGGCTGCTGACTCTGTCTGGAAAAGCTGCAAGAATACATGTGAAGGGGTAAGAACAGGAAGCACTTCTATCAAGTGATGGCGTTCAGGACATACTACCGCAGCGCACAGCACCTTGGCATATTGACTATTTTAAGCTGAAGGAGTTTGAAAAAATGGCAGAAGCAGAAACGTCTCTCTGACCTTCCTCTTCCCCTTCTTCCCTGAAGCAGGTCGTTAGACCCTCTTGTAAGAGATATTTTCTCCATATCCGGAGGAAAGAAGCATCTTTATCTTCAAGTCAGAGACACATGGAAAAGAAACCAAACAGGACTTGCTAAGTTTCCCCCAGTTTACTACACTTATTTCCTCATACTCTTTGTTCTACCATATTTCTACACGGCTGTCTGCTCTCCATCAAACCCAGCATAAAAACACTCAGGTTTAACTGTTTCTTCAGGTCTTCACTTCCTTTTGAAGGCTCCGGTGTCATGTAAAACTTATATTAAATTTGTATTCTTTTCTCCCGTTGTCTTCGTCAGGTTAATTTTCGGACCCAGCCAGGGACACTAAGAGCGTCAAGAAAGATTATTTTCCTCCCCTAGACCAGGTTTCCAGAACTTTACAGCAAGTGTGAACTTGAAGCAGCAGCATAGTACGAAGTGGGGACCCCAGGGAACGGAGTTTATGCGATAGTTTTCTATCAGGACCCAGTTCCCAGAACATTAGGGTGAACGACGAAGATCCCAAGCATTTTCAAAGCTTCAATTTTAACTAGACGTAAGAGCCTCTTAGTGTCTGAAACTCACTGACATTAGGAAAACATTAAGAGGAAGATGCATAACGATTCTTACAAATCTGGTCAACCTAATTTTCTCGGGAAAGTCTCTTTGGTTTGGGCACACCCCAGATTCAGACCTGAGGACGGCCAGAGCTACATGTGACCCAGCACCAGGGTTTGTTCGTCAACCCAACAAACCTCTTTGCCTGAGGCAATACGATGCAGGGGCTCACCTAGTTCCAGTCCACGCTCCACCACTTACTAGCTGAGTGACAGAGGACGCGGTACTTCCTCTCTGGGCCTCAGTATCCTCAACTGGCAGATGAGGAAGGTAATCTATACTGAGGGCAACAGTGTATTCCTCACAGGAGCGTTGCGAGGCCTGAGTGGAAAATGTGTGTACACAGCTTAACACAAGGCCTGACCAAGAGTGCGAATTAGCCGCTATTATTTCAATGTCCGAATTCAAAGAGGTTCTCAGTTTTAAGACACATACTTACATGATGAGGTCCAGCTGCCTTCCTAGAGCAGTAGAGTGATCAACTGTGCCCGTGTGTGTGATCACCCAGCACCCCCTGGGTGTTTTCCAGTTTAGGGAGTGGCCCACATCCTAAGTCCTGCTTCCTGAAGGTAGAAGGTGCCTACCCGCATTCCTGGCTTCCCTTAAAGAGGGAGTGCAGGTGTGGGACTGGTGTTCTCTAATCAGAGCCAGAGAGCCTTCACTTCTCAAGAGTGACGTGCAGAATCCATTTTGTAGGGAGGCCAGGGGCCCAAGCATCTGGTGCTTGGGGGGCAGCCCAGGGGAATCTTAGGCACCCAGGGTCCAGTACCATGGTGTGAACTGCACTCTGCACCTCGCTGTGGCAAACCCGGAGCTTTTCCAGGACAGTATGTCCGTGTGGCTTGGCCCTCGTCCCTGGCCACAGTCTGATACTGCTTAGCCCTCTGAAGAACCTGTGAACCACGTAATACCCTTCAATAAATTTCCATTTCTGCTTCAACTAGCCGGAATGGGTTCTGGGGCTGGCGACAAAGAACCTGCTCAAGGTCCCTGTCCACTGGGTTGGCCAAATATGAAGGCAATGAATTCCGAGAAACCATCGAAGCTCTTTGATTCAATGGAAAAGTCAATGTAATGATTAGTGTTTGTAGAGAAATGGAGCACTAACTGGGACCTGGAAGTCTTTCTATTAAGGAGATTTTCATTTTCATGGAATTTGTTGTAACTTTGTCTTCTACTTCTAATGGAGTAATAGAGTAGCAAAACTGGAAGGGGCTTTAGAGATAGTCTAGATTGCCCCATCAGTTTCAATGAGGAAGTGGAGTACCAGAGAAGGAAAGTGACTTGCCCAAGGTCACACAGTAACTGCCGCCTAGTGTAAAGATCACTAGCTCAGAAGTCAGATCCTGGCTCTGCTACTTCCTAACTGTGTGATCTCAATCTAGCCTTGTAGTCTCTGAGCCAGGTTTCTTGGTCTCCTCATTTGCTAAATGAAGAAAATAACAGACCACATCTTACAGGGTTCTTGTGAAGAATAAATGAAATACTGCATCTATAGTGCTTAGCATGTGCTCAAAAAATAGTAAATATTAAATAAATGATAGCTGATATTATTAACTTACCCTTAAGTATTTACCACAATCCACTATGAGCCAGGCACTGTCCTAGAGGTTGGGAATATAAAGATAAGTAAGACATTCTCACCCCCCAACAAACAAAAGTCCAGGACCAGACAGATTCACTGGTGAACTTTACCAAATAGTTAAAGAATTAATACCAATCCCGTCAAACTCTTCCAAAAAACAGAAAAGAAAGGAATACATCCAGACTTATTTTACGAGGCTAGCATTACCCTGATATCAAAACCAAACAAGGATACCACAAGAAAATTTACATTTAAGTTTAAAATTTACATTTCCTGACTAATATAGATGTAAAAATCCTCAACAAAATATTAGCAAAGTAAATTCAACAGTATGTTAAATGGATCACACACCATGATCAAGTGGGATTTCTCCCCGGGATGCAAGGATGTTTCAGCATTTGCAGATCAATCAATATGATACACCATATTAACAAAATGAAGGATAAAAATCATAAGATCATCTCAATAGATGCAGAAAAAGGATTTGACAAAATTCAACACCCACTGATGATAAAAACTCTCAACAAATGGGGTATAGAGGGAACATACCTCAACATAATAAAGGCCATATCTGGCAAGCCCACAGCTAGCCTCATACTCAATGGTGAAAAGCTAAAAGCATTTCCTCAAGATCAGGAACAAGACAAGGATACTCACTCTCACCATTTTTATTCCATAGTATTGGAAGTCCTAGCCAGAGCAATTATTCAGGAAAATGAAATAAAAGGCATCCAAATTGGAATGGAGGAAATATAACTGTCACTACTTACAGATAACATGATAACTGTATATACTTTAAAGCCTAAAGACTCCACCAAAGAACTGTTATAAGTAATAAGCAAACTCAGTAAAGTTGCAGGATACAAAATCAATATACAAAAATCTGCCCATTCCTATACACTAATAACAAACTACCAGGAAAGAAATTAAGAAAACCCCATTTACATTTGCATCAAAAATAATAAATACGTAGGAATAAATTTAATCAAGGAGGGGAAAGATTTGTACCAAAAACTGAAAGTTTTCAGACACTGATGAAAGAAATTGAAGAAGACATAAATAAATGGAAAAATACGCTGTGTTCATGGATTGAAAGAATTAATATTATTAAAATGACCATAGTGCCAATGCAACCTACAGATTCAATACAATCCCTATCAAAATTCCAACAGTATTTTTCACAGAAACA